>NC_136068.1:1264442299-1266842299 GCF_964261635.1 Lissotriton helveticus | reverse complement strand
TCAACGCCAAATTGTCTGAGAGAGGCATGACAGTTGAAGAGAACGTGTCCCCTCTTGTTTTTGTACATAGTACATTGCTGTCATGTTGTTGGTGTGGACTGGGACAACTTTCCCTATGAGGTGAGACTGAAAAGCTTTCAGGGCTAGATATACTGCTAGAAGTTCTAGATTGTTGATGTGCAGAGCTTTGTACTTGTTGTCCCACAAACCTTGAATTGTCAAGTTGTGAAGAAGGGCTCCCCAACCTGTGAGGGATGCGTCTGCTGTTAACACGAACTGTGGAACAGAGTTGATGAGGCACCACCCTTTTGATAAGGTTTGTGTGTTCTATCACAGCAGAGAGCAATGGGTGCAGCTGTCTAACAACAATAGGGGCCAGATGTAGGTAAATCATATTTACCACCTCTTAAATACCGAATTTTACCGATTCTGTATTTAAGAAGTGGTAAATATGAAGGGGGGAGATGTAGGTATTTCCAGATGTGGAAATACCGAATCGTTAAGATTCGGTATTTACCGAATCTGGAAATACCGAATCGGTATTTCCTATTGATTCCTATGGGCTGTGAAGCCCATAGGAATCAATGGGCAATACCGATTCTGTAATTACAGAATCGGTAAATACCGATTTTAGCAAGGGTGCAGGGGGTGTCACTTTGACACCCTCTGGCACCCCTGTTTTAGGCTTGTGTGCCATGTGGCACACATACATGCCCTTAGGGCATGTATGTGTGCCACATGGCACAGGTGTACATGCACAGATGTGCATGTACACCTGCATCGGTATTTTACCATGCAATTGTATTGCATGGTAAAATACCGATTTTCAAAGCCCTGTGTCAATGTGCAACTTGGCACCTACATACAGAAAATGCATTTTCGGTAATTTTACCGACCGGTATATTTACCGATTCGGTAAAATTACCGAAAATGCCTGTTTTTTTCCCCCTACATCTCAAAATCCAATTACCGGTCGGTAACGGCCGATTTCGGCCGTTACCGACCGGTAATTGGCCACCTACATCTGGCCCCTAATCTGTTAATTAACCCTAAGACTGATTCCACTGACGTGCCAAGAATTCCTGTAGAGGACGCATGTGCAGCCTTGCATGAGACACTATCGCGATGCATGATGCCATCATTCCTAGCAGTTGCGTGAACGCTCTGACTGTTAAGTATTGATTGGTTTGAAACTGTAGTAGTAGAGTTTGAATATTTTGAATACTGGCTGCATTGGGAGAAGCTAGAGCTGTGGAAGTGTTTAGAGTCGCTCCCAGATAAGACTGCATTTGTGTAGGCTGAAGGTGAGACCTTTGAGCACTGACTGTGAAACCCAATTGGTAGAGTAGATATAATGTAGTCTGAGTGTGGTATAAGCACTTTTGGTGTATGCTGGCTTTGATGAGCCAGTCTCCCAGGTATGGGAAGGCATGAATCTGTTGTCTTTTGAGATGTGCCGCCACTACTGCCAGACCGAAAGGGAGTACGTTGAATTGATAGTGTTTTCCTGCTATCACAAATCTGAGGTATTTGTGATGAGTAGGGAGAACAGGAATGTGAAAGTACGCATCTTTTAATTCCAGTGCAGACATAAAATCACCTTGCTGTAGAAGTGTAAGAACCTGTTGAAGCGTGACCATGTACAAATGTTCTAAGGTATGTACGGGTTTAATGGCCTTAGATCCAAAATTGGTGTTAAGGATCCGTACTTTTTGGGGATTAGGAAGTACAGAGAAGAGGCCCCTGAGCCTTGGTGGTGTATTGGAACTGGTTCTATAGCTCCTTTTGTTAAACAAGCTTGTACTTCTTATTTGAGAAACTGTAAGTGTTCTGTCAAAAGTTTGTGGGTACAAGGTGGTTTGTTGGGAGGATTGCTGATGAGCTCCAGGCAATAACCTTGTCGGATAATGCCTAACACCAATTTGTCTGATGTTATGGATTGCCAAATGGGGAGAAATTGTTGAAGCCTTCACCCGACAGGTGTTAAATGATCGGGGGAAGTGTGGGCAAGTCACTGCTTATTGGGGGAAGGGGAGTTTTGCGTTGGCGTGCCCTTACCTCTATCTTTAAAATTGTTTCCTCTGTACTCTTCTCTAAGGAAGCCTCTACCAGGAGAAGGTTGCATGTTGAATTTGTAAGAGGAAGTGTTAGGGTCTAAGGATGTACTTTTAGACCCTGCTCTATAGAATGAGCGGTGAAAGAAGACGCTGCTTGAAGGACTTTGAAGCGCTCCCATGGATTTCGCCACATCTGTATCCTTTTTCATCTTTTCCAGAGCTTCATCAACCTGAGGTCCAAAAAGATGTTGTTTGTCAAACGGAGTGTTCAAGATAGACTGTTGGACTTCTGGTTCGAAGCCGGAAATTCTAAGCCTGGCATGCCTACGTAAGAGAATGCTGGTATCAAGAGCACATCTAATAGAATAGTTAGAGATGAGCTTTCCTTCTTAAGCTAGCTCTTGTGCCTTTTTCTTGTGTTCGTCTGGGAGGTACTGAAGTAGACCTTCCATTTCATCTTAGTGGGCCCTGTCGTATCTGGTTAAGAGGCCCTGTGTGATGGCAATGCCCCAGTGGTTAGCGGCTTGAGCAGCTACACTTTTATCAGATGCATCAATAAGCTTAGATTCTTTATCTGGGGTAGGAGCATCACCCAATGTTAGCGAGTTCGCTCTTTTACGAGCATTGAAAACTACCAGGAAATAAAGGGGATGCTGTCCTTTCATAAAAACCAGATCAGAGGGTGATATTTATATTTTTTATCAACCCTAGGTGTTAAGATTTGTGCATAAACCGGATCTTTAGAAATGTAATCTGCATGTCCCATCATGCGTTTCAACATAGGGAGACTTTGATGAACTCGATTTTAAGACCCTAATGTCTCAAATAAAAAAAGCATCATCTAAGACCTCCTTGTGCAGTGTAACCCCATGATATGCTGCTGCCCAGGAAATTAGGTCCAGATAAGATACGTTATCATATGGAGGTGAAGGTTTTGTACGATATAGATCTGGATCATTATCCATGGGTGGATCAACATTGTCATTCTGTGGATCTGTAGGCAGAGGAGCATTGTCATCAACATTATCATCCCCATCTCCTGAAATCAGGCTGTGTGTGAGGAGATTCCTGTGGTTTGATGTGTAAAGGATCTGAGCCTGGCTGTATTGGTAAAGGTGAAGTTGGTGGAGGTGGGGCAGGGGAAGGCAAATGGATAGGACTTGTACCAATGTCCTTTTTCTTTTTGAGGGAAATATTGTCTCCAGTGTCTTCTGGGTTGAGTTTCCTTTTGGAAGGAGTTTTGGCCAATATGTGTCCAGTGTCTGGTCTAATGTAGATTTGTTTCTGCTTTAGATCCAATATGTCTTTCATAATGTCTCAGATTGGTTCCAGAGACTCTAAAGTACGTTCTTTTTATTTTAGTGCTGAAAGTTTCAGCGCCAAACTGGACTTGTCCATGGAATCGGAAGGTTTCAGCTCCGAAGCAGCTTTTTGTTTCGAAGCCGAAGGTTTCACCTCTGAAGCAAACTTTTGTTTTGAGCCGGAGGATTTTGGCTCCAAACCAGATTTGTCTTTCGAGAATGTTTCGGGTCCGAAGACGATTTGTCTCGGCTCGATCACAAGCCAAAAGGCTTGACTACTTATTTCGGAGCTAGGCCCGGGGGCAGGGTGTTAGAAACGTTGTCTCGGTGCCGACCAAGGCCCAAAGAGAGAGGTGGTGCCGAAGCCTTGTTTGGTGTAGGGTAACTTCTGGGGTACAGGGGTTTTGGTAATCACGACACCCTGTCCCGCTGGAATGCCTTCTGACTCAATCTCGAGGTCGGAATTAGATTCTTCAACCAAAAAGGCCCCCTCTTTTTCTGAGTCCGCCGCCTCTTCTTGTTCGGACTCTTCTCTGAAGAACTCCAGAGTCTGTTGGGTGCTTTTGCGCTGCATTTCTCGTCATCGAGCCTGACGATCTTGAAGAGTCTTTTTTTACCTGAATGGGCGACCGTACTCGCAGTTTAATTCCTTGCGCTCCAGTGACAAGCACAAGTTGTAGACCTGGTGTAGATCGATACAAGGGTACTTCAAGTGGCAGTGAGGACAGAATTGAAACAGAGTCTGTTCCATCAGCAGAGGGATGGATCAATGCGGCTAGGCCCGAAGGCCGACCATGATGTTGTTGACCAAAGATGAGAGATTTTCTGGTCAAATGGATAAACGGAGAGAGGGAAACACGTATGATAACAATATCGTCAAGGGTAGAGTGGAATGTGCACCGAGGGCATCTCGAAGAATGGTTTTGAAATGGAGCGCACCAATACATGTCTGAACCCAAGAAAACAATCTAACAATGGAGTCAATGCCCATGCGCAATATCACCGAAAGAAGGAGTCACCTTACCTCGTGACTACGAAAGACTTCTTCGAAGAAAAACAACTTGCAAACATTCACTAACACTAGATGGCAGGAGTGTGCAAAGCATGTGTATCTACAGCACACATGCCTCGAACATTCTATTATTCATGGACAACACCTTATAACTAGGGAGATTCTGACAAGCTGTGTCTATGGGTGATTCCATTACTCTCCAGTAACCTTGATCCTGTTTCAATCTCCCATTACTACCTAGCTCGCTAGTACACACTATGGGGCCAAATATGTTGTCGGTCGGACAGCATTCCAGCCGAATCGGTTTCAGAATGGTTTGTGACCGAATCAGATTTGGGAAGTCAGACTGACAGACCGATTACAATGGTTCTGAATGAATGCCTTTCGGTCAGACTCCCATTAACTTCAATGGGAGTCTGTGTTCCGACCGAATACACAGGCTCCCATTGAAGAAATGGGTGGTTGGGAAAATGATGCACTCTGTGGCGGGCACCCCTTGGTGCCTGCCACACTGTGCATGGTTGAAAAGGGGGACCCTAGGCTGCTCCCACGGGCCCCATTCGGAAGGCTCCAGGTGAAAGTGGGCCTGCTACTGGCCCCCCAACTCAGATTCCATCAGCCGATCTGTATCGGAACAACCGATTCGGAAAGGCTGTCTGAATCCGACATCGTAATACGTCGGTCGGTAACATGGCCCGAGGACTGCGCCCTCCACGGCCTGGTCGCCCCCACGCTCCCCGCCTGCTCTGCCTGCCTCATTACCTGCTGCCTGCCAGACGCCGATCCGGAGCCCCAGCCGCCGCAGGGCCGCCCGACCTCGGATCCCCGGCGCCCCAGCCGCCGCAGGGCCGCCCACCAAGCCCGCATAGGTTTTTCCCGCCGTTACCTGCCGCGACCCCGCCCCCCCGCCTGCCGATTGGCCCACGCGCTCCCCGCCTCCCAGCGGACCCTCCCTCCCGGCTCCCTTCTTATGACGCCCCCAGAGCGACCGCGCAGCGGACGCGCGCAGCGGGAGCACCAATTGAGCGCCGAAGGTGCACCAAAGGTAAGCCCGTCTACGCCCGTCCGCGCCTGGCCCGCGCCCAGTGCCAGGACCCCTGGCCCCCACCGACGAAAGCCGTCCCGACGGACCTACGACGCCGCCGAACTCAACGCACTCAACACCGGCCGAACCCCGGGTTGCTACCGAGCCACACCGAGACGCACCCACGGACCCTTCAGCTGCCACACCTGCAAGTTCACCTGCAACCGGACCCACGCCACACCAGCACCCACCAAGCCAAACACCAACAGCACCCACTTGAAGTGCATCCTGCTCAACACCCGCTCCGTCCACAGACACGCCGTCGAGCTCTGGAACCTGCTCGACACCACAGCCCCAGACGTCGCCTTCCTCACGGAAACCTGGATGAACGCCTCCTCAGCGCCCGACATCGCCATCGCCATTCCGGACGGCTACAAGATCATCCGGAGGGACCGCGTCAACCAGACAGGAGGAGGCATCGCCATCATCCACAGGAACACCATCCGCATCACGACCAACGCCGACGACACCCTCGCACCCGCCGAACACCTGCACTTCCAGATCCACATCAACCCCAAGACCACCCTCAGAGGCACCCTCATCTACAGACCCCCGGGCCACGCACACAATTCAGCGAGGACATCGCCGAGTTCATCAGCCCGCACGCCCTCCTCTCCGCTGACTACATCCTCCTCGGGGACCTCAACTTCCACCTGGAGAACAACAACGACCGCAACACCACCACCCTTCTGGACAACCTCGCCAACCTCGGACTCAAGCAACTGGTGACCTCCCCCACCCACTACGCCGGACACACACTCGACCCGGTCTTCTCTTCCAGCAAGGACATCGCCTTCAGCCACGCAACGGGACTCCACTGGACGGACCACAGCTGCGTCCACTTCAGCTTCAGAAGGACCACGCTCCACCATCACCAGCAACAGGTTCCCCGCAGAAGCTGAAACAAGATCACTGCAGACCAGCTCGCTACTTCCCTGAGCAAGAACCCTCCCACCAGCACAACGAACCCCAGCCAAGCGGCCACCAACCTCACGAAATGGATCAGCGACTGCGCAGACGACCTCGCCCCTCTGAAGACCCCGCTGAGCAGACCCGGCAGCAAGAAAGCCCCATGGTTTAACGACGAACTCAAGAGCTCCAAGAAGAACTGCAGAGCACTCGAGAAAACCTGGCGCAGAGACCCAACACCGGACAACATGACTGCCCTCAAGCTCGCAACCCGAAAACACCACCAACTGATCCATGCCACCAAGAAAACCGCATTCAAGGAACGACTGGACAACAACGCACACAACAGCAAGGAACTCTTCAACATCGTGAAAGAGCTCTCCAACCCCAACGCCGGAAACAACGACATCACCCCTTCGCAAGACCTCTGCAACTCCCTCGCCTCCTACTTCCACAACAAGATCGCGGACATCCACAACAGCTTCAGCACTCAACCGACGCACGCCACGACCGAACCACCGCCTCCCACCACCACCCTCCGCGCCTGGACCCCGGTCAGCACCGAAGACACCATCCGCACGATGAACTCCATCCACTCCGGATCTCCGACAGACCCCTGCCCTCACCACGTCTTCAACAAGGCCGACACTGTCATCGCACCCCACCTGCGGGACATCATCAACACCTCCTTCGACATCGCCACCTTCCCGGAGAGCTGGAAGCACGCCGAACTCAGCGCTCTACTCAAGAAACCATCAGCCGACCCCACCGACCTCAAGAACTACCGCCCCATCTCGCTGCTCCCGTTTCCGGCAAAAGTCATCGAGAAGACCGTCAACAAGCAACTGGCCGCCTTCCTCGAGACGAACGGTTCCCTCGACCTCTTGCAGTCTGGCTTCCGGCCCAACCACAGCACCGAGACCGCCCTGATCGCAGCTACCGATGACATCGGAGCCCTGCTCGACAACGGAGAAACAGCGGCCCTCATCCTCCTGGACCTCTCCGCGGCCTTCGACACTGTCTGCCACTGTACCCTAGTACAGTGCCTCAGCAACGTCGGAATCCAGGAGAAGGCACTGGAGTGGATCATCTCCTTCCTCGCCGGAAGGACACAGAGTCCGCCTCCCCCCGTTCAGATCGGAGGCCACCGAAGTCATCTGCGGCGTTCCTCAAGGCTCCTCGCTCAGCCCAACACTCTTCAACGTCTACATGAGCCCCCTCGCAGCCATCGCACGCCAGCACAACCTCAACATCATCTCCTACGCCGACGACACCCAGCTGATCCTCTCCCTCACCAACGACCCCACCACCGCCAGAGCCAACCTGCACGAAGGGATGACAGACGTAGCCAAATGGATGTCGAACAGCCGCCTGAAACTGAACTCGGACAAGACGGAAGTCCTCATCCTAGGATCCTCACCCTCCGCCTGGGACGACTCCTGGTGGCCCCCCGCCCTGGGCAGCGCACCCAAACCAACAGACCACGCACGCAACCTGGGCTTCATCCTGGACTCCTCCCTCTCCATGACCAGACAAGTCAACGCCGTCTCCTCGTCATGCTTCAACATCCTGCGCATGCTACGCAAGATCTTCCGATGGATCCCCTCCGAGACCAGGAAGACGGTCACCCAGGCCCTCGTCACCAGCCGTCTGGATTACGGCAACTCCCTCTACGCCGGAACCACCGCCAAACTCCAGAAGAGACTCCAGCGGATCCAGAACACCTCAGCACGACTCATCCTGGACATCCCCCGCCGCAGCCACATCTCCGGACACCTGAGAGACCTGCACTGGCTCCCGGTCAACAAGAGAATCACCTTCCGGCTCCTCACCCACGCACACAAAGCCCTACACAACCAAGGCCCAGGATACCTCAACAGCCGCCTCAACTTCTACGCCCCCAAACGCCAGCTTCGATCGACCAGCCACGCCCTCGCCGCCGTCCCCCGCATCCGAAGAGCCACCACAGGAGGAAGGTCCTTCTCCTACCTGGCCGCCAAGACTTGGAACTCCCTTCGGACCCACCTCCGCCTGACCCAAGACCACCTCGCCTTCAGGAAGCAGCTCAAGACCTGGCTGTTCGAGCAGTAGCGGACCCCCTCCCCCCAGCACCTTGAGACCCTCCGGGTGAGTAGTGCGCTATATAAATGCTTTGATTGATTGATTGAGACCTGTACGAGTCTGCTCCGAATGACACGGTTCCTCCGAATGCCATTTGGAACTGAGTCGAAAAGTCTGAACGCTTTCCAACTATCTCAGTCTGTCTGTCGGAAAGCTTTTCGAATCGGTCAGAAAGATGGGTTCAGAATCGGATTTGGCCAACCCGAATCCCATTCGGAGCCTTTCCGACCGTCATTGTAATTGGCCCCTATGTGTGATTTTGAATCATTTACAGAAATAATAATGTGATACCAATAAAGTTTAGATTTGTACCGCTAGCTTTTTCCTTATTTCTTGGTTTCCTCCCATTTTACCATCATACAGGATCGTTTATTTAAGTTTGTTTCGGATAGTGCTTGTATACATGCAATGCTTATGGTTATAAAATACAAATCTAAAAATGTCCTGTCTTTGACTATTTATAGCTGTGCTCTTCATAGTCTTATGTGTACCCTTGCAGTACTCATGACCATTTAGCCCACTAACATTTTTTAAATAAATAAAGTGGACTATGCTTAGACACAGTATAACTTGAAGTCCCTACAAGACGTTCAGCTTAAGTTGTATGACAACTTATTTTCATTACCAGTAAATTTTGTAGTTATAAAAATGTAGTTAGATATCCACAACAAAATACATCAAAATGAAAGGCTAAATTGCTACTCCCACTGTGAACACCAGACTGCCTTCTTTTCCTGATCCTGATACACATCAATGTCTTTGTCACGGAAAAATCCATTGATGCTCACAGAATCTGAATGCATGTTCACATGCACTTGTAGGACCATTTCCATTGCTGAGATCCCGTAGTACGTTCACATCTTCTTTCGTCATCTTCAGCCAGGATCCCAAAGTAAATTCACTTCTCTGTGCGATACAGTTCTTACACCAAGCATCGATCAGAAAGCAACTTCAAATCCTTAACATAATTCTTTCACCCAGGATCACAAAACACAGACCCAGTTCTTTAACTCAGAGGCTGAAAGCATGTTCACTGACCCATGCAAAACAACAAATGATACATAATATGAAAGGAAGTTGATATACAAATGTAACACCAACACCATGCTGCAATCCAGCTCTTTACCCAATAATTCCAACTCACGTTTATATCATCATGATCCAGTTCTCAGGGTGCTCTTGTGCTCTATGTTGTCCTAAACTTGGCTGATGCATTCACATTCTGAAACACCTTTCTTTCTGCATTCACTTTCCTAAACACTGTTTCTCAAGCTACCCAGGGTATTGTTCAACTTCATCTTCCTTTTTCCATTACGTACCGTGTAATTTATTAGAGGAAAGAGTGTTGTAAACCTCTGCCAATACTCAACATCCCGAAACCCAGAGCAATTCTGTACCTGATAGAGAGAGATGATCGCAGCTCGACTTCCTACTGCTGTCAGAGAAGGACATGGGATCATCGTCTGAGCTGGATGGATACTCAATCCCCAAGGTCAACAAGGCCTTTTTTCTCTTCAGGATCCGGCTTCGAGTGAGGAGGGGGTCAGAGTTCAGGAGATCAGGGATGTCAAACATACTGTCGCAGGAGGGCCATTGCTTCACGTAGCTGTAGAGATGCACGTGTCAAGAAAATGAAAGAATGACAACTTTGTACAAGGTCGAGCAATGTTGGCAGCTACTACCAGACCATACTTGCCAACACTTCCTCTTTATGTGGGAATTGAAAGCAACAGGGATAACTGGGGGAGCTTAGATATTACTGTAATTACATTCTATTATTTTATGGCTCAGTGAAAATAGCATCTGAAAGAATTTAGTCTTAATCTTTAGCAGATCAAACAAACCAGTCTCCACACTATCAGCCAGCTCACCCCATTTCTAACATGCAATACTTCATGCCATTTTCCTACTGTGGCCCACAACAAAACCTCTGCCTGTACCTGCCAATAAACTTCAATTAGCTAATCAAAAAGACCAATAGATTCATAATTAACAGACCTAAAAGGTAATATTTTCTCTAGAGAATCTCAGGCATGGCGATAAGATGTTTTTAGGCAATAGTAACAAATTTGTGCTCATTTTTTAAACAATGCCTATTTTGTGATTGGTTAATTTGAGTATCAGTCTAATGCATCTGTTAGAGTGTACATATACCCCATAGGTATGTGTGCCCACAATTCTAGCATTCACGTTGTCCTCCTTCAGACTATGATTACCTTTCATTGTCCAGGTTGATGGTATTGTCGGGGCTGCAGATGCGTTTCCTGCTGAGAAAAGACCCCTGAAAAGGAATGTTCAAAATGTGATTTGGTATACAGTACCCAAAAGTATGAGAATATAAATTACACATCAAGTCAGGAGACTGATCATCAGAACCGCTGCACCAACTCAGAGACCCAGGCTTTAATAACCCACAGATCCATGACAGCAACAACCACCAGAACCAAAACACACAACAATTAATGAAGGAAGAGCATAAAAAAAACACAAAATAAAGAAGTTCTTGTACACATGAGTCAACAAGATGGATATCAAAAACCGGGATCACACAATGAAACATAGAAATGTTCAAGCCTATCTGAAAAAGGAGTCTTAGACCTGGCGTCCTTGGTGTGGATTCCCTGCCTTTTTGGCTCTACCGCCTGTATTTCTGATTGTGTGCTGGGTTTCGTTTTGCTGGTTTAGATACTCCGGGCACTTTGCCACTGCTGATCAGTGCCAAAGTGCATATGCTCCCTGTGTAAATTGGTTATCCATGATTGGCATATTTGATTTACTGGTAAGTCCCTGGTAAAGTGCACTATGTGTGCCCAGGGCCTATAAATCAAATGCTACAAGGGGGCCTGCAGCACTGGTTGTGCCACCCACATGAAGTAGCCCTGGAAACTTGTCTCAGACCTGCAACTGCAGAACCTGTGGGTGCAGTTGACAATTCTTCTAAAATGCTGGGCAAGTTTGGTTCAAAGGGTGGCCCTGTAAGCTTAGAAAGTACAATATTTAAATCCCAAGTTGGCGTTGGAAGCATTCTTGGTGGAATAGTTCTCATACAAACTTCCAAAAGGTCATTGTAACAGGTATCCTAAACATGGATGAATGATCTGTAAACATGGTATGATACCTGATAAATGAATTCATACTAACATGTAAATAAAGCCTGACATTTGTAACATTAACAAATATGTAATCAGTTCTTGTACACAAGCCTACTGGGCATCAACATACATGGAGAGACAGTAACTAGTAGAATGTTCCCACTTTGTTCCAGAGTAGGGCAGGGCAGATATGGCTGGGGAGTTCTGGTTGATGGCCTTTACTCCAGGAGGGGTAGTAGGTATAAGTAAGTAAGTCCATAGTAGGCTTCAGTATTGAACACTTGGCTTTTTTTTAGAACTTTGAAACATTCTTCTAGAAGCTGCAAATGACCACATTCTAAGATCTCAGATGCTAAGTTTAACAACTGTATTTTTTTATGTAAGAGATTTTGTGTTTTGCAGCAAAATGTGTGTAGTGTTTATTAAGTCAGAAGACAAAACCATAACCATAGCTGATTGCCCCAGGTTTTAGCCATGAAAACCCTTGCCATAGGAGCCTCGCATGGCACAACTTCCATATGAAACATGGAAGAAGATGTAGAAAGGGAAATGCATATGAAGATGACTCTGACTAGTCTAACCATGTCCAGACCCTACTTATTGGTGATGTAGATTCCTAATAACATGAGGTTGGTATTTTCTCTTGTTTTTTGTTGTTTACAGATCTATTTGTGGGGTCCCTTCTATGTAAAAAAATTGGTTGAGAATACTCGTCTTGATACCATTTGTGTGTTTGCACATGATTTCTACTCAATAGGTCTGCCAAATCACTATCCCTGGTCAGGTGTTTCTGCCAATAGGTGAACATAACTGTGTTATATCTGTGTTCTTAATGTCAAATTTGTATGCCTTCCTGGACAACTGAATATAGAGGAGCCGAGGCACAAAGGTAAACTGAGATGAAAGTCTAACTTTATCCCTTTCGGTACTCACAAAGGGCATTTGCGAGTAGTAAAGTTAGACTTTTGTCTCAGTTTAACTTAAGTTTTGGTGTTAAGTCTAACTGAGTGCAAACTTAAGTTAAACTGAGACAAAAGTCTAATTTTACTACTCGTAAATGCCTTTTGTTAATACTGAAAGTCGTAAAGTTAAACTTTCGTCTCAATTTACCTTTGTGAATCGGGCCCAGCGTGTTTTTCTCTATTTCTGAATGCAATATATTGTTGTTCTGTTGTACATTAACATTACTTTATTATATACTACCTTCTGGAAAGCTTTGGGTTTTAAAGTCACTTCTGTAAGCTTTAGTAAACGGATGTGCTGTGGGACATCCTTCTCTGTCCACTTGCTCTAGCTAGTGAAGTATGGCATGTGTGCCTCCACACTCCCTTCAATGACATCAGGATCACCTGAAAGTCTGCTTATGGTCTTCCCAGGAACAGACTGTGCTGCTCCACCAAAGGCATTTGTGGGGTATTCTGTGTGACAACAATTCTAGACTCTCCCCGGCCCGGTCGCTTCAGACCACTGGCTTGCCAAGCACTATTGTAGGGGTACAATTGTACATTTTTGAAGTTTATAAATACATGATGCCTCCATTCTTATCCACTCCATCAGTTTCCTTACTACCAGAGTTGGTACCGTCTGGTAAAGAGAAATCAATTTCTGAAACACCAGTTCTCTCTACTGAACTGAGAGTGCCTCCAAAGATGTGTTTAATCGGACATAGTAACAAGTCGGATTTCTTAATATTGATTTTGTGGGTTTGGATTTCTGAGTTATCTGCTGCTTAATAAAGCACTAGTCAGGGTAATGATTAATATGAAACAGTGATGATGCAAATGTACTGCTACATCTGCTAAGCATTTGATAAACATTAATGAAGCTGCCTTTTGAGAAAAGTTAGCACCTTAAACAAGTAACGTTTGCCATTTACCACAAACATTGGGTATTGGTGATACACTATATGTATAAGAATGTGGAAGTATGCATCCTTTAAATGCAATGGTGTCATATTGATGGCTTCTTGTAGGAGGATGACCTCCTAAAGTGTCATCATCTTAACATGTATTTTTTGTATTTAACGTTCAGTAAACTCAAATCTAGGATCAGCCTCAGTGTGACTTTTTGGGAATCAGAACGTAAACAGAGAACACTTCTTCACCCAGTTCAAGTTGCAGAATATCTTCTATAGTGTCTCCGGCTAGAAAAGATCGAACCCTTGTTGGTTCTGTCTCCCTTTAGCGAATGGTTAAGCAGCAACTGTTTAAACTCAGTTCATTAGTACTTACAGATAGATTGCTGCATGTGCCCACTGATTTAAGGTTATTCCTCCCTCATTTGATGGAAAAAACACAATCATCTTCGTCTTCACAAGGTCTTGTCTGATCAGATGGAAAATCCACTCTGTTACTGTTTAATGGTATGTAGCTTGAGTTCTTTTGGCTCTGACCTTGTATTGTCTCAAAAAGTATCCTAGCGCATTGTTGTACTGATGACACATCTGATGCAACTTAAAAGATTGTTTTTTCCTTTGGCTGGATCACATATCTAGATGCATTTATAGTATGATAAATTATAATGCTGTTGCAGAGCATCAATAGGCACTCAGTCTCAGGAACTTTATCATTTCTAGTATCGGACCCACGTTTGGCCCAAGGACTAACCTGCTAGCATCATACTGAAAAGGTAGTATTGCCATTCAGCCCTGAACGCTAAAATCAAATAAGTGTAATAAGTGTAATGTTTAAGTAGCACACTGGCATTCATTTTTAGGTAAACTACCACATATAATTGCACAGCTAATATCTAAATTTGAGATTGCCTTCTCCTCTTGTACTTGTTCCTGTACTCTCTTTCTGTCAATATCTGCTATGTATTGGAGGAGTTATTTCATGTTTTGGAACCGGTGGCCATTGGTGGCTGTCATATATTCTGAGCAAAGCCTGTCTATAAGTTGGCAATTCTCCAGCTCATATCCACCCCAATGCCAATCTGTATCCTTCTGCATCCAGTCCCATATTTGATTTGTGTTATATTAATAATTTGCATTTGCAAAGGACACAGCCTGCCACTAGGAACTAATATGTAATTGCAGCACATTGCTATAGTATGTGGTGTGACATTCCAACCCTTTCCATCACAGACTGCAATCTTATTTGATTTTCTAGTGGTCTAAGGTCAATAGGGTCAGTATATCATTTTTAATGAGCTGTGAGTGCCGGCCCTCTTGTGCCCCTTTTCCTTAACATGAATTCTGATGGCACCTTTCCTTTAATGTTTATTGAGTCCTGGGGGGCAGCTTAGTATTTCCTCCAACTCTATGTGTTGTGTTCTAATCTGTTTTCAAAATTCTCAGTTGTACATTTTAACAGAGGGCCTGATTTAGATCTTGATGGGACTCTCATCGTCCCTCCATGGTGGAGTTTACAAGTACTCTGCTAAGCTGATGGAATCCAGCTCGCCGTATTTAGGTGTACCCTGGGTGAATTGCCATCCGCGTCAACAGAGTGTTTTTGTGGTATAAACAGTTCACTGCTGTCAACGGGGCAGATTCCTCTGCTGGCTAACATTACATAGTCGCCGTCAGGGTGGCGGGATTGCACCAAGCCTATTTAGATATTACAATTGTGCTGGTGGTGTCCTACGGGTGGATTGCCAATGGAGTTATTCCGGCGCAGGATGTAGTCAACATTGGTCTATTCCTGTGGCTGTAGGATGGATGCTAGCATCACACACCTGATGTGTTTTGGCTTATTGTGTCCACCTGCATCCACACTATAAAATACACTCCATTCCAGACTATGATCCTTTGGCATTCCAATGCACCACAACATTTTCAAGCAGAACTCTTGCCAGTTAAGTCAGGTGTATTTTTATTTGGCCTTTGTTTCTTGTCCCTTATTTCAACTCTTATTAATTGTTTTTGTGGGTCATAACATTTATTACGTTTGCTTGTTCTTTAAATTTCTTTAATGTCACCATTACACACATATACATTACACATATACATTACACATTGGTATGTTATTGCTTGTAGGAGAGATTTCAAAATGCACAATTTCAGAGAAAATGTAAACAGACAAGTCAAGTCAAGAGGTAAGTTAAAAGAAGCAGCTTACCTTCTGGGGAAGACAGGGTTGATTTGCATCATAGTCAAGTATCAGCAACAGCGGCAGGATTGTACGTTCGGGTCCATGACGGAACAGGAAGTGTAAAACAGAGAAAGACTAAGTTTCTGCGTTACATCCATTCCAATCCGCCAACTCAAGTGTGGAGGTTTCCCTGCCACAGTTGCATTGACGGAAAGGCAGATCGTGATTGGCCCGGTTGATAAACTGGCTGTAATTCATCAGACAATTGCTTTCGCCTATGGTGCCGTCAACACGGGTGAACAAATCTGGCGGAGACGGCGACACTCCGATGGCCTTTAGTCCATCGACCCACAAACATTGAATAGAGCGGGTGGACCTCCTAGTAGGTGGGCGGGAAATCTGATAGAAAAACAACTCCGGGACCGATTCCACCAAGATCTAAGTCAGGTCCATGGTCTTGAACATTAGTTAAATAATATTTTCCACAGTTCTTGTGAAAGTTTCTTAAAGAATGCAATCTTCCTCCTCCTCTATCTGTATCGTGAATCCATTATGAATGGATACTCTTTGAATAACAGTATGACAAAACAGATCTCATCAGGAGGTAATGTCTTAATTAGATAGGTATCCAGCCCAAATTATCTAGTGAGTGTTTCTGATACTCTTCTTGTACCCGTTCAAGTTCTTCCTCTTCCTCCAGATCACTGTCTATCTGGAGCGGCAGTAAAGATAATTTGGGCTGCATAATCGGTGCTGGTTGAACCAATGCTACTTTTATTCTTTTCTTATTAATAAGAAAGCTCCTTGGCTCTTCTGAAATTGCCCCCTCAAAAGTTATTTTTCATTTTTAAGCTCACCCTGTGCAGTAGATGTCTGTTTATGAGGATCTATGGAAATATATGCCATGATATGACCTATGTCTGATATTTACCCTTGCTTTCTCAACAGAAAGTAATGGAGTAGTGACTGCTTTCCTCAAAGGCAACAACTTTATATCCATATTGGATTCTTATCATTCGATCATGATGAAATCAGTGAATAGAACTGAAACCTCATTGCAAGAGCATTCCTCTTCAAACACTTGAGACTCTTTATTTTTACGGGTTGACTGGATCTCTAACCTCCTTCGGTGAATATTTTTTACCTGTGGAGTTATCACCTAGCACGAAAATGTTACAAACCTTGTGAAGCTCTTTTCAAGGGTAAGTGTGTGTTACAGGGCTGGTTAAACTTAAATGTTGTATTTAAATGTGCATCTTCCATGAACCCTACCCTATGTGGCCATACGACATTTGACTCGGTCTAGAAGTATAACAAGTCGTCAAAAAGAAATATTCTCAAGCAACCACTCATCAATAATTTGGCTACTCAGTTGCTGAATTCTACAAAACTCCTCTTCTCTCTGAGGCCTTCTATGTCCTCTTTAAGTAGTACTTAAACGCAGCATGGGTAAAGAGCTCTGAACCTGGTGGTGAAAAAATAATATCTAAGGTGGAGCATGTGTCCCTGTGGATTGTGTGTTTTAGGGAATTTGCATACAAGCCATTCAATGAACGTGCAAAAACAATATAAACATTATGCGGAATAAACAGCTGCAATTTTCCGAACGCAACACTTGTTAGTAGGGCGTTGCAAAGCATGTGAATCTACAGCATACATATTGAAAATATACATATATTTGACGAGTATGGGGTATGTTTGAAAAGTTTATCTTCCTACCCCACTGAGGGAACTGATGTCCATCATCGACTCCATACCCCGTGGGATGGACAGGAAAGAGGAACTACCAAGCTCAGAGATATCCAGGCACACATCCATCTCAATAGTCTGTGGGTCTGGTGTACAGGGTTCAGGATCCTCAACCACAACCTGTAAGAGTAGATTCAATTCTGAGGCATGAAGTAAAAAAACAAACAGAGCTAGTAACAATCCTCTATCGCCAGTTGCACAGTTATCATAATGTTTTTTCCTGCCAGTGGCACTCATTAGATTCTGCTAATCATCATGACATGGACATTCTGCCAATGTTCGAAACACCTTGTTCTCTGGAGAAACATTACTTGTATTAGGTAAACACATTTGATAATGACACTGTCTCCTTGCAGCAATCTTTCTATATAGTCATTGTTCTCTGCATGCTAAGGAAAACCACAGGAAAACATATTGTGTGACTTTTATAATGTGTATTTATACAGCATATCTGAGCAGAGAGCAATTCAATTTGTGGGTTTCTCTTAGCATTGTTCCAGATTGATCCTATGTGTGAGGTGCTAAGTTAGTTATTCGCTCTAGGGGTGCTATGTATGTCTTAATGTTTGCGTTTGTTCTGATGTGTGTTTGATATGGTCTCCTGGTAGGTCTGAGAGGTGATGCAGTTGCCCCAGTTGATGATCAGAGGGGTGACGGAGCTGATCTAGTTGCTGACACCAGCATTAATAGATCTGCCCCAGGTGTGTTAGAACTAGAAATAACTGTTGTTATGAGTAAGGCTCCCGGTTATATACTATTTTTTTAATGATATTTCCAACTATATTTTCCATATTTATTTTTGACTAATTTTATATGTATTTATTTTGGGTTTTGTTGAATAAGCTTAAGCGGAAACTAGCATATTTCCACATTTTTTTAACTGATATATGAACACTCGTGAGTAAATGCCTGACAGGTTTCAATTCTATGAACAACCACAGATGATAAAATAATACATATAGGAAAACATGCACATTAAGTATTAACCTTATTCACATCTTCTACTGTTTAAGTCTCATTGCTGATTTTATTTCTCTTTTAGCCCCTTTTATCCCAGCTATTGGACTGCCAGTCATGACTGACAGCATTCAGAATCACTGAAAATACAACCTAATTTCCGTTTTTAACCCCATTTAAAAATAAATGCAGACAGGAAAATAAATGTTTTAAGTCTGTATTTGTGGGGGAAGAACATGGCGGCGGCAAGTTAGCTCGCCGCGGTGCTCCGTGCTGATCCCCAGCTTAGGCGCTAAAGACTGCTCGTTTATGGGGGCCTGAGTGAGGCGTGTTTCCTGGATGTGATATGAGCGGCGGCGGTTTTTGAGCAAAATTTCTCCTTATTTTTGCAAAACAGATCCAGTTCTCCCATTTTTCGCACCGATGGTGGTTGCCTAGCGAAGCGGCTGGTGGAGCGCGGGAGTCCTCTCTCTGTCTTTATGCTCTCCTGCTCTCGGCCGGAGTGAGTGCTGCGACGAGGACGGCTGCGGGCGCGGCTGCAGAGGTAGCGGGTGTTACGGGGGGGACGGTGAGCTCTCATCAGCAACAAGTAAGTTCTTTTTTGATGTTTTGAATTTCGGGGTCTGCTGCAGCCAGAGTGGCTTGGATTTTGTTAGAGGAAGTTTTGAAAACACTTCTGATGCTCAGCAGCCAGGTTTCAGCAGCACCTTAACCCCCCCTTCTCCTCCTGTTGAGAGGAGTTTGAGTATACCGGACACTTCATCTAGTCTGAGGATTTGCGTAGCCGCCCTGGAGCTTAGGAAGGGCAAAAGATTGAGGAATCTCTTTTTTTCTCCCCACCAGGGTACAGAGTCAGAGTCAGAGCCTGATAGACGCACTGACACAGGTACTGACTTAAGTTTGGTTTTAGCCTTTAAGGGAGGTATTCACGAACTGCCCCAATATCCACAAGTTCCCGCTTTTGTTTGTGCTGTGGAGGGGTCTCTTGGGCAGGAATTGGCTAATACTAGCTCTATAGACCAGGCACTGCTAGAAAACACTCCCATTTTGTCTGATTTCGACATTAATGCTGTCAGTGTTGAGGAACATTTACAGGCCCCCCCTGATAAGAATACTCCAGTTACTTTTGGTGCATTTAACGCCACCGACAGCTTACCTAATACTCCCAAAAGTGGGTCTAAACGTGGCCGAGGTCACCGACAAAAGAAGAAGACAGATTTAAATAAAGTCGGAATCTTAGAAGGGGGGATAGAAACTGGAGAAGTGGCCAATATATCATCCAAGACGAAACCTTCTTCTTATTTAAATACTGAATTCAAGCCCAAAACCCCAAGCGTGAAGGCCAAAACTAAAGCAAAGACCAAGACCAAGGACGCTAACGCACTACTCCCTGCAGGCTCCAAATTAACACCCTCACTCCGCGCCTATTTTAAAGCCATCCCACAGATCCTACATCTTTCTGAAGGCTTAAACAGTCAAGTTATGGCGTCGACATCGGAGGGCAATACCATATCCGTTGGTAAACCAGCCATATCATTGGATACATTGCTATCCGAGGAGTCGGATCAAGCTGGAAAACTCCCTGGTCAAACAATGGAAATGGTTGTAACTACTGATGTAACTTCTGATGTAGAAGCTAGCTCGCAAAGATCGCTAGATCCAGGAAGAGAGCCAGGTCAACCTCAGTCTCAGTCGTCATTGATGCAGCAATTGAGCGAACTTCAAGCTCCTACTACAGTTTATCCTGAAGAGGCTGAAGAATCAGATTCTACCGACTTGGGTGGCGCGTCTGGGGGCCCACTTGAGGATGATTCTGTAAATTCGGTTCAACCCGATATTAACTCCCTACTGGTCTCTCCTTTAACCTCTCAAGCCCCGATGACGGCAGCCTCTGTATTAGAGATGTTCTCAGCTCTTACTGTGGAGATAAGGAAGGGATTCGCCGAATCCTCTGCCAATCAACAAGAGTTCAAAAATTATTGTGAATCCCTTGACAATAAAATCGAAGGTCTCACTATAAGAACTGGAGTGTTAGAAGAAACAGTTGGCATTCACTCAGTCTATCTGGATCAGGCAAGGCAGGATATCAACAAACTTACAAAGGAAGATCTGGCTCTTAGTGAGAGGATGGAGACCCTTGAAAATAATACGAGAAGAGGAAATATCCGCATTTTGAATGTCCCAAAAGGCTCTGAAGGGTCAGACATAAAACAATACATCGTCTCACTACTGAAGGAAATATTGTCATTAGAACAAACTACCGCAGAGCTGTCAGTTGATATCCAGAGGGTACATAGAGACCCTTTCAAACTTAATCCACAGCGTTCTAAACCGCGAAAGATTTTTGTCAATTTCCACACTTACGTCTTAAAGGAACGTATCTTGAATATGGCCTTGAAACAAAAGTCTTTGTCTGGGAAAGGCTTTACTTTCTTGATAAGATCAGACTTGTCCCGAACAACACTCGAAAAGCAATGGGAATTTGGTAAACGCCTAGATGCTTTCAGAAGATTGGGCGCAACAGCTCAGCTGATGTTTCCGGCAGCTCTTAAAGTAATGCACAATAATAAGATGTATAACATCAGGTCGGTGCAAGCAGCAGATGAGTTGTTAATTGATCTGGGTAAAATAGCCTGTTAGGTTCAATGTTTAATGTTGACCCGAATAACCAGTAATGAGCCATCAATGGGTTTGGGTGAAAAGAACCGTAGGCTTTAATGTTAGATAACTTCTTCTTTCTTTTTTCACTAAATTGCCTTAGTAAGTCCTGATGTTTATTCTTTCATATTCTTAATTTTGAATATAAATGAGCAGAGGCACATATACCTAAATGCACTATATATGCACTAAATAATCGTTAGTCAAAGACCTTATAGCTTTAATTGTTTTTGTTTAAAAAAGAAAAAATCTCCTCACTCACTTAGGTCTACCTACCTGTATAGTTAGCGGTTAGTCTTTTCTGTAGGGGATCAACCGGTGGGGCACTATCTACTGGACTTTGTTCCGGTTAGATAATGCAAGGGTTCTTCACGGGGGGGGGGCTCTCACCTTGAGCGGGTGAGTGCACAGGGGTGGCAAAAATATAAAATGTCCTCAATAACTAGTAAAGTAGTTTTTTTGGAATGGTAACTCATGTTTTACATATCTCACATATTTTACATATAATTGCTGGACACAAGCATTTAACAGTATCACAATTATCTCTTTCTGATATAACACTAATTATGCTGTCCTATCGGTTAAGAGATGAGTAGTATAGGTCTCCTTTGCTGGAACGTCAATGGCCTTCGCACTAAGCCCCGAGCAAGCAGAATTCTGCAATATCTGAAAGACTCTGATGTGCAGGTCATGGTGTTGCAGGAAACCCATCTTATTCATTCTGAATTGTCGGTAATAACTAAAAAGAATAGATGGATTGATTTTATGGTCTCTACCACACAAACATCCCACACAAGAGGGGTTGCGATTATTTTAAAAAAAGCAGCTAAAGCTAAGCTAATCTCACAGGTCGTAGACTCTTCTGGTAGATGGGCTATAGCGTCAGTTCTTATTGCTGGGATTTCAATTACAATAGTCGGCTATTATGGTCCGAATCAGGATGACCCCTCGACATTGGAAACAATTTTTTTGCAGTTACTTTCTTTTTCTGGACCTATAATTTTAGCCGGTGACTTTAACATTGTCTTGGACCCCATCTTGGACAAGTCCCCAAATAATCGTTCCATGGTTTTGTCTAAAACCAGATCCTTTCTATTACACGCCATGAGACAGCAAGGGTTCGTTGACGTTTGGCGACAAAGGTCAGGAAACCAACAGGGTTTTTTTTATAGGAATTATAAATATCACCATAAGTCAAGGATTGACTATAATTTAATGACTCAAAGACTGGTCGATTCTGTTAAAACAATAGAATATCTCCCGTCACATCTCTCAGATCATTCTGCTGTTAAATTGGTGATGGGACTTGGTAGTAAAAAAACCTCGACTGTATGGTCCTTTGATCGTTCCCTACTCACTAATGAGGAGGATATTTTGTTCCTAAAGACAGAGACACACAACTTCTTTCTATCTAATAATGGAACAGCCTCTGATAGAATTATTTGGGACTCATTTAAGGCAACATTGAGAGGGTTGGTTGTTGCCAAAGTCGCCTTTCGGAGAAAGAGATGTAACGAAATGATTTCTTCTATAGAATCAGATATGGCTTGTGTTCAACATGAAATCAACCTAAATAGTACATCTTCGAGGTCGATATTAGATCCCCTACATAACAAATTGGCGACTTTGAGGGGTAGTCTGGCATCATCCTTGAGTTTGAGGGTCCAACAGAGATGGGAAGCCAGCAAGTTGGCCCACTTCGAATTTAGCGAAGGTGCTGGTAAACTGCTGGCTTGGAAGACCAAAGTAGATCAGGTCCGGAACAACATTGCATCTATTAAAATAGGTAACATCAAGCTCACCTCAGACGAGGATATCAGGAAGGCATTTAGGGAATTTTTCCAGGTAATATATAAAGAAGACAAAGTGATATCGGTTGAGTCTGCCAAGAGTTGGTTGAACAATATTACTCTACCTTCCCTCTCTCTTGAACAATCCCAATACTTGTATAGTCCCATTACAGAGAGTGAGGTGATATCTGCTATTAAGAAATCTAAGAAGGGGAAAGCGTCGGGACCCGATGGCCTTCCGGCTGAGTTATACAAGATCTTAGACTCAGAGATAGCTCCTTTCCTTACAAAGTTGTTTAATCGAATACTTTTAGAAGGAATGTCTCCCCCAGCATCTTGGGATAATGCCTCTATTACCCTCATTTTAAAACCAGGTAAACCTAAGGAAGAATGTGGGTCGTATAGGCCAATATCCATTCTGAACGTGGATTATAAAATCTTTACCACAGTTTTATCATCAAGATTGGCCGACACCGCACCATCTATCCTTCATTTAGATCAAAAGGGGTTCTTAAAGGGTAGACAATTGTATGAACTGACCTTTGATTTAATTGGTGCCATAGATATAGCAACTTCTAATAGACTCCCATTGGCGGCGATAACACTGGACGCAACCAAGGCTTTCGACAGGGTAAATTGGGTGTACCTGTCGGAGGCCTTGGCCAAGTTTGGTGTGGGAGAAAGTTTTCGTAGGGCGATCAGCCTGTTGTATAGCAATCCTTCTGCATCTCTTCTCGTCAAAGGAGACTTATCAAGCCCCTTTTCTATCACTAGGGGAACCCAACAGGGGTGCCCGCTCTCCCCCTTACTTTTTAGGTCTCGCCTGTCGATGCGCATGCGCATCGAGCAAGCGAGACTATAGGGGCTCATCCAGACTTTATCTAACTTGCAAGGAATCGTGGCGATTCCTTGCAGTGCCCGTGACTTTTAAGCTCAATGCGCATGTGCATTGAGCTTAAAAGCGCGTGCACAGCCGCCCGCATTCCTCCGACACCTTTGAAGTGAAGCTTAGCTTCACTTCAAAGGCCCGGCTTGTTCACACCCACATGCCGCTCTGCCCCGCTCCGCCCCCTCCCCTGAGTCATCCTGCCTGCCCCTTCCCGCCGTGTCTTTCACTTGTTTGTAAAGATCAGCCCTGCTCATATCATAGATTACACACACGCAATTCCACAAGCATAGTTTTCCATGAACTTTAATTTGATAAGGATTGCAGAGGGTGTAATCTTTATTAAAACTCATATAACACATCTGAAGGCACGCAGCGTTGCAAAACCTCACTCAGCTGGTAAATCAGCATATTAGTTGGATTTTTTCTGCTTTGCGGGGTTATTGCTTAATGGAGCGTCCACCTTTTGTATGTGCCTAGGTTCTTCCGGAAGCCTCTGCGCCGTTCAGTGAGTACTTGGCATGCCCGCGCAGCTTTTGCTTTGAGTTGTAGGTTTTGCAAAAGGAGCTGGTAGCACTGGGTGCTTGTATCTCATTGCGTGTCTACACCAGGCTGAGCGCAATTTACTGGCAATCTTTCCGGGCTGGGCTGCACACCTTTGCCGCAGGTCTACGCTTGCCTCTGTGCTGTTCTCTATGGGTTAGCACTGGACTCGGCCACTCCTGGAAATGTGACAGTCCTGCATCTTTGTAGCCACTGTATCCTATAATGCTACAGGGAACAGCTTCATGCCCACCCACACCGCTCTGTGTGCTTCTCTTAAAACAATCTGCATCCCTCTGTTATAGGGAGCGGCACGAGCCACCGCATAGAAGAGAAAGTCAGTGGGTTTTAAGTAATATTTGGTATTTCATATAATATGTGCAACCCTCTGCTCTTCGTAATCTTCGGGGAATAGGCAGGTATATAATTGGCAGTAATCTCCGGAATACGCAACCCCTGACCTTCGGTCGTCTTCGGAAAATAAACTCCTCCCTCGCCTGACCAGCTAGAAGCAGCAGATCTCTGAGATTAGTTACTTGTCGAGCATTATCGTTCTTATCTTTAGCATTTTTTATGCTTTTTTGACTCTTTTAATTCCCGTTTCTAAATCCTTTAAACACAACATTACGAATATGTATATACTGTTGGATGACGGCGTAAGAAATGCGGAAATTGCAAGCAATACCCAGCACCGTCAGAATCTCAGCACATACGCGTACAAAGGCGCACACTCGCCTACAAACTGCACACAGCTGCACGCGTACACCAGCTGCATGCTCACCCCTCAAGGTACTCACAGCACATATTCAACCTTCGCCCTCATCCATCCATTCATACAAGGTGGACGCATGAATACATACTTCCAGGCACACTCCTGGAAGATGCATAGATGCGTGTGCACCCACTCTGGCTTCCTCTGCCAGCCCCGCCTCCCTCGGCATCCTTCCTCCCAATCTCTGGCTCCCTCCATCCTCTCACCTCACTGTGCCCTTTCCCTCCCCAGCCCCTCCTCTCTGCCGCTTTGATGTTCTCCGTGAGCCGCATGGCCTCTGAGAACATCAAAGCAGCCGCCAAATGCTGATCATTTGTCACCCCCTCCCTTCCTACTGGCATTCCCCCCTCCCTTCTCGCCCAGTCCTTGCTTTCTGTCCTCTTTCCACTCAATTTATTTTTCCTCTCACTCCATTCTCGCTTGTTCATAAAGGGTACTCTGCCAATGGACTTTCCATCGAATCCTTAGAGAGTCGTGAGTGCAGACCTCATGTGCCTTAATATTGGGAAGTTCCGAGACTATACGTGCTTTGTTTCAGAACGCTGATACGCCTTCTTTTTAAGTCATCAAAAAACTCTTGCACCATTTGTTGGGCACAGCGTATATAGTACTGCAAAGTATTATTATTTTAAAAACGCAGTCTCATCAGAAGTCTCAAATGAAAAGTTCCCTCCCCTGTCACCAAATGGTAATTCTCTCAATTGTAATCTACTTCGTGTTTATGTCGGGAAAGTTTAGCGACAGCAGTGAAGCTGAGGTGGAATTCTGAGATAAACCATCATTCGGGTCAAGTGAGCCGGTGTATTAAGCTAAGGTATCCTTACATTCAACCACTTCCTGCACAAGCGACACATTACCCATGAGGTCAGAGCAAACAACGTCTGCTTTTTTTTCACCCTCTGTTTGCAGTCACTTACAGAAAACTAAAGCTGCATTCCTTGTGTCCAAAATGTGCTTTGCGCTTCTCCCTTCATTACGAGTGAGACCATTTCAAGAAGATAATAACAATTGGCTTAATATGCATATGTTTTTCATCTGTAGGGGAGGTGTAGCTGTGCTCTGCTTTCGATGCTGTTTCTGTAGGCACCGTTGTTGAGACGAGAAGTGTTTTATATGCGTGCATGATAATGCAGGGCCTTTTATAACGACCAAGATTCCAGAGTCGCATTGTTCTTACTAATTCATTTTTTACAGCAATTTGCTGACGTACTGCCACTTGTAAGTAAGTTAAGCAACTAGAGACCTACAAAAACACAGAAAACAGAAGCAGAAATGTAGTCGGCACACTAAATTATGCGCCTTGGTCGTATAAACTTGCTTATCTAGTCTATGCAACCTATGCTACCTGGAGGAAACTCCTGGTTTGCAAAGATGTATAGAGAGGCGCTATAGTGACAAGTGAATTCTAGCCTGTCCATGCCCTAACTACTGCTTTAACTTAAATACAATATTCTCTAGCACATTGGTTGTCCAACAGTTCGTATATGTTCTGATTATCCGAAATGGATATATACATAGAGGGTTTATACTGGCTAACTGTGCATTGCAGTCTGTTAATGCCATTAAGGTATTGATATGACGTAAGAAACAATCTGACGAGGTAAACAATGAGGCCTACGAAAGTGGTGTGTAAATATCACTAGAGGCCTAAGATGGCATTCATGGACGATAACACAGCCTTATATATTATTAGTAAGACATGTAAAAAAATATGGGATGAAGTATGGACTACAGTATAAGGATATTGCAAATCGCCAAGGAATTCCCTCATTACAAAGAGGAACTTGGGCTAAAGCAGTGCTCTTTCTGAAAAGTCACAACCCAAACCCTATTTTAAATCCTCATTGCCATGCTCTTCTTTATAAAGAGACACCACTGCAGCATATAAATAAGTATAAAATGTATGCTGTGAAAATAAAGCCAATGCCAATATGCACGTTATAAATAGCTGGAAACTATACTTTAAACAATTTAATGTAAGGCACTTTGAAAAGAAGGTGCAAGTCCACGTGTGGTAAACTGCAAAATTCTTAGTTCTTGTAATGACTTCAGCAGTGCAATAGAGTGCCATAAAAGTCACCTTGTGAACCAATAACTATTTTTTTTTAAAAGAGACCAGAACAAAGCTGGAATGCTAGTTACACCTTTAATTATTTAAACAACGGCCTGGCTTGCTAACCTTGCCTTTCAATCTGCCTGCTGGCAATGCGGCATCACAAGTGTAATACATTATTACAGTAAAGTAGCTATGCCAGATGAGTTGTGGTTATATGCCAAGTAAATAGAACACCAGTGCACTTCCAAGATAGTCACTTTGATCCCTTCGCTATTATAGCGTTTCACAGATAGTCCATATCCTTGATCAGAAGCCAATTCCACAAAACCAGAAGGTGTAGAAAATTCAAGCCTTTATTTTGCAAACGCTATGGTCCACAGCCGACACGCGTTTCGCCCCCTTCGGGCTTTCTCAAGGCTTTTGTAGTGTGATTATAAATCTCAGTTCCTGTATCTATATGAGGTTATTAAAGTGCTACTGTTGTATCCTTATCCAGTTAATCTTAGCCTGAACAGTCGTTATGTTATTGCAGGATCCTTTTGTTCATATCAAATACGTAGTGTGGCGAATCAATCTTCCCAAAAGCAATCTCAGTGTGCAGCCATGCTACGTTCTACAACCTCAGCATAAACAAAGATCCGCTTTGAACACCGTCCCTGCAATCTACCACCACCACGTCCACGTCCATCACCACCCCGTCCACCACCACATCCACCACCACCATGTCCACTACATCCACCACATCCACCACCACCACACCCACCTCCACCACCACCACGTCCACCACCATGTCCACCACCACCACCATGTCCACCACCACCACCATGTCCACCACCATGTCCACCACCACCATGTCCACCACCACCACATTCACCACATCGACCACCACTTTGTCCACCACCACTTTGTCCACCACCATGTCGCCCACCACCATGTCGCCCACCACCATGTCGCCCACCACCATGTCGCCCACCACCATGTCGCCCACCACCATGTCGCCCACCAAGTCCACCACCATGTCGCCCACCAAGTCCACCACCATGTCGCCCACCAAGTCCACCACCATGTCGCCCACCAAGTCCACCACCAACACCACAATCCACCACCACCGCGTCCACCACCACATCCACCACCACGTCCACCACCACGTCCACCACCACGTCCACCACCACCACATCCACCACCTCGTCCACCACCACCACGTCCACCACCAACACGTCCACCACGTCCACCACCACCACGTCCACCACCACCACGTCCACCACCACCACGTCCACCACCAACACCACAATCTACCACCACCAACACCACAATCTACCACCACCACATCCACATCCACCACCACCAACACGTCCACCACCACCACGTCCACCACCACCACGTCCACCACCACCACGTCCACCACCACCATGTCCACCACCAACACGTCCACCACCACCATGTCCACCACCAACACGTCCACCACCACCACGTCCACCACCACCACGTCCACCACCAACACCACAATCTACCACCACCAACACCACAATCTACCACCACCACATCCACCACCTCCGCAGCCACCACCACCAACACGTCCACCACCACCACATCCACCATCAACACATCCACCGCATCCACCACCACATCCACCATCACCACCACATCCACCACCACATCCACCACCACATCCACCACCACCTCCACATCCACCATGACATCCACCGCCACATTCACCACCGCATCCACCACTGCATCCACCACCACATCCACCACCACCACATCCACCGCATCCACCACCACATCAACCACACCCACCACCACCACATCCACCACCATATCCACCACATCCACCACCACATCCACCGCATCCACCACCACCACATCCACCACATCCTCCACCTCCGCATCCACCACCACATCCACCACCACATCCACCACCACATCCACCACCAACACATCCACCACCACATCCCACCACATCCACCGCATCCACATCCACCACCACATCCACCACCACATCCACCACCACATCCACCACCACATCCACCACCACATCCACCACCACCACATCCACCGAATCCACCACCACATCCACCACCACATCCACCATCACCTCCACATTCAATCGCTGACACACACAGCACGTTCCCATCTAATTGTGTGTATACAGTACAACATATTATATCCTATGTCTTCATTAACAATATAGTGTATCTGTACTGAATATATATCCAGCATTTCAGACTGCATTTCAGAGCTTTTAAAAATGTTTATGGCTTTTTTTTTTTTAAATTCTTTAGCATTGGCTACAGGAAACAAAAATGCTAAAGATTTACAAAAAAAACCCATAAACAATTCTAAAAGCACTAACTCTAATGCTGCGAGACCTATTGCATTTTCAATGCTTGTTGATTTTTACATCGAGCCTTTTGCGCAGTACCTAAGGGAGGAGAACTCCATCAAACCATTTAACTATCAAGGCTGGTCGAGGAAGGTGGCACTATATGCCGACGACGTACTTATATTAACATCAGAGGCCGCTACGGCTCTCCCGGCTATAGTGAAATTGGCTCACGCTTTTGGACAGGTGTCGGGGTATGAGATAAACGCAGCCAAAACGGAAATGCTTATTTGGAATGATGAAAATCTTCCTATGGAACTCCATCCTGGCACTTCAATGCGTTACTTAGGTTTAACAATTGTAAAAGATATAAACAAAATAGTCCAAGTTAATTTGTCCACAGTACTTAAAGACTGCCGTACGCTTCTCCAATCTTGGTCGCATCTCCCTCTCTCATTAATAGGTAGGGTCAATCTTATCAAAATGTCTATTTTGCCAAAAGTATCTTTTTTATTTAACACCATTCCCCTATACTTTGATCAAAATATTTTAGCCAGATTTCAATCAAATGTTTCATCTTTTATTTGGCACAACCATCTTCCACGTATCGCTTGGAAAAAACTAAGACGGCGACGTGAAAAGGGTGGGTTGGCGGCTCCAGATTTAAAAATCTATGCTTGGGCCTTTCAACTGTCTCACTCAAGGATGTTGTTGAAGAATCTCGACGCCTCGGGGGTGGGCATGATGTATGCAGCTATGTTGGAGGGGGAAAATGTTTATCACTCTAGTTTTCTTTTTAAGTTTGGAAATCCTACGTTTTTCAAACAAATTAAACTGAAGACTCTACAGGATCTTGCCCGAACATGGGCTGAAATCATGAAATCAATAAAAGTAAATTACTTTTGTGAAAAAACTCCGTTGTGGGACTTGCCTGAAAGTCCTGTCTGGCTTGATGACATCTTGGCAATTCCTCTGAGAGAGGCAGACATGGAGGTTTGCGGTGACCTTTTCTACGAGGGTGATCTATTATCATGGGAACATTTACAAGCCAAGGTTGGCCATAATTTTTCACGCTTCAAATATATCCAGATGTATAGTTGGACTGCAGCCTATAAAGCATCTCTTGCCAATAAAAATAAGTTTAAAATTGGTGGACATAGCCCATTTATCTCTGACTTACTAAACAGAGGTCCAGAAAAGAAAGAAATATCTAGATGGTATAACTTTATTATGGAGGAGGCAGATGGAGACTTTGTCTTGCCAGAGTCATTATGGGGTTCTGTTCTGGTGGATCTGAATCTACAAATTCTTTGGAAGTCTTCTATCGAGCTTCTGTGGAGCATTGTCAAGCCATCATGGCTTCGCAGAAATCACATCTTCGCCCTTTATAGGGCGTATTACTCCCCCTCAAGACTTTCTAAATTTGTAGGAGGACAGCTAGTGTCCTGCGCAAAATGTGGTTTGATTGCTGCTTCGGATACTCATATGTTCTTGGACTGCCCGGAACTAACAGTGTTTTGGCAGGATATCAGCAAGTGCCTTTCTGAGTCTTTAGGAAGACCTGTCACAATGGATTTGCCCCTGATTATCTTTGGAGTCTTGGAAGGAGTACAACACCTACCCAGATGTTTAGTTTTTTATTCCATCTTGCTCGCAAGAAGAGAGATCTGCAGGAAATGGAAAGACTCCTCACCACCCACCTTTAGAGATTGGCAAAATTCTGTCCTGCAGACCTCTGTCACAGATATGGCCAGAGCCGGTAATCGCAGAAAAAGGGCATTTTGGCACCTACTAACGTGGCTTCAGTGACGTATTTGTTTTTTTGTTCCCCCCCCCCCCCCCCCCCCCGAGTCCAATGATTGATCTCCTCAGGTGCTCTTTTATTCTGCACCATTGGAACAGCCGCTACCCGGTTCATGCCCAGCTCCCATTTGGCTGCTAAAACTACCCCAAGATTTGCTGCGGGTTGGCAAATTAAAGACTTTGTGCTTCTTTGGATCACGGTGGAAGACTGTGGGATAGTTGGCCTCCATAAGATATGTGTCCCCTCCAGTTTTTTAGCTAAACTGAGTCAGTTATTCTCCGTTGATTCCTTTTGGCACTTTGTCTACATGGTGGTTATGAGGACAAAAAAAAAAAAAAAGTTAAACAAAAAAAAAAAAAGTTAAACAAAAAAAACCAAAGTCTGTATTTGTGTATAAAAATAGATAATAACTAAAATTAAGGAGCCTTGGTTATGGGTAATATCACCCTGGCGTTGCTTTGTGGCTAGTCTGTCACAGTGGCTGGTCTTGTGAGCATGGACTTGAGCGAGTTCCTAGCTCTTAGTTTTAGTAGTTTGAAGTAAATATTACTCCAAAGCTTATTTGGGTAAAAGGTGGATCTGCTTTTGTGTGGGAGCAGAGGTGCCATCTGGTTGGACAAAATAAAGAAGGATACTGGTACTCTACCTTACTGTGCGTCTGCCTGAAGAGGAACGTGAATAGCAACTGCACCGGAAAGACCATCACAGCAACAACCATCCCTACAGCAATGCTCTCTACTGTCACTGGGGTCTGACTTCCCAGGGGAACACTGCCAGCAAGACCAAAAAGAAAGGAGTTACTACTAGAGCCCAGAATCACTGAGCCTCATGTAACAGCCTGTTGAATAAAAGCAGAATAAAAAATATGTGGCACCGCATCATTCAAATTCAGAGCACTCCAATATCCTGGACCAACTGTACATCAACATCTGAAGTTCATACACAACAAAATATGAACCTATTTTATATCAAGATCTGAATTTCTTCCACCCCAAATGGATTGGTGCACTCCAACATCCCTTTCTGCTACACTCAAGTCCCCGCCCGGCTGAAATGTAACATCCTAATTTGGTGCACCCTAACATCTGAACACCTTACAGTAAAACACATGGACTCCTTTCACCTAAACATCATTATTGCTGAATCCAATACCAAAATAGTCCTTCATCCCATGCGCTTATAGTGTACACATTTCCTCCCACAGTCTCTTGATTTCACTCTACCCCACAATATTTTCAGATGCTACTTTTTTTAAATTCAATAGATATGGTCCTAATTCCCTTGAATCCTCATTTAAGCTACTTTTTCAATCTTGCATACCTTTTCTCACAGAACCTGCCAGGGTTTCTCACCTCACCATCATTTTCCCCACCTTCTATTCATGAATTACTCTGTTACTGCCTTAAACAATGTTCTTATCTAATAGTCTAATTGAAATATATGCAACACGTACCTCTTCCCCACAACACCCACAGATCCATACCATAGAACACATGTAGCCATGAATAAGTAAACTGTGCACATGCAGCATGTGATTCTCTGCACATGGGTGAAGCGGCTGTGAGGGGGTCGACCCCAAGCAGATAACCAGAGATGCCAATCAGAGAAGCCAAGGCGCAGTTGAGCTGGGAAAATGCGAGAAAATGTACGCAGCTCGTGAGGACCTGCAATCGACAAAGTAAACATTCTTTGTTAGTGGTATCCAACCGACAACAAAAAAAGAATTGAGGTCGACATAACTGGCACTAACTCTACCATTATTATGTCCAGCATCAGAATTACAATCACTGCCTTTACAAGATTCAGATCCAATATGGATATCACTGGAACTTATCTCACCACTATCAAGTTCACCACTGAAATCAAATGCTACCAACTATGCCACCATCAGAATCATCGTCAATATCCAGCCTTCAAGCTTACCATCATCAAATCCACTTTTAAAATTACTGCTATAAATCTCATCACAGTCAGATCAACTATAACAATATGAATGCCACTCATTTCACTGATTATAATGAGTTCTACCACTGACATCTCTGCCAGCAAACTTAAAATCATCATGTCCAGGAACAGTCTTCTTGCTCCCACTTCCCCAGCTTCAAACACACTATCAATATCAAGGCCCACAACAATACAATCAACTGATCCTCCATTGACATTTTGGTTGTGAATATATCTACAATTGCATCAACCACTGATTCCATTAATACCCACTTCACTCTAATCAAATCTATCATTGATATCACTGACTAACCACATTCAGATTCACCAAGGACAACAGTTATCACTCATTTCATCTGAATCAGATCAATCATTCCTATTACAGCCACAAATCTTACTTCTGTTTTATATGCTAACAAAATAACTGCAGGCACCTCATCACCATTAGATCACCACCAATATCACTGCCACCATACTCACCACAATTGTATTCACCATCAAAATTGCTGCCACAAACTTTATAAACACAAAGACTGCCAACAACACACAAATGTAATCGCCTTCAGACGCACCATTGAACCCACTGTCACAAACCTTATCATCATTATTATGTGTTACATAGCTACCAAGGGCATTGTCAAGAACTCATCAAACAAATGCTTTGCTTATTCAGGGAAGAAGCACTCCTTGTGCTGACGGCTGCCTTGTTCAAGGATGCCAAGTTCAGTTCCTGGGTCAGTGTGAGCACCACCCAAACTGCTCTGATGACACAATGCTTACAATCACCCAGAAGAGTTATCCAAGACCCAACTGGACTGCCAGGCACAAAGGCTGGTGGTGGGACTCTAGAATTCAGTGTGGAAAAAAGGGTTTTGTCTTTGATTACCAAGCAACTGCCATGACTTTCCAGAAAGGGACATGGACAAGCCATATATCCAGCCCTTTCCAACATTGCGGTCTGTCAACAGGGTGTAATTCAAGGTTACCCATCCTAGATGGAGAAGAACCATTTCTTGTTATGTCCTACATAGGTAATCATGAGAAAAAGATGCATGAAACCCATTTGTTCCTTTTTTCTGGTAGCGTTCTTTGCCCCATTCACACTATTTTTGTCATAGATGTTTGCTGCTTGCAGTTTGGATCTTCTTTATTCCATGCCTGGAATCCTTGCTTAGTTCTGTTCTCCATCCTGGTGTTTGATGCCATGCTGATTACTTCAGTATTAGAATTCATCCAAAAGCAAAAGTGCTACAATTTTGCCAAAAGGTTGTCTCCTTTGTGGGGGTTTCCTCCTAAAAGTAACCCTATTAAAGAGTCGCTCGATACATTTCACATGTGCTATTCTGTGCAGTATGGCATCTTGGCTACTGGGAAAAGTCGCCCTTTTCATTGGGCAATTAGAAGTGGACTCAAAAGACCTTCTCATCATCCAGTCCCTGGCATCAGGTCGACAATAAATATCTCTGACAATGGGAAACATCCTTTACAACGCGGTGTTTACACCGCAGGGCCTTTACGACGCAGCCATCACAACGCAAGTCGTTACTACGACTTGCGCTGGATGGCGCTCTTGCTCAAGGAATAGTTTAATTTTCTGTTCCAATACCTTCCCTACTGTTACGTGGGCTGGAGTTGGAATAGAAAATTAAAATAATCCACAATCCAGCACCTTCCAACGCAAGTCGTTGTAACGACTTGTGTTGTGATTACTGTGTTGTAATGGTAGCGCGGTGTAAACACCGCGTAGTAATGACATACATCCCTGCCGATAAGTATCTCTGTAATGAGCCCCTTCTTTGATATCACTGCCACCACCCTCAACATCGTCAGGCCTGAAACACACCCATCAGCTTCATCACAATATACTCTGCATTCATATCACTTTCTCCAACCTCACCAGCATCAAATGCATAGTTGATATAACTGTTGACAACATCCTCTTTCCCAGATCCAGGACCCATATAAGTTCCACCAACTTAATCATCATATCCAGAATCCATACCACTTTAACCTCATTAGCATCAGATGAACTATCTGTACCATTTCACCACCTTTTACAGCATCAGATCTACAAGTAATATTGTTTTAAGTTTACAATCATGTTTCTCCATTCATTTACTTAAAAGATATGCTGGAGAACAATATTTACATTTCTTTTGACGACATAAAGTTCAACAGTTTTCAGTATTCGTGACTCATGCATTTCACAATGTCAATATTTTTTAGGAGGCACAAATCAAACTATATTTTAGGTTGAGGAATAATTGAAATGCATGTTCTCATTGATTAGAAAAAAAGCTATTTTTGCTGTCTGTGATACAATATATCACAAAGGAAATTCTCAGCATGTCTTGTGCAGCCATCCTTCCCTTCCCTTGTACTTTGCTTTCGTGTTTGGTGAACAGGTGCACAATACAGAGCACGTTCCTCAGTTAAACGACCAAAACCAAGTCACAGCAAATCAAAATTTCCGAACAGGTAGTTTTGGTACGTGCAGTTCGTTTGAAATACCTTTGTGAGATACTTTTGGTGAACTAACTTTAGTTGTGTTCCAGGGAGTGCCTAATGGGAAGTTCCTTGGGAACGACCTAGAAGTGCCCCTTTGGACAACATTGACTATAGGGCTCAATGTTAAGTAAAACGACGGTGCCTAGCACTTAGGAGCCAAGAAGTGGTTCAGAAGGTGTTTCACCTATCTGATTTTCTCTGGCTACCTGTGTTTGGAGTAGAGAATGTTTTACTTAAAAATTAAGCATTGCTTTGTAGGAGAAATTATTAGCCATTGTTTGTTTTGTCTAATCACACATCTTGAGTAAATCTCGATTAAGTCTTGCCTATCTGACCTAAGTATCCTGGAACAGTTACATGGTAAAGGGGAGTAATCGAGCATGCAGTTGGAGTGCAATAACACTGTGCTCCCCCGAAACCAGTTGTAAATGATATTAAATGTCACAATTGAAGCACAGTAACTTGTTATTACCTTGGGAGCCGAATAAAAGGCCTCACACCATAGTTCAGACAATGGCTTCAAGAGTCTTCCCCTCATATCGCTGGTGTTCGCAATTCACCATAACTTCTGACAGAAAGTACAATTCCATTTCTATTCAACACATTAATGCATTGACATATGTGCCCGCTATAAGATTTCTGGCTTGACAAATATGTCTATGTATTTTCTTCTTTAAAATAGGGATTTCAAACAGGGTATATGTTTCAAGATTAGATAATATCATTCATGTATTCTCCCTTAAGGAGACCCTCGAAGTACTCTTAGTTTCTTAATATGAGCTTCAAATTAAAATTGTGACCCATTGTTTCAATACTGTAACTGCCTATGTAAATTAGGTACACTTAGTTTTCAATGTTCATTTCTCTAGCTCTGCTCTTGCACTGTTTTAGTTTGGATTTTCCATTTCTGTTACTGTTGCCCTGGTTCCACATGACTCCATCCTAACTTCAATCTCAATGCAGAAACTGGGTTACAATTGGGGATGGTAAAGAGAGACCTAACAAACCTTTTCTATACTGGTTCTGTTATGGATGGTATGCACATCATGAATACCAGATTCTAAATCCTGTTACTCACTGCTATGACCTAGAAGCAGTAGGTAAAAAAATAATTTCAGCTTCAAGAATCCCCCAGTTCTGTGCATTCCTCGTTGCCCTGGACGCGGAATTTTTGTGCTCCAAGGTATCCTGCCTTCATTCCATTTTGCATCCTCTTACAGAAGATTAAAGAACAAAGGGGCATATTACCAGCGACAATTATTACTGACCATGCTTAGCGATAATTTTGTTATCGCAGGCTATCTCTGGAATTTATCGCCCTGGTAGCGCGTTAGTAACAACGTGTTTCTCCAGGGCAATAAAAATTCCAGAGATAGCGAGGTTATCTCTGTTTTGCAGGGAACAACGCTGGTTTCCCAGCGATGTTCCCTGCAAAACGGCGATAACCTTGCTCATACGACCCACAGGGTCGTATCAGCATAATCCACCCCAATGTTAGGGATAGGTAAGTCTGCATTTTAGCAGACGTTAGTTTTCGGAGAAAACAGCAGTTTTCTCCAAAAACTAACGTGTGCTAAAATGCTGGGGCAGCCTTGTAAATATCACGATGTGAACATCAGCGATATTTAGTAGTCCATCCGGGGTACACCCAGTGACGCCCACTTTGCATCTCATTAGAGATGCAAAGGGAGGCGTTGGGAAAAAGGGTGCTAACGTGATTATGCATGTTAGCACCCTCTTGTAAATAGGGCGATAGTTTTAGATAAAGCCCTTGTAAATATGCCCCTGGGGAATCTGCCTACAGCTGGTCATGATCATCGAATTCTGAAAGACAGAGTATTACCCGCAGTGCTACCAGGATACATTCCCCATGCTCCCCTCACTAAGCAGCATAAAGTGCCATTGACTTCGCAACTAACTGCTGTTTTAGCCCCAGTGTAGATGAGCTTGATAGCTGTCAGCACCAGACGCGGTCCGTGCAGATAACAGCGGTGGGCCGGGTATGGGGGGATTTCAAGGGACGATGCAGAGAGAAAATTGAATAAATAATTAATTTCCCCTCTGAATCGTCCCTCGAAATCCCCCCTTATTTCCCCTTATCTGGCCCCACTGCTGTTACCTGCACGGACCGCGGCTGGTCAGCATCCATGGCTCTCAACCTTCTCTATAAGTGGTCTCCGTCTAATGAGTGGAAAGTTACATTACCAACCATTGGCATAGCCAATAGGCCTCGCCTTTGGGACCTTATAAGTGTTTACCCATGCAACAGTTGATGCTGTTGAACCAAGGATATTGTGCTGCATAACTAAATACTTATACGGTCCCACAAGCGAGACCTATTGGCTATAGCAATGCTTGTTTAATTTGAGATTGTTGACATTTCGACATGGAAAAGTAGTTTTATCATCTTTGTTCCCATTTTAATCGTTTATTAACCGTATGCGATGAATTGTCCTGCTTAGATGAGAAAACCTTTTTGTGTCTTCACTTAATATGCATGTACTTGTACTATAGAAACTTATCTGATTACTCCAGTTTTAGTTTAGGTTTGACGCACTGCATTCACAGCGCTAGAATTAGCAATTGTTTTTTTTTTTTTATTGTGTATTTGTTTTGGGTAGTTGTCTATGAATATTGGCTTTATGAATCTGGCATGGAAATGAAGAGATTACTGGGTGATTGACTAAAAGTAGTTTTTAGAGTTAAATGTAATGAAGCACACATGAACTCTTGAACGTGTTATTGCTGTCCAATCTATAGTATAATATGAAGGCAAACTATGAGGCAGCCTCTTCTGTGAGCACTTTTATGAGGTGGCTGACAACTTTTGTCTACACAATGGCCAATTTCAGTAAAGGGATTGATTGATTGATTGATTGCTTTCCTCCGTGGGTTCTAGTGGGTTTACAACACTAGAGTATGGGGTATTGAGATTATTGTTGGCAGTGGGAAGCGTTAGTTGGAGAAGCGTGGCTCAGTGGTTAGAGGCGGCAGACCCGGAAGCTGAGATCAGCCGTGGACCAGGGTTCGATTCCCCGCCTCGGCGGGTCTCGGGCTCAAAATTCCACGGACTCGACAATTCTTGCTCCGGTGCCTACTCGACTCACGGGGTCACACTCTGCGACTCTGGGCAATAGCTTGCTTAATCTCCACTACGGCCCCTCGCGGCGGGATGCCTGGCTTTCACCTTGTGGATACCCTGCCAGGGTATCTCACAGGGGAATACCAGGACGGGTTCCCTAAGCAAGCGCCTTGATACCTTCGGGTGATACGTGCGCTATATAAGTCGCAATACATACGTTAGGGGGATGGCCTAGTCTCCTTCAATTGTACCTTAGGTCGAGGAACTTCAAAAGATCTTGCATACCTTGTTCTTGGAGGTACTGTTCAGCCCAGATCCTCGTAGGAACACTTAAGGAGATCAAATGGGTAAATAGATTTGTCGCAATGGTTATTTGGAAACGTAAGCTGTGCATTTTGCTACTTCGTTGTATGTTCTTCTTCACAAACATGACTGCTTCTTTCCTGCAGGCAGGGCAGAGTAGTCCTTTGTGTGACCTGCTTAAGAATACCACAACGTTCAATTTAAAGCTTTTGCTCAATTATTTATTTCTATTTTTATCAAAACTGAGTCACCCATGTCCCAGAATTAGCTTTTTTCATTTTTGAACATTACATTTTGCATGGCACAATGTCTGCTAAAATCATTTTTGGGTTCTTTTGAGCTGTTAAACTTTCTAATGACCTTTGTACTTTAGGTTAGTTTCCAATGGTGAGAGTAGCATATTTTAAAATTTGTTTTTCTTCAAGGTAGGTTTTTCATACTTTTTTTGTTGTTGTAGGTTTTTCCTCAAGAAGTTTTCTTTCAAATATGTTGATCGTGCTGTATTTCTTATTGTTGAATTGTACTTGCATTTGAAGTGCCACCTACCTGTTTTCAAGTAGAGGTGGCTTGTAGGTTAATAAGAGGAGTCTTCAGGTTCGTAGGGAAGGTACATTTTCTGTGTACAGGATAGCATCAGCCAAGCTTCAATGCGAATACCTTTTGTGCTCAACCGTGATACACACTCTTGCTTACTGAATGATAAATCAAACTCATGTAGGGTGTTCCAAAATTGACTATACATAGTACTCTTAGCTTAAGTTTCTGCTGTTTGAGCCGAATTTTTAACTGGGTTGTACCGTAGGAAGGTAAGCCAACTTATTTAGGTCTGTGTAGATGAACTTTTACTTAGCTGCTTCTTTTTTTGCCAACAGCCGCAAACTGATCCCATTTCAATTTGTAGTTTCTGTTTAGGGACGAAAGAATCAAATCGCAAGAAAAAAAAAACAGAAGAACTCATCTCCTGCGTAGACCGTGGCAGCAGTGGTGAGTACATCAGAATTACTAAATTACTACATTTGTGGAAGATACTGTCCTGCAGCTACAGACTCCGAGTGATCCAATCCACGTATCGTTAAGAACTGTTCCCAATTCTCATTTACACCATCTTTCTGAACTATGACTATCTCCAAAAAAAGAAAACCACCAAAGAAAATGCTCAGGAATAAATAAAGGGGCTAAATGCAAAGTTTTGTCTTTGCAAAGTTTGTATTTTTGACAACTTTGCAAATGTCGCTGTACCTGTGATAAAAGTCCTGCAAAACGAGTTTGTCCCTGAAAACAATCGCAGCAAAAAACACTTTCACAGTTTCACTGGATAAAATGTCTTGAAAAAAATATTTTACCTAGAAAATTATTTCGTAAGCAATTTCACAAAGTTTACATACTTTGCAACCTTAATTAAGCCTACCAGAGGAAAATACAATTGTAAAAACGCACCATTTATATACAACCTTGTCTTTGAGAAAAGAATGAAACGACGGCTACCCATGATGTGTGTAATCCAGTTTACAAGAATGGTCTGTTTGAAGCCTGCTACAAAACCACATGACACGTCCGTTCTGGAACCTTGTTTCCAGTCTTCAGGATGGACTAGCGGTTTGTTTAACTAAATGTTGGTTGCGACACGGGAAGCTTTAGTAATGTAAAACATTTTTTTTAAAACACGCTAATGATGCGCGCGTGTAAAAAAAAACACGCTAGTGATGCGCATGCACGTAGCAGCACGAAAAAGTGATCACGCTGGAAGGGAGGCAGATAGTGGCTGCGCGCGTGCACGCTCGCGGGAACGCAAGCGCTAGGCCACCAGGCAGCACTTTAAAATCCCTGATACTAAATGTCTCGGAGCCACGCATGCGCTGGCTCAGCGAGACCTAAAAAGGAGGATTCCTACATGAACCTATGATTTGAATTAGTACTTTTAAAGCCACACAGCAGTACATAATTCATCTTTAAGCCAGATTTATTATCTACTATTTATGTTTTTTAAGTACACCCCCTATGCTTTCATGCCCAATATACAGCAGGTATTCTTTTTATATGAAACTTCTAGTATGCTGGATCTGTTACACTTCGAAACGCACCGTTTACATTTTCTGTAGGTACCATGGACATTAATTGGTTCATTTCTTCGTTGTCCTTGGTCAAGAGATTTTCTTAAGGACACACTGCCTCTGTATCCTATCCTCAAAGGATGGGACCAATCTCTAGTTTTAGGCTATCATCTCAGGAGTGCTAATCTTCTCTTCACAGGAGTGGAATAGGTTGCACCTTCATTGAATGTAGCACATGGGGTATCTGATATGGCTATGAAAATTCTTTTCAGTAAAACTTACAGGCAGCGAGGACCTCTTTCTCCACCATTCCTTCATTCTTTTCATTTTCCACAGAGAGCCAGTCCTCTACAAGGAAGTAGTACATGACATCAGTCTGTCTGTCCCAAACAATGACGTGCTGCAGATACCAGGAAGGGTCCAGCCCTGGAAAGGGACAAAGGAGAGTGTAGAATATATGCCACGACATCAGGAAAATAAACTATTAGCGTTTTCTCTCTGTTTACTATTAGGCTGTCAGCTTAGAGCACAGCAACAGTAGTTTACCCATGCATATTAGATGAGCTAAAAGAAATCTGATTCAAATTTGAAGTATTATATCGCTTGATCATGGCCCAAGAGCATTAGTACACTTTGCTGCAATTCCATTTACAGGCTTTTTTATTTTTCCAGTTTACTAAAGTATTAACCTCCAGTTCACAATCAAGATCTTCTATCTTCTATAAGCAATTCCCAAAATTTCATAAATCGCAACATACATCGCTCTTAATCCTACAGACTATAGTTTGCGTGCATCTTTCCAGACCCTCATCATCATCTCCGCTAAACCCACGCCTCATCTAGATCTCCCATGACCATAATCAACATCACCCACATCCTCTTCCTCCACTGACCATCATCTACATCAGCCTTAATAAGTAAAGACCATCTTACTAATAAGATACGCCACCACATACAATCTACCCTCACACTGCCTGTATGTCTTTCAACCACAGACACTCTCATGAACATTTCCTTTAACACCATAGCATAGATATCATTGGCATACACCCTTACAACATACACTAACACATCGTTCAGCTACCACTTTACACATTTCTACATCTCTCCTACTCCCACAGACCATCATAATCAAATATTTCAAACTTGTACATCATCATGTGCCACTCTTGTAACTCCACAGACTATCGTTTGTATCTCCCTAACACAGAAGCCCGTAATGCACATCTCACCAAGAAAGTCTGCCATCGGACCATGTTCAGGAATGGAGGGTATTGCTGTGGGAAAAGGCAGCAATTAACTAAAGGGAGGATGGGGGGGTACTGGGTGTGTGAAGCAGAAAGGGGCATGTGGAAAAAGCTTGTTTCAAGATCAAGTTCACATCTGTGTTGCAATAATTTGACAAGATAATCAGTCATTCCTCCCTTTTTCCCATTAGCTGTTTCATTGACCTCTGCATTACACAGAGCAGTAGCAATGTGAAGCGATTTTAAGCTCCCTGGAGTCACTCTAAAACTGTGGAAGATGATGTTGATAGATGGGGATTGAGCTGAATCACAAGCTTTGACATTAGTCTTACATTATGGTCCTCTTAACAATGAACTGAGATCTGTTTACGAACTAGCTGACAGAATTTCTGAAACTATTGATAATCGGGTTATTCAGCTTTCCTCAATTCACAACATTACATTTCTCCAAAGTAAATCATATAGCGAAAGCTAATATTTGCGAGAGCCCTTTACACTTTTACACAGAGCTGGGAGTCATAGACCCATGGAGGGCCTCACACAGCACGCTGAAGTGCTTTATGTTTTTAGGGAGATTTGAGACAGCCTCTCGTATAGGTATTTTTTTAATCTCTAAAATTTTTGAAAAAATCTCAACTAAATGTATCCTCATTTGTTTCTCAGATCATGTGTCTCTTTATCTATGGGTATTCTTGATGCCAAGGCCCAAACCCACTTTTTAGTTGAAAACTAGAAAGATCATTACTTACAAATGCGATGTTTAATAAAAGACGGAACAAAAATACTTTTTGAGTAAAATATACAACTGCACCGTGGCGAAACAACATTTGGGAAGCTTACAAAGCCATGCTTAGAGGTGAGATAATCGCTTTCACTGCGTAATCAAAGAAAATTCATAATGAGAAATTGCTGGAATTACAGATCAGACTTAATCAAGCAGAATTTAATTTGAATTAAAAAATAATAGGCTAAATCATCGTACATTGGACGTGGCAAAAGGACAAATTAAGATCATCTCTATTATCAGTCAGTAAGACAGCATGTTCATAAGGAAGTGGAATGTTTAGGTAAGCTATTAGCTTGGCACACTAAGACACATTCCGTATCTAACACACTAACTAAAATATTAGACCCCAAGAATAACTCCATTATTACAGAACCAACTCACAAAGAGAATAGAATTTGGGAATTCTTACAGAATATCTTTTGAGAACAGGTGGCCATTTTGGACACAGAAAACGCACAATGCTAAGTCATTTGAAAATCCCTTCTTTATCATCTCTACAGCCATCCAAACTAATACACCCATTTCAACAAGATGAGATTGGATACATAATTAAAAACTTTCCAAAAGGGAAAGGTTCCGCTGAAGATGGATATCCATCAGAATGGTACCAAGCATTCCTGGAGGTATTAAAAACCCATTAATATTCAATTATGTCATTATTCAAGGAAATTGCCTATCATCCTTTAACACAGGAATTATAGTAAGCTTCCTAAAAAAGGAGACTATCCATTACATCTTAATTCATGTCGTCCTATAACCCTGTAAAAATATTCTCTAAATTGATCGGCATTCGTATAGGTATGACTGATACACAAAGACGAAAATAAGTTCATCCAGGGACTCCATTTCTGTGCCCAAACCCATTATTTTGGTAGTAGCAACAGATTATTTTGTATCCTTTAATACCGAAGCTGCCATTATTCTATCAAATGCAGAAAAGGCGTTCAATCTTGTTCACTGGAGATTTTTGTTTAAAGTACTTGAGAGATGGGCTTTCCACACCAATTAATTAGGAAGCTAGCTTTGGTATATAAAGATGTATCCATGTCTATATTAGTGAATGGAAGAGTAACCAAGAGATTAACATCAAACAGCACCAGACAGAGGTGCCCCTTGTGACCTATATTTTTTGCAATATATATTGAGCAATAGCAATAGGAGCTACAGAAATTATTGAACCAGTAGTCTCTGGGTCACCGAAGGTAACACTTGACGCAGATTATATGGTTTCTACATAGACCTAACCAATCTTCAACAGAATCTGAGTTTCAGGTCATTGGTGACTTTTTAACACCTCATCCCAATTGCGCCCAGATTACATTGCGTTAAGTTTTGAATAAATGACTACAAAATCTTGATATTTGAACGTCGGAAGACTTGGAAGATCTTTATAAATTAAACTATGATCTGCTACTTTTTCAGAAGGTACAACATTTATTAGAAAGATTAAATAATCTTCCATTATCAATAATAGAAAGAGGTGTGATTATTAAAAGTAACATTCTTCCTTTATTGCTCTTTCATTTTCCTGCACTTCCATGTATGCTGTACAAAACGTTTTGCTACAAAATTAAGAGTCTGATTACTAGCTTTCTTTGAAGAAAAAAGGTACCTCAAATCATGTCTGAAGAAATGACAGCTCCAATAAAAGAAGGGGACCGGTGCTCTTGGATTTCAGGAGATATTATCAGGCAGCATACCTCTCGGCTTATAACCGTTTAAATAATTTGCTGAAAAGCACAGTCTTTGATAATTTCTTTTTCAGTTCAATCAGGCGTGAACTCATTTATTATCTTCTGGCCAAAGAACCAGAAAATGTGTTATCCCAAACTGGTATGATATTGTTTATCAAAAATTTATAAAACAAGATAAAAACAGCTTTACCACTATTTAACATGTCCTAATATACATGCTGAATCATCTCTATCAACTACTCACAGTGAACTCTCCCGAAATGTGCTAAATCACAGGAAAGCAATTGGTTAGGCAGAGTTTGGGATTGGTTGATCAATGGCAGACTCATAGCTTGGGATTATATAAAGTTAAGAATAAGCTCAAATATGGGGTGACTCAATTTTTTTTATAGACAAAAAAGAAGTTCAATCACATGGACTTCTAAACCTGATATTGAAAATTCCAGAGAGATAGTCAGATATCTGTAGAAGTAGCATACAGTTCAACCTGGAATTGGTCCCTGGGCCTGCGTTGTACAGTCCCAAAAGAACCATGCAAGCTCACTGCTTGAACAAATAATTAAAAATGGTTTACGATTTAGAAGGAGGCATGTGAGCATAATTTAAAGCTATTGCAGGGTACAAACTCAGGAGAATGTAACTTTATGCTCAATGGTTAGTGTATTATACCACACATCAGTGCATCCCAAATGTTTTAGAACCACAACCCACTTTTTAGATCAATAGACTTTTGCAACCCACTTGGCTTTCATGGACATGGGGCAGGCACATTTTCAATGTAATTAAAGCATTGTGTGGTAAAGCACTGTCATTTACAGACCACCCCTTTTCTATTGATATGGCAAATAAATTTGCTCAGACATACAGTTTTACTGATAAAACTATATAGCACACAAATGAGAATGTGTGGAAATTGGGTTTCAGTGACTACATGTCATTTGTGAATCACCAAGCAAGGTGTCTGGTTTGTTTTGATACACTTAGAATCTTTGTTTCATCACACTTCAGAATTCCCAAAAAATGCTTCATTGTTGCTTTCCTAACCGCTGAATGTGTACAGTTAAATTACATGTATTTACATTTGTTATGTGTTAGAAAAAATGACATCCTCCAGCCTTTCCATTCATAATCTCTGTACCCCAGCAAGATTGCTGTATAATTCACTTTACTTTTCTTTCTCTGACTGCAAAGTGAGAGGAGGTTTTAAACACCAATCCCCATCTTGAAAAATAAGCAGCAATCTGTCAGAAGATGAAGCACAGCAAATGTTCACTCCGATCAGCCCTGCCAATCACAAGGCAGTATATCTTTGGTTAATTGCTCCCTTTATAAAAGTAAAAGGCAGCCATGTAGTTTTCACCACACTTTGACTCTGTTCTATAGCAGGGCCTTAGATAAAGGTAGTAGTAGATCTTATTGTTGTTTCGTACCTATTTCCACTTTAATAAAGAGGTATTTTGTGTCATTTTGTTGCTGCAGATATCACTAAGTTCAAGTCCCTTATAACATTAAAAATACTTAAAAATACTTACCCTACTTACCTGTACAACAGAAAAGTATCATCTGCACATCATAATCTATCCTGCCAAACTTTATGAAATTCCAAGTGGCTGTTTTGCCGCTATCCCCAGGTGCAAAGTCTTTGGAAAATGTATTGTAGAAAAAAGCATTTTGGAACCCCCCATTTTTTCTGTGCACCACCTTGACCAATCACAGCAAAACTTTGCATCATCCACCAATGTAGAAGAAGCAATACATCTGCAAATTTTGTGGAGATTCACCAAACAGGTGCAAAATTATTAACAGTCAAAAATCCAAGGAATTCCTATTTCCTTATAAAAACTAAAAACTACAGAGTGGCTACCGACACTCTGTATTAAATATATAAATATATATTTGTGTATGTGTGTATATGTACACACACATATATATGTGTGTGTGTGTATATATATATATATATATATATATATATATATATATATATATATATATATATATATATATATATATATATATATATCCAAACAAAGCGATCCTTCCGCATTCAGAGCGCTCCACAGTGTGTGCTCGCCCCAAGGCTGGATCCAAGCCCAATTTTAATTAAAGTCACAAAATGGGCAGCACAACCGGATACTTTTCAAGAAGCTTTATTGCTTAACACACAACACCCCACCGACGCGTTTCAGCCTCACGGCTTTTCTCACGGCCACACTGGATTTAATAAAGCAGGTGTTTCCAATCAAGGTGGCTGTGTTACTTGCTGTTGGCTCGTGAACAAGGGGAAACCTGAAACGCGTAGAGCCGTGTTATGTGATGGAAGGTGACAGGCAGCATTTCATGGAAACTTGTGTTGGCAGAAGTTATCCTCAGCAGTGGCCCCCTCACTTTGTGGCAACCTGTTTTGAATATTTTAGCGGCCTTTGCCGGTCGCGAGGAGGCCCGCCGCATGGTTGCGGATCCAGGCACCGGACTTCCAAGTGCCAGCATGGAGCAGAGGTTTTCAAAAACACAAGGGAATGAATTTCGACGGAAGCTGCTCTCTACCGTACGTCAACCCACTGTGGTGTTTAATTTGCACAATTTATGAACATTGACACCGACCCACTGAGGTAAAATGTAGTGATTGGACTGCTTGTACCATAATGCATCAGCTTGCACTTGCTAAAGTTTGAGGCTAAGACACGCCCACATGGGCGGTAACTATTTAATAAAGCAGGTGTTTCCAATCAAGGTGGCTGTGTTACTTGCTGTTGGCTCGTGAACAAGGGGAAACCTGAAATGCGTAGAGCCGTGTTATGTGATGGAAGGTGACAGGCATCATTTCTTGGAAACTTGTGTTGGCAGAAGTTATCCTCAGCAGTGGCCCCCTCACTTTGTGGCAACCTGTTTTGAATATTTTAGCGGCCTTTGCCGGTCGCGAGGAGGCCCGCCGCATGGTTGCGGATCCAGGCACCGGACTTCCAAGTGCCAGCATGGAGCAGAGGTTTTCAAAAACACAAGGGAATGAATTTCGACGGAAGCTGCTCTCTACCGTATGTCAACCCACTGTGGTGTTTAATTTGCACAATTTTTGAACATTGACACCGACCCACTGAGGTAAAATGTAGTGATTGGACTGCTTGTACCATAATGCATCAGCTTGCACTTGCTAAAGTTTGAGGCTAATACACGCCCACATGGGCGGTAACTATTTAATAAAGCAGGTGTTTCCAATCAAGGTGGCTGTGTTACTTGCTGTTGGCTCGTGAACAAGGGGAAACCTGAAACGCGTAGAGCCGTGTTATGTGATGGAAGGTGACAGGCAGCATTTCGTGGAAACTTGTGTTGGCAGAAGTTATCCTCAGCAGTGGCCCCCTCACTTTGTGGCAACCTGTTTTGAATATATATATATATATATATATATATATATATATATATATATATTCACTGAAAAAACCATAGGTTATAGACCATATATAGTTAGGAATTAGCATTTACAAAACCTTGAAAATTCACTGAAAAAACCATAGGTTATAGACCATATATAGTTAGGAATTAGCATTTAAAAAACCTTATTTTACTCACACAAAACCATTGAAATTCCATATATAGTTAGTTGCACTAACTATATATCGCGCACCCGCAATCCACTGCTGATCATGTCACATATTACATCATTCATGACATGGTCAGTGACATCACTGATGACATCACTGATGACATCTCAAATGACATCACTGATGACATCACTGATGACAACATCCAGTGACTGTATGTTTCTGTAAAGTTAAAATATGTCTTACATATTGAAGAATGAGTGGATGTAGAAGTGTCTGGATGAAGGATTTAGTAGGTGCGTGACTGACTGTATGAGTGAGTGATTAAATGTGTCTCACTGAATGCATGGGTTAGTGACTAAACTGTCTTAATTTGTGCATCATTATGTCTGTTGTTCTGTAAACTGCTGCATGTGTTGATCATTAGCTATACGAGAGGCTATATGTGTTATTAATTGGTTGCCCAAGTATTTATATGGGAGATTGAGTTTGTGTGGGGGTGGCTGGAAGGTGTGTGACTCTATGCATAGATGTGTGAGCAGTTTATTCACTAGGTGTATGAGTTCAAGAGTGCATGTGGAAACAGCTACATAGGCAGTTGACTGTGTGCATGAGTGAATGGATATCTCAATGCTACATGTCATAGTAAGTACATATGTAAAACACAGTACATGTGAGAGTTGGCATATATAAATAACTGTGCATGAGAGCCACTGAATGAGTGAGTGGTTGTATCGATCATTGTGAACTTGTATCAGGGATTGTATAAGAGAGTAAATATGTGTTAGTATATGTTTCAATAAGTAAGGTGTGTTTAACTGTATAGTTGAAGAAATGGAGGTGAGATTGTTTCTTTGCATGACTGACTGGGTGTGTGAGTAACTCCATGGATGAGTGGCAGTGTGTGAGTGTCTGTATACACTGAGTGTATCTAAGGTTATATTAGAGTCTGAAGAGGTTTATCGTATTAGCACAAGAATGATGTCATTTGAGATGTCATCAGGGATGTCACTGACCATGTCATGAATGATGTAATATGTGACATGATCAGCAGTGGATTGCGGGTGCGCGATATATAGTTAGTGCAACTAACTATATATGGAATTTCAATGGTTTTGTGTGAGTAAAATAAGGTTTTTTAAATGCTAATTCCTAACTATATATGGTCTATAACCTATGGTTTTTTCAGTGAATTTTCAAGGTTTTGTAAATGCTAATTCCTAACTATATATGGTCTATAACCTATGGTTTTTTCAGTGAATTTCAATGGTTTTTTAATAGCAAATATCATAAGCTGTCGAATGTCAAGTACGTGGTAAGTGAAAACATTTTCGCGTTTATGCACACTGATCTGCTTTGAATGGTGCCCCCCCCCCCTCATTTCTATTAGGAGTACTCTCTCTTTGCAGATAGTGAAAGGTAGTTAACGCAGGCCTTTGCCCCCGTTGTAATCCGTCGTGCCTGCTTCTCTCTCCATTTGATTGATTGTTATCCAAGTATTTACTGTTTTAGAATTAGTTCTCTTTGGTTCATTCTCTATTTACAAACAAACACAGAGTCGCAATACTCTGTTTAGTCTTTGCAGATAACGAAAAATCGTGTAAAAAAAAAGAAAAGGAATCGAGCAAAATCAGTAGGCCACTAATGGGATCTCTTTTTGACCTCGCTAAAATAGAAACATTAGGAACAACCCCTCATGACAAATACAAAACTAGTGAGATGAACTGAACTCCACACAATGATGGCTGCAAAACAGCTCGGCTCCGCCACCCACCCCGCCCAAAATAACGATAAAGAGCGGCTGCCATGATTGGTTGCGGAATGGCCACAACGGAGCTACGAAATGGTGCTGCTCTCATGCTAACCCCAGCTTCGGTCTGAAACATCCAGAAACACTGTAGACTACCAATTCGATCAGTTCCGGTAGCGCCCCAATGTAACCCGGTAGAGAAGAACTAGCCCTCCCCTCTTTGACTGATGGTTCTTGTTGCCTGTCCTTTCTGTTGTCATTTAACAGAACTATTTAGCCTGCTGAAAGGGGTTGTGTTTCGACCGCTGGTTGGTGGAGACATTTTGACTATATTCTGGACCTGCGTTGTCGCGTAATGCGTCATATGACGCGCCGCGTTAGCGCATCCGGAAGTCATCCGGGGCGCGCAGCGCGTAACGTAAGCATAACAAGTCATGTGACTTGTTAATAAAACTTTTCATTGGTTCATTTTACTTTTCTTATTCTAATGATGAAAGCCTTGGTCATATCACCTAAAAATTACGCTTTTAATTACTTCCGAACATTATTTTCTCTTAAATATATGTTATAATGTTCCAGGCTAATGTACTTTCCCGGAAATTTTACAACTGTCCTGTAAGTAAAATATATTCTTTTTTCGAGAAAAAGAGCGTTTCTTCGTCCCATGACGGAGCCGTTGAGCAAAAGAGGGTCGACCTGCTGTCTTAGTCGCCGATACGCCTGAATATGAGATTCTTATCGATCACTTTATGTTGCAGGAATAGAAAACACAACAGCCCTTGACCATTTATCTTTACTGCGTTCCTTCGTATTATACCTTTTACCCTTCATGTAATTGGTCTGCTTTATTTCACTTGCCTTTTAATGATTCTAAAACAGTGACTATTATTAAAAACTTTACCAATGTATACACTACTACCATGTTTTCTTTTAAAAACCTTTATTGTGAAAATTTCATTATACAAATACGAGCCTATAACCACGTGGGCCTGCCACGGAGCAAACTGTAATCGTATATGATGAATAGACATTTACACTGTAGAGGAACGTAACGGGCGGGCCATTAGGTTGCAAAAACTAAGGTGTCTAACAGTTACGGAATCGGTGGACGTACATTTTATAATTAAAATACGACAGGGCCAGTTACAATAAAATTATCTAGATATACATTTGCGGGCAAGTACCATGGGTGACGTTAATTCGAATTTTCAACAGTACAGTAATCAATAACACATCAGAACTTAATATCAATAGGGATGTCGAAATATTCAATCAATTCTCGTCCCCGCCCGCCATGTGCTTCAAAACTGCATACGTATCTCGTGATTTCAAGGTTCTGCAACCAGTACACAACAAGGAGTTACGAGTCCCATTTATTCCGGCGCCATTTTGGGCGAGGACGGGCAGGTCCAGGATATAGTCAAAATGTCTCTACCAACCATCGACTATGATGATGTTCATATGCTGTATTTATTAGAGTAACACTCATCTGCCCACATGAAATTAATTTACCACAATCTAAACATGTCATTTTAATCTTTCCAAAGTTCTTCTAAATATTTGGGACCGTTTCCCTTGCCTCTGAAGCTCTCAGTGCCACTTCTTTGATGAATGTACTAGCAGGTCAGGGGTTCTCCTCCAAATCTCTCTTTTATGCAGCACTATAATTAATTGGTGCCACCTCTCCATATGACGATGCATGGTATAGTTACCACAACTATATATTTTTTCGGTTCCTCTGGAGAGTTCATCGTGGCAGATGAAGCGTGTAACATACCGGGCATTTACCTTTTTTTGCATGTACAGGAAAGGAAAAAAAAATCGAGCGTTCGAGTTTTTAGGTGTCCCAGGGCCATTTTAGTGGACCAGGCCCAAATCCAAAGAACAGCTATCTCACAGGCTAATGGGGCGACCCACGCCGAGTTTCAGCATTGTAGGATGACCACACAAGTACAGCAACTTGCTAGACATCACCTCGGTGCCATCCGGATCTCGGCGCCCCACTGCAGATGAAGTGCCTCTCAACTATGAAACCACCACGGTGACATCCGGATCTTGGCGCGTTGTGCTGCCTTCGGCCTATTCGCACATCGGTCCGCTACTGACGCCATCTCACAGGCTAATGGGGTGACCCACGCCGAGTTTCAGCATTGTAGGATGACCACACCAACTTGCTAGACATCACCTCGGTGCCATCCGAATCTTGGCATCTCAACGCCTAGTGGTATCTTCCATACAGAAAATATTGTTACGCTGCCTTTGGCCCCATTCGCACATCAGTCCGCAACTTAGACATCACCTCGATGCCATCCGGATCTTGGCATCTCAGCGCCTTGTGGTGTCAGTCAGAAAATATTGTTGCGCTGCCTTTGGCCCCATTCGCACATCAGTCCGCTACTGACACCATCTCACAGGCCAATAGGGCGCCCCACGCCGACTTTTACCATTGTACGATGGCCACACCAGTGGCACAACTTGCTAGACATCACCTCGGTGCCATCCGAATCTTGGCATCTCAACGCCTAGTGGTATCTTCCATACAGAAAATCTTGTTACGCTACCTTTGGCCCCATTCGCACATCGGTCTGCAACTTAGACATCACCTCGGTGCCATCCGGATCTTGGCATCTCAGCGCCTTGTGGTGTATTCTCTTCAGAAAATATTGTTGAGCTGCCTTTGGCCCCATTCGCACATCCGTCCGCAACTTACACATCACCTCGGTGCCATCCGGATCTTGGCATCTCAGCGCCTTGTGGTGTCTTCTACTCCGAAAATATAGTAGAAAATATTGTTGCGCTGCCTTTGGCCCCATTCACACATCAGTCCGCTACTGACACCATCTCACAGGCCAACAGGGCGCCCCACGCCGACTTTTACCATTGTACGATGGCCACACCAGTGCCACAACTTGCTAGACACCACCTCGGTGCCATCCGGATCTTGGCATCTCAGCGCCTTGTGGTGTCTTCAAATCAGAAAATATTGTTGCGCTGCCTTTGGCCCCATTCGCACATCGGTCCGCTACTGACGCCATCTCACAGGCCAACGGGGCGCCCCACGCCGACTTTCAACATTGTAGGATGGCCACAGAAGTGCGACAACTTACTAGACACCACCTCGGTGCCATCCGGATCTTGGCGCGTTGTGCTGCCTTCGACCTATTCGCACATCGGTCCGCTACTGATGCAAACTCACAGGCCAACGGGGCGCCCCACGCCGACTTTCAGCATTGTAGGATGGCCACACCAGTGCGGCAACTTACTAGACACCACCTCGGTGCCATCCGGATCTTGGCGCGTTGTGCTGCCTTCGGCCTATTCGCACATCGGTCCGCTACTGACGCAAACTCACAGGCCAACGGGGCGCCCCACGCCGACTTTCAGCATTGTAGGATGGCCACACCAGTGCTGCAACTTGCTGGACACCACCTCGGTGCCATCCGGATCTTGGCGCGTTGTGCTGCCTTCGGCCTATTCGCACATCGGTCCGCTACTGACGCAAACTCACAGGCCAACGGGGCGCCCCACGCCGACTTTCAGCATTGTTGGATGGCCACACCAGTGCGACAACTTACTAGACACCACCTCGGTGCCATCCGGATCTTGGCGCGTTGTGCTGCCTTCGGCCTATTCGCACATCGGTCCGCTACTGACGCAAACTCACAGGCCAACGGGGCGCCCCACGCCGACTTTCAGCATTGTAGGATGGCCACACCAGTGCTGCAACTTGCTGGACACCACCTCGGTGCCATCCAGATCTTGGCGCGTTGTGTTGCCTTCGGCCTATTCGCACATCGGTCCGCTACTGACGCCGCCTCACGTGCCAACGTATTTTCTCCTAATTTTACACCCTATGCCGCATAACAGGTCATGTGACTTGTTTATAAAACTTGTCATTGGTTCATTTTACTTTTGGTTTCCTAATGATGGAAGGCTTGATCATGTGACCTAAAAACAACACTTTTCATAGGATGAAAACTTTTTTTTTTCCCCAAACGATGAAAGCCCCACCTTGTTTCTGGATGTTTCAGACTGAAGCTGGCGTCAGCATGAAAGCACCACCATCTCGTAGCTCAGTCGTGGTCATTCCGCGAGCAATCATGGCAGCCGCTCCCCACCAGAAGCCTGCAGGAGTCGGAGCCCCCAAAACTTTTGATGAATTCTCAAGGCGGAGGGGACGCTTTCGAGAATGAGGTCCAAGACCTAGCAGACAAGCGTCCGATTTCCAAGGTGTCCCAGGGCCATTTCAGTGGACCAGGCCCAAAAAGGAAACAGCCTGCCGCCATTTTGAGAGTCCTGTGACAGCCGCCTATCGCTGCACCGCAAGAGTGGACGCAACTCAGCTGAATTGCGGCTTTTGACACAGTGGACCAAAAACGGACGGAATGGCAACTGAAACGGTAAAGGGGCGCCCCACTACAACAGATGACACTCCACCTGGAGAGGCCCGTTCACGCCGCCTCCCCCGGGGCGCTCCACGCCGTTATTCGGAGCAGCATTGTAGGATACCAAAACCAGTGCGGCAACTTACTGCACATCACCTTGGTGCCATCGTTCTGCTGCCTTGGAACTATTCGCGCAACAGTTTGCTACTGATGACCCACCCCCCGCGACGCCCCATGCCGTTATTTGCTGGGTGGCAACTTACTAGACATCACTTTCGTGTCATCTAGATTTCAACGCGTTCTGCTGCCTTGGAACTATTCGCACAACAGTTTGCTACTGATGACCCACCCCCCGCGACGCCCCACGCCGGAAATCTGGACGTTGTGCTGCGTTGGGACTATTCGCACAGCCGACCGCTACTTCGTTGTTTTTCCCTAAAAATGTTTATATGTTATTACTATTTTTGTTTTCTTGTATATATTTATAAATTATTAAAGTTTTATAATCTTACTACTTTGTCGGAGTGCTATATATTTTTAATGTGACACATAATTGTAAAAACTTTGATGTACAAACAGTCATCCCTGGAATCTTCCGCTTCAGGCTCGGTCCCCTCCCCAATCACAATACAGGATGGTTTTCAGATAATAGCAACGCTTCTGCTGTGACGAATCTCATCGAGTGTGGGCCTTGATCTACTATAACTCCTTTGAAGAGGGGTGATTCTTTACAGCTGTGGCCATAAACTACATCTGCAGGGCTAGCTGATACCCTAGGACCAGCCTGGACAATCGGACACAGAGGAAAAGGAGTGTCAGAGGGTGCGGTAGTGAATAGGGCGAAAGGGAGGTGTCGGGCGGGCACAAGGTGTGATTCTCAGGGAACAGCAGCGCAGATGGGGGAGGTTTATTACCCATGCATAAGACAGAGAGCGGGGGTGACCACTGCCTGGGGGAGATGTTTGCGAGGGTGGGGAGCCATGCTAAGGATCGACAGCGTGCACAGAGTGGGTCTGGTCAAGGCATCTAAAATGGCTGCCGTGCACGACAAAAGTGTGGCATTTGAAAAAAGACAAGATGGCGCAGACAATGTTTTTCAACACTTCCTGATTTCCTTCGAATCGAACGTTAACAGACGTTGGGGCATATTACCAAAGTTAAGCGATATTTATCCCTAACGATGCTTAGCAACGATTTTTTTACCGTCAGAAATTATCGCAGATAAACCTTGCTATTATCAAGGTTTATCGGAAATACGATAAAAAACGACCGCAATGCATTAATATCGCTGAAAACTCAGCGATATTCATGCATTACCGAGCTAATGCTCTTAGCCATGTTATCCACCTCCCATTGGATAACATGGCTAAGAACTGCTCAGGGCAGGTGGTAGCTTTTAGAGATATTCGCCCTTATCTCGAATATTTCCAAAAGTTGATAATAGGAGATAGCGATGTTAGCGACTGTTTCCAGTCGCTAACATCTTGGCATGCCCACTTTGCATGTCATTAGTGATAAATATCACTCACATGCAAAGTGGGGCCCAAGATGGTCGCTATCTCCTACTAGCCGTCGCTAACTGGTGTTAGCAACAGCTAGGTAATACAGAGATAATTTTATCTCCGCGAAGCGGAGCGCTGTTACAGATATATATCTTGTTTCTGAACGTTAATTTCTCAAAATGCACTGAAGCACATATATTGAGACCTAGCAAAGGCACATCGGGCTACCAGTCCCTACAATTTTGCCAAGTTTCGTGCAAATCCATTCAGCTGTTCGATCCTACCGAGAGACAAGATGGCGGCCGCTACGGACTGTTTGGAATGTTTACAGACACCGGAGAGCCAATCAGCTTCGCTTCGCAAAGCTCCGTAACGCGAAAAGTACGCGAAGCGGTGCGCTGTTACAGATATATACCTTTTTTTGAACGTTAATTTCTCAAAATCCACTGGAGCACATATATTGAGATCTAGCAAAGGCACATCGGGCTACCAGTCCCTACAATTTTGCCAAGTTTCGTGCAAATCCATTCAGCTGTTCGATTATTATTATTTTTTTTTTTTTTTGCCCCGCGGGGCCCTTTTAAAACCTCCACATCAAACCTAGGGGGTGAGCGACAATGTACTATGCCCCCTTATGGTCATTTGCCCCTTCGCTTCGGCCTCCTCTTGTCTCTCGATCCTACCGAGAGACAAGATGGCGGCCGCTACGGACTGTTTGGAATGTTGACAGACGCCGGAGAACCAATCAGCTTCGCTTCACAAAGCTCCGTTGCGCGAAAAGTCCGCGAACCAGAGCGCTGCCCGGTCCGCTGTTACAGATATATATCTTTTTTTAAACGTTAATTTCTCAAAATCCACTGGAGCACATATATTGAGACCTACAAAAGGCACATCGGGCTACCAGTCCCTACAATTTTGCCAAGTTTCGTGCAAATCCATTCAGCCGTTCGGGCTAAAAGTGAGGCCAACCGCCCTATGGAAAACTCAATGTTAAAAACACGTTTTGGGACCCCCCTTTTTTCTCGGCCCCCACTGGACGAACCCCCCCCAAATTTTCAAGGGCTGCTCAGAAACAAAATGTGCCATTTTCCTGAAAATTTCAGCCAATTCCGTCCACAAACGCCAAAGTTATTAGACATAGAATTTTCAAAAAACCCATAGAGAAAAAATCCTAACTATATATACCTACTGGCGACCGCCAGTAGGTAATATATATATATATATATATATATATATATATATATATATATATATATATATATATTCATATAAATTCACTAAAAAAACAAAGGTTACAGGGACCTTATAGGTGGGTTCATGTTTTACCCACACAAACACACACAACCATAGAATTTCTGCAGTTGTAGTTATACTTATAGTGATGCTTATCAGAAGATACTATAACTCGTGGCCTAAAGTTACTTAATGGTACAAAAGGGGGTGGTGATGGACGGAGCATCTGAACCAATCAAACACTCACACCCAGTCAAAAGATCTGGGTTTAATCCATCACCGTTCCTTAGCCCACTTTGCCACCCCAGTTCAGACATGGCCATATGCAAATCAGTCTGACCCTGTGCCTCATGGGAACAGTCCAGCCCGAACTGCCAAGCCATGCCTTCCCTGGACACGAAACAAGCTTCCTAGGACCGGTTTCTGGCATTTCAGTAGTCTTCAGCCAGGCTTGCTTTGAATCCAGTGGCAAAGTGAGCAAGGGAATGACGTCTGAGCATACCCTGCCAATTTATGGCGAACAAAGCAGTACAAAAGGGGGTGGTGATGGACGGAGCATCTGAACCAATCAAACACTCACACCCAGTCAAAAGATCTGGCAGTTCGGGCTGGACTGTTCCCAAGACTGATTTGTATATGGCTGGGTTCAAACTGGAATGGCATGGTGAGCAAAATAACGATGGATTTAGGCCCAGATCTCTGTACTGGGGTGAATGTATGACATTGTTCTGCATTCTGTCCATCAACTGTTGTTTTTGCATTCGTCACCCCGAGTGGGATGGGTATGCTCAGACGTGAGTCCCGTGCTGTCCATGCCATTCGAGTCAAGCTATCCAGGCTGATGAGGGCTGAAAGCCAGAAACCGGTCCTTGGATGATTCTTTCCAGCCCAGGGAGGACCTGGCTTGGCAGTTCAGGCTGGACTGTTCCCATGGGGAACAGGGTCAAGACTGATTTGCATATAGCTGGGTTCAAACTGGAATGGCATGGTGAGCAAAAAAACAATGGATTTAGGCCCAGATCTCTGTACTGGGGTGAATGTATGACATTGTTCTGCATTCTGTCCATTAACTGTTATTTTTGCATTTGTCACCCCGAGTGGGACGGGTATGCTCAGACGTGAGTCCCGTGCTCTCCATGCCATTGGAATCAAGCTATCCAGGCTGATGAGGGCTGAAAGCCCGAAACCGGTTCTTGGATGCTTCTTTCCAGCCCAGGGAGGACCTGGCTTGGCAGTTCGGGCTGGACTGTTCCCATGGGGAACAGGGTCAAGACTGATTTGCGTATGGCTGGGTTCAATCTTGAATGGCATGGTGAGCAAAAAAACGATGGATTTAGGCCAAGATCTCTGTACTGGGGTGAATGTATGACATTGTTCTGCATTCTGTCCATCAACTGTTGTTTTTGCATTTGTCACCCCGAGTGGGAGGGTATGGTCAGACGTGAGTCCCGTGCTCTCCATGCCATTGGAATCAAGCTATCCAGGCCGATGAGGGCTGGAAGCCCGAAACCGGTCCTTGGATGCTTCTTTCCAGCCCAGGGAGAACCTGGCTTGGCAGTTCGGGCTGGACTGTTCCCATGGGGAACAGGGTCAAGACTGATTTGCAAATGGCTGGGTTCAAACTGGAATGGCATGGTGAGCAAAAAAACGATGGATTTAGGCCCAGATCTCTGTACTGGGGTGAATGTATGACATTGTTCTGCATTCTGTCCATCAACTGTTGTTTTTGCATTTGTCACCCCGAGTGGGACGGGTATGCTCAGACGTGAGTCCTGTGCTCTTCATACCATTGGAATCAAGCTATCCAGGCTGATGAGGGCTGAAAGCCCGAAACCTGTCCTTGGATGCTTCTTTCCAGCCCAGGAGGACCTGGCTTGGCAATTCGGGCTGGACTGAGTCAAGACTGAATTGCATATTGCTGGGTTCATACTGGAATGGCATGGTGAGCAAAAAAACGATCGATTTAGGCACAGATCTCTATACTGGGGTGAATGTATGACATTGTTCTGCATTCTGTCCATCAACGGTTGTTTTTGCATTTGTCACCCCGAGTGGGACGGGTATGCTCAGACGTGAGTCCCGTGCTCTCCATGCCATTGGAATCAAGCTATCCAGGCTGATGAGGGCTGAAAGCCCGAAACCGGTCCTTGGATGCTTCTTTGCAGCCCAGGGAGGACCTGGCTTAGCAGTTTGGGCTGGACTATTCCTATGGGGACCAGGGTCAAGACTGATTTGCATATGGCTGGGTTCAAACTGGAATGGCATGGTGAGCAAAAAAACGATGGATTTAGGCCCAGATCTCTGTACTGGGGTGAATGTATGACATTGTTCTGCATTCTGTCCATCAACTGTTGTTTTTGCATTCGTCACCCCGAGTGGGATGGGTATGCTCAGATGTGAGTCCCGTGCTGTCCATGCCATTCGAGTCAAGCTATCCAGGCTGATGAGGGCTGAAAGCCAGAAACCGGTCCTTGGATGATTCTTTCCAGCCCAGGGAGGACCTGGCTTGGCAGTTCAGGCTGGACTGTTCCCATGGGGAACAGGGTCAAGACTGATTTGCATATAGCTGGGTTCAAACTGGAATGGCATGGTGAGCAAAAAAACAATGGATTTAGGCCCAGATCTCTGTACTGGGGTGAATGTATGACATTGTTCTGCATTCTGTCCATTAACTGTTATTTTTGCATTTGTCACCCCGAGTGGGACGGGTATGCTCAGACCTGAGTCCCGTGCTCTCCATGCCATTGGAATCAAGCTATCCAGGCTGATGAGGGCTGAAAGCCCGAAACCGGTCCTTGGATGCTTCTTTCCAGCCCAGGGAGGCCCTGGCTTGGCAGTTCGGGCTCGACTGTTCCCATGGGGAACAGGGTTAAGACTGATTTGCATATGGCTGGGTTCAAACTGGAATGGCATGGTGAGCAAAAAAACGATGGATTTAGGCCCAGATCTCTGTACTGGGGTGAATGTATGACATTGTTCTGCATTCTGTCCATCAACTGTTGTTTTTGCATTTGTCACCCCGAGTGGGACGGGTATGCTCAGACGGGAGTCCCGTGCTCTCCATGCCATTGGAATCAAGCTATCCAGGCTGATGAGGGCTGAAAGCCCGAAACCGGTCCTTGGATGCTTCTTTCCAGCCCAGTAAGGATCTGGCTTGGCAGTTCGGGCTGGACTGTTCCAGTGGGGAACAGGTCAAGACTGATTTGCATATGACTGGGTTCAAACTGGAATGGCATGGTGAGCAAAAAACGATGGATTTAGGCCAAGATCTCTGTACTGGGGTGCATGTATGACATTGTTCTGCATTCTGTCCATCAACTGTTGTTTTTGCATTTGTGACCCCGAGCGGGACGGGTATGCTCAGACGTGAGTCCCGTGCTCTCCATGCCATTGGAATCAAGCTATCCAGGCTGATGAGGGCTGAAAGTCCGAAACCTGTCTTCGGATCCTTCTTTCCAGCCCAGGGAGGACCTGGCTTGGCAGTTCGGGCTGGACTGTTCCCATGGGGAATAGGGTCAAGATTGATTTGCATATGGCTGGGTTCAAACTGGAATGGCATAGTGAGCAAAAAAATGATGGATTTTGGCCCAGATCTCTGTACTGGGGTGAATGTATGACATTGTTCTGCATTCTGTCCATCAACTGTTGTTTTTGCATATGTCACCCCGAGTGGGACGGGTATGCTCAGACGTGAGTCCCGTGCTCTCCATGCCATTGGAATCAAGCTATCCAGGCTGATGAGGGCTGAAAGCCCGAAACCGGTCCTCGGATGCTTCTTTCCAGCCCACGGAGGATCTGGCTTGGCAGTTCGGGCTGGACTGTTCCCATGGGGAACAGGGTTAAGACTGATTTGCATATGGCTGGGTTCAAACTGGAATGGCATGGGGAGCAAAAAAACGATGGATTTACGCCCAGATCTCTGTACTGGGGAGAATGTATGACATTCTTCTGCATTCTGTCCATCAACTGTTGTTTTTGCATTTGTCACCCGAGTGGGAGGGGTATGCTCAGACGTGAGTCCTGTGCTCTCCATGCCATTGGAATCAAGCTATCCAGGCAGATGAGGGCTGAAAGTCCGAAACCGGTTCTTGGATGCTTCTTTCCAGCCCAGGGAGGACCTGGCTTGGCAGTTGAGGCTGGACTGTTCCCATGGGGAACAGGGTCAAGACTGATTTGCATATAGCTGGGTTCAAACTGGAATGGCATGGTGAGCAAAAAAACAATGGATTTAGCCCCAGATCTCTGTACTGGGGTGAATGTATGACATTGTTCTGCATTCTGTCCATCAACTGTTATTTTTGCATTTGTCACCCCGAGTGGGACGGGTTTGCTCAGACGTGAGTCCCGTGCTCTCCATGCCATTGGAATCAAGCTATCCAGGCTGATGAGGGCTGAAAGCCCGAAACCGGTTCTTGGATGCTTCTTTCCAGCCCAGGGAGGACCTGGCTTGGCAGTTCGGGCTGTACTGTTCCCATGGGGAACAGGTCAAGACTGATTTGCATATGACTGGGTTCAAACTGGAATGGCATGGTGAGCAAAAAAACAATGTATTTAGGCCCAGAACTCTGTACTGGGGTGAATGTATGACATTGTTCTGCATTCTGTCCATCAACTATTGTTTTTGCATTTGTCACCCCGAGTGGGACGGGTATGCTCAGACGTGAGTCCCGTGCTCTCCGTGCCATTGGAATCAAGCTATCCAGGCTGATGAGGGATGAAAGCCCGAAACCTGTCCTTGGATGCTTCTTTCCAGCCCAGGGAGGACCTGGCTTAGCAGTTCGGGCTGGACTGTTCCCATGGGGAACAGGGTCAAGACTGATTTGAATATGACTGGGTTCAAACTGGAATGGCATGGTGAGCAAATAAACGATGGATTTAGGGCCAGATCTCTGTACTGGGGTGAATGTACGATATTGTTCTGCATTCTGTCTATCAACTGTTGTTTTTGCATTTGTCACCCGAGTGGGACGGGTATGCTCAGACGTGAGTCCCGTGCTCTCCATGCCATTGGAATCAAGCTATCCAGGCTGATGAGGGCTGAAAGCCCGAAACCGGTCTTCAGATGCTTCTTTCCAGTCAAGGGAGGATCTGGCTTGGCAGTTCGGGCTGGACTGTTCCCATGGGGAACAGGGTCAAGACTGATTTGCATATGACTGGGTTCAAACTGGAATGGCATGGTGAGCAAAAAAACGATGGATTTAGGCCCATATCTCTGTACTGGGGTGAATGTATGACATTGTTCTGCATTTTGTCCTTCAACTGTTGTTTTTGCATTTGTTACCCGAGTGGGAGGGGTATGCTCAGACGTGAGTCCTGTGCTCTCTATGCCATTGGAATCAAGCTATCCAGGCAGATGAGGGCTGAAAGCCCGAAACCGGTTCTTGGATGCTTCTTTCCAGCCCAGGGAGGACCTGGCTTGGCAGTTGAGGCTGGACTGTTCCCATGGGGAACAGGGTCAAGACTGATTTGCATATAGCTGGGTTCAAACTGGAATGGCATGGTGAGCAAAAAAACAATGGATTTAGCCCCAGATCTCTGTACTGGGGTGAATGTATGACATTGTTCTGCATTCTGTCCATCAACTGTTATTTTTGCATTTGTCACCCCGAGTGGGACGGGTTTGCTCAGACGTGAGTCCCGTGCTCTCCATGCCATTGGAATCAAGCTATCCAGGCTGATGAGGGCTGAAAGCCCGAAACCGGTTCTTGGATGCTTCTTTCCAGCCCAGGGAGGACCTGGCTTGGCAGTTCGGGCTTGACTGTTCCCATGGGGAACAGGGTCAAGACTGATTTGCATATGGCTGGGTTCAATCTGGAATGGCATGGTGAGCAAAAAAACAATGGATTTAGGCCCAGATCTCTGTACTGGGGTGAATGTATGACATTGTTCTGCATTCTGTCCATCAACTGTTGTTTTTGCATTTGTCACCCCGAGTGGGACGGGTTTGCTCAGACGTGAGTCCCGTGCTCTCCATGCCATTGGAATCAAGCTATCCAGGCTGATGAGGGCTGGAAGCCCGAAACCGGTTCTTGGATGCTTCTTTCCAGCCCAGGGAGGACCTGGCTTGGCAGTTCGGGCTTGACTGTTCCCATGGGGAACAGGGTCAAGACTGATTTGCATATGGCTGGGTTCAATCTGGAATGGCATGGTGAGCAAAAAAACGATGGATTTAGGCCCAGATCTCTGTACTGGGGTGAATGTATGACATTGTTCTGCATTCTGTCCATCAACTGTTGTTTTTGCATTTGTCACCCCGAGTGGGAGGGTATGCTCAGACGTGAGTCCCGTGCTCTCCATGCTATTGGAATCAAGCTATCCAGGCCGATGAGGGCTGGAAGCCCGAAACCGGTCCTTGTATGCTTCTTTCCAGCCCAGGGAGAACCTGGCTTGGCAGTTCGGGCTGGACTGTTCCATGGGGAACAGGGTCAAGACTGATTTGCATATGGCTGGGTTCAAACTGGAATGGCATGGTGAGCAAAAAAACGATGGATTTAGGCACTGATCTCTGTACTGGGGTGAATGTATGACATTGTTCTGGATTCTGTCCATCAACTGTTGTTTTTGCATTTGTCACCCCGAGTGGGACGGGTATGCTCAGACGTGAGTCCCGTGCTCTTCATACCATTGGAATCAAGCTATCCAGGCTGATGAGGGCTGAAAGCCCGAAACCTGTCCTTGGATGCTTCTTTCCAGCCCAGGAGGACCTGGCTTGGCAATTCGGGCTGGACTGTTCCCATGGGGAACAGAGTCAAGACTGAATTGCATATGGCTGGGTTCATACTGGAATGGCATGGTGAGCAAAAAAACGATGGATTTAGGCACAGATCTCTATACTGGGGTGAATGTATGACATTGTTCTGCATTCTGTCCATCAACGGTTGTTTTTGCATTTGTCACCCCGAGTGGGACGGGTATGCTCAGACGTGAGTCCCGTGCTCTCCATGCCATTGGAATCAAGCTATCCAGGCTGATGAGGGCTGAAAGCCCGAAACCGGTCCTTGGATGCTTCTTTCCAGCCCAGGGAGGGGCCTGGCTTAGCAGTTTGGGCTGGACTATTCCCATGGGGACCAGGGTCAAGACTGATTTGCATATGGCTGGGTTCAAACTGGAATGGCATGGTGAGCAAAAAAACGATGGATTTAGGCCCAGATCTCTGTACTGGGGTGAATGTATGACATTGTTCTGCATTCTGTCCATCAACTGTTGTTTTTGCATTTGTCACCTGAGTGGGACGGGTATGCTCAGACGTGAGTCCCGTGCTCTCCATGCCATTGGAATCAAGCTATCCAGGCTGAAAGCCCGAAACCGGTCCCCGGATGCTTCTTTCCAGCCCACGGAGGATCTGTCTTGGCAGTTCGGGCTGGACTGTTCCCATGGGGAACAGGGTCAAGACTGATTTGCATATAGCTGGGTTCAAACTGGAATGGCATGGTGAGCAAAAAACGATGGATTTAGGCCCAGATCTCTGTACTGGGGTGAATGTATGACATTGTTCTGCATTCTGTCCATCAACTGTTGTTTTTGCATTTGTCACCCCGAGTGGGACGGGTATGCTCAGACGGGAGTCCCGTGCTCTCCATGCCATTGGAATCAAGCTATCCAGGCTGATGAGGGCTTAAAGCCCGAAACCGGTCCTTGCATGCTTCTTTGCAGCCCAGGGAGGACCTGGCTTGGCAGTTCGGGCTGGACTGTTCCCATGGGGAACAGGTCAAGACTGATTTGCATATGACTGGGTTCAAACTGGAATGGCATGGTGAGCAAAAAAACAATGTATTTAGGCCCAGATCTCTGTACTGGGGTGAATGTATGACATTGTTCTGCATTCTGTCCATCAGCTATTGTTTTTGCATTTGTCACCCCGAGTGGGACGGGTATGCTCAGACGTGAGTCCCATGCTCTCCATGCCATTGGAATCAAGCTATCCAGGCTGATGAGGGCTGAAAGTCCGAAACCGGTCCTTGGATCCTTCTTTCCAGCCCAGGGAGGACCTGGCTTGGTAGTTCGGGCTGGACTGTTCCCATGGGGAATAGGGTCAAGACTGATTTGCATATGGCTGGGTTCAAACTGGAATGGCATAGTGAGCAAAAAAATTATGGATTTTGGCCCAGATCTCTGTACTGGGGTGAATGTATGACATTGTTCTGCATTCTGTCCATCAACTGTTGTTTTTGCATTTGTCACCCCGAGTGGGACGGGTATGCTCAGACGTGAGTCCCGTGCTCTCCATGCCATTGGAATCAAGCTATCCAGGCTGATGAGGGCTGAAAGCCCGAAACCGGTCCTTGGATGCTTCTTTCCAGCCCATGGACGATCTGGCTTGGCAGTTCGGGCTGGACTGCTCCCATGGGGAACAGGGTCAAGACTGATTTGCAAATAGCTGGGTTCAAACTGGAATGGCATGGTGAGCAAAAAAACGATGGATTACGATGGATTTAGGCCCAAATCTCTGTACTGGGGTGAATATATGACATTGTTCTGCATTCTGTCCATCAACTGTTGTTTGCGCATTTGTCACCCTGAGTGTGACGGGTATGCTCAGACGTGAGTCCCTTGCTCTCCATGCCATTGGAATCAAGCTATCCAGGCTGATGAGGGCTGAAAGCCCGAAACCGGTCCTTGGATGCTTCCTTACAGCCCAGGGAGGCCCTGGCTTGGCAGTTCGGGCTGGACTGTTCCCATGGGGAACAGGGTTAAGACTGATTTGCATATGGCTGGGTTCAAACTGGAATGGCATGGGGAGCAAAAAAACGAAGGATTTAGGCCCAGATCTCTGTACTGGGGAGAATGTATGACATTCTTCTGCATTCTGTCCATCAACTGTTGTTTTTGCATTTGTCACCCCGAGTGGGACGGGTATGCTCAGACGGGAGTCCCGTGCTCTCCATGCCATTGGAATCAAGCTATCCAGGCTGATGAGGGCTGAAAGCCCGAAACCGGTCCCCGGATGCTTCTTTCCAGCCCACGGAGGATCTGTCTTGGCAGTTCGGGCTGGACTGTTCCCATGGGGAACAGGGTCAAGACTGATTTGCATATAGCTGGGTTCAAACTGGAATGGCATGGTGAGCAAAAAACGATGGAGTTAGGCCCAGATCTCTGTACTGGGGTGAATGTATGACATTGTTCTGCATTCTGTCCATCAACTGTTGTTTTTGCATTTGTCACCCCGAGTGGGACGGGTATGCTCAGACGGGAGTCCCGTGCTCTCCATGCCATTGGAATCAAGCTATCCAGGCTGATGAGGGATTAAAGCCCGAAACCGGTCCTTGGATGCTTCTTTCCAGCCCAGTAAGGATCTGGCTTGCCAGTTCGGGCTGGACTGTTCCAGTGGGGAACAGGTCAAGACTGATTTGCATATGACTGGGTTCAAACTGGAATGGCATGGTGAGCAAAAAAACGATGGATTTAGGCCAAGATCTCTGTACTGGGGTGCATGTATGACATTGTTCTGCATTCTGTCCATCAACTGTTGTTTTTGCATTTGTGACCCCGAGCGGGACGGGTATGCTCAGACGTGAGTCCCGTGCTCTCCATGCCATTGGAATCAAGCTATCCAGGCTGATGAGGGCTTAAAGCCCGAAACCGGTCCTTGGATGCTTCTTTGCAGCCCAGGGAGGACCTGGCTTGGCAGTTCGGGCTGGACTGTTCCCATGGGGAATAGGGTCAAGACTGATTTGCATATGGCTGGGTTCAAACTGGAATGGCATAGTGAGCAAAAAAATGATGGATTTTGGCCCAGATCTCTGTACTGGGGTGAATGTATGACATTGTTCTGCATTCTGTCCATCAACTGTTGTTTTTGCATTTGTCACCCCGAGTGGGACGGGTATGCTCAGACGTGAGTCCCGTGCTCTCCATGCCATTGGAATCAAGCTATCCAGGCTGATGAGGGCTGAAAGCCCGAAACCGGTCCTCGGATGCTTCTTTCCAGCCCATGGAGGATCTGGCTTGGCAGTTCGGGCTGGACTGCTCCCATGGGGAACAGGGTCAAGACTGATTTGCAAATAGCTGGGTTCAAACTGGAATGGCATGGTGAGCAAAAAAACGATGGATTACGATGGATTTAGGCCCAAATCTCTGTACTGGGGTGAATATATGACATTGTTCTGCATTCTGTCCATCAACTGTTGTTTGCGCATTTGTCACCCTGAGTGTGACGGGTATGCTCAGACGTGAGTCCCTTGCTCTCCATGCCATTGGAATCAAGCTATCCAGGCTGATGAGGGCTGAAAGCCCGAAACCGGTCCTTGGATGCTTCCTTACAGCCCAGGGAGGCCCTGGCTTGGCAGTTCGGGCTGGACTGTTCCCATGGGGAACAGGGTTAAGACTGATTTGCATATGGCTGGGTTCAAACTGGAATGGCATGGGGAGCAAAAAAACGATGGATTTAGGCCCAGATCTCTGTACTGGGGTGAATGTATGACATTGTTCTGCATTCTGTCCATCAACTGTTGTTTTTGCATTTGTCACCCCGAGTGGGACGGGTATGCTCAGACGGGAGTCCCGTGCTCTCCATGCCATTGGAATCAAGCTATCCAGGCTGATGAGGGCTGAAAGCCCGAAACCGGTCCTTGGATGCTTCTTTCCAGCCCAGTAAGGACCTGGCTTGGCAGTTCGGGCTGGACTGTTCCCATGGGGAACAGGGTTAAGACTGATTTGCATATGACTGGGTTCAAACTGGAATGGCATGGTGAGCAAAAAAACGATGGATTTAGGCCAAGATCTCTGTACTGGGGTGCATGTATGACATTGTTCTGCATTCTGTCCATCAACTGTTGTTTTTGCATTTGTGACCCGAGCGGGGCGGTTATGCTCAGACGTGAGTCCCGTGCTCTCCATGCCATTGGAATCAAGCTATCCAGGCTGATGAGGGCTTAAAGCCCGAAACCGGTCCTTGGATGCTTCTTTGCAGCCCAGGGAGGACCTGGCTTGGCAGTTCGGGCTGGACTGTTCCCATGGGGAACAGGTCAAGACTGATTTGCATATGACTGGGTTCAAACTGGAATGGCATGGTGAGGAAAAAAACAATGTATTTAGGCCCAGAACTCTGTACTGGGGTGAATGTATGACATTGTTCTGCATTCTGTCCATCAACTATTGTTTTTGCATTTGTCACCCCGAGTGGGACGGGTATGCTCAGACGTGAGTCCCATGCTCTCCATGCCATTGGAATCAAGCTATCCAGGCTGATGAGGGTTGAAAGTCCGAAACTGGTCCTTGGATCCTTCTTTCCAGCCCAGGGAGGACCTGGCTTGGCAGTTCGGGCTGGACTGTTCCCATGGGGAATAGGGTCAAGACTGATTTGCATATGGCTGGGTTCAAACTGGAATGGCATAGTGAGCAAAAAAATGATGGATTTAGGCCCAGATCTCTGTACTGGGGTGAATGTATGACATTGTTCTGCATTCTGTCCATCAACTGTTGTTTTTGCATTTGTCACCCCGAGTGGGACGGGTATGCTCAGACGTGAGTCCCGTGCTCTCCGTGCCATTGGAATCAAGCTATCCAGGCAGATGAGGGCTGAAAGCCCGAAACCGGTTCTTGGATGCTTCTTTCCAGCCCAGGGAGGACCTGGCTTGGCAGTTGAGGCTGGACTGTTCCCATGGGGAACAGGGTCAAGACTGATTTGCATATAGCTGGGTTCAAACTGGAATGGCATGGTGAGCAAAAAAACAATGGATTTAGCCCCAGATCTCTGTACTGGGGTGAATGTATGACATTGTTCTGCATTCTGTCCATCAACTGTTATTTTTGCATTTGTCACCCCGAGTGGGACGGGTTTGCTCAGACGTGAGTCCCGTGCTCTCCATGCCATTGGAATCAAGCTATCCAGGCTGATGAGGGCTGACAGCCCGAAACCGGTTCTTGGATGCTTCTTTCCAGCCCAGGGAGGACCTGGCTTGGCAGTTCGGGCTGTACTGTTCCCATGGGGAACAGGTCAAGACTGATTTGCATATGACTGGGTTCAAACTGGAATGGCATGGTGAGCAAAAAAACAATGTATTTAGGCCCAGAACTCTGTACTGGGGTGAATGTATGACATTGTTCTGCATTCTGTCCATCAACTATTGTTTTTGCATTTGTCACCCCGAGTGGGACGGGTATGCTCAGACGTGAGTCCCGTGCTCTCCGTGCCATTGGAATCAAGCTATCCAGGCTGATGAGGGATGAAAGCCCGAAACCTGTCCTTGGATGCTTCTTTCCAGCCCAGGGAGGACCTGGCTTAGCAGTTCGGGCTGGACTGTTCCCATGGGGAACAGTGTCAAGACTGATTTGCATATGACTGGGTTCAAACTGGAATGGCATGGTGAGCAAAAAAACGATGGATTTAGGGCCAGATCTCTGTACTGGGGTGAATGTACGATATTGTTCTGCATTCTGTCTATCAACTGTTGTTTTTGCATTTGTCACCCGAGTGGGACGGGTATGCTCAGACGTGAGTCCCGTGCTCTCAATGCCATTGGAATCAAGCTATCCAGGCTGATGAGGGCTGAAAGCCCGAAACCGGTCTTCAGATGCTTCTTTCCAGTCAAGGGAGGATCTGGCTTGGCAGTTCGGGCTGGACTGTTCCCATGGGGAACAGGGTCAAGACTGATTTGCATATGACTGGGTTCAAACTGGAATGGCATGGTGAGCAAAAAAACGATGGATTTAGGCCCATATCTCTGTACTGGGGTGAATGTATGACATTGTTCTGCATTTTGTCCTTCAACTGTTGTTTTTGCATTTGTCACCCGAGTGGGAGGGGTATGCTCAGACGTGAGTCCTGTGCTCTCTATGCCATTGGAATCAAGCTATCCAGGCAGATGAGGGCTGAAAGCCCGAAACCGGTTCTTGGATGCTTCTTTCCAGCCCAGGGAGGACCTGGCTTGGCAGTTGAGGCTGGACTGTTCCCATGGGGAACAGGGTCAAGACTGATTTGCATATAGCTGGGTTCAAACTGGAATGGCATGGTGAGCAAAAAAACAATGGATTTAGCCCCAGATCTCTGTACTGGGGTGAATGTATGACATTGTTCTGCATTCTGTCCATCAACTGTTATTTTTGCATTTGTCACCCCGAGTGGGACGGGTTTGCTCAGACGTGAGTCCCGTGCTCTCCATGCCATTGGAATCAAGCTATCCAGGCTGATGAGGGCTGAAAGCCCGAAACCGGTTCTTGGATGCTTCTTTCCAGCCAAGGGAGGACCTGGCTTGGCAGTTCGGGCTGGACTGTTCCCATGGGGTACAGGGTCAAGACTGATTTGCATATGGCTGGGTTCAATCTGGAATGGCATGGTGAGCAAAAAAACGATGGATTTAGGCCCAGATCTCTGTACTGGGGTGAATGTATGACATTGTTCTGCATTCTGTCCATCAACTGTTGTTTTTGCATTTGTCACCCCGAGTGGGAGGGTATGCTCAGACGTGAGTCCCGTGCTCTCCATGCCATTGGAATCAAGCTATCCAGGCCGATGAGGGCTGGAAGCCCGAAACCGGTCCTTGGATGCTTCTTTCCAGCCCAGGGAGAACCTGGCTTGGCAGTTCGGGCTGGACTGTTCCATGGGGAAGAGGGTCAAGACTGATTTGCATATGGCTGGGTTCAAACTGGAATGGCATGGTGAGCAAAAAAACGATGGATTTAGGCCCTGATCTCTGTACTGGGGTGAATGTATGACATTGTTCTGCATTCTGTCCATCAACTGTTGTTTTTGCATTTGTCACCCCGAGTGGGACGGGTATGCTCAGACGTGAGTCCCGTGCTCTTCATACCATTGGAATCAAGCTATCCAGGCTGATGAGGGCTGAAAGCCCGAAACCGGTCCTTGGATGCTTCTTTCCAGCCCAGGGAGGACCTGGCTTAGCAGTTTGGGCTGGACTATTCCCATGGGGACCAGGGTCAAGACTGATTTGCATATGGCTGCGTTCAAACTGGAATGGCATGGTGAGCAAAAAAACGATGGATTTAGGCCCAGATCTCTGTACTGGGGAGAATGTATGACATTCTTCTGCATTCTGTCCATCAACTGTTGTTTTTGCAGTTGTCACCCCGAGTGGGACGGGTATGCTCAGACGGGAGTCCCGTGCTCTCCATGCCATTGGAATCAAGCTATCCAGGCTGATGAGGGCTGAAAGCCCGAAACCGGTCCTTGGATGCTTCTTTCCAGCCCAGTAAGGACCTGGCTTGGCAGTTCGGGCTGGACTGTTCCCATAGGGAACAGGGTTAAGACTGATTTGCATATGACTGGGTTCAAACTGGAATGGCATGGTGAGCAAAAAAACGATGGATTTAGGCCAAGATCTCTGTACTGGGGTGCATGTATGACATTGTTCTGCATTCTGTCCATCAACTGTTGTTTTTGCATTTGTGACCCCGAGCGGGACGGTTATGCTCAGACGTGAGTCCCATGCTCTCCATGCCATTGGAATCAAGCTATCCAGGCTGATGAGGGCTTAAAGCCCGAAACCGGTCCTTGGATGCTTCTTTGCAGCCCAGGGAGGACCTGGCTTGGCAGTTCGGGCTGGACTGTTCCCATGGGGAACAGGTCAAGACTGATTTGCATATGACTGGGTTCAAACTGGAATGGCATGGTGAGGAAAAAAACAATGTATTTAGGCCCAGAACTCTGTACTGGGGTGAATGTACGATATTGTTCTGCATTCTGTCTATCAACTGTTGTTTTTGCATTTGTCACCCGAGTGGGACGGGTATGCTCAGACGTGAGTCCCATGCTCTCCATGCCATTGGAATCAAGCTATCCAGGCTGATGAGGGCTGAAAGTCCGAAACTGGTCCTTGGATCCTTCTTTCCAGCCCAGGGAGGACCTGGCTTGGCAGTTCGGGCTGGACTGTTCCCATGGGGAATAGGGTCAAGACTGATTTGCATATGGCAGGGTTCAAACTGGAATGGCATAGTGAGCAAAAAAATGATGGATTTAGGCCCAGATCTCTGTACTGGGGTGAATGTATGACATTGTTCTGCATTCTGTCCATCAACTGTTGTTTTTGCATTTGTCACCCCGAGTGGGACGGGTATGCTCAGACGTGAGTCCCGTGCTCTCCGTGCCATTGGAATCAAGCTATCCAGGCTGATGAGGGATGAAAGCCCGAAACCTGTCCTTGGATGCTTCTTTCCAGCCCAGGGAGGACCTGGCTTAGCAGTTCGGGCTGGACTGTTCCCATGGGGAACAGGGTCAAGACTGATTTGCATATGACTGGGTTCAAACTGGAATGGCACGGTGAGCAAAAAAACGATGGATTTAGGCCCAGATCTCTGTACTGGGGTGAATGTACGATATTGTTCTGCATTCTGTCTATCAACTGTTGTTTTTGCATTTGTCACCCGAGTGGGACGGGTATGCTCAGACGTGAGTCCCGTGCTCTCCATGCCATTGGAATCAAGCTATCCAGGCTGATGAGGGCTGAAAGCCCGAAACCGGTCTTCAGATGCTTCTTTCCAGTCAAGGGAGGATCTGGCTTGGCAGTTCGGGCTGGACTGTTCCCATGGGGAACAGGGTCAAGACTGATTTGCATATGACTGGGTTCAAACTGGAATGGCATGGTGAGCAAAAAAACGATGGATTTAGGCCCATATCTCTGTACTGAGGTGAATGTATGACATTGTTCTGCATTTTGTCCTTCAACTGTTGTTTTTGCATTTGTCACCCGAGTGGGAGGGGTATGCTCAGACGTGAGTCCTGTGCTCTCCATGCCATTGGAATCAAGCTATCCAGGCAGATGAGGGCTGAAAGCCCGAAACCGGTTCTTGGATGCTTCTTTCCAGCCCAGGGAGGACCTGGCTTGGCAGTTCGGGCTGTACTGTTCCCATGGGGAACAGGTCAAGACTGATTTGCATATGACTGGGTTCAAACTGGAATGGCATGGTGAGCAAAAAAACAATGTATTTAGGCCCAGAACTCTGTACTGGGGTGAATGTATGACATTGTTCTGCATTCTGTCCATCAACTATTGTTTTTGCATTTGTCACCCCGAGTGGGACGGGTATGCTCAGACGTGAGTCCCGTGCTCTCCGTGCCATTGGAATCAAGCTATCCAGGCTGATGAGGGATGAAAGCCCGAAACCTGTCCTTGGATGCTTCTTTCCAGCCCAGGGAGGACCTGGCTTAGCAGTTCGGGCTGGACTGTTCCCATGGGGAACAGGGTCAAGACTGATTTGCATATGACTGGGTTCAAACTGGAATGGCATGGTGAGCAAAAAAACGATGGATTTAGGCCCATATCTCTGTACTGGGGTGAATGTATGACATTGTTCTGCATTCTGTCTATCAACTGTTGTTTTTGCATTTGTCACCCGAGTGGGACGGGTATGCTCAGACGTGAGTCTCGTGCTCTCCATGCCATTGGAATCAAGCTATCCAGGCTGATGAGGGCTGAAAGCCCGAAACCGGTCTTCAGATGCTTCTTTCCAGTCAAGGGAGGATCTGGCTTGGCAGTTCGGGCTGGACTGTTCCCATGGGGAACAGGGTCAAGACTGATTTGCATATGACTGGGTTCAAACTGGAATGGCATGGTGAGCAAAAAAACGATGGATTTAGGCCCATATCTCTGTACTGGGGTGAATGTATGACATTGTTCTGCATTTTGTCCTTCAACTGTTGTTTTTGCATTTGTCACCCGAGTGGGAGGGGTATGCTCAGACGTGAGTCCTGTGCTCTCTATGCCATTGGAATCAAGCTATACAGGCAGATGAGGGCTGAAAGCCCGAAACCGGTTCTTGGATGCTTCTTTCCAGCCCAGGGAGGACCTCGCTTGGCAGTTGAGGCTGGACTGTTCCCATGGGGAACAGGGTCAAGACTGATTTGCATATAGCTGGGTTCAAACTGGAATGGCATGGTGAGCAAAAAAACAATGGATTTAGCCCCAGATCTCTGTACTGGGGAGAATGTATGACATTGTTCTGCATTCTGTCCATAAACTGTTATTTTTGCATTTGTCACCCCGAGTGGGACGGGTTTGCTCAGACGTGAGTCCCGTGCTCTCCATGCCATTGGAATCAAGCTATCCAGGCTGATGAGGGCTGAATACCCGAAACCGGTTCTTGGATGCTTCTTTCCAGCCCAGGGAGGACCTGGCTTGGCAGTTCGGGCTGGACTGTTCCCATGGGGTACAGGGTCAAGACTGATTTGCATATGGCTGGGTTCAATCTGGAATGGCATGGTGAGCAAAAAAACTATGGATTTAGGCCCAGATCTCTGTACTGGGGTGAATGTATGACATTGTTCTGCATTCTGTCCATCAACTGTTGTTTTTGCATTTGTCACCCCGAGTGGGAGGGTATGCTCAGACGTGAGTCCCGTGCTCTCCATGCCATTGGAATCAAGCTATCCAGGCCGATGAGGGCTGGAAGCCCGAAACCGGTCCTTGGATGCTTCTTTCCAGCCCAGGGAGAACCTGGCTTGGCAGTTCGGGCTGGACTGTTCCATGGGGAACAGGGTCAAGACTGATTTGCATATGGCTGGGTTCAAACTGGAATGGCATGGTGAGCAAAAAAACGATGGATTTAGGCACTGATCTCTGTACTGGGGTGAATGTATGACATTGTTCTGCATTCTGTCCATCAACTGTTGTTTTTGCATTTGTCACCCCGAGTGGGACGGGTATGCTCAGACGTGAGTCCCGTGCTCTTCATACCATTGGAATCAAGCTATCCAGGCTGATGAGGGCTGAAAGCCCGAAACCTGTCCTTGGATGCTTCTTTCCAGCCCAGGAGGACCTGGCTTGGCAATTGGGGCTGGACTGTTCCCATGGGGAACAGAGTCAAGACTGAATTGCATATGGCTGGGTTCCTACTGGAATGGCATGGTGAGCAAAAAAACGATGGATTTAGGCACAGATCTCTATACTGGGGTGAATGTATGACATTGTTCTGCATTCTGTCCATCAACGGTTGTTTTTGCATTTGTCACCCCGAGTGGGACGGGTATGCTCAGACGTGAGTCCCGTGCTCTCCATGCCATTGGAATCAAGCTATCCAGGCTGATGAGGGCTGAAAGCCCGAAACCGGTCCTTGGATGCTTCTTTCCAGCCCAGGGAGGACCTGGCTTAGCAGTTTGGGCTAGACTATTCCCATGGGGACCAGGGTCAAGACTGATTTGCATATGGCTGCGTTCAAACTGGAATGGCATGGTGAGCAAAAAAACGATGGATTTAGGCCCAGATCTCTGTACTGGGGTGAATGTATGACATTGTTCTGCATTCTGTCCATCAACTGATGTTTTTGCATTTGTCACCTGAGTGGGACGGGTATGCTCAGACGTGAGTCCCGTGCTCTCCATGCCATTGGAATCAAGCTATCCAGGCTGAAAGCCCGAAACCGGTCCCGGGATGCTTCTTTCCAGCCCACGGAGGATCTGTCTTGGCAGTTCGGGCTGGACTGTTCCCATGGGGAACAGGGTCAAGACTGATTTGCATATAGCTGGGTTCAAACTTGAATGGCATGGTGAGCAAAAAAACGATGGATTACGATGGATTTAGGCCCAGATCTCTGTATTGGGGTGAATATATGACATTGTTCTGAATTCTGTCCATCAACTGTTGTTTGCACATTTGTCACCCTGAGTGTGACGGGTATGCTCAGACGTGAGTCCCGTGCTCTCCATGCCATTGGAATCAAGCTATCCAGGCTGATGAGGGCTGAAAGCCCGAAACTGGTCCTTGGATGCTTCTTTCCAGCCCAGGGAGGCCCTGGCTTGGCAGTTCGGGCTGGACTGTTCCCATGGGGAACAGGGTTAAGACTGATTTGCATATGGCTGGGTTCAAACTGGAATGGCATGGTGAGCAAAAAACAATGGATTTAGGCCCAGATCTCTGTACTGGGGTGCATGTATGACATTGTTCTGCATTCTGTCCTCAACTGTTGTTTTTGCATTTGTGACCCCGAGCGGGACGGGTATGCTCAGACGTGAGTCCCGTGCTCTCCATGCCATTGGAATCAAGCTATCCAGGCTGATGAGGGCTTAAAGCCCGAAACCGGTCCTTGGATGCTTCTTTGCAGCCCAGGGAGGACCTATCTTGGCAGTTCGGGCTGGACAGTTCCCATGGGGAACAGGTCAAGACTGATTTGCATATGACTGGGTTCAAACTGGAATGGCATGGTGAGCAAAAAAACAATGTATTTAGGCCCAGATGTCTGTACTGGGGTGAATGTATGACATTGTTCTGCATTCTGTCCATCAACTATTGTTTTTGCATTTGTCACCCCGAGTGGGACGGGTATGCTCAGACGTGAGTCCCATGCTCTCCATGCCATTGGAATCAAGCTATCCAGGCTGATGAGGGCTGAAAGTCCGAAAGCGGTCCTTGGATCCTTCTTTCCAGCCCAGGGAGGACCTGGCTTGGCAGTTCGGGCTGGACTGTTCCCATGGGGAATAGGGTCAAGACTGATTTGCATATGGCTGGGTTCAAACTGGAATGGCATAGTGAGCAAAAAAATGATGGATTTTGGCCCAGATCTCTGTACTAGGGTGAATGTATGACATTGTTCTGCATTCTGTCCATCAACTGTTGTTTTTGCATTTGTCACCCCGAGTGGGACGGGTATGCTTAGACGTGAGTCCCGTGCTCTCCATGCCATTGGAATCAAGCTATCCAGGCTGATGAGGGCTGAAAGCCCGAAACCGGTCCTCGGAAGCTTCTTTCCAGCCCACGGAGGATCTGGCTTGGCAGTTCGGGCTGGACTGTTCCCATGGGGAACAGGGTCAAGACTGATTTGCATATAACTAGCTTCAAACTGGAATGGAATATTGAGCAAAAAAACTATGGATTTAGGCCCAGATCTCTGTACTGGGGAGAATGTATGACATTGTTCTGCACTCTGTCCATCAACTGTTGTTTTTGCATTCGTCACTTCGAGTGGGACGGGTATGCTCAGACGGGAGTCCCGTGCTCTCCATGCCATTGGAATCAAGCTATCCAGGCTGATGAGGGCTGAAAGCCCGAAACCGGTCCTTGGAGGCTTCTTTCCAGCCCAGTAAGGCCCTGGCTTGGCAGTTCGGGCTGGACTGTTCCCATGGGGAACAGGTCAAGACTGATTTGCATATAGCTGGGTTCAAACTGGAATGGCATGGTGAGCAAAAAACGATGGATTTAGGCCCAGATCTCTGTACTGGGGTGAATGTATGACATTGTTCTGCATTCTGTCCATCAACTGTTGTTTTTGCATTTGTCACCCCGAGTGGGACGGGTATGCTCAGACGGGAGTCCCGTGCTCTCCATGCCATTGGAATCAAGCTATCCAGGCTGATGAGGGCTGAAAGCCCGAAACCGGTCCTTGGATGCTTCTTTCCAGCCCAGTAAGGATCTGGCTTGCCAGTTCGGGCTGGACTGTTCCAGTGGGGAACAGGTCAAGACTGATTTGCATATGACAGGGTTCAAACTGGAATGGCATGGTGAGCAAAAAAACGATGGATTTAGGCCAAGATCTCTGTACTGGGGTGCATGTATGACATTGTTCTGCATTCTGTCCATCAACTGTTGTTTTTGCATTTGTGACCCCGAGCGGGACGGGTATGCTCAGACGTGAGTCCCGTGCTCTCCATGCGATTGGAATCAAGCTATCCAGGCTGATGAGGGCTTAAAGCCCGAAACCGGTCCTTGCATGCTTCTTTGCAGCCCAGGGAGGACCTGGCTTGGCAGTTCGGGCTGGACTGTTCCCATGGGGAACAGGTCAAGACTGATTTGCATATGACTGGGTTCAAACTGGAATGGCATGGTGAGCAAAAAAACAATGTATTTAGGCCCAGATCTCTGTACTGGGGTGAATGTATGACATTGTTCTGCATTCTGTCCATCAGCTATTGTTTTTGCATTTGTCACCCCGAGTGGGACGGGTATGCTCAGACGTGAGTCCCATGCTCTCCATGCCATTGGAATCAAGCTATCCAGGCTGATGAGGGCTGAAAGTCCGAAACCGGTCCTTGGATCCTTCTTTCCAGCCCAGGGAGGACCTGGCTTGGTAGTTCGGGCTGGACTGTTCCCATGGGGAATAGGGTCAAGACTGATTTGCATATGGCTGGGTTCAAACTGGAATGGCATAGTGAGCAAAAAAATTATGGATTTTGGCCCAGATCTCTGTACTGGGGTGAATGTATGACATTGTTCTGCATTCTGTCCATCAACTGTTGTTTTTGCATTTGTCACCCCGAGTGGGACGGGTATGCTCAGACGTGAGTCCCGTGCTCTCCATGCCATTGGAATCAAGCTATCCAGGCTGATGAGGGCTGAAAGCCCGAAACCGGTCCTTGGATGCTTCTTTCCAGCCCATGGACGATCTGGCTTGGCAGTTCGGGCTGGACTGCTCCCATGGGGAACAGGGTCAAGACTGATTTGCAAATAGCTGGGTTCAAACTGGAATGGCATGGTGAGCAAAAAAACGATGGATTACGATGGATTTAGGCCCAAATCTCTGTACTGGGGTGAATATATGACATTGTTCTGCATTCTGTCCATCAACTGTTGTTTGCGCATTTGTCACCCTGAGTGTGACGGGTATGCTCAGACGTGAGTCCCTTGCTCTCCATGCCATTGGAATCAAGCTATCCAGGCTGATGAGGGCTGAAAGCCCGAAACCGGTCCTTGGATGCTTCCTTACAGCCCAGGGAGGCCCTGGCTTGGCAGTTCGGGCTGGACTGTTCCCATGGGGAACAGGGTTAAGACTGATTTGCATATGGCTGGGTTCAAACTGGAATGGCATGGGGAGCAAAAAAACGAAGGATTTAGGCCCAGATCTCTGTACTGGGGAGAATGTATGACATTCTTCTGCATTCTGTCCATCAACTGTTGTTTTTGCATTTGTCACCCCGAGTGGGACGGGTATGCTCAGACGGGAGTCCCGTGCTCTCCATGCCATTGGAATCAAGCTATCCAGGCTGATGAGGGCTGAAAGCCCGAAACCGGTCCCCGGATGCTTCTTTCCAGCCCACGGAGGATCTGTCTTGGCAGTTCGGGCTGGACTGTTCCCATGGGGAACAGGGTCAAGACTGATTTGCATATAGCTGGGTTCAAACTGGAATGGCATGGTGAGCAAAAAACGATGGAGTTAGGCCCAGATCTCTGTACTGGGGTGAATGTATGACATTGTTCTGCATTCTGTCCATCAACTGTTGTTTTTGCATTTGTCACCCCGAGTGGGACGGGTATGCTCAGACGGGAGTCCCGTGCTCTCCATGCCATTGGAATCAAGCTATCCAGGCTGATGAGGGATTAAAGCCCGAAACCGGTCCTTGGATGCTTCTTTCCAGCCCAGTAAGGATCTGGCTTGCCAGTTCGGGCTGGACTGTTCCAGTGGGGAACAGGTCAAGACTGATTTGCATATGACTGGGTTCAAACTGGAATGGCATGGTGAGCAAAAAAACGATGGATTTAGGCCAAGATCTCTGTACTGGGGTGCATGTATGACATTGTTCTGCATTCTGTCCATCAACTGTTGTTTTTGCATTTGTGACCCCGAGCGGGACGGGTATGCTCAGACGTGAGTCCCGTGCTCTCCATGCCATTGGAATCAAGCTATCCAGGCTGATGAGGGCTTAAAGCCCGAAACCGGTCCTTGGATGCTTCTTTGCAGCCCAGGGAGGACCTGGCTTGGCAGTTCGGGCTGGACTGTTCCCATGGGGAATAGGGTCAAGACTGATTTGCATATGGCTGGGTTCAAACTGGAATGGCATAGTGAGCAAAAAAATGATGGATTTTGGCCCAGATCTCTGTACTGGGGTGAATGTATGACATTGTTCTGCATTCTGTCCATCAACTGTTGTTTTTGCATTTGTCACCCCGAGTGGGACGGGTATGCTCAGACGTGAGTCCCGTGCTCTCCATGCCATTGGAATCAAGCTATCCAGGCTGATGAGGGCTGAAAGCCCGAAACCGGTCCTCGGATGCTTCTTTCCAGCCCATGGAGGATCTGGCTTGGCAGTTCGGGCTGGACTGCTCCCATGGGGAACAGGGTCAAGACTGATTTGCAAATAGCTGGGTTCAAACTGGAATGGCATGGTGAGCAAAAAAACGATGGATTACGATGGATTTAGGCCCAAATCTCTGTACTGGGGTGAATATATGACATTGTTCTGCATTCTGTCCATCAACTGTTGTTTGCGCATTTGTCACCCTGAGTGTGACGGGTATGCTCAGACGTGAGTCCCTTGCTCTCCATGCCATTGGAATCAAGCTATCCAGGCTGATGAGGGCTGAAAGCCCGAAACCGGTCCTTGGATGCTTCCTTACAGCCCAGGGAGGCCCTGGCTTGGCAGTTCGGGCTGGACTGTTCCCATGGGGAACAGGGTTAAGACTGATTTGCATATGGCTGGGTTCAAACTGGAATGGCATGGGGAGCAAAAAAACGATGGATTTAGGCCCAGATCTCTGTACTGGGGTGAATGTATGACATTGTTCTGCATTCTGTCCATCAACTGTTGTTTTTGCATTTGTCACCCCGAGTGGGACGGGTATGCTCAGACGGGAGTCCCGTGCTCTCCATGCCATTGGAATCAAGCTATCCAGGCTGATGAGGGCTGAAAGCCCGAAACCGGTCCTTGGATGCTTCTTTCCAGCCCAGTAAGGACCTGGCTTGGCAGTTCGGGCTGGACTGTTCCCATGGGGAACAGGGTTAAGACTGATTTGCATATGACTGGGTTCAAACTGGAATGGCATGGTGAGCAAAAAAACGATGGATTTAGGCCAAGATCTCTGTACTGGGGTGCATGTATGACATTGTTCTGCATTCTGTCCATCAACTGTTGTTTTTGCATTTGTGACCCGAGCGGGGCGGTTATGCTCAGACGTGAGTCCCGTGCTCTCCATGCCATTGGAATCAAGCTATCCAGGCTGATGAGGGCTTAAAGCCCGAAACCGGTCCTTGGATGCTTCTTTGCAGCCCAGGGAGGACCTGGCTTGGCAGTTCGGGCTGGACTGTTCCCATGGGGAACAGGTCAAGACTGATTTGCATATGACTGGGTTCAAACTGGAATGGCATGGTGAGGAAAAAAACAATGTATTTAGGCCCAGAACTCTGTACTGGGGTGAATGTATGACATTGTTCTGCATTCTGTCCATCAACTATTGTTTTTGCATTTGTCACCCCGAGTGGGACGGGTATGCTCAGACGTGAGTCCCATGCTCTCCATGCCATTGGAATCAAGCTATCCAGGCTGATGAGGGTTGAAAGTCCGAAACTGGTCCTTGGATCCTTCTTTCCAGCCCAGGGAGGACCTGGCTTGGCAGTTCGGGCTGGACTGTTCCCATGGGGAATAGGGTCAAGACTGATTTGCATATGGCTGGGTTCAAACTGGAATGGCATAGTGAGCAAAAAAATGATGGATTTAGGCCCAGATCTCTGTACTGGGGTGAATGTATGACATTGTTCTGCATTCTGTCCATCAACTGTTGTTTTTGCATTTGTCACCCCGAGTGGGACGGGTATGCTCAGACGTGAGTCCCGTGCTCTCCGTGCCATTGGAATCAAGCTATCCAGGCAGATGAGGGCTGAAAGCCCGAAACCGGTTCTTGGATGCTTCTTTCCAGCCCAGGGAGGACCTGGCTTGGCAGTTGAGGCTGGACTGTTCCCATGGGGAACAGGGTCAAGACTGATTTGCATATAGCTGGGTTCAAACTGGAATGGCATGGTGAGCAAAAAAACAATGGATTTAGCCCCAGATCTCTGTACTGGGGTGAATGTATGACATTGTTCTGCATTCTGTCCATCAACTGTTATTTTTGCATTTGTCACCCCGAGTGGGACGGGTTTGCTCAGACGTGAGTCCCGTGCTCTCCATGCCATTGGAATCAAGCTATCCAGGCTGATGAGGGCTGACAGCCCGAAACCGGTTCTTGGATGCTTCTTTCCAGCCCAGGGAGGACCTGGCTTGGCAGTTCGGGCTGTACTGTTCCCATGGGGAACAGGTCAAGACTGATTTGCATATGACTGGGTTCAAACTGGAATGGCATGGTGAGCAAAAAAACAATGTATTTAGGCCCAGAACTCTGTACTGGGGTGAATGTATGACATTGTTCTGCATTCTGTCCATCAACTATTGTTTTTGCATTTGTCACCCCGAGTGGGACGGGTATGCTCAGACGTGAGTCCCGTGCTCTCCGTGCCATTGGAATCAAGCTATCCAGGCTGATGAGGGATGAAAGCCCGAAACCTGTCCTTGGATGCTTCTTTCCAGCCCAGGGAGGACCTGGCTTAGCAGTTCGGGCTGGACTGTTCCCATGGGGAACAGTGTCAAGACTGATTTGCATATGACTGGGTTCAAACTGGAATGGCATGGTGAGCAAAAAAACGATGGATTTAGGGCCAGATCTCTGTACTGGGGTGAATGTACGATATTGTTCTGCATTCTGTCTATCAACTGTTGTTTTTGCATTTGTCACCCGAGTGGGACGGGTATGCTCAGACGTGAGTCCCGTGCTCTCAATGCCATTGGAATCAAGCTATCCAGGCTGATGAGGGCTGAAAGCCCGAAACCGGTCTTCAGATGCTTCTTTCCAGTCAAGGGAGGATCTGGCTTGGCAGTTCGGGCTGGACTGTTCCCATGGGGAACAGGGTCAAGACTGATTTGCATATGACTGGGTTCAAACTGGAATGGCATGGTGAGCAAAAAAACGATGGATTTAGGCCCATATCTCTGTACTGGGGTGAATGTATGACATTGTTCTGCATTTTGTCCTTCAACTGTTGTTTTTGCATTTGTCACCCGAGTGGGAGGGGTATGCTCAGACGTGAGTCCTGTGCTCTCTATGCCATTGGAATCAAGCTATCCAGGCAGATGAGGGCTGAAAGCCCGAAACCGGTTCTTGGATGCTTCTTTCCAGCCCAGGGAGGACCTGGCTTGGCAGTTGAGGCTGGACTGTTCCCATGGGGAACAGGGTCAAGACTGATTTGCATATAGCTGGGTTCAAACTGGAATGGCATGGTGAGCAAAAAAACAATGGATTTAGCCCCAGATCTCTGTACTGGGGTGAATGTATGACATTGTTCTGCATTCTGTCCATCAACTGTTATTTTTGCATTTGTCACCCCGAGTGGGACGGGTTTGCTCAGACGTGAGTCCCGTGCTCTCCATGCCATTGGAATCAAGCTATCCAGGCTGATGAGGGCTGAAAGCCCGAAACCGGTTCTTGGATGCTTCTTTCCAGCCAAGGGAGGACCTGGCTTGGCAGTTCGGGCTGGACTGTTCCCATGGGGTACAGGGTCAAGACTGATTTGCATATGGCTGGGTTCAATCTGGAATGGCATGGTGAGCAAAAAAACGATGGATTTAGGCCCAGATCTCTGTACTGGGGTGAATGTATGACATTGTTCTGCATTCTGTCCATCAACTGTTGTTTTTGCATTTGTCACCCCGAGTGGGAGGGTATGCTCAGACGTGAGTCCCGTGCTCTCCATGCCATTGGAATCAAGCTATCCAGGCCGATGAGGGCTGGAAGCCCGAAACCGGTCCTTGGATGCTTCTTTCCAGCCCAGGGAGAACCTGGCTTGGCAGTTCGGGCTGGACTGTTCCATGGGGAAGAGGGTCAAGACTGATTTGCATATGGCTGGGTTCAAACTGGAATGGCATGGTGAGCAAAAAAACGATGGATTTAGGCCCTGATCTCTGTACTGGGGTGAATGTATGACATTGTTCTGCATTCTGTCCATCAACTGTTGTTTTTGCATTTGTCACCCCGAGTGGGACGGGTATGCTCAGACGTGAGTCCCGTGCTCTTCATACCATTGGAATCAAGCTATCCAGGCTGATGAGGGCTGAAAGCCCGAAACCGGTCCTTGGATGCTTCTTTCCAGCCCAGGGAGGACCTGGCTTAGCAGTTTGGGCTGGACTATTCCCATGGGGACCAGGGTCAAGACTGATTTGCATATGGCTGCGTTCAAACTGGAATGGCATGGTGAGCAAAAAAACGATGGATTTAGGCCCAGATCTCTGTACTGGGGAGAATGTATGACATTCTTCTGCATTCTGTCCATCAACTGTTGTTTTTGCAGTTGTCACCCCGAGTGGGACGGGTATGCTCAGACGGGAGTCCCGTGCTCTCCATGCCATTGGAATCAAGCTATCCAGGCTGATGAGGGCTGAAAGCCCGAAACCGGTCCTTGGATGCTTCTTTCCAGCCCAGTAAGGACCTGGCTTGGCAGTTCGGGCTGGACTGTTCCCATAGGGAACAGGGTTAAGACTGATTTGCATATGACTGGGTTCAAACTGGAATGGCATGGTGAGCAAAAAAACGATGGATTTAGGCCAAGATCTCTGTACTGGGGTGCATGTATGACATTGTTCTGCATTCTGTCCATCAACTGTTGTTTTTGCATTTGTGACCCCGAGCGGGACGGTTATGCTCAGACGTGAGTCCCATGCTCTCCATGCCATTGGAATCAAGCTATCCAGGCTGATGAGGGCTTAAAGCCCGAAACCGGTCCTTGGATGCTTCTTTGCAGCCCAGGGAGGACCTGGCTTGGCAGTTCGGGCTGGACTGTTCCCATGGGGAACAGGTCAAGACTGATTTGCATATGACTGGGTTCAAACTGGAATGGCATGGTGAGGAAAAAAACAATGTATTTAGGCCCAGAACTCTGTACTGGGGTGAATGTACGATATTGTTCTGCATTCTGTCTATCAACTGTTGTTTTTGCATTTGTCACCCGAGTGGGACGGGTATGCTCAGACGTGAGTCCCATGCTCTCCATGCCATTGGAATCAAGCTATCCAGGCTGATGAGGGCTGAAAGTCCGAAACTGGTCCTTGGATCCTTCTTTCCAGCCCAGGGAGGACCTGGCTTGGCAGTTCGGGCTGGACTGTTCCCATGGGGAATAGGGTCAAGACTGATTTGCATATGGCAGGGTTCAAACTGGAATGGCATAGTGAGCAAAAAAATGATGGATTTAGGCCCAGATCTCTGTACTGGGGTGAATGTATGACATTGTTCTGCATTCTGTCCATCAACTGTTGTTTTTGCATTTGTCACCCCGAGTGGGACGGGTATGCTCAGACGTGAGTCCCGTGCTCTCCGTGCCATTGGAATCAAGCTATCCAGGCTGATGAGGGATGAAAGCCCGAAACCTGTCCTTGGATGCTTCTTTCCAGCCCAGGGAGGACCTGGCTTAGCAGTTCGGGCTGGACTGTTCCCATGGGGAACAGGGTCAAGACTGATTTGCATATGACTGGGTTCAAACTGGAATGGCACGGTGAGCAAAAAAACGATGGATTTAGGCCCAGATCTCTGTACTGGGGTGAATGTACGATATTGTTCTGCATTCTGTCTATCAACTGTTGTTTTTGCATTTGTCACCCGAGTGGGACGGGTATGCTCAGACGTGAGTCCCGTGCTCTCCATGCCATTGGAATCAAGCTATCCAGGCTGATGAGGGCTGAAAGCCCGAAACCGGTCTTCAGATGCTTCTTTCCAGTCAAGGGAGGATCTGGCTTGGCAGTTCGGGCTGGACTGTTCCCATGGGGAACAGGGTCAAGACTGATTTGCATATGACTGGGTTCAAACTGGAATGGCATGGTGAGCAAAAAAACGATGGATTTAGGCCCATATCTCTGTACTGAGGTGAATGTATGACATTGTTCTGCATTTTGTCCTTCAACTGTTGTTTTTGCATTTGTCACCCGAGTGGGAGGGGTATGCTCAGACGTGAGTCCTGTGCTCTCCATGCCATTGGAATCAAGCTATCCAGGCAGATGAGGGCTGAAAGCCCGAAACCGGTTCTTGGATGCTTCTTTCCAGCCCAGGGAGGACCTGGCTTGGCAGTTCGGGCTGTACTGTTCCCATGGGGAACAGGTCAAGACTGATTTGCATATGACTGGGTTCAAACTGGAATGGCATGGTGAGCAAAAAAACAATGTATTTAGGCCCAGAACTCTGTACTGGGGTGAATGTATGACATTGTTCTGCATTCTGTCCATCAACTATTGTTTTTGCATTTGTCACCCCGAGTGGGACGGGTATGCTCAGACGTGAGTCCCGTGCTCTCCGTGCCATTGGAATCAAGCTATCCAGGCTGATGAGGGATGAAAGCCCGAAACCTGTCCTTGGATGCTTCTTTCCAGCCCAGGGAGGACCTGGCTTAGCAGTTCGGGCTGGACTGTTCCCATGGGGAACAGGGTCAAGACTGATTTGCATATGACTGGGTTCAAACTGGAATGGCATGGTGAGCAAAAAAACGATGGATTTAGGCCCATATCTCTGTACTGGGGTGAATGTATGACATTGTTCTGCATTCTGTCTATCAACTGTTGTTTTTGCATTTGTCACCCGAGTGGGACGGGTATGCTCAGACGTGAGTCTCGTGCTCTCCATGCCATTGGAATCAAGCTATCCAGGCTGATGAGGGCTGAAAGCCCGAAACCGGTCTTCAGATGCTTCTTTCCAGTCAAGGGAGGATCTGGCTTGGCAGTTCGGGCTGGACTGTTCCCATGGGGAACAGGGTCAAGACTGATTTGCATATGACTGGGTTCAAACTGGAATGGCATGGTGAGCAAAAAAACGATGGATTTAGGCCCATATCTCTGTACTGGGGTGAATGTATGACATTGTTCTGCATTTTGTCCTTCAACTGTTGTTTTTGCATTTGTCACCCGAGTGGGAGGGGTATGCTCAGACGTGAGTCCTGTGCTCTCTATGCCATTGGAATCAAGCTATACAGGCAGATGAGGGCTGAAAGCCCGAAACCGGTTCTTGGATGCTTCTTTCCAGCCCAGGGAGGACCTCGCTTGGCAGTTGAGGCTGGACTGTTCCCATGGGGAACAGGGTCAAGACTGATTTGCATATAGCTGGGTTCAAACTGGAATGGCATGGTGAGCAAAAAAACAATGGATTTAGCCCCAGATCTCTGTACTGGGGAGAATGTATGACATTGTTCTGCATTCTGTCCATAAACTGTTATTTTTGCATTTGTCACCCCGAGTGGGACGGGTTTGCTCAGACGTGAGTCCCGTGCTCTCCATGCCATTGGAATCAAGCTATCCAGGCTGATGAGGGCTGAATACCCGAAACCGGTTCTTGGATGCTTCTTTCCAGCCCAGGGAGGACCTGGCTTGGCAGTTCGGGCTGGACTGTTCCCATGGGGTACAGGGTCAAGACTGATTTGCATATGGCTGGGTTCAATCTGGAATGGCATGGTGAGCAAAAAAACTATGGATTTAGGCCCAGATCTCTGTACTGGGGTGAATGTATGACATTGTTCTGCATTCTGTCCATCAACTGTTGTTTTTGCATTTGTCACCCCGAGTGGGAGGGTATGCTCAGACGTGAGTCCCGTGCTCTCCATGCCATTGGAATCAAGCTATCCAGGCCGATGAGGGCTGGAAGCCCGAAACCGGTCCTTGGATGCTTCTTTCCAGCCCAGGGAGAACCTGGCTTGGCAGTTCGGGCTGGACTGTTCCATGGGGAACAGGGTCAAGACTGATTTGCATATGGCTGGGTTCAAACTGGAATGGCATGGTGAGCAAAAAAACGATGGATTTAGGCACTGATCTCTGTACTGGGGTGAATGTATGACATTGTTCTGCATTCTGTCCATCAACTGTTGTTTTTGCATTTGTCACCCCGAGTGGGACGGGTATGCTCAGACGTGAGTCCCGTGCTCTTCATACCATTGGAATCAAGCTATCCAGGCTGATGAGGGCTGAAAGCCCGAAACCTGTCCTTGGATGCTTCTTTCCAGCCCAGGAGGACCTGGCTTGGCAATTGGGGCTGGACTGTTCCCATGGGGAACAGAGTCAAGACTGAATTGCATATGGCTGGGTTCCTACTGGAATGGCATGGTGAGCAAAAAAACGATGGATTTAGGCACAGATCTCTATACTGGGGTGAATGTATGACATTGTTCTGCATTCTGTCCATCAACGGTTGTTTTTGCATTTGTCACCCCGAGTGGGACGGGTATGCTCAGACGTGAGTCCCGTGCTCTCCATGCCATTGGAATCAAGCTATCCAGGCTGATGAGGGCTGAAAGCCCGAAACCGGTCCTTGGATGCTTCTTTCCAGCCCAGGGAGGACCTGGCTTAGCAGTTTGGGCTAGACTATTCCCATGGGGACCAGGGTCAAGACTGATTTGCATATGGCTGCGTTCAAACTGGAATGGCATGGTGAGCAAAAAAACGATGGATTTAGGCCCAGATCTCTGTACTGGGGTGAATGTATGACATTGTTCTGCATTCTGTCCATCAACTGTTGTTTTTGCATTTGTCACCTGAGTGGGACGGGTATGCTCAGACGTGAGTCCCGTGCTCTCCATGCCATTGGAATCAAGCTATCCAGGCTGAAAGCCCGAAACCGGTCCCGGGATGCTTCTTTCCAGCCCACGGAGGATCTGTCTTGGCAGTTCGGGCTGGACTGTTCCCATGGGGAACAGGGTCAAGACTGATTTGCATATAGCTGGGTTCAAACTTGAATGGCATGGTGAGCAAAAAAACGATGGATTACGATGGATTTAGGCCCAGATCTCTGTATTGGGGTGAATATATGACATTGTTCTGAATTCTGTCCATCAACTGTTGTTTGCACATTTGTCACCCTGAGTGTGACGGGTATGCTCAGACGTGAGTCCCGTGCTCTCCATGCCATTGGAATCAAGCTATCCAGGCTGATGAGGGCTGAAAGCCCGAAACTGGTCCTTGGATGCTTCTTTCCAGCCCAGGGAGGCCCTGGCTTGGCAGTTCGGGCTGGACTGTTCCCATGGGGAACAGGGTTAAGACTGATTTGCATATGGCTGGGTTCAAACTGGAATGGCATGGTGAGCAAAAAACAATGGATTTAGGCCCAGATCTCTGTACTGGGGTGCATGTATGACATTGTTCTGCATTCTGTCCTCAACTGTTGTTTTTGCATTTGTGACCCCGAGCGGGACGGGTATGCTCAGACGTGAGTCCCGTGCTCTCCATGCCATTGGAATCAAGCTATCCAGGCTGATGAGGGCTTAAAGCCCGAAACCGGTCCTTGGATGCTTCTTTGCAGCCCAGGGAGGACCTATCTTGGCAGTTCGGGCTGGACAGTTCCCATGGGGAACAGGTCAAGACTGATTTGCATATGACTGGGTTCAAACTGGAATGGCATGGTGAGCAAAAAAACAATGTATTTAGGCCCAGATGTCTGTACTGGGGTGAATGTATGACATTGTTCTGCATTCTGTCCATCAACTATTGTTTTTGCATTTGTCACCCCGAGTGGGACGGGTATGCTCAGACGTGAGTCCCATGCTCTCCATGCCATTGGAATCAAGCTATCCAGGCTGATGAGGGCTGAAAGTCCGAAAGCGGTCCTTGGATCCTTCTTTCCAGCCCAGGGAGGACCTGGCTTGGCAGTTCGGGCTGGACTGTTCCCATGGGGAATAGGGTCAAGACTGATTTGCATATGGCTGGGTTCAAACTGGAATGGCATAGTGAGCAAAAAAATGATGGATTTTGGCCCAGATCTCTGTACTAGGGTGAATGTATGACATTGTTCTGCATTCTGTCCATCAACTGTTGTTTTTGCATTTGTCACCCCGAGTGGGACGGGTATGCTTAGACGTGAGTCCCGTGCTCTCCATGCCATTGGAATCAAGCTATCCAGGCTGATGAGGGCTGAAAGCCCGAAACCGGTCCTCGGAAGCTTCTTTCCAGCCCACGGAGGATCTGGCTTGGCAGTTCGGGCTGGACTGTTCCCATGGGGAACAGGGTCAAGACTGATTTGCATATAACTAGCTTCAAACTGGAATGGAATATTGAGCAAAAAAACTATGGATTTAGGCCCAGATCTCTGTACTGGGGAGAATGTATGACATTGTTCTGCACTCTGTCCATCAACTGTTGTTTTTGCATTCGTCACTTCGAGTGGGACGGGTATGCTCAGACGGGAGTCCCGTGCTCTCCATGCCATTGGAATCAAGCTATCCAGGCTGATGAGGGCTGAAAGCCCGAAACCGGTCCTTGGAGGCTTCTTTCCAGCCCAGTAAGGCCCTGGCTTGGCAGTTCGGGCTGGACTGTTCCCATGGGGAACAGGTCAAGACTGATTTGCATATGACTGGGTTCAAACTGGAATGGCATGGTGAGCAAAAAAACGATGGATTTAGGCCAAGATCTCTGTACTGGGGTGCATGTATGATATTGTTCTGCATTCTGTCCATCAACTGTTGTTTTTGCATTTGTCACCCCGAGTGGGACGGGTATGCTTAGACATGAGTTCGTGCTCTCCATGCCATTGGAATCAAGCTGGCCAGGCTGATGAGGGCTGAAAGCCCGAAACCGGTCCTTGGATGCCTCTTTCCCGCCCAGGGAGGACCTGGCTTGCAGTTCGGGCTGGACTGTTCCCATGGGGAACAAGGTCAAGACTGATTTGCATATTGCTGGGTTCAAACTCGAATGGCATGGTGTGCAAAAAAACGATGGATTTAGGCCCAGATCTCTGTACTGGGGTGAATGTATGACATTGTTCTGCATTCTGTCCATCAACTGTTGTTTTTGCATTTGTCACCTGAGTGGGACGGGTATGCTCAGACGTGAGTCCCGTGCTCTCCATGCCATTGGAATCAAGCTATCCAGGCTGATGAGGGCTTAAAGCCCGAAACCGGTCCTTGGATGCTTCTTTGCAGCCCAGGGAGGACCTGGCTTGGCAGTTCGGGCTGGACAGTTCCCATGGGGAACAGGTCAAGACTGATTTGCATATGACTGGGTTCAAACTGGAATGGCATGGTGAGCAAAAAAACAATGTATTTAGGCCCAGATGTCTGTACTGGGGTGAATGTATGACATTGTTCTGCATTCTGTCCATCAACTATTGTTTTTGCATTTGTCACCCCGAGTGGGACGGGTATGCTCAGACGTGAGTCCCATGCTCTCCATGCCATTGGAATCAAGCTATCCAGGCTGATGAGGGCTGAAAGTCCGAAAGCGGTCCTTGGATCCTTCTTTCCAGCCCAGGGAGGACCTGGCTTGGCAGTTCGGGCTGGACTGTTCCCATGGGGAATAGGGTCAAGACTGATTTGCATATGGCTGGGTTCAAACTGGAATGGCATAGTGAGCAAAAAAATGATGGATTTTGGCCCAGATCTCTGTACTAGGGTGAATGTATGACATTGTTCTGCATTCTGTCCATCAACTGTTGTTTTTGCATTTGTCACCCCGAGTGGGACGGGTATGCTTAGACGGGAGTCCCGTGCTCTCCATGCCATTGGAATCAAGCTATCCAGGCTGATGAGGGCTGAAAGTCCGAAAGCGGTCCTTGGATCCTTCTTTCCAGCCCAGGGAGGACCTGGCTTGGCAGTTCGGGCTGGACTGTTCCCATGGGGAACAGGGTCAAGACTGATTTGCATATAACTAGCTTCAAACTGGAATGGAATATTGAGCAAAAAAACTATGGATTTAGGCCCAGATCTCTGTACTGGGGAGAATGTATGACATTGTTCTGCACTCTGTCCATCAACTGTTGTTTTTGCATTTGTCACTTCGAGTGGGACGGGTATGCTCAGACGGGAGTCCCGTGCTCTCCATGCCATTGGAATCAAGCTATCCAGGCTGATGAGGGCTGAAAGCCCGAAACCGGTCCTTGGAGGCTTCTTTCCAGCCCAGTAAGGCCCTGGCTTGGCAGTTCGGGCTGGACTGTTCCCATGGGGAGCAGGTCAAGACTGATTTGCATATGACTGGGTTCAAACTGGAATGGCATGGTGAGCAAAAAAACGATGGATTTAGGCCAAGATCTCTGTACTGGGGTGCATGTATGATATTGTTCTGCATTCTGTCCATCAACTGTTGTTTTTGCATTTGTCACCCCGAGTGGGACGGGTATGCTTAGACATGAGTTCGTGCTCTCCATGCCATTGGAATCAAGCTGGCCAGGCTGATGAGGGCTGAAAGCCCGAAACCGGTCCTTGGATGCCTCTTTCCCGCCCAGGGAGGACCTGGCTTGCAGTTCGGGCTGGACTGTTCCCATGGGGAACAAGGTCAAGACTGATTTGCATATTGCTGGGTTCAAACTCGAATGGCATGGTGTGCAAAAAAACGATGGATTTAGGCCCAGATCTCTGTACTGGGGTGAATGTATGACATTGTTCTGCATTCTGTCCATCAACTGTTGTTTTTGCATTTGTCACCCCGAGTGGTAAGGGTATGCTCAGACGTGAGTCCCGTGCTCTCCGTGCCATTGGAATCAAGCTATCCAGGCTGATGAGGGCTGAAAGCCCGAAACCTGTCCTTGGATGCTTCTTTCCAGCCCAGGGAGGATCTGGCTTGGCAGTTCGGTCTGGACTGTTCCCATGGGGAACAGGGTCAAGACTTATTTGCATATGGCTGGGTTCAAACTGGAATGGCACAGTAAGCAAAAAAATGATGGATTTAGGCCCAGATCTCTGTACTGGGGTGAATGTATGACATTGTTCTGCATTCTGTCCATCAACTGTTGTTTTTGCATTTGTCACCCCGAGTGGGACGGGTATGCTCAGACGTGAGTCCCGTGCTCTCCATGCCATTGGAATCAAGCTATCCAGGCTGATGAGGGCTGAAAGCCCGAAACCGGTCCTTGCATGCTTCTTTCCAGCCCAGGAAGGACCTGGCTTGGCAGTTCAGGCTGGACTGTTCCCATGGGGAACAGGGTCAAGACTGATTTGCATATGGTTGGGTTCAAACTGGAATAGCATGGTGAGCCAAAAAACAATGGATTTAGGCCCAGATCTCTGTACTGGGGTGAATGTATGACATTGTTCTGCATTCTGTCCATCAACTGTTGTTTTTGCTTTTGTCACCCCGAGTGGGACGGGTATGCTCAGACGGGAGTCCCGTGCTCTCCATGCCATTGGAATCAAGCTATCCAGGCTGATGAGGGCTGAAAGCCAGAAGCCGGTCCTTGGATGCTTCTTTCCAGCCCAGCGAGGACCTGGCTTGGCAGTTCAGGCTGGACTGTTCCCATGGGGAACAGGGTTAAGACTGATTTGCATATGGTTGGGTTCAAACTGGAATAGCATGGTGAGCAAAAAAACAATGGATTTAGGCCCAGATCTCTGTACTGGGGTGAATGTATGACATTGTTCTGCATTCTGTCCATCAACTGTTGTTTTTGCTTTTGTCACCCCGAGTGGGACGGGTATGCTCAGACGGGAGTCACGTGCTTTCCATGCCATTGGAATCAAGCTATCCAGGCTGATGAGGGCTGAAAGCCCGAAACCGGTCCTTGCATGCTTCTTTCCAGCCCAGGAAGGACCTGGCTTGGCAGTTCAGGCTGGACTGTTCCCATGGGGAACAGGGTCAAGACTGATTTGCATATGGCTGGGTTCAAACTGGAATGGCATGGTGAGCAAAAAAACGATGGATTTAGGCCCAGATCTCTGTACTGGGTTGCATGTATGACATTGTTCTGCATTAAGTCCATCAACTGTTGTTTTTGCATTTGTCACCCCGAGTGGGACGGGTATGCTCAGACGTGAGTCCCATGCTCTCCATGCCATTGGAATCAAGCTATCCAGGCTGATGAGGGCTGAAAGTCCGAAACCGGTCCTTGGATGCTTCTTTCCAGCCCAGGGAGGACCTGGCATGGCAGTTCGGGCTGGACTGTTCCCATGGGGAACAGGGTCAAGACTGATTTGCATTTGGCTGGGTTCAAACTGGAATGGCATAGTGAGCAAAAAAATGATGGATTTAGGCCCAGATCTCTATACTGGGGTTAATGTATGACATTGTTCTGCATTCTGTCCATCAACGGTTGTTTTTGCATTTGTCACCCCGAGTGGGACGGGTATGCTCAGACGTGAGTCCCGTGCTCTCCATGCCATTGGAATCAAGCTATCCAGGCTGATGAGGGCTGAAAGCCCGAAACCGGTCCTTGGATGCTTCTTTCCAGCCCAGGGAGGGGCCTGGCTTAGCAGTTTGGGCTGGACTATTCCCATGGGGACCAGGGTCAAGACTGATTTGCATATGGCTGGGTTCAAACTGGAATGGCATGGTGAGCAAAAAAACGATGGATTTAGGCCCAGATCTCTGTACTGGGGTGAATGTATGACATTGTTCTGCATTCTGTCCATCAACTGTTGTTTTTGCATTTGTCACCTGAGTGGGACGGGTATGCTCAGACGTGAGTCCCGTGCTCTCCATGCCATTGGAATCAAGCTATCCAGGCTGAAAGCCCGAAACCGGTCCCCGGATGCTTCTTTCCAGCCCACGGAGGATCTGTCTTGGCAGTTCGGGCTGGACTGTTCCCATGGGGAACAGGGTCAAGACTGATTTGCATATAGCTGGGTTCAAACTGGAATGGCATGGTGAGCAAAAAACGATGGATTTAGGCCCAGATCTCTGTACTGGGGTGAATGTATGACATTGTTCTGCATTCTGTCCATCAACTGTTGTTTTTGCATTTGTCACCCCGAGTGGGACGGGTATGCTCAGACGGGAGTCCCGTGCTCTCCATGCCATTGGAATCAAGCTATCCAGGCTGATGAGGGCTGAAAGCCCGAAACCGGTCCTTGGATGCTTCTTTCCAGCCCAGTAAGGATCTGGCTTGCCAGTTCGGGCTGGACTGTTCCAGTGGGGAACAGGTCAAGACTGATTTGCATATGACTGGGTTCAAACTGGAATGGCATGGTGAGCAAAAAAACGATGGATTTAGGCCAAGATCTCTGTACTGGGGTGCATGTATGACATTGTTCTGCATTCTGTCCATCAACTGTTGTTTTTGCATTTGTGACCCCGAGCGGGACGGGTATGCTCAGACGTGAGTCCCGTGCTCTCCATGCCATTGGAATCAAGCTATCCAGGCTGATGAGGGCTTAAAGCCCGAAACCGGTCCTTGGATGCTTCTTTGCAGCCCAGGGAGGACCTGGCTTGGCAGTTCGGGCTGGACTGTTCCCATGGGGAACAGGTCCAGACTGATTTGCATATGACTGGGTTCCAACTGGAATGGCATGGTGAGCAAAAAAACAATGTATTTAGGCCCAGATCTCTGTACTGGGGTGAATGTATGACATTGTTCTGCATTCTGTCCATCAGCTATTGTTTTTGCATTTGTCACCCCGAGTGGGACGGGTATGCTCAGACGTGAGTCCCATGCTCTCCATGCCATTGGAATCAAGCTATCCAGGCTGATGAGGGCTGAAAGTCCGAAACCGGTCCTTGGATCCTTCTTTCCAGCCCAGGGAGGACCTGGCTTGGTAGTTCGGGCTGGACTGTTCCCATGGGGAATAGGGTCAAGACTGATTTGCATATGGCTGGGTTCAAACTGGAATGGCATAGTGAGCAAAAAAATGATGGATTTTGGCCCAGATCTCTGTACTGGGGTGAATGTATGACATTGTTCTGCATTCTGTCCATCAACTGTTGTTTTTGCATTTGTCACCCCGAGTGGGACGGGTATGCTCAGACGTGAGTCCCGTGCTCTCCATGCCATTGGAATCAAGCTATCCAGGCTGATGAGGGCTGAAAGCCCGAAACCGGTCCTCGGATGCTTCTTTCCAGCCCATGGACGATCTGGCTTGGCAGTTCGGGCTGGACTGCTCCCATGGGGAACAGGGTCAAGACTGATTTGCAAATAGCTGGGTTCAAACTGGAATGGCATGGTGAGCAAAAAAACGATGGATTACGATGGATTTAGGCCCAAATCTCTGTACTGGGGTGAATATATGACATTGTTCTGCATTCTGTCCATCAACTGTTGTTTGCGCATTTGTCACCCTGAGTGTACGGGTATGCTCAGACGTGAGTCCCTTGCTCTCCATGCCATTGGAATCTAGCTATCCAGGCTGATGAGGGCTGAAAGCCCGAAACCGGTCCTTGGATGCTTCCTTACAGCCCAGGGAGGCCCTGGCTTGGCAGTTCGGGCTGGACTGTTCCCATGGGGAACAGGGTTAAGACTGATTTGCATATGGCTGGGTTCAAACTGGAATGGCATGGGGAGCAAAAAAACGATGGATTTAGGCTTAGATCTCTGTACTGGGGAGAATGTATGACATTCTTCTGCATTCTGTCCATCAACTGTTGTTTTTGCATTTGTCACCCCGAGTGGGACGGGTATGCTCAGACGGGAGTCCCGTGCTCTCCATGCCATTGGAATCAAGCTATCCAGGCTGATGAGGGCTGAAAGCCCGAAACCGGTCCCCGGATGCTTCTTTCCAGCCCACGGAGGATCTGTCTTGGCAGTTCGGGCTGGACTGTTCCCATGGGGAACAGGGTCAAGACTGATTTGCATATAGCTGGGTTCAAACTGGAATGGCATGGTGAGCAAAAAACGATGGATTTAGGCCCAGATCTCTGTACTGGGGTGAATGTATGACATTGTTCTGCATTCTGTCCATCAACTGTTGTTTTTGCATTTGTCACCCCGAGTGGGACGGGTATGCTCAGACGGGAGTCCCGTGCTCTCCATGCCATTGGAATCAAGCTATCCAGGCTGATGAGGGATTAAAGCCCGAAACCGGTCCTTGGATGCTTCTTTCCAGCCCAGTAAGGATCTGGCTTGCCAGTTCGGGCTGGACTGTTCCAGTGGGGAACAGGTCAAGACTGATTTGCATATGACTGGGTTCAAACTGGAATGGCATGGTGAGCAAAAAAACGATGTATTTAGGCCAAGATCTCTGTACTGGGGTGCATGTATGACATTGTTCTGCATTCTGTCCATCAACTGTTGTTTTTGCATTTGTGACCCCGAGCGGGACGGGTATGCTCAGACGTGAGTCCCGTGCTCTCCATGCCATTGGAATCAAGCTATCCAGGCTGATGAGGGCTTAAAGCCCGAAACCGGTCCTTGGATGCTTCTTTGCAGCCCAGGGAGGACCTGGCTTGGCAGTTCGGGCTGGACTGTTCCCATGGGGAATAGGGTGAAGACTGATTTGCATATGGCTGGGTTCAAACTGGAATGGCATAGTGAGCAAAAAAATGATGGATTTTGGCCCAGGTCTCTGTACTGGGGTGAATGTATGACATTGTTCTGCATTCTGTCCATCAACTGTTGTTTTTGCATTTGTCACCCCGAGTGGGACGGGTATGCTCAGACGTGAGTCCCGTGCTCTCCATGCCATTGGAATCAAGCTATCCAGGCTGATGAGGGCTGAAAGTCCGAAACCGGTCCTTGGATCCTTCTTTCCAGCCCAGGGAGGACCTGGCTTGGTAGTTCGGGCTGGACTGTTCCCATGGGGAATAGGGTCAAGACTGATTTGCATATGGCTGGGTTCAAACTGGAATGGCATAGTGAGCAAAAAAATGATGGATTTTGGCCCAGATCTCTGTACTGGGGTGAATGTATGACATTGTTCTGCATTCTGTCCATCAACTGTTGTTTTTGCATTTGTCACCCCGAGTGGGACGGGTATGCTCAGACGTGAGTCCCGTGCTCTCCATGCCATTGGAATCAAGCTATCCAGGCTGATGAGGGCTGAAAGCCCGAAACCGGTCCTCGGATGCTTCTTTCCAGCCCATGGACGATCTGGCTTGGCAGTTCGGGCTGGACTGCTCCCATGGGGAACAGGGTCAAGACTGATTTGCAAATAGCTGGGTTCAAACTGGAATGGCATGGTGAGCAAAAAAACGATGGATTACGATGGATTTAGGCCCAAATCTCTGTACTGGGGTGAATATATGACATTGTTCTGCATTCTGTCCATCAACTGTTGTTTGCGCATTTGTCACCCTGAGTGTACGGGTATGCTCAGACGTGAGTCCCTTGCTCTCCATGCCATTGGAATCTAGCTATCCAGGCTGATGAGGGCTGAAAGCCCGAAACCGGTCCTTGGATGCTTCCTTACAGCCCAGGGAGGCCCTGGCTTGGCAGTTCGGGCTGGACTGTTCCCATGGGGAACAGGGTTAAGACTGATTTGCATATGGCTGGGTTCAAACTGGAATGGCATGGGGAGCAAAAAAACGATGGATTTAGGCTTAGATCTCTGTACTGGGGAGAATGTATGACATTCTTCTGCATTCTGTCCATCAACTGTTGTTTTTGCATTTGTCACCCCGAGTGGGACGGGTATGCTCAGACGGGAGTCCCGTGCTCTCCATGCCATTGGAATCAAGCTATCCAGGCTGATGAGGGCTGAAAGCCCGAAACCGGTCCCCGGATGCTTCTTTCCAGCCCACGGAGGATCTGTCTTGGCAGTTCGGGCTGGACTGTTCCCATGGGGAACAGGGTCAAGACTGATTTGCATATAGCTGGGTTCAAACTGGAATGGCATGGTGAGCAAAAAACGATGGATTTAGGCCCAGATCTCTGTACTGGGGTGAATGTATGACATTGTTCTGCATTCTGTCCATCAACTGTTGTTTTTGCATTTGTCACCCCGAGTGGGACGGGTATGCTCAGACGGGAGTCCCGTGCTCTCCATGCCATTGGAATCAAGCTATCCAGGCTGATGAGGGATTAAAGCCCGAAACCGGTCCTTGGATGCTTCTTTCCAGCCCAGTAAGGATCTGGCTTGCCAGTTCGGGCTGGACTGTTCCAGTGGGGAACAGGTCAAGACTGATTTGCATATGACTGGGTTCAAACTGGAATGGCATGGTGAGCAAAAAAACGATGTATTTAGGCCAAGATCTCTGTACTGGGGTGCATGTATGACATTGTTCTGCATTCTGTCCATCAACTGTTGTTTTTGCATTTGTGACCCCGAGCGGGACGGGTATGCTCAGACGTGAGTCCCGTGCTCTCCATGCCATTGGAATCAAGCTATCCAGGCTGATGAGGGCTTAAAGCCCGAAACCGGTCCTTGGATGCTTCTTTGCAGCCCAGGGAGGACCTGGCTTGGCAGTTCGGGCTGGACTGTTCCCATGGGGAATAGGGTGAAGACTGATTTGCATATGGCTGGGTTCAAACTGGAATGGCATAGTGAGCAAAAAAATGATGGATTTTGGCCCAGGTCTCTGTACTGGGGTGAATGTATGACATTGTTCTGCATTCTGTCCATCAACTGTTGTTTTTGCATTTGTCACCCCGAGTGGGACGGGTATGCTCAGACGTGAGTCCCGTGCTCTCCATGCCATTGGAATCAAGCTATCCAGGCTGATGAGGGCTGAAAGCCCGAAACCGGTCCTCGGATGCTTCTTTCCAGCCCATGGACGATCTGGCTTGGCAGTTCGGGCTGGACTGCTCCCATGGGGAACAGGGTCAAGACTGATTTGCAAATAGCTGGGTTCAAACTGGAATGGCATGGTGAGCAAAAAAACGATGGATTACGATGGATTTAGGCCCAAATCTCTGTACTGGGGTGAATATATGACATTGTTCTGCATTCTGTCCATCAACTGTTGTTTGCGCATTTGTCACCCTGAGTGTGACGGGTATGCTCAGACGTGAGTCCCTTGCTCTCCATGCCATTGGAATCAAGCTATCCAGGCTGATGAGGGCTGAAAGCCCGAAACCGGTCCTTGGATGCTTCCTTATAGCCCAGGGAGGCCCTGGCTTGGCAGTTCGGGCTGGACTGTTCCCATGGGGAACAGGGTTAAGACTGATTTGCATATGGCTGGGTTCAAACTGGAATGGCATGGGGAGCAAAAAAACGATGGATTTAGGCCCAGATCTCTGTACTGGGGAGAATGTATGACATTCTTCTGCATTCTGTCCATCAACTGTTGTTTTTGCATTTGTCACCCCGAGTGGGACGGGTATGCTCAGACGGGAGTCCCGTGCTCTCCATGCCATTGGAATCAAGCTATCCAGGCTGATGAGGGCTGAAAGCCCGAAACCGGTCCTTGGATGCTTCTTTCCAGCCCAGTAAGGCCCTGGCTTGGCAGTTCGGGCTGGACTGTTCCCATGGGGAACAGGTCAAGACTGATTTGCATATGACTGGGTTCAAACTGGAATGGCATGGTGAGCAAAAAAATGATGGATTTAGGCCAAGATCTCTGTACTGGGGTGCATGTATGATATTGTTCTGCATTCTGTCCATCAACTGTTGTTTTTGCATTTGTCACCCCGAGTGGGACGGGTATGCTTAGACATGAGTTTGTGCTCTCCATGCCATTGGAATCAAGCTGGCCAGGCTGTTGAGGGCTGAAAGCCCGAAACCGGTCCTTGGATGCCTCTTTCCCGCCCAGGGAGGACCTGGCTTGCAGTTCGGGCTGGACTGTTCCCATGGGGAACAAGGTCAAGACTGATTTGCATATTGCTGGGTTCAAACTCGAATGGCATGGTGTGCAAAAAAACGATGGATTTAGGCCCAGATCTCTGTACTGGGGTGAATGTATGACATTGTTCTGCATTCTGTCCATCAACTGTTGTTTTTGCATTTGTCACCCCGAGTGGGACGGGTATGCTCAGACGTGAGTCCCGTGCTCTCCGTGCCATTGGAATCAAGCTATCCAGGCTGATGAGGGCTGAAAGCCCGAAACCTGTCCTTGGATGCTTCTTTCCAGCCCAGGGAGGATCTGGCTTGGCAGTTCGGTCTGGACTGTTCCCATGGGGAACAGGGTCAAGACTTATTTGCATATGGCTGGGTTCAAACTGGAATGGCACAGTAAGCAACAAAATGATGGATTTAGGCCCAGATCTCTGTACTGGGGTGAATGTATGACATTGTTCTGCATTCTGTCCATCAACTGTTGTTTTTGCATTTGTCACCCCGAGTGGGACGGGTATGCTCAGACGTGAGTCCCGTGCTCTCCATGCCATTGGAATCAAGCTATCCAGGCTGATGAGGGCTGAAAGCCCGAAACCGGTCCTTGCATGCTTCTTTCCAGCCCAGGAAGGACCTGGCTTGGCAGTTCAGGCTGGACTGTTCCCATGGGGAACAGGGTCAAGACTGATTTGCATATGGTTGGGTTCAAACTGGAATAGCATGGTGAGCAAAAAAACAATGGATTTAGGCCCAGATCTCTGTACTGGGGTGAATGTATGACATTGTTCTGCATTCTGTCCATCAACTGTTGTTTTTGCTTTTGTCACCCCGAGTGGGACGGGTATGCTCAGACGGGAGTCCCGTGCTCTCCATGCCATTGGAATCAAGCTATCCAGGCTGATGAGGGCTGAAAGCCAGAAGCCGGTCCTTGGATGCTTCTTTCCAGCCCAGGGAGGACCTGGCTTGGCAGTTCAGGCTGGACTGTTCCCATGGGGAACAGGGTTAAGTCTGATTTGCATATGGTTGGGTTCAAACTGGAATAGCATGGTGAGCAAAAAAACAATGGATTTAGGCCCAGATCTCTGTACTGGGGTGAATGTATGACATTGTTCTGCATTCTGTCCATCAACTGTTGTTTTTGCTTTTGTCACCCCGAGTGGGACGGGTATGCTCAGACGGGAGTCCCGTGCTCTCCATGCCATTGGAATCAAGCTATCCAGGCTGATGAGGGCTGAAAGCCCGAAACCGGTCCTTGCATGCTTCTTTCCAGCCCAGGAAGGACCTGGCTTGGCAGTTCAGGCTGGACTGTTCCCATGGGGAACAGGGTCAAGACTGATTTGCATATGGCTGGGTTCAAACTGGAATGGCATGGTGAGCAAAAAAACGATGGATTTAGGCCCAGATCTCTGTACTGGGTTGCATGTATGACATTGTTCTGCATTAAGTCCATCAACTGTTGTTTTTGCATTTGTCACCCCGAGTGGGACGGGTATGCTCAGACGTGAGTCCCATGCTCTCCATGCCATTGGAATCAAGCTATCCAGGCTGATGAGGGCTGAAAGTCCGAAACCGGTCCTTGGATGCTTCTTTCCAGCCCAGGGAGGACCTGGCATGGCAGTTCGGGCTGGACTGTTCCCATGGGGAACAGGGTCAAGACTGATTTGCATTTGGCTGGGTTCAAACTGGAATGGCATAGTGAGCAAAAAAATGATGGATTTAGGCCCAGATCTCTATACTGGGGTTAATGTATGACATTGTTCTGCATTCTGTCCATCAACGGTTGTTTTTGCATTTGTCACCCCGAGTGGGACGGGTATGCTCAGACGTGAGTCCCGTGCTCTCCATGCCATTGGAATCAAGCTATCCAGGCTGATGAGGGCTGAAAGCCCGAAACCGGTCCTTGGATGCTTCTTTCCAGCCCAGGGAGGGGCCTGGCTTAGCAGTTTGGGCTGGACTATTCCCATGGGGACCAGGGTCAAGACTGATTTGCATATGGCTGGGTTCAAACTGGAATGGCATGGTGAGCAAAAAACGATGGATTTAGGCCCAGATCTCTGTACTGGGGTGAATGTATGACATTGTTCTGCATTCTGTCCATCAACTGTTGTTTTTGCATTTGTCACCTGAGTGGGACGGGTATGCTCAGACGTGAGTCCCGTGCTCTCCATGCCATTGGAATCAAGCTATCCAGGCTGAAAGCCCGAAACCGGTCCCCGGATGCTTCTTTCCAGCCCACGGAGGATCTGTCTTGGCAGTTCGGGCTGGACTGTTCCCATGGGGAACAGGGTCAAGACTGATTTGCATATAGCTGGGTTCAAACTGGAATGGCATGGTGAGCAAAAAACGATGGATTTAGGCCCAGATCTCTGTACTGGGGTGAATGTATGACATTGTTCTGCATTCTGTCCATCAACTGTTGTTTTTGCATTTGTCACCCCGAGTGGGACGGGTATGCTCAGACGGGAGTCCCGTGCTCTCCATGCCATTGGAATCAAGCTATCCAGGCTGATGAGGGCTGAAAGCCCGAAACCGGTCCTTGGATGCTTCTTTCCAGCCCAGTAAGGATCTGGCTTGCCAGTTCGGGCTGGACTGTTCCAGTGGGGAACAGGTCAAGACTGATTTGCATATGACTGGGTTCAAACTGGAATGGCATGGTGAGCAAAAAAACGATGGATTTAGGCCAAGATCTCTGTACTGGGGTGCATGTATGACATTGTTCTGCATTCTGTCCATCAACTGTTGTTTTTGCATTTGTGACCCCGAGCGGGACGGGTATGCTCAGACGTGAGTCCCGTGCTCTCCATGCCATTGGAATCAAGCTATCCAGGCTGATGAGGGCTTAAAGCCCGAAACCGGTCCTTGGATGCTTCTTTGCAGCCCAGGGAGGACCTGGCTTGGCAGTTCGGGCTGGACTGTTCCCATGGGGAACAGGTCAAGACTGATTTGCATATGACTGGGTTCAAACTGGAATGGCATGGTGAGCAAAAAAACAATGTATTTAGGCCCAGATCTCTGTACTGGGGTGAATGTATGACATTGTTCTGCATTCTGTCCATCAGCTATTGTTTTTGCATTTGTCACCCCGAGTGGGACGGGTATGCTCAGACGTGAGTCCCATGCTCTCCATGCCATTGGAATCAAGCTATCCAGGCTGATGAGGGCTGAAAGTCCGAAACCGGTCCTTGGATCCTTCTTTCCAGCCCAGGGAGGACCTGGCTTGGTAGTTCGGGCTGGACTGTTCCGATGGGGAATAGGGTCAAGACTGATTTGCATATGGCTGGGTTCAAACTGGAATGGCATAGTGAGCAAAAAAATGATGGATTTTGGCCCAGATCTCTGTACTGGGGTGAATGTATGACATTGTTCTGCATTCTGTCCATCAACTGTTGTTTTTGCATTTGTCACCCCGAGTGGGACGGGTATGCTCAGACGTGAGTCCCGTGCTCTCCATGCCATTGGAATCAAGCTATCCAGGCTGATGAGGGCTGAAAGCCCGAAACCGGTCCTCGGATGCTTCTTTCCAGCCCATGGACGATCTGGCTTGGCAGTTCGGGCTGGACTGCTCCCATGGGGAACAGGGTCAAGACTGATTTGCAAATAGCTGGGTTCAAACTGGAATGGCATGGTGAGCAAAAAAACGATGGATTACGATGGATTTAGGCCCAAATCTCTGTACTGGGGTGAATATATGACATTGTTCTGCATTCTGTCCATCAACTGTTGTTTGCGCATTTGTCACCCTGAGTGTACGGGTATGCTCAGACGTGAGTCCCTTGCTCTCCATGCCATTGGAATCTAGCTATCCAGGCTGATGAGGGCTGAAAGCCCGAAACCGGTCCTTGGATGCTTCCTTACAGCCCAGGGAGGCCCTGGCTTGGCAGTTCGGGCTGGACTGTTCCCATGGGGAACAGGGTTAAGACTGATTTGCATATGGCTGGGTTCAAACTGGAATGGCATGGGGAGCAAAAAAACGATGGATTTAGGCGCAGATCTCTGTACTGGGGAGAATGTATGACATTCTTCTGCATTCTGTCCATCAACTGTTGTTTTTGCATTTGTCACCCCGAGTGGGACGGGTATGCTCAGACGGGAGTCCCGTGCTCTCCATGCCATTGGAATCAAGCTATCCAGGCTGATGAGGGCTGAAAGCCCGAAACCGGTCCCCGGATGCTTCTTTCCAGCCCACGGAGGATCTGTCTTGGCAGTTCGGGCTGGACTGTTCCCATGGGGAACAGGGTCAAGACTGATTTGCATATAGCTGGGTTCAAACTGGAATGGCATGGTGAGCAAAAAACGATGGATTTAGGCCCAGATCTCTGTACTGGGGTGAATGTATGACATTGTTCTGCATTCTGTCCATCAACTGGTGTTTTTGCATTTGTCACCCCGAGTGGGACGGGTATGCTCAGACGGGAGTCCCGTGCTCTCCATGCCATTGGAATCAAGCTATCCAGGCTGATGAGGGATTAAAGCCCGAAACCGGTCCTTGGATGCTTCTTTCCAGCCCAGTAAGGATCTGGCTTGCCAGTTCGGGCTGGACTGTTCCAGTGGGGAACAGGTCAAGACTGATTTGCATATGACTGGGTTCAAACTGGAATGGCATGGTGAGCAAAAAAACGATGGATTTAGGTCAAGATCTCTGTACTGGGGTGCATGTATGACATTGTTCTGCATTCTGTCCATCAACTGTTGTTTTTGCATTTGTGACCCCGAGCGGGACGGGTATGCTCAGACGTGAGTCCCGTGCTCTCCATGCCATTGGAATCAAGCTATCCAGGCTGATGAGGGCTTAAAGCCCGAAACCGGTCCTTGGATGCTTCTTTGCAGCCCAGGGAGGACCTGGCTTGGCAGTTCGGGCTGGACTGTTCCCATGGGGAATAGGGTCAAGACTGATTTGCATATGGCTGGGTTCAAACTGGAATGGCATAGTGAGCAAAAAAATGATGGATTTTGGCCCAGATCTCTGTACTGGGGTGAATGTATGACATTGTTCTGCATTCTGTCCATCAACTGTTGTTTTTGCATTTGTCACCCCGAGTGGGACGGGTATGCTCAGACGTGAGTCCCGTGCTCTCCATGCCATTGGAATCAAGCTATCCAGGCTGATGAGGGCTGAAAGCCCGAAACCGGTCCTCGGATGCTTCTTTCCAGCCCATGGAGGATCTGGCTTGGCAGTTCGGGCTGGACTGCTCCCATGGGGAACAGGGTCAAGACTGATTTGCAAATAGCTGGGTTCAAACTGGAATGGCATGGTGAGCAAAAAAACGATGGATTACGATGGATTTAGGCCCAAATCTCTGTACTGGGGTGAATATATGACATTGTTCTGCATTCTGTCCATCAACTGTTGTTTGCGCATTTGTCACCCTGAGTGTGACGGGTATGCTCAGACGTGAGTCCCTTGCTCTCCATGCCATTGGAATCAAGCTATCCAGGCTGATGAGGGCTGAAAGCCCGAAACCGGTCCTTGGATACTTCCTTACAGCCCAGGGAGGCCCTGGCTTGGCAGTTCGGGCTGGACTGTTCCCATGGGGAACAGGGTTAAGACTGATTTGCATATGGCTGGGTTCAAACTGGAATGGCATGGGGAGCAAAAAAACGATGGATTTAGGCCCAGATCTCTGTACTGGGGAGAATGTATGACATTCTTCTGCATTCTGTCCATCAACTGTTGTTTTTGCATTTGTCACCCCGAGTGGGACGGGTATGCTCAGACGGGAGTCCCGTGCTCTCCATGCCATTGGAATCAAGCTATCCAGGCTGATGAGGGCTTAAAGCCCGAAACCGGTCCTTGGATGCTTCTTTGCAGCCCAGGGAGGACCTGGCTTGGCAGTTCGGGCTGGACTGTTCCCATGGGGAACAGGTCAAGACTGATTTGCATATGACTGGGTTCAAACTGGAATGGCATGGTGAGGAAAAAAACAATGTATTTAGGCCCAGAACTCTGTACTGGGGTGAATGTATGACATTGTTCTGCATTCTGTCCATCAACTATTGTTTTTGCATTTGTCACCCCGAGTGGGACGGGTATGCTCAGACGTGAGTCCCATGCTCTCCATGCCATTGGAATCAAGCTATCCAGGCTGATGAGGGTTGAAAGTCCGAAACTGGTCCTTGGATCCTTCTTTCCAGCCCAGGGAGGACCTGGCTTGGCAGTTCGGGCTGGACTGTTCCCAAGGGGAATAGGGTCAAGACTGATTTGCATATGGCTGGGTTCAAACTGGAATGGCATAGTGAGCAAAAAAATGATGGATTTAGGCCCAGATCTCTGTACTGGGGTGAATGTATGACATTGTTCTGCATTCTGTCCATCAACTGTTGTTTTTGCATTTGTCACCCCGAGTGGGACGGGTATGCTCAGACGTGAGTCCTGTGCTCTCCGTGCCATTGGAATCAAGCTATCCAGGCTGATGAGGGATGAAAGCCCGAAACCTGTCCTTGGATGCTTCTTTCCAGCCCAGGGAGGACCTGGCTTAGAAGTTCGGGCTGGACTGTTCCCATGGGGAACAGGGTCAAGACTGATTTGCATATGACTGGGTTCAAACTGGAATGGCACGGTGAGCAAAAAAACGATGGATTTAGGCCTAGATCTCTGTACTGGGGTGAATGTACGATATTGTTCTGCATTTTGTCCTTCAACTGTTGTTTTTGCATTTGTCACCCGAGTGGGAGGGGTATGCTCAGACGTGAGTCCTGTGCTCTCCATGCCATTGGAATCAAGCTATCCAGGCGGATGAGGGCTGAAAGCCCGAAACCGGTTCTTGGATGCTTCTTTCCAGCCCAGGGAGGACCTGGCTTGGCAGTTGAGGCTGGACTGTTCCCATGGGGAACAGGGTCAAGACTGATTTGCATATAGCTGGGTTCAAACTGGAATGGCATGGTGAGCAAAAAAACAATGGATTTAGCCCCAGATCTCTGTACTGGGGTGAATGTATGACATTGTTCTGCATTCTGTCCATCAACTGTTATTTTTGCATTTGTCACTCCGAGTGGGACAGGTTTGCTCAGACGTGAGTCCCGTGCTCTCCATGCCATTGGAATCAAGCTATCCAGGCTGATGAGGGCTGAAAGCCCGAAACCGGTTCTTGGATGCTTCTTTCCAGCCCAGGGAGGACCTGGCTTGGCAGTTCGGGCTGTACTGTTCCCATGGGGAACAGGTCAAGACTGATTTGCATATGACTGGGTTCAAACTGGAATGGCATGGTGAGCAAAAAAACAATGTATTTAGGCCCAGAACTCTGTACTGGGGTGAATGTATGACATTGTTCTGCATTCTGTCCATCAACTATTGTTTTTGCATTTGTCACCCCGAGTGGGACGGGTATGCTCAGACATGAGTCCCGTGCTCTCCGTGCCATTGGAATCAAGCTATCCAGGCTGATGAGGGATGAAAGCCCGAAACCTGTCCTTGGATGCTTCTTTCCAGCCCAGGGAGGACCTGGCTTAGCAGTTCGGGCTGGACTGTTCCCATGGGGAACAGGGTCAAGACTGATTTGCATATGACTGGGTTCAAACTGGAATGGCATGGTGAGCAAAAAAACGATGGATTTAGGGCCAGATCTCTGTACTGGGGTGAATGTACGATATTGTTCTGCATTCTGTCTATCAACTGTTGTTTTTGCATTTGTCACCCGAGTGGGACGGGTATGCTCAGACGTGAGTCCCGTGCTCTCCATGCCATTGGAATCAAGCTATCCAGGCTGATGAGGGCTGAAAGCCCGAAACCGGTCTTCAGATGCTTCTTTCCAGTCAAGGGAGGATCTGGCTTGGCAGTTCGGGCTGGACTGTTCCCATGGGGAACAGGGTCAAGACTGATTTGCATATGACTGGGTTCAAACTGGAATGGCATGGTGAGCAAAAAAACGATGGATTTAGGCCCATATCTCTGTACTGGGGTGAATGTATGACATTGTTCTGCATTTTGTCCTTCAACTGTTGTTTTTGCATTTGTCACCCGAGTGGGAGGGGTATGCTCAGACGTGAGTCCTGTGCTCTCTATGCCATTGGAATCAAGCTATCCAGGCACATGAGGGCTGAAAGCCCGAAACCAGTTCTTGGATGCTTCTTTCCAGCCCAGGGAGGACCTGGCTTGGCAGTTGAGGCTGGACTGTTCCCATGGGGAACAGGGTCAAGACTGATTTGCATATAGCTGGGTTCAAACTGGAATGGCATGGTGAGCAAAAAAACAATGGATTTAGCCCCAGATCTCTGTACTGGGGTGAATGTATGACATTGTTCTGCATTCTGTCCATCAACTGTTATTTTTGCATTTGTCACCCCGAGTGGGACGGGTTTGCTCAGACGTGAGTCCCGTGCTCTCCATGCCATTGGAATCAAGCTATCCAGGCTGATGAGGGCTGAAAGCCCGAAACCGGTTCTTGGATGCTTCTTTCCAGCCAAGGGAGGACCTGGCTTGGCAGTTCGGGCTGGACTGTTCCCATGGGGTACAGGGTCAAGACTGATTTGCATATGGCTGGGTTCAATCTGGAATGGCATGGTGAGCAAAAAAACGATGGATTTAGGCCCAGATCTCTGTACTGGGGTGAATGTATGACATTGTTCTGCATTCTGTCCATCAACTGTTGTTTTTGCATTTGTCACCCCCGAGTGGGAGGGTATGCTCAGACGTGAGTCCCGTGCTCTCCATGCCATTGGAATCAAGCTATCCAGGCCGATGAGGGCTGGAAGCCCGAAACTGGTCCTTGGATGCTTCTTTCCAGCCCAGGGAGAACCTGGCTTGGCAGTTCGGGCTGGACTGTTCCATGGGGAAGAGGGTCAAGACTGATTTGCATATGGCTGGGTTCAAACTGGAATGGCATGGTGAGCAAAAAAACGATGGATTTAGGCCCTGATCTCTGTACTGGGGTGAATGTATGACATTGTTCTGCATTCTGTCCATCAACTGTTGTTTTTGCATTTGTCACCCCGAGTGGGACGGGTATGCTCAGACGTGAGTCCCGTGCTCTTCATACCATTGGAATCAAGCTATCCAGGCTGATGAGGGCTGAAAGCCCGAAACCGGTCCTTGGATGCTTCTTTCCAGCCCAGGGAGGACCTGGCTTAGCAGTTTGGGCTGGACTATTCCCATGGGGACCAGGGTCAAGACTGATTTGCATATGGCTGCGTTCAAACTGGAATGGCATGGTGAGCAAAAAAACGATGGATTTAGGCCCAGATCTCTGTACTGGGGAGAATGTATGACATTCTTCTGCATTCTGTCCATCAACTGTTGTTTTTGCATTTGTCACCCCGAGTGGGACGGGTATGCTCAGACGGGAGTCCCGTGCTCTCCATGCCATTGGAATCAAGCTATCCAGGCTGATGAGGGCTGAAAGCCCGAAACCGGTCCTTGGATGCTTCTTTCCAGCCCAGTAAGGACCTGGCTTGGCAGTTCGGGCTGGACTGTTCCCATGGGGAACAGGGTTAAGACTGATTTGCATATGACTGGGTTCAAACTGGAATGGCATGGTGAGCAAAAAAACGATGGATTTAGGCCAAGATCTCTGTACTGGGGTGCATGTATGACATTGTTCTGCATTCTGTCCATCAACTGTTGTTTTTGCATTTGTGACCCCGAGCGGGACGGTTATGCTCAGACGTGAGTCCCGTGCTCTCCATGCCATTGGAATCAAGCTATCCAGGCTGATGAGGGCTTAAAGCCCGAAACCGGTCCTTGGATGCTTCTTTGCAGCCCAGGGAGGACCTGGCTTGGCAGTTCGGGCTGGACTGTTCCCATGGGGAACAGGTCAAGACTGATTTGCATATGACTGGGTTCAAACTGGAATGGCATGGTGAGGAAAAAAACAATGTATTTAGGCCCAGAACTCTGTACTGGGGTGAATGTATGACATTGTTCTGCATTCTGTCCATCAACTATTGTTTTTGCATTTGTCACCCCGAGTGGGACGGGTATGCTCAGACGTGAGTCCCATGCTCTCCATGCCATTGGAATCAAGCTATCCAGGCTGATGAGGGTTGAAAGTCCGAAACTGGTCCTTGGATCCTTCTTTCCAGCCCAGGGAGGACCTGGCTTGGCAGTTCGGGCTCGACTGTTCCCATGGGGAATAGGGTCAAGACTGATTTGCATATGGCTGGGTTCAAACTGGAATGGCATAGTGAGCAAAAAAATGATGGATTTAGGCCCAGATCTCTGTACTGGGGTGAATGTATGACATTGTTCTGCATTCTGTCCATCAACTGTTGTTTTTGCATTTGTCACCCCGAGTGGGACGGGTATGCTCAGACGTGAGTCCCGTGCTCTCCGTGCCATTGGAATCAAGCTATCCAGGCTGATGAGGGATGAAAGCCCGAAACCTGTCCTTGGATGCTTCTTTCCAGCCCAGGGAGGACCTGGCTTAGCAGTTCGGGCTGGACTGTTCCCATGGGGAACAGGGTCAAGACTGATTTGCATATGACTGGGTTCAAACTGGAATGGCACGGTGAGCAAAAAAACGATGGATTTAGGCCCAGATCTCTGTACTGGGGTGAATGTACGATATTGTTCTGCATTCTGTCTATCAACTGTTGTTTTTGCATTTGTCACCCGAGTGGGACGGGTATGCTCAGACGTGAGTCCCGTGCTCTCCATGCCATTGGAATCAAGCTATCCAGGCTGATGAGGGCTGAATACCCGAAACCGGTTCTTGGATGCTTCTTTCCAGCCCAGGGAGGACCTGGCTTGGCAGTTCGGGCTGGAGTGTTCCCATGGGGTACAGGGTCAAGACTGATTTGCATATGGCTGGGTTCAATCTGGAATGGCATGGTGAGCAAAAAAACTATGGATTTAGGCCCAGATCTCTGTACTGGGGTGAATGTATGACATTGTTCTGCATTCTGTCCATCAACTGTTGTTTTTGCATTTGTCACCCCGAGTGGGAGGGTATGCTCAGACGTGAGTCCCGTGCTCTCCATGCCAGCGGAATCAAGCTATCCAGGCCGATGAGGGCTGGAAGCCCGAAACCGGTCCTTGGATGCTTCTTTCCAGCCCAGGGAGAACCTGGCTTGGCAGTTCGGGCTGGACTGTTCCATGGGGAACAGGGTCAAGACTGATTTGCATATGGCTGGGTTCAAACTGGAATGGCATGGTGAGCAAAAAAACGATGGATTTAGGCACTGATCTCTGTACTGGGGTGAATGTATGACATTGTTCTGCATTCTGTCCATCAACTGTTGTTTTTGCATTTGTCACCCCGAGTGGGACGGGTATGCTCAGACGTGAGTCCCGTGCTCTTCATACCATTGGAATCAAGCTATCCAGGCTGATGAGGGCTGAAAGCCCGAAACCTGTCCTTGGATGCTTCTTTCCAGCCCAGGAGGACCTGGCTTGGCAATTGGGGCTGGACTGTTCCCATGGGGAACAGAGTCAAGACTGAATTGCATATGGCTGGGTTCCTACTGGAATGGCATGGTGAGCAAAAAAACGATGGATTTAGGCACAGATCTCTATACTGGGGTGAATGTATGACATTGTTCTGCATTCTGTCCATCAACGGTTGTTTTTGCATTTGTCACCCCGAGTGGGACGGGTATGCTCAGACGTGAGTCCCGTGCTCTCCATGCCATTGGAATCAAGCTATCCAGGCTGATGAGGGCTGAAAGCCTGAAACCGGTCCTTGGATGCTTCTTTCCAGCCCAGGGAGGACCTGGCTTAGCAGTTTGGGCTAGACTATTCCCATGGGGACCAGGGTCAAGACTGATTTGCATATGGCTGCGTTCAAACTGGAATGGCATGGTGAGCAAAAAAACAATGGATTTAGCCCCAGATCTCTGTACTGGGGTGAATGTATGACATTGTTCTGCATTCTGTCCATCAACTGTTATTTTTGCATTTGTCACCCCGAGTGGGACGGGTTTGCTCAGACGTGAGTCCCGTGCTCTCCATGCCATTGGAATCAAGCTATCCAGGCTGATGAGGGCTGAATACCCGAAACCGGTTCTTGGATGCTTCTTTCCAGCCCAGGGAGGACCTGGCTTGGCAGTTCGGGCTGGACTGTTCCCATGGGGTACAGGGTCAAGACTGATTTGCATATGGCTGGGTTCAATCTGGAATGGCATGGTGAGCAAAAAAACTATGGATTTAGGCCCAGATCTCTGTACTGGGGTGAATGTATGACATTGTTCTGCATTCTGTCCATCAACTGTTGTTTTTGCATTTGTCACCCCGAGTGGGAGGGTATGCTCAGACGTGAGTCCCGTGCTCTCCATGCCAGCGGAATCAAGCTATCCAGGCCGATGAGGGCTGGAAGCCCGAAACCGGTCCTTGGATGCTTCTTTCCAGCCCAGGGAGAACCTGGCTTGGCAGTTCGGGCTGGACTGTTCCATGGGGAACAGGGTCAAGACTGATTTGCATATGGCTGGGTTCAAACTGGAATGGCATGGTGAGCAAAAAAACGATGGATTTAGGCACTGATCTCTGTACTGGGGTGAATGTATGACATTGTTCTGCATTCTGTCCATCAACTGTTGTTTTTGCATTTGTCACCCCGAGTGGGACGGGTATGCTCAGACGTGAGTCCCGTGCTCTTCATACCATTGGAATCAAGCTATCCAGGCTGATGAGGGCTGAAAGCCCGAAACCTGTCCTTGGATGCTTCTTTCCAGCCCAGGAGGACCTGGCTTGGCAATTGGGGCTGGACTGTTCCCATGGGGAACAGAGTCAAGACTGAATTGCATATGGCTGGGTTCCTACTGGAATGGCATGGTGAGCAAAAAAACGATGGATTTAGGCACAGATCTCTATACTGGGGTGAATGTATGACATTGTTCTGCATTCTGTCCATCAACGGTTGTTTTTGCATTTGTCACCCCGAGTGGGACGGGTATGCTCAGACGTGAGTCCCGTGCTCTCCATGCCATTGGAATCAAGCTATCCAGGCTGATGAGGGCTGAAAGCCTGAAACCGGTCCTTGGATGCTTCTTTCCAGCCCAGGGAGGACCTGGCTTAGCAGTTTGGGCTAGACTATTCCCATGGGGACCAGGGTCAAGACTGATTTGCATATGGCTGCGTTCAAACTGGAATGGCATGGTGAGCAAAAAAACGATGGATTTAGGCCCAGATCTCTGTACTGGGGTGAATGTATGACATTGTTCTGCATTCTGTCCATCAACTGTTGTTTTTGCATTTGTCACCTGAGTGGGACGGGTATGCTCAGACGTGAGTCCCGTGCTCTCCATGCCATTGGAATCAAGCTATCCAGGCTGAAAGCCCGAAACCGGTCCCGGGATGCTTCTTTCCAGCCCACGGAGGATCTGTCTTGGCAGTTCGGGCTGGACTGTTCCCATGGGGAACAGGGTCAAGACTGATTTGCATATAGCTGGGTTCAAACTTGAATGGCATGGTGAGCAAAAAAACGATGGATTACGATGGATTTAGGCCCAGATCTCTGTATTGGGGTGAATATATGACATTGTTCTGAATTCTGTCCATCAACTGTTGTTTGTACATTTGTCACCCTGAGTGTGACGGGTATGCTCAGACGTGAGTCCCGTGCTCTCCATGCCATTGGAATCAAGCTATCCAGGCTGATGAGGGCTGAAAGCCCGAAACTGGTCCTTGGATGCTTCTTTCCAGCCCAGGGAGGCCCTGGCTTGGCAGTTCGGGCTGGACTGTTCCCATGGGGAACAGGGTTAAGACTGATTTGCATATGGCTGGGTTCAAACTGGAATGGCATGGTGAGCAAAAAACGATGGATTTAGGCCCAGATCTCTGTACTGGGGTGCATGTATGACATTGTTCTGCATTCTGTCCTCAACTGTTGTTTTTGCATTTGTGACCCCGAGCGGGACGGGTATGCTCAGACGTGAGTCCCGTGCTCTCCATGCCATTGGAATCAAGCTATCCAGGCTGATGAGGGCTTAAAGCCCGAAACCGGTCCTTGGATGCTTCTTTGCAGCCCAGGGAGGACCTGGCTTGGCAGTTCGGGCTGGACAGTTCCAATGGGGAACAGGTCAAGACTGATTTGCATATGACTGGGTTCAAACTGGAATGGCATGGTGAGCAAAAAAACAATGTATTTAGGCCCAGATCTCTGTACTGGGGTGAATGTATGACATTGTTCTGCATTCTGTCCATCAACTATTGTTTTTGCATTTGTCACCCCGAGTGGGACGGGTATGCTCAGACGTGAGTCCCATGCTCTTCCATGCCATTGGAATCAAGCTATCCAGGCTGATGAGGGCTGAAAGTCCGAAAGCGGTCCTTGGATCCTTCTTTCCAGCCCAGGGAGGACCTGGCTTGGCAGTTCGGGCTGGACTGTTCCCATGGGGAATAGGGTCAAGACTGATTTGCATATGGCTGGGTTCAAACTGGAATGGCATAGTGAGCAAAAAAATGATGGATTTTGGCCCAGATCTCTGTACTGGGGTGAATGTATGACATTGTTCTGCATTCTGTCCATCAACTGTTGTTTTTGCATTTGTCACCCCGAGTGGGACGGGTATGCTTAGACGTGAGTCCCGTGCTCTCCATGCCATTGGAATCAAGCTATCCAGGCTGATGAGGGCTGAAAGCCCGAAACCGGTCCTCGGAAGCTTCTTTCCAGCCCACGGAGGATCTGGCTTGGCAGTTCGGGCTGGACTGTTCCCATGGGGAACAGGGTCAAGACTGATTTGCATATAACTAGCTTCAAACTGGAATGGAATATTGAGCAAAAAAACTATGGATTTAGGCCCAGATCTCTGTACTGGGGAGAATGTATGACATTGTTCTGCACTCTGTCCATCAACTGTTGTTTTTGCATTTGTCACTTCGAGTGGGACGGGTATGCTCAGACGGGAGTCCTGTGCTCTCCATGCCATTGGAATCAAGCTATCCAGGCTGATGAGGGCTGAAAGCCCGAAACCGGTCCTTGGAGGCTTCTTTCCAGCCCAGTAAGGCCCTGGCTTGGCAGTTCGGGCTGGACTGTTCCCATGGGGAACAGGTCAAGACTGATTTCAATATGACTGGGTTCAAACTGGAATGGCATGGTGAGCAAAAAAACGATGGATTTAGGCCAAGATCTCTGTACTGGGGTGCATGTATGATATTGTTCTGCATTCTGTCCATCAACTGTTGTTTTTGCATTTGTCACCCCGAGTGGGACGGGTATGCTTAGACATGAGTTCGTGCTCTCCATGCCATTGGAATCAAGCTGGCCAGGCTGATGAGGGCTGAAAGCCCGAAACCGGTCCTTGGATGCCTCTTTCCCGCCCAGGGAGGACCTGGCTTGCAGTTCGGGCTGGACTGTTCCCATGGGGAACAAGGTCAAGACTGATTTGCATATTGCTGGGTTCAAACTGGAATGGCACAGTAAGCAAAAAAATGATGGATTGAGGCCCAGATCTCTGTACTGGGGTGAATGTATGACATTGTTCTGCATTCTGTCCATCAACTGTTGTTTTTGCATTTGTCACCCCGAGTGGGACGGGTATGCTCAGACGTGAGTCCCGTGCTCTCCATGCCATTGGAATCAAGCTATCCAGGCTGATGAGGGCTGAAAGCCCGAAACCGGTCCTTGCATGCTTCTTTCCAGCCCAGGAAGGACCTGGCTTGGCAGTTCAGGCTGGACTGTTCCCATGGGGAACAGGGTCAAGACTGATTTGCATATGGTTGGGTTCAAACTGGAATAGCATGGTGAGCAAAAAAACAATGGATTTAGGCCCAGATCTCTGTACTGGGGTGAATGTATGACATTGTTCTGCATTCTGTCCATCAACTGTTGTTTTTGCTTTTGTCACCCCGAGTGGGACGGGTATGCTCAGACGGGAGTCCCGTGCTCTCCATGCCATTGGAATCAAGCTATCCAGGCTGATGAGGGCTGAAAGCCAGAAGCCGGTCCTTGGATGCTTCTTTCCAGCCCAGGGAGGACCTGGCTTGGCAGTTCAGGCTGGACTGTTCCCATGTGGAACAGGGTTAAGACTGATTTGCATATGGTTGGGTTCAAACTGGAATAGCATGGTGAGCAAAAAAACAATGGATTTAGGCCCAGATCTCTGTACTGGGGTGAATGTATGACATTGTTCTGCATTCTGTCCATCAACTGTTGTTTTTGCTTTTGTCACCCCGAGTGGGACGGGTATGCTCAGACGGGAGTCCGTGCTCTCCATGCCATTGGAATCAAGCTATCCAGGGTGATGAGGGCTGAAATCCCGAAACCGGTCCTTGCATGCTTCTTTCCAGCCCAGGAAGGACCTGGCTTGGCAGTTCAGGCTGGACTGTTCCCATGGGGAACAGGGTCAAGACTGATTTGCATATGGCTGGGTTCAAACTGGAATGGCATGGTGAGCAAAAAAACGATGCATTTAGGCCCAGATCTCTGTACTGGGTTGCATGTATGACATTGTTCTGCATTAAGTCCATCAACTGTTGTTTTTGCATTTGTCACCCCGAGTGGGACGGGTATGCTCAGACGTGAGTCCCATGCTCTCCATGCCATTGGAATCAAGCTATCCAGGCTGATGAGGGCTGAAAGTCCGAAACCGGTCCTTGGATGCTTCTTTCCAGCCCAGGGAGGACCTGGCATGGCAGTTCGGGCTGGACTGTTCCCATGGGGAACAGGGTCAAGACTGATTTGCATTTGGCTGGGTTCAAACTGGAATGGCATAGTGAGCAAAAAAATGATGGATTTAGGCCCAGATCTCTATACTGGGGTTAATGTATGACATTGTTCTGCATTCTGTCCATCACTGTTGTTTTTGCTAAAGTTACTTAATGGCCTGAGTTATAGTTTCTTCAGATAAGTAGACCTATATCTACAACTGTTAAATTTGTATGGTTTTGTGTGGGTAAAACGTGACCCTAACTTTACCGTCCCTGTAGCCTTTATTTTTTTCAGTGAATTTCTATGTTTTTTTAAACATGAAGTAATATCTACTTACCTAATATTAAAACAACCACCGCCTTTGGCAGATTGGCGCGGATGTTGGCCTCATTGTCTGGCCTGCTGTCAACTGCCCCGCATGTACCCAACCCCACATTGCGCATATCCTTCGGCCCTCCGTGAAGAAGGTATGATGCATGAGTCGGTGAGGTTTTTTTTTTACATTGGGACTAGGATCCTCGGGACCCCTGCAGGTACCCATGGTTCCCCCGAGGGTACTGTTGGGATCCACGAGTACCCGCGGATCCCTGATTTAGGCTGAAAAATGTTTGGGCCGATTTCTCCATGTGTCCTATCGGGTCAGGTTACCTGTTTCCTGAACCCTTATATGTTTTCACAGTTTATTTTTCCCTCCCCGGGGCCAAGCGACAAACAAAATGGCTGTTGCAACTTTCCATTCAGGTTGTGGCCAGCCAATCAGAGCCTTGCTTTTCGCCAGATCTGCGGATCCTCCATGGGTAGATCCGCGGCCTTAGATATCTATAATTATTTTATCCTTACTAATGCCAAAACTAGTAAACAGATTTACATCAAATTACAAGAAGCACTCTTTCTGGGCCAAAAGATAGCTTTCTGTCAGATTTGGTGTAATTGCATTTAGTGATTCGGGCTGCAGTCATGGCTGAAATCGCTAAGAGAAATTGATTGGGAAATGCACATATTTGGACCCCCCTTACTCTTGGCCCCCGCTTGACGGATCACCCCAAAACTTCTCAAGCACAAGTAGACGACGTAGGCCACTTTTCTGGAAAATTTCATGAAGATTTGTCAAACGGCGCCAAACCAAAAAATGCTTTGTCTATGGAAATGTCAAGCCTGCCAGCTCTTCAGAGGACATGCAGACAATGCGAGGCCAATCCAGGATGTCTCGCAAAAGTGCGCATATGCGAGGGGATCGGGCAGGATACTAAAGCCTGACCTCCCCGCCACTCTGAGCTTCGCGCTCTACTTTTTCACGTCGCTTCTTGCGGTGCGTCACTTCCGCCTCGCCCCGCCTCGCTCACCTTGTTTCTTGTCGTGGTTCCTGACCGTTCGGACCCACATCGTAGCCTGATATCCAAGTTTGCCTTCGCTGTTACAAATCCTTTCATTATTCTTTTGCTGAAGCGCTGCTGTGCTTCCCCGAACTTCGATGTTTAGAGGTTAAGCTTCGGTATTCCGCTTTGCCAAGTTTGCGGTATATTTCCGAGTCTCCCCTTTTTATTTTGGGATACAGTCATTGTCCCCGGTGCCGGCTGTCTCCTCTCAGAGTTCTTGTGGGGGCCCCTTGCCTACACTCTTGCGGATCCGCTTTTGGCCGGACTACGGTTCCGTCAAACGGCCGGCCTTGCGGGGTGTGGGTTGTTCGTGCCTACTACTGGATTCTGGGAGTTGTGGTCCGCCTGGAGGTACATTCCTTTTTTTTGTTTGTTTGATTCCTGTTCCCATATTGAGTCTGCTGCACTTCCTGGATGCTGGCATTCGTCACAGTGCTGGGGAAAAGACGACCTGACATACTATTGCTGTGATCCTAGATAGCTCCATTGTTCATCCACGCTGTTTAGCCCGTTGCTTTCCAGGGGTAAGAGAAGTACAGCGCTATATATCATTACTCATTGGCGTGTGGCATACCCCATAGTTACATGCTTTCATCCATGACAGGCATCCCGTGGTACTTAGACACTGTGACCGTTTAGGAATACAGATTGATCCCTAGAATCCCAGGTCACCCCTTGTCTTTACCAGGTAATAGGCAATATATATGCAGAGTAATATAAGTAATGTTTGTTGCTTGCTGTTGTACTAATTAACCATTCCTTTTAGCACCAGCTTCATCCAGAGAGAGAGAGCCGTCCAAGAAGTCCAGTGTCTCTTACCTTGTTTTGTTCCCTCCTTTCCCTCCCGATCACCTTTGTGTTCTAGTGTTTGATAGCCGCAATTGGTGTAGGGGGGACGGGTTGGTTTGGACTTCGGTTCCTGGCACTCCTGCGGAAACTGCCTTGGCTCCTTACAGAGCGCAAAGCCTACGTAGTTGTTCTGCCCGAGTGCCATGACCCAAGTGACTATGGAAGATTTGGCCAATATGCTAGGGAATCTCCAGCTAGAAACCCAAGCTCTATTACATAGAGTTGACGCCTTGCAGAGAGAAAGACGGGCGGAGTCTGAGGGAGGAGGAGCGGGTCCCAGCCCTGCGTCTCAGGTCATTCACATATCCACCCCTCAATCCGTCCCATTAGCCCCACCGGAACGTTTTTTTGGCGACACGGCCAAGTTTGCTGCTTTCATTAGCCAGTGTCAATTACACTTCATGTGTAAGGCTAGTTGTTTTCCGACTGATCAGTCAAAGGTGGCCTTTGTCATCTCTTATTTGGGAGGCTCCGCTGCTAATTGGGCCGTACCTTTAATAGAGAGGAATGATCCCCTTTTACAAGACTATCCCACCTTTAGACATGAATTGAAGAAGCTCTTTGATAAGCACACCTTCACGCATTCCGCCGACACCGAATTGTTGTCCTTAAAACAAGGAACGAAGGACTTGTCCGTTTATATCACCTCTTTCCAAAGACTAGTCGCTGAAGGCCAACTGGTCAGGTGAAAAACGTAGCGCCCTATTCTATAGGGGGTTACGGGAGGATCTAAAGGACGCCTTGTCTCAAGTAGTGGATCCGCCGGACAATTGTCCTGATCTTATTGACTTAGTGGTCAAATTGGATCATAGAATACAGGAGCGAAAGAGGGAGAAAGGGCGTTCCGACCCCAAGACATATGTCTATCAAAGAAAAACCGAGGCTGAAAAGACATTAGATGAGGTCAAGCCAATGCAGATAGGGTCTATCAAGGGACCCCTGAGTCAGGAAGAACGTCAACGTAGAAGGGACAAAAGCTCTGCGTCTATTGTGGCAAGTCTGGACCTTTTTTGAGGAATTGCCCCGTTAAACCATCCCAAAACAAAAAATCGGAAAACTAGCCAGCCCGACACCATGTGAGACTAGGGTTTCGGGTAGTTCTGGTCTGATAGTCTCATCTCTTGACACACAATCGGATCTGCCAAGCCATTTCTTTTTGCCTGCTCGGTTGTATTTTGGGGGAGAATGATTGAAGTCCTTACCATGTTGGATTCCGGGGCTACTGGAAATTTTATGGATACCGATTGGGCCAGTCAACATTCCATAGAGTCTACACCCAAGGGAATATGAGAAAGAGTCACTACTATTGACGGTAGTGTATTGAAATCAGGGCCTATTACCCATCAGACTGTGCCCCTACAGTTAACCTTGGAGCAGGGACATCATGAACACCTGACATTTGATTTGATCAAGTCCCCGCAGTTCCCTGTGTTGCTGGCCTTACCCTGGCTTCGCACCCACAATCCACAGGTAGACTGGGTTAAGGGCACTCTAGAGTTTAAATCAGAAGCCTGTAAGGAACACATGAGAGGGTTAAAGGTAGAGAACACGCTTGCTTCTTCTAGTTTCTCTGGTCTGGCTTTGGAATATTCCGATTTACAAGACATTTTTGATGAAGCACAAGCAACCAGCCTTCCACCTCATAGGCTATATGACTGCCGCATAGATCTCCACGCAGGGGCTAAGATACCCTGCAGCAGAGTGTATTCCCTCACTGAAAAAGAGAATCTGTATTTGCGGGAATACCTTGATAACATGCTCAAGATAGGTTTTATTCAACCGTCTCGCTCCCCAGCCTCTTTGTCTCTCTTTTTTATCCCTAAGAGGGAGGGTGGTTTGAGATGCTGTATTGATTACAGAGCATTGAACAACATAACGATTAAGAACAGGTACCCTCTTCCCCTGATTTCCTCTCTCCTTGACAGAATTAAGAATGCTACCATCTTCACCAAGCTAGACCTTAGAGGGCATACCATCAAGCAAGTTTGCGGTATATTTCCGAGTCTCCCCTTTTTATTTTGGGATACAGTCATTGTCCCCGGTGCCGGCTGTCTCCTCTCAGAGTTCTTGTGCGGGCCCCTTGCCTACACGTTTGCGGATCCGCCTTTTGGCCGGACTACGGTTCCGTCAAATGGCCGGCCTTGCGGGGTGTGGGTTGTTCGTGCCTACTACTGGATTCTGGGAGTTGTGGTCCGCCTGGAGGTACATTCCTTTTTTTTGTTTGTTTGATTCCTGTTTCCATATTGAGTCTGCTGCACTTCCTGGATGCTGGCATTCGTCACAGTGCTGGGGAAAAGACGACCTGACATACTATTGCTGTGATCCTAGATAGCTCCATTGTTCATCCACGTTGTTTAGCCCGTTGCTTTCCAGGGGTAAGAGAAGTACAGCGCTATATATCATTATTCATTGGCGTGTGGCATACCCCATAGTTACATGCTTTCATCCATGACAGGCATCCCGTGGTACTTAGACACTGTGACCGTTTAGGAATACAGATTGATCCCTAGAATCCCAGGTCACCCCTTGTCTTTACCAGGTAATAGGCAATATATATGCAGAGTAATATAAGCAATGTTTGTTGCTTGTTGTTGTACTAAATAACCATTCCTTTTAGCACCAGCTTCATCCAGAGAGAGAGAGCCGTCCAAGAAGTCCAGTGTCTCTTTCCCCTCTTACCTTGTTTTGTTCCCTCCTTTCCCTCCCGATCACCTTTGCGTTCTAGTGTTTGATAGCCGCAATTGGTGTAGGGGGGACAGGTTGGGTTGGACTTCGGTTCCTGGCACTCCTGCGGAAACTGCCTTGGCTCCTTACAAGAAACTAGGTCTCAACTATAACTACTTACTGGCTTTCGCTAGTAATATATATATATATATGAAGGACAAACAATGATGTGAGGATAAATTGGTCATAAGCCCATCCAGGGCGTCATTGTAACGTACTGAAACATTGTGATGATTTCATGTGATGTTTACGAATCAGTAGAATGAACGATAATTTTGTTCGTCTGTAATGATATCATTGTGGACAGTTGGATGTGAATGACTGTATATGACCATGCCAAGATGGCGCTTATACTTCTTGCAGTTCGCCCTCTCTCTGTGTCTAATATTACCACGTGTGTTTGTAAAATGAAAATGGCTGCCTCAGACGCGCATTTTACCATCGATAAAGGCAAAACGCCGAAACGCGTCTGGTCGCTGTGGGTTTTTGAAAATAAAACTGTGAACCTGCTCCTGAGAGTGCTTTCTCTTTTCTTTGGAACACGAGGCAAGGCAGAGCTTTAATTCACGGCGGGTGGCACCGCCCGCGAAAGCACCCGTCCCTTGAGTGCATGAAGTAGGTGCAAAACGAGGCAGCTTCAATATATATATATATATATATATATATATATATATATATATATATATATATATATATATATATACACACACATATATATGTATCCTACTGTTGGTCGCCAGCAGGTATAGTTAGAACCTATTTTCCATAGGAAAAGCATTTTTTGATTTGCCAATATCTTTGGTTCCAGTTGACAAATTTTCGCGAAATTTTCAAAACTAATGGCCCGCTACGGTCAGCTCCTGTATTTAACATTTCGGGGTGATTCGTCAAGCAGGGGCCGAGAAAAAAGGGAGGTCCAAAAATGCGTTTTCCTCATGTTAATTTCCATAGGACAAATTAGAACAGGCTACAGCCCAAACTGCTGAACGGAATTATGCCAAATTTGGCAAAAAGGTAGCTCTTCGTTCAGAAAGCGACCTTTTTTTTAAATGGTGTAAATCCGTTCGGTAGTTCCTGAGAAATTAAAAAAATAAAACTTTCGATATATGAGTACCTAGGAGGGTTCGCGAACCCTCCGAGCACGAGCTGACTTCTGATTGGCTGCCAACACTCCAAACCAGGAAGTGTTGGCAGCCATTTTGTGATTCGGTAACCGAGCCACAAGAAAAGGGGAGTAAAAGTGAAAAATGAAGAAAAGGGGGCAAGGTAGAAACACCCTGACCCCCTAAGCCTGCTGAGGGGGTCCCACGAGGACCACCAGGGCCCAAAAAAGCATTTTTTTTTTTGACGGACGAATTGGCGTGGGTGCGCGAATCCGACTGAAAAAAATGTAAAAAAATGAAGCACGGGTTCCCATGCTTCGTTTCTTAAAGCCGACGGATGGGCCAGGTCCAGGGGGCAATTCCAAATTATTCTATGGGGGCCCAAGGGGGCCCCTGCAGCCCCGGGAATCGCCACCTCCCTGAGGCTTTCTTTAATTATATGTGAGGGGCACACGGTCCCTTGCAGCCCCGGGGGCGCCACCACCCAGGGGCTTTGCTTTATAAATGTGTGGGGGGCTACAGCACCCTACACTGCCCTGGCCCCCCAAGCCCCGGGGACCACCACCTCCCCGGGGCTTGGAGGGGCCCTTGATGGCCCTGGGGACCGCCACCCCCCAGGACCGGCTCCTGCAATGTCCTGGGTGCCTACCCTCGGGACATTGATGTTTGCTATGGCAGGGTGGGAGCACGCCTCCCGCCCTGCCATGGCAAACTCTGCTTTGCTTCGTTCAAGCGAGAGCAGGAAATCCTGCTCTCGCTTCAACAAAGCAAAGCAGGATTGCTTTTGAGCAGGGGGAGCTGCATGTCAGCAGCTCCCCTGTCTCAAAAGCAATGCCGGCTCCCGCAGGAGGCGGGGACCGGCGGGACCGTGGGTGCATTGGGACTCCCCTCACGGTCCCCAACGCAAAGGGCCAGCCCCGTGGGATGGGTTCCTTAAAAAAAGAATGTCCTGGCCCCGGAGGGATGGGGTCCCCCTCCTCAAAAATAAAACAATTAATGTCCAAGCCCCAGGGGAAGGGGTTCCAGGGGCCAATAGTGGCCCAGGGAAGGGGGGCCACGCGGCCCCCCTTCCATATAAATATTTTAAAAAAGAAGAGGTCATGCCCCGGGGGATGGTGTCCACGGGCAAAAAGTGGCCCAGGGAAGGTGGGTCACGCCAACCCTTCCCTCTAATTATGTATGAAAAAAGGAGGCCATGCCCCGGGGATGGGATACCCAGGGCCGAAATTGGCCTCGGGAGGGGGGCCGTGCGGCCCTCTTCCCGTTTTTTCAGGTCAGGCCCTGGTGGATGGGGTCCCCAGGGCCCGAAAAATTGTAAAAGAAGGGGGGCCACACAGCGCCCCTTCTAAAAAAATAAATAATAAAAGCCGGCATCACGCCAGAGGCCCCGCCCCCTTCCTGCATCACTCTGCAAATGTGCCCCTGGCATGTTGTATGATGGGAAATTAAGTCCCCATGAATACTGAGGGTCCCTGGGGGCCAACTAGCCCACCAGGTACCTCCAGTAAGCACCACATAGCTGGTTTGCAGAGAGGTGGTCCGAGGTCATGCCCCTTTTTACACCACTCTGCAAATCCACCTCTTGGCACACTGCAGGTGGGGCAATGAGGTCCTCTTGTGTCCTGAGGACCTCAGGACACAAATGGACTTCATCCCACAAGCAGCAGTGCGCCAAGAGCCGCGTTTGCAGAGTGGTATAAAAAGGGGGCATGGCCTCGGCCCACTTTTAGCAATCTAGGTGTGTGGTGCTTACTGGCGGTACCTGGTTGGCTAGTTGGCCTGCAGGGACCCTCAGGAATGAAGAGGACTTAGTACCCCAACTTAGAATGCGCCAGGAGGCGGGGAAAGGGGGCAAGGCCTTTGTCCACCTCTCAGCAGTACCACTGTGTAGGGCCTACTGGAGGTAAGACGTAGGCTAGTTGGCCCCTAAAGGACCCCCAGCAGCGAAGGGGACTTCCATCCCTTTCCAAGAGCGTGCCAGGGAGCATGTTTCCAGAGTGGTGGGCAAAGGGGGCATGGCCTGCTATAAGAACTTAGCAATCCTGCTGTGTGGGACTTACTGGAGGTAATAGGAGCGGTATTTGGCCCCCAAGGTTGTCGGTGGGGGCCAACTACCCTTTTTGTTACCTGCAGTAAGTCCCACACAGTGGGATTGCAAAGATGTCCAAGGATGACATGCCCCCATTTCTCCACCACTCTGCAAACGCGCCATCTGGCAGACTACGGGATGGGGGGTGAAGTCACTTTACTCCTGAGGGACTTTGGGGGCCAAGAAGCCGTCTTGGTACCTCCTCTAGGTCCTATGACACGGAATTCCTGAGCGCTGTTAGGAGGCTCAGCACCCTTTCTCCACCACTCTGCAAATGTGACTACTACTTAAAGAAGCATCTTTCTGCAGTTAGTAGTTAGTAGGTAGTTTTAATCCCCCTGCCATATTATGTACTAGGGCCTTACAGAGGAGGTCATTTCAATCACAGGGGTACCCCAACGCATAGTGTTCCCTAGATTATGTAGATGTTTTCACTGTAGTCTAAGTGTCTTTTAGCATATCACTGGCTCTAGGCCTGGTTAGTCAGAGTCAGTTACCACAGTACCCGTCAGCAAAACGTTGGGCGCACAGGATGACTTTGCAACAATGCCTCTTTCTGCTCCTCTGTTGGGTCTTTGTGCACATCTCTTGCTTCTTTCTGCACCTATCTTCGTCTTTCTGGACTTCTGTTGCCTCTTTCTGCATTTCTCTAGCTTCTTTCTGCACCTTTCCTCCTCTTTCTGCACATGTCCTACCCTTGTAGGCATAGTTAGAAATTAGCATTAGCATTAGCATTTAAAAAAAACCTTTGAAATTCACTGAAAAAAACACAGGTTTCAGGGACTTTACAGTTAGAAATTAGCATTTAAAAAAACCTTTGAAATTCAATGGAAAACCATAGGTTTCTCAGGCGTTATAGCTAGAAATTAGCATTTAAAAAACCTTAAAAATTCCCTGAAAAAAGCACAGGTTTCAGGGACGTTATAGTTAGTTGGACATTTCACTCGAATAAAACCAGAGAAATGTGTCCATTATAGTTAGTTCAGCTAACTATAACTTGCGCCCCCGCAATGCACTGCTGATGACGTCACATATTACATCATTCATGACATGGTCAGTAACATCACTGATGACATGTCAAATGAAATCACTGGTGACATCACTGATGACATCATCCACGTGATAATCTGATACATCTCCTCATACCCTGATATAACCTTTGATACACCTACTCTAAAATATAGACCATTTTCGAAACCATAGACACACCAATTCCAGTTACTACATACCCACTCACTTGACTCGCGTGACAGCTGCCCCAGCCAAGGGGCGTCCCGGCGCTAGCAGCACAAAGACATACAGTCAACCATCAATACAGCACTATCATATGCACTCATATACCTAAACAGACACTCTCACACACTACCCCTCATCCATAGAGTTACTCACACACCTAGTCAGTCATGCAAATAATCAATCACACTCCCATGTACTCACCCATACAGTTATACACACACCACCTCACTTATTCAAACATATACTAACACATACTTACACTCTTACACCATAACTAATACAAGCACACACTCATCCATAGAGCCACTCTCACAATCACTCACTCTCGCATATAATAATGTATATACTCCAAAACTCACATATACTGCCTTTCATATATGTAGTTACTCACACATGTACCACTGAGACATCTAAACACTCACCAATATACCCATACACACACTCACCCACCCATACAGCCCTTCACAGATATACTTTTGAACCCATACACCCAGTGACTCACCCATTCACACATCTATGCAAAAAGTCACACCCCCCACCCACCCACACAGACACTCAGGCACTGATACAAATACTCAGACAACCAATGAATAACCCACATAGACACTTATTTAGCTACTTACCAACCCATGCAACAGCTTACACACCAACTGACAGACTGATACAGACATTTATATAGTTTAGTCAGTAACCCATGCATTCAGTAAACACGTATAATCACTCACATATTCAGTCAGTCATGCACATACTAAATCATCCATTCAGACACTTATATACCCACTCATTCTTCAATACACCTTGGCATATAAATATACACAAAACATATTTTACAGTAACACGCAGTCACTGGATGATGTCATCAGTGATGTCATTTGAGATATCATCAGTGATGTCATCAGTGATGTCACTGACCATGTCATGAATGATGTAATATGTGATGTCATCAGCAGTGCATTGCGGGGGCGCGAGTTATAGTTAGCTGAACTAACTATAACAGCCACATTTCTCTGGTTTTGTACAAGTGAAATGTCCAACTAACTATAACGTTAATGAAACCAGTGGTTGCAGTGAATATATGTATATGATCAAGGCCGCTTATTCGGCTGAAACGCGTTATTGGCAGGCAAAGACAAATAAACAATTGCAGGACGTACTTGAGGTCTGCGCTCCTTCTTATATATATATATTCATGCTCCAAGTTGCCCGAGCAAATGAGCTGCACTCCACACACATTAGGCAGCAAGCCTTTATTGCGGGTATAAACGTCCTCTTGGCTGCTGATACCTTTAGACAGTCATTTCCTCGTCTTGCCTGACGCGTTTTCAAAAGTTAATCTTTCTTCCTCAGAGGCTCACGTTGAAATGATTACGTGCAGCTTGGGACTTCAATCCTATTTAATACGGCAATTCGACGCCCCCTGATGGCCGGTCAGATTACATACTGTGGGGCCTTTTGGGAATAGAAGTCCCTATAATATTTCCACAAATGGTTCCACTATTTACTGCCAAACGATTTTGAGGTCAGCAGCCAATGCACTTAATCATTTCAACGTGAGCCTCTGAGGAATAAAGATGAACTTTTGAAACGCGTCAGGCAAGACGAGGAAATGACTGTCTGAAGGCATCAGCAGCAAAGAGGACATTTATATCCGCAATAAAGGCAACTTGGAGCTTGAATATATATATATATATATATGCAGCAATACTCCACAGCAACCTCAGGTCCTAGGAACGGCGAAGCAGGAAGACAGACCACAGGATCAGGAAGGTGAAGATTATTTATTTTTAGTTTTTAAGTGGCAGCATAGACGCGTTTCGGGCTCAGGAGCCCTTGTTCGCAAGCGGAGAACATCAACCAAACGCCATAGTGTGATATTTAAAGAGATACTATCCTCACCTTCTCTGAATGCCGGTCACATGACAAATAGGCATAGTAAACAGACTGTCCAAAAAGGCTGATACAACTTATTGCTGCAAATTAATTAGAAAACCAAACTTGGGCAGCATTAGCAGAAAGCATTTTTTTAAAAGCATAAATGCAAATGGTAAATTATATGACTGTATAAATACAATAAATACAAAAGGATAAATCCTAAAAACCTTATACATTGTTCAATGATTTTTTGTTGTATCGAATTCAATATTCCCTTCAAATATGGACAGTGAAACATGTATACTCTTAGAGGGTATATGATACACAATCTCTAGTAAAAAACTAGCAGCAAAAATGGTCAATGTGCAAAGCTGTGCAAAAAGTGCAAATTGAAAAAATGAGTGCAACATAGTGCTATAAAGTGCTAACTGTGTGATGAATATCAACTATATCCAATAGTTGTAAACATATAGATTACATTCTATTTAGGAAAAGTCCTGTTCTGATATCTCAGTATCATCAAACACAGCTTAAAAGTGCATACAGTGATAATATAAAAGTAGAAACGAAAGGCAAGTGGAACTTTTCGCGGAAAAAGACTTAGAAAGTAATTGATTTTCTAAGCTAAAAAATTATTTCATACATTCCATTGAACCACTGCTTTTCAAAAAAAGGGGAGGGGTTGTAAGTATCTATAGCAGCAAAAATAGGCACCTTAAAAAAGGGGCCCATTACTAAAAGGTGTCAGAAGCAAAAACTTGTAAATCGCAAGTCGAAAGTCATCAGTGCAAGAAATGTACCCCTATACTCTAACCATAGTGCAAACATGCCATGTGCAAATCTGCTAATACATAGAGTATAAAAGTACACAAATATATAAATAAAAAAATACCAAAATACAGAAATGCGGATACATTGGAGGAAAAGATTCATACGACATCAAAAATTATTTCACATAGTATTCTAAAGACAACAATGTGTGTGGGAGCATGGGGAAATGTAGATCATAAAAAACTGTGCATGTCCTCCACATTGTTCAACCCATTAGGCCATTTACTATCGAACTCCAAGATCATAGTAGTTTCCAATTGACTTAATCTGAGTTCTCTGTTCGCTCCTCTACGTAGTTTAGGAATGGCCGCTACCACATAGTATTTTAAAAATGTCAAATTATTGTCGTGAAATCTCTTAAAATGGCGTGCCACAGGATAAGATTGATCGCTGTGTAAAATTGCCCTAAGATGTTGTAAAATCCTGACATGCACCTGTAGCTTGGTACTTCCAATATAGTTCAAGCCACAGGTGCATGTCAAGACGTACACAGCATGATCAGTTTTGCAGTTGAAATTACCAGCTATAGCAATTTCCTGAGAGCTAAAAGGAGTTTGATAATGTGTCTTCTTTACACCAAATTTGCAATCTCTGTATGTGGAGCATTTGTAAAAACCACGTGTAGGCTGTAACCACATAGATTTCAGGCTCACCTCAGGACTGGTTTTATCTAGAAGTGATCTATGCTTTTAGCCCTTCTGAAGGTGATAAGAGGAGAATTAGGTAACTTGGACCCAATCACAGTATCAGTCAAAATTATGGGCCAATTTTTCTTGACAATGTTCCTAATTTTTTCCCCCCTTATATATATATGACCTACTGGTGGTCGCCAGTAGGTAGTTATGGTTAGGACCTATTATCCATAGGAAATCCGCAACATTCTATTTGGAATAACTTTGGTGCTGATTGACGAATCAGCGCACAATTTTCCCAACTTTTGGCCAGCTCCGGTCCGCTCCTATCCTGAAAATTTCACGATGATTCATCAAGCGGGGGCCGAAAAAAAAGGGGGGTCTAAAAACACGTTTTCCCCATGCAATTTCCCATAGGATCTTTAGCCGCAGCTACAGCCCGAACTGCTGAACGGAATTACACCAAATTTGGCAAAGCAGTAGTTCTTGGTTCAGACTCGTGCCTTTTGCTTATTTGGTGTAAATCCGTTCAGTAGTTCCTGAAAAAATGACAGTTAAAGTCATTTATAAATCTATGGGCGCGGTGGATCCGCTGACCTATCCGCGTACTCTAAGCGCAGCCTATGCGCACCCTGCCATGCATGAGCTGTATTTTAATTGGCTGTCAACACTCCAAATCAGGAAGTGTTGGCAGCCATCTTGTGCCTCGGTAGAACCGAGGCACAAGAAACCAAAGAAAAACGTTGCAAAACGCGAAAAGGGGGCAGGGTAGAAACACCCTGCCCCCCAGGTCTGCTCAAGGGGTCCCACAAGGACCCCCAGGACCAAAAAAAGCATTAAAAAAAAATTGGCGAGATTCATGCCCCCAGCGCGAATTTCGGCAGAAATTAAAAAAAAAGAAGGGCAGGCTCCTGCGCATCTTTGGTTTTTAGCCCCCAGGAGGCCAAATCCAGGGGGCAATGGACTATATGTAAAGGGGGGCCCAGAGGGCCTCCCAGCCCTGGGGACCGCCACCCCCTGGGCCCCGGGGCTTATTAAAATTGTGTGGGGGGCTCTCAGGCCCCCCAACCCCGGGGGCCGCCACCCCCGGGGCTCCTTCAAAGTACGTTTGGGGGCTCTGAGGCCCCTTCAGCCCCGAGGACCGCCACCCCCGGGGTTTTTGAAAATTATGTACAGGGGGCTCTCAGGCCCCCCCAGCCCTGGGGACCGCCACCCCCCCGGGGCTTAATAAAATTGGGTGGGGGGCTCTCAGGCCCCCCCCAGCCCCGTGGACCGCCTTCCCCTGGGCTACTACAAATTAGGTGTGGGGGGGCTCTGAGGCCCCCCAGCCCCTTGGGACCGCCACCCCCCAGGGCCGGCTCCTGCAGTGTCCCGGGGTGCCCACCGCCGGGACACTGCCATTTTTAATGACAGGGCAGGAGCCTCGCAGCTCCCACCCTGTCATTGCAAACTTAATCCTCCAACTTAAAACGCACCCTGTGGCGTGTTTGCACAGTGGTGAATGTAGGGGGCGGGCCCTGTGGCGCGTTTTAAGTTGGGGAATCAATTCCTCTTCAATCCAGAGGTCCCCTGGGGGCCAACTAGCCCACCACTTACCTCCACTAAGCGCCACGGAGCTGCGTTGCAGAGTGTTGTAAAAAGGGGCGTGGCCTCTGAACAACTCTCTGCAACGCAGCTCCCTGGCGCATACTGGAGGTACCTGGTGGACAAGTTGGCCGGCAGGGAACCTCAGGATTCAAGGGGACTTAATCCCCCAACTTAAAACACGCCACTGGGCGTGTTTGCACAGTGGTGAAGGTAGGGGGCGGAGCCTAAGGTGATATGTGTGCAAACACGCCCTGTGGTGTGTTTTAAGTTGGGGAATTAATTATTCATCAATCCAGAAGTCCCCTAGGGGCCAATTAGCCCACCAGTTACCTCCAGTCAGCGCCACGGAGCTGTGTTGCAGAGTGTTGTAAAAAGGGGCATGGCCTCTGAATACCTCTTTGCAATGCATCTCCCTGGGGCATACTGGAGGTACCTGGTGGGCTAGTTGGCCCCCAGGGGACTGCAGGATTGAAGAGGAATTAATTCCCCAACTAAAAACGCGCCACAAGGCGTGTTTGCACACATGTCACCACAGGCCCCGCCCCCTTCCTTCACCATTGTACAAATATTCCTCTAAAATCAGCCGAACTACGATTTGCGATTTACTCACCTGTTATCAGGAGAGAACCCAGTGCTGCATCTTTTAGCCCAGCACAGACCCTGAAAAGTAATTCTAAACGTACTTACTAGTAACTTGTATTTCCTTCCATAGGTATCCTTTGTGTGGTTTTCACCAGAAACGTTTCTGTCGATTTTTGAAACGTACAAATATTCCCCTAAAATCAGTTGAACTACGAATTCCGATTTACTCACCTGTTATCAGGAGAGACGTCAGTGCTGCATCTTTGAGCCCAGCACTGACCCTGAAAAGTAATTCTAAGCGTACTTACCAGTAATTTGTATTTCTTTCCGTAGGAATCCATTGTGTCATTTTCACAAACTAAAAATATTCCTTAAAAATTGCCTGTATGACTTAAACGCAGTCTTTCGACTGTTTACAGGAGATGCACCCGTGCTGGATCCAGGATCCACCACTGAGTAAGAAAAAGTAACGCTAACACTACTTACCTAATAAGTGAATTTCCTCTCGTAGGATAACATTGGTGATTCTATGTGAAAAAGTTTCTAAGTGTCAACTTTTAAAATACATTAAAATTCCTTAAAAATCACTACTGTAACCAAAACATTTTTACACAACTGTTTATAGGAGATGTCCCAGGACTGAATCTTGGATCTAGTCTTGTGGTTAGAAAAGTAATCCAAAAAGTAACTAATTGCATTGAACTAGAAATTCACATTGTGCTCAATGTTGCATTGTGTCTGAAATTGTGTTATGCATTACAACAACTGGAACTACTGTACTTAAAAGTCTATTGCCTATTTGCAAAGTATTTAAACTAAAGTAATTCATTCTGAGAAAGTATATTTTGTAATGTAATTATAATGTAATTTAAAAATAAAATATCTAAAAATAAATAGTTTTGAAAAATGTAGTAAATCAGTATCAAAAAAAGAAATATAAGAATTAATAGATTTAAAAATTGTCATTTGCAAAATCTTTGAAATTCACTGAAAAAAACATAGGTTTCAGACATGTTGTAGTTAGGAATTCGCATTTAAAAAACCTTTGAAATTCACTGAAAAAAACATAGGTTTCATGACATGTTATAGTTAAGAATTAGCATTTAAAATACCTTAGAAATTCACTGAAAAAAACATAGGTTTTAGGGGTGTTATAGTTAGTTGGACATTTCACTCATACAAAACCATTGAAATTCGCCCGTTATAGTTAGTTGTACTAACTATAACTCGCGCGCCCGCAATCCACTGCGGATTATGTCATATATTACATCATTCATGACATGGTCAGTGACATCACTGATGACATCACTGTTGACATCATCCACGTGACAATCTGATACATCTTATCATACACTAGTATAACCTTTCAACACTCATTATAAAATATGTAGTACCATATTTGAAACCATTGACACACCAATACAACTTTCTAAAAACCCACTCAGTGATTCCTACATCTACAAAACATCTAAACACTTACCTATAGATTCACTCATACATGCTAACAAAGATCAATAGAACACTATTAAATATACTTATACACCTACATCAACATTACACACCAGCACACATCCTATTCACTTATGCAGTCATCCTACTCACTTATGCAAACAATTGATCATACTTATATTTACTAAGCTACACACTTACACACACACCACTTTATTCATTGATATAGATAGTAACTCATACTTAAGTGTGTTATAAAATCACTATTACAAGTATACAGTTACCCATACGTCACTCATACAATCACTGAGTCTTATGTATACTTATTTATATACAACACTGTTACATACACTGCCTTTTATATTCCTAGTTTCTTGGACATGTATCATTGAGAAATATATTTACTCATCACCACACCCATAAAGAGATTCACTCACCCAAACAACAGTTTCCACATACAGTCTTAACCTCATATACCTACTAAATCAACAATTTACACATCTTTGGACAGTCACACACCTCCCACCCAACCACACACACATTCATTCACTATCCCATACAAATACTCACTTAGCTAATTAATAACCAATATAGACTTTCACATAGCTAGTAACCTACTTATGTAGTAGTTTACACAACAAGAGATAGAGTGGTACAGGTATTAACACAGTTTAATCACTATCCAATATATTTAGTGAGACACTTTAAATTCGTCACTTATACAGTCAATCACATTGCTACTAAATCCTCCATTCAGACACTTATACATCCACTCAGTCTTCAAGGCAGATTGCTATATATATCATACTTATTTAAATATTAAACCAAACCACATTCACTGGATGATGTCATCAGTGATGTCATCAGTGATATCATTTGAGATGTCATCAGTGATGTCACTGACCATGTCATGAATGATGTAATATGTGACATCATCAGCAGTGGATTGCGGGCGCGCGAGTTATAGTAAGTACAACTAACTATAACGGGGGAATTTCAATGGTTTTGTACGAGTGAAATGTCCAACTAACTATAACACCCCTAAAACCTATGTTTTTTTCCAGTGAATTTCTATGGTTTTTTAAATGCAAATTCCTAGCTATAACATATCTGAAACCTATGTTTTTTTAGTGAATATATATATATGTATATATTATATATATTTTGTAACTAAATATAGATGTATGTGTATACATATACATTTAATTGAAGAAAACAAGGGTTAAAGTGACATTATAGTTAGGTTTTGTAATAATTAAAAAAAATATGTTTAAAAACACAAAAAAACTTAAATTCACCAGTTATAAATTACTTAGCTAACTGTAACTTGCGCCCCCACCATGCATTGCTTATGACCTCACATATGGCATCACTCATGACATGTTAAATGTCACGCTTGATTACATCACTGTTAACATCTCAAATAGCATCATTGTTGATGTCACTAGGATCTACATTGGACAAATATAATAAACATGCACATACTTAAATGACACACACCATCATGGTCTTCGCCTGCAACTCCAGACACCACCATTTACATTGATTCATAATGTCTATACATTTTCCAAAGCTTGTCTTGGGCCATATACCATCAGCTATAACTCCCAGAACCATACATCTCTCCCCAACATCATACACCATCAGAAGCATCTCCTGTAGCTTCAGACTATTCCCAGTCCCCTCTACACTATGCACAGCCATGTACATTTCCCCCAACTGGATTATTGTTGCTTTCTAAAGTCAGCTACATCTTGTATAACTGCAACTCGGCTAACAGCATGATATTCTGTGACCATTGTTAGACCTTTCTGTACACTGTTACTGTCCTTCTTTCTAGACCTTTTTGATGACACTGTTAGTCCTATCTAATTAAAATGAAACCTATGGACCATGGGAAAGAATGCTCACATCCACCTATTCAAGGATAAAAAAGACCACAGGCCGATTTATACATGCAGTTACAGTCTATTAGAAATGTCTAGAGCTCCAGTCACCAGCTCAGTCATACCTGTGTTATCATGCCATATACGAATTTTCCAGATCTCTCCTAGGTTGGCATCAGTCTCCACTTGAAAGATATCTTGGCTGTTTCTCTGGAATGCCCAGGCTTTGTCTAGGTGTCGGGAGCCACTTTTGTTCAGTCCATATAAACTAATTCCTATGTGCGCTGTGGTTCCTACAACACAGTAATGGGAAGCACAGTTAGGTAAAGAAGAGAGTTTTCAAAATCCCAGGGTGCATGGAATACAATACTAAGGTTGTTGCAAATGTGATTCAAAAACCTTCAGAATATCACACCTGGTGCACAATGAGACACTGATGACTTATCTGGGTGGATATTACACGTCCAAGTTGTTTCAGATAAGTGCTTGAAATGTTCTGAGAATATTATGAACAAAGCATATGAAGAGCAGCAAATCTCAAAAGCAGTAGGCAGTAGAAAGTAATAAAGATATTTCATCCTGGTAATCAAGGCTTACTATGGACCTTGCATAGTATTTAACATCATTGTTCAGTCTGAGTAAGATGAGAATTTGTATTTTTAAGGCAGGTGATAATATGATACTGAGGTTCTCTCAGCCAGAGTAAAATACACACTGTAACTATCTCTAGCAACCTGTGTGAATACACCATCAATACCTCAGGGTAAACAGCTTATGAAGTGTTCCTTGTCTAAAATTGCAGATCATCAAATATGACTCTCTGTGTACACAATTTCATGTTATTCCCACTCTGTACAATTGCACATCTCTGCCACCACAACCCAGCTCCCCATGATTTATTGACAGAGAACTGCCAAGAGATCACAACTCTCCTCAAAGATCCACCACTAGCATCTAGCTCTTCCTGAAGCCTCCTAGAGTAACATAACTAAAGACCAACTTTCCCTGGTGCTTCATTATTTCATCACCAGACCACAATCTGCCCTTACATTTCCACAGACCTCCTCTACTGAATACACATGCTACATCAGAGCTCCACCACCAGATCAGAACTGCCCCAAGTGTTGCCTCAGAGCTCCACCACCTGGTGTTTCCATGGTGCTTCACCAACAGGATCTAACTCATGGAGGCACTTACAGCACAACCCACTGTGGACTCACAATATCCCTGTGCTACCAAAAATCTCTACTACACAAAACCTCTCCATGTGTTTCTTTAGGGCTAAACCAACAAACCTCAAGTTCCCCCTTTGCCTTTCAGAGCTCCACAAAATGACATCAACTCTCCTCTATTGTTCCTTGTAGTTTCACCTTCATACCCAAACGCTCCACTGTGCTGGTGCAGAGTTCCACTATCATATTCCAACTATCCCTGGTGTTTCATCAGAGCTGTGCCACATCACATTAACTCTTTCTGGCGCTCCTACAGAGCTTCACCACCACTCCATTGGGTTTTCTGGCAAGTCATGACTAACTGCTCTGCTGTTGTAATCTCATTTTCTTTAATTACATTCTCACAGTATAACCACCAAAATAAGGACTCAGAAGAGTTGGTAATTGCCTAATTGCTTACTGCAAAACCTTGTTTCTTTGTCAAAACTCCTGGCATTCCTTTCCTCCCAAATCCCCTTACAACTGCAGTGTTTGACATCTATGAGACTTGTATGTAGCAGGAATACACCCGAAAGAGGAGAAGGAGCTATCCTGTAGGTCCTTTAAAATATTTTATTTTATTTTTTTAATAATTGCCTTTGGTTAAAAGCAGGTTTAGTAGTCTGTGAGATGAGGCTTCAATTTATTGTGTAAGGATGCTGACAAGGAACAACTGAACATGGAAGAATGAACAATAAGTGAGTAATCAAACTATTACAGCTTATAAGGTCTGCACACCCATTTATCAATGAATGAACGCCATACTTGCCTGGGAAAATTAATATACACTGTTACACTGTTTTTGCACCCCTCAGAAGGTAGCAAACATCCTGACTCAACCCACCTGAGCCCCGCTTCCATCCGGTCTTCACCATGACCCAGTACTTGTAGCGCCCTGGCTGCCCGCAAAGAGGGATAATGCCTACACGAGTGATATCAATGTCATCCAGTTTATGGGAAATGAGGACCAAAACCAGGTAAATGAAGAAGAACCCAGCACATGTGATGAGCACAAAATGGCTCTGCCGGGAGCCTGGACTCTGCAACCAGAGAGAGGAAAAAGAGACAGTTATTGGCAAAGCAAGCAACTTCGTACTGGCATATTTTCTTTTATTTGTTTTAGATATTGAAATAAAGTAGTTAGTAATAGGAAAGCAAATATAACATGTGATTACCAGAGACACTTATTAAGTATACCCTGAGGGCAATGTCCTATACAAATACAAAGTCACAAATATGAGTAATAAAGAAATTAACTTACACAAGGAAGAAACATGGAACATGTGAAATTACAAAACAACTATTCGATTCAAGTTTCTCAGTATGATAAAGTTATACAAAAATAAGTCAGCAAAGCCCATAAGGCCTGGGACATATTCAATGGAAGATAATTCCATAATCATAGAGCAAATATACAGAATAATTGGTAGGACTTGTAGATGGTCAACAGCTTTAAACCTAGCCTCATAGAATCCTCCTGTTATCTTGAACTTGTCAGCAAATTAAATATGTTTATCATACATCTGGGCCTTGAAAGCTGTGGAGAAACGTCTGAACTCAATTCGAATGTTTAAGGGCAAGCAGTGCAAAGTAAACAGTGCCAGTATAATGTGATTAAATTTTCTATAAGTATGTATTTGAGGCCAGATGTATGAATATCTATTGCAAAATACTGGTCGAAAACTGCGACCAATATTTTTTGGACCAGTAAAGATTTTTAAGAACCAACCTACGTACTTTAGTCTGTTCTTAAAAATCGGAATCGTAGTGGGTCAAAATGCAATCTTCGTCATGATTAATAGGATCACTGACATAATATCGAGTGACAGAATATCGACTAGTAAAAATATTGAGGAAAAAATATCTACAGACAAAATATCAAGTTTGTATCTACAAACAGGTAAGTACAAAAATATCGAGTACAAAATATCGTTTACAAAAATATAGTTTTAAAAAATATCAACTTCATTAAAAACAGTGTTAAATTAAATTAAAGTAAAAAATTAATTACTAAAATATACTTAAAAATACTTAAATTAACTTATAATAATTAAATAGTTAATGATTATAAAAAAAATTACAATCATATTTGTTAAAACATATATATATATAAACATAATATAATTAAATAATATCCAATATTATAACCGTACGATAGCAAAAGTGTAAAAAATACTATTCCAACTCCACAGAGTGCAACTGTAGGGAAAGCGTTGGATAGCGTAGGGGTAAAAATTACTATTCCCACTCCAGTGGGTGCAAAAGTGAGGAAAGCGTTGGATAGCGTAGGGGTCAAAATTACTATTCCCACTCCAGTGGGTGCAACAGTAGGGAACGCGTTGGACAGCGTAGAGGTAAAAATTACTATTCCCACTCCAGTGGGTGCAACAGTAGGGAAAGCATTGGATAGCGTAGAGGTAAAAATTACTATTCCCACTCCAGTGGGTGCAACAGTAGGGAAAGCGTTGGATAGCGTAGGGGTAAAAATTACTATTCCCACTCCAAATAGTGCAACAGTAGGGAAAGCGTTGGATAGTGTAGGGGTTAAAATTACTATTTCCACTCCAAAGAGTGCAACAGTAGGGAAATCGTTGGATAGCGTAGGGGTAAAAATTACTATTCCCACTCCAAAGAGTGCTACAGTAGGGAAAGCGTTGGATAGCGTAGGGGTTTAAATCACTATTCCCACTCCAAATAGTGCAACAGTAGGGAAAGCGTTGGATAGCGTAGAGGTAAAAATTACTATTCCCACTCCAGTGGGTGCAACAGTAGGGAAAGCGTTGGATAGCGTAGGGGTTAAAATTACTATTCCCACTCCAAAGAGTGCAACAGTAGGGAAAGTGTTGGATAGCGTAGGGGTAAAAATTACTATTCCCACTCCAGTGAGTGCAACAGTAGGGAAAGTGTTGGATAGCGTAGGGGTAAAAATTACTATTCCCACTCCAGTGGGTGCAACAGTAGGGAAAGCGTTGGATAGCGTAGGGGTAAAAATTACTATTCAAATTCCAAAGAGTGCAACAGTAGGGAAATCGTTGGATAGCGTAGGGGTAAAAATTACTATTCCCACTCCAAAGAGTGCAACAGTAGGGAAAGCGTTGGATAGCGTAGGGGTTTAAATTACTATTCCCACTCCAAAGAGTGCAACAGTAGGGAAAGCGTTGGATAGCGTAGGGGTTTAAATTACTATTCCCACTCCAAAGAGTGCAACAGTAGGGAAAGCGTTGGATAGCGTAGAGGTAAAAATTACTATTCCCACTCCAGTGGGTGCAACAATAGGGAAAGCGTTGGATAGCGTAGGGGTTAAAATTACTATTCCCACTCCAAAGAGTGCAACAGTAGGGAAAGTGTTGGATAGCGTAGGGGTAAAAATTACTATTCCCACTCCAGTGAGTGCAACTGTAGGGAAAGTGTTGGATAGCGTAGGGGTAAAAATTACTATTCCCACTCCAGTGGGTGCAACAGTAGGGAAAGCGTTGGATAGCGTAGGGGTAAAAATTACTATTCCCACTCCAAATAGTGCAACAGTAGGGAAAGCGTTGGATAGCGTAGGGGTTAAAATTACTATTTCCACTCCAAAGAGTGCAACAGTAGGGAAATCGTTGGATAGCGTAGGGGTAAAAATTACTATTCGCACTACAAAGAGTGCAACAGTAGGGAAAGCGTTGGATAGCGTAGGGGTTTAAATCACTATTCCCACTCCAAATAGTGCAACAGTAGGGAAAGCGTTGGATAGCGTAGAGATAAAAATTACTATTCCCACTCCAGTGGGTGCAACAGTAGGGAAAGCGTTGGATAGCGTAGGGGTTAAAATTACTATTCCCACTCCAAAGAGTGCAACAGTAGGGAAAGTGTTGGATAGCGTAGGGGTAAAAATTACTATTCCCACTCCAGTGGGTGCAACAGTAGGGAAAGCGTTGGATAGCGTAGGGGTAAAAATTACTATTCAAATTCCAAAGAGTGCAACAGTAGGGAAATCGTTGGATAGCGTAGGGGTAAAAATTACTATTCCCACTCCAAAGAGTGCAACAGTAGGGAAAGCGTTGGATAGCGTAGGGGTTTAAATTACTATTCCCACTCCAAAGAGTGCAACAGTAGGGAAAGCGTTGGATAGCGTAGGGGTTTAAATTACTATTCCCATTCCAAAGAGTGCAACAGTAGGGAAAGCGTTGGATAGCGTAGAGGTAAAAATTACTATTCCCACTCCAGTGGGTGAAACAGTAGGGAAAGCGTTGGATAGCGTAGGGGTTAAAATTACTATTTCCACTCCAAAGAGTGCAACAGTAGGGAAAGTGTTGGATAGCGTAGGGGTAAAAATTACTATTGCCACTCCAGTGAGTGCAACTGTAGGGAAAGTGTTGGATAGCGTAGGGGTAAAAATTACTATTCCCACTCCAGTGGGTGCAACAGTAGGGAAAGCGTTGGATAGCGTAGGGGTAAACATTACTATTCCCACTCCAAATAGTGCAACAGTAGAGAAAGCGTTGGATAGCGTAGGGGTTAAAATTACTATTTCCACTCCAAAGAGTGCAACAGTAGGGAAATCGTTGGATAGCGTAGGGGTAAAAATTACTATTCGCACTAGAAAGAGTGCAACAGTAGGGAAAGCATTGGATAGCGTAGGGGTTTAAATCACTATTCCCACTCCAAATAGTGCAACAGTAGGGAAAGCGTTGGATAGCGTAGAGATAAAAATTACTATTCCCACTCCAGTGGGTGCAACAGTAGGGAAAGCGTTGGATAGCATAGGGGTTAAAATTACTATTCTCACTCCAAAGAGTGCAACAGTAGGGAAAGTGTTGGATAGCGTAGGGGTAAAAATTACTATTCCCACTCCAGTGGGTGCAACAGTAGGGAAAGCGTTGGATAGCGTAGGGGTAAAAATTACTATTCAAATTCCAAAGAGTGCAACAGTAGGGAAATCGTTGGATAGCGTAGGGGTAAAAATTACTATTCCCACTCCAAAGAGTGCAACAGTAGGGAAAGCGTTGGATAGCGTAGGGGTTTAAATTACTATTCCCACTCCAAAGAGTGCAACAGTAGGGAAAGCGTTGGATAGCGTAGGGGTTTAAATTACTATTCCCACTCCAAAGAGTGCAACAGTAGGGAAAGCGTTGGATAGCGTAGAGGTAAAAATTACTATTCCCACTCCAGTGGGTGAAACAGTAGGGAAAGCGTTGGATAGCGTAGGGGTTAAAATTACTATTCCCACTCCAAAGAGTGCAACAGTAGGGAAAGTGTTGGATAGCGTAGGGGTAAAAATTACTATTCCCACTCCAGTGAGTGCAACTGTAGGGAAAGTGTTGGATAGCGTAGGGGTAAAAATTACTATTCCCACTACAGTGGGTGCAACAGTAGGGAAAGTGTTGGATAGCATAGGGGTAAAAATTACTATTCAAACTCCAAAGAGTGCAACAGTAGGGAAAGCGTTGGATAGCGTAGCAGTAAAAATTGCTATTCCCACTCCAGTGGGTGCAACAGTGAGGAAAGCGTTGGATAGCGTAGGGGTAAAAATTACTATTCCCACTCCAGTGAGTGCAACAGTAGGGAAAGCGTTGGATAGCGTAGAGGTGAAAATTACTATTCTCACTCCAGTGAGTGCAACAGTAGGGAAAACGTTGGATAGCGTAGAGGTAAAAATTACTATTCCCACTCCAGAGAGTGCAACAGTAGGGAAATTAAATACTTCATCTATTATTTCAATCAATATAAATTAATATCTATCAAAAATTAATTAAAAGTAATTACAAATGTAATATAATATAATAATTAATCAATTAAAATTACAAATTAAATTTAATTATTACAATTATTTAACTATTAATACAAATTAATTACAAATTAACAATTAATAATTTAACATTTAAAAATGTATTTACAATAATTTCAATTTAAATACAATTAAATAAATTGATTTATTTAATTAATTATAAATAAATAACTTCCCATTCTATTCCCCTATAAACCCACAACCCACTACAGAAAATAAATTATTAAATTAACATAATTATCAATTAATCAATTAAATAAAATTTTTTAGCAATCTAATTTAATTAATTACCCATAAAAAAGTAATTAAAAATTAATTATAAAACAATACCAATAAATAGGTTAACATATTTAATTAATTATAAAGAAATTACTTCCCACCCAATTCCCCTATAAACCCACAACCCGCTACAGAAAATAAATTAGTAACATTACCATAATTAGCAATTAATCAATTAATTTTAATTAATTGCCAAATATAAATTAATTAACAAATAATTAAAAATGAATAACAATAAATAAATTTACATATTCAATTAATTATAATTAAATTACTTCCCACCCTATTCCCCTATAAACCCACAACCCGCTACCGAATTAAATTATGCAAAAATAAAAAAAAAAATATTTCATTATTTAAAATTATTTATACTATAAATACACACTTTTAACACATATAATAACATAAAAAACACTATAAATAATTCAATATTATTAGAAAATTCGATAATTTTAATAACCTATATTATATTCTTCGATATTTTAACTGTCTATATTTTTAACATTCGATATTATATTACTTACCTTAAAAACAATATTTTTGATGTCTATATTCTGTCCAGTCGATATTTTGTCCATTCGATATTTAAAACTCGATAATATGTCCAGTCGATATTTTGTAGTCGATATTTTGACTGTTCACCGATTAAGGATAAGGTAGGTTGCACATTGCGGCTCAATATGACTGAAGGAAATCACAGGAATGGTGGCCTGTTACAATCAGCAGACCATCATGTCTGTCATTTATTTTCAATAAAGCATTTTCTTTTTTTAATGGGCTCCTAATCCTTGAAGGAAATTGATTATGTTTAAAAAGAATAGTTGACTGTTTTTTTTGTTTGTTAAAGTCACCCATTAAAAAAAAAAAAAATTACATTCATAAAGCAAATATATTAACACCTGCTTTTGAGGTTTTATCAGTAAAATATCAATGTTTTGTGACCGGATATCAGTTGTAAAACATTAATACATACGATACCGATTAAGTATTCTGAAGGGACACCAACAACATGCCTCTTGAGATTTTGAATAGGTATCCATTCGGAATCCCATTTTAGGAATAAGAAAAACTTTTCTGATTGCTAAAATGGGATTAGTACATAAGAAAAAGCATTTTAACAATTGCAAACACTAAGGGGTCGATTCCGATTCGGGAAAAAAAATGTCCGTACGATTTGTAACCGGAGCCCTCTCCGTACGAATCGTACCCGTCCGTCCGAGTCGCGAAGTACTATTTGTATTCCGTGAATCCGTCCGAATCGTCGCGATCCGTAGGTATTGCAAGGCTGAAACCGTGCACCGTACGACTCGTACACATACCGTACGACTCGTACACATGCCGTACGACCCGACGAGTACGATCCGGACCGGGGTATGAGGACGCGATTCGTACGGTCCACGTCAGGTAAGGGCGAGTCGTACGGAAAATCACACAAACACATACACACCGTACGGTCCGTACCCCCCATAATCATACGATCGGTGTACGAGCCGTACCCCCATCGTACAATGGGGGTACGGCTCGTACACCGATCGTACAATGGGGGTACGGCTCGTACACCCCATGATCGCAGGGTTACGGTGTGTACCCCTGCGATCATGGGGGGTACGCACCGTACCTGGGGGGGCCGTTCCGTACCTGTTTCGGAACGAACTCTGCTTTTACGGCTGTTTTCAGCTCCCGTAGAAAAAGGGTCGTACGGTGCGTACCCAACACGTATCGTACTTGCTGGGTCGTAAAAACCAGCCGCAACCGTACAAATGTCGCGTACAGCGGGTTCCGAGGGAGAATCGTACGGAGATTAGAGTCGTGCGGTGCCTTGTACGACTCGTACGGAGTACGGCTCCTGGTACGAATCGTACTTCATCGTACGTACGGGACGTTTACAGGTACGATTCATACGGGGGAAAAACGCTCCGTACGACGATTCGGAGCGCTTTTTACCGGATCGGAATCGACCCCTTAGTTGGAGGGTTTATAACTGGCAAAATGGTTTGAACATATGATCCTTAATTAGAAGCAGTGTATATGAACGAAGAAAGTGCGACAGCTGGTACGCTAATGAAAAAAACAGTGCTTCCACCAAAGAACAAGTGCCTCAACAGTAGTTGTGTGGAGCCAGCAAAAAGGATTTGATTTTGCACTCAGCAGGTTTGGTTGGTTTGGAATCTCATCAGCATATTGCTTGAACTACAAGTCGGAATTAAAGGAAAGCTGTTGGAAGTCACAGTAGATACAGGTTTTAAACTAGTACTGTGTAGAGTATATGCTTATACATTGTTTGTATTTACTGAACCTTTAAGTGGTATCTCCTTTGACCTCCTTAATAGAATGTGTAGTCCTTCTAGGTTCTATTTAGAATGCATGTATTGGGATAAGTTGGTGGAAGAGCAAGTATCACTGACCCAGGGCTGTTACTCTGGAATCAAAATTTACCTTTGTAGCATTTGTGCGAGTGGTCACTCCAATCTGGCGATGTGCGACTTGAACAGCCCTCCGTAACCTAAGAAGAGTCATGCGGAAGGATTTTGCTTTGCATGAGTCTTCTCTGTAATCGTCTGATTACCATGTGATGCAGTTTTATGGAGAATGCAAGAATTTGGACTAATGCATCTGTTGAGGTACAAGATTTCCCAATTTGGTTAAAGACAGTCTGTATATATCCGAAACAAGTAACCATGCGGATCACCAGATCAGCCAATCTCATGCTCCCTACTAATAGTCTTTTCTAAGGCTGCACTAGTGTTTGTGCTGTATGGCAGTTAAACTATTACTACATGGGGCCCAAGCTCATAGTGAGTGACTTGTGGTATATAGCTTGTGGCTTTCCTCTAATGCTTCTCTGAGAACTGAGCACGAGTAGACCATTAAGGCTGACATCTGCATGTCGCACAAGTATCCCTGGGAGAAGAAATGTGCAGTTCTTTAGAGGCGAAAAGCTCTACACAAACAGAGTGGCATCGACAAGAAGTAGGCGCCGGAAATAGCAGTTTGTTTTTCATCACTAGCGGGGCTCGGAAAACATGGCGCCCGTGTGAGGAGCGGTAGCGTGCGTCCTCGGTGAAGCCCTCCGCTTCCTTTCCCCTCCCTCTCTCATGGATGCACGGAAGGTCGCGGTGCCGCTGAACGGAAAGGCGCTGCCTCTCTGAGCCGTCCAGCGGATGTGTTTTGGGGCTTCGAACTGGGCCGCCGCCCCCACCCTCATTCCTGCTCGCGGGCTTTCTCTGCCACAACGCTGGAAGGCTGCAGCCGTGGAGCTCAGGCGTGGCCGCAGCGCAGCGGCTCGAGGACTCCTCCGGGGAAAAGCAGCGCAGGCGGGCATTTGCAGAGATCGCGGTAAGGTGACGGGGGGAAAAGGAATTGGCGTCTTTTTTCCCCTGGCGACCTCTGTATCAGATCCTTCTGTCCCGTTTTTGGAGTCCCCAGAGGTGTTTTGCGATGGTGAGCTGGCTGCTGCCTGTGTGGGTGACGGTCAGAGTGTGTACAGGGGGGGCACAGGTGAGGCTGTTTTTGTGAGCTCTAAGAGCTCTAGCTCTGGAAAAAATAAGAAAAAAGCCAAGAGTAAATCACGAAAAGGAGGGGGGAGAGGCAGGGGGTTAGAGGACAGTCAGGTATTATCATCAGACTGTGGCAGTGAAAGTGATTTGCAGGAGGGGTACGTTTTTGAACCAAAGGGGCGCCAGAGGGGGCTCCAGAGAGCTGCAATCAAAGAGAGACAGTGTGAGCTAAAACCCGCTCGTATAACCCCCTCCTTGCGCTCATTTTTTTAAGTTTTGCCCCAAGTTTTGAATATTCAGAAGCCCCATATAGCTGAACACTCTGACCGTTTAGACTTTCAAGAGAAAATTACCTCCCATATGGCAGATCTTGCTCTAGAAGATACAATCATGCCAGTAGATGGGTCAGGCAGTAATGACCAGACGCCAGTCAGCTCACAACTTGTTCAAGACATCCAAGATAGTCCACCGTCAAAGAATCCAGGAACCTGTGAGGTAGTTTCGAAACAGACACCGAGAAATAATCTGCACCCGCTGCAAGTAGAAAGGGGAGAGTCTGGCGTAGGTGTGGATACAGCTGGTTCCTCGATTGAGTCTTTGTTAAACTCTCTAAAAGCAGACATAAAGCAGGGTTTCGCAACATCTGCTGAAAATCAATCAGAGATTAGGGCTGCCTGCGACGTCTTGGAGCGAAAAGTAGATCGTTTGAACGAGAGGACAGAAACCCTTGAAGGCTCGGTAGAAGAACTTAAAGCCAATTTGGGTTCTGCCCAAGCAAAAATTCTTAACTTGCAAAGAGAGGGAGATGCGATTCGCGAGAGGGTTGAGTCTTTGGAGAACTTTTCAAGAAGAAATAACCTCCGGCTTCTGAAGATTCCTGAGGGGAGAGAGGGAGGCGACATAAAAACCTTTGTCGTAAAACTGCTAAAAGATTCACTCAGCTTAGAAGAATCATCAGATATCTTGGGGAGAGATATCCAAAGGATTCATAGGGACCCTTTCCGTCTAAAACCTGGCAGAGAGAAGCCTAGAAAAATTCTGGTCAACTTTCTTACCTATTCTATCAAAGAAAAAATCCTAAATCTGGCCCTAAAAAATAAGACTTTAAATGGTCCGGATTTTCCTTTTGAGATTCGCTCTGACCTGTCAAAAACCACCCTGGATCGGCAGTGGGAGCTGGGCCAGAGGATGGAGAAATTATGTGCCCTAGGTGCAACAGTGCAAATGAGATTTCCTGCTTTTCTGCGCGTTATGTATAAGAACAAAATGCACAATATTAGATCTCCTTTTGAGGCGGATGAAATGTTGGAATCACTAAAGGATCATTCCCGGGGAGGAGCAGGAATCTTCTAAAAAAACAAAACAAAAAAATGTTTGTCTGATCTCTCCATGCCATATTTGGGTCGTATGGTAGAAAAGACAGGGATCTTCCAGCCAGTCAAGAAATGTAACAGAAGTTGATTAGAAAACATATAAGAGGGCAAAGGAACTTAATTGTCAGACACAAAAAAAAAAAAAAAAGATATGTATATGTATATATATATATGTATATGTATGTATATATATATACATATATATATTTAAAAAAAAAAAAAAAGAGAGAGGCTGGAAGTCTTTTAAAATGGGGTTGTTTAGGTGTCACTGGGAGGCTCTTTTTTAGTTATTTGTTTACTGTACTTTTATATTCTTTAGGAGTGAGTACCTTTTGCACTACCTTTGCACTACCTATTACGCAGCTTGTGAGTGGAGGGAGGGGAGGAGGGGGGAGGAGGTAGAGGGCGCAAACTGGCAATACATCTGTCCAGTTTAGGTGGGGTAGGGTTTTCCAGGGGGGAGGGTGTTGCACAGGGTGGCAGGGGTAAAAATAAAAAAATAAATCCTCAAATGTCTGAGCCCGAAGGGTACTTGTATGCAAATAGCCTAACCTATCAACGAATATTTTTTGCCTCATGCCCCATAAAAATCAGAGTAAGACATGACAACAAGGTGGCAGGGAATTTAGAGGAGGCAGGGGGGAGCGGTGACTGTTTGAGGAGATGATTCAGTTACATTTTTTATCCTGGAATGTCAATGGCCTGCGCACTAGGGGGAGGAGAGCAAACATTTTTCAATATTTGAAAGATTCCCCGGCACAGGTCATAGCCATTCAGGAGTCACACCTCCTCAAGGCGGAAACAACAGAGTTTCTAAAAAAGGAAAAATGGGTTGACAATTTTATTTGCACAGACCAATCAGCAAACATTAGGGGGGTGCTTTTTATTTTCAAAAAACAAGCAAAAGCACAAATCATGGAATATAGGGAGGATAGGAGTGGTCAGTGGCTTATTGTAAGGGTTATGTTAGATGGCCTTCCTTTCATCCTGATCGGGTATTACGGCCCTAACCAGGACGACCCCACCTATTTGAATATCATACGAGACAACCTACTGGCTCTTCATGACCAGTTATTTGGATGGGTGACTTTAACATCGTCCTAGACCCGACATTAGATAAGTCTGCTAAATCTAGAGCCTGTGCCCACTCCAAATCTAGACAAGTTCTCGTAATAGCAATGTCACAATTGGGTCTTGCAGATGTTTGGAGGGAAAGGGCAGAGGATACGTTGGGGGTTTCTTTCCGAAACTTTGAATACAATCATGTGTCTAGGATAGACTATGCTTTGTTTAGTTATTGTCTGAAAGACCTATTGATAGATATTTCCTACCTTCCCTCACATCTCTCCGATCATTCGGCCATCTCATTTATATTGAAACCAGGACACAAACATAGCCATTCTTCTTGGTCATTCGATCGCACCATTCTTTTAGAAAATGAGGAGGTCAATTTTTTTCGATCAGAGACCCGGCATTTCTTGGAGGTAAATATAGATTCTACGGAAATCCACGTCATGTGGGATGCATTAAAAGCCTTCTGGAGGGGGTGTATAATGAGAAGAGCTTCCTACAGAAGGAAGAAATACAGGGAAAGTGTTGAAAATCTGGAGGGGGAAATGAAATCTATTGAAAGCACCTTGGGTGTCCAAACTAGATCAGGTGCAGACTTTGAAAGATATGGAGAGTTAAAGTCACAATTAGAAAATATATTACAAGCTAGGGTCTCTAGAAGGTGGGAGGCGAGCAAAATATCTCATTTTGAGTTTGGCGAGGCGGCGGGGAAAATTCTCGCTTGGAAAACTAAAACCGACTAAGCTCGAAATTATATCAGGGAGATTAGGGTGGAGGGAGATGCTGTCCCCCAGATCACTAAGGATGAAATAGGAGGTGCTTTCCGGGACTTTTTCCAAGACATCTATAAGGAAGACACCCTGGAGGATAAGGCAGTGAGGGAGGCCTGGCTAGACCAACTTTCTATTCCAAAGCTATCACCAGAGCAGAGTAGGTCGTTGGAAGAAGAGAAATTAGGAAGGTTTTGGGGCAAGGAAAGCGGGGGAAGGCAGCAGGCCCCGACGGGTTGCCAGGGGAATTTTATAGGGCCCTTAAGGAGGAGATTGCCCCAATAATGGCTTCTATTTTTAATAACATCCTTTTGGAGGGGAGGGACCCTCCAAAGTCTTGGAACGATGCCACGGTTGTCCTAATACCTAAACCAGGGAAAGATCCGAAAGAATGTGGGTCATATCGCCCAATCTCGCTCCTCAACAGCGATTATAAAATCTTTGCAGCTATTATGGCATCCAGGTTGGGGAGGGTGGCGAGCTCTTTAATTCATGAAGACCAAAAGGGCTTTATTAAGGACAGATACTTAGCTGACCTCATGCAAGATCTGGTTGGGGTGATTGACATCGCTACCACTTTTACTCTGCCTCTGGCTGTCTTTACGCTGGACGCGACTAAGGCCTTTGATAGGGTCAATTGGTCCTATTTGACTGCAGTCATGGAGAAATTCAATCTGCCTGGAAATTTCTGCCGTATGATTTCACTCATATATAAGGCCCCGACGGCAAAGCTTTATGTAAATAACTCCCTAACAGAGCCTTTTGAAATTTCAAGAGGCACAGGGCAAGGTTGCCCGCTTTCTCCCCTCCTTTTTAACCTATATATTGAACCATTCGCACAGATTCTTAGAGAGGAGGCTAATATACCACCATTTAGCTTTGGAGGGTGGGAAAAGCAGGTAGCTTTATATGCCGATGACATCCTCTTAATGACATCAAATTTAGATCTGGCCCTTCCCTCGGTGATCAGGAGGGCTGAGGAGTTCGGTAAAATCTCCGGATACAACATAAATTCCGAAAAAAACTGAAATTATGGTTTGGAATATCTCAAATACTCAGGTGAATGTAGTGTCCTCTATGCGTTATCTTGGCATCAGAATAACCCAAGATATAAGTAAAATCGCCACTTACAATCTTGAGCGAGTACATAAGGAATGTCAAAAACAACTAAAGGCATGGAACCATCTCCCGCTATCTATCTTTGGGAGGACAAACCTTATAAAAATTTCCATCCTGCCTAAATATACCTTCTTGTTTAACTCTATCCCTATGGCTTTCGATGTCAAACAAATATCTAAATGTCAACAAGAAATAAACTCTTTCATTTGGAGGAATAGAGCCACGAGATTGGCTTGGAAAAAACTGAGGAGAAGGAGAGAAAAAGGAGGGTTAACGTGTCTAGATATCCAATATTATGCTTGGGCTTTCCAATTATCCTTTTCAAGAATGCTTCTAAAAACACCAGTGGATAACCCTAGGGGGAGGATGTTTCGAGCTATGTTGGAGGGGTCAGAACTTTCATCTGACGGTTTTCTTTTTACGTTTGGGGACCAGAAATTCTTTAAAAAAATAAAATTAAAAACTCTTCAATCATTGGCCAGTAGTTGGTCCATAATTAGGAGACGAACAGGGATGAGCTACTTTTCCAACTTAGCCCCCATCTGGGATTCGCCTGGCACTCCTTTGTGTCTTAAAGACAGGCTGGCATGCTCAATAAAGGAAGCCGGAATTCTCAACTGGGGAGAGCTGATAGCAGGAGGTTCATTGATACCTTGGGAGGCTTTGCGGGAGAGAGTCGGGCCTAGGTTAACCAACTTTAAATACATACAGTTGACGAGTTGGGCTCAGGCATTGATAAGGAAGGGAGTCCCCCTGGGAAATTACAGTAACTTAGAAAATCTATTGATGAGAAGACCAGGGGGGGGGGGGAAGGAGGTTGCATGTTGGTACTGGGCGATCCTGGAGGAGATAGATGATGACATCAGTCTCCCGGAGGTGCTATGGGGTAGCAATGTGGGTGAACAGTGCCAGCATTTGTGGCGGAACTCTTTTAGTTTACTGTATAAAATTGTGAAGCCAGCTTGGCTGAGACGAAACCACCTATTTACTTTACATCGTGCATATCTGTCTCCCCAAAAATTAACAACAAATGGTGTACAGAGTTCCCCCGGGAGAGCTCAAGAAATTTGGCTCAACCTATAATTCTCTCTCGTGATATCTAGACAAGGGGTGAAGAAAGGGTCTCAAGTGTGCAGTGTAGACCCATATTCCAGAATGAAAAGGTACCTCACACAGGCTATCGACAGGACCACAGCTGTAGCCCCAGTCGATAGTTGTCCAGCCTCATCATCGGTACCCTGCTCCTTCGGCAGGCTGGCGGTGCAATGCCCGTCGGGCAGCGGTGAGAGCTGCACTTTTGGTGGAGATCTTTAATTCTGGGCCAGCGGGTGTGTGCGTGTGAGGGGCCTAAGGGAGTGTAATCGTGAGCGTGGTAGTGAAGTTAAAAGAAGTCAGGGGAGTCCTGTTGGTGAATGTTTTATTGGTCAGGCTCCCTGCTTCAATAAAAAGAAAAGGGGTACTAAGGGGTGGCAAGTAATGGAACCAACCCTTATTCAACCCTTTATGTGCAAGAAGTGGTCAACATGTTTCACGCCCTAAGGGCGATTCATCAGGACCTGGGTGCTCATAAATTACTTGGTTCCTTTAAAAATTTGTCAGGACACCAGTATACGACCTGAGGTAGTGTCGTATCATAATGGTTCCACTGAGGGGACCTTCTGGAACCCTAATGTTTCCTTCTTGAAACCTCACGGGCCGTCCAAGTGGGGCCAGCAGCGAGATGAGGGAGCCCTCTAGCGTCGCTGCAGGCAAGCTGCTCTGCACCTACCCCTCCCACAGGAAACCAAGGTCTGGACAGCCCCAAAAATTAGCCAAATTCCAGCCAGGAAAAAAGTGTAACTAATGTGATCTTGCAGAAGCCTCAGATGTGCACATGTTTAAAGAGTGCCCAGCCATTAGCCGTTTTTGGGAAGAGGTGATGGATGCCCTTTCTTCTATTCTAAATATCACTTTGAGTAGCACTCTCCCTCTGATTATCTTCTGGATTGATGAAAACATCCTAGGGCATGCCAGATCCTTCCTGTTTTTTGCAATTTTAATGGCAAGGAGACAGATCTGTAGGTTTTGGGTGGATACAGCCCCTCCAACATATACAGGATGGTTATCGTCCCTATATGAAGTTTCTAATGTAGACATGGCCAGATCCTGCAGCAGGAAAAGAGTTGCTTTTTGGGAATATTTGACACAGTGGAAGTAGGTTTCCGGGTTTTTTTTCTTTTTTTTCCCCGGTCCTATGATTATGCCAGCTTCCCTGCTCCATGGACCTACAACAAGGGTCTTTCTCCGAATCTCTGGTCCAACAGGCCGAAATATGCTTAGATGGAGTTTTTTAAAGGTCCCCCTCTTTGTGTGTGGTTTTCTCCTTCTTCCGCCAACCAAACATCTTTTCTTTTTTGTGCAACTGTCTGATGCGCACTACAGGTTTCTGGTGGGCAGGACAAGTTAGCACAATATGGTGGTCGGTGGTTTCTTCAAGCACACATAAGGGTTCGGCAAATGAGGACAAGAAAAAAAAAAAAAGAAAAGAAGTAGGCGCCATCACTCCATACATCAGGTGCTAGAATATGAAACACATTGTTTCAGGCGAATGGTACATCACACATTGTACGTATGCTGTCAATTTCACCTCATAGTTGCCAATGAGAAGTTAGAGGTGTGCAGTATTCTTAGTGTGTTTGACACTGGGAAACCAGGAGGCGTACTATGTCAGCATTGAGGCTAACACACCACTGATCCTACAAAGTTGAAATTTCGATGTCACTGCTTTGCTGTAACAGTAAATTAAAGAAAATATTTTAACTCTGGATAATTGTGTTTTTCTTCTAAATGCTTGTATTTCTTTTTCAATGTTATTGTGTCTACGCACAAAGTTAAATTAAGTGTTTTCACAAAAAGAGTATCGTTTTGAACTAAAGATACAGGGCATTTATTTTTGGCAGGAACTTTATATTATTTCACAGTCATTCTTATGTTAACATATTCTAAATAGTTGTGTTCATTTTTTTCTTGATGGTGACTTCTCAACAATTTTATTAAAATCCACCTCAAGTGTTTCTGTCAGTACCAAGAGAGCCTTTTATGAACTGTACTGGATCGAAAGAGTATTTTGTAAAATATGTTTCCACTGTCCTGTATAAAAATGTACCGTCATCAAGAAAAAAAAAATTAATGCATTGTTTAGGTCCTAAATGGGTGCATGTGTACAACCCGATGCAAAAACTAAAGAGAAAGGTGCTGGTGACAATAATGTCTTTGTAAATGCCATAGCAGATCTAAATGAACCTTATTCTCCTACAGTATGCATTGCTATTAGTTGTAAATTTGTTTTTAAATGAAAACAACAAAGACAGAAGAGGACTATGTATCTGCTTTATGAATGCACATTTTTAAAAGTGAATGATGAGTTTTTTAAATATTTTTTTTAGTAAGACTGATATAAATAATCAAGGGGTGTTGGAGAAAATCAGGGTGAGTGGAGATTTAATGCCTAAAAGTAAAATAACAATTATTAAAAAGGCTGAGTTATCACAGAGATGTTGGAAGACTACTTTGCAAGGTAAGAAGTTAAATCAGTGAAAAGGGTTGTAAACAAAATATCAGATAGTAACATATTTAAGGCAAATGAAAGAGTCAAGTCTGAGAAGTTTTTTCTTACAAAGAGGAGCTGTAATTCATGTGGTAGATCACAACACAATTCGCCATATACGTAATGTGAAATGTATGGAGTGTGGTGTCATTGGACATTAAGTAAGAGTGTGCAAAAGGAAGGAAAGTAAGTAAAAAGTCTCATGCATTGCAGGGAATAACACTAATCCCTCTGAAAGTAAAGGGGGCACAAAATGAGATGTTAAGGAGAGAACCAAACTTGAACTTGTTCTGAGCATCAAAAGAGGGAAGTGAAACAACAATTTGTCAATTTGTGTTGGATGACCTTTAGGGGAATTCTACTACAAGTAGAGGCTGATTTTGGAACTTCCTATACTCTATTTTCCCAGAACGTATGGGAAGGAAAGTTGTAACAAAATTAGGGAGTAGTTTGGAACCGTCGGACATTAACTCCAAAAGTTATATAGCAATAGCTTACAAATACTAGGGGTTCAGATCATTAATTTTCAGAGTTCAAAATAGGTATGCAATGGGTAAATTATACGTTGGCTGTGTTAGGATGGAAAAACAAAGATGCTTGTATATTACGTTAGATCCTAGCAGTATGGACCTGGAGAGAATGCCAAGGTCTGAAAACCAGGAACATTTATTGAGGTTTTCGAGAACAGGTTCACAAATAGGATAATTTTTAAAACAAATGCTGAACCTAAGATTCACCAAATAATGAGAAATTAATCATTCATAATGAGAGGTTAAGGTAAAGCTGATTTAGAAAATTTGCATTTAGCTCATGCTATATAAACAAAAGAAACATCTGAGCCAATGGCAAGGTAACATTATGTGTGTATATCATGTGTTTAGACAATAATATTATAGTTGGTCAATTTCCTTTAACAAAGAGTGATGAAATCCTGTTGTTAACGAGGAATATAAATGGTTTTCCACCTGAGGCCCAACTTCATCCTATGACCAGGTAGGTTTACATTCTGAGAGTAGGGTGTTAACTCTGTTTATTACACCATTTGGATGTTTCCAGTTTCAGCGCATGCCATTTGGCTTGGCATCAGCTACAGTTTTTTTTTGAAGGCTGCTGATGGATTCGTTTGAGGAAATGTCACCGGCCATTCATTTTCTTGGTGATATACTGGTGATGAGCAGTGACAGAAAGAACAGGATAACTGACTGCAGTTTTGGAGATCTTGAAAAAAAATGTTTGCTAGCAGAAATTACCAAATTTAATATCACATATTTAGCCCATGAGTAAGTGGTAATAGGAATAAACCAAAAGAAAAGTTAGTGGAAGTTATACAGAAAAGTTCAGCACTTAAATCTAAGACTAATACCAGGTTTTTATTTGGTATAGCCGAATATTATTCCAAACCTGTCACCGACTTCTCTGAAAGTTTGTTAAAGAGTGACACCAAATTCAAATTGTCCAAGCATCTTTCGAGGAAATAAAGAATGTCAATCATTTACAAAGCAACATGTTTTGCAAGGGTTTGATACCATGTCTAAAACAATTGTGACGACAAATACCAGCAGTAATGGCCTATGTGCTGCTCTAACCCAACAAATAATGCAGGGAAGGAATGTGTGGTCACGTTTGCTTTATGTTTTCTGTCACCAACTCAGGAAAGGTACTCAGTGATAGAAAGAGAGACTTTGGCCTGTATTTGGGCCCTAGAACATTTTTTAAAGTACATTCGGGTAAAAGAGCTTATCCTTAGAACTGATCACAAGCCTTTAACTATATTTGTTTACAACAGGCTGCATGCTAAGCTCATCAGCCAGAATTTCAATGCAGTCTATGGGTCTACAGGATTAATTTAATTATGACAAATATACACTGGGCGAGTAAAATGTAACTTCTACTTTTTTAAGCAGAATGTTGGTTCCTCTGCAGGAAATTGATGATGATGTCTGGAATACAACATTAATTCTGTTATAGAAGAAACAGGGAATAATGGATCGAATACAGAATAGATTAGAATATGGCATACAGTAACAATGAGGTACTAAGAGAAGTAAGACAGTGTGGAAAATGGACAGGGGGAGCAAAGGTGAGATCAAGCCTGAGTTGAAAACTTTTAGGAAGTGCAGGATGAATTTCGAAAGGATGGTAGCAAAGAAGTAGTGGTTGTATTCCTCCATTGGCTTTGAGGAGGATTACAGCTCTATGTCATAAGGTACACATGAGAATTTTAAGAACTAAGAAGAGCATTAAAGAGCTTTATTGGTGGCCAAGGATGGACTAAGATACTGAAAGATTTGTACAGAGGTCTAGCAATTCTGAAAAAGTGGATAAAACACAAAAGACTCAAAAACTGAAGTTGTATCCTTTCGAAAGTCCTACTAAACACTGAGCACATCTGGCATTTGATATTATGTGTCCTGCTGTGGGAGTCATGGAACGGGCAAGTTTTTTAAAGATTTGGTAGATGCATTTTTTAAATGGTATGAAGCGAAGATTGTTGAAATGTTCACTATAGACTGATATTGGCATTCAATTTAAATCAAAAGATAGGTTGAACTATTTCGAGGTTGCTAACATCAAGCACAGGTTGGAGTAACTATCAGATTAGTGGGAGTGGAGCAGTCAGTTGAAGAGGGCAAATGGGTGATTAAGTAAAATCTACATTTGGCTCTTGGAGGTGGAAAAATGGATGCTACTATATCATTCATTGGACAACATGAGTGATTTTCTAATTCACCATGTCTTCACTCGTGTGACTGTCTACGTGCCTCACAATTCCTATGTCCCTTCTTTTCCATGCGTAACTACGTTCCCTTTGTGGTGTTCTGTACTTCAGTTAGTACCAAAAAAAAGGACACCTTAGGCTTGGACTCGGCTCTGTGCTGTCTCAGAAGGTAGTTTGATATCCAGAAGGCCCAGTGCCAACTTGACAGTGCTAAGTGTCCCATAAGCTTCTGAGTGTTCAAGCTTTCCCAGTTGTTGGCATTGCAGTGATGCACAGAAACTGAAGCAAAAACTGAAGTACAGTGTTGATAAAAGCACTCAAAATCCAAGGGTAGTTATAGAGTAGCTTTAATGTGTAACCATCAACAGCAGAAGTTCCAGCAAACTGTCTTCTCAGTAATAGGAATGTAATCATTCTGACAATGATGTCACTGTCTATGACATTCTTAAAGATACAGCAACATAACACATCCCCCATACATAATAAAAGAACAAATTGAATATTGATGAAAACACCAAACAACATAAAAGAAATAAAGAGTAACAGTGAACATTAATGCATCACAAAATCACTGAACTTCTTGGGAAGCTGTAAAGATCTTCTAGGAGTATTCCTCTGATAACTGGTGGAAGGAGGAACATTGGGAATACTGGGAATACAGGGAAGTTTGAGACCATCACAGCATGGATTCTTGACATCATCGTATCTGGCTAGTTTAGACATGTTCCAAGTGCAACCATTGTCTAAAGTGACAACATTTTTTTTTATGGAAACAATGGTGAAAGGACCAATAAAGTTCGAAACACCCTTGTGACCAAACTTTGGTTTTTTCACAAGAACATTGTCACCTACATTCCATTTTTTGTGTTTGACAACCATTTTAGTATCATAGCGTTGTTTGTATTTTTGTTGATAATTTGTCAACACAATCCTCCTTTTCACTTCCCTTTCTACACTGTCCTCAACCAGCTTCTCTGGAAGCCAAGTTGGATTTAGTTTTGAACATGCTAATCTGCCTCTCAAAGCCTCAAAAGGAGACCTTTGCATAACAGCATTGGGAGTAGTGCGATGTGCCCACCATGTCTCCCTTAAAACATTGCTGAATGAAATTTTGGATTCTAAAGCCCTTTGTGCACAACTTTTTACAACCCTATTCATCCTCTCCGTGAGACCATTTGCTTGAGGAGAGTAAAGAGCTGTCTTCTGATGAATAATACCGAGGTTTTTCAAGAAGCTGTCCATCTCATTGGATGTAAATTGTACCCCATTGTCAGTGAGTAAAATTTTGGGAACACCCTCAGACCCAAACACATCCTTTAAGAATTCAATCACAGTTCTTGAGTTAACTACACTCATGCATTTAGACACAACCCACTTTGAAGTGTAGTCTACCAATAATACAACATATCTCTCATGTGAGGGCATAAGTTCAAAAGGGCCAGCTATGTCTAGGCCTAACTTTGTCCAAACCGCCACAGGAACTTCCACAGGTGACAACGGGGAGTGACTGGTGGTACGTGACTTGTCATTCACCGCACACAAATGACAATCTTTAACTACAGCTTCCACCATGCGATCCATTCCAGGCCACCAATATCTTTCCCTGATGCGAGCTTTTGTCAAATTTCTTCCCAAATGCCCTTCATGAGCCAGGTTGACAATCCTCTCTCTCAATTCACTAGGAGGCACAACTCTATCACCCCTCATTAAATTCCCTTGAAAAAAAGTTAAATCATCTCTTACGGACCAAAAAGGTTTCAGCACACTTTCTAGAGTATCATAATCCGGCCAACCATTCCTGATAACATTCCTTAGTAATAAAAAGACAACATCATCATCCACTTTGCGTGACCATTCTTCCTCGGAAATGGTAGACTCCAAAACCCAATTTATACATGTGGTAATCTCTGTGATACAATCTCTATCTATGGGAAGACGTGATAAGCAATCAGCAGGTTTGTTGTTTAATCCCGGAATGTATTGCACAGAAAAGTTGAACTCTTGTAAGCCTTCACTCCATCTTTTCAATCTTGGTGTCATATGATCACTTTGATGACATGAGAAAATTTGAACTAGAGGACGGTGATCCGATTTAACCACAAATGGTATCCCCCATAAGTAAAATTTGAAGTGACATATAGACCAATATATTGCCAACGCTTCTCTTTCAATGCAAGAATAATTATGCTCAGGTTCTTTTAGAGCCCTTGAAGCGAAAGCAACAACAACTTCTTCACCATTGACAACTTGGAAAAGCACAGCACCTAATCCTTTAAGACTGGCATCGGTTGTCAATATAGTTTGGAGTTTGGAGTCAAAATGACCCAGAGTTGGCATTCCACCAATCTCTTTCTTAACTGAAACAAAAGCTTTCTCGCAATCACTAGACCAGGAAAATTGTACACCCTTTTTTAAAAGAGACCTAATGGGCTCAATGATACTAGCAAAACCCCTAACAAATTTGGAATAAAATTCCGCCATCCCTAAAAATGATTTGACCTGATCCTTATCCACTGGAGTAGGTGCTTTAACAATACTCTCAGCTAGTTCTAATTTGGGCTGAATTCCGTTCCCTGAGATAACGTGTCCCAAATACGTGACAGACTCTAAGCCAATACGACACTTTTCCTTTTTTACTGTAAGTCCACTCTCGTTTAACTTGTCTAACACAGATCTCAACACTTTGTCATGCTCATACGTGTCTACACCATGAATCAAAATATCGTCCTGAAAGAACATTACATTGGAGAGACTGCCCAAAATCATTTTCATCACTCTCTGGAAACATGCAGCTGCTGAGGCTAAGCCAAACGGCATTCTTAAAAAACGGTAAGCACCCAGAGGTGTAACAAATGATGTCAAGTGCCTGCAGTCCTTATGCAGCACTACTTGATGGTAAGCAGAAGAGAGATCAAGAACACTAAAAATCCTTGCTCCCTTTAGGATGCTGATACTCTCAGTTATGTTAGGCAAAGGCTGACGGTCTACCCAGATCCATTCATTCAACCCGCGAAGATCCACACACATTCTAATCGATTTCCCACCATCCTTGGGTGCTAAAACCACTGGACTCAACCACTCTGATGATTCAATCTCTTCAATCACTCCTAATTTTAGTAATTTCTCAATTTCAAGTCTAAGTGGTTCCAGCATCATATTAGGTACTTTCCTGACTTTGTGTACACATGGTCTGGCAGATTTTTTAAGGATGATTCTATGTTCAAATCCTTTTAGACACCCTAATTTGTCAGAGAAAACATTAGGATAATCATCAAAATATTTAGTAGATTCACACACAAGACTTATCTGGGAATGAAGATAACTGGAAAGAAAATCTTTCTTCAGCATGACTTGATTTTTTGGATCTTCAGCTCCCGGATTAAGAATAATTCCTAAATCATGCTGATGCCGCCATCCCAGGAGATTGTCACCTCTGACAGCTACATAAACTTTCCCAGATATACACATACCACTAAAGGAAATGTTGGCTACAATATAGCCTAAGATCTCTATTTTTGACTTATTGTAGCTAAGGGGAGAGATATCAGAGGGTAATAATTGAACATTTTCCAACCCAACCACTTCATCCCAAATCTTATTTCCAATTAACGTGAAAGGAGATCCAGAGTCTGCCATGAGTTTAAATACAAATTTGTCAATTTTCACATCACAGAATGGCATAAAAATACGTTCTGTGTCGACCATCGCATCATTAACATTGGACACTACAAGTGTACGTACTATATCAGAGGTTGGTTCACTAACTTCTCTCTTCTTTCCAGATCTACATACACGTGCATAATGTCCTTTGATACCACAATTATTGCAGATGCTGTCTCTAGCGAAACAATGGGGAAAATTAGAAGAATGAGAGAAACTCCCACATCTGAAACAACGCATCTTGTGGTTACTTATAGGACGTTGTTGGCGAGAGTCACGTTCCTTAAAGAAAGTAGACTCTTTGGACGAAGAAGGGCGATTATCAAGGTTGTTTTTCTGGACCCTCGTCGCCAGTGATAAAAGCACTCAAAATCCAAGGGTAGTTATAGAGTAGCTTTAATGTGTAACCATCAATAGCAGAAGTTCCAGCAAACTGTCTTCTCAGTAATAGGAATGTAATCATTCTGACAATGATGTCACTGTCTATGACATTCTTAAGGATACAGCAACATAACAAGTGTAGCAAGAAATTGACCGGGTCAGGACAAAGCCCCGAAGGACACCCACTCAGAATAGGATGGATGCCTATCTGTCAGAGCACCAGCATACGGCGTAGGATCAGTACAGTCGGTGGAAAGAGAACCCGGAAGTGCTTTGGCTACAGCTGCGGCCTGTACATGCAGGTAAGAGCTGTGGGGCGGTGGCGCGGGGTGGGGTGGGGATTTCGACAAATGACAATGAGGGAAAATTTGTTATTTATTTAATTTTCCCTCATCCTCTGTCGTAATCCACCCCCACCCAGCCCCACTACTCTTACCTGCACAGGTTGCGGCTGTTGGGCTATGACAACCAAGACTGACGAGGAGTCATCATGGTGGGCAATGTCAAATGCAGCATAAAGGTAAAAATTATTTAAATTAAAGCACAAGTGATTTTTGTGAGTTGGGATAGCCACAAAATTCAATATGTGAAATAGTCCAGTTTCTGAGGAAAACATTCTACAGAGTCTTCACGGCAGAGGATTCCCAGACCTGGTTGTGAGTTATGGAGGAGGTAAACAGAAAAAAATGACTTTTATATATCTCAAAGAAAAAGTGGAGAAGGGACCTAGGGGTAATGCTGGAGGCTTCAAAGGAGCCTGAATAGCCAGTGGGAGGCTCCTTAGTCATAATGATCAACACACTTAATTTAAAATTGATGGTTTATGCTTCTGACAGGGACTGCTGAATAGCTGAGAAAGTTTCTGGAGTACAAGAGGCATATGAGCAATAATGATTGGAGGGCAAATGTGTGCAGAATGGGGCTGTCATTGTAAAATGGATGCCAGTAATGTGGAGAGATAAAGGGGGTCAAGTAAGAGAGGTGGTTAAGAAGTGAAAAGGGAGATGGGGGAAAAGGTGGGAGGAACATTCAAATTGAAACAATATGTGAGGAGAAGGAGATTGAGCACCTGTTGTCTGTGAGTGAGGGTTCTGTAAGTGTTAAGCATGAAGGCAAGATAGAGATTGCAGGTTTGGAGAACTTAATACAAAAGTCAGTAACTTAGTTTGAAACTATGATGGGTTGGTCACATGTAGGAGGAGTTGAAGTAGGTAATAATGATAGCATGTCAGCACTTACAGGGTGTGTGATCGTGTCCCATGGTCATTTGTTGAGAAGGGTCCAAGATCAGCTTTTCATGATTCACGTGGACAGAATAGTGAACCAAGGCTGTTGGCGTGGAGTGAGATATGATTTGGTAGGCTACATGCTAGATATTGTGGATTCATCTAAAAGGTTCCAGCAATGGTTATTTTTTTGCGAGGGTCCAAACAAAGGACTACGAGAAACTCTGGGTCAAACGTGATGGACTTTCATAAATTTCAATTCAGAAAATGGAAATATGGAGCTGGTTGGCAAGAGGGGAAATATGATACAATGGAAGGTTCTAAACCCAGAAAAGGTGTGGTGCAGCTTGCCTAAATGGGTGGAAATTCCTGTTGTGTAATAAGCACAATTCCACTCTTAGAATTCAGACTGTTTGGTGACCTGTCTTTCTTCATAATAATTGACAAAGAATTTTAGATACTCCTACCCCACCATCTCAGAATGCAACAGAGCTCACCGGTGGCAGGAACACCACTGAGTGCAGGGGTACAAAGAGACTGGCACCGAAAAGAGTCAGGTGGTCTGTCCGGCACATGACCTCACTATGAGTTGTTGCATCTGTCGAAGTCACTCCGTCGGTGCGCCAGCTCTGGCTTGGAGGATGGAAGTACTGGCAGAGGCTGGAGAACAAGGTGACCGTGGCTTTGGCTGGTGCTGACACAAAATGGCTTGAGATATTGACATGATGTTCACAAGGGAAGCCTTTGAAGCTGGGTCTGGAAAGAAAGCAAAACACTCTCAATGAGGTAATACCTTAATAAGTACAGTGCCAGAAAGGTGCACAGCCATGTTTACTATTGTGTTTTTGCTGGTAACATTCTAGGGATTGAGACTTACATGGGTGAGATTAATACAGTGAGCTCTCGAGTGAAGTCACCCACACCTCTGGAGAAGGTAACTTTCCGTGTCCATTGTGGTGGGAACCCACTGGAAAGGGAGGAATTGTGGCCATATATGGAGAAAGATGGGTTACTCTCATGAGCGTCATCAAAACCTGCATGGAATAAATGACAGAGCCACAATCAGTGGTTTAGATTTCAAACTTAAATATGACACGTTGAGCACACTCACATTGTTTTGCACTGTGCACTGTCATTAAAATATACATGTAATGTACAACTATTTATACACCTGAGTGTATTGTAGTGTATTTGTAATGGCGATGCCACAATACACATTGAATGCAAGAAATGTTTATGCGATTGCAGTGAAGATGAGCCCTCAACAATAGGCATGATCAGACACAGTACATGGAGGCCTTTACAGTGGCTCTTTCTGCTACAATATTTTTGCAATTTTACGTTCTATTAGAATTGGTTATCCTGGGCATTCAAAATCATTATTGAACTTTACATCTTCCTGCCTGTTTCCTCAGGGCCCATGTTAAAGCACCAACACGCTATTCCACAGTACGCCATCCAGTCTATCCATCCAACTGTATGCCACTCCAGTGTATGCCATTCCGCTCTAAGCTACTCCACTCTACAACACTTCACTATATGGTATTCCACTGTACACAACTCTCCAGTACGCCACTCCACTCTACGGCACTGCACTGTAATCTGTTCCATTCTACGCCACTCCACTCTGTGCTATTCAACTGTACGCAACTCCAGTCTACACCACTCCACTCTACGCTATTCCACTATATGCCACTCCACTGTATGCCACTACACTCTAAGCTACTCCACTGTATGCCACTCCAGTCATGCCACTCCCCTTAACTCCACTCGACGCCACTCCACTGTATGCTATTCCACTCGATGTCACTCCACTCTATGCCATTCCACTCTATGCCACTTCACTCTGCACCACTCCAGTCAATGCAATTACACTGTACGCCATGCCACTCTACTCTTTGACATTCCACTCCACTTGATGCTACTCCACTCAACTCTACGACACACTACTCCACAGTACGCTACTCCAATCTATGCCACTACACTAGATCTCACTCCATCTATGCCACTCCACTCTATGCCACTCTACTCTCTGGTATTCCACTGTATGCCACTCCGCTCAATCCACTGCATGCAACTCCACTCTACGCCTGTCCATTCAATGCTACTCAACTGTATGCCACTCCATTGAATGCTATTCCTTTTTTTAAAAAAATTATATTGAAGTCCAAAAATTACAATATAATTAGCATAATACATCCATACAAAGAGTTTACCTTTAGGCATAAAATTAGAATTGCAAGAATAAATAAGTAGCATACAAAGCAATAAAAATCAGGGACAAATACAAAAAAGAGAAAGAAATACTATTAGCTTTTAAACATGCATAAAGCAGTGACCCCTCATGATCTTAATTAAAGTATATAGCCCAGATTATTTTGAACTTCCTAAGCCCCTTCACATGAAGTGCATAGGTGCGTTTACTTCTCCTGACTGCTTTCATCTTATGAGCCAACTCTAGGACAGAGGGAATCAAATCGGTATGCCACCATTGCAACAAAAGTGATCTTACTACAGCCATTGTAATATACAGAAATTTGACCAATTGATCAGGAAGGAGAAGATCTGGATCAGAACCAATAATAATTAACAAATCATTCACTACTAATCAGATACAACATTCAGTTTCCAGATAACAGAAAATATCCTCCCAGAACCTCTGAATCTTAGGGCATTGTAATATAATATGCAACCAATTAGCTGTAGGGTGGTTAATACAGCGAAAACAGTGCGCTGATTGATTGGCATACATTTTCGAGAGGGAAAAAGGGGTTCGGTAAAGTTTCCACTTACTAAAAAATAACATCCTACGCCAATTCGCACCTCTTAATGTACTAAAATTAAGTTTATGAATAACTGACCACGTGTTGGCAGAGATTTCTAAGTCTTCTGTCCAAGATCCAGGCCCCTAACTAGGGCTAAATACTTTTTCCATGCCCCAGGTTTTCTACCTGGCACGTCCTCTAAAAGTTCATGGACTAGCTGGTGGTGTTCAGCGATTTGAGATACGTCTAGATCAGCAAGGAATTTATGGAAGACATGGCTAAGTTAATTACAGGGATGGAATATCTTTTATAAAAGGTCTGACGATTTTTAAAAAGCCATTGAAGACACTTATAGCGGACCAGTGTAGGGGATTTGAAGATTGTCAAAGGGGAATGGATCTGACTTTTCTTACACATCAAGTCTATAAAACTATTACTAAAGAGATGTGATTGTAGTTGAGGCGTGAATCTAGTTAAAAATTGTGCAAAATAAGCATAATAGTAGTCCCTGAGGTTCGGAAGAGCTAAGCCTCCCTGTTCTAGTTCATATAAAGTGCTAAGTGCAATACGCGATGATTTGTTTGCCCAAAGAAAGGTTGTAAACATAGACTCTACTTTGGTGAAAAAGGAGCCTGATAAACTACAGGGGATGGTCGAGAACAAAAAATTAAACAGAGGGAGAACAGACATTTTAATCAAGGCCATTCGCCCCAAGATGGATAAAGGGAGAGAGTTCCAGTGTGAAAACAAGGCCTGAGTTTTTCTAAGGAGCGGTGCAAAATTCAGGTGATATAGGTCCCTGACATTTTCAGAAAAATATACCCCCAGATATCTCTTGGGATTAGTGTTGACACAAGAAAGAATATCGGGGTGCAGATCCAAGCCTGCTCCACCACATTGTAAAATCTCAGTTTTCCTTTTAATAATACGGTAGCCATCTAAAACAGGTTTAATAATAAGCATGATATTGTTTGCGTATAGTTTCAATTTCACCACAGCTGAAATTGGAGGACAAATATCAACACAATTCCTTATTGCTATCGGCAACAATTCGATAAAAAAAAGGGAATAAACCGGCGATAAAGGGCACCCTTGCCTTGTGCCGCATTTTACTTTAACCTGCCCGGCCACCGAGGTGTTGATAATTACATTGGCTTCAGCGTTAAGATATAAATTATGGATCAAGGCTGTGATCTTTGAGGAAATACCAAAATGACCTAGAATCATAAACAATGTCTCCCACACAACAAGGTCAAAAGCCTTCTCGGCATCTATTAAAAGGACTAATGCGGGTATCCTCTGAGTGTCAACATAATCTAACGCCTCAGTTAAATAATGTGTATTGGTGGCTAGCTGCCTACCGGCAATAAAACCATTCTGGTCTGGGTGGATCAATTGCGCAGCGTAAACCGAATCGATAACAGCTTGGCGACGATTTTGTAGTCTGAATTTAGCAGTGTTATCGGACGATAAGAGTTCGGATCCTCACTGTTCTTACCTTTTTTCAGAAAACTATGTTGCGTTGTCTAAAGGATTCTGGTATTCCCCCCTTCCAACATAGTTAACTAAACAAAGGAAAAAATCCGCAACTGAACTATAAAAAACTTTGAAAAAATCAGATGGAAACCCATCCGGGCCACAAGCCTTGCCATTCGGCAGGTTCTTAATGACCTCCTCCAGCTCTTCCTTAGTAAAGGGGCTTGCCATAGATAGTGTTTCTATTTCCGAGAGTGTCGGTAGACCGTAATTGAGCAAAAATCTTTTCAGAGAGGTCCTATCCACCGACTCTTGTTGACCATAAATAGACCCATTATGCTGTAGCATTATTTCACCGATTTTAACTCGGTCATATGTGCAAGAGGCGGTTAAGGGGCATTTTTACACATTGATCTGATTAGAGGCAGTCTGCTCCCTAGCCTGCTAGGCCAAAAACCTACCCGTAAAATTACTCTCCTCATATGTTTTTAGGCGGAATTGTTGAAAAACGACTTCACTCTGAGTGTAGTAATTTGAACTGAGATCACGTTTAGCCTGATCCAGCTGACGCTGGTTAAACACAGAGGGGTTGTTAAGAAATACAGAGTATGACCCTTGGACCTTCTGCTCCAAGATTCTCTTATCTTCCCTAGCTTTTGTTTTACATTTTCTGCATCTTTTCCAATGATTAACCCCCGGATGAAGGCCTCAAGAGTGTCCAAATCACACTCAGTGCTGCAGACCCACAATTTCGCAATAAAAATTCCTTGATCTGTGTCTCAATGAAACCCACCGAGCCCTACTTGTAGCTCAATCACCAACATGGCATGATCAGAGAATCCATTCTGTAGGGACCTCTGCTGACTAAAACACAATCTCTGAGAGACCAAACAAAATCAATACGTGACGAGGTATGGAATCTACCTGACCAACAAGTATACGATATTTTAGTTGGAAAGGCCGCACGGCATGGATCCTGTAGGTCCAGGGTTGCTCCATAATGTTGCATAGTTCTTAAGGTTTTAGGTTTCAACAGTTTTTTTAGCCCGCGCTGAGGAGTCGATTTTGGGATTCATTAAAACACTGAAATTGCCACCCAGAATCAGCTCACCCGGTGCCTGAAGTAGGGATTGAAACAAATCCTCATAAACCTTGGGATTATCCTCAACTGGGGTGTATTTGCTGACAAAAGTTATTGGTCTCTGTCTCTATCTAAGAATGCAGGTAACCCAGCACCAGCGACCATACTGATCTTTATCAAAGTTAACAACCTCCGCCTGAAATCTTTTACTTAAAAATACTGCTGTCCCTCTATGGGAAGCTGTAGATGAAGATAACCCCCTATAAGCTGCCCAGGAGGTGAACATAGAAAAATCGGGCAGCGTTGCGGCTGATATATGGGTCTCTTGTAAAAGAATCACGGCCTGGCTTTCTGATTTAATACATAACTCAATTGCCTGCATTTTCTTTTTATTATTGAGACCATTAACATTAAAAGGAACCGCTTTCAGCAGTTCCTTATTAGCCAAACTTAGGGTCAAACCAGAACCCGCCAAACAATCTACCCAGAGTCAAGCTAAAGAGTGGATGTATAAAAACCTGAATGAATTTGCAAAAAAAGGACTTCATTTTTTTGCCTTATGCTCCCATCCCACCCCTCGTGACCCCTCCCCCCAAAATGTGGAAACCTCCCCACCAACCACACTAACCACATTTCACCCCCCCCTCCTCTAACCTGGGTGTCATGTAATTACACCTGAGTGATCCTACACCTGGCCCCACCAGCAATTCTCAAATTTATCAAATATTGATGAGACATACAAGCAAACGTGCGTTATAAGGGTAGAGCTTCAATTGAGCTCAAATAACAATTTAGTAAACAACTCGACCTTCCAAGGACAGAGGCAGGGGAGACTCACCCACCTGACCCCCCAATTTATGACAATGACCAATATATTATATCAAACAGATACTTCTAAGCCCTGGAGCCCTGCGAGATCTCTTTTAATAATTCCTGGGCTTCATCCAAATCGGAGAAGATGAAACATTTGCCCTTAACCAAGACTCTCAATTTGGACTGCTGGGCAATAGAAGCTTGCACCCCATTAGCTTTAAACAGGTGGAGGATCCTCACAAATTTCTTTCTCCTACGTGCCGCCACAGCAGTCATCGTATGCTATTGCACTGTATGCCACTTCACTCTACGCCACTCCACTCTATGCTACTCCACTCTATACAATTCCACTCTAAGCCACTCCACTTTACGCCACTCAACTGTATGCCACTTCACTCTACGCTAACACACTCTGCGCTACTCTACTCCATGCCACCCCACTCTATGCCCTTCTCTCTATTCCACTCCACTCGACACCACTCCACTTTATGCTATTCCACTGTATGCTACTCCACTGTATGACACTCCACTCTATGGTACTCCATTTTATGCACTCCACTGTATGGTATTCCACTCTACGCCACTCCACTCTATGCTAATCCACTCCATGCCACTCCACAGTGAGCCACCCCGCTCTACGCCAGGCCACTCTTTACTATCCTGCTCTATTCCATTCCACTCTACACCGCTCACTCTAGACTACAACACACAACTCCACTCTATGCCATTCCACGCTACGTTATTCAACTGTATGCCACTCCATTCTATGCCACTCCAGTCTATGCTAGTCCACTCTATGTCACTCCACTTTACTTAACTCCAGTCTATGTCACTTTACTCTGCTCTATGACACTCTACTCCACTCATCAACACTCAATGCCCCTCCACTCTATCACACGATACTCCACTCTCTAACTCCACTGTACAACAGTGTATTCCAGTCTAGATGAGTGTATTGCACTCCAGTCTATGCCACTGTATGACATCGCACTCCACTCTATGTCACTCCCCGGCACTTTACTGCACTCTACTCTATGACACACTACTTCCCTCTACTCTACTGTACTCGACTACTCAACACTACACCACTACACTCTAGGCTACTTTATGCCACTCAACTCTACCACACTCTACTCCACTCCACTCCGGTCTGTAACACTCTAATCCACTCTGTGGCACTCCACTCTATGACAGTTTCCAACACTCTACAACACGCCAGTCCACTCCACTGTACGACATGCCACTTCACTCTATGACACTTTAGTCCACTGTATGCTACACCAATCAACTCGACTCCACTTCATTCCACTCTACTCTACAACATAACACTGCACTCTATGACACTTTACTCCACTCTATGCCATGCCACTTGACTCAACTTCACTCTGTTCCAGTGTATGAGACTTTACCCCACTCTACACTCTACTCTACACCACACTACTCTACTCCACTCTACGAACCTCCAAACTACAGGACTCTCTTTCACTCTATGCCATTGTACAACACTCTACTCCACTGTATGCCCCTACACTCCACTGTACAACACTCTACTTCACTTTATGAGACTTTCCAACACTCTAAGACATACCACTCTGCTCTACTGTACAACACACCACTGCAATTTATGACAGTTTACTCAACTCTATGCTATGTCACTTCACTCTACTTTGCAACACATTGCTCCACTCTATGACACTTTACTCCGCTGTGCGCTAAACCACTACACTCTACTCCACTCCACTCTACTCAACTTTACTCTACTCCACAACAGTCCACTGTACAACACTCTCCTCCACTGTACTGTACGATATTCCACTTAACAACATTCCATTCAATGACACTGGACTCCATTATACAAAACACATTTTCATTAAAAAAAATATGGAAATTCAAAGAACAAAGCAAAGGTTAAACCTTAGTTCTAGGTAGAAAATGTAATGTATTCCTTCTGTACAATACAAACGAACTACACACACATTAGTAATTCCAAAGGTAGTTATACCTTAAATTTATAATTCACTCACCACCTTTAAATTACTATTACTTTATATATTCTGTTTTACAAACCATACTTAAACTACACACCCATTAGAAACTCTAAAGTTATAGTTATATCATAAATGTATAATTTGTGCACCACCTTCAAATTAATATAACGTGCGCACCTCCATACACAGTGTAGTGGACTTGATAGGCACACTAGATTAAATATAACTCACCATTCTACCATGCACGGTGTTCTCACAAATTATTTGATTTGTGATGTCATAAGTGTTGTTAAATGCTATCATTTCAGATGATATAAGTAATTTAATATGAAAGGGTTAAAGCAATGCATTGAGAAGGCTTTTCTCATTGAACACACACATATATGTATATATATATCGTTTTTAGTTTTTATTTATTTATTTTTTGTTTCTGCTAACATTATTTTTATGTTTTTTTAAAATGTTAAAATATTGTTATGCTTTTTAAAAAATGTGTATATTGTTTCTATATTTAGTGTACTGTATTAAATAAAACTATTTTATATGTTTATTTTATTATTTAAATTAGGTTATAAAATTGTTAATTATAAATGTTTGCTAATTTTCTGTTTATTTTACTGTTTATATTTAGAATTAAATATATTTAGAAACGTGTTAATTTATTATTGTGATTTTTTTTAATAGATATGTATATATACTTTAAATATATATATATGTACATATATATAAAATAAATAATTACAACTATTTATTCAACATTATATTTTTTTTAGCCAATTTCATATTTAAAATAAATTACTTTAAGTAAATATTTATTAAAATAAATATATTCTTACCTGTTTTTGGTAGGCATTCTCTTACACAGTATTGTAACACAATATTTTGTTTGTTCTCAATATAAGTACAGCAACACAATACTGTGGTAAACAATATTTTTGGGGGTTTGGGACCCATTGGGGCTGAACTGTTGCCACACGAACTTTGGACATGTCTATTTAATTGATGCTCATATTGTAAGCCTCAGGTCATGCCCACTGGGGTATAATTCAATTGTACGGCAATTTTGGTGCGAACTGCGGTGATAATATAATAACAAATTGGGCATTTGGTGCAATTTTCTATGTGGGGGCTTATATTCTAAGCTTTGTTTTTACCCACTTGGGCTTAATCTATCTGTACAGCAATTGCTGTTTGATATATTACCGTTACGGATTGGCTAACAATGTCTCTGTAGTGATTAGCAGCAGCCCTCAGGTCATAATGCTGCAATTGCCGGTATAGACATTGCAGGGGCAAACCATAAAGTAAAATATTTATTTATCGCTAAAACGTACAAGCTTATATAAGCAGTTGCATTATTTGTTTTTCAATTTATATATTTTTTGGAGGAAATTATGATGATAATTATAAAATGTACTGAAAAATGATTTGATTATAAGTGTACAACATAAGCGATTAATATGTGACGATTTTAAGGTTGTTATAGGCTAAAACCCAGCAATATTATATGTAAATAATGGTGTTAAGATTGCCGCCATATTATTCTCCTCACATTACCACTTTGGTGTAATTGTCTGTTGTTGATGTCTATTATTTTCTGCTACTAAATGTGTGCAAACTAACGCCTGTACTAAGCGTGATCAAGGCGAGAGCTGAAACGTGTTGCTTTGCTGCATTAAAATACACTTTTGCTGCAATACTACGGTGTCCGTGAGACTTTCTGGAGATGGAAAGTTTTGAAACTGGATATGTACATATATATAAAATAAATAATTACAACTATTTATTCAACATTATATTATTTTTAGCTAATTCCCTATTTAAAATAAACTACTTTATTTCAATATTTATTAAAATAAATATAATCTTACCTGTTTTTGGTAGGCATTCTCTTACACAATATTGTAACACAATATTTTGTTTGTTCTCAATATAAGTACAGCAACACAATATTGTGGTAAACAATATTTTTGAAACAATATTTATGTTGCTCGATATTTTTGATGGCGATTTTCTATCAGACAACCCACTAATCCATTGGCAAGAGCTTGCAAACCAACCGCTAGCATCTACCTGTCCTCTTGCCTAATAGCCATGAAGGGCAAAAGCATACTGGCTTCCAGAGGAGGGCACATATACCCATCAGCTACAGGTGAGCACTTACCTACAGGAAGAGTTATGTGAATGTGAAGGTGCACTCCAGCATTGCTGCTTCCAGGGTCTGCCGTCACAGAGAAGTTCACGGATTCTCCTGCTGGAATCAGGAGCTCTAGTCCACTGTTGTTCATGTGGGTGTTGTTCCCTGCAGGTAGTCTGACAAGGATAGCCTCCTCCGCTGACAAGTCTGAGACTTGAACTGCTGTGCCGGAAGGAGTACTGAACTCCAGAGAGGCCAAGTGGGTGGAGATGGAGGTATTGGTGACAGGGTGGAATGAGTAAAGGTTGAAGCCATAGTCTATCATCACCTGGACAAGCTCTCCACTGTCATCCAACTGGGCAGCGAAGGTGTCAGGCAAGAGGAACAGACAGCGCTCGGATGGATGCATGCAAAGGAGGTCTCTGGCAGCAACACGCTTCCCCTGGACATGAATTTCAGAGACAGTCAGCGACAGTGTCTCCTCATTCAGGACTCTGGACTTCATCAAGGACTTCATCAGATCTCGTGTGAGGTTAAAGGCAGATACCGCGGCTCCAGAGACTCCGCCATCGGAGCAATTCATCGGGGCACTGGGGGCAATGTCAAAGGCAGATAGTGTCCGACCTGGAAAAGTAAGAACACATTATAGAGATGACCATGCTCAGAATGAACTCTTTACAACATGTTCCTACTAACCCCATTCTGATCCCATTCTGCACATGTTCACATATTCTAGAGTGGAGCCTCTACTTACTGGGGCCTCATATTTATGAAGTTACACTCAGGAAGCGTTATTGTAAGTGGAGTTCACCTAAAACATTATTTGCATCCCCAGCATTTGCTGGGGGAATAATCTAACATGTTGGCTTCTTTAAAAGGAGCATTCCTTGCTTGTATTCTTAGGGGGTAACTTGCTTTTGATGGAAAAGTTTGAGAGGAAAGTTCTGTATACTCAGAAAAAAAAACATTTAGAGTAGTTGTTTGGACAGAGAGACCCTTCTATTTGAGTTTTCTTGAAAAAAAAGTGCTTTTTACTTTGATATTCAACAGCTGGTTTATACTGCCAAGTTTTGCTGAAAGGAACAATATACTTTGCTGGATTGGTTGAGAGAGTTCTTAGAACAAGAAGAGGTGATGCAGACCAAAATACTTTTAGAGTTGTTCGAAAGCAAGTTCATATTAGGCTTCTTTGAAAGGAGCTATCATAATTAGTTTCTTAAGACTGAGAGATAATACTGAATTTCTCTGGATGGAGGGATAGTTATGAAGTCTACATAGAGTTTAGATTTCTGGTTTTCTTTGAGAGAAAAGGGTATATTTTAGACTTGCTATAAAATGTTTTCATATTTCTGGGATGTTCTTGCAAGATATTTCTTATTTGTTTCATTTTTAGAAGGGGAGTTCATACTTCTCAGAATCTTTGATAAGAGATGTAATTTTTCTGTTTTTTTGTGGAAAAAGCTTTCTGATTTCTAGAGTTCTTAGGAAGAAGAGTTCAAACTTTATTTCTTCGTGACAGTTAACCTTTCTGTGCTTCTTAAGTTAGAGTTTATATTTTGTTTTTGAAAGGAGAGTTTATATTCCCTTTCTTTTTAGGGGCAGAAAGTTGTTTTGAAAAGAAAGTTCATATTTTTGGGTTTTTTCCTGAGGAAAGTTTGCTTTGCTCATGTTCTTTGCAGTGGCCCTTTGCTAAGCCAGATAAGTAAAGACACTGGCGGATTTTGCTGTAAAGCAACGCGTTGGCACTTTGGTTTTCAAACTTGTGATCAGGATTTTGCAGACAAATCCCTGCAGTGGGCATATTAATCCAGTGAGCTATGCTCCCGGGAGATAGGCTGTTGATAGTGGAATACTATTGCTAGAGACATTTGAGTAAGGTTGTCTTCGCTGGGTTTCTTTTTTCTTTCAAGTCTTTTTATTGAAATTTATGGTATAAAAACAGCAATTAACAAAAACGAAAAGAAGAGATAAAAAAAGAGAACAAAGCAGGAGGTCAATATCATTAATATCCAATATCAGCAGTTGCTCTACGTCTAGTCTACTTTACAATACTACATTTCTCACAGTTTATAGACAGTAGGTATGCTGTGCATGAATTTAAACTTTGAACCATGTGTCTAGGCTGATCGATTAAATATAAAAGGCAACACATTAACCCTAAAAAATCAGAACCTCGGGAACAGGAGAGAGGGGGGAAGAAAGAAAGAGAAACTGCTTTGATGCGTATGTTGGGCGCTGTATACCAAGTCTGCCATGTATGTCCTCTGCTCTAACCCCAAAGTCCTCTGCGCAGGAGGTTAGGAGGTTATCCTCAAAGAGGTGCCAGGCTCGACGTTTTGTGGCTGGAAGCAAGCGTATTCTAGGTCGGAGAAATAATCTACCAGTGGCTGCCATTTGTTTGTGAAAGTGTTCTTATAGAGGGTGATCCGCGCAGTGAGAAGTTCCATCGCCATGGTATGCCACAGATGGGTGAACCACAAGGCGGTGGGGGGGGTCTGCCCTCTTCCAGTGCACCGTAATGATCTGTTTGGCTGTCACAAGCATATATGATATTATGCGCCAATCCGCTTGTGTCATGGCAAGAAGGGCCATAGGTTTAAGTCCCAAAATGGTTACTGTTGGGGACTCAGGTATAGGGTAGCCAATTACCTTTTTAATATGGCTAAGCATCTCTTTCGAGTAGGTGACCAACAATGGAGAGTGCCACCAAACGTGGAGTAAATCCCCAACTGCGCTCTTGCATCGCCAATAGATGGGTAAGGTGTTAGGGAATATTTTGTGGAGTCTTTGAGAGTGTAGTACCACTGTGTCATGACTTTATATGCAGTCTCCCTCTGGGGTATGGTTTTAAATATCCTCGGTATGGCTCACCAGAGTTGTTCCTATTGCTTAGGGTTGATCTCATTTGCGCAAGTTGATTGTCAATGCATCTGATAAGTGTGGGATTTAATCTGGGATGAGTGTTGAAGTACCTGGTATGTTGGGGAAATCAATCCTCTGGATCCATCATATGAGCGGACTAGTGATTCAAATGGAGTAAAGGGTTTAGTTGCGCGCTGAATAGTAGATGGTGTCTGCAGCCAGTGTCTGAGTTGAAGATATTGCAATCACGTTTCTTCTGGGAGATGAAATTCCCTTTTAAACTGCTCAAAGTCTTGAAGGTGTCCCCTTCAAAGAGGTCTCAAATAGTCTGGCATTCACCTTCTGCCCATGCTGGGAAGGAATGAGGCTGCATTACCGTTCGGAAGTTCAGGTTGCGTACTATAGGAGTGTTAGGAGATGAGGCCTTTGGATATGGCGATTTTATGCCAAATTTCCAGTACAGTTTTTGTGGGTATAGCTATATATGCACTACGCGGTTTGGCCTCTCTTGGGAGCAATGCAAGGTCTCACAGGGGTCTACATGCCACTACTCTGCCCATGTGAAACCAAGTTTTCTTGCTTTTTTGAACCACCCATTCTGAAATATGGCGTAGATGTGACGCCCCGTAGTCCTCCAACAAGTTGGGACATGCCAGCCCTCCCCTATCGCGTGGTAGCATAAGTATTTTTTTGGAGAAGCATGGTCTTTTCCCTCTCTAGATAAAGGTGGTGAGCTCACGTTGTAGGTGCATGAATTGGGCTCGTGGAATTGATGTAGGTAGTGTTTGGAATATATATAGTATTTTCGGCAGCACCAACATCTTAACTGCGTTAAGACGCCCCAACCACGATATTGGCAAGGACTTCTATATTCTCAAATCTTCCATAGTTGCTTTTTTATATTCCTGACAATTTGCCTGCGCCCATGTGTGCACTGTAGAGGTTAAATTGAGCCTGAGATATCTAATTGAGTGTTTAGCCCATTGATATGGAACCAGGTATTGGATTACTGGGATCTCTGTTGCAGGAATCAGAAGGTTTAGGGCCCATGATTTAGAATGGTTAATCTTAATGCTGTTTCAAATGTTTGTAATAAGGTGTGGAGGGCTGGCAGTGAGGTGTGCGACTTCTAACGGGTAAGTAGGAGGTCATCTGCGAATACAGCTATTTTGTGCTCCACTCCACCAAGGCTAATGCCACTGATGGCACTTGACTGTCATATGGCTATGGCGAGGGGTTCCACTACCAGCGCGAAAACCAGGGGGGACAGTGGGAAACCTTGACTAGTGCCTCTATGTATGCATATGGGGTTCGTGAGTTGACCATTTACCCTAACCTGGGTTTGAGGGGAGTTATATGAAGCCATTATCCTAGAAGTCATCATAGGCCCCAGCCCTATTTTCTGTAGTACAGCCCTCAAAAATTCCCAGTCTACTCGGTCAAAAGCCTTGTCTGTGTCTAATGACAGCAGACAGGCAGGAATGCCCCAGTGGCGTGCCTTTTCTACCAGGTGCGCTATCCGTCGTATATTGTCGGTGCCCTGGCGGTGCTGGATAAAACCAACTTGGTCAGGCTCTATGAGCCCTGGCATGTGTGGTTCTAAACGATTAGCGGGAATTTTGGTGTATATCTTTAAATCTGTATTGAGAAGTGCTATGGGGTGATAAGAGGAGCATAACATGTGGTCCTGGTTTAGGAATAAGTGTTATTTCAGCCCTGGCCATAGAAGCTGATGGACCAGTGGTTTCTATGAATGAGTTGAAGAGACGCAGCAGGTGGTCTTATATTTGTGGGAGGATGGTGTGGTAAGACATTCTAGAGGTTGCATGCGGAGTGCCACAGGGCTCCCCCCTCAGTCCTGCCCTGTTCAATGTATATATGCAACCTCTGGCCGATATCGTCCAGGAATTAGGGTTGTCAATCGTATCATATGCTGATGACACCCAGTTGGTAGTCTCAGTGACAGAAGGCCCTAACTCGAAACACAACGTAGTGGCTCCCTGCATGGAAAAGGTAGCTAGTTGGAGGACATTTTGTAATTTTAAACTAAATGGTGATAAAACTGAACTTATGTTCCTAGGTAATAATCTTCCACCACGAGTCACCACTGGCTAGCCAAAAGGTTTGAGATGCTCCATAAAGAAATTAGGAATGTGGATAGACCTAAACCTCACCATGGAAACTCAAGCCAGGAAGCTTGCCTCCACCTGTTTTGGAATATTGGGGATGCTCAGTAAAATTTTAGACCTCATTCTAGAGGAGACCCGAAGAATGGTGATACAGTCCCTAGTGGTCACGCGCTTGGGATACGGAAACTCATTTCCTGGGGTCACCCAAATACGTGTTGAACAGGCTGCCGGTGGAGCACAATGCAGCAGCCAGGGTACTCAGAAGCATACCCTGGTATGAATCAGTGAAGGAGGCTCTGAGAATACTCCACTGGCTGCCGATACAGGCCAGGGTAAAATTTAAAGCACTATGCCTAGCATATAGGGCCTTAAATGGCAAAGGACTGGCTCCACTCAGGGCACTGATCATACCATACACACCTGAAAGAACCCTTAGATCTTCATCAGATCACCTTGCCAAAACCACCAGGATTAGGCAGTCCAGGTGGGGAGGAAGATCATTCACATACTTGGTGCCAAAACTATGGAACTCCATGCCTATAGAACTAAGGCCTTTAGGAAAAAACTGAAGACATGGTTGTTCCTGGGTTGAGTCAATGGCAACCGCTCTCTCCTGCCCCGCAGCGCTGGTAAACCCTTGGCCAACTATGCACTTTACAAAACACAAAACACATAAACGTAAACATGGTGATAAAAGGTGGCGCCCCAACTCTCAACGGAAAATAGTTTGGAGCAGTCTTGCGCTCCAGTAGCCCTATCTGGGAAGTCAATGCATTCTCAGTGTGGTGACCCTCCCTCCATGAAAAAGGGTAATAGGAATAAAAGAAGAAAGCTAAAACTTCAAAGATGATCAAGGGCCAACAGGGCCAACAGTTCCTATTCATGAACAAGGTGCCATGGCACAGTCCATTCCAGAGATGTCACTCTCTTAGGAATAGGGTTGGGGAAAGCGAGTCTCATGAAGCAGACACCTCGCCAAGCAGGGTCTGCCGGCCCCGCCGCAAAGCTTCAGTTTGGGCACAGGGGCACACCTTTTCTGTGCAGAGTGTTTCAATGCCGTCCAGAGGAGCTGTGCCAGAGAAAAGCCACAGTCATTCACCCCAGAGCGCCAGCCCTGTAATTCCGATGATGCATGTGAGAGAGTGGGGGACCTCTCGCAATCCATGGAGTGGAAGTGTTGGATGATGTTTTGTTTGGCCTGGGAGAAGGATTGCCCCCTGTTTCTGGTCCCTTGTCGCTGCCTGAGAGCCCTGGTCCACTGTGGCCACACAGGTTTTCTGTCCAATGTTGGTATGAACGAGGGGCTAGCTGCTTTGGAGGTGACAGAGTTGTACTAATTGCTTGTCCTCCTGAAGAGAACGCAGCACCCGGCGACTAGTCTCCCATGTGAAGATTAAAACAAAAGGATGGCCTCATTGGTTTTGGATGCCCAGTTCGCATAGCTTGTCGGTGACTGGTTTGAAGTTTCTGCGGCACCGAAGTGCAGTTGGGGCGATGTCTTGGAAAATCTGGATGTTGGCACTGTTGCATGTCAAATCAGTTTTGTTCAGCGCCGCTTTTAATATTGCCTCTGTCTCTGTAATGAAATGAACTCTGGTCAATATGTTGGGGATTAGTTTAGAGCATCCGGGGGGTGTAGCCACTCGATGTGCCCTATCAAGTGCTGGTGGGGAAGTGTCCTTGTCTCCCCTGATCTCGTGCAGGAGTTCTGCTACAAATGTCATAATGTCCGTGCCCTCTGCCCCTCCGTTATGTCCTTTTTGAGTTCCTTAATGCATGATTTAAATTCAGCCTTAAGAGAACAAATTTCTGCTTTGATCTCGTGCAGGAAATTGGTCATGAAGGCTTGAGTGAGATGTTTGGCTGATCCTTCTGGGGTGGATCCCATGGCCACTGTAGCCGGGGGACCAGCTTTGTTCCACAGGGAGGTCACAGGATTGTCTTTCGAATTTGCAGTAGTATCTTTCCCTGCCTTGGAGGGTGGCATATCCTGTGATCAGTAGTGTTCTCAGTAATTAGCTTGTCCGGGGAGGCAGAGCAGTAATCTCAGAATACCCCATGATATAGAATAGAGGCAAGTACCCTTGAGAACAATATGACACTGTGGTATGTGTTAGATTTGTTGCATTGCTCCTTTATGTCAATGGCCCTGTATGCTCCTTTTCAGCAGGCTGTGTAGTGAGGATTTTGAGCATTGTAGCGGCTACGTAAGGCTGTGTCACCCTCACCCAAGGCATTGACTGTTATTGTGGCTTCTTACTCATTCACTGGCCACCATTGGCGCTTCTATGATGGGGTAACAGTGATTGTCACAGGTCGCAGTGTGGGGTTTGGTATTACCTCTCTAGGAAGCTGTTTATGTGCTGCCTTGGTGGGCCTGTGTGCTAGTAATATACCTCCGAATTCACTCGCAATCTGGCGGGTTATCTGGTGACACACGTGGTCGTCCCTCTCAGTAGGTGGTTGATTTGCAGAGCTGTCCAGACCAGGATCCCTGCCTCGAGTAGAGCTTGCCCATGCGATTTCTTTTGACCGCTCTCTCTGTGGCCTTGCGCCTCTGCCGATCCGCTCCCCTCTTCTTGCTGCCCCTGCGTTAAACATCCACGCCCTCTGAGCTCCACAGGCCTGGACCGGGGGATACAGCGTTGTTTTTAATGGGATGGGGCGATTCTCCTCAGGGGTTCCATTGCGATTTTCCTCTACCACGCTAGTGTGCGGCTGTCTTCTATGGGTTGTGACTACCACTTCTTGGCCTAGCTTCTGCCCAGGGAGGGGGGATCCGGTGCGGTTTGTATCTCTGCCGCACTTCTTGTGGGGGGTTTCTTTTCGTAGCGCTTGTAAATAAGCAATCTCGTTTACGTTGCAGAGCGCAGACTCTCTAGCCAAGCAGGTCCCAAGATGGCGATTACAGGCCTTTTTCCCCGCAAGACGCAGTACCTTCACAGTTCCAGGAGATGGTCCCCTGCCATGTCTCCTCAACCTTCGAGGTCACCTCTGGTGTTACGCAATCCAGCGCGTAGATCTCTCAGGGCTGCTGGCGACCCTTCGGGGGGAGAAAGTCCGCTCAATCCATCGCTTCTGGAGAGTCAGGCAATCCAAAACGGCTGCTGTGTACGTGAGCCTCAGCTCTCTAGATTGCAGTTACAGCCCCTGTGTCTGCCGGACGGAGGATGCGAGCAGCATGTTCTCAAGCCCCGCCAGTGTCTGCGATGTCGTCGGGGGAGTGCCCTACGATGCCCTGGTGCTGTGTTATTGGCTTTAGATGGCAGCAGCGGCACAAAGCTCCCTGGGCACACGTCTCACTCTTCGCTGGGTTTCGAGGAGGTAAGTTTGTTCAAGTGAGTATGCCCATCATTATCACTAGGGCAGAGGTGTAATCGGGGTGTAAAGTGCTCCCGACATTCTGTGGGTCCCGCCACTTACTTGAGGGTAGGTGACCTTGGACCGCATTAATAACGGAATGGATACCATGTTTCAGGTATCTTCATACTCCGCCGGACACTGACTGGAGGGACCTCCTCACTTTAGAGAGGTCATTGGAAGATACTTCAGATTACCTGACTCGTAGTATGAACACGTGGTAGGTAGTACTTAGACCCCACCGCGCTGTGTAGATAGATTCACTAAATAGGTCCTGAAGAATTGCCACAGATCAATCTGACCAACAGGCATGAAACATGTTGACCTGGAGAGTTGAGCATAGCCTAAACCAAACCTTAGAGTTAGATAGGCTGCCACTCGATATATTTGAACGAGGTGGATAGCCAGCCAGAATAAAAGATTTATTTGGACTCACCGACTTCTTTTCAATCACCCTTACCCAATATCTACACCTTTCAGCCCACATGCCCACACACCCACACTGCATCATATGACAAGGAACAAAAGATCTCTGATAAAGAGCCCCTTCATGGGTGCCCGTTGGGTATTATAATTATAATCCACATTTGTAAAGCGCGAACAATCACCCGTAAGGGTCTCCAGGCGCTGGAGGCCGTCTGGAAGATTAAGCAAGCTATTGCCCAGAGTCACAGGGTGCTGGGCTAATCTGCCGCCGGGGATCGAACCCTGATCCCCAGATTCCAGCATCAGTCGCCCTGGCCGCTGCACCACACCTCTCCCACCCAGCGCCCACCCAACAAGGAGCAGGTCCATATGATGAAGCATGACACCTAGCTTGCTGGGTGTGTGAGGAGCCTAGTTCTGAAAGGAGGAATTCCCACACTCTCTTTCCTACACCGAACCCCACCGAGTTTGTTATCTACTAACCAAGATAATCTTGGCATACCTTTGCTCCCGAGCATCACTATGACTATGCAGACCCCCCAGGATATAGCGGCATGGAGTAGGAAATTTAGCGGCACAAAAATGGAAATTTAGCGGCACAAATATGGAAATTTAGCGGCAATTTTGCAGCATTTTATTTGGCCATTTTTCCTACAACAAACACAGATATCTTCGTTTTTTTGTTATTTAACAACATGAAGCTATGTATGTATACTAATGTAAGCATTCCTCCATAGAAACACTCTTGATTATAGTTAGTGACAGCGAAAATGACATCACATGCTCCTTGACCTTGAAGCCATCTCAGAAAGGGGCACTGAATGACCTTAGTGATAGGCCTCGAGGCTGCAGCGTCTTAATAAACAGGTGTCTATAACAATTACAGATAACCAGCTGCCGAATCGAACAAAAGCCAAAGGTATAAGGACTTTTAAATCACCAACAGCCAGGCTGATAAAATCACAGTAGTTGCAAGCAGCAACATAGGTGCATGGTATAGGGTGACCAACTGGCATTGGTGCAAATTCAGGACGGTGAGAGTAAAAATTCAGGACAAAGGGTCAACATTCAGGACACAAATTCAGGACAGGAGGTCAAAATTCAGGACAAAACTTCAGGACAATAGGTACGTTTTACAGACACATCAGAGGTCGCGCAATAGTATATAAGTAAGCCCAGCCATTTCCAAACATATTCAACCATTTGCAAACCTATCCATCATGTATCCTTCCATCTATCATTTCACTCATCCATCCCTTCATCCATCCCCTCATCCATCCTTTCACTCATCCTCCATTATCCATCCATCCATCCACCCTTTCACCCTATCCATCTGTACACCTATCCATCCACTCTTCATCCCATCCATCCATTCACTCATCCATTCAGCCATTTACCCTTTCGCCAATCCAGCCATCCTTTCACTTACTAATCCTTCCACCCATCCACTCTTTTAGTCATCCATCCATCCTCCCTTTCTCTCTCCATTGACCCTTTCACTTAGCCATCCTTCCTTCCATCCATCCATCCACCCACCCACATCCATCCATCTACTCATCCACTCATTAATCCATCCATTGACCCTATCATTCATCCATCTATCATTTCACTCCTTCACACATCTATTCATCCTTTTGTCCATCTACCCTCCCTTTCACTCACTCATCCATCCTTACATCCACCCTTTCACTCATATGTCCATTCATTCACCCTTGCACTTATCAATCCATCAATCCATCCATCATTTCACTCATCCACCTACCCACCCATCATCCACCCAACCATCCACCCACCCACCCACCCACCATCCACCCACCCACTCATCCATCCTTTCACCCACCCACCATCCAATCCACTGATCCATCCTTTCACCCACCCACCATCCACCCACCCACCCATCCATCCATCCATCCTTTCACCCACCCACTCATCATCCATCCATCCTTTCACCCACCCACTCTTCATCCATCCATCCTTTCACCCACCCATCATCCATCCATCCATTCATCCGTCCTTCCCCTCATCATCCATCCATCCTTCCCTCATCATCCATCCATCCTTTTCCCTCATCATCCATCCATCCTTTTCCCTCATCATCCATCCATCCACCCATCCTTCTACCCACCCACTCATCATCCATCCATCCTTCCCCTCATCATCCATCCATCCATCCTTCCCCTCATCATCCATCCTTCCCCTCATCATCCATCCATCCTTTCACCCACCCATCCTTCCCTTCCATCCATCCCCTCATCCATCCATCCATCCCCTCATCCATCAATCCATCCCCTTATCCATCCATCCTTCCCCTCATCCATCCATCCCTTCATCCATCCATCCTTCCCCTCATCCATCCATCCCTTCATCCATCCATCCTTCCCTTCATCCATCCATCCTTCCCCTCATCCATCCATCCTTCCCCTCATCCATCCATCCCCTCATCCATCCATCCATCCCCTCATCCATCCAACATTCCCCTCATCCATCCAATATTCCCCTCATCCATCCATCCTTCCCCTCATCCATCCTTCCTTTCATCCATCATCCATCCTTCCCCTCACCCATCCAGCCATCCCCTCATCCATCTTTCCCCTCATCCGTCATCCAGCTACCCTTCCACCCATTCATCCAGCTATTTACATTTTCTTTCCATCCTTCCCCTCACTCATCAATCCATCCATCCTCTCTCATTATCCATTTTTTTCAATCTTTCATTCATCCATTCACCCTTTCACTAATTCATCCAGCCATTCACCAATCCCTTCACTTACTTACCCGCCCATCTTTCCATATTAATTTTGAGCTGAGCCCTTTTGAGAAGAGGCCCATCAAGAACTTCACCCTCGCTGCAGGGGCCGTTCCATGACTGGGACAGAAGCCACCCAGGGCGGAGACAGGATCCACCACAGGGGGGGACAGGAGCCATCACAGGCGGGGGGTGGACTGGAGCCACCACATGGGGGGACAGGAGCCATCACAGGCGGGGTGGACTGGAGCCACCACATGGGGGGACAGGAGCCATCACTGAGGGGAGGGCAGGAGCCATGGTAGTGTATTGTAATTGAATAGATATAGCGCTTACTACCTTAACGAGGCGTCGTGCACAGTGCACAGTACTCATGCCACGCTTTGGGTGAGGCCGCCTACAGAGTTCAGCTTTTTTTTTTAAATAAAAAATGACCAGAGAGATTTTAGTTTTCAGCCCGGCCCTGCTCATAGGGTGAGTTGACAGAAAATTTAGTCGAGTTGTTGATAATAAGGGGTATTATAAAATACAATAATCTATGATGAATTTTGAAGGCGTCTTATCTTTGTTTATTTTGTCTCATAGTTGCAATCCGCAAAACAGGTAGTTAGCTCTGCTGCTTTAATAAAGCAATGAATGCTGCAAGACGATTTCCAACTGGCAATTGACAAACTCAGGAGGTAATTAAATGCCCCACACCACACTTTGCCTCAAAGCATTAACTTTTAATTTGTGCTGAGGAGCCGGAGGAACCTGGAGGCCCGAGCAGGGCCGCCACATGGCTGCCAGGCCAGGAGTTTAGAAACAGGAGCGCCAGGTTTGACATTCGTTAGTTATGAGAAGCATTTGCATACAAATCACAATACGGAATGCCATTAACACCTTGGCTTCCCAAATCGGACGGCGTATAAAAGGATGCCTGTTTACTTGCAGACAACTGAAACTTCCATAAATAGGATTAAGTCGAGAGGCCTGCCAATCTTCCCTCTCTGCCTCTCCGCCCCCACCTCCGACCAGCCCTCCATTCATATGCTCCTGCGACTGAACAGAGGGCTGAGAAACCCAGCACTTGAGAAATGATTGCAATCAGACCCCCCAGGATATAGCGGCTTTAGTAAAAATGAGGGTCTGACTATGAGAGGAACTACATACCTTTAGTTAACATGATCTGAGCGGGCATTTATGGTGGATCTCTATAAAAAGCCCACACGTCCCTAATTTTGTTGAAGTGGGTCCCGCCACTTACCCAGAATTCCCAGGATGTTTCTGCCGGCTGTCACTGGTGTCTCATGCCCCTCCTCAGTCTCACTGCTGATGACATGGATCATCTTCTGAGCAGCCTCCAGCACACGTGCACGACTTCCATAGGTCAACTCTTCAGGGACTGTCTGTACAGAGAGAAGGAAGTAATGCATTTTTCCATCAGAGCAAGGTACCTTGAGTAAACCAACCCAACACTGTCACATCATTAGCCCAACTAGGGGTCTACTCTCAAACCCTCATTACATTATCTTTGTAACACCTATTTTAGGCCTTCTCAGGTCTCTGTAGGAACAATTTCTACCTCTGCATCCTATTGTCAACCTTAAGAACCATACTTGCTGTTCCTACTAATTTAGGTCGTTGGCTACCGCTTTTATAAATTTCTACCGATTTTGCATCACGTTCCTATACCTATTAAAGGCCTGCTGCCATCTTATGATTATAGTTGTCTTCAGTAAGCCACCGCAATGACCTGATCTTTCTTGCTAAATGAACATAGATATGATAGGCTCCAATATCTACACTTAATATGCATGGTAATGTGTCCTGCAGTCACAACCCGTTCAAATGTATGCACCTTGCATTTGAAAACTGTAATTAGTGTGTGTTTGCATATAATGTAAACACACAGACACTTCATGTATCTAATGCACACATTTGGCATTTCTTGAATGTACATATTCCAGATGTGCAGCCATTGCAGGAGTGTTATGTTATCTTACTAAGACCCAGTATGTGTGAGCATATTGCTCCATTTGGACCATGGGAGACTAGCTATAGATATCATGGGACCCATAGGAGAAAGGCAGAAATATGTGATAGCTTTGATTGATACCTTTTCCTGGTGGCTTACTATTAAAATCGGAGTTTAACAGGTAAGTAAACATTTAAATAAATAAAACGAATTTCGTTGCGCGCACTGCATCACATTTGGTGATGCAGTGCGTGCAACAAAATTTGTTTTATTGATTTAAATGTTTACTTACCTGTTAAACTCCGTAATCCATACATTACTACCCTCCCCCTGCCCACGTCACCGCCCTGCAGTAACTCCTACTGCCGACCGCTACTGGGTTTGACCCATTTACAGCTCAAATAAATGAATGACAGCTTATAAAGTGCACGGCTACCTCGGATGAGGTGTTGCTAGCGGACTAGCCAGACTCAGAATCTTGATACTACTGCCCCTGCCTGAAGAGACAGGTTTTTAGCGCCTTTTTAAAATCCTGCTCCGTCTCCAGCCCACGCAAGTCGCTGGGCAAGGAGTTCCACACTTTGGACGTCCTGACTGTGAAGGACCTACCTCCTTGTCGCATTTTTACAAAGCGGGGGACAGTGAGAAGATGCTGCTGATTGGATCACAAAGTCTGCTTTTGGTGATAAGGTTTGAGCCTTGACCTGAGATAGTTGGGTCAGACTGATTTGCATAGGGCCATGTCTGAACTTGGGTGGCGTGGTGAGCAAAATAATGATGGATTAAACCCAGATCTGTGACTGGGGTGAATGTTTTGCCATTGTGCAACATTCCGTCCATCATCTTGTGTGTTTTGCTGATAGCCCGGTCCTTTGCCATGGTAAGCTCAGAAAGCCGGGGGTTAGTGCCTTGAACTCAATCCTCCTGGTCACTGGGAGTCAGTGTAGCTGTCTCAAATGCGGCAAAATATGCTGGCAAAAAGGAATCCTATGGATTAGCCTTGCAGTTGTGTTCTGCGCCACCCGTAACCTATGAATCAGAGGAGCTGGCAGCCCCAGATAGCGACAGTTGGCATAATCTAGTTGAGAGGTGACCAAGGCATGGACCATGATCCTACGGCTTTATTCAGGCAGGAAATGTAAGAATGTCCTTATAGTTCTCATTTTTCTAAAGCAAGCTGCGGAAATGTGCCTGACTTATGCCGTAAGGGTGAGCTCCTCCCATCTCACTCCCAGGTTTTTAAAGGACTCCATGGGGCTGGGATGGCATCCTAACTCCAACGGCCACCAGAGGCATGGTGGCGGAGGTGATCCATGGTTAAAAAATAGGACTTTGGTTTTATCTGCATTTAGCTTCAGATCATTTGTGTCCATCCAGCCTGCAATGTCCCTCAGGCAATCCTTAAATCTGTCAAAGGCTGCTGCGGAGTGTTCTCTCAAGGAGAACACCAGCTGAGTGTCTTCCACATGGGATACTGCTTTCATCCCTCCCGAAGAGATGAGGGACGCCAACGGGGCGAGATAGATATTGAAGAGCAGTAGGGTTAGAGCTGAGCCCTGGGGCACTCGGCAGGTGAGAAAGGATTAGAAAGACACGTTGGCAGTGGATGAGGGGTCTTTTTCTCATTGAACGACTTGGTGCATCTATCAGACATTCAATCCCCTCTGTGCAAACCCCAAAATTGTCCACATTGAGACGGGACATAACGAATCGTGACACTTATTTATAAAACACTATTCCTGTGTATCCGATATTAAATGTGTTTCAGCGAGGGGTTGGTAAAACTGTATTCTGCACTTTGTTCAATCACTCCCTCGGTTCAAGTTATGTTTGACCCTTAGCCCCATATGTCAGAGTGAGTCATAAAACAACTAAAATGGCATGACTATACAACATCACGTGATTTCCTACGATAACATCATTGTGGCAGATGTCATATGATGTCATTTTCGGTGACACCATCGTTATGCTAGTTAGTAATTTTGAAACCTGAAACCTGACCTCTTTTGTTCACAAAATCACGGCAAGTATGAAGAACACACTTTCTCACCCATTTTCTTCCATTAGTAGCCTGCATTCCCAGAAGTTGAATAACGTTTGCAGCACTCTCGCTGCAGCCCAGCAGGTGGCGCTGTAAGAACAGTATTTGTTTCTCGCTGTCTGTTGCCTGTGTCCACGGGCTGTGTTCTACATTACTATCACGCCCTGTCCCTGCGCACCAGTTATCACTGTAAAGTAAATGTCTATCTCCTCTCATTCTGTCCGGTAACCATCTCAGTCTCGATTTGTATCATTTCGAGATGAGGACACGATCTTGGCCAAAGTCCACAATCTCTTTCCTGCTGTTAGACCTCCTCCACTCTCTGACTCACATCGAGCCTCTTCCCGCCTATTCCCATCAAAGTCTGCGCATGCTCCGTCTATGTGCCTCTCCAGGCCATTTACCCACGATATTCTCCCTCCTCGCTTTTCCACATCCCAGTCCCCCTCCCACAAACAACATTCCACAAACCCCCGTAGCCCCTCTCACCAGCACCCCCGTCAATCGGCCCTCTTCATCTTATTTCCACAAAGTTAACCTGTCCTCATCACCCGCCTCTTAATCCGTTCCTATCCTGCCTCCTACCTCTCTCTCACCCACCACTTCCACCTTTCTCTCTCTAATACCGATTCATCCCCTCTGGCCTCTACTCTCCAAATTTCTACCAATCCCCCCTCTCCCACCGCTTGCCCCCGCCGCACCCTCCGCGCTCTTCCCCCACCACCTCTCCCTCAGTTGGGACCAAAATGTTACTGTGCCGACTGGAGAAGCCTGGGGTTACTGCGAAGCCGTACCACGCACTGCGAGATGGCGGCACTTAGCTGGGTTACATCCTTCATGCTGCTGATCTTCAGGGCGGTTAGCGCCTCAGTGATGTTACTGCGAATAGAGATCCGGTCTTCCACGTCCCTGTCGCTGGAAGTTCCTCCAGACCTTACATTCTAGAACAGAGAAATTATATTAAGGCATGCCCAGAAGAACCAACCCAAATAACTTCAACATCCCTCTAATTGACAGTCAATGAAAAAGTGGGGGTGTCTACAAACTGCACAATAGGAACAAAGGAGCACTGAGGCACCCAATGTGTTCTCCTTCCCCCGACGGCGAGAGGCATGGTCACATCTGAGCCCAGGGATTATCGGAGGCAGGTGCGGCTCCTCCATTAGGGCGGGGGAGCGTCGCCCCACTGCTTTCTCGTAGCGCGAGAAGCAGAAACATTTAATGATATTTTAAATACCATTTTATGTCTCCGCTTCTCGCGCTGCGAGAAAGCAGAAAGGTATGCCTGGTCGGGGTCGGGGAGGAGTGCGCTGCCCGTTGTTATGGGACCTGACTGTTTGGTCGGCCCTCTGGGGCCCACCAAACCAGTCATGCGCACTCTGGATTTTCATTATGTAGGCTGCATGCAGCCTACAACCTACATAGAGAAAATGGCCTCCCTACAGGTGCCCGGCTGGGCGCCGTCCGAACCAATCACAACGCTGCCATTGCAGCGTTGTGATTGGATTAGGGGAGGTGAGGGAGGATACCTGCTTCCTGTTCCAGGAGCAGGAAAACGGGCACAGGACTGGCCAGGATCGGAGGTTGCGCGGGACCCGGTAAGTGAAGTTTTAACATTTATTTATTAAATCCTCCCCCAATACCCCTGCTACCAGCCGCGAGAACCCCCGCACGATCCACGACTGATGAGAGGCTTTTCACAGTCAGAGGAAGACTGTGCATGTGATGCGCTCTCCGACTGCACGTTGCTGGACGCCGCCCCAGCACGTGCCTGGGCATCGTCTATACCTGAACCACACGGATGGTTCTCTTATTGTGATCTACTGGAGAGATGATCCATGATGAGTTGGAGGCATTAGTCAGGAGAGTGGGCAGGGGAACCGCCAAGTCTGGCAGCAGGGAAACAGTGGTGTCTTTAGATGGGGGCCAGATGGGGCCTGTGCCACAGGTCAGTGTGTCTTGGGCCCCGTTGTGCCCCACCACTGCAGCTTCGGAATGTGCCAGGAGGTGACAGAAAATAAATACTGCTCCTTGCTGCACACAACTTGTCCAAATACTTTTCACTGCAAAGCAATGTTGTTTCCTTATTATAGTAAGGGGGAGGGTAGGAGCATACTGCCCCACATCCCAGCGCCATTAGCCCTTTGCATCCTGGTTAGTGGAGTAAAGGATTTTGCTCTTGCATCAATCTTCTTCATTGTTTTGATTTGTCATCAATATATATTCCTGCAGCATCATACATCTGGGCAGCTTGGCTGACAACATGTAATTCGAGGAAGGGATCTGATTTGTTATGAAGCTAGCTTAGGGGTTAGGTCAGGTTGTTTTTAATTTAACATTTAAATGTACATAACTAGCACATTTTCATATGTTATTGCATTGTTGGATACAACATTGTCAATTATGTCCTGTATGACTTATAAATTGAAACAATGAATATTTGATAGCTGCAGGCACCACGATCAAGAGGGTTGTGCTTTAAGAACAGAACACAGCAGGTATGGCTGCCCCCATTCTCTTCAACACCAAGAAAGGTGACCACAGGTGTCCCCCAAGGTTCAACTTTGAGCCCCCTTCTCTTCAACGTATACATCACGCCGTTAATCTATCTGGCTGAGGAGCTGGGCGCAAAGATCCTAGCCTACGCTGAGGATACCCAGCTCCTCCTTACGTGGAAGGAAAACGATATGTCCCCTGACTTAGCCAAAAAGTGTCTTGCAGAAGTTTTTAAATGGCTAGCGCAGGCCCAGCTCAAATGCAATGAGGACAAGTCTGAGGTACTCCTCTATGTCTAAGTCAACGGGAACCCCAGTAAAGAATCTGGGGGTCTGGTTTAGTGTGGACCTCAGATTCTCACCGCAGATAAAAAAAACTGGCCGGTGTGCTACGGTACACTCAAATTACTTAGGAAATTCCTGCCATTACTGCCCAGATCTGCAAAGGAAATGGTGACCTGCGCTCTCTTTCTACCACGCTTAGACTACGCCAATGCCTTATACATCGGCCTTCCTGGCTCTCAGCTGAAAAAGCTACAGGCCATCCAGAATGTGGCAGCAAGAGCGCTGCTGGGCATCTCTGGTAGGTTGAGTACAAAGCAACATCTCAGGGATTTGCATTGGCTCCCGGTGGGACAGCGTGTCCTGTTTAAGGCTGTTACACTTACCCTACAGACCCGGGCACCTGTATCTCAGTAGGCGTTATGATTTCTATGTACCTCACAGACACCTACGCTCCGTAGGGCAATGCCTCGCTGTTATCCCTCGCTACCAACTTGCTAGAACAGGGGGCAGTTCCCTTTCATTCAAGGCGGCCAAAGCCTGGAATGCCCTTCCTTATGAGCTGCGAAACACCCAAGACCTTAGGCTGTTTAAAAAGCAGTTAAAAACGTTGCTTTTTAATTAACAGCCAGCCTTGGCACACACCCTTTTGTCTCCTTCAAATTGGCTTTCGTGCCAGGACACTCTTTAGTATCCGTGCACGCTATAAATGTCGGATAGCATAACATAACATAACATAAGGATGGTGCAGCTCACAACTCCCAAATTATTCTTCACCTAGGAGAGATCAGAGGGCAGAGGCGAGAGCCAGGGACTGGGGCATCAACCCCTGGGGGATGGTTGGTCTGCAGCCCTAGCACTTTGCCCTTGTTGGAACCGGTTCAATGCACTGATGAATGAGAAGGGAGAACAATATCGCCTCCGCTGGATGGCAAGCCCCTAGTATCAAGCACTGCGCACATTGTAGCATTAGGACCCTGATGACTACCAGGGAGCAGGCAGCCTCCTCGTGGAAAGGGCGGAACGGAAACCATATACCCCAGCCGGGCCTGTGCAGCTATATGACTGACAGCACTTAGGAGAGCTGCTAAACATGGGATTCAATATTGGTGACCTGAAACCAGGGGCTACAGTTGTGTACTCAGACCTGGCTGAAGACGTCCATTACAAAGGTCTGTGGATTATATGAGAGTGGTAGAAACCAGCAGCCCTGGCATCATGCCCATACCTGGTTTGGACCACAAGAAGATTAACCATCACGCCCCTCTTTAAAACAATTTTGGTATGTAGCTATCCTTTATTATCACTCCTTGCCCACGATTGGAGAAAGGCACTCACTATGAATTTGCCTGTTAAAGTAAAACAATGTCTTTGCATCTTTTCAGATACAAAGAATAAATAGCCCTGATGATAGACCAGTGACTTTGTGCCTGGTACTTGAAACGCGTCGGCAGTCTTTCTTGGGTGGAATAAATTGTCAACTTCACGACACTAGGACCGGCTGGTCCAGTATTTAAGCGTTTACAAGCTATTAAGTTGCTTATACCCCCTTGGAAATCATTTTTCTTCATGTTTTTTATTGTAATATTTGTTGGTTGTGATGTAATTATAATTTTTTGTAATGTTTGATGCAGAAACGTTTTTTAGTGTGTAAATAATCTTTGTTTTTTTATGTATGTACAAAGTGTATTTAGTCTTGTAAATATTCCAATACGTAGTCCTTTATTCTGTTATGATTTTTTGAAAATTTGAAAAAAAGCATAAAATGATAGACACTGAGTAATGCTGTCTAAGGGTGGTTACAATAAACTGGTTTCTTACCCTTCTTGAATATTGAATGAGTAATTGTGGTGTGGGCACTGTGTGTTTTTGCAATTTAAATATAAGGTCTAGCCCCCACTACGTGTTTATGGACCTATCCCCTTTTGGTTCTCCATACCTGGTTGAGGGCACTGACGAGTGCCAGGGAGTATGGGATCACGTCCTGGGGGTTTCCTTGTTGCACCAGTCCCCAGAGCTCAGACTGGCTCTTGTTCTTCAGCCAGCCTGTGACAGTCTGGAATCTGGAGACAGATGGCATGCGGACAGTCAGCGTTCTGCAAAGAGACAGAAAAGTGTGCTATGACGTGGTATGACACTAGCATGACAGTGATATGACATGTGTATGACATTGTTATGTAAGGGATTGTCACGCTACCAATATGACACTGGATTACATCAAGGTGGCACTGGTATGGTACCAGTGTGACACTGTTATGTCATTGACATCGGTATGACTCTGGTATCACAGCAGTATGATACCAGTGTGACAGCGGAATGATATCAGTAAAACACCAGTATGACAGCAGTTGTGATATCAGTATGCTACAGTTTTGGAAGCTGTATGACAATAGTACAATGCTGACACTAGGATCGCACTTATAGTTACAACATCTTTTAGGTAAAAAAAAAAACAAGGACAGCCCACGGAAAATTAACATAAATATGGTAAAAATTATTTATTTACACAGCCCAAAAGTTTTACCTGGTTCAAAGGAGCATTAGCTCGCTAAAGATAGGTGTGAACGTTTACCTAATATATATTTTTCTCAACTAACATCTAGGCCATATTTAACACTTCTCTGTAGAAACCTGTGTTCCACCTCACTAAAGAAAGTCTTAAATACAGCTGTACTAAAATATTCAAACCAAGTTCCAAAGGACCTTCGTTGTTCCTGTGGGAGTGTAGGTGACTCTGCCTTTTCTATGGGGCTGGAGAAGCTTGATGAAACAAAATGCATTTACAGTGGTGCTTCCTTTGAGACATCCAACAAGTAGGTCTTCTCCTAAACCACAGATGGAAACTACATTAATGGACAGAACAAACAATATCAGTACATGGTAGATTCAGGCCTCAGCAATGCTGTTTCTGATGGTTCTCTTCTGGCATTGGATACAGGAAAACATCTGGGCTTCTCAGAGGCTACCAGCTGTGGGAGGAATCGAACCTGGATTAGTTTAGGTGATTTTTATCAGATCGCTCTTCATCGCTAAGACCAGGTTCCTCATTTACACCTCAACAATACAGGAGTGGGGTGTCCCAGAGGGTGTGTTTTTAATGCCCTTTGTATCCGTCATTGTGCATCGTTCAAGGTTGGAATCTGGTCCAATGTCCACTGATGACCCGCAGATCACTATGTGTAAAACAAAGGGTTCAGGCAGGTCAGGTCAATTACCCCTTTTTCCATAGTTGCCCGGCGTTAGCCGCTTCTCACCCAACTCATGATTACCAAATAAAGAGGCAGGCGCTGGAGACTGGAAGGCAGGAAACAGGAGTTTATATCCGACGGAACAGAACACGTCAAATCAGACAACAGGGTATCTTCTCGAGGTGCTCTCACAAGTTTCTCTACGGCTCCGTCTTTTATACACAGGTTTATGATGCACAAACATTCCTTATTGCAATAAAGACACTTTGAAGTACAAAAAGGGCATGTTTGGGATCCCAGCTCCAGGCCTATTCCCATACCGGCCGCTCTGATGTTGTTTTCCCCTCCCAAATGTAACATGTGATTGCAATCTGCAGCCGGACATTCCAACAGGACACGAGGGCAGGAGGGGGTAGTCTGATCTAAGGTTGGGCAGGCGATAAGATCACGTTTTGCTATGCGGGGCCCGGGGGGTATATCCACGAGACCTAGTTTTATGATTTGGGACTGGGTCGAGAGGCCAGGTGTAGCCGGGAGGCGGGGTCATCAGAAGAGAGGAAGGGTGTTCCTGGGAGGAATGCAGGGGTGTCGGTCAGATCTAGGGGTGTGAAGGCCTTCATTAATCACCGCTCCTCTGATGTGAGGCGAGGTCCTACTGTAGGAAGCAATAAACTGCATCTGTTGGGCTAGGTGATGGCCTGGGATCAGGCCGGGCAATCGGGCAGGGAGGAAGAGGTTACCGAAAGGGTCTGTTCTATGGGTGGGATGAAAGAGCGAGGGGGCAGGGGTTCAGCACGGAGGCAGGGTCGTGTTTAGAGGTGCGTTTATGACCCGCGCAGGAGAAACCGGGGGCTGTCAGGGCGCGGGGGAATACTCGCGAGGCTGGGGAGTGGGGGAGAGAGAGAGAGACGCAGGCTATTGGCAGTGGGCAGAGAGGTCATGACACAAAAATGGCTACTATCTATGTTCGTGATGGGGCCTAAAAGGGGACAAGATGGCGGGGCCACTGTTTCGTGACTTTCGCTTTACCTTCAACAGTGGCGAGGGTGAACACAAATGAACGCCGCTTATGTACATATACATTGTCATTTTCCACAGTCGCCGCTTTTTAACATAAGTTAGGTCATTTCCGTGTTTATCATAACTGACGGGGTGTACATATAGTCGTGTGTTGTCAATGAAATAGCGTTTGTCAATACTGGTGGACTTGCATATAACCGTGTGCAGTTGATGCGACATACGAGGTGGAATACATATAAATTTACATTTGTCGTATTTAAAAAGTGACCGATGAAACATTTTACAGGCAAAAAGTGGTTGAGGGAGGAATTTAGTCCAATACAAGCAATTAGTCAAGGGGTGTAGAAAGTTCAGAAAAAAAGGGGGCGGGGGTCTTCGCCACAGTGTCTTTTTAGTAGCGAGCCATCACTGGTAGGCTCTGGTAGTTCGTTTTCTTCCGTTGGCGCTGTTGAGCACCGGCGGTGGAGCTATAAGTCCAGCTCGGATCCTTCTTTACACGTCGCAGGGTGCGATCTGTCTTCTGCTGTTAGACCACAGTCCTGTTTCCTAACTAATCTTTTTAAGGGCGCCTCATGCTGGGCACCCGCATTTCTTTTCTCCTTCCGTGGCAAACCCTATTCTACCTAAATGCTGTTCTTTTTCTCTGAGTCAAACATCCATGTGAAAGGGAAAGAGGGGGGTTTTGTCGGATAATCGAGGGAAGAGAGGGCGGAGTGCGACCAGATCTTTGAGACAAACCAAGGGAGCAAAGGGTGATGCGCAGGCAGGTCCATCAATCGGGCTCAAAGGGCGGGGGACTTCTGGCACGCGTTGGTCAACAAGTAGAGGGCTTCAAGGCAGCCCTCCATTCCTTCATTTTCTGCGTTTGAGAGTGGTGCATCGTCCCGCGTCCCGTTGCTCTGCGGCTCTATCTTAGGTCGAGGTCACACGTGCCTCATGATCTGTGGCCAGGCTGTGCGTCACGTCCGGCCCCTCTCTTCCGGTGACTGTGTGTCCTTGAATGGGTACAAAACAGGTTTTAGAGAACTGACAAGAGAAGATATTTATACATTTCAATTCCGTCCCAAATCTAAGTAGTTGGGGGTTCGTTCATCGGTCACGGTCAGAAGTTATCACTGTGGAGCATGTATACAGGCATGTCTACTGAGTATGTGCTAAGCCTATTTGGCGTTCATTCATGACGTACAGGGAGAGATCCGACTCTTATTGACTGTGTACTTCATCAAACTCGAAATCGGATCCTTCGGTAGAGACTCGTTTTTCTACCCCAAGCCCTGGCAGTCTTCTATCATCATGAGAGAGAGGTAGAGGCTAAACACTCTTTTCTCGGGGAGCAACAGTTAATCAGGGTCATCAGTTATACTTCGAGTTTACGGAGCTGGGGTCAAGCGGGAGGAACGGGGATGTTTTGGACATCCGCACTTGGGTGCGGAGGGGTGGGGCAATCTGGGCATAGGAGATTGTGTCTCTAACGAGCTGAGAACAGAAGGCCATTGACGTATAATCCTCCTATAAAAAGGGCCAGATTAGGGGGACATCAGTCGTCTTACCTGTCCTTTCCTTCATAGCCAATTTGAGTTCTATCATTTTTACAGAAAGGAGAGGTAGTAACATGGCAAATTACAATTGTTTTAGTTTCTGGCAATTTGTCGAACACCTTTGTGTTCGAAAAACCAATTAGGCTCGTGCCGGCGGGGGCACAACGTTACCACACAAAGGAAAGAGGGAACAGGGGGACCCTCGGAGAGAGAGTCGTCCGCATTTTAAATGAACTATTCGGTACACGTACGACATGGAGAGAAAGAAAGAGAGAGAGAAACATGTACAATAATAGGCCATTTTAGTGCGCACACAACACAAAACAGTAGGGGTCATGTTATATAGAAACACAGACTGAGGGACAACGTAAATCCATATACTACGTACACATGAATTCAGGCGGGGGGGGGGGGTACATGTACTTACATACAGAACTCAAGACAAAACATAGAACAGTACTTGGCCAAAGATATTTCCTCCTGCATGCTGCGCATCCTTGGTTTCCTATTTAATTCGCCTGGCTGTCTTTTGCTGTTGGTCTCTGTTGCGAATACTTACACTTTCGTCAATTGTTCGGGAACTAACCTGGTCGGGCTAGTACTTACGGTGGGATCTTTGAATCGTTTTTAGCGAATGGGTATCCAGGCTGAGGCAACGGAGGGTGTCAGTTGGGGGAACAATGGGCAGCTTCGAGTTTCATGTCGTAAGAATCTACTCGTATGTGCACGTCATTCTTGGTTGCATTATTCGGGGGCCGGTTGGAGTCATATTTTTGTCATACTGCAATAACCCGCCAAGTTTCTGCTTCAGGCCACCCCTCCAGTCGCTGGGTTCAGAGAGAGAGAGATGGTCGTTTCTAAGTAAGGGAGTGTTATATCTATGTCTGTTCGTCGTGTATAGGTACTATGTTCAGACCCCCTTTTTCCCTATTCCATCGGCCGTTCAATCATCACTCAATTCGTACAAAAACATCTCTCTTATCAGGTCAACGCGTGCAACGTATATCCAGTCGAGTTACACACATCCGGTCATACACGCGTGCATTCATATCACCCAAATCTGCGTTGCTTAGGTCTTCTCCACACTTTAGTCGATGTTCCGATGCGACCTGCCCGAAGAAGGGGAAGAAGAAGGGGTGGGGGCAGCGTTTAAAACACATCCGCGCGCATAAACCCAAAAGGCTTTTACTTACCACGTATTCGACCTATCTCCGCGGGGTGCAGTCCCTTCCATCTCGGCGTTTTAAGCCCAGAGGGACTGGTGGTGCGGGAGGCATAATCATTGATGGACTGTATATTGCATAGATCGCCCACGTGTGGTATTGCGGATCTTGTGTGGGGAGGGGGGTCGTCGAAACAAAAGGGCAGTCAGTGTAAAGTGGGGGTGAACTCGTGTTCTTCCTTCGAGGAGGAGGGGTGGTCTACAGTGGTACCGGTTCTGGCTTATGGGCATCTGAAACAATTTCCCTGAGATATGTGGCATATAAAGAAAAACAGAACATCAGGACCTTTGTCGATTGCTTTATGTTGCACAAAAGTAAAATAAAATAAAAAAACAACACACGCAACGAACTTGGACCATTCATATTTGCAATATTTCTGGGTACTTTGCTTTTTTTTTTTAACCTTTAAGTGATCGAATTGCCTCATTTTGCCAGTATTTTACGTATATCGGAAACAATGGTCATGTATTCGAACTTACCAATCCAAGAGCTACGACTATTTTTGCTTTTCACAAAACTTTTATTTAAAAAATGCTGACGTACAAATGCAGGCCTACAACCACGTGGGCCGGCCACGGAGCAGACTGGAACTGTACCTGAGGGCATATTTATTTGAGGAAAACGTAACTGAGTCGGTGGTCGTTTTATTTCATCAAGGTACGATAAGTGCAATAAAATTATATCAAAAATTCATTGTGGGCAAGTACCATAAGTGTTGAAAATTCGAACTTTCAATAATACTGTAATCAATGACGCATCAGAACTTAATATCAAATCATTGTCCGAATGTTCAATCAATACTCATCCCCTCCCGCCATGTGCTTAAAAAAAAACTGCATACATATCTCATGATATCAAATCTGAGCATCCGGGGGGGCGTGGCCAACAGCATGGCTGAGTAGACGTGCCTTGCCGGAGCTCCGGCCGAGCGGCACTTTATCCGACTTTTTCATATCCCCCACGATCCCACAGAGGCACTGTGTGGACGTCGATACACCCTGGCACCTGGTTGGAGTACCTGCGTAGTGGAGAGCAGCCGCCTTTGCAGAAACCCGGGCTGTGCGGTGTCCCCGGCGGCTCTCCGGCGGCCAGGAGGGCGCCTGCGGCGCTTGGCGGAGCGCGGCGCTCCCAGTGCCCCACGTGTGGTCTTGCCGCACACTGCCCAGCTGAAGGTGGCTCCGCGACCCGCCTGACCCCCAAGAGTGACCAACGTCTCGCCGGCAGAGGAGGGGAGGTGAGCCGAGACAGTCGCGAGGCACCGGCTGCCTGCACCAAGATGGCGGCCGGCGGTGTGTGACGGCGAAATCCCCCACCGGCTGCACTCCCCGGGTCGCGGATTGCCCGAGAGTGCTCGCCGAGGCGGAGCGGAGGTAAGCCCAGGACAGAGGATTCAAGGGCCGTCCTCCTGGCACTCTGAGAGCAGAGACCGGCTCGAGCGCGGCTCCCGCCTTTACCAACATGGCGGCGAGGCTGCGGAGGCGCCCGACCTGAAGGGCACTGGAGGGAGAAAAGTGGCTGAGAGCCTGGGCCCTGACTACCCAGCCCCCACCATTGGAGACTTAGTCTGCAGGACGGCAGACACGCGACCCCTGCCATCGGACCTCACGGTGACACTTGGGGGACCTCAGGACTGCGACGGGAGGTGAGCCGGGGAGACCGCTGACGCGGTACAGCGAACAGTGACATCCGGAGTACCTAGCGTCATTGGAGCTACGCGACTGGGCCCCTCCGCGCCTCTGAGACAGGACGCCTGCATAGGGAGCCTCCGGCCTGCAGACTTCATCATCATGGGGAAGGGTGACACGGCGAGCAGGGCTGCGAGGCGGGGACCTATGGACGACTTCACGGCAACGCGTTCTGGGGCGGTGCAACACTCTCTGCAGCCTGAAACGCGCAATGACACGGCCATGTTAATGGAGGCCATCCAAGCGTCCAGGACCGACATACAAGCGTCCCGGACGGCCCTGGAGACGAAAATTGGAGAGGTAGGGTCCGAGGTGACGCTACTGCGGCAGGACTTCCGAAATTTGACGGACCGGGTCACGGCAACCGAATCTAGGTTGACTGACAATGAAGCCTCGATTTCTACTCTCAAGAAGGACATGGCGGAACTCCGGGCCTCTCACCGTCAGCTGCTGTGGAAGGTGGACGACGCGGAAAATAGGTCGAGGCGCAATAACCTTCGCTTTGTAGGCTTTAGAGAAGGGATTGAGGGAAAGAACATGTCCGCCTTTCTCCTCTCATGGCTGAAAGATACCTTCCCAACAGCGCAATTCTCCCAGTGCTTCATCATCGAAAGGGCACACAGGGCGCTTCTAGCCAAGCCTCCGGAGGGTGCGCGACCAAGACCAGTGATAGCGCGCTTCTTGAACTATGCAGACAGAGACCTGATCTTACGGGAGGCCAGGAAAATGGGGGAGATCCGTTTGGAGAATACCACCATAATGATCTTTCCGGACTATAGTCAGGAGGTCTCGAAGCAACGCCGCTCGTTTGATTCGGTGAAGGCAAAGCTGAGATCTTTGAACATTACTTACATGCTCCTTTTCCCCGCCAAACTCAAGGTGATCTATAAAGACAACTCCATCTTTTTTGCTCACCCGGAGGATGTGTGGCAATGGCTCGAAGAGCGACCTATTCTAAACAGTAGAGAGGCGGCAGGTCGAGCGGCGCTGGACAAATCGGTCCGGGAGAGGACGCCCTGGGAAATGCCGAAAACACGGCGACGGGGAGTACGGAGGACGCAGAAGAAAACACCGGCGACACCATACAGGCCACGAGACAAGGAGGGTGGGAGAGGCAGCAGATCCACTTCCCCGGGCGCGGACTCCGTGGCGGGCTCGAGATTCCATTGCCTGCGGAATGGAACCCGTTCAGAAGGTGAAGACGTGGAGGACTTGGAGGACCGCATATCTGGAAGAGAGGACGAGGAAACAGTGAACGACTCAGTGCACCCACTGGTCGCAGAAATCCAGCAATTGGAACAAGACTCCTCGGGTCAAGGGATGAATATGGACACTCAGGACTCACATTCGTGATCGTTGCTGTATAGGGATCGGGGAAGATAGCGGCTCGGCGCAGCGGAGCACGCAAGTTGACACACCCCCCTACTATTCCTTAAGTTTTCAGTACTGGTTACTGTTTGTTGATTGAGGGTGGGATGCGTGGGAGGGCGACAGGCCTTCTCCCACGGATAGTTGAGACCCGGATTGGGATGCAACTGGAAGGGGAGGGAGGTGGGGAGGGGGGTGCGGGAAGGGGTTTGGTTACAGTTTACCTCATGTTGGGGTGTTGGGATGTTGGGAAGGGAGGGAGACAGGTGTGCATGCAGCAGCAACTTCGGGAGAGTTTACCCTTGTTACCGTCCCGGCCCTGGGGCCCGGTACTGGACAGTCCTCAGGTGATACAATGGCGAGTACACTAGCTACACCACACGGTGAAGGCGCCGGGGTTAAGGCGCTAACCTGGAACGTGAACGGTTTGGGGTCCAAAATTAAGAGGGGCCTGGTTACTGCATATATTAAGCGTGTAGCACCTGACATCGTTTTCCTGCAGGAAACACATTTGAGGGGGAACCGCTGTGCTTTTTTGGCGCGCGGGCAGTACGTCGTTCTGGCACATGCAGGGTACACCATGGACTCACGGGGCACGGCAATACTAGTCAGGAAAACAGCACCTTTCACAGTCGCACGTACATGGTTGGACCCACAGGGATCGTTTGCCGGGGTGCAGGGGACATGGAGGAGGCGCAGGTACACTCTGTTGTCGGTTTATGCTCCACCCAAACTACAAACACGAACGATGCAGGAGATCACGACCATTCTGCTAGACACGGCGGACACGATACAGATTGTGGGGGGGGATTTCAACGACGTGATGTGCACGATGCGCGATCGTTCTGGGAACCCCCACACGGTGGCTGCGGAGACGGCTTTGGCGCGTAGAATGGACACGATCGGTCTCACCGACGTTTGGCGGTGGCTTCATCCTACCCACGTAGCCTACTCATTCTACTCTGGGGCCCACAAGGTCTTCTCTAGGCTAGATTACATTTTCACATCGAGACAGGAACTTTCGGCGGGAGACGAGGCAGACTACAGGGCGAGGGGTATCTCGGACCATTCCCCGCTGTTCGTACACATAGGTCGGGGAAGGGGGAGAGGTCAGGCACAGTGGCATATGTCGCCATGGGATTTACAGACTCCTGCTATTCTAGGGGGCATAAGAGCGGATATTCGAGTTTTTTTGGCGGAAAACGAGGGATCGGTACAGTCCGGGGTGACACTATGGGAAGCCATGAAAACGGTGTTGAGGGACCGCTTTCAATCCAGGGTGGGGGAGGCCAGGAGGAAACGCACGGAAGCTATAGCGAAGGAGGAGGCAAACATCTTGACCCGGGAGGCTGAATATCACAGAACGAAGGAGGAGGTAGATCTCAGAATACTGCTAGACACTCAAAGGCTGTATAGAGAGCTAAGCACGGACGAGGCGCGTACACAGGCGCTGGCCACCCTGCATCGCTTATACGATGTCGGAGACAAATCTGGTAAACTCATGGCATGGCTGAGCAGGCGCGAGCAAGCTGCCAGGTGGGTGGATTGGGTTGAGCTCCCCAGTATGGCGCGGGCGTCCACAGACGACACTATAGCGGAGGCCTTTGCGACCTATTTCGAAGACTTCTACAGGGCGCGGGACCTAGGGGACCGCGAGGCGGTGCAGTCGTTCCTGGGTGGCGTGGAAGTTCCGCAGTTGACCCCCGAAGATAGTGAGGCTTTGGAAGCCGACCTGTCCCTGGATGAAATCGCAGAGGCGATGGCTGCCCTGAAACCGGGGAAGGCTCCGGGACCAAATGGTTTCCCAGCGGAGTTCTTCAAACGAACGGGGGACCTCCTTTCGCGTCACTTGAAGTCGCTATATGCGGACGCTCTCGCCTCGGGAGGCCTACCGCCGGACCTGGCCCTAGCTACCATAATCCCGATTCACAAAGAAGGCAAGCCCCGTGGCGACTGTTCCTCCTATCGCCCAATCTCGCTGCTGAATATTGAGACTAAAATCCTGGCCACTATTCTGGCACGACGCTTACGACAGGTAATACCGGGCCTGGTCCACCCAGACCAGTCCGGGTTCCTGCCGGACAGGGCCACCAAACTAAACCTGCGGCGCACCCACAACTGGCTCCAAGAAGTCGGCGACAGGAGTGAGCCACATTGGTTCCTCTCCTTGGACGCGGAGAAAGCGTTCGATGCGGTCCACTGGCCTTTCCTAATGGGGACCCTTGAACGGTTTGGGTTTGGGCCCTCCTTCCAGCGCTGGGTGAAACTTCTATACTCGAAACCTAGGGCTAGAGTGCGAATAAATGGGCGACTGTCGAGGGAGTTCGCGATAGAGCGGGGGACGCGGCAGGGGTGTCCGCTGTCTCCACTCCTTTTTACCCTCACGATCGAGATCCTTGCGATCCGTATCCGGCTTAACCGAGAGGTGACTGGCTTCCACTGGGGGGAATCGGACACTGAACAGGAGAAGATCTCCCTATACGCCGATGATGTACTGTTATACGTGACCGACCCGGCTACGACGATACCGGCCATATTCAGGGAACTAGACGACTTTAGGGCGGTAGCCGGACACGCTATAAACTGGCATAAGTCGGTCCTCTACGACCCACAGGGTGCCCCGCGAGGGGAGGAGCTGCCTGAGCTGCTCATCCACACCACGGAAGGCTTCCGGTACTTAGGGGTCTTTATCACCCGAGATAAGCGGCGCTCCTTCACGGACAATGTCGACCGAGTCTTGGTGGCAGCCAAGGCGGAGATGGATAGATGGAGGCCGCTCCCGCTCACCATGTTGGGCAGGGCTGCTCTATATAAAATGATCCTACTCCCGAAGTTTTTATACGCCCTGCAAAATGAGTATTATCCCCTTCCGGCTCTGACACTGCGGAAAATCCATGCCGATCTCCGCTCCTTCTTGTGGCTGGGGAAGCAGTCCCGGGTGGCACTCACGACTATGCAGCGTCACCAATATAGTGGGGGTATCTCATTACCCAATTTGGAGGCCTATTACTGGGCGGAACACCTTACCCCGATCAACGATTGGATACACGCCCCGGCTGACCACCCCACCTATGCACTAGAGAGATCTACGTGGGGCAATAAGACGGTGCTCCACTTTTTATATGGGGGTAGGGGGGGGCGCCAGCTTCTCCCTGCGACTAAGATTACCCTGTCGGCGTGGCGCAGAGCGTCGGTTAGAATGGGCTGGCATGAAAGGCTCACCCGCCAAACACCCTTATGGTCAAGTAGGTGGCTGACTGAACTAAACAAGCTGCGTGGGTTTCAAAGGTGGGATGACATTGGCATCTCCACAGTTGGTGATGTCATAGCAAAGGGAGAACTTAAAACCTTTCAGGCACTGCAGCAGGAATTTGGACTCCAGGGAACCCAATACTACAAATACATACAGCTGCGACATGCATGGGGAGCCCAAAACATATCTCTCACTGACATTCCCCAGTTCGCACCACTTGAGGGCCGTCTACTGCAAGAACAGATACAAAGGGGGGCGGTATCCATGACTTACAAAACACTGACAAATAACATGTTGGGGGATCTACAGGCCCTCAGGGAGAGGTGGGAGGCAGACGTGGGTGCGCTGGAGGACCTGGACTGGGAACTCGTACTCATGCACCCCCGAGAAGTGGCCATAAAATCGAGGCTTCGCCTCATCCAGTTTAAGGTCCTTCATCGGGCATACTTTGACAGAGTGAGGCTTTTCCGGATGGGGAGGGTTACCAACACCGCCTGTCTACGATGCCAACACCTAACAGGCGACTTCTTCCACATCATTTGGGGATGCACAGTGATACAGGAATACTGGGTCGAGGTTTTCAATGAATTGAGTGCGGTACTGGAGGTAGAGATACCTAAGGACCCCAAACTGGCGCTCTTGGGAATGTCCACGGAGGTGGATATCACGCGATACTTACTCATCTTTCTGCAGCTGGCCCTGGTGGTCGCAAAAAGAGACATTGCAAGACTGTGGGGGGCGCCTGGGAAACCAGATCTCGAGGACTGGAGAAGAGGTCTAGATATGTACATGGCAGCTGAACGAGTTACATACAAAGCCAGAGGGTGCCCCCGCAAATTTAGAAAAATATGGGCCAAGTGGAGGCACTACCATGGGTTGGAGTAGTAGGGTGGGACCGGTGGGGGAAGTGGGCGGGTGGTGGGATGAATCACAGGGATGGTGCATATGTCAATGGCTCCAGCATTTTGTACCCTTGAGGACTTCGGGACGGGGGGTTTGCCTATGCTCAATGTCACACAACTGAGAGGACCGAGAGAGCCGCGAGGGTCGGGGGGGGTGGTTGAGGAGGGTGTTCTGCTGCTTAGGGGGGGGGAAGGACGGGAAGGGGGGCTTCGAGGAGAGGTCTCTCAGTTACTGCCTCTACTTATAGTTGATGGGGGGGGGGGAGTTCGGGGTGAAAATGATAACTAAGTTCGTCAGGATGAATGCAATGTAACTGACTATTTCAAAAGTTGCGTAACGGCGGGTAGAGCGGAATGTTGATGCTCCCCCGCGCTGTCTTGTTCCTAATACTTATGATTCGCCTGCTGCAACAATAAAAAGAATTTATAAAAAAAAAAAAAAAATCTGAGCATCCGGAACACAACAGGGAGTTGCGGGTTTCGTTTGTACCGGCGCCATTTTGGGTGGGGTCAGGTGGGTCCAAGTATAGTCAAAATGTCTCCACCAACTCGTGGTCGGACCAGAACCTCTTTCGGCAGTCCAGAAGTTTCGTTAAGGGGCAACAGAAGGGACCGGTGACATGAACCATCAATCAAAGAAAAGGGAGGGGGCAACAATCTTTCCTACCGGGTCATACTGATGTTCCACCGGAACTGATCAAATCGGTAGTCTGCAGTATTTTTGGTCATTCAAAACTGAGGCTGGAGCCAGCATGAGGGCGCCAACGTCTCGTGGCTACGTCTTGGTCGTTCTGCGGGCAATCATGGCAGTCGTTCCCCGTCGGGGGCCTGGGGCCCCTGCAGTTCTCGTAGAATTTTCAAAGCTGAGGAGAACGCTTCTGGACAGAGGACTCGTTTTTCTAGCTGGCCAGCGACCAGGCCATCCTTGCACGCCAGGCTCATTCCCGCAGAGTCGACCGCCATTTTTAGGAGTTCTGCAGCTACGGCAGTCACTGGGTCGAAAGAGCAGACGGATTCCAGCCTGCCGGGCGAGGCGTCGTTGCACCGCCGCAGTGGACGAGACCCTGCTGGGTGAGTGGAGCGTCGCTGCACCGCAAGAGTGGACGAACCCTTTGCCGGGTGCGTGGAGCGTTGGGGGTGCAGCTGAGGAGCCTCCACCTGGGGAGGTGGGAGAGGCTCGTCTGCGCCGCCTCTCCCTCCCAGTGCACCCCACGCCGTCTCGCTGACATTCGTTATGGCTGGACCAGGCGATGAAAGGGGGGGGGTCGGCGGCATATGCAAGACACCCCCCCCCCGTGGCCTGCAAGGCGCCGGGAGAAGAAGGGAATGGGAGGACCAGTTCATTCCGGGCCGGGCCATTCACCCCACGACTTCTCCGGCCGATGGCGGCCAGCCGCTCTTTACCACGGCCACAGGAGCGGGTCCCCCGGTCAGCCAACCGCGGGGCTCGTCGAGCGGAACGCTGATACATCCTGGGGGCAGGCCTCGGTGCGTGGTGTCGCCTCCGGGCTATTTGCGCAATGGTCCTCCACCCCAGGCCGCCACGGACGCTACCTCGCCAGCTGATGGCTTTGTAGACTTTCTAACGCCCAAAAACCTACTAAAAAGTAGCCCAAAGTAGCCCAACATTCCTACTTTGAGGAAGGAGGGACAGGAACGGCGTCAAGCAGGCGGCGAATTGCATTGTGGGTTTGGTGTTGCAGCCGTTTGCCATGTAAATAGTTGTTTAATATATAGTTGTAAAATAAAACGTTTTAACATGTTCCCTTGCTGGAGTGTTGTATATTTCTAATATTTGCCTAGGGTTTGTCGTTATTTGGGCGGGGTGGGCGGTGGAGCCGAGCTGTCTTGCAGTCATAGCGTCGAGTTCGGCTCTTCTCACTAGTTTCATATTTCCTGAGGGGTTGTTCCTAATGTTTCCATTTCAGCGAGGTCGAAAAGAGATCTCATCAGTGGCCTACTGATGTTGCTCGATTCCTTTTGCTTTTCCTAACGATTTTTATGTTCTTTAATTTGCTAGCATGATACAGCGGCTAATCCGCATTTTTCTTTATATATGTCCTTTTTATTAGGGGTGTCCTCCGGTGGAGCCAGATGGTCTACCTCTAATAAATGGTCCGGGCTGAACCAACTACTGAACAATGGGGAAAAGATAGGCATGACGGGTTACAACGGGGACAAAAGTCTGCACTACCTATCCTTCACTACTTTGCGGAGACTAGATAGAATATTTCTATTCTACAGTATTCGCAAATAGGGAATACCCAAAGAGAGAACCAATTCCAAACAATCAGTGTTCGGACAAACAATCAATCAATCAAATGAGGAATAAAAATAGGCGCGACGGGTTACAACGGGGGCAAAAGCCTGCGCTACCTACCCTTCACTATCTGCAAAGAGAGAGGTCTTCCTGTTCCTCCCTGTTTGTAGGCAGAGAAGATCCTTTCAGAGAACCAATTCCAAACGATTAATGTCCGGTCAAACAATCAATCAGTGGGGGATAAAAATAGGCACGACGGATTACAACGGGGGCAAAAGCCTGCGTTACCTACCCTTCACTATCTGCAAAGACTAAACAGTGTATGGCGACTCCGTGCTTGTTTGCAAATAGAGAATGATCCAAAGAGAACCAATTCCAAAACAATAAATGCTTGGGTAACAATCAATCGAATGGAGAGGGAAGTAGGCGAGACGGGTTACAACGGGGGCAAAAGCCTGCGCTACCCACCCTTCACTATCTGCAAAGGGAGAATACTCCTATCCTTCCCCGTTTGCAGACAGGGAATCTCTCAGAACACAACAATCAAATGCGTAATACTAGTATTTTCCAATGACAATCAAACAATCAATCCGCAATTTGTCGTGTTACACGACCTTACCCGGACCGCATGGACAGTTTCTCGTCTTCCGTTTCCAGTGCCCGATCGTCCTCTATTCTCCGTAATTGCTGTGGCACTCCTGATGGTTCCCAGTCAGGACCGTAGATCACTCGAGAGAGAGGTCTGCTCGGAACCAGTGAAGTTCGGATGATCGGCTGCCAGACAAGGGTCTATCGGGCAGGAGCTCTTCCCGATCGTTGCAGTCGTTCACTCTGTCGTTGGGACCTCTCCCACTGGATCCACGTGTCGCTGATGGGCTCCACGTTTGGGACGCCAATTGTAAAACAAAGGGTTCAGGCAGGTCAGGTCAATTACCCCTTTTTCCGTAGTTGCCCGGCGTTAGCCGCTTCTCACCCAACTCATGATTACCAAATAAAGAGGCAGGCGCTGGAGACTGGAAGGCAGGAAACAGGAGTTTATTTCCGACGGAACAGAACACGTCAAATCAGACAACAGGGTATCTTCTCGAGGTGCTCTCACAAGTTTCTCTACGGCTCCGTCTTTTATACACAGGTTTATGATGCACAAACATTCCTTATTGCAATAAAGACACTTTGAAGTACAAAAAGGGCATGTTTGGGATCCCAGCTCCAGGCCTATTCCCATACCGGCCGCTCTGATGTTGTTTTCCCCTCCCAAATGTAACATGTGATTGCAATCTGCAGCCGGACATTCCAACAGGACACGAGGGCAGGAGGGGGTAGTCTGATCTAAGGTTGGGCAGGCGATAAGATCACGTTTTGCTATGCGGGGCCGGGGGGTATATCCACGAGACCTAGTTTTATGATTTGGGACTGGGTCGAGAGGCAAGGTGTAGCCGGGGGGGGTCATCAGAAGAGAGGAAGGGTGTTCCTGGGAGGAATGCAGGGGTGTCGGTCAGATCTAGGGGTGTGAAGGCCTTCATTAATCACCGCTCCTCTGATGTGAGGCGAGGTCCTACTGTAGGAAGCAATAAACTGCATCTGTTGGGCTAGGTGATGGCCTGGGATCAGGCCGGGCAATCGGGCAGGGAGGAAGAGGTTACCGAAAGGGTCTGTTCTATGGGTGGGATGAAAGAGCGAGGGGGCAGGGGTTCAGCACGGAGGCAGGGTCGTGTTTAGAGGTGCGTCTATGGCCCGCGCAGGAGAAACCGGGGGCTGTCAGGGCGCGGGGGAATACTCGCGAGGCTGGGGAGTGGGGGAGAGAGAGAGAGACGCAGGCTATTGGCAGTGGGCAGAGAGGTCATGACGCAAAAATGGCTACTATCTATGTTCGTGATGGGGCCTAAAAGGGGACAAGATGGCGGGGCCACTGTTTCGTGACTTTCGCTTTACCTTCAACAGTGGCGAGGGTGAACACAAATGAACGCCGCTTATGTACATATACATAGTCATTTTCCACATATGTTGGATCGCTCCCCCAGCCAGTATGATAATCTCCATTGACTCGTGGACGTGCAGCAGTTGTCTCAGATGAACTGGATTAATGCTGTCTGGGGCCAGGGCCCCAAGAGACTATGCATACCAGAGTAGTACTCTCATGATTTAACCAAAGCATACATTTTATTGGCACACAAAGTGAAATATATGGTGGTTATCTTGCACAAGAAGTTTTCCATGAAGTCTAAAGTAGATCATGTCTCAAGAAATATATTTTCCAGCTTTCATGTTTGAGAAATAGGATCCATACCATTCCCTCCATGTTAAAATATCTGGTCACAGGAGTTCAAGACTGAATAACACTAACCGTTTATAACCCGGGGGCCACACAAAATTATTCTGAAGCACAAAAGGTTGGCCTATGACAGTAAGACATCTTTTAAACCAAGAAAGAGTGGACAGAGTAAAATATGTTAAAGTCGGATTGAATTCACGATCCTCAACCTACTGCAAAACGTGCCCTTCCTCATAGCACAAGAGTCATGAGGTCTTTGGACAAAGAGATGTTAAGCACCCTACATATGGCTTGTCTAGTGTTGTTTGTAGAAGGTTATCTGCTTATGCAATCCACTTCCTGAAAGGATCTGGAATCAATCTTCCCTCCCTGAATCTAAAGATGTGTTAAGGACGCTTCAGTTTATATAAGTTGCTCTCTTCGGTTACTTCTGGTTGTGTTGCTGGTCACCCACCAAGACCTCAGCGCATACAGACATTTCATGAAGGAGCCACTATATAAACATCAACCACATCATCAAGAAGAGTTTGTGTAATTCATTTAATAATCAAAAAATCACTAAATGAACCTGCGCTTAACTCTCTAGTAGCTAGTCAGGCTTAACTCAAAGGCAATGCATAAAGAATTTATGACGCACACAAACAGTACTAAGGTGAAAACACAACATAAGAAAAACCCCAAACTAATTTAGAAAACAAGTACATTTTAATAGAGAAAATAATAAAAGAATGACAAAAATCCAATCAATACAACTGGAGAAATTGAAAGATTCTAGTGAAAAGAGCACCTGAATGCACAATGTGCCACTCGCGATCATCTAGAGGCACTACACCTGGGGAAAGTCACAAGCTCAGGCCAAATGGTAAGGAGCATGGATCAGATACAGGGACAAGGACAGTCCAGATGAAAAGTTACATTCTAAGTTCGGCTTGAAGAGATCCATTTGTAGAGGAAGAAGCTGCAAGAAGGAGGCTGAGCATCATGGACAGTCATGGCTGTAGCGCAAAGCGTAAGTCGGATGTTGTGGACAGTTGTCGCTGTCTCTTGAAAAGTCGGTTGAGTGTCGCGGATGGTCATTGCTGCAGCTTTGCATAAGCGGTCGCCATGCGTTGTTGTTGCTGTAGCACAAAGTGCAGATCTCAAATTGCCTGTCATTGCGGGCAGTCATTGATGGCAGGAAGAGGTAGTTCAACTGGAGCTTTGCGTTGCCTTCGCCACTGGTGATACAGTTTTGGCATGAATAGGCCCATTCAAGGTTGCTAGAAGCCCAAACTTCAGTATTTCCACCTTTTCTTCTTTGAATGAGCTCTCACTGATGCCATCCAAGGATTCAGGACCTGGTAAGCACCTCTTGGGGGTGAGGGCTCACTCCAACAGAGGCCAGCAGCACGGCTCAATTATGTCCAGTTGCAGCAGGTCAGCTGAGTGGTTACAAGAGTTCCACTGAAGCTTGTTGTGTCCCTGTAGTTCACAGTAGGTTAGCCACCTACCCTTGGAGCTACTCTCTGTAGCCTTAAGTGACGGCAAGCAGGTCCAATCTTCCTTGTTCCTTGAAGTACAGCATTGCAGTACTTCAAGCGGCAGGGAAGTCCCTCTTCTACACCTTCCACAGGCCCAGTAGTGTTCTGATGAGTGACTCTGGAGATGCAATATTTATAACTGGTGCCAGCCTTTGCTTGGGGTGACTCCCTGTCCTACCCCTACAACTGAGTCTGGAAAGTTCTTCCCCTTCCCCTGGTCAAGGCTCCAAATTGTCCGGGGTAGCAAAAGGCAATGCAGGCCTGGTGTCTGCTTCCTTTGTGTAAGCTATAGGCAAGGCCATTTGAAGTGCACGTGAGGTTGGATACAGTTCCTCCTCAGTCATCCTGTCAGGATGGCCCATCTTACCCACTCCCTAGCTCCCTTTGTGCCACTGTATGAAGTAATACACAAACCCCAACAGCAGAGCCATCCACAGTCATTTGACCCAGGACACTAGTAGCAAGGCATTGTTGGTTGGGACAAGAAAATGACAACTTTCTATAAGTTGTAATACTAAGGGGGTAATTGATAGCCAGATGGGGCTATGTTAAAGTAATACAAATAAGAACCTGGCTTTCACTTTGAATGCTGCTTTTTAATTAAACACACTAAGGGTGTGGTCCTGTTTTTTTAGTTAACCATTACTTCATAATTTTGTTATATTGTTTTAACAATTTCTATAGTCTGAAGTAGACGGTACACCATTTAGTGCAAACAAATGTAAACAATAAAATTATGCAAAATATTACTGGTTGCAAAAAACCCAACAACAATCATTAATAGTGCAGTTTCGTGGTGAACAACAGTCAAATAGTGCATACAACTGATTTAAATAATAGTGACAATAAACATGACACCAGTCGATTGGTTTCTGAAATATTTGTACAACAAGCTCTCTCACAACACGTGGTTCATTATGATTTTAGAGAGATGCTATCCATTGGGAATGAGCTTAAGCGCTGATGAGTTTAAATCACTGTTCACTGTCCCTCAACAATGTCTGAGCTCAACGTCTGTTAATCCCTCAATGGTAAGAAAGAACAAGCATCAAAAATGCAATAGGTCTCGCCTTTAATTAAGTTAAAGCCATTTGCTTTGCTATACAATACTATTAGCAAAGCAAATGGCTTTAACTTAATCAAAGGCGAGACCTATTGCATTTTCAATGGACAGTCCTCTCGGACATCAGTTTTCGTCATCAAAAACAAGCAAAATTTTACATGATGGAAGAAAGTATCTGGTGAAAATGTTTGCAATTGTGCTACAATGAAAAAAAACCATAAAGAAGGCTTCCATTTGGGTGCCTTCAACTAGGTTTATTTTATGGGTATTTGGTAAGAGGCAGTAGAAACAATTTAAGGTTTAGAAAACATTTGGCTCAAGTTTCTTGCCAGACGAGGTCCAAGAAGCAAGGTCTCATTCCTTCTGGAAACTGAAATATTGACTCCTCAAGCCTAAAAATTATTCTTAGCACTGATTGGCAAAACCCATGGAACGCTATTCCAAATCGCCTGAGAATTCAAACCATCGTACCAAGGTATTGAAGACAGATCTTCTCAGTATGCACTAAGAGTCTAACCCACAGTTTTGTCCCTCTTTAAATGTTCTATTCTAATGCCCTGATACCTTTTGCCAAATGCCGGTACCATCATATTATGCTCAATTTTTCCTCCAATGGCTTGATTTGTGTAAGTTGCCACTACATTGTAAAGGACACTTGGTGCAGCTGCACTAGAAAAGGAAACTAGAAACTTTTTCCAATGATCTTTGCACAGTTTTAACCAATTCCACGACTTTTATCTACATAACAGTCCTTCAATCTATGATGTTGCACAATTTTTAGAACTTTTTTGTCAAAGTAAAATATTCTGCTGAGATGGAATTATATTATTCTACAGTTATTTCTTATATAAGGTCATGGCATTCGGATGTCGATATCAAATACACATGAATTATAGACCACAACAAAGTTTACTGTTTCAAATTACATATTGTACAACAAATTAAGTTTGAACACCCACATACCACATCTGGGCTAGACGCTTTCTGCAACTACAGGATCAATAAAAAGATCTGCACTGACATATGGAAGGGAAGCAATCTGTCCAACATTTATGGTCCAACATTTATGGTTACCAGTTCTAAATGTCTTCCTGCGCTTATGTGTTGGTCAGTGTGTTGTTCTCCAGATATAATAAGCACAGTAGAGACAATATTTCTGAGCAGCATCAGGAAATAGTTTAACTTACTGAACTTGATGCCACAAAGCGAAATAAGGCTGGAGTTTGGAATGGCATCTTTTCATACACTGACCACAATCAACTTATCCATTACTCACAGACTGTTATTTGGTGGAAGATGATACTTAACAATTCCACTGCAAGAAAGAGCTGCTAAACCCCTCCAATGCAGTACCCCTAGAGAATATTTCGTTAAGGTTGATTTGGCCAAACATAACTTGGCAGCTTTAACCAACTTCTGTAAAATGACTATGTTCCGAAGATTTTTCTAAAATACAAAATAAAAACATCTTGCTGTCTATCAGACATCGAAAGGCTAACCAAATATAACACACAAAGTACACCTTGGGATCATATACTATACAGAAACAACCATATATAGATTATAACAGAAACAGGAAGTTGAATACACATTTTTCTTACGCTTATACTTTTTGATCTATCTTTTAATGAATCTGATTGACAAGGGAAAACACCCCGGAGAACTGCCAGCCTGTGTCGGCCTAACTACACTGGTTATAGAAACATGTTATTGCAATTAAGGGTTATCCATGTTACATGTCTGCAGAATGCACACACAATAGAATATTTTCCACTTGCAGACATTTAAGATGAATCCTCTGTCTAAACTTATTTATTTTTATTTAGTGTATTTTATATAGCGCGCAGCTAACCCAACGGGGTGTCCCTACGCCATTAAAACGAATTGCAATCATGTCGCTCTTATATATAGTGACCTAATTGTACTTCTTTCCAAAACAGTTCTTTCCACTCATGCACGCGCACCAGCCCTGAAAACCTCGCTGCGACTGGCTACCTACAATATCCGAGTCCTAAGGTGTCCTTTTGATTTAATCGTTTTCTCACTTCCTCACACAGGGGAGCCCTCAGTCGTTGTTATTCATTTGCTTAACTGCAATTATTTCATTGCGCCTAGGTGCAGTTTACTGAGGGGCAGTTAATCAGAGCACGACATCCTTGAAGGAACGCTGAAGCTGCTCGGAGAAGACCGGCAGCCTAGCTCCAAGTGGGAGAACCCCAGGTCCTGAAGTAGCCATGCACCACATGAAAGGATGGTGAGGTAGAGCCCCAGCTATGGTCTTATGGGAGAACGCACAAATGTGACGTGACCAACATGTTCTAAGAGTCAATCTGCTCTGCACGCCCCTCGGCACATAGTGCGCGCGCGCTGCACAATGTCCGACTCGCTTCACCAACAAACATCAGTATTATCGACTCAGTGAGCTTGATAAAAGTGTTGGTATAATGCCACTCGAGCAGCTTAGTATCGAAAGCTTTACGGCACACCATATGCACAACATACTCTCTTGCCCTGTTCTTTCATGTTCTTTCCAGCGCGAGGAACAATGAGAGGAAGAAGGAAGCGAGAGAGAGGGAGAGAGTGAAAAGATGGCAGGCGAGGGAAAAGAACATGGTGAAAGATGGGAGGGTCAGAAAGATAAAGATAAAGAAAACAAGGAAAGAACGCACACAAAAAAAAGCGCTCACCAGTCAGCCACTGTTTATTTTTGCATCGCGCTTTCACTTTAAAGTGAAAGCGTGATGCAAAAATAAACACGCTCCCTGCTTTCCATTCATCATAAGCAATTTCTTGTCTTTATGGGGCCATGTGTTTAAACACATGGCCCCATAAAGATAAGAAATTGTTTGCGACGCATGGAGGGCAGACGAGCTTGTCCAAGTGGGCCGGCCGAAAAAGCCCAAAGTATACGTCACAAAGAGCTCTTTTCTAATGGCTGGCCACTGTTTAGCATAAACGATGACGCCAGCCAATGGAAAAGAGGGGTGTGGCTTAAAGCCCTTTACTGAAACTACCCAAAACACCTTAAATCTCGCCGAGTGAGCTACGCATGTGCACAGCAACAGTAGCCGAGACCTAAAAAAGTGCTGACGTGCTTGAAATCCGAGTGATATTCGTGGGATTATCTTCAGGGCATTGACACAGTGTAATCTAAAGTATAACAAACAAAGGGAAAATAATCAATAATTTCGACCCTTTCACCATATCACTTAGCAGATTATGAGTAATATTGTGTGGGACCTGATTCGATTGGTAGGTACTCATTCTGGCAGGGTGTATTATTTACTCTCCAGTTTTGGTTGTCACAAGTCTTTTCCAATATAAGAAAGGGGCTATATTAATAGGGAAAATCACCCTTAGTGGGATGTTCGTTCGCAAGTACAAACCTATCTAATGGTACTAGACAAAGTATCTTACTTTTGCTGCAACACTGTATCAGTTATTCTTTTGATGCACAGAGAACCTTCCTGTCACACTTGTGATTTTCTTTCTGAAAGCGGAAGGCATGTAAGCATTACTCGTTTCTCCTGTCTAATGCTAACTATATTGCACTTGCGGGCACCGTTATGAAAACGTACTTAATGATTTTGAAAAAATTCGCTTTTCACCAGTCTTTCTTAGTGCGGACCGGTAGTATGGCCTGTCGGGATCCAGGTCGCTACTTGCACAACCGTTTCTGGTTAAAGCAAGCTTTTGCTGAATTCTGAGCCGGAACCGCTGGGCAAAGTAATTTCTGGGTATTGTAGTGATGGCACTTTTTGGCTCAGGGTGCGCCAGTGTACAGACGCGCGCAGATGCAAGCTAAGTGCTGAAGTTGATTTACTGATTTTTAACTGTTTTTAAAACTATTGATTGCTTATTTTAATTCTATTGCGGTTGAGCCTCTTGTTGATCCATCTACACGCTGGACTTTATATTGTATACCCACTCGCTGCTTCACTTACCTTCACCCTGCCATTTAGAATCTCTTGCGGCGATTAGACGCCTTCTGCCTCACACCCTAGTCCACCACAGGTTTTTCCCGATTGTTGTGTAGGGCGTTGGGAACTTTTAGACTCCATTCACGGCCTGCAGGGAGTGGAGCTGGACGGTCAGCGTTCTAGTGCTCGCTGCCTACATAAGACGCATATTATCTGCAATGCGCAGCGGGCATGCCATAGGCAAGCCCGTCTGCACCCGTCCGCGCCAAGACTGGGCCTTGCACCATGGATGCTGTCTCATCTCCGTTAGAACTGACTTAAATTGTTAATTATAATAGGGAGAAACTTCTGGATTTACAACAGCTGGGTGCCCCCTGCTGTCACATTGTGGACCAAGAGGTCCAGGTGGGGAAACAGCCCTATGCCTGTTCCTCTTGCAGTCTCTGCCTGACTCAGGTAGGCGATGCTAGTACCCCCATAGAGAAGAATGTATCCACTTCTCTTCCCCATGAGCACTCACTTTTAGGCTATCTTATCAATGCTAGATCCCTGATTAAAAACAAGATTGCTTTTGGGGACTTTGTCTCGCTTCGTAAGCCAGACTGGATGTTCATCACAGAGACATGAGCAAGGGATTGGTGGTGGACTGGGCATTCTTTACAAGGATGTCTATACTTGTCGCACCGAGCCACTCACCACATCCTCTGACCTGTACCAGGCATTTTATTTTTCATTAAATATTCACCCCACTGAAAGATTGTCTGGAGTTTTATCCTATCTGCAATCTGGATCCAGATCATTTTTCTGCCAGGACTTTAGCAATCTTCTAGAACATTACCTGGCAAGACCTAACATTACACTGTTGGGGGATTTTAATTTCCATCTGGATAAAACCTTCTGTAAAGATACTCAAACCCTCCTGGAAACCCTGGGCTACTGTGGCCTCCCACAGTTGGTCATGAGCCCCACCCATGTGGCGGGACATATACTAGATGGCATATTCTCTAACGATTCACGGATCAAGGTGGGAGAGCCCATACCACTCTTCTGGTCAGATCATCATGCCATTCCTTTTGATCCTCAGACCTCGGTACTAGGCACTGTTCCAGCGAATAAAAGGATAATGGAGAAAAAGAGAAGTCTTAGCCTTATCAGTAAGGAGGCTCTCACTAACTTTCTAAAAAATGATCAGTTCTCCATGCACCTTGATGCAAATCTAGCAGCAGCTGAACTCGCTAAGTGGCTGTTAGGAGCTATGGACACCTTAGCGCCCATTAAGGAGCACTATGCAGCGAGGAAAAGGTCCTCTGCTCCATGGTTCTCTGATAGACTTAGAAAGCTGAGGCAATCCTGCCGAAAGCAAGAAAGGATATGGCACTCAGACTTTGCACCAGCTAGGAGAGAGCTACATAAACAGCGCCTGAGGGAATATAAAATGGACATTACTGAGGAAAAAGGATCATATTATTCAAAGGTTACTGAAGCCATCAAGTCTCCTAGAGACCTCTTTAATGTTATTAACTCTCTTATTTCTCCTCCTGTCTCTGATCTGATGGATATTTCTCAAGAGCTCTTTCACAGAATGGATGACTTCTTCCACACTTCTTGCTGATATTGCCTTATCTGTCCTTCTAAAGTGTCCCATTTCCACTGTAATGATTCGGTAATCACGGAGGAGGTACCTAGGCTACTTACCTTTCCTCTCATGTGTCCAGAACTCACTGCCCTCTGAAGGTACTAAAAACAGGAAGGGAAGTTATTGTTCCCCACCTCACTTCAATACTTAATATAGCCATCTCCCTGGGGCAGTATCCCATCCACTGGAAGACTGCGGTGGTCAAACCGCTTCTAAAAAACCTTCCCTGGACTCAGCAGAATTAAAGAATTATCACCCGATCTCCCCGTTACCAGTCCCAGCCAAAATTCTGGAGAAGCACTTAAATTCTCATCTGAGTGCTTATTTAAGAGATCACCAGCTCCTTGATGGCTCGCAGCATGGTTTTGGAAGCTACCCCAGCACAGAGACAGCGCTAACTGCTGTATTCAACAACATCTGTGAGCAGGTCGCCCCAGGACATACAACGCTGTTGGTTCTTCTTGACCTTACCACAGCTTTTGAGACCCTGTCTCCTGTGAAGCTGGGGGAATGGCTCGAGGAGATAGGGATTGGGGGCACAGCCCTCAAGCTACTTACCTCCTTCCTCAGTGATCAGGAACAGATAGTGAAAATGGGCCAATATTCTACTTGGCTCTGAATCCTCTGGTATGTGGAGTTCTACAGGGCTCCTCATTGAGCGCCGACCCATTTTAATATTTATGTTGCCCCGCTGGCTATGGTTGTAAGATCCATTGGACTGGAGGTGTTGTAGTATGCTAACGACACTCCAATTATGTTGTCCATCACCCACAGCACTAGGGAATCTGCAGCACATTTTAAAAACGGTATGCAGGCAGTCTCCTATTGGATGGTTAAAATTTATCTCAAACTTAACGGGGAAAAACCGAGGTCCTGATCTTTGGAAACCAACAGAACATCTGGTCTAACGACTGGTGGCCAGACACGCTGGGTTGCTGTCCTTGTCCTGTATCCCATGGTACAAATGTAGGGGTTATAGTGGACAACTCCCTTACTATGAGCATGCAGGTTAGCAGAACAATATCCACTTGCTTTGGGATCATTAAGATCCTCAGGAAAATTTCCCAGTGCCTTTCGTTTGCCTCATGAAAGCAGGCAGTGATTGCCTTAGTGATGTCCAGGCTGGACTATTGTAATGCCCTCTATTTGGGCATTAACAAAGGCCTGGTGCGACGCTTGCAGCTGGCACAGAATGCTGCGGCTAGGCTGCTGATGGACCTTCCGAAATACCCCTCAGTCTCGGCTTCTCTTATCACGTTACATTGGCTTCCTTTGGATCAAACAATTTTGTTTAAGACCCTGTACCTGACCCACAATGCCTTCTATGGCCTAGGCCCTGATTCCAACAAAGGGCTGTTCCAACGCTATACTCCTACTAAGCAGCTCAGATCGGCGAGTAAAAATGTGCTGACTGTCTCATGGTTTAAGAAGGCCAGATGGGGAGGCAGGGCTTTTTCCATTGCCGCTACTAGGCTATGTCATTCCCTCCCTGATACCCTCTCTGGACAAGTGTTACACTATCTCTTCCGCAAGGCTTTGAAAACCTGGCTTTTTACACAGGCATCAGTTTGAGCATAGTATCTTATTTCTGCACAATAGTCCCGCCGGTAGCGCCTTGACACCCTTGGGCTAAGTTTGCGCTTTACAAATCTAATATTCATTAATTCATTCATACTTACACTTTTTTTTTTTTTAATTCTTTATTCACAGCTGATAGGCATCAATCTGAACATTACATTGATCATTTTGAGTGTTACAGCCGGGTTTTATGTTTTCTCCCCAACTCAGATCTCCGTTTCGTATCACAGTAATTTTCACATGGTGTATCAATACATTACATAGGTATTCTACTCAAATTGTCATGACAGTCACTGTATAAGGTAATGAAATATCATCAATCAAACAACCCCCCATCCGCCCACCTCCCCACACCCTCCTACATCCAAAAACAAACTATTCGTCTCCCGGCTATCCAGCATGGGCAATCATTGAGATGTCAGTGTGACCATGGATCTCATCTTGGTGAGCAGAGGCGTTAATGTGCGTCAATACGTGGACCACTCCACCGTATAGCATTGTGTAATATATGGGTATGTGAGTGGGGTTTGGGCCAGCTGTTGCGTGCCTAACGCATCGTACCTTTTCCCAACTAATTCTCCTGTTCAGTGTCCCCTAGTTGTGTTTGATCTTCCCCCTCCATTGCGATAAGCATAGCCTCCCACTCCAAGGAGATAGGGAACTTCCTAAGGCCTCTTGCTTCTTCCCTCCTTAGTATCGTCCCCTCCACCCGTCCCCACTTAAGTACTTCTGAGTGCCATAGGTGTGCAGCGGGCGGCCTGCGCGACTTCCACCTCATGGTGAGCGTTCTAAGCGCAAGCAGCAGTGCCATATCCAATAATTTCAGCTGAGCCTTCAGTTCTTTCGGCCTTCTGCGTAACCCCAAGAGGCAGCACTGTGCCTCCTCCGGCACCGGGAGGGTCGTGACCATCCTCAATGTCCGGCACACTTCCGTCCAGTAACCACGGAGTCGAGGACACGACCATAGCATGTGAAGGAGCCCGGCCTCGTCCTCGTCACAACGTGGGCAGGTATGGGGGGAGTTAGGGAACATTTTATGTATGCGAGTAGGGGTCAGGTATGCACTATGTAAAATCATCCCTTGGATAAACCGGAACCGGACATTGCGGGAGACTCGCCTGGGATGCTCCAGCATTGCGGTCCAATCCTTATCCGAGATGTCTCGGTTCAGATCTTGAGCCCAAGTGTTCCGAAGAGTGTCGAGTGATACCGCAGCGTGGGCCCTAACTCCCACATACAACCAGCGTACCAAGTGCCCTCCTAATCCCATAAGATACATTAAGTGTACCAGATGATGTTGTGGGGGCTGGAGGCGTTGAGGCGCCCATCTGTGCTGTACATAGTGGGTGACTGTGGCGTGCAGTAAGTACATTCTGGGGGGAGCTCCTGTGGCCCGTAGGAAGTCGTCATGTGTAAGAAGATGGTTGTCACTAAACAAGTCGCCCACCACTTCCACGCCCGATTCAGACCATGGTCTCAGCGCCCTATCCGTCAGTCTGCCCTGCGGTGTCGGTATGCCCAGTAGGGGAATGTTGGGCGCGTATGGCGCCGTCGCATTCGTGTACGCCAGTGCCTTCCGCCAAATCTTCAGAGCTGTGTGGAGAAGTGGGTGGCAGTCCGCTGGGATGCGGCTCCTAGGAAGGAGTAGGGCATGGAGCTCCCCACGTTTCAGTCTATCGGTCGTGTACCCTATTTCATGTAGGTTCCGTCCCGCTATCCAGTAGGAGAGCCACTGGAGTTGGCCTGCGTAGTAATATCCCCGGAAATCTGGAGCTCCCATCCCGCCCGCTCTGGTCCCCAGCTGCAGCTTTCTCAGTCCTATCCGTCGTCTGCCCGTCCCCCAAATCAGAGTGGTTAGCAGAGAGTTAAGGGCGTCAAAGATGGATTGCGGTAAAAGCGCTGGGATATTCGCAAAGAAATATAATAGTCTAGGGAGCATCACCATCTTAGAGAGTGCAATTCTGCCCGCAACGGATAAGGGTAATGTCGTCCAGAACCCTACGGAGGCCCGAAGTTTTGCCACGGCCTTTTTGACATTTCCCTCAATCTGATCCTCCTGGTGACGATAAACCTGCACCCCCAGGTACTTAAATGTGTCCGCTGCGATCAGAAGGACTGCAGCGCCAAACCTCAGTACCCCGGGATCTGGGGTAGCTCTAAAATAGAAGCCAGTGGACTTCTCAGGGTTAATAGTAATGCCAGATATTACTGAAAATCTCTCAAAGATGCTATACACCGGACCGTGATCAGCCTCCAAGTCCCTTAGGAACAACATGATGTCATCCACGTAAATGGACAGAAGATGCAGAGTGCCACCACTTAGTATCCCCCTATGTTCCATCGTAGCTCTTAAGGCTATGGCCAGGGGTTCCAGAGCTAGCACGAATAACAGCGGCGACAGCGGGCATCCCTGCCGCGTGCCACGATGGATTGCGTATGTTCCCGAAATATGTCGCCCCGTTCGTGCCCTGGCCGTGGGGACGGTATAGAACAATCTAATCCATGCTATGAGGGAGGCCGGAATTCCGAACTTCTCCAGAGTCAAGAACATGAACGGCCAGGCTAGAGAGTCGAAGGCCTGGCGGAGGTCCAAAGCTATGCAGCCCGCCCTAGGGAGTTCAGGGTTGGCAGATGCCATAAGGGCGTGTAACCTACGTATATTTATAGAGGTGCTTCTGCCCGGCAAGAACCCGCATTGGTCCCTGTGAACCAGAGCTGGGAGGTGTTGTTGCAGTCGTTGTGCTATTACCTTACTAAGAATTTTATATTCCGTTGCCAACATGGACAATGTTCTATAGTTTGCCAAGTCCAAGCTGTCCCTTCCGGGTTTCGGCAGGGAGACCACCAACACCTGAATCGTGGTTTCAGGCAGATGACCCTCCGTCAGCGCCTCTCGCTATATTCTCTCCAATACTGGCACCAGGGTGTCTGAATATGTCGCATAGAACTCCACCGGGAGGCCATCCATGCCCGGCGTCTTGTTGCGGTTCAGCGACTTGATAGCCGTCAGGATTTTGTGTTGCGTTATGGGGCCTCCAAGTTCCCTCTGGGCATCTCCCGGCAGAGCAGGGAAGGGGAGATCGGACAGGAAGGCCGTGATCTGGTCAGCACCGACTACTTCCGGCTGAGCATATAAAGCGGCCAGGTGGTCATAAAATGCTTGGTTAATGTCCGTCTGTGTACCTACTATCCTCCCGTCACGTGCCCGTATCCTAGTTATTACCGGGATGTCTGGATGTTCCCGCACCAGGCGAGCCAGTAGCGCTCCCGATCTATCCGCCTCGGCGTGCTGTCGGCGCAGATATTCCCTATAGTCTATGACTCGCAGTGTTTCGAGTGTGTCAGCATGCTCTATATTCACCAGCCGCAGAGCATCTCGTTTAGCAGGGTCTATCCTCACCTCAGTTTGCAAGACCTTCAGTCTGTCTTCTATATCCTGAAGCTTCCGATAGGATTCCTGATGGGCCCCCACTAACTGTCCAATCGATGCACCCTGAACCACTGCCTTCATGGCGTCCCAGACCACCAGGTTCGAGGAGGCAGTGTCCCAGTTTTCTAAAAAGTATTTATCCAGCGTCTCAGCTATGGACGCATGGAAAGGCCCATCATCCAAGAGGAGCGGATCCAGCCGCCAGGTGGGGACCGGGGTCGGGACTCTGCCCCAGTGAAGGGCGAACGTCAGGGGTCTATGGTCAGAGAAGGTTTTGGCGAGGTAGTCGGGACTGTCGGTTCTAGCTATCAGGCCCTCAGAGCATAGAAACCTGTCTATCCTGGTGTGGAGCGCATGTGTGTATGAGTAATGGGAATATTCTCTACTCTCTGGGTAAGATGCCCTCCAGACATCCCTCAAGCCCCAGCCAGTCGCCCATGTGCAGAACACTTCCGTCAATTTGGAGACCCCTGCCATTTGCAAGGGAGGGTGTGACCTGTCTTTATCAACATCCATGACCATATTCCAGTCCCCGCCCAATATCCAGGGAACGTCCGCCCAGTCTGCCAACGCCAGACTCACTTTCTGCAAAAGTTTCTCTTGCTCGTAATTCGGTGCATACACACAGCCAAGCACTACTGGAGAGTTATCTAGTGTGCCCCTCACTAAGACATACCACCCCTGATCATCCACTCTCCTGTCCGCTTCGAGAAAGTGCGTGCCATGTCTAATCCAGATTGTCGCCCCCCTAGAGAATGCTGAGTACAATGTGGATAGAATCACACGCCTCCATTTCTTCCTCATCTTGCCGGCTTCAGAAGCCGTGAGATGGGATTCTTGGAGGAACGCGATCTGCGTGTGGTGACGCAGCAGGAATGCATGTATCCTGTGTCTCTTCTGGACCGACCCCAGCCCTCTCACATTCCAGGTTGTAATGTTATATTTCCCCGCTACCTCAGCCATGGTCGCATTTGTATCTGACAAGCACCTGCACCCGCCCACCGGTTCGTACCCCACATGATTGCCACCCGGAGACTACCCTCCCAAAAAACTAAAAAGAACACTAACGGCGCAGCACGAAAACCTGGCTGTGCCCAACAATGTAACAAAATAAAAAAGGATTAGAAATCCTGTGCGTTCGCCATCGGGGGGGTGATCGAGCGCTATCATGTTTGTACCTGCTGCTCAGCGAGCGCCGCCGGCTGCCATCATGGGGCCACATTACCAAGAAGTAAAGGGGAAACGAATATGTAAATCGCCCGTGTGTCAGCTACCCACTACCTGTGTTTCAACCACACCAAAAGGACAAAACATTCAACAACTCCTTCTGTTGTGTCTTCGACGGGCCCCGGCTCCTTCCATTCCGTCGTGGCCTGGGGGCCTCCGCTCTGCCCCGTCGCGAGACCGTCTCGATCGTCCAGCATCCGACGTCTGCGAGGGCCCCCGGCTGCCATCGATGCCCATCACCTCTAACCATTCCTCAGCGTCGGCGGGGCTCTCGAAAAAGTGTGTTTTCCTGTCGTGCATGATTTTCAGGCGGGCCGGGAAGAGCAGGGCATACTTGAGATTAGCGGACTGCAGTTTTTTCTTCACGTCCAAGAAGGAGGATCGGCGCTTTTGGACCATGTTGGTATTGTCCGGGTATCGGGAGATCTTGTGGTTCTCATATTGGATAAGGGACTTTTCACGGGCCTTCTGCAACAGGATGTCCCTGTCTCGATAATTCAGAATCCGCACTATCAGCGGGCGTGGGGGTCGTCCTGGGTCTGGCCTGCCCATCGGAATCCTGTGTGCCCTCTCCACGCAGAAGTGGGGGGAGAGTCCTTCCTCCGCTATGTATTCTCAGAACCACTGTTCCATGAAGTCCGCCGCCCGGGGGCCCTCGCATCTCTCCGGAAGACCTATGACGCGGATGTTGTTGCAGCGGTTACGCCCTTCCGCGTCCTCCACCCGGTCCAGAAGGGTAGCCATCTGGGTCTGTAGTTGACTTATGGAGGACGTGTGTTCCGCCACCGTTAGCATAATCTCGATGATGGATACGCCCTGTTCCTTGACCTTGTCAGCCAGTTTGCCATGGTCCGCCCGTAGGAGGGACAGGTTCGTCGTCAGGGTGCCCATCTGCTGCTCCAACACCGCTCTGGAGTCCCTGATTTCCTTCAGGATAATGTCCAATTTATCCATGTGGGGTCCCTCCGTCCCGAGCTGCGGCGGCGTCCCCTCGTCCGCTACTGGTGGCCTTGTGGTGGCCGTCGGCTGTCCTCCAGAGTTCTCCGGTTGTTTCGCTCCCTTACGGACCATTAGCGCAATAAGCGTCAACCCCGAGGTATAGTAGTATGTGGGGTCTATCGCAGCTGGCCCCTCCTAATGGGCTGTGTCCAACTTTCCGGACAAGTTCCGCCTCAGCAGCTCCGCAGAAGGAGTCAATCCAGCTGAGGATCCTCAGGTAAGGCTCTCATCGGGTAACGGATTAGTCGTGGCCCCCCACACGTTCCCCCGTCAGGCTGTGCAGTCCCTGTGCACCGCTGTCAGCAGACCGCCCACGAGGATGGAGGGGGGGCGGGGGAGGGGGCCCAGGCCGAGATCACCACCGGTGCCTACCACCGTCCGCGCTAGGCGCCGTCCACTTTCCTCCAGTGCATGGACCCCTCTCCCCAGGGGACGAGCAGAACCTCCCAGGCCCACGTGGCAAGTCTACAACCAGTTCTCTGCTCTCTTCCGTGTAGCGCCTCCGGTGTTCCCCCAGCGCAGGGGGGGTCAGAGTGGTCTCAAGTCCAGGGGGGCAAGCGCACCGAGGGGGGCACCCCCTCTCCCTCGCTCAGGGAGCACGGCACCACACGGCAGTCTCCCTCACTTTGGTGGGGCCTCCCAGGCCGTATCTGCAGCAGCGCCCGTCTCACGCCTCCTCTCCGCGCTCCGACACCCCAGGGGGGGGGGTCCTCTGCCGCACCTCAGTGATGCCCCGGGTACTTTCTCGAGCCCAGGGCGACCACGACCGGGGCCTCCCGGCACTTCCGGCGGCAGGAGATTCAGCCCAGGCGGCCACGCTATTCACTGTGGGTCCCGGCTTCTCAGGGCCCACCTCCGCCGAGGGCCTCACCGCCGCAGCCTCCGCCCTACGGGCCGTTCCTCCGCACTTTCTCCCACCGCGAGGGAGGCAAGGGTTATGCGCTCGCCTCCGGTCCGTTGGGTAGCTGCTCCAAATGTCCCCAGGATAATTAAGGCAGGATTGTGCCCCGATCGGCGCCGGAGCTCTAGCGGCGCACGTCCATGCGCTTAGCTAGCAAGCCACGCCCCCTCATACTTACACTTTTATGTCAAAATTGGTAGTGAATTTTATGTATGTATGAATGGTATTCCGTCCTTGCAGATTCTGTTGTTATCTGTAACCCTTATTTCAGTGCATTGTGGGCTATGTAGTGGCGATCATGCATTTGTTGTCATTTTAGACAATTCTGACAACTCTTTTATGGTAGTGTTGAATTTTAGAATAAGGTACGCTTCTCTCTGCACCAGTGCAGTTTCGACATCACCTCCTTGAGGGGTCAGTTTCATCACTACTAGCACTGTAATTCGAAGTCTCTTTCCATATGCTTGTTTTCCACGAAATGGGACACCATGGGGGCTTTCAAAATCAGCTTTTTAATCCTGGAGCGATGCTGTACAATTCTTTGATTGACTTGCTGGTACGTTTTTCCAATATAAGTTTTTGGACATGGGCATATGACTGCATAAACAATGTTTTTTGTTTTGCAGTTTGAGAATTCATTATGGATCTATTTGACAGAGTCATGCATAAATCCGATTCCCTCAACCGTATTTTCGCAAGCTGAACAATTGCCACATTATGGTGTCCCTCTATGTGTTTCATATTCTATTGCGATCGCAGATCTTTCTTCTGAGTGGGCGGTGCCAAGTCCGCTCGTATGATACTTTAACCAATGCTTGTGTTCTTTTTCATTGTAAACAATGGTCGTTGTAAAGAACATTGCATTGGCTCCCCATCCGTCAACGGATTAAATTCAAAACATGCTGTATCATTCATAAGGCTCTGGTTAATCTGGGCCCTTCCTACCTTGCCGAAAAATTTCTGCCTTATGTTCCCCCCAGATCCCTACGTTTAGGTGTTAAACACCTTTTGGTGGTACCTCGAGAGAAAAGGGCCAGATTAGGAGGGAGAGCTTTCTCTTATCTCGGGCCCCACCTTTGGAATGAGCTTCCGCTCCCTTAAGACAGTGTTCCGAATATTTGCAGTTCAGGAAGATGCTTAAGACCTTCCTGTTCTGTCCCTGCTGATCCTGCTGGAATATGTTGCCTCTCCTCACTTTTCTGCTTAAGCGCAGAGATACCCCTCGGGGGTCGATTCTAGTGCTACATAAAAAAATACAAATACAAATTCCAAATGTTTAAGGAGATGCAATTTTTCTGAATAATTTGGCGGTATTTGTTTGTAGTGGGGCCATATGTTGACACAAAGACTAATTTGTCGACTGGCTGTTTGGGTTTTTTCATGAGTAGATTTTTTCGTGGTGTATACCATGCTCTTTTGATCGCATGTTTGGGCATTTTATTAGGATACCCCATGCATTCTAGTTGTTAACAGAATGCCGTTGCATGGATCATGAAGTCTTCCTTCCTACCACAGTTCCTCCGAATTTGTAGTAGTTGACCATATGGGAGGTTATCCTTAAAATTTCTTGGGTGAGAGCTTTGATAATGTAAGATGGTATTCTTGTCTGTCGGCTTCCGATGCGAAGTGGTGACCAGTTGATGATCATAAAGGATGACTTCTACTTCAAGGAAAATCAAACATGCCTTGCTTTTAGTAATACTGAATTTGAGATCTTCATGTCTTGTATTTAGCCATCCATGGAATTTTTCTAGATCGTTTTCTGAGCCATTCCACAGGCACCAGATGTCGTCTATATATCGCTACCATTGCTGGATGTGTTTCTTAAATGGATTGCAGTTGATGACAATTTTTGTCCTCAAATCGGGCCATGAAGAGAATGGCCATCTCTGGGCCAAAGGGACATTTCATCGCAGTCCCTATTGTTTGCATGAAGAATGTTTCTTCAAATTTTAAATAATTTTTCTTGAGGGCTATCTCTGCCAGTTGAAGTGTAAAGTCTGTTGGCACTCGATGGGGCCTTGCTGTGGTTTCCAAATAGAATTCCATAGCTTGTAGGGCCTCTTCTTGGGGAATCTGTGTATATAATGAGACAACATCTAATGATACCATCCATTGGTGCTCCATATTGATTTCTTGTCTTTCTATTTTGTCGATGAAGTCTGTTATGTCTCTTAAGTAGGAAGGTACTTCTGCAACAAATGCCTTTAAAAAATGTCAAAGTACTTGGCAATTGGTTCCAACACTGAGTCGCATCCTGAGATGATTGGTCTTCCGGGTGGTTCCATGAGCTGCTAATGAATTTTAGGTAGGAAGTAGATAACAGGGGTCCTGGGGTGTTTTGTGTTCATGAAATTGAATTCTTTGGATCCCAAAATATCTTGCTCCATTCCTTCTTTAAGTTTTTTTGAAATTACCTCCTCAACATAACATGTGGCGTCTTCCTTAAGTTGTTGATACCATTCTTCGTTTAGGACTTGACTCCTTCCCTCTTCAGATACATTGCTTTTGGCCAGATTACAAGGGCTCCACCCTTATTGGCGGGCTTGATGATAATTGAATTGTCCTTTTTAGGTCTTGGCCTGCGTAGGCTGCGCTTGTGCAGTCTCGCTGCCGAGATTTTATGTTTTCTAGTACGGAGGGTAAACGAGCTAGCTCTTCTCTTTTGGCTGGCTTCCTAAACGGCGGCCAGCCATTAAAGAAGAGCTGTGTCTGTGACTTTAAGCCCAGTCCGTTTCGGATTGAGGGGCGTGTTTTTTCCTGTCCTTTCTCTCTGTGACATCATCAGGAAAAAACACGCCCCCAGTCTGAAAAGGACGGGGCTTCAATGCAAATGCACGATCCCTCCCCTGGTGACCTCCTCCTGCCCCGTCTCTTCCCACCTCTTCTCTTTCCCTCTGTCTCTCTCCCTGCCCCTTCTGTGCTCCTCCCCACCTCCTCACCCCTCAGTGCCCTCCCTCTTCCCTACCCTGGCTGCCCCAGCCCGTGCCGATTAGAGCTGGAGCCTCTCGTCGGCCCTCCCCGAGGGGCGGAGATGTGCTGACTTACGGTGCCTCCCCCTCCCTCAGTGGGGGCTGCTCGGCCGACGCGCCTGGGCCATGAGTCTCTTCTGCATGGCGGATTGCCTCGTGCTCGATGCTCTATTTTTAGCCCCTCTCCGTGCCAGTCTGGGACGGCGGGCCCTAGGAGGCCGTCGGAGCCTGCCGCAGTCCGGGATCTCCCTGATCGGCGCCCCGCGGGCGCTCCGCGGACCCGGAGGAGTCTTGGCACAAGTAGGGGGAGCGCTTCACCTCTGTGCTGCTGCTGCTGGCGGGCGGGCGCCGGGGATTCTCGGGCCGGGGCCCTCCAACATCCCCTGCGCGCCCTCCTGCTCCCAATTCCACCACCAGGCCTCGGAGCCAGCAGCCCGGGCTTCACATGGAAGAAAGGGGCTGGCTGCTGGCGGGGGGAGTGGTTTGAAGCTCGCTCGCCCTGATTCAGCGAGAAAGGCTTGGGAGGGAGGGAGGGCTGGCGGCCCGCTTCGCGGCCTTTCCCTGTGTCATGGTTGCAGTCCGTGCAGAGGGCAGCATGGCCGTCTGCCAGCACGCAGCGCCAGCAGGGCCGCCCCAGGCTTGGATGTGGCAATCTGTGTGAATGCTGTCTCGTTACTAGTTACCGGCCCAAGTGCCCAGCGTGTCAACAGTCTGGCCACGCATCCGTGGAGGCTGATGAGTTTACTTTTAGTCTGGCACTGGCAGTTTTGATTTATAATCCTCTAAAACCCTGAACTGCAAGTACCAGAATGCAGTGTAACACTCACAGCTCTGACAGAGAAGTTGCACGACCCAAAGCCGGTACACGTGCTCCTTGTTTACAGTGTGTGCTCTCCCGAAGCCGAACTCAGTCACCGCATCCCGCAGCGTGTGATCTTTACAAGAGCAGCTGCGCGCTGCCATCATACTGCTTTTTAGCCCTCTGAAGAAGGGCTCGTTGGGGGTTCCCAAATCCAGTGCCTTGTGCGATGCTTGCGTTTATTATTAGTTACTGTGACAAAGGGTTTCAAAGCACTGATGCTCATTGCAGGGTGTAAAGTGTGCACTACGTCTTGTTCTTGCCTCTGTTTCCTGCTTGTGATCGTTTTTTCTTGCCTCTGTTCCCTGCTTGTGATCGTGTTTTCTTGCCTCTGTCCCCTGTTTGTGATCGTGTTTTCTTGCCTCTGTTCCCTGCTTGTGCTTGTGTTTTCTTGCCTCTGTTCCCTGGGGCGTTACTGGGCAGAGATGGGCGTGTGGCTGACCTGGACTGAGGGAAGCAACGGGTGAGCTCTGGGAGTTGGTGGGGGCCGCGAATAACCCATTTGTAAATAAGGAGAGTCCCCGGGGTGAAGGTGTGTGTGTGTCTCTGTGGCTGTGTCTGTGGCTGTGTGTGTGGCTTTGTGTGTGTGTGTGGCTCTGTGTGTGTGTGTGGCTCTGTGTGTGTGTGTCTGGCTCTGTGTGTGTGTGTGTGTGTGTCTGGCTGTGTCTGGCTCTGTGTGTGTGTGTGTGGCTCTGTGTGTGTGTGTGTGTGTGGCTCTGTGTGTGTGTGTGTGTGGCTCTGTGTGTGTGTGTGGCTCTGTTTGTGTGTGTCTGTGTGTGTGTGTGTGTGTGTGTGTGTGTGTGTGTGTGTCTCTGTGTGTGTGGCTCTGTGTGTGTATGTGTGTGTGTGTGGTTCTCTGTGTGTGTGGTTCTCTGCGTGTGTGGCTCTGTGTGTGTGTGTGGCTCTGTCTGTCTGTGTGTGTGTGTTGCTTTGTGTGTGTGTGTGTGTGTGTGGCTCTGTCTGTGTGTGTATGGCTCTGTCTGTGTGTGTGGTTGTGTCTGTGTGTGTGGCTGTGTCTTTGTGTGTGGCTCTGTGTGGGTGGGTGCGTGTGGCTCTGTGTGTGTGGGTGCGTGTGGCTCGGTGCGTGTGGCTCTGTGTGTGGCTCTGTGTGTGTGTGTAGGTGCAAATGCAATAAGTCTCGCATTTGCGAGAGATTAAGCTATTGGCATTGTAAATGACAATGCCATTTATTTATATGTTTTAAAAACAAAAATAATGTCATGAGCAATGCCAATAGCTCAAACTTTAACAAAGACGAGACCATTGCATTGTAAATGCTTGTTAAAATCATGTCTGGCTTGTTGTTGTTGCGTAGTAAGGTTCCTTTTCATATGAGACTTTTTGCCTTCCAGTTGACTGATAGAGGACAGCACCACCAGCTCAAAGGTCAAAATTTATTTAGGAATATTATAGGATGAAAGAACAAATTTCGATTTGTTGGCCAACCCTGAGGGTTTGGTACTTTTAATTTTGTCCTTCCCATGAAAGAAGGCCTTTAGTCGGATCTTACGAAATAATTCAATTGCTTTGATCTGAAGGCTTGTGAAGTTGGTGAATTTGCTTGGGACAAACTTCAACCCCAATTCGAGAATCGATTCTTCTTCCTTGGTCAATTGTTTGGTGGACAAGTTCACAATAGTTTAAGTTTTGTAGAATTGTCACCTTGTTCTCATTTCCCATGGCTGCTGTTGTTTCAACCGAACCCTGTTCTTTTGCCCGCCTTTGTCTAAAAAAGAATTCTGTCTTTTTGAAGGTCCCTCTCTTGGGTCAGAATCTCCTACTGAATCCGATGATGAAGATTCCGAGAAAGTCATGTTTTGAGCTACTCTGGTAGTCTGACAGAGCTCGACGGGAGTCAACCTTTGTGTAGAAATCATCTTTTAGGTAAGGGTAAACAGCTTCTGTGTTAAATGTTTTGGTATCTTTTTCAAATGTTGCCAATTTAAAATTGATGGTGTTATCCTTGAAAGTTTGGATCTCTTTTTCTGTTTTTTCTAGTAGTGCCTTTGTCTGTTTAATTAAAAAGCAGCATTCAAAGTGGTAGCCAGGTTCTTATTTGTATAACTTTCTATAAGTGGCATTTTCAAATTTGTGACTTAAAATCAGACTTCATCATTAAAGAGGATTTTAAATTACAATTCATTTGAGTGTAAACAACATATTTCTATCTGTGCACAATCTAAAGTTAGCACGTATTAGATGTAAAAGGATAACCCAGAGGTATTTAATGGGAGAGTTAGGCCTTACAACAGTGAAACATGACTTTCGGGGTTTTTCACTGCCAAGACAAGTAAAACTTTAACACACATGTCCTTCTTTTTAAATACCAAGCACCCTACCCTATGAGGCGTTAGGACGTGACTTGGGGTTGACTTAGAAGTATTTAAAAGGAAGCATTATGCCTGGCAAAGGGTGTATTTTGCCAGGTCGAAATGGCAGTTTAAAACTGCATTACAGCCTGCAGTGGCAGGCCTGGGGCATGTTTTAAAGAGCTACTAATTTAATTTGCAGGCCCTGGGTACATGTAGTTCGATTTACTAGGGACTTATAAGTAAATTAAATGTGGTAATTAGCTGTAGGCCAATGTTACCACATTTGAATGAGGGAGCACAGACACATCAGCACTTGTAAGCAATGGTAACATGCACGGAGTCAACAAAAACGAATTCAGCAAACAGGACGAGTGAAGGTAAATAGTTGGGGGGAATACCATGCTAAGGGTGTCAAGTCTAACACCCAGTAACATTAATAAACTCTCTTCCAAAGCCCTCTCCCATACATTATTTTGGTACTAGACCGGGTGATTCAGTGTCCTTTTACTTGAACCACCCATCCCCATGAGGCAGCCTTCTTTACAATTCAACTCAGGCTTTTGCTGAAAGGATTCCAGGGGTGAGTTCCCTTTTATTGGAGCAGTGCGTGCAGTCCAAGTCCCAGATGCCAAGGGCCTCAGGTCTGATATCTGGTGCATTCCATGCATAGCGCAGCACACTGTAGGGGCTTCCGAGAGGGGAACACAGCTCTGCTACTTCACCTTTGGTAGAAGGGATGGCCATGGAAACTACAGTGGACAGTGTTGGTGGATAGCGCACACTACTTTTAAAGAAACTTGACTACGGATGAATCGGTATGTGTGCTATGTTAGAAACTATGCCTGCGGAGCATGTATGTAAACACTAGAACGTTTAGCATCATTCGTGTGAAAACATTAAGTGCCCGCATTTCCTTGGCATCACACTGTGTCACGGATTCTATCACTATTTGGTGTGGGGTGCATGATCACTTATATAACTAGAAGACGTCTCTCGACTATTATTCTTGAAAATCTTGGCGTTGATCCAGGTGTGCATTTTTTAAAAATGTTTCTCGTACTTTCCCTACAGATTACCCCTGACGAAGGGACCTGGTGTCCCGAAATGCATTGGGTTCTGTCATTTTGTTTTGTTTAAACAAAGTTTGTACTACTTCTATTTTGGTGAATGTATATATTATCCATGTAAGCATTATATATGAAAAAAACACATGAAGCCTCAATGTTGTAATGTGAAAAGTATCACAGTGTAATTTTCATTAAAAATGTGTTCTCAAACTGAGTATCACACATCAATTTGTGGTGCTTGGAAACTACAGGCTATCTGTGACCCAACTATTGACATTGAAAAACATATGACTTTAGTCGAAAACAAGCAAGAGACAAATAAAATTACAAGGAGGAGGTCTAGGAACAGGGAGGGCTCACAATGACAAGACTCGCACTGATATAATCAGCCTTAACTCACCGGTTCAGGGCTATGGTTTTGGCTCCCTGTGAGTCCTCCAGCTCCAGATAGATATTGACGGCAGAGTGAGCGGTGTCTGGTCCAGCAGGAAGCAATGTGCTGACTGAGGACTTGGTGCCACGATATAAGTAAAAGTGCTGGCAGTGTGGCCCTTCTGTAGTACAGGTCTCTGCCACCAAGGTGTATATCAGCTGTCCCATCCCGTTGTCCTCGTCTGTCCAGCCTGGGCAGGGGTGACACAGAAAAGAGTAAGAGAGAGAATGAGAGCGAGAGACAGAAAAGAAAGATAGAGGGAGAGAGAGAAAGAATGAGAGAGAGAAAAAGAGAGTGAGGGAGAGAACAAGTGAGAAAAAAGAAAGAGAGAGAAAAAGAAAGTGAGAGAAATGGAACTTCTGGGAAAGGAATAATAGTAGACAAAAAAGAATACACAGTACTGGGATTGAGTTAGACCAGGTCATCGCTTGCAGGAATAAAGGCGGCAACTTATAGAGTTGGGGCACACCTTGATCTGGGTCACAAGGAGTGCTAAATTAAATGCATTAATGTCAGATCATGACTCAAAGGACAATGGTGCATGGCTAGCGCTGGATAAGTACACAAGAGAGTTGTCGAATATCCTGATATGAGGACAAGAACGTCTGGCTAGTACTGGAAGAGAGTTCTTGCTGCTCATGACCTGTGGCACAAAGGGTGTCAATGGGAGAGAGTATACCAGGTCATGGCATGACGTAGGAGATGTCTGTGGTCCTGGAAGCGTGGAGTGGTAAATCACAACCCAAGTACTTATGGGTTTTGCAGCAAAGTAGTAATGGACGAACAGGACCTGAGGTCGAGAGGTGGTACTGTCGAAGGTTTATGATAGATGCTGACTTGAGGGAAAATTATCTTTTTAACACAACACACTGGTTATTCTGGGTATCTTCCAGTCCACATGTCAGAAGGAGCAGCTCCCACACAGCTGCTTCTGAGGCATCCAATTTCAGATCTTATGCAGGACCTTACTTATGGTTACAGTAATTTTAAGGCCTTGGTCTTGCTGATTTGCTAGATTCCACGGTTTACCTCAGATTCACCAATTGCAGTCAAAACAGTAATTCAAACAGTGGGAATAATTAAGTTTAAGCACACCTACATATGAAGGTATCATGCCGCTATAAAATGACCATGACCATGGAGTAAAAAACACAAAACGTGCGCATGAATTTGTTAAAAGGAAAAAGCCAGATGTTTAAAGTTTTTCTAAATTGCAGCAAATTGGCTTCTTGATCTTTACTTACTGGAAGGCAGTTCCAGAAGACTCCTACCCCAGAATCCCAAATCGCTTTGTTGTAGCAATTTGCAATAGTGATTGATCTGTGAATCTCAGGGTGAATTTGTCTTGTACCATTTAAAAGAAGCAGCTGAGGGAGTCGGTCTTCGACTGTTATCAGTTTTTTGTACCAGGTACGCAGACTTGAACACAATACATTGTTTGACTGGGAGCCAATGCGACGAGGCAGGTGCGGGTGTGATATGATCCCGTGTAGACAGACCCAAAAGCATGCGAGGTGTAGCATGTATCAGATGAAACCTGTGCAGATGACCTGCTTGCAGATATAAATGCACTGCGTTGCCAAAGTCCAGGCGAGATAATATTCAATTGCTCATTATAAGAACCTAGTGTGGAAAGGAAAACAGAAGAAAAATCCTTTTCAACACAACTAAGTGAAGAAGACAGGAACTAAAAACTACACTGATTTGAAAGGGCATGTTTAATGGTGAGTCAATTATAAGACCAAACATTTCAAACATGACAGCAGGTTCAGGCTGACAAGATGCCCAGATAGGGATCAAGGTGTACATATATGATAAGCATATCTCCATTTGGTGCCCATTAAACTTCTTTTGGTTACAACGCATCCACCGTTCAGAGGTTTGCAGGCCTTTGAACAAACTCACAGAGCTAGCAGCAAGAACTTTTAAGCTTTTAAGAACTATCGGTGTATCATCTGCATGCACAAATATATACCAAATGAATGAGTGAAGTACGCTAGGGAATGACGCACTGGTTAACCAACACGGGGCATAGAATAGAACCTTGAGGAACACCAGATATCAGCCGATAAGGAGAAGATGTGATGGAAAATAGCATCACTCTCTGCATTCTGAAAGTCAAAAAGGTCTTGGAGCCAATCAAGTGCTGTGCCCAGAACACCAGTACCACACAGACTTGGTGTACAGTGGTGTCATATGCCTAGAGAGGTCCAATAGGGTAAGGGACACCAAAATCCTATGTCAAATTCTCACCATAGTTAATCCTTGGCCGCAACCACTATGAACCCTGTGCTACAAGCCTGGGCAAAACCCTGTCTGCATAGGGAAAAGAATGGCATATCTCTCAACATGGTCTTCCAGGGGTTATTGACTTATCTCCCCAGTAATTTGAATATATAGGGTAACTAAATAATTGAAAAAAATTAGTTGTCAAATGGTTAGGGTCGAGAACTGTAGTAGGCATTACTACTTCAATCAGCTTTTCTACTCAGCCAATGATATGTTTTTTGGTCTTCTCGCCCATCATAAACGTTTTTTGTGGAGTTTGGCTGATACAGCATGCTCCGACAAGCCAGTTAGTATGCTACTCGGTACAAGTGAACTAAAATCATCCTCTTTAAGCTACTTAAAACAAGAATGGCAGGCATCAGGAACAGGTACTAAGATTTCAACAGGATTGGAAGGCGAAGGAGGAGCTTTTCGAACTCCCAGTGAGGATACAATTTAATTATTTTGTCTTGAAAGTGGCCTATCAATTCATGTCCTTTCTCTTCAGCAAAGGTTGTTTGTTTACGATGTGCAGGTTCCTCTACTGTAGGAGAGTAGTTAAAATGGCAGCCATTGTATCAGGGGTAAATATGTTCCATCATAGAAGGCCACTTTCTCCTTCCTAAATGCTGCTTTGTAAGTGCAATTATAAATTTGACACTGTACTCTGGATTTGGTTAAATAACCCTTCCACCAGACGCCTTAAAGAATCCAGAGTTGGTTTCTCAGAGTTAAGTTAATAAGCAAATCCCACTTTATTTTATATATATTTTTTATTATGTGCACTGCACTGTTTATCTTTAACAAAGCCATTGAATCTCGGAATACTTGTATAAGAGTTTCTGTGGGTCAGTATTCATTAAAGGTAACAGATCTGTTTTAAGAAATTAAAGTGATAGGAAGACATCTTTCCAAATTCGCTAACTGATCATTTCTCTGTAACTGTTCTTTAATTCTGTGGTAAAAGGTATTCACCATTTGATAGGGATCCTGCTATGATCCATTCACAGCAGTTCAATGGTTTCATCAGTTGTGCAGACAGTAGAATTAACACTTCCATTGTCCAATGCATGACCCTTATAGAGTCGGAAATAAGTCACCCAGTGTAGGACCGAATATTCTGCGTCATCCTGTGCCGTGGGCCCCTCCCCCAACTTTTTGCTGACTGGTACTGGTGGTAACTGACTCCGACTGACCCTGGGCCCTGCCTAACCAGGCCCAGGGCCAGTGCTATGCTGAAAACACTTAGAATACACTGAAAACACCTACATACACTAGGGTACACTAAGTGTTGGGGTACCCCTGTGATTGGCAAGACCTACCCCATAGGGCCCTAGTACATATTAGGGCAGGGGGATTGACACTACCTATCAATCCCTGGTATATAATTGGTCATGGCAGTTTAGAGGCCAGCAGACCTTTCTGCACTTGCATGTGTGCACTGCTGAAGCCCGAGATCATTTTTTAAAGTGGCTCTGTGTGGCAGGACTGCTTTTAAAAAGTAAATTGTGCCAAAACTCAACTTTTCTGTTTGGAGCTCTTACTAATGGTTACACTACAATGTTTGGGCATATTAGGTACCCCCGGGTCTCCCCTAGGTGTCCCAGGGATGGGGGTCGGGTACCTATAAGGTAGACCCTTATAAAATGAGTTATATATGCCCTGGGTGAGGTGAAATTGCACATTTCACTCCCCACATTGGGATAAAGTGAGGCCCAAAACTGACTTTGGTGGTAGGAGCACTGTGGAGGGAGGATCTGCAATATTTTGTACATATTCAGAACCCCTAAAGTCTCCCCTAGGTGTTTCTGGGGTGGGGGTCATGTAGATATATGTAGCGTACTTATAAAATATGTTTTTATAAGCCCTGGTGCTGGAAAAATGGCCCATGTCAGTTTTCCCATTGTAAATCCCATGCCATAGGTTAACATAGTAAAAGGTTATTAGTTAAACCCTGGAGAAAGAAAAGCCATAAAACTAGGATTAAAGGACTCAGTAGAATGGTAATGATAAATCCAACAATATGGTATTGTTGAATTTATTGTAAAATGTACTGAAGTTATAAAACTGTTTTGTCTGTAAGCCAACTTTCAATCCTGTACTGCTCTGCTCTGATTGGTGAGAGATAAGTGGGTGAGCCAGGCTGATTTGAAGAGGTGATAAATGAAACCCAGGGGTTATGAAGCCTCTCGGGGAGGAGAGGTGCTGGGCATAGGAATGACAGAGCAGGGGGAGGAGTCGTAAACCATGGACTTCAAGAATAAGGGGAGGATCCCAGTGTCATTTACAACTCTCCTTTTTGACCCAAGGCAGTTGCTAGGCTTAAGAAAGGAATGAGCAGATGCAAGGGGGAGTGACTATGGAGATTAGCCATCCTTGGGGTGTTTTTAGGCAGCGCTTCTCTCTCTGCTGAAAATTTTGACATGATGAATTTTGGAAGAATAGTGGTTTGTGGGTTTGCATTTTGCCACACTCTGCAGGATGTGGTCAGACCATTGGTGGAACCCTGCAACTCATTGGACAGGAGTTCCCTCCTGCTTGACCCCAGAGAACACTGAATAAGTATCTGAGAGGGGCAGTGCCTCTAAGATCTGCTGCTTGAAACTCAAGAGAATTAGAAGGGTCTGCGCTGAAGAGTTGGATGTGCATTCCCAAAGGCCTTAACTCTGAAGATTGCGCCTTTTTGCACCAATTGAAACTACAGCCCAGTGGATCAAACCTGCTTCAAAAGGACTAAAAAATGGACTCCCTGCAAGCTACAGGTTAACGGAGCCCACCTGGACATCACCACAAAGAATTCCCAGCCTGGAATACTATCAGTGGATTTGTAAGGGTTTTGTTCAAGTGGATTGTGGGAATTGAAGTCTCATATATTCAAGGACCCTCGTGGAGATTCCAGAACCTTGGATTGTGTCTTGGATACTTTGGGATCCGCAAGAAGAACTTCAGGAAGGAGTTCAAACTGGACCCAGCCTGCTGGAGGGGGCTGCACAAGAGGGGTGAGAGATCCCCCAGAACAATTGGTAAAGGTGAATGTGTCCCTGTCAGAGCAAACGAAATGACTAAAAGGGACACTGCTGTCTTGTAAGCACTAGAAAGTGACTTATCTTTAGAAATTCATATCACTGGTTCCCTACAGTGGTTGTTTTTCATTTTGGTGTCATTTTAAAGATACAAATATTTCCTATTTTTATAAATTGGTGTTGGATTTTTATTTTGTGTTGTGTCTTAATTATTTACTGAATTGGTGTTTTTAAATGCTTTACATACCTGAATTTGAAGGTAAGCCTGCCTACTCGCAGCCACGTTACCAAGGGTTGAGCATAGGAATAATTTTCTAAGACCTATTCTGAGCCCTATACTGTGTTAGTGACCTTATTGCCATTGGCAGACCTACATTTGCCCCTACCAATAATCCACTTTCCAACACTGACTAACTCCTCACAGCATAAGATGTTTAGTCAAAATGAATGTTTACATCTCCCACCAATATAGTTGCATGTTTACTGACAATTATTGTAAGTTAATAATTTAACAATGATGGCGGCTATCCGTGGCACAACACTCAAAACACCTTAGGTGATCCACATACATAAACAATTACAAACCCATTAAAATGGGACACACGTGGATATATTGCATGTGACCCGGGTTTCAGTCCAAGGTATTGGGTATTGATATGTGTTACCAGGGCACAAGTCCTAAAAAAGAAGTGGGGGGAGTGACCTAGTTTGGCAGGATAAAAGTGACATCACGGCACGCTACATCACGGCGTATGGCATCACGGCGCACAACATCACGGCGCACAACATCACGGCACGCTACATCACGGCGTATGATATCACGGCGCACAACATCACAAATGGCATCACAGGAATTTACATTGTAGAAAGTGGCATCACAAGCCATGGCTTTACAGGAAGTGGCATCACAAGAAGTGACATCAGATCTAAAGCCCTCACATATATGTTTAGCAGGTCTATCATGTGTACGTTTGAGCGCATTGCAAGGATATTAGCACAGTGAGCTATCGAAGATGATATGTGACTTTTACACCTTGCAATCCCCCAGTTTTATGTAACACATCCTGTACATTCATTTACAAACTTATATAATGTATTGTACATGTAATATGCACGTGTTGATGTAAAACACTCTGACACCCTGCATTGGAATGAGTAGGGCTATACAAGAAAAATAGTCATACTTAAATTATTTCAAACCACCTCCTCTGGTGAAGTAAACTCTATATAAATGCAATTTGATTTGTGTAAATACTGGGAAAGACCAACACATCTGATATTCTTACAGTGCATGAATATCTCCCAAAGAGGGATGAACAAAGTGAAAAGCTGCCTCTCTTAAGTATGTGTGCAGTGCTAACAAGGTGTGAGCCTTTGTTTCCCCTCCGCTTCATTTGCATCAGGTGTGAGGCTCCTGACTGCTGCCAGCCAAGAGACTCGAACAAAAGGAGGCCTGATGACCCCTAATATTTAGCCTTGTTATGGGCCCAGCAGGAGTCTTAAATAAGAAAGCCTCGTCCCTGCCTGCCCGTTGTTGCTTGTTGCAGATGGAAAGCAGACGACGTGCAGGCGCTGCTGAAAATGTCCCGGTGTTTGGAAATTACACTGGGACGAGTTCAGCACATTATTCAGAGGGGCCCAAGTTCTAGGCAGGGGGGGACTGCGTTCACCCTGTGAAAAAAGTGGGTGGACGCCATCTACCCACGTGTACTAGTGACCCCTGGCCTGTGTGTTACTGTTGTTTTACTTATGTGTTTGCAGGAGCACTGTTAATTACTGTGCCTGCTTCACCTTGATACACTGTACTTGATAATGAATATATATTCCAATTATCGCAGCAGTCTGCCTCTGAATGTATTTTCTGGATTTATTTGGTTTCCAGGAACTTTTATGGGATTGGTATCATTTCGTGAAAATCTGGGACTCAAATAATACTCACAGAGAGGCCTTGTTTACTGTAGAATTTTGTTAAATACAAGAACACCCAGATACACCATTGTTGTTTTGTGAAAATATATATTTGCCCAGGTTAGCAGGGCAGCCCTCGTTTCAAGTTATACTCCCCTAAAAGTAGGCATAATTTGAGGGAGCAGGGACAGGGATACAGGGAGTGGATAACAGCAGATCAGAAGCCGATTGAAGAGCGGTGTTACTAGGTGAGAGTTATGATGACCAAGAAGTAATGGAGAATTACGGTAGGCGTGAGCAAGAGGTTATGTCGGTGATGAGCTGAAGGACAAGGAACGGTGGCACAGTGAGAAGGTTATAGCAGATGCGGATTTTAGGAAGAAGATGCATGATACTGGGAGAAAGTTATGGGGGAGCCCTAGGAAGGGAGGAGCATCGGTGCTGGGTCAGAATTGTGGCAGATCATGGACTGAGATACAAAAAGGGGTGCACTTAGAAAGAGCTGGGACAGATCTTGACCTGAAGGCAAAGGAGGGTAGGAGAGTGAGAGAGAAAGGAGTTCGTTTTGAGAAAGAGTTGTGAAGATCATGAGATGATGGTAAAAAGGAAGTGGCACAGAGTGAGCTTTATGGTAGATCATGAGGCGAAAGTGTGATACTGATTGGTGCTAAGAAGAATGATGCTAGGTCGTTACCTGAGCAGTTGTAGGACACCATTGTCTCCAGCAGGAAGATATCCTTCTCGGGATGAAAGCTGCAGCTGCCCCTGCTGGGTGGGTTATTTGGAGTCAGTGTGATACTGGATCCTCCCCAGAGGTGGCTGTTCGGCTGAAAGGCAGTCACGGTGAAGGTGTAGTTGATGCCATCTTGAAGGACACCCTGTCGGATCACCAGATCTCGGTTGGCATCACCTGTCGATGTGGTAGCATTATCCAGGACCAAAGGTTGCCCATGGGAACTCTTTGCTGTCCACTTATACTGCAAGTGTCAGAGAAAGCACAGGATGTTAAGAGTCATCAGCAATGTGAGGGCACGTAACAATGAACGGCACTGTAGTGTTGTCCATATTAGGTGTCTTTCTTCCTGAGTTCCAGCATTCCACATTCTGAAATTGTATTAGTAATTAGTATTTATGTGGAATGTTGATTGTCAGTTGGCAGGGGGCATTTGGGGAATCTAGTTGCTTCAATAAACGGATGTTGCTTTCCTGGATACATTTGTGTGACTCTACTCTACAGTCTATACCCTCCATGGGAGGATAGGAAACTACATCACAAAGCACACATTATTGAATGCCAATGGCCTTCAAGCCCTCGGGGTGCCGCAGTAGCGCCAAACCACATGTGATTCACAGGAGGCCGTTGTCAGGTGTCTGCATTGTATGGGAGAAAGTGAGGGTATCATAGATAGGACAATCCATGATGTATCAGTCCTGCTAGAGGGCCCAAAAAGTCCTAAAGGATCAGAGAAGAGCGCCCTGTAGATCTTCCATGAGGCAAGACACTTTCAAGTGAGCTGGGCAGTGAGCATGAAGGGCATGAGAAATCTCAAGAACAAGGATCTGGGTGGTGCAATGAATGGATCTGAGGCAACTACCTTTTTGTGCCCCAGTGGCCACCCGACCTCTGAAGTTAGCTAGTAGTTTTATAGGTAGGTTGCTACTCTGCCTATCAATCATACAACGTTTGCCTATCTGCAGCATTTCAACATGTTGACGACAACAAATTGGTGGTCAATGGACTAACAAAAGAGGCAACGTTTTGTCACATTGTAAATTGAATGAGGACTCTCACCTGGGTGGTGTTGTGGCAGTTCTCACACCTAGCTGAAAGCGTGACGTGGACACTGCTGCTAACTTGATAAGTGGAGAGAGCACTGCAGGAGCGACACTCCAGTGTGACAGGTAGTACCTCCCCAGGCTGGATCCAGACCTACGGAATAACACAACAAATGTAACAATTACTATCAGAACTAGCACCACATCCATCACTACCTGCAGTAAGATTGTCATTTATCTGATGTTAAAGGAAGCACACACTTGTACTGCTGCCACACCCGCAAGTGCACAAAAGGCAGCTGGGCACCTTGTTAGCTGCTATATTGTGGGCCCTCAATAAATTAACCACTCTGCCCTGAGGAACGTGGGACGTTTAGGGGCAAAAGTGCACGCTAAACCTAGAGAAAGCAAAGAGTGTTGATATACCCTCTGCTGAGCGCTTCCTACCAGCATTTTTAGCAAGTTGTGGGTGCTGGGTCATTGCCCCCACTAACAGTTGATCAATAGGCGAGACACAGCGCCAGGGCAGCATGCTGGGGGCAAACACTGGGGGCGATTGCCATATGTTACACCACACATTATTGGTATTGAAATTTGATTTATATTTCCAGCAGGTAAAAGTGACATAACAAAATAGAACATGAAAATTTGGAACCCAAGCCCTGTGTGCTGTACCAATGCTACGGTCTATTGTGTCTATGTTACATAGCTGTTTCCGGTCCAGGAAAAAACTTGGTTTGGCAGTTCGGGCTCGGCTGTTCCCATGAGGCACAGGGTCAAGACTGATTTGCATATAGCTGGGTCTTATCTGAGGTGGCAAAGTGAGCTAAAGAACGATTATGGATTTAACCCAGATCTGTGACTGGTGGTGAGCGTTTGAAAGGTTTCAGAGGACCGTTAATCATCTCTTTGGGTTTGCTATGTTACATAGCTGCCCTGTTAATGCATAAATAGCAGTCTCATACCCACCATTATCTAGCTTCCCACTGTACCAATGTTGATGTTGATACGTGTGTTCCTGTCGGGAGTAAAGGCTACAAACATAGGCCCGGTATTCGTCCCATCTCTTCCAAATTTTGGAATGTTTCTGCGGGTAGCACCTAGCCTTGAACACCAGCAGCCCCATGCCCATGCAGAAGTCTAGTCTCTTTTTCCAGGCGGTCAGTGACGGTGGGGCAGTGGCCTACCACAGCCTCGCAATATGCCTCTTACCCAGGGTAAGTCCCAGCATCAGTAGGTGATTCTTATAAATGTTGCCTCCAATACCCTCTGTGATATGTAGAATTTCTACTCGAGGTAAGATAGAGACATCCCACCCCAGGACCTCTGAGAGGCATGCCATAACTCCCCGCCAAAACTTTGTGAGTGCCGTGCAATGCCATATCATGTGGATAAGGGAAATTCTGCGTGCCCACATCGCAAGCATTCAGGAGATGACACCTGAGCCGCCCTCCACAGTCTCTGCCTGGTGTAATATACCCGGTGTAGGTTCTTGAACTGGATGAGGCATAGTCGGGATGCTATCGCTGTGCCCCGCGGGGACGCCATTGCCTCTGCCCTGTCGTTTCCGCCTAGGTCCTGCGTCCAAGCTTCTCTGTGTGTCCAGTGTGGTGGAACTGTCGGTAACCAGGGATTGGTATATTATTGCATTTTTGTGATCTCCTAGATCCCCCCTAAATACCTTGGCTTCAATTGGATTAAATTCAGGAAGGGTAGCAAGATTTGTGATGAAGAGGGAGATGGCATGTCAAAATTGGAGATACTTGTAAAATTGGGTTCGAGGAATGTTATACTCCTTTTGGAGATCTTGGAAGGATTTCAAGGTCGATCCCCGCATGACATCCCCCAATGTAGAAATACCAATATTGTCCCATCCCTGGAAGCCAGCTAATGTAGCCAACTGTGGCATGCTACCATTATGCCACAGAGGGGTCTCACCTGTCAATTTACCCCACCATCCCATCTAACGGAGGGATTCTGTCCATAATTTGAACATCACTTGCGTTGCAGTTGGCATGCTTTGGAGTCGCGGTCCTGGGTATGAGAGAATGTGGAGGGTTACGTCTCCCATCAGCCAGCACTCCACGGCATATGCCTGGTCCAGCCTATCTCCGTCTCACAGGTTGTTAAGCATCAATAAATGCGAGGCCACCTCAATAGGATTGAATATTGGCTGTGGCTAGGTGGACTGAAAACAGGTTTGTACGGCCACCCTGGCGGCGGCCCCTCCCCACAAATGCTGCCCCAGAGCTGCATTCACATGACGGATCCAGGTTTGTAATATCGGATAGGGGTGGTTCTGCTGCTGGTAGAGTAAACAAGGGAGGGAGACCATTTTAAAAATGCCCGATTTACCAAGTATAGATAGGGGCTTATGCAACCAGGTTCTCATCTCCTCATTTACTTGCTCCCAGACTGGGGCAAGATTCTTTTCCCAAGATGTGTGTTGTGAAGCGGAGAAAAAGACACCCAAGGACCTCACTACATCTGTTGCAATCGTTACAGACATCGCCCAAGGGCCCAATTCGCTAGCACCTTTTAGCGACCATAGGGTAGACTTACGGGGATTCATGTAAAGGCTCGATGACTCTCAAAAGATTTGCATAATACGGAGCAGTCGCGGACCCGTCCTATTGGGATCCATTAGAAAAAACAATATATCATCCGCATAGATCACAATCTGAAAACAGGCTTATTTCAAGAGCCCATGCCAACAGTCCACAAACACTGTTCCTTGGATACTTTGATAGTGGTAGCACTAATCGGCAAGTGCCAAGAGTCGGCCATAACGATGATTGTGTGCTCTAGAAGAAAAATATCAACTAACAAACATCATGTTTGAATGAGAGATTGTACCTTTCATTACCCTTGTTTGAAGACCATATATCTCTACGCATGGTTTATTGCTTTGATGAGAATATTCCCCAGGGCACCTCATCTAGGCTGAAGGCTGGCTTCTAGGATTCAAACGGACCCCTCTGCAGGCAGAAGAGAGAAGCAGAGGTCTTACCGTCTGTGTGGCCGATGCAGGCTTGCGTCCCGTCTTCCTCACTGTCAGGGTGAAGAGGTAGGCCGTGGCCACGCACAGCTCGGTGCTTGGGATGGTGATGATGGCGGCAGACGTTAGAGGAAAACTGTGATGGGGGCAGAGGACAGATGTATTCTGGAAGACACAGAGACATGCTGTTACTAAGGATAGTGGCCGGAAGGTGGGGAAAATACATGCCCATCATGACAAGTTGGCCATTATTACATGTGATAATTCCTGCACCTGATAAAAATCAACTCTGTGGGGTCCGACATTTATGACGTGTGCTAATTATTGCCAATCACAAGTTTTTGAGGAATAACATGCAGATTGTAGTGCCTACAGCCGCAGAATCCGCATGTTCCGGTATTTATCAGCAGGGCTGATCTGCTGATATTTAATACAAAGCTCATGATTCAGATATGTGCGGTAAAGGTATTACCTCACATATTGGAACATAATAAGAGTCTAAATAGGCAATAGCTGATGATGCCAGAGATGCATGCTGTTCGCAGGCAGCTTTTTGTCTGTTTCTCTCCTCATTGGCAGCAGCCGCCCCCGGTTAGCCCTTCTGCCTAAATTTCTATGTCCATCTATCTCACTCCAGTACCCTACCCCTGAGCTCTGTCACGCTCCAACTCTCATTCCCTCTTCACCTCACAGCACCTAATCCACCCCTCTTCTTTGGGAGCTATAGCTCTGTCCATTTCTATCTTCCTTCTTCCTTTTCCCAAGCTCTCTGTCATTTCTTGACTCCAGTTTTTCTTTCTTCTCTCTTTACATCTTTTCTGCACCTCTCTGTCGTCTATTTCATTGCACTCTATTAATCTTGCTCTCATCCTTCTGTCTTTACCTTCCCAGCACTCTGGCCAACTGTCTAACAAGTGCAGGAATTTGAAACAATTACCTTCGGATCCCATACATTGGGGGTAAAGAAGGAGCAGCAGAAAGAGAGTGGAGAACTGAGGTGCGGTGTCTGACAGGCAACTTACAGGTTTTTTTTTTTAAGTCTGCCCCAAGAAGTTCGCAACAAGGACAAATGTACTATTGAATCTGTTCTGGCTTATTTGATTGGTCACAAATAGACTGCATTTCAAAATATCTTACATGTGATTGCGCCGGCTGAGGGTACCTTAAGGAGCCAGCCATTATGAGAGTATAATAACAGTGAGGTAGCTCTGGGTTTTAATGGACGTGCTGGAAAAATCTGTGTGCGGTATTGTCACAGGTTTGGTTAACTATAAATTAGCACAGGGACTAAGTACACAGTGTAGTATTCAGGTCATAGATTTGTATTCTATGTAGAAAGCTCTGTGAGTTAGTGCTTTTGAGGCAGAGATGACTGTGCTACCTCCAGGTCATAAGTTATGATCCTTGTAATATAGCTCAATGATTTATGAACTAGTATTAAGGAGCTGTATGCAAACCGTAAGGCATAAGTGTGTAGAACCTTAATGTTTTTTCTTAATCTTTCATTATCTCAAGATTATTAAAAGGGTTCCTTTTGGTAATAATAAAGACTATCTACTAGTATGTGCTAATAATTGGTTATTACTAAAATAAATATAATAATGTATCAATTCTCCTGTAAACTGGAGAATTGAATGTTAACACCCTATAGTTAATCAGGTCTTTAGGCATGATTTAAACGTTGACGCCTGCCAAACTGCCGCCAGCTACATAACCAAACTTAGGGTTGTGTGCCACAAAGTTGGACTTTTTCCCGCTCCCCAAAATGCCCCGGCAAGCATTTGAGGAGGAGTGGGGGACAAGTAGAGAGCCATCATGCCATCATGGCATGATGGGTCTTCTATCACTTTCTTGATTCCTGCATATGGCCCCCGCGGTGGGAGTGGTCCATGACGAGGATTTACATAACTAGGGTCTCCCTGTGGACATAAGCGCAGATAATGGGAATATTGTTAGAGGGACTGAAAGGCTCACACTCTAAAAGAGTCCGGGGAGTATCAGAACTGTAGGTTGCCAGGACAGCCACCATCTTTTGGCAGATAACCATTCTAATCCACCTCAAAAGGAGGACATTTCTTTTTTGTATCCTTTCACTCTCATCCACCTCCTTGGTCCGTTTCTCCGACCTCCAAGCTCGCGGATTGTATCTATCTTGTCTTAGTACTCTGTGCATCTACCTCAGTTTCCTCTTTCACTTTAGCACGCCCAGCTGCCTATCTCTCTACAGCCTACCCTCTGCCTCTTTTCATTCTACCTCGTCTCTCTCTCTATCTCTCTCTCTCTCTAGCTGAGCTCTCTTCCTGTTTGTATCTCATCCATGATTGCCATTCTCTCTCCCTCCCCTAACTCTGTGTCCACATTTTTCCCCTGCACTCCTACTGCCTCATCCGTATCTTCTCTGGCCTCTCAACCAGCTGTCTATCTCTATTTTTATGCCCGCTATTTATCTCTGGTCGCTCTGTCTTTCCAATTCCTGCCCCCTTTGTACTCTCTCTATCCCATGCCTTTCTCGGTCCCTCTACACCATCGTTATGCCCTCTGTATCCTCTAAATTCCTACTTCACCATTACGCCCCTTGTTCCCTTTGTGACTCATCTATATACTTGTCTCAGTGCTTCTATGTAACCTGCCTCCCTATGCTCTATGTCCATCTCCTCTATGACTATTGCTTCTCAACCTTCCATGTACCCTCTCAGCCCTTCTGGACACTTGAAATCCCATCTGTGACATCTGTGGCACAAAGCTGAGGTCCACACTTGAAATCCCATCTGTGTCATCTGTGTCACAAAGCTGAGGTCCACACTTGAAATCCCATCTGTGTCATCTGTGTGTTTTCCATCCATGCTGTACCCCAAGTACCAAATATATCGCCTCTGTACTCTCGCCATCTCCTCGCTGCCTTTTCCACTGTGCCCTCTCCACCCGCTGCGTGCCTTCTCTTCTCCTCAGTACCCTCCCTTCACTGTCCCATATCTACACGAGCTATAAACACAGAAACCTACAGGCAGATCTTTCACATGAGGTCACCAGCTCTGCCATTTAAAGATTTTAACATCTCCTGGGCCAGCTTCAATGAAAAGAAAGGCTGTGGGCTTTGTTCCTTCCAAAACGAATCATGGGTACATCTGGTATCTTGCTGTCCCCCACTGGAGCACCAGAGAAGGCAATTAATTAAGCCAGTATGCCTGGATTGCAGAGACCGCTTTGGTTGAATATGTTAATGTATATATTTTAAGCAGCGAAGCTAAGGACTTACTTGACTGAGGTGGCCCTAATGATAACTTTGCTATAAACCATATAATGACATATTTGATCGACCGTTTACAATCATAACTTGTACAGATGTTTTAAGCTTTTTATCTGATATTTGTTTCATGCTTTCTAGATCTCATCTATTTGTAATGGTTTTAATTAACCAAACAATAAAGCTTACAACAACAACCACTTCCTCACTGGCCCCTTAACTCGAAATCTATCCTTTGTACTACATCTATCTCCCTGCATCCTTTGCATCCCCTCTTATCTTCTGTTCCTTCCAACCCTCTGTAGCCTCTACAACCCCACTGTCTTCATACTACCCATGTATTCTTATCTCCTCAAGCCCCTCTCTTCATTGTCCTCTATCGGGCAGATCCTCCTCCCAACCTCCCTCTAACTAGTGCAGCTACTTCTTGATCTTACCTTCCGCTCCCAGTGCCACTGATAGTCCAGAGAGGCGTCTTCGTCAGCAAGATCTGCATCAGGATCATAGGATCCACTTCCATCCATCAGCAGGTCAGTATCTGCAGACCAGCTACGGTGAGAGCCCCCGCGTATTACTGCTACCAGCTCACTCTGCAGCACCCTCAGACTCATGGAAGCAGACCGGGACAGCGGGGTACCCTTGAGAGACAGCAAAAAATGCAAACAGTATGTGCCGGCCTCCAGAGAGCGTCTGGGGAGCACCAGCAGAGGAGTAGTTACATCCACATCTTCCAGTGGCACCTGGTCCACTGTGCGCAGCCTCTGGCAGTCTGGGCTGCGGTACACCTCCCAGAGGTACTGTGCGGTGTAGGCTGTGCATCCCTTCAGATCCACATCAGCCTCGAAGTAGCTATCATGGGATCTGGAGATGGTGCCTGGAGATGAAACCAGCTGTACATGCGGCCATTCACACGCCAGCTCCTGCACTTTGACATTGACTTGTGCCACCACCTGGCTGATTGCATTGTAGATGTTCACCTCAGCAGAGAAGTGCCCACTGTGTGTGTACCTGTGGATGACGGTCTGGCTCGAGCGGGTGAGTGCTTCCAGTGAGTCCCCAAAGAACCAGTGAAAGCTGAGGTCGCTTCCACCAACAACGGCAGCTTTAAATGCTACTGTCTGGTTGACAAAAGCCACGGTTACGTTGCAGGACAGAGTGGCCGATTTGACTGGGGACAGTAGGATGATGTTCTCAGTTAGATTTGCTGAACAGGATGGGTTTCTGGCATCCACACGGAGAGTGAGGGTCCCTTCGCCTGCTGGAGTATACTGAACCTGCTGCCCTGTGGTGGTGTAGTCTGGATGCCCAGGTAGATGGAAGGTCCAAATGAAGCCTAGCTCCTCCCCAGCCACCACAGCTGCCCTGAACTCAATGACTTTGGTGACATCCATTGCAGTGGGACAACAATCCAACAGATGTAACCCCTTGACTTTCTCCAGCACCCACACCAGCGCTGAGGCCGACTGATGACTCACCTCATTGTAGGCCGTTGCCAGCACCAAGTGATGACCAGGTTCTGAGATTGTGAGAGGAACGTTGCCATCATGGACATCCAATATCAGCCCTAGGGTGGTGACATTGAGGACAAATGACACGTTTGTTCCCTTCAGGACTTGAAGGCTGAAGTTGAGAACCTCACCAGTACACGCGGACCTTTTGTCCACTTTCAGCTCGAGTCCAGAAATCTCATGCTGAACCTGCATAGTCTGCTCAATTATATCCAAGCTGATGTCATTCCAGGCCCTCAACACAAGCCGGTACACCCCTGGCTCCTTGAGGAAGCAGGAGGCATTCTGTTGGTGGAATAGTTGTACTTCCTTCTTCCTCAGTAAATGCCATTCCCACAGCACATCTGTCCCTTCTACCACAGAGCCTTGGAAATGTATGGTAGTGTTGGACCTAAGAAAGAATGGAGGCAAGTGGCCAAAGACTGATATTTCCACACCAGACACTGGCACATGTACCCTCACCTCAGTGGACCCGTTGCTTGAGCCTAGGAAGTTGGACACAGTCACAGAAATGACCTTTAAGCCCGGGGTTAAGAAGACATAGGAGAATGAGGAATGGTTGCTAGGCAGCAGCTTTGGACCTTCTCCTGGGTACCAAGTGTAGAGCATGTCAGAGCCGCTGGAGACTAAGATACTAAAGATAACGGAAGTCCCCACACCTACACTTTTTGTATGAGCCTTCACCATCACACCACAGATTCTGTGCATCACTTGAAGCACAATGCTCTCTGCCACCTGCCCCAGATTGTTTACAGCCCAGACCTGCACCAGCAGACTTCCTGTGGCATTACTTGAGAATGTGACTGATTTATCTGTGGCAGAAAAAAGATGACTTGAACCATTGAAAATAACCCACCGATAGGTCACATTGCTGCCACAATCTACATCTACTGTGAGAGTGAATTGCTCTGAAGCAGCCACATACCTCCTACTTACCACATCTTTACTGTGTATGTGAACACCCTGTATCTTCTCCTGGATCTCGATGCTGACCTTAGCTTCATCCACACTCACTGCATTTTCTACCTGTACCTGTACTGTGGCTATGCCGGGGACCAGAAATGCATGCTCAAGAGTCGATGAACCCTCTTTAAAGATGCACAAACTACACACAGCCCACAGATACCGGACCCTGTCCCCAGCCAACAACAAAGCTCGGAACATAACCACCTGACCAACCTCCCCAACAGTGCGGTCCGCCAGCATGGAGAGTGAGGTAACTGGAGTTAAGACGGTGATGTTCAGGGTAGCTCTCTCGCGGCTAATAGGGTTCTCTCCAGTTACAGAGACAGTGGTGTTACCAGCTTGGTTATAGGAATGACAGATATTGCTCCCCTGCTGCTTGGGCGAGAAGTCCCCAAAGTTCCAAGTTAAGGTGGTGGCAATGCCAGAACTGACCATGGCTGTGAAGCAGTAAATAGAGTTTAATGCCAGGGCCTGCCCAGTCTTGCCACTGTGATGAATGGTTATAGATCCAATTGGGCTCTCTACTTTGACCTGAACAGATGCATTTGCAACTCCTAATTTGTTCCTTGCAGTGACTGTAACATGATATATTCCTTCTTCGGTGTAGATGAAGGCGCTCTCTGGATAGCTGGAAGCCAGAGGGTGCTCTCCAGTTCCAAAGTCCCAACTGTACCAATACCGGTGCAAAGAGTCTGGTGCAGGGATCACCCTGGCTGAGAAGCTGACTGGGTCACCCAGTGCTGTTATCGGGACAGATGAGGTCACATTCAGCGAGATGATCCTGCTTTCCACATTGATCACTGACTGGAAAGAATCAACACTCGCTATTCCAGACACAGTCAGGTTCAGCATGAATGTCCCCGCTCTGGTATAACAGTGGTAAACCGAAGGGTCCTGCTCCATCACCACTAGAGAGCTGTCATCCCCAAAGTCCCAGTAGAAGCAAGTCCTGGTCACTGGCCCCTTCACAAATGCATGGAAGCTGACCTGTTCGCCACTGGCTACCAAGTCAGGAGTAAGGATGGAGGTTATATGAAACCGGTAAACTTCCACGCTGATGTGGCTGCTTGTGGAGCTGGCGGTGTTACTGGCTATCACAGTGACAGTGTAGTTCCCTTCTCCGGAAAATGTGTGTGAGATATAGCTCAGTGACCAGTTCTGATATACTGTTCCATCTCCCATGTTCCAGGAATATTGGACGTCTGTACCGGATTCCACTGTGGCATTGATTGTGGTGGCAGTTCCAAGCTCGCTAGGTCCAGAGGATATTATCCGAAGCCCAACTATGCTTCGGCCTACCTCAACTAACATATCAGAGCTGGCTTGGCTTAACCTGTGAGCAGCCCAAACCCTTACTCTGTACTGTCCGCTCTTCTCAAAGCTGTGCCAAATTGTCCCTGGAGCGGCCATCCTCTCAGGAGATCCATCACCAAAGTCCCAAGAAAACGTAAGGCCAAAACCCGAAGGGTAAGGGTGAGCCTCAAAGAGAATGGCCTGGTTTACTAACGGTGCTGCCGGGGATGTGAGAAGATGCAGTGAAGTCAAGGGGGCGAGAACACGGACTGAGATAGTCTGCTGGAGGCTGTCATACGTGTTGAATGCTTCGACAGTCAAGTTGTAGTCACCTGCAAAGATGAAAAAGAAGGACTTGAGGTCAGGTCTGACAGTCACAAATCTGTCTATTCAAGCAAAGCATCTAGGAGAGGCTTCTAAAGTCTTGCTACAACCAAACACCTGTGGCAATTTGGCTTTTAAAATGTGCCATTTGCCTCTATTTTATTAAAATGAATAGGGTGAGGGGTTGGAACATGTAATTTGTAAAGTACTAGACAGCATAATTATTTTTTAAATCACACGTTTACTCATTAGACATGAAGCTCCAGTTTCTGCTTTTGGAGTCCCTCTCTTGTGCCTAATCCCATGAGATGGCACAAAACCACGATCCACACTCCAGATAGGAATGCATGATCATAGTTCACCCTCGTGTGTGCAGTGCTTGCAATACCATCCCAACTCCTATACTTACTTCAGACTAATCCATACACAGAGCAAAATTTATATACATGGTTACAGGTGGTGCCGGTGCGGCTCTCAATTTTTGGAACCAGACTTGTTTTCATCATCAGATTTTGAGCCAGAGCACGAAAGAGGAACTCAGGAGAGGGAGAAAGAATGAGGAAAAGTAAGATAGGAGTAAAGCACCAAAGAGTGAAAGTCAGAATGAAAAAGAATGCTCAAAACATAGTGAAAGAGACAGGTAAAGAGGATTGTAGTAGAAAATAGACTAGGCAACCTTGGTATTTGGCAACGGTGGCATTCAGCTGCTACACTGGTAGTAGCAGGCAATTCAAACAAACTTTTGGGCTCCTGCACTGGGGTTTTTAAAAATTAAGCAGTGTGTATTTGTGATTGTTGTAGGCCCAAGAACCCAATGTATGTAAACTATATACCATTAAAGACAAATATATAGCTGACTGGCTGTAATACTATGTCCATTAGTCCCAAAAGACAGCACACCCAAATAATATAGAGAGGCTTCCTAAAATACCCCATTTACCATGGGGAAAAGATGACATAACTATATAGAGAACACACCACAGCTTTTTGAAAATATGGGTCAACAAATAAGACACATATGAATCATAGACCCACGCACACACAAATACAAAGGTTAAAGGGATGTTATAATTAGGTACGGCTTCAATTTAAAACCAGAAAACCACTGGAATTTGCAAGCTATCGCTAGGACCGCATGGGCAGTCCCTGTGCCACCCCACTCTGGGAAGCAAACTTCAGCTGCACATGGTCTTTTTAAAATGTTAAGGGTTTCTCAGACACACACACTCATAATTCACCAGTCAAATGAAAGTTTAGAGTAAAGATCTACTAGCTTTTTGTTACATTTGGTGTAATTCTGTACAGCCGGTTTACCTGCATCGTTGTCTAACATTCTCTATGGAACTTGCAGGGGGAAAAGAACATGTCTGCCCTCCCCTTTCCCTCAGCCCCGCTTGACAGATCATCCTGAAATTTTCCAGGAAAGATCTGAGAAGGATGAACGTTTTGGGGGAAAGTTTTGAGAAGAGGTGTTAAATAAAGTCAAAGTTTTAGAGTTATTAGCAAAACCAAAAACATTCTTCCTATGGAAACTCTGAAAAACATACAACTACACAATGGCGGCCACCATTGTGCAATATATATATCCTATATTTTATTAGGGTTGGCTGCATGTGAGAGATTGGACGCTGGGCCTGGCTGTAGGCAAGGCCCTGAGGCCAACCCCATGCCATGCATGGCCAAAAGTAGCCCACAGCATGGGGTTGGCATTCCATACGGTACATTTTTTACTTTGCGTTAAAAAAACCTAAACATTCACTGGAAATACCAAAAGTTAAAGTGAAGTTATAGTTAGATATGGTAATAATATTACTTTGCATTACAATATAACCTTAGTAATTCACTGAAAAACAAAGGTTAAAGGGATGTTATAGTTAGGCGAACATGTCAGGAAAACAAACCATTTTAAACAAAACAAAATCACAGAAATTCCCCAGTTATAGTTCTTTCAAGTAACTACAGCTCATTGCCTATTGTAACTATAGCTTGCGCCCTTGTCATGCACTGTTCATTACCTCCCATATTACATCACTCATTACATGTTCTATGGCAATATTGTTAACATCACTGCAACATCTGAAATTACATCAGACATGACAAAGCTATGCATGGGGGAGCGAGTTATAATCACTTTAGTGCATGAGTGATAGTTACTTGAGAAAACTATAACTGGTGAACTTTAGTGGTTTTGTCTGTTTGAAACGGTCTGTTTTCACTGACATGTTCACCAAAATATATGTCTGTGTATATATATATATATATATATATATATATATATATATATATATATAAAACAGGCTCAAGTTAAGTTTCCCCTGCACAGCAAAAGAATAGACCGCACTCTGGATGAAGGTGGTTTATACGTTGTTTATTGCCATATACAAACAAGCAGGACGCGTTTCGGCTTCGTGCTTTTTTCGTACTGTGTAACGCACACAAAAAAATAGTCGCCATTTTTAACCATTGCATTACAGAAATGGTTCCGGGGGAAATTTCGTCATTTCCGGCCGGCAGGTAAACACAAAAAATGCACTCTTTCAGGCATGTTATTCATTGATTCATGGCGGCCATCTTAAGCTAGTATACAATGTGTATTCGCCGCTGTTTACATGAACTTGTAGCGTCTTTCGAGTAAAAAGAGACAAAAAGATTTAGCCCTGAATGGGCAATGTGTGCAAAGGTGCATTGTGCAAAATATTTACAGTGATTAAGAAATGCAAATATTCTTCTATCTCTCGCCCTTTATTGGCAAAACTTGTGATGATATTTACAGTGTGCCAATAAATTTTAACTAAAAAATATGTTTCAGTTACATCTCAACATATCTTCAAGGTATGCATGATAACGCTTTCATAATCATTTATGCATTGATACTGTGTTGCATTTCATTATGATACAGTGATGTATAGTGCATTCAGGTCTTTGCATAAATAAAAAAGATAAATCTCATAAAGGAAAGAGAAACTAATCAAATGATCTAAACATAATAGAAACGATCAAAATTGGTAACATGATCATGAAGAATTTCTCAATACATTAACTTCAATTTGATATTTCATTAATAACAGGATTTATCTCGCCCTGGATGGGCTGATTTCAATTAATATCTTGTTAGACCAGTTCATGATACAGAAAGATCACTGATTCTTAAACTCATTGAATATACATACTCGTCAACTTATATTACCCGAGAGTTCATATCAACCTGGATATCTTACATTTTTATGGTGCTGATTGCAAACAAAACTCTTTTGTATGGATCTACAGTGATGGCAGGGAAGTATGAGGCAAAACATTTATATACAGGTGGTTAAGGTAAAGGAGTTATCCCAAATGAATTGCTAATTCTTCTTCCATGTTTAAGCCTGATGGGGTCTTGGTTTGTAGATCCATTATGTATCTGGATTTCAGTCTGAGTAAATGAAGTTCTCTGTCTCCTCCACATTCTTCAACTGGGACACACAAATCTAAGCAGATTTCGATTACTCTGGTGAAAGCTAGCGAAATGCCTCGCTACTGGATAGGTTGAGTCATTGTGTTCAATTGCCCTTGCATGTTCAATTAGCCTGCGCTTTGTGGGGTGTATTGTGCTGCCGATGTATTGTAAATTGCATGGGCACACTAAACAGTATACACAGTAAGGCTTAGTACATGTTAGAAATTTGGTGATTCTATTTGGGCCAGGTATTCCAGGTATCTGATATGTCGTCACTTTAGTACTATTTTTACAGGCTTTGCACCTGTTACATGGGAAAAACCCGGTTAGGTTCCCCAACCTGGGATTTCACTTCATCTTTCAGAAGACATGATCTTGGGATCTTACAAACAGATTCATCATTGTCCCGTTTTGCGAGTCCTTAATAGCGATTATTAAGGAATCTCTATTAAGGACTTGCAAAACGGGATTCATGTAGAAATCCCAATTTTAATTGCGATTTCTACAGCTTCCTTATTTGCGATTAGCAAATTGCTAATCGCAAATAAGGAATGACTCCCCCTTCATTCCTATGGGCCCAAGCAGGCCCATAGGAATGAATGGGGAGTCATTCCTTATTTGCGATTAGCAATTTGCTAATCGCAAATAAGGATGCGATTTCAATGGTGCCAGGAGCATCCAAAGGACACCCTGTAGCACCCCTGAAATGTAAATTTAGCCTGATGTTGCGCACACACGTCCAAAGGACATGTGTGTGTGTAACATACCACTTAGAAAAATGCACTAAAGTGCATTTTTCTAAGTTTTCGCTATTTACCACGAAGTCAGACTTAGCGGTAAATAGCGGCCAGAAATAGCAAATTCGCAAATAATGAATGGTTAATGAATTGCATTTAAGGAAGCTCAAATAGAGATTCCTTAAATGCAATTCCTCGCAAATATGCGATTTCGAAATTAGCGATTTTTGCATTTGGGATGACGAATCCCAAATGCAAAAATTGCGCTCGCAAAGGGCCAGATTCTCAGAATCTGGCCCTTTGCGAGCCCATTTTTCAATGATGAATCTGGCTGTTAATGACCTTTTCAAGATTCTTCTGTAATAATTGACTTGTATATGCTCTCATTTTAAACCTTTCACTTGACTCATGTGCTGCTGTTAAGAAATCTTCATTTCTTGAGCAGTTTCTCTTAAGTTGCAATAGTTCCCCATACGGGATACTGTTTTTATGAGGTTTGGGGTGACTGCTATTGGCTTCTAAAATGGAGTTCCATGCTGTTGTTTTGCGAAATAAGGAAGTACAGATTTTTCCTTCACTTATGAAGACTTTCAGTTCTGAAAAGTCTACCTTTTTGTCGCTAATATGGCCACTAAAATTTAAATTCACTGTGTTGGTGTTTAAATTTGCAATATACTATTCAGCATCTGTTTTTGTCCCCTTCCAGAAAGTGAAAAGGTCATCGATATATCGATACCATCCAATAATCGATGTGACCCACTGATTGTTCTCGTCGGACCAGGCTACCTGCTTCTCCCACCAGCCTACGAACAAGTTTGCGTAACTGGGGGCGAAGCAGGTCCCCATTACTGTACCTTTGGTTTGTCTGTAATATTGTCTTTGGAAAAGAAAAATGTTGTTGGTTTGGCAGAAATGCAAAAATTCAATGAGCATGATGGTATGTTGCAGAAATTTCAAAGAGCGACCTTTAAGAAAATATTTCACTGAATGTATGCCATCCTGATGAGAGATACATGTATAAAGACCTGTGACATCAAGAACAATCATGAGCATATCAGTTTCCCAATTAATGTGTGAAATTGTCCGTATAAAGTCTCTTGTGTCGTGAATGTATGATGGTAGCATTTTAACAAAATCAATTAGAAAAAAGTCCAAGTACTGTGACATTGCTTCTGTAAGACTGCCTTTGGATGAAATTATAGGTCTGCCTGGTGGTGCTGATGAATGTTTGTGTATTTTAGGCAGATGATAAAATGTTGGAGTTATCGGTTGTTGGCAGCTCAAAAATGTGTATTCATTGTCATCTATCATTCCTTGCGCGAATCATTTATCTAACAGCTCATGATATTCAGTGATGCTTTTGATGTATTCATCTTTAGTGATTTTACTGTAGCATGTGGTGTCCGTCAGTTGTCTTAAGGCCTCGGTGCAGTAGAATTCTCTTGTCATAAGTACGATGTTCCCTCCTTTATCTGAGGCCTTACATACTATATTTGTGTCAGTTCTTATCTTTTCTAACACCAATTGTTGTTCTCTTGTTAAGTTTACTTGATTGAGCTAACATTTAGTTGAATTGGTTGTTTTCATTTTTAATAAGTCATTTTTGACTGCTACATCAAATGTGTCAATTGCATCATATGGCATTTTGGTGTAAATACTGAGCGTGGTTTGAAATGAGTCTTGGCTTTTTTCTGGATGATGCCAAAGCTCTCTGCAGATGCTGTCGCACTTGTCTCTTGTTCTTGCGTGTTTCGAAACTGTTGGCTTGTAAGTGTTTGTAATACTTGTAGATCTTCTCCAACCAGGTTGTACATTGATGCACCATTGTGTCCCCTGTTGTCAATTTGGCTCGGTATATTCTTAATTTTGTGAAATTTGTAAAGCTTTAGTTTCAGTGTGAAGACAAATAAGTCAATCCTGGACTGAGTAAATTCATAATTGTGCGATGGACACAATGTCAGTCCTTTTTTGAGAACAGTTTCTTCATGTTTGGCCAATTTCTGTGGTGTTAGATTTACAATAGTAAGGTCGTCTGTTGTAATTATCTTCTGCTGCCTCTCTTGCTGCGCGTTTGTGAGGCTATTCCTTGATATTCTTCTGTTGACGCACCCTCTTCGCGTATTTCTTGTCTTTTTGCCGGCGGTTTGCCTCTGGATCCTCTCTGCCATGTTTGTCGCATAAGCTGAACCTCCTCGCGAAAATGGGATTGTGTGGGCTGCTGTTCTCAGGGTGTTGCTCTCTCATCGCCTGATTGTTCAGTGTCTGTTGTAATATCCGATTCCGATGTCGCTGCTATATCTTGATGTGATGCAATCTTATTTGCAGTGCTTCTTAGTGCCCTGCGTGGTGCATCAAATTTGAGCGCGAATGTCAGGATGCGTCCTTGTTCATAATCCCGGGCGTCTCTATGGAATTTTGTTTGTTTGCGCCTTCTTATTTTGTCCTCATTTGCGAGCAGCATTTTCTTTATACTTTCTCGCAAATCATCTTTTGATTTTGTGTCCGGATTCTGTGCTATAAGTCCCTCCACCTCTTCAATATTTTTTTGCCATTTTGCATACATATAGACCCAGAGGTCTAGAACAATAAACAGTGAGAGGGAAATTACAATATTCTGATAAAGTATAAGTGAGCTGATAAGGACTTTAAAACAAATGGGTCTAATGCCAGTGACATTAGGTACAGGAGAGGGATTGTTCAAGTGTGGGAGGATCGGACATTACAGGTTCTGTCATCCCTCCTGATGGGATAGCGGTAAGGGGATGCACAAAGGAGAGGAGTAAATGGGTGGTGGAGCGTGATCTTCAGAGGTTTCGAAATTCGATGCTAATTTGCCAGTTTGTCACCATTCAGTGTGATAATCTTTTTGAATTCAAGTGTGGGAAAAACAGTAACACACATGTGCAGGCTTATAGCTGTAGACTGTTACCATAAACTTCCAGGGTAGAAAACTTTTTTGATTTGTTGAATCCACTGGCGTGAACTGTCCTTCCGTAGAGGATGTTATTCATTTTCACAAATGGGAAGAAGTTGCAAGTGTGCAGTGTCACTAATCCACGCGAAGTAGACTTCGCTGGGGAAGAGGTGGCTTTTTATAGAGACATTTAACTGTGACTTTTGTCAGCGGTCGCCTTTTCTGGGTACATGCATGATTTTTATGTGTGTAATTTAATTTAATTTTATATGCCACAGGGCATATAACTTCGAAGATATTACATCCAGTATGTTTCAATCAGGGAGGGTTTCTTGACTTATTGTCGAGTGTTTTGTTGGTGATTCATTAAAGAAGTAAACCCACCGCGGGTAAAACCTTGACGATCCAAGCCTTACAAAATCCCCCTCTCTTTTTCTTTCTCTATCCTTTCTTCAACACCCTCTTCCTTTCTTCACACTTTGTGCTCAATGATGTGTTGCTTTGTAGCTAGATTTTCACCAAATACACCCACATAAATATATATGCAGAGATCTGCTTGCTATGTCACTTATCCTCTGCCTGTACGTGTGGATCACACTACTCATTTGTCCCTTATTTTCTTCTCAACAATGTGGACCTCAGCTTTGTGTGCCTTGCTTACCTGGCTGCCTGTAGGTATGGTTCACTCGGCTTAGTATGCTGACTATCGCCTCTTTTGAATCCAGCTCCAGATGTATGGGGTCATACGGGGGACACCGAGGTTCCTCCAGCACTGGACTATCATCTCCAAAGAGCCACCTACAACCAAAAATATTTATTTAGTAGGTATAAGAAAGCACAGGAAAATAGGGTACCTTCAAAGTCAACAGGGGCTTCCTAGGAATACCAGAATCCCTCGCTAGATATTTTATAAGGCACTTTGAAGCACTGGTGTTGGCAACCAAGACTATACTTCTTAAGACCATGGATGTACTAGTACTATTGATTAATTGTTATAGAACGTAAAAAAGAGTTATCGCTATGTATACCTTGATAGAATATGAAATCTTATTTGGTTGCTGTGAGGAAATGAGGTGTATTATATGGTGTGGTTGTGCAACCTCACAGTGTAATATGCTTACCAATCCCTTTAGGGCCCCTAGATTTCATTTATAAACCCTTCAGGTCAACCCTGGGTAGCTCTGGCTCTAAGCAGCAAGATTTACACAAAGGAACAAGTGTAAAGTATTTAAACAGCACCAAAAACTATTGAAGAAGAAATCGACAAGACACTAAAGAAATACGACACAAATTTATAAAAATAGACTGTATTTTTTTGTATTTGAGACACCACTAAGAAAAAGATCCACCGAGGGTTCAAGAGATATAGAATTTACAAGGTATAGTAAATCAAAGCATTTCACTCAACCATGAACAAGCACTGGCAAATTCAACGAATTTGACACTTGGAAAGTTTTTCACAAAAAAGCTGGACTAGTTGTACTGCGGTCATCTAGAGTCACTTTAGGCAAACATTTCGAGTAGGGAGCCAGTCAGGGGGGCCAGCAAGCCCTCAGAATTAGTTACCTTTAAAGTTAAGGCAGTCTTCACGCAATTCTAGGCACTTTTTCACCTTTGCAACTAATTTCCATGGAAGTGGTCCTGATGCAAGGGATGAAGGGTGCTGAAGATGCTCAAGGATGCTGTCAATGGGATGCGGTTAACAGGAGTCTTCCTGTGGCTTCTCCGCGGTCCACAAAGAAGGTGAGGCAGTCCTGGCCACAGGGTTGATGGCCCTCGAAGTCCTCTCAGTGCTGGCAGAAGTCCAGTCGCTACTGAGCTACCAGTTGTTCAGTATCGCGGTAACAGCCAAATCCTCACCTGGCTGATAACTCAGCTTCTAGGAGACCAAGCTGCACTCTGACAACTCTACTGGGCTCAGTGAACTTGGGTGCAACTTAGAGCATCGGGTCCTGGTGTCTGGGGCTGCTCAGCGGTGGCTTGAAGATTCTGGGCTACCAACTTGCGCTAGCAGGCTTCTCAGCTGACTTGTCCCTGTTTTATGAACAGGAGGTCAGCTAACTGACCCTTGGAGTCTCTTGGCTTTTGCTTGGCCCTGGAGACAACTTCTCCTTGAGTAGGATACAATGGGCACGATCCTTCTCCTTTGCTAGCCACCAGGATCTGTATGTGCAGTCCATGCAGGTGCAGCCTCACTTTGCGGGTTTCATGGTGCAGCAGGGCTATCCTTCTTCCAGTCCAGACGAGATCTGAGACATGGGAACCCGGGGGAACCCTATTTATGCCCATAAAATGGTCTCATGATAAGATGCGGTTTGTAGTTAATGTGCTACCAGGTTCCCTCCTTCCTGAAGGCCACTGCCTGGGAAGTATGTCACCTATCTATACCAGGATAAACCATTCTGCCCACACGCAAGATGGCAGAATCCCTCTCTTGGCGTCCAGCACTGCCTAGCCCCACCTAGATGTGTGGCTACCAAAGGCGGTACCATGACCCTGAAACACAGTTTGCCAACAGATTTCCCCTCTCCTTCCCAGGTGCCAGCAATTCTGCTCAAACAATGGGGCTGCCCCTCTCCCAAGTGTTCCCCATTTGCTCTTCAAAGGCGGATTCAGCTTTGAAGCTCACCTTTTGGGCCAACATCCGTGTGGCGTCCTCCAGGAGGGAGGTAACACTTCTCTCCAGTGCAGGACCCTATTGTCTCCTTTCCTAGGAGTCATTAGCACGTTTCCCCAAGAGGGCGGAAAGCTGTCTCAGATTCAAGCTCCATGTGCAACAGCAGATTGAAGGCAACAAAGTGGCAACTTTATAAAAGTTGCACACTGTCACTTGCTACATTAATTTTGACTTGAGAATCAAGTAGGGCTTAATGTAACGAGTTGTTTAATACCTTGTAGTATAAACTTTGGTTGCACCATTCAGGAGTTAGCAAAGCTGAGGGGTCAGCGGGTGACTCTGCGATCGTCAACTGGGTGAACAAATCTTCCCACAGTAAAATTACTCATGTTCTGCCCATGAAGTATGATGCACCCTGCCTACAGGCTTGGGTAAGGCACGGTTTTTCTGCATAATTTTGGATCCTTCGGGCATTTCTAGATTATTTCATTGGTACTCCGACATATACTACATACTAGTAACCCAGCCATGAGAGCATGACAGCTCTGCCATTTTATCACGAGAAGATGTGAAGGGTCCTTCTTAACATCAACAGTTGGAATGTGATGCATTTTATGATGACTGGGCCCTGACACTCTGATTGAATCAACCTCCCGGGTGTTTTACCTCTTTGCAGGGGTAGAGAAAGCCCCTTCTACCTATAATATGTCTATTAAGGACCATGATGTAATACTTCATACAATAGTGGATATGACTAAAGCAATCTAGGATTTTTCCTTGCGGTTACTCATCTGGATGAGGATAAGAATATCATCTACATACAGTTTAGAATTGCGGGTATAGAGAGGCTACCTCAGCTCTTTTATCTAAAGTTTGACATGAAGGCAGAAAACACTGTAAATCTGTGTTTATGGCAACAACCCTTTTTTCTGGGAAAACCGCCACAATCTTGTTAGAAGATCTTCTATGTTCTCAGCTTTTATGGATTCTGTGGCCCCAAAGGTCTAAAGCAGACAGCGGACTGTGGATAATTTTATTTGATTCCATATAGTCTTGAAGAAGGTCTTCTGCTGCCTCCCCTCTCTACAACCGTACTTGGGAAAAGGAAGGTGGTTATTGGTCGAGAGGCTGCCTGATACATTCCCTTTTACAGAAGAATCAGGAGACCATGTTCGAAAACGTGAAATTGTCTATTAGACTAATCAATAAGTGAAAGACTCCTTACTTTACTCAGTTGATTCTAAGATTGTCGACAGAGGATATGCATTGTGCACGGGTAATAGATGTGTAGCACGCTGGACATGACTTATGGCGAATTTTAAGGAACGGCTCTGTCGGTTGCATTAGGAGTTACTTTAATAAGGAGAACCAGATGTTATGCAAGCTAGATAAAAGGCGTGAGCATGTTAGTGAGCAGAGTGTTCTGATTGGATGTTAATTACAGCAATGATGAATTAGGACACTGTCATTTACAAACTGTGTGGAAACTGGTTTTCTGCGAATATTTATTAATTTGCGCATCATCAAGTAAAGTGTCTTGATTTCTTTTGATCCTATTATATTTGTCGTTTCCGTCACAATTCAGAATTACAAAAAAGTACTTTATGTATGCTTTCCTTAATGCTGATGATTTGAATTATGTTTATAGTTCACTGCTGTGTGTTAGAAAATACTAACATGCTACAGCCTTTCCTTTCGTTTCCTGTACCCCAGCCGGATTGACACCTCAATCATTTTTACAAAAGCCTCTCACTTTGCAGTCAGAGAAATAAAGATACACCCCAGTTTCCGAATAAGCAGCAATGGGTCAGAAGACATAGCCTGATGTTAGGTCTTTGTCTTTGCACACACAGCAAATGTGACCGGATAAACACAAATTGTAAAGGCCTCTTCATCGCTTATTTAACTTCTGAACTCCAACAGGATTATTTCTGGGGGTGCTGCACAATGCTTAATTTGTAAAATAATAAGTGCTGGGGACCCGTCAAGAGGCCACTGCAGTTTACACTACTATATGCCCCTGTACGTGCCGCCAGTGACAGAATCAAGACAACTATTAATTTACACACCCTACAAGTATGGCATTTCAGACTATTCCAGACCCCAAAGCTACAATAATGGATTGGGGGGCAGATATTTGTCATTTTTTATTGTTTATTGAAATAATTAACAACTGTTGTTGTGTTAATCTCTAATTTAGATAAACTGTGCAGACTTTCATAAGTGCCGGTGTTGACAATTAAGTACCAGAAACCACCGGCTCAAATTAAGCATGGGTGTTGCAGCACCTCTAACACCCATACTTCCAGCACCTATGGATTAAAGCCTGGATTATCATTTTCTGTACTTGTGGGCAAAAAAGCCTCTGATGTTTCTTAGGGCTTCTAATTTAACAGCCCAGGTCAGAGCTTTAACTTGTGGCTCAAAACATAGAGAGTCATCCATCCTCATACCCACATTTTGTAACAATTGCTTTGTGCTCAAGAGGCGACCCCAGGATGTTTGGCCACCAGTGGCCATCCCATTCATGTGAATGTTTTCTCAACAGGCGAATTTCGGTTATATTAGAATTCCTCTTCAGCAGTTTGAAGGCATCCATTTTGGGACGGCAGACATACAGTTCTTAAAATTGGCAGAACCATTCTTATTGCATTTCTGATTTCTCTAAATACCACATTACCTTACCCAAACTGATGATATTCATATCAATGACCTCAAAAGGATGGAAACTTAGTCTGTCATTACAGTGAGGCCATTCTCGTCTTGTCTTATCTGGCATGGGACATGGCCTTTTGCACCACCTCCCCATGTATTCCTGCTCGCTCATAGTTCCTGGAATGAAAAAGCTACGAGAAGCTTTCTCAAAGAGGATCTTTTTAGGCCAAAAGTTGAGCTCTTCGAAAAATAAGCTCACTGGAAGTAACAAGATTTACCTTACATGCAAAATTCCAGGTCTGACGTCATGAAACCTAAACCTAAGGGATGTTCACAGAAAGGCCTCTAACGAGGGTGCTTCTGGCACTCTGCATCTCCATTCATTCCATCAGAAGCATTTTCTTCTCTGCACTGTCCTAGTTTTCTGCTTTCTCTTTGCCCTCAAGTCCACTTCTCTAAGAGTTTCTATAAAATATAATTTTCACACATACACTGAATGGTAGAGCAGGCTCTGGATAAGGTCAATCCCTCTCTTGTGCACTATCAGTTCACAATAACCTCCACGTGAACAGCTGTAAGGAAAGTGCACTCCTTGGAACCACTCTCAGATCATAACCTTTGTAGCACATCACTAACACATCAAATGCAGATGCACAAGCAGGGTTTGGAAAAGGAGACCATTCTTAAGCACCCCAAGACAGAAACACAACGGGTTGGGATTTTGGAGGTCATATTGAACGCTGAGCCTGCAGTGTGTTCCAGATGCAGCAGGTCAAACACCGGATTCCTGCTTAGGATTGCCATTTATAGTAGACTCTGTTAGGCAAGGAGGGAGATTTGACTCTTTTAAAATGTTCTTCATAAGTTCAAGCTCTTTGTCATGCACACAGAATGGTTCTCTTACCTTATTGTGACCGGCATTGACATGTCCACTTTCACCCCAAAGGTCAGCGCGTGGGAGGTGTTCACGGGCAGCACTTCATGGAGTCCCAAGATCTGGCCTCCATGGAGCCGGTTCATGGTGTCCGCCATAAGTTGTAGCTCAGCTGTATCTGAGCTGACAGGATTCTCAGCTCTGAGCTGCAGAAAAGAAAAACACTTCACTTCAACTATCAGTTCAAAGCCTGGCGTGGATGCACTGAACCGTAGCCAGCCCTAGGTAAGGTCATCCTCCCTACAACGTGTGTGGATACTGCAATTATTTGGCATTATATCCATGTCACATCAATATGCCAATTACGTCACAAGGTGCATTCCGGAATGAATGCACTAGGCCCATGATTTTACAATGTGCATCGTGGGTTATATATACATTGCGTCCTTTGTGTCGTAGAATCGACAGATGCTGCCTATTTTGAGTGGATCCATTGCGCCCATCTTGCCACACAAATGACAAAGAAGCTGAGTGGGTCCTGTGTTGAGTAAGTTGTATGGATGCACTTTGGGGTTAAAATAGTATGTTTATGCTGTCATGGGACAGACAATGAAGGTGGTTTGCGGCAATAACACACTATACCAATGATGTCTTAAAGAAACATGATCTATTCTGAAATAGCTATAATGTGTCTCTGACGTCAAAGGGCGGACAGTACAGATGCACTGGGGGAATAATACATAATGTGTATGATGTCATACAAAGGAAAATGCAGAAACATTCTGAAATCTCCTTCCACCAACGTCCCAGATACCTCAGCTCCACAGGACTCATACTCGCACGCATGCCACGCATAAACAACCAGATCAGGAGGACGTGCGTTCTCTCATATCGTTCAGAAAGCGTGGAACGGCCTCTACATCTGAGCTTCCTCCTCTCTTCTTGAATTTTTCATGATGCTGCAGATCTGGATTTTCAATTAACCAACCTACCATAAGCAGGGTTAGGCACACACCTGCTCAGTCCCAGGAAACCCTCGCAGGTGATGGTGCGCTTCACAAATACAAATAACGTAACAGCAATGCGTTACATCTAGGATGTCATTCAATGGATAAAGAAGATTCATTCTGGAACAAATGCATTGTGCTTATTGTATTACAATACACATGAACTGTGCGAATAATATACGATGCATTAGTACAGAAAATGAAGATTCATTCTGACATGAGTGAGATGTGACACGGGTCTATTTTGTGATGATTACATTGGGCCCAATTCAGAAAAGTAATCTTTCACAAAAGGCATTTATGAGTACTAAAGTTAGGATTCCTAACTTTACTACTCCTAAATGCCTTTTGTGAATACCGAAAGTCGTAAAGTTAGCATTTTGTCTCAGATTACGTTTGTGAATCGGGCCCATTGTGTCTATGATGTAATACAATAGAACACAAAGTTCCATTCTGAAATGAATACTTTGGGGCCATGCTGTAATAGTTTTTTTGTCCCCATTGCCCTGATGCCTTTTTCTGGAAAAGGACTAGCTTGATACGCCCGCATCCTCCCGTCTAGAGCATTGTACCGAAGCCCCAATAAAAGGAAGCATACACCACAGCACAGGGAACCTAAACAAAGGACCTTCTATTAGAAATGCTCACATCTGTGTTGCCTGTGCCCAATGGCGGAGCTAGAGAGACGGATATGTTAGATCACATAGAAGCAAACCAGGGGGCATCAGATTAGTCCTTCTTCAGTGTCGGTACAGGTGTTCACTGCATTCGCTAGCCCTCGGCAGGGTGTGCTCTCACCTTCAGTTTGTAGATGCCGGCCTTCTGGAGCCTTAGGCTGTATGTAGGGCCGGTGTAGGCGAAGCTTTCCACATCATCCACAACCCAGGTGTAGGAGACCGAGGTGCCCCGGCTGATGGAAGCAGAAAATACCTGCGATGAAAGACGCCAGGGTTAGAGGCCACTGTGCTGAATGTGGAACCAGACACTTATGTCTTTCCTACACATTTCCTATTAAACTGACCCTTCCCCAATTTTCTCTACCAATGTCCTCTACTACCATTGCTGTCACTTTCAATAAAGAGGCACAACTGTGGGGTACCCGCTCCCCTGAATCTTCACGGGGGTGACTATGCCCCTTAGTGCCTCTTGTGCATCTGCTTGGGACTCTGTGTGTCTGCATGCACAGAGTGCCCACAAGGCATTTACATTAGCTTTTGACTGCACGTTTCTTGTCTATGTCTGTATGTGCACAGGCCACGTGCTTTCCAGTGCCAGCTACGTGCCCACGTGTATCTGGTTAATCCTGTGTGCATCTGCATAGGTCCAGTCTGTGTTCTGTGTTAGCTACATGCCTTTCTCGTTGTTCTCATATGATATGTGCCCATGTTGGTGGGTAATATAGTGTGTCCTTGATTGTTTTTCAACACTAGGTACCTCTGTGGTTGTTTGTACGTGGTCTGCGCCTGTGTGTGTCAGCATGTGCAACATGTGCCCTCATGCGTCTTTGAAATCTAAGTACCTTGTGTGTGTGTCTGCAACTTCTATGTGCCCCTTTGTCTATTTACATATGTCATGAGTCCATTTTGCATCTTTGCGTGCAATATACTTCTGTGTGCATGAGTTCTTGTTGAGTTGAAGCATTGCTAGTATGTGTCTGCATGGGCCCTGTTTGTATCTGCAACTACACGAGTTACATACCAATGTGTTTGCCAGTGCATCATGTATGTATTTCTGTAATGAGACATTCTTGGTTTTCGGCGCATTTCTCCTGCATTCCTTCCTTTTTCCAATCTGCAGGAGGCAGAAGCGGAAACGGCATCATTGCCTGCAACGTCACGTCCACGGTTGAGAAGGAGGGCAGCCATTTCACCCACCTCTACTAGTGTGTGAAGGGGAATGAGTGTATGTATGTTTGTGTACGACTGTGTGTGTGTTTGTGAGAGAGAGAGAGAGAGAAAGAGAACATTTCAGTGTGTGCGTTTGGGAGAGAAAGACAGAAAGTTTTAGTGTGTAAGAGTGTTAGGATGAGTTTGAATATATGGTTGAGTGTGTGATGGCTATGAATGCATGAGTCTCTGTGATCAATGGCATGGGTGTGAGGCTGTTGTGATAAATAAAAGATACAATCCAATGGTATTCTTCATGTAGATTTATTCTTCAAAGAAAGACCTGAACTCTTCATGCCAGACACAGCTGGACCAACTGCTCACTGAAGCCACAGGCCTGACATCATCATAGAACCTTCTAAAGCATCATAGGGATGCAACATTCTAATCAGGGAGACATGCAAATACAGACAAATAGATGAACCACGTAGCAAATAAATATAACAGAGGCCTTTTCAGCGGCAAATGTCTGGCCATCTCACATATTTACAAATGCCGAATGGGTGTGCACGGAGGAGGGGCCATTTCTGGAGTGCATTATACCTCTGGGATTGGGTCACTGCGAATTTAGATAAGCAAGCTTGTTAGTGTTTGTGTAAATACTTGTGTGTCAGCGCGTTTGTATATGAATTAGTGAACATTGGACATGAGTTGTTCTTTGTTCATTTGAGAAATGTGTGAATTGGAATGTGAGTGGCATACCTCCCTCTTCAGCCCAAAGATATCTCACCTGTAGCACACCGACCAGCATCCGACGAGGCCCCGGAGGCTCCACCCGCAGCTCTGTGATGGCATCGTGCGACTGGATCTTCACCGACAGGTTCTGTGAGCTGATCTGGTTGGATACCAAGATATTAAGGGTTTCTTCTCGAGTGTCTGCCAGGAAGACCCAAACGGAGGAGAACCAGCTATCCTTGGTGTCTCTGCGACACCCTGGCACGCTCGCTTGGATACTGCTAGGGCAAGAGGGTTGGAACCCTATGTGCGCTTGGTCTACTGGTGCTGTCCACTGCACCGTGGCATTTGTTCCAGATACAATCTTGATGATAAGCATTGTCCTGGACTGGGTAGGCAGGTGAATCGTGCCGCTTACTGGGACAGGATGGATGATCTGTAGTCCTTCTACCCGGCTCTGTACGTCCACAGCGCAGGTGACTTGTGTGTTACTGACCATATTGTGAATAAGCGCAGTATACATGTACATCCCTGGCTCCACCTGTCCACTGAGCAGCGGTGTCACTGCAAAACTCCTTGGGCCATAGGCAAAGGTCACTCGGAGGTCACAGACAGCATCGTCCACCCAGGTAGGGCTGGTGAGCGCAGTGACCCGGTTCTCCCACCAGGCGTTTCTCCTAAGACTCATGTAGCTCTGTCTCCAGGGAGATAAAGGGCTGTGCTGGCAGCGGAGAAGCGCATCCACCCCTCCAGTGTGCTGGAACCCAATGATGTCATCGGGATACACTGTGATATCCTTCTCCAACAGGAGGACCTGGAAGAGAGCAGCAACAACAAATCACTCACTGACAGCGAGTTGGAAAACCCAGGATAAAGCAGGTGAGCCAGTGGCGGCCCTCATGTACTGCCACAGGGCCACAACCCACCCGCACTCTGATGTCACCACTAGATCATTAATACTGGTCCGACTCAACAAATCAAGCCACAGACGCTCCTCACATACACCCACCAGGCAAAGTCTATTGCTTCCAAACTGTCGCCAATGTTGTGCATAGTATGGGGAATTCCCCATGATTTGCTCGCTCCCCCTTTTTTTTTCATAGACAGATGAAATCTGGATTTCATTACAAAACCGGAAGTGTAATAAGTATAGATGTAGCCGAGGTATGATGATTAAGTAGGTTTATTAGATCTTTAGTACAGGATTACATGAAGAATCAGGTCTTAAGTAAGGAATATAGAAAGCCCCACCAGGAGCAGCTCCCTTGCTGCTCAGCCCAATCTCTCAACTGGCATCCTTCCACCAGGCATCCTCCACATTCTATCATTACATCACACATACCAACATTCCACTATTCATCCACACAGGCTGAGCAGCAAGACAGGTAAGCAGGGAAGATACATAGCACCTAAACCAAGATACCACACACCTTCCTTCTTAAAGGAATGCAAACAAAATAATAATACAAGCATAGAGCATGGTCATTGTAAAATGGAAACTAACAATAAATCCCTAAATAAATCTAATACAAATAAACAAAGAATGACATAACACATAACCACCTCTTCCCCATTTACAAATCAAACAAAGAAATGCAAATGTCAAATTATTGTTTCAATGTATAAATCTTGCACTAAAGCCTTTTTAAAAAGAATACAAGAAATTGAATTCTATACCACCAACAGGACATACTAGTTGGACAGATCAGCATGGGGATGGTAACAGAGATGTCAACTATTTAAAAAGGAATGGCGAAAATGAAAAGCAAAAGGAGGTACTCTCATTAAAATAAATCCATAGGTAGTAAATCACTCACAGATACCATGCGAAAGTGAAAAACATCCATAGAAAATTATAGCTAATAGTTATTACAAACCATACCTAACTTAATAACAATTCCTATGAAGAAACTTGCAAGCCAAGTACTGTAAGTTAAATACTTAGCTTTATAGCTTTATTTCGATACGGTACATATCATAAAAGCAGTACAAAAAATAAAACATTACAGAGGTACACAATTTAAAATACCGCAGAGAATCATAAAAACATCTATACATAAAATACACATTTAAGCTATCCTTACTTATATTTGCACTAATGGCTAAAAACAGGTTATAAACAGTTTTTGGGAGTAGACATTATTGAATCAATAGCTTTCTTGCAGATCTTATACGCCATGCCCAGCCGAGAAATTTTGCCATGCAGCATGCAAAGAAAGGGCGGGCATCAGAGCGCAATATGCGTAGGGCTTCTAGATGTGATCTTGTTCCCAGGCTTCTGCACAGAGGCTTTAGCCATTTCGATCTAGGTGCTACATAAGCACTGCACTCAAACAGAAGGTGGGCGTCAGATTCAACCCTTGAGTCGCAAAATGGGCAAAATGGGACCGTTTGAAAGGGAGGATTCCAGGAGGAAGTAAACAGTCCTAAGGGGAGAACACCCACTCTGAATTTAAAGTAGAGTGATCTGTCTCCGGAGCTGTGGATTAGGTCCAAATAAGGTTCCCTAAAGGGGAGATCTTTGACCAACAAAAATTGGGCAGCAGATTTGCAAAGATTGGAATTACGCATTCTGTTATTTTTTACCCATAGCCAGTAAGCGTTCTTTAGAAAGCGCTTGGGTGGCGCTGTTTTGTTAGCCCAAGCATCTCCCATCCCCAGCTCATAGAGCAATCGTTTAACCTCCCTAAACCAGGGTATCTTGCTACAACCTGGAAGAGACAACAAGTCATCCAGGGCGTCGGCATAGCTACTCAGTTCTGGGACATTCCAAACCCGGAACCATAGTAGTAAGGGGCGCAGTTTTGCTTGCTCGCAAATTGGGCGAGTGCCTACGTCCAACAAGAGGGGGATTGTAGGGGTGCTGTGGGGTAGCCTCATCAGATCTTTATGGAAGTTGTTTTCCATCTTTGTCAATGTATCGACTCTCTGCGTACCCCACAGTTCAGCGCCATATAAGGCTGCACTTACAACCCTAGCTCTGTAGATATCTAGCACTGCCCCAATTGGTTTCAATGGGGAGGCTCGTTGCTCCTTGAGCAAAGCGCCCGTGACCCTTTTGTGTGTCAGAAACACCTTATGATGGTGCGCCTTCCAACTCATAGAGTCACACAGGCGAATTCCCAAGTAGTCAAATTCTTTGACTCTCTCCAAGGGAGTGGAGTCTAAAACAGGTGGGGCAACAGATTTCTTGGGAGGATTGAGAACAAGGAATTTGGTCTTGCTTATATTTATGGCTAAACCCCTGTTATCACAGAAGGATTTAAAGCTAGAAAGCAATTTCTGGATGCCAGCTGGAGATTTCGAGATCAGGAGGGTGTCATCCGCAAACAGGAGCGTTGGGATCTTTCTGCCCGCCAGGGTAGGTGCATCCGCAGGATGTTGCAGCAGATGCTCCACCACTCCGTTGACATATAGAGAAAACAGAGTGGGGGCAAGCACACACCCCTGGCGGACGCCCCTGTCTACTGGGATACGAGATGTTTTTTCTCCCTTGACACCCCACCTGATCTGGGCGAAATTGCCTTCATGAAATTTTTTAAGCAAGAATAGCAGGTAATTTGGTATTCCTAGACCATCGAGAACATTCCATAGTAGTTCCCGTGGGACTAGGTCGAAGGCCGTTCTCAAGTCAATAAAGACTAGATATAACGTACCCCCTCCCAGCACCACCACCTTCCAATATATCATCAGAAGGCGGAATGTTTGCTCGATGGTTCCTGTCCCTGTTCTGAAACCTGCCTGAAAATCGGACAGGATCTTTTCCTCCTCAGCCCATTGGAGAATCCTACCCAGAACGACTTTCCCCGCAACCTTCTGGGTTGAATCCAGCAAACTAATGGGGCGGTAGTTTGATGGGTCGTCCCGACTGCCTTTCTTAAAGATGGGCACAACTTCTGCGCCCCTCCAAGAATCAGGAAAGGATCCCCCTTGCAGAGCCTCGTTTAAGAGTAAAGCAATTAATCTGCTCCATGCTACCGGGTAGGATTTAAGTAAATCCCCTGGAATACCGTCAGGGCCTGGAGCCTTGTTGGGGACAATACTCCTAATAGCCCCTTCAACTTCCTGACTGGTAAAAGGAAAATCTATAGGAAGAGAGTTGGCTATTGTAATAACCGAAGATCCCGGGCATAAAGGGGACAAGTCCAGTGCAACAGAATAGAGCTTGGAGAAGTGGGCAAACCAAGCATCACCCGGAATGTTACAGGTTATTTGATGGTCAATAGGCTTGTTCCTTGCTCTTAGGAGATCCCAAAACCGTTTGGAATCCTTCAAAGAACTAGCTTCAATTAAGTCACACCAGAAATGATAATCATGAGCCTCCTTTGCCTTAGCCACTATTTTTTTGTAGGATTTCCTCGCGGAACTAATGGCGACCTTGTCCCTACTCTTGACTGCAGCAATAAGCTCCCCCTTTGCAATACGACATTGGGGAGAGTACCAATTGTCCCTGGCATTGGAATCACTTTTAGAACCCGCCCTGGATTTAGTATATTGAACTGTAAACAATTTACTCAGTGATACTGTAGTCTCTATAAAAAGTGGCAAGACATTAGTGCTGGCTGGGCGTATGGCGTCAAGCCGAGGTTCCACCACTGACAAGATGGACCCGGCTTGCGCCATCCTCGCCTCATCCGCTTTAACTTTTGCCCACTTCAGACGTCTGCCACAGTTGGACGGAACAATTTCGTGGGATGACTTCCAAGTGGGTGCTTGCTTGTACTTCTTACTTTGCCAGTGTGGAGACAGGTTTAAGCAAAGGGGGTTATGGTCGCTATCGGAGGATGCTACAACCTCCATATCCAAGTGGAATGGCCAAAGGTTATAATTCAGAATAATAAAATCAATTCTGGAGGAATGTCCCGGTCTATTGTAGGTGTGGGCTCCCATAAGGTCCGATTTTGAGCGGCCATTTACTGATCTCAAATTATGCTCCAGACAGAGTGCATTAATCTCTAACGCATTTTGTGTCCATTTGGGAATCGGATCCAACGACAAGGTCGGAATGCCCCTTCTTGCATCTTCCTCAAAAGAATTCAAAATATCCTCCTTTGCCAGCGGCTCAAAACAACAATTGAAATCGCCTGCAAGGAGAATATAAGAGTCAATCTTGCAAGCGGCTAGGTCGTTACTAAGACCTGTCTGAGGTAGGCTTGATGTCCCACTCCTGGCGCCCCTCAGGTATAAGTTAAAGACCTCTAACATCTTGCCCCCTTCGCAGTGTATTGAGATCCTCTGCAAGTCGGGAGAATGAATGGACCTATCGCTCACTTTTAAACCCAAAGCAATTCTAACCCATATTAGGAGGCCTCCAGATGGACGACCCTTTGAGCCCCTTTGCTGGAGGGCTGGGACAAAGTATGTGGTAAATCCAACTCTATATTTCGGGTCCAAGGTCCAAGTTTCTTGTAAAATACAAATGTCAAATGGCTCTATGAACACATTCCAATCCGGATTATCAAAATTCCGATTTAGCCCTGCCACATTCCAGCTTACAATCTTTAGTGGAGGTACGGTTGTACTAGGATAACTGAGAGGATGAGCAGATGCAGTAGGAGGAGTTAGCACAGCCGCTGGGGGTAACCTGTCTAGGGGCTCATCAATTCCCTCAGACTGGCTTCCTACAAGCAAAGGTGTGGCCTGTACAGGGGCATTTGGTAGAATATGCGAGAACTCAAACTGTGCATTCCTACCTTGTGGACTGGGGGCTCCCAATACAGTTAGCTCAACCTGATCAACACTATTTTTAGCTGTCAGACCCCCCTCAAAAATAGCACTATGTAATATTTGTGCTAGGCCAAAAGGATGTACAGTTACTAAGGGATCGATATCTGCACAATGGGCCACGGGACACCCATGAGCTGGAATCAATGGTACTTTACCCACTGTGTGGGAACTTGGGTGCCTATGGAGTCAATCTACTTCCTCCAAACCCCCGAATCTATTTGAAATTGGGAAACCATTCCAGTGGGAAAAAGGATCCACTTGATGGTTAAAATGGTTTCTCCTAGGTTGTTGGTGGACTAGTGACCAATTGTCCATCTGATTGTGGGTTGGTCGTGGGGGATAAAAGAAGGACAAGGGTTTCGGAATGACAGAAGACCCCTCAGTACAAGGCCACGAGCATATATGCTGTGCTGTGTGTGGGTCATCAAAAGTTACAACTATACAATCCCCCGCATTTGTTTTCCTTGTTGGGCCCACCCAAGAAGTTCTGCGCACCATCAGCACTTTACTTCTACGGCCATTTGGGATAGGTCTATTGACATTAAGCCAATGCATTATTTTATTTATCAAGGAACAATGATCCTCACGTTGGCCATTACTGATCTGTGGAACCCCCAACAACACAACTACAAAGTCATTTGCTTCCGGGGGAAGGTCGATATATCCCCCTCTAAAATTATTCTTAATCTGGAAGTCCTGGGTAGATGTTATAGCTACCTTGTCAGGTTGGCGTTTTAAGGATAACCCGGCTTTAGAATTGGCAGGTAGATGAGTTAGGGTCTGCTTCGGGACCTGAGGGATTGTAACAGGAAGTTTTTGACCCACCTTCACAGTCCTAGGTTTAGGAACTGGTCGTACAATCGTGGGTATAGTGGGCTGGTTTTGATGTGTTTGCACTATGGGAGCTGGAGGAATAGCATCAACTACTGGGAGGCCCTGATTTTCAAGACTTCTCAAACCGAGAGTGGCCAGAGCAATGATGCTCTTTTCCATCTCAAGTAAATTATTTTCGATTCGTGAAAGTCTGAGATCTAATGGAGAAAGGAGTTTTTTGAGGGATTCCCAAACCAAATCTATGAATTCCCTATCATTTTTACCCGAGCCATCCATCTGTAGGCCTTCAGTTACTGGGATGTAAGCAGGTAATTGCTCTATAGTTGTCCCCACCCCAACTCCCTCCAGTGGTGGCTGCTCCCCAACCGGCCGAGCAACTTTGGTGGTGGGTGTTGGGCCATTCGTCGGCGCCAGCTGTTGTGGCATCGCGATTTTCGCCTTTTTCCGTAAATAGGAGGAACGAAAGCGAGTCTTCCGGTTTATTTTAGTGACAATAGGGGCACTAGGGGCATTAAAAACCACTGGGGGAGGAAGGATAGGAACAACATTCTGGGTGCAAAAGGTGGCAGGGGCGCTCACTTCCAGTGGATTAGGTTGCAGGGTAAGGTGTGGGGAAAGGATGAGTCGAGGAGGAGTCTGGTGTACCTCTGCCTGGGTAGTTATGCAGTGGGGGATGGGACGACGCTCTGGAGTGACCGCCATAGCTATAGAGCCCAAAGAGGATTTTTTGGAAGTAGCGATGACTTCAGACAGTCTTCTGGCCGCTGCCAGCTCGAGAGATACCCGCGTCTGGAGCTTGGATATCTCCCGGTCAATTGCGAAATTAGTGCGGGTAATGAAGTCATCCATTGGACCACTAATTGGGTGATCATCTTTGGAGGCCTTACTCCTAGTTATTCTTGTGCACATATCTTAAATAAGGGGGGTACAGCCAAACAACGAAATATATATAAAAAGAGGGAGTGGATCAAACTTTGCTAACCTCTCTGGTAGGTAATGTCGGGCAAAAGAGACTGGGCCAGTCCAGTCCGCTCAGTCCTCGAACGGCCTCAAACGGCCCGCTCTTTGCCCGCTCTTCGCCCCGAGCTGCGTCCCGCGCTGCGGGAGTAGGTGTAGGTTATGTAAGGAGGGTGATTGGGCGGTGGGCGGGCCAGCAGGGAGAGCGGACCGTCAGCTGGTTCTTGGTCACGCAGGGACTCCTGGTTGCTGGAGTCCCTGCTCGCTCGCAGCCCCGCCTAGCCTCACGCCCAGCCGCCTTAACAAGCCTCCTCAACGCCCGCTTTCCAAACCTGGGCGAAGCGGCACCCGCGGAGCGGGTGCGGCGAGTTATAGAGCCGCTAACAGGGTTAGTGAAGTCCAGTTGCTGTAGCACACGGCGTCTGCTCCCAATGCTCCGTGAAAGGCAAGTATCCCGCAGAACGATGGTAGGGCGAGTCTTTATCCACCTGTAGTGGGCGGGGGGCGGGCCAGCAGGGAGAGCGGACCGTCAGCTGGTTCTTGGTCACGCAGGGACTCCTGGTTGCTGGAGTCCCTGCTTGCTCGCAGCCCCGCCTAGCCTCACGCCCAGCCGCCTTAACAAGCCTCCTCAACGCCCGCTTTCCAAACCTGGGCGAAGCGGCACCCGCGGAGCGGGTGCGGCGAGTTATAGAGCCGCTAACAGGGTTAGTGAAGTCCAGTTGCTGTAGCACACGGCGTCTGCTCCCAATGCTCCGTGAAAGGCAAGTATCCCGCAGAACGATGGTAGGGCGAGTCTTTATCCACCTGTAGTGGGCGGGGGGCGGGCCAGCAGGGAGAGCGGACCGTCAGCTGGTTCTTGGTCACGCAGGGACTCCTGGTTGCTGGAGTCCCTGCTCGCTCGCAGCCCCGCCTAGCCTCACGCCCAGCCGCCTTAACAAGCCTCCTCAACGCCCGCTTTCCAAACCTGGGCGAAGCGGCACCCGCGGAGCGGGTGCGGCGAGTTATAGAGCCGCTAACAGGGTTAGTGAAGTCCAGTTGCTGTAGCACACGGCGTCTGCTCCCAATGCTCCGTGAAAGGCAAGTATCCCGCAGAACGATGGTAGGGCGAGTCTTTATCCACCTGTAGTGGGCGGGGGGCGGGCCAGCAGGGAGAGCGGACCGTCAGCTGGTTCTTGGTCACGCAGGGACTCCTGGTTGCTGGAGTCCCTGCTCGCTCGCAGCCCCGCCTAGCCTCACGCCCAGCCGCCTTAACAAGCCTCCTCAACGCCCGCTTTCCAAACCTGGGCGAAGCGGCACCCGCGGAGCGGGTGCGGCGAGTTATAGAGCCGCTAACAGGGTTAGTGAAGTCCAGTTGCTGTAGCACACGGCGTCTGCTCCCAATGCTCCGTGAAAGGCAAGTATCCCCAAGTAAGTTAAATACATGTAGGAATCGTGTAGGTGACTAATCTACAAGCAAGAATTTAAGTAAAAGTGGAAAGTCACATGCAAAGTACTATAGATTAAATAACATGCATGAACCATGAAGGTGACAAATCCAGGGGCAGCAATTTAAGTAAAAGTGGAAAGTCACTTGCTCGAATGCTAACTCATAGCACTATAATTTAAAGAAAAACATCATGCACTAAAATATAGGTGACGAATCCACATGCAAAAAATCTAAACAAAGGTGGAAGGTCACATAACCATTAATCAGTAGGCTAATACAATGAATATCTTAATAAATAAAAGTTCATCGAATTAAACGCGTAAAACTGAACAATAATATAACGTAGTTATGTAATATTTTGTAATAATGTAGATGATGTATCCATGTCTAAGTGGAACAGGACACAGGCTATCAACTGTATACTTCAAAACAGTAGAATAAATACTTTTAGAATGCTAAAATAACTTTTTAACTGTAGAGGTTAAACTTGCAAAGAAGTAAAACTTCCCATACTACCAATAATTGATAAAGTACTATTAACCCCATTTACAATTAGGCATAATAGCAATTAAGCTCCTTATTGTAGAAAGCAAGTTACAAGTACACAGCAGTTGAAATCAGGAACAGGTTTATTCATGAACAGCCCCACACCTGTTGCGGTGCGTGGGTCAGGAAGGTAATCACTGGAATGACAGTTGGGCAGCTGGAGTGGAACAGAAGGAAGGGTGGAACGTTGGGAACCAATGGAAAGGGGTATACTGACAATGGGTGCTCTCGCGCAGGAAAGGTGACTGGTGGACGTCACACACGGGGGCATGAGGAAGTAAAGAACTGAGATATAACACATCTTCCTCTCTTGAGAGTTTTGACTAGTAACTAGATTCAGTGGTATAACACACAGTCATGTGGATTGAACTATGAACCTTTAGTCAAGCACAAAGTCTTCATAACGTTTCAGCTTATGGATGGCTCTCCCAAACCTCCCCGTGACCATGTGAGGATCAGGAACACTTTCGGTGTCGGAGTGAGGATCCTTACCGGTCCTGCCAGACCTACCACTGAAGCTATGACTGTCAGACATGACTTCAGAGTCAGAGTATGAGTCGCCGTAACAACTCCGCCTTGGTATCGGAGTGTGAGGACTGACATCAACAGACTGGTCTGATGAGTGACAATCAGCAAAGTCAGTGACAGGTGGGAGATCATGTGAGTTAACATTACTGGACATGCGACTTTGTTCAGAACTGGTCTTATCAACATCCACCCACAGATCTCTGCAATACACATTAGGTTGCAATTGATTGGGTGCATTGCCTCCATGATGATATCTGGCCAATCTACTCATGTGCCACACTTTCCCATCGCTGAGCCTTGCAGCGTTGTTATAAAGTTCATCGATGTGAAGAGGAGTGGTGAATCTGCTTTCTCCTTTTCTTACTTTTTTTTTAAACAAATTTTTACAAGATCCCCTACCCTAAATGAGTGTTCTTTTGCGCCATGTTTGGAGTCATACCATTCTTTGTAGTATTTTTGCGCCTTGATTATGTTATTCCTGATGACATCTGTTGAACATTCAAGTTGTTTTTATGTAGGCATCCATCCTAGGTCTATACTCAGGGGCTGTCTGCTTCTCATGAGAACAAAAGGTGCATTTCAGGTGCTGGCACAAGGAGAAATCCTAAAGGCCCAGATGAGTTTGAATATTTCTTCTTCCCAGTTAAGATTAGCATTTCTTGACAATTGTATGTGTCCCTTCAGTACACGGTTGAAACGTTCAGTGAGGCCATTACCTTCGGGATGGTATAATGAGGTGGTGTGGCGGGTGATACAATTCCTCTCGAGGAATGACTTGAACGCCACTGAGCAAAATTGTGGACCATTGTCTGTGAGGACAAATTTGGGTAAACCTTCACTTAAGAACAATTTATCCAGGAAGGATATGACTGTAGAGCTGTCTATTTCCGAAACAATTTCTATTTCAGGCCATTTTGAGAAGTGATCAATAACCACTAAAATGTACTTGATCCCTCCATCATGTCCTTCAATTGGTCCAGCAATGTCTAGGCCTAATGTTCCCCATGCCATTAATGGGGGGTTGAAGTGGAGAAAGGGACACTTTAGATGTTTTGAGGGTTTTATCTGAATCACTGCATTCTACACAGTTTCTTATCAATATTTCAATTTGCTTGTCAATACCGGGCCACCAATAACATGTTCCGACTCTCTGCTTTGTCTTTGTAATGCCTAGGTGACCTATGTGGCAAAGTTTTAGAATTTTGTCTCTGAGTGTGATGGGGGCTATCGCCTTGCCGATTCTATATAACACACCGTTTTCACAACTGAGTTCATTTCTTATTTCTCAATAAACTTTGACATTGTCACGAAGATGCCGTTTCTCTGGCCAAGAGGTGTTGACAAGTTTACATACGTCTTTAAGTGTTGAATCCTGAGACATATGATTCTCCCATTCTCCTGCAGAGATTCCATCAAAATCCGTGTTGAAAAGCAGGGCCACTTTATCATCATCCTCAAGTGCATCCATATTTTCATTTTGTGGCAGGGGTAGTCTGCTGAGGAAATCTGCAACTTTGTTCTTGATCCCCGGCCAATATTCAGCTGTGTAGTTGTAATCCAACAATTTGATTGACATTTTGCTTAGTCGTGGTGAAGCATTTTGCAAACCAGAGGCAGATAAGATTTTGATTAAGGGTTTGTGGTCCGTGCGAAGATGTATATTGTATCCCCATATGTATGCTCTGAAATAATTGAGCGCCCATGAACAGGCTAGCATCTCACGTTCTATCACAGAGTATTTCTCCTCAGCAGGGGTGAGTGATCTTGAGGCAAAGGCCACAACCCATTCTTGGTTTGAATTATCCTTCTGCGCTAACACAGCACTCAATCCTTTGTTGCTGGCATCAGTTGTTACATAGATTTCAGCTCTGGGATCAAATCCTTTGAGGAAGGGGGCTTCGCCGATTTCTTTTTTGATTGTCTCAAAGGTGTTCTGACATTCCGGGGACCATTCAAATTTTGTTTTATTTTTTAGTATTTGTCTTAGACTGTACATTTTTTCTGAAAAATTTCTTATGAATTTGGAGTAATACTCAGTTAATCCGAGAAAGGCTCTAACATCCTCTTTGCTGGATGGGCAGGGAGCATTAAGAATGGCATCAACTAAACCTTGTTTTGGTTTGATACCATCGTGGCTAATAGTGTGCCCCAAATAGACCACTTTGTCCTGAGATATTTTACATTTGTCTAATTCAACAGTAAGACCATGCATTTTTAGTTTGTTAAAAACTTGCTTTAAGTGTGTGTCATGTTCCAGTTGATAGCTGCCCATGACCAAGATATCGTCTTGGAAAAACCTGATACCATCAACGCCCTCAAAGATGGAAGTCATGACCCTTTGGAAAAGCGCTGCGGCCGAGGCTAACCCAAACGGTACCCTGGTGAAATGGTAACAACCAAAAGGGTTAATGAATGTGGTGAATTTCTTGCTGTCCACGTGTAGGGGTATTTGGTGATACGCGGATTTTAAATCAATAATGGAAAATACACACATATCATTGGTGGCATTGAACATTTCACAAATACGTGGTAGTGGATACTGATCAACAATAATGTTTTTGTTAAGATCCCTAAGGTCAATGCAAAGTCTAATTTTTCCATTGGGACGTTTGACCACCACCAAGGGAGAAACCCACTCCGCAGACTCAACCTCCTCAATTATTCCATCTTTGACCAGTCTATTCAGTTTAACTTGAACATCCTTTCTTACCGACACCGGTAAGTGTCTTACCTTGTGAATACATGGAACGGCCGAGTCTTTTAGTTCTATTTTATGTTCAAAGCTGTTAAGAAGACCAACTTTACCGGAGAATACTTCAGGAAAATCTTTGTGAATGGTATTCTTGCATGACTCATCAACAGACAAAACAGGATCTGCGCTGTTTGGGTTGAGGATTATTCCCAGTTCGGCTTGATCGCTCCAACCAAGTACCGAAGGTCCTTTCTTAGCCACAAAGAGTTTACAACATGCTTTCCTGTTTTTGAATTCGAATTCTAATTCACGTGTTCCTAAAAATTCAATGTTGTTGTCAGTGTAACTTCTAGTAATGATATTGGATTTTTCTAGTGATGTACCAATTTTGTCAGTGAGCAGTAGTTTCCATACATTCTCATTGATGATCATGAAAGGAGAGACAGAATCAGCCATTAAGTTCACAATTACCCCACCCAATTTCACATCACACATGGGTTTCTTTTTCTTAGTGGGTGTGAGCTCCAATACGTCATATTCAATGGAGAATACGTAGTTGATGCTATCAGAATCTGAGTACTCTGAATTTTCTTCCGAAGAGTCACTCTCTTCTTGAATGTGTTTGACATGTTTGCTATGTTTAAAAGATCCCCTATTGCAAGCCTTAGCAATGTGACCTGTCAAACCACATGACATGCACTTCTGATGTCTGGCAGGGCATTTCGTGGATTCTGCTAAATGGTTAGGAGAACCACATCGATAACATTTGAGTTCAGGGAGATCTTTGTATTTTATGCTGTGACTCTTCTCACTTCTGTGTTTGGATTTGTAAGGTTCACTTTTCTTGTGATAATCATGCGCAACTTCTTTACTGTTGACCTTTTGACTCAGTTTGTTGGCATTTGATGAATGTATAGCTTTGACAACAACTGGTTCATCCAAAACTGCTTTGGCACATCTGCCGGTAAGTTCTGCTTTTTTAACCAGAGCGACAACTTCTTTTAAGGAAGATTCTCAGTTCACCCAAAGTTTGTCTTGGATGTTAGGGTTGCTAGCATGCATGATAATTTGATCACAAACAAATTCTTCTTGCAATTGACCAAATCTACAGGTTAAAGCCAAATTGTTCAAGGCCGCGACATAATCATCATCAATGCTCTCATCTTTGCCCTGTTTTCTTCTGGAGAATTTGTAACGGTCAACAGCAACGCATACTATAGGTGAGAAATGAGCATCCAGGTCATCTAAAGCGTGTTGATAAACATTGTTGCCTTCTCTCACTTTTTTTTCAATGTTGTTGTAAGTTTTGACACCCCCAGGACCTAAACAGTACAAGAGAACTTTCTTTTTCTTTTCAGCTGTGAAGTCCTCATCCTCAACAGTTTCTATATAATTTGTAAAATACTCTTTCCACTCCTTCCATGGCATACATGGAGCACCCTTGAGGGGTAGAAAAGCTTGAGGCTGCGCAAGATTCAAAGAACTTAAAAGCACACATTGCAAATTCACATTAAAGAAGAAATATAAACAGCTTCTTGTTATGCATGCACAGGAGAAGGTTGGCAAAGCAGTTGTAGTGAACTGGTATTAATTTTTATTTATTGTTTTCCTTCTTCTCTTACTATTTTAATAAATATTCACACTGTGGCTGATATAATGGAGATGAAATACTAATAGAATAATTAAGGATACACATTCATCGATATTTCAAACAATTACCTATCGCCATTTATTTGCAGGAGGCACTGTTTCTTATTGTGATAATTGCCAGTTAACTGCATGCGCTTTGACACACGACCGTTAGCAATGGGAGTCGTTTATGCCAGCATACTAGTCAATACATCGCAGTCACAGGCGTTTTAATGTACACTTTCAATGGTGTGCACATCACCGGGAATGGGTCCAATTCCGATTCGGTCTTATTCAATTTCCGGCATAAATTTACTTAAGATGGCGGCTCACGCTGCGTTTCAGTGACGCATTACGCGCTAAGACATGCGCAGAAGGTGCTCCAGGAAGGCGCGAAACAGCTGACAGGAATTATTGCAGAAGGACGCGCACGACTGGCCAATCACTCAGGGAGATGAGCGGATGCCCCAAAACTGACGATTGCCAACTCATTGATATTAAATGAGTTGGCATTCGTGGGCTGTGGCTGATCACGCGATGGCAAAGCAGAGTTCAGGAGCCAGTCGCGTCACAGAAGCAGAGGTCGAACCGGACGGCACACGTCAATGTACAGGAGTCAGAAGTGTGAAATACACTCCCACGTCGCTCACGATACAACGCAGGGAGGTCCGACACAAACCAGGTAGGAAGGCTGATCTTCAGAATCACGGGTGAAACTTCTAGTAAAGTTCTTGGAATTACTTTACATTCACGAAGTCAGCGGTGAGGGGCTGTTGTTTCCGCTCGTCGCCACTTGTAGAAAGCAAGTTACAAGTACACAGCAGTTGAAATCAGGAACAGGTTTATTCATGAACAGCCCCACACCTGTTGCGGTGCCTGGGTCAGGAAGGTAATCACTGGAATGACAGTTGGGCAGTTGGAGTGGAACAGAAGGAAGGGTGGAACGTTGGGAACCAATGGAAAGGGGTAGAGTGACAATGGGTGCTCTCGCGCAGGAGAGGTGACTGGTGGACGTCACACACGGGGGCATGAGGAAGTAAAGAACTGAGATATAACATACGATACATAGGAAAGTCTAAATACAGTCCCCCAGAAAACAATAAATTAAAATAAGCAAAGTAGACACAGTTGACAGAAAACCGATGAAGGACTGTGTTCAGAAAGAGGAGATTGACTTAAATCCTTGCGAAATGATGCAGTTCTTTAATTGGGATGGAACTAATTGTAGTGTTCGCGGTCTAGCTAACCCGCGTTGCGTGGTGAAGTAACGCGGCGGCCGCCATCTTGGCGGGCAGTGCACACGCGCGCGCATTTGGGAAGCGCGAACGCCGAGCGAGAAGTAATCGGCTCGGCGCTCTTCGAGATAGATATATTATAATAAATACCCTCGAACCTCCCAACTGTGTGGCTTCATCATTGGGCAAAGTAGCAACATTACAATGGCGACGGAGGTCGGGATCCCAGAAAACACATGGGAAAAACAAACCGAAAATGAAGGGAACCAATGAGCAGTGAACCCAACTGGAGCAACCACAGCCACAGAGGGTGGCCGGACAACCACAGGGGAAGTGAGTAGTAACAGAACTCGAAGAGCGTGGCAGAGCCCCCAGCACAGCCATCGGGGACCAGTCAGTGCACAGAAAGGAATAGGGAGTGCACACAGAGGGGCATAGAACCTTACAGCCCCCACTACCACCACACAGTCCAGGAGAAAGAGCACTGGTGACCTCAGGGAAAAGCGACGGGGTAGAGACAAAGAGCCCCCAGCTTCGCCACAAAGAGCAGGAGGAAGACGGAGCGCCAGGGAGCCCCAAAGGGTCAAGTGGAACCCCGCCAACAACCAAGCGTGAAACCATGTGCGCACAAGCATCTTCAGCGACTGCGCCCGTCCCGTTCCTGCCCAAGCCGGGAGAACCCCTGATGAGATGGGAAGACTGGAGAGATTACATAGACAACTTCATAGAGGTATTAGAAGATGAAAATGAGGAAAAATTCACAAGTAAGAGGAAGAGAAGAATACTGCTCCACAACTTGGGCCCGGAGGGGCTCAGAGTATTCAAAAACCTAGTTCCTAAGCAAAGAGCAACCACCGACGACGATGTATATGCCCACGCGATTGAGGAATTGAATGAACACTACTGACCAGCTGTATGTGTCTTGATTGATCGATATAATTTTCAACAAAGGAAGCAAGAAGTAGGGGAGTCGGTTGAAGAGTACGTGGCGGCGTTAAGGAAACTAGCGTCCACGTGCAAATATGACGCATTCCAAGATGAGTTTATCAAGGATCAAATTGTGATGCACACCACAAGCAAGTACAAGAGAAACTATGGTCAAGTGGAGACGCCACGCTGAAAGAGGTCATGGCTACAGTGAAGAAAGCTGAGCTGGCACGACGATGTGCGGAGGCGGCGAAGAAAGAGACAGTGGCCAGGCCCATGGTGAACAGGATAGAAGAGGACGACCCCCGGAGAGACAACAAGTACAAAGGTACCCCACAGAAAGGACCACAAAGGTGGCAAGGCAATCCAGGCCCGCCGGGCCGACAGACGGGAGGCGGTAAAAAGACCTGCTATCGCTGCGGAAGTACAACGCACGAGGCCCACGACAGGAAGTGCCCGGCGTTTCGCGCCAAATGTATGTTCTGCGGGATTATAGGGCATTACGAGAAGGTATGCCGCAAGAAATCAGCCAGGAGTGTGGTACGTTATGTGGACCAAGGACAAGAAGATCCAGAGGACAACAGCCACGAGGAGGAAGACACAGTACTATGCATCTACGACCAAATACTATGTGTGGACACCAATAGATCGAGTAAACCAGTACTGGACATGACAATTGGTGGGGTGCCGATAAACATTGTAGCAGATACGGGCTCACCATACACAATAGTCCAGAGAGCGGTGTGGAACGAGACATTCAAGCCGCACGTAGGCCCAGAGCTGGAGAAACTGGACATAAGGCCCGTCACGTATAACGGAAACCGAATACCCATGGTGGGGTTCAGGCCGTTAAAATTCGAATTCGGAGGACGAAGTGCCATCAGCAAACTGTATGTCTCAGAAAGAGGGCCATCGGTGTTGGGGTGGTTGGACCAGGGCGACCTGGGAATAAAACCGGACCCGGGAGGAAAAGTTCAAATCCTTCTCACCGAACCGGATGGGTGGCCCAACATGGACAGATGGAAGAAAGAATACCCGAAGGTGTTTGGAGGCAAAGTGGGTAAGCTGGAAAAGTTTACGCACAAGATCGTACTCAAGGCAGGAGCAGAGCCAGTGTCCCATAAAGTGAGGAATGTACCCCTGGCAGTAAGAGAGGTGGTGCAGGTGGAACTACAAGAGCTGGAAGAAAAGGGCATAATAGAACCAATCACGTGTGCCGAGTGGCTGGCACCACTGGTAGTGGTGATGAAACCCAGCGGAAAGGTCAGGCTATGTGTTGACCTGCGGGAACTGAACAAAAACATTGTAGTGGAGAAGTTCCCCTTACCAAGAATTGAAGAAATGCTAGCCAAGACAAGAGGAATAAAGTGGTATTCCACCATTGATTTAACCTCGGCATACCACCAAATAGCCCTACACCCGGAGAGCAGGAAGTTGACGTCCTTCATCACCCCCTTCGGGTGCTACCAATTCTGCCGTATGCCATTTGGGCTGGCGTCAGCAGCGGCGGTGTTTCAAAAATTGATGCACTAGTTGTTCAAGAACATGGACGGTATCCAGTATTTTCAGGATGACATCCTGATAATGGGGCGAGACAGGATAGACCATGACGCTAAACTCACTAAGGTCCTGGAAGTGTTGGAGACAAAAGGCCTGACTGCAGAATGGGACAAATGTCGACTGGGAATGGAGTACGTAACCTACCTAGGGCATGAGATCGGAGTGCAAGGGATCACACCTAAGGCCGAAAATGTGAAAGCGATCTGTGATGCACCACCCCCCACCAGCAAGGAAGAGGTCAGGTCTTTCCTGGGCATGCCAGAGTACTATAGTAAATTTGTTCAACATTTTGCAACAAAAACCCACCACATGAGACAACTAACGAGAGAAAAAGCAACGTTCAGCTGGACAGCAGAAGCGCAGAGGGAATTTGAAAGTGCTAAGATGGATATCGTGGGTGCAGTACCCCTGCAAGGCTATGATCCCCAAGGCAGAACGGTGCTCACAACAGATGCTAGCGACAAGGGCCTAGGTGCCGTCTTGATGCAGGACAGAGGTCAAGGAGTGGTAGAGACATTGAGCTTTGCATCCCGCACATTAAGCAGCACTGAAAGGAAGTTCAGTGTCATAGAAAAGGAGATGCTGGCGGTGGTGTGGGCGATGACAAGATTCCGACAATTCCTGTGGGGGACACGATTTCAGCTAAAGACGGATCACAAACCGTTGGTAAAGGTGCTCACCTCCAGAGGGCATGCCAGTGCCACGCCCAGAATCTCAAAAATGACCTTGAAACTATTAGAATTTAGATATGATGTAGAGTATATTCCGGGAAGTCGTAACAAAGTGGCGGACTACTTGAGTAGAGCGGCAGCCATGGAACCAGAAGAGGAAGACAGAGAAGGAGGAGAAGAAATGGTAGCCCTAATGGATGACCAGGAAAGAGTTATTAGCCGTCAAGAATGGGAAACAGCCTATGAGGAGGATCAGGTCATACAGAAGGTGAAGGAGTGCATCGTGAAGGGCTGGCCTGAGAAGAGGCACCTCTATGAGGACTTGCGGAAATACTATGAAGTCAGGGAGGAGCTCTCAGTAGAGGACAAGGGAGTGTTTGTATACAGGGGGGACAAGGTCATCCCTCCATCTGGAATAATTCCCAGGCTGTTGGCGATACTCCACGAAGGACACCTAGGAATAGGTAAAACAAAACTAAGGACAAAACATGGATACTGGTGGCCAGGCATGGACATGCAAGCAGAACGACACATCAGAGAATGTACCCAGTGCCAAGGGGCGGACAAAACGCTCAAACCTTTAAGGCCAGCGCTAGGTAAATTTGACACCCCGAGAAATCCGTGGGAAGAAGTGTCCATTGACATTTTGGGCCCGATCTTGGATAGTCAAGGAACGCCGAAGTATGTGTGTGTCCTCATAGACAGATACTCCAAGTGGCCAGAAGTGAAGGTGGATGAGACAATGGACACAGAAACAATCCTAAGGTTACTAGATGACACATTCATGAGAGAAGGTATCCCCAAGTCCATATTGAGTGATAATGGCCCTCAGTTCACCTTAGAAAAATGGACCACATTCATGGAGAGGAATGGCATCCACTCTAAGCACACCTCTATTTATCACCCGGCGGGCAACGGGCTGGTGGAACGTTTTAACCGGGTGGTGATGGGATCAGTGCAAGCAGCGATAACGTGTGGCAAGGACTGGGAGAAGGAGATAGGACAAATGATATGGGCGTACAGAATCACTCCCACGGGCACAGGGTACAGCCCTTTCCAAATTTTGAGGGCCCGAGATCCCTTCACGAGAGACAACAGAATGTGGAAGGAGAAAACGATAACCAGTAAATGATCCCCAGCAGTGGTACAAACGAACTTAGAAAGAGCACAAGCTATATATACCAAGTACTACAACTCATGAAGAAATGTGAAGAAGACAGGGCTGGAAGTAGGAGAATGGGTGAGAGTCAAGTTGGCGGTGATGCAAAGGAAGGGGACAGCAAGTACAGTAAACCACTCCAGGTCAAGGAAGTATATGATCGAGCGGCCTTGTTGAGTGATGGAAATGTATGGTCCCAAGACCGTATGGCGAGATGCAACAAGGTACTACGGTGGAGTCATGGTGAGTCGGAGCAGGGAGCAGAGACAGAGCCCAACGATGGAACTGAACTCTCTAACTGGGGAGCGGATCTGGAAGATGGAGAAGTAAGTGAGGGACAGAACAACAAAGCCACCCCGGCGGTGGATGAAGAGAGGAGTGTAAGGAGATCATCGGGGAGCCCATCTGAGCCCCACAGTGGGGAAGGCAGCGAAGAGACTCGGGAGAGAGATACCCCTGCCGCCCCGGTGAGGTATACCCGCAGAGGGAGAGCGGTGGTGAGACCATCCCGATTCCAAGACTTTGAGATGGGTGAAGGACTGTAAGTTTTGTAAGTTAAATTCATCTGTATAAAAGGGGGAGATATGTAGTATTCGCGGTCTAGCTAACCCGCGTTGCATGGTGACGTAACGCGGTAGCCGCCATCTTGGCGGGCAGTGCGCATGCGCGCGCATTTGGGAAGCGCGAACGCCGAGCGAGAAGTAATCGGCTCGGTGCTCTTCGAGATAGATATATTATAATAAATACCCTCGAACCTCCCAACTGTGTGGCTTCATCATTGGGCAAAGTAGCAACATTACACTAATCCATGAACAGCAGCACACACAACAAAACGTAGAAGAACTTACATGGAAATGCGGCCCACCGCATTCCAGATGAAGAGAAAATCGGAAACCAGGATTCTGACACAAACTGCAGGAAATTAGGTATATAAATATAGCGTGCGCATCGCTGAAATTACACACACTGGACTTAATTAAATATTAATTTAGCGTGCACGTCACTGAAGAGATTTAACTTTTTCCGACTCAATAGTAAGTAGCATGCGTGTCGCTGAAAAGTAAACTTGACACGCTGTATTTAAAAGCCCAGGATCAGCGTGCAGATACGATCTTTATGGGCCGATGGGCAGGTAGGACTTGCTTAAGCACTTTTTTTAAAAACATGCCTGTCGCGCTCAGAATGCGCGCGGTAAGCGTGGCTAGAGCCTCATTTAGAGGGCGGTTTAACTGCCGAAGCGTCAACACCTAGGTGTCCCATTTAGCATGAAATAAAGAATATAATAAAAACTCACCGACCCATAGACGCATCAGCTAACCGGAAGATACATTTTCACAGATGGTAGACAGGGCCGGCGCAAGGCATGGGCAGTGCGTGCAGCCGCCCAGGGCCTCGCACTCGGCTGCAAGACAGGGGGGCCCCACCGCTTCACTGTGAAAGGCCACACTTTCACAGATTTCCCATCTGCTCCTGCTGGGACCCCTCCCCACACAATCACTATACAATACACATGCAAGGCTGGAGTCGACCTTGCTGATCACGGCGTGTTGGCATTCGGAGGGGGGGAAGGGGGAGGAAGGCAGAGCAGCTGGCCAGCATCACAGTGTCAGGGGCGGGGGAGCACCTGTGTTAAGTACCGGCCATTCCCCTTCTGCATTTTGTTGCCAGGTGACAGAAGGCCCCTTTGTTTCCAGGACCAGCCGGACACAGGTAAGGGAGGTGGGTGAGGGGAGGAGGGAGCAGCCAGATCAACTGGCTTTTGTTAACTTAATGTATGTAGAACTGCCAGTGCTAGGGCAGTGTTTTACAAAATGACTCACTGCTTCAAAGGCCATGGGGAGGGGGCCCCCTTTCCCTGGGCCTCTAAGCACTATAGAAAGCTGCAAGGTCCAGGTGTGGGGGCCCCTTTCCCTGGGCCTTGTGGCCAGTACTCCTTTATTTGTTCTCCAGTGAAATGAATCCAAAAAATAAAAACTGTTGCTGGAAAGGTCGTCTTTTTTCTGACATTTTTCACTTCCAACTTGCAGCATTGGGATGGAGATAAATAAATGGTTCAAAATGTAAAACAAAACTAAAGCAAGACAGAGTGGGTCGAAAAGGGGCCAGATTGTTTTTATTCACACCCAAAACACATTACTGCCACTTTATAGAGTTTGCCAGTGAAGCACTACTTTTGTTTTCTTGTCTTTCTCTGAACAGCATTGTTTTCCCCGGGTTTGGAAGTGCACCATTCCTGGATGTACTGCAATACCTGCTTGATGGGCAGATTGGAAAACAAAATGCATGCCGAGGCTCTGCATTCACGAATGCGGTCTTTTTGAACTATATTGCTCACGTTTTGTAAGGATATAAGCAATGGACATTGAAACTGGCCCCTTCCAGCCCTGTAGTCATGGCCTTAACTTTTCATGCAAAAGCACTCATTGATTTCTGAATATTAAGTGCAAAAGGGTTAAGGTAACCATGTTGTTCCTGCTTACATTTCACATGCTTTTAATTAATCTTACATTCTTTATGAGTGTTTGCTTTTTCCAGGATGTTGTCACTTTTTTTTTGGGCAGCATATTGCTCTTGTCTAGTGCCTAATTTGAATTGGGTCACCTCCAGGTGTTTATAGCGGGGCGCAATTGGATTTGTAGTTGAAGGCAGTGCGAGTTTCTCCCAGTGGGGCAGTCTGGTGTTCAGTGAGGGAGAGGATGTGGCACTATGGTCAGAGCTGCCAAATTTGGAACTGGAGAACCAGGTTCAGCCTTCATGACCAGCCCACCAGACCACTCCCCTAAGAGAGCACATTTAGTAGGCCCCGAAAGACCTTAGAAGAATTGTGTCTGAGCACCAGCAGGTGGACCATAGCGGTGGCAAGTGTAGGTTAAACTTGAAGGCCTGTCCATTACAACCCTTATTGAAGCTCAACTTGAGTCTTTTGGGCAGGCCTTCGAAGCAGCACACCCTAGTGACTCTGTCATTGAGGTCATAGGACCCTTGAGCAGGAAGGCTCTAGGGCGGTTCGACCTATGAGATCGCACTGAGTGCTGACTTCGGGTGGGGGCGTCATGTTTGCAAGTATATTATGTTTCTAAAAGCACTTGTTGCCTCCTTCCTGGCCTCCAACAATTTTGGCCACAATAAAAATGTCATGAATACTCCGATGATTAATGTTCTTCCTAGAGAGAGATGGAGTTTTGTCAAGTGGAAGTTTTGACTTCTTTAAAAGGTAGTGCAGAGGGTTAATGTGCCTGCTGCAAAGAACATGTACCATGCAGATCACTAAATCCACATAATTTAAATAGGCCAATGGGTTACTGCTTTTGTAAGAGAGATGCTATTGTTACTTGCAGTTTATAAGTCAAAATCTTAACATTGAACAATGAGCTATTAACTGTCATCTAAGAGCTCGCATGCAAACTGCAAGGTATAAATTACAGCGTTATGTTTTTTTCCCCAGACTTTGATTATCCCAATGTTGCAAAAAGGGTTAATTTGGACGGAAATCAATTCTAGTTATTAAATATAACCCTGAACCATGGTATTACATTCTAAATTCAGAGTTTGTGTTTTTCCAGATCAATCACTAATACACCATACTGCCTACTAGTATGATTGTAATTGGACTCCTAGTCCTTTGTCTTAAGTAACATTACCTATTGTGATTTACACACATAGGATTGATTGTCTCCATGTAATGTGTGATGTAAAGTTCTCTGACACCCTACACTGGTATCAGTGGTGCTGTAAATCAAATTAAATGCATCTGAGCGAGAATGTGGTTATGGAGACTTGAGTGGCACTGTTAAAGGGTGGTAGTGAGGGAATCCGTGCCAGAGCGAGTCATTGAGGGGCACCAACATTGTCGCACAGGGCTCCACCAGCGCTAAAGACAGCCACTTCTACTTCCTACAGTTCTACCACCAAATCAAAAACGTTGATTTGAAAACCCTTTGAATCTGAAGTTTACCTTCAAGTCAATGTATGATTTAGCAGTGGTCTTGGTTGTTTCAAGTCTTTTTTTATTTATGTACAATCTTTATTGTTTGCAATGGAGTCTTGTAATTTTGTACTATGCGTTGTGTTTTTGCACTTAACATAATTCTGGCGAGTAAAGAGCCCACACACAAAAAAGATTGTCCTACATCTCTTAGCATGTGTATGCGTGATACTGGTGAGAGGATTTATGTTAAAACAAATGACGAAGTATTAATGTCATCCTAAGGTAGCACAATAATGGCACAGAAAGATAAGGGAGCCTTTTCAAATTTGCAATTATTTCCATGGTGTGAGAGATTTTCTCTTGTGTCATTTTATATTTTGAATGATCCCGCCCCTCATTACCTCAACAGGATCTCCCCCCTTTATGAGGCAGAACTGGAAATTGAATCTTGACTCATCTGGAAACAATCAGTTAACGAGGAGTAAATAATATACACTTTTGTGAGAACTGCACCTAGCTTTTCCATCCAATGTGACAAATGTAATCCATTTAATACAGTTTTAAAATATATGGACTTATTTTATATGTATATTTATCTTTTTGTCCATGTTACCGATATCCACGTTAGGTCTCTTCGGGAGGCCAAATAAGATCAATTGTGCTGAGATGTTAATTTCTGTGATGTCACTTCTTGTGATGTTACCAAGGGCGGCTCCTCCACTAGGGCGGGGGAGCGTCGCCCTACTGGTTTCTCACAGTGCGAGGAGCAGAAACACAAAATTCTAAAACTCCCATTTTATGTTCCTGCTTGTCGCACTGCAAGAAAGCAGAAGTGTTTGGTAGGGGGTGGGCTGGTCAGCTTTAGGGCAGGGGAGGAGTCCCTTGCCCACTGCTAAGGGCGCTGGCTGTTTGGTCGGCCCTCCGGGGCTGACCAAACCAGTCATGGGCACTGCACCCTACATGGAGAAAAAGGCCTCCCCATAGGCGCCTGGCTGGTCGGCGTACCGACCAATCACAATGCTGCCATTGCAGCCTTGTGATTGGCTTAGGGAAAGGAGGCTGCCTGCTTCCTGTTCCTGCCAGAGGCAGGATAGCAGGAGAGCAGGTCAGGAGCTGAGACGACGTGAGACCTGGGAAGGTAAGTTTATTTTTTTTTAATTACCCCCGTGCCGAACCCCCACGAGACCCTCCAACCGTGCATCATGTCGGCCGCGACTGGATGTTACATGGAAATTAGGGGGGCCTCACATCTTCCCTTTCGCCCGGGGCCCCAGAAGTGCTAGGACCGGCCCTGATGGTAGGTGCCGGTGAGCCATTGCGATACAGGAGGGTTGAAAAACATTATTAATGCTCACACTGGTGCCATGTAGCTAAAATGACGATCGTATGAGTCGATGACTTCGATAACTCTGGGGTGCTCATAAAATAACATCCAGTAGGTGGCAGCAAACAACCATTTGTTTCCACTGAGTCTCTTCCTCTTGTTTCATCTCTCTGAAACAGAATCAGGTAGGTATTTCTTCTTCTTGTTTTCATTTTCTTCCCTTGTTCAGTCTCTTTGAAGGCTGAAGGAAAGCAGCAAAGCGTCAAGGCAGATCCAACAGAATTTTCCCTGATATGAAAATAGTTAAATAAATGAGTGCAGGTCGGGTAGGCAAGAGGATCTCCGAGCAGATGGAAATTGCAGTAGTCCATGACGCTCATCCGCACTGAACAGGTAGTGCCCACAATGGCAAGAAGAGGTAGGCAGGAAGAAGCGTGATGTTGTGAACAGGCAGGGGCTGGCATACTTAAGCTGTATGCAGGCAGTAAATGGCACATCCAGAGTTGAGGGTGACCGGTGGTATGACACTAGTGGAGCTTGGTCAGGGTGCCAGTAAGCTTGAGTTGCTTTTCAGAAATTCTTTTATTTTGCTTGTAGGTCTTATTCTTGAAGATTCGTGAGGTTTCTTGAAATGTAGGTTCAATCCCACCCTTGTCGCCAAATGTAATAAGTATAGATGTAGCCGAGGTATGATGATTAAGTAGGTTTATTAGATCTTCAGTACAGGATTACATGAAGAATCAGGTCTTAAGTAAGGAATATAGAAAGCCCCACCAGGAGCAGCTCCCTTGCTCCTTAGCCCAATCTTTCAACTGACATCCATCCACCAGGCATCCTCCACATTCTATCATTACATCACACATACCAACATTCCACTATTCATCCACCAGGATGAGCAGCAAGACAGGTAAGCGGGGAAGATACATAGCACCTAAACCAAGATATCACAGGAGGCTACCATTATGCAATATACTTTTATTGCTGCCCCAACATGCAGCCCTTTAAAGAACATCAATACATCACAAACATTTAGAATGTTCGTGAAGGAGAATAACTATCCAGTGCACAGGGCTATCTTCCTCTTTTATTGGATGCTCCTCAACAAGCTAAGCATACCTTTCCTTCTGTTGCATGTATTGCTTTGTTGTATTATATTTCATCTAAACCTTATTTAGGAAAAACTTGCTAATTATGTAATGAATGACTGTATGTAATGACTATATTTATTATTCTTATTTATAGCTTAAACTGAAAAGAAAAAGTTAACCTTAGCACTTGTTTTTTTCCTTAGCGACACTTGGTTTTTACTGTACTTGTTCTTTTTTCAGCCTTCAAATTTATGGTTGGCTTAGGTAGTGGTTATTGCAACTATCTAGTAGCAAATAGTGTGGAAATATAACTAATTGCCCGTAATACCATTGCCGATAATTTAATCTTGAAATATAATTTATTGGCCGTCATCCAGTTGCCGATACCGTGCCAGTGTCAAATTCCCAATTAAGAAGAAACGTAGCTCAGCTACATTGACAGTTGAATTCGCCACGTCCTTCTTCCTATTTTTTGAAGGCAAAACTCACCAGATCTCCATGGCAGCCCGAAAAGGCACTCACTCAGAGAACGCCATTGTGTGTCCTGGTTGTGGTCTGACCTCAGGAGGGAAGGAGCTATGTTAGTCCTTCCTCTCTGCTGACGCCCCCTTTGCAGTGTAGCCTTGACAACTGCCTTCACCAGAGCTGTAACAGCTGCGCTGCGAGGAAACTGACTGGACGATAACCAAGTTAAAAAATATTGGATAATCTAGCATTTAGCACCACCTAATTAAAACTGTGGGTATCTACAGGCTGTCTCACTTTCTAGACAAGATCAACGCGAGCAGCGCTTTTAATAGCCTGTCTCCCTATATACTGGGAACAAGATCAATGTGAGCAGTGCTTTCAACAGCCTGTCTCATTGCAAATAATTTATAACTCAATATATTAAAAAAAATAGAGGCAAATATGGAAATAAATAACTCTCAAAACCATGGACAACCAGGCTTTATAGGGGACAACTTTAAGAAATACTTTCAAGAGGAGTTAAGAGCCTCCCTTAGTTGGCCTAATTGCTAGGGCGGTGTAGTGATGCATGTTTCTTTAAGATGTTCATTCTTAGAATTTGTAATATGTAATGGAATATATTGTGTTCTTTAGATGTAAAGAATGTTATGATTTCATTCTTCTTTTAGCTAGCAACTGTGCTGCATGCACTTTATATGTATCTCACTTATTCCAATAAAATTTACTTTTCTTAAACTATAACTTAAGTGTGATTACTACACTAAGTATCATCTTGCGGGAACACCACAGTTTTGGCGACAAGGATGGGTGCAGCGACATGTTCCTGATATTTACGGAATTGATGTGATCTTCGTGAATAGGACTGGACATTACTTAAAATCGTGAGTACTGGAAACCAAGCGACTCCTGGTGAGGAGCTGCATGATTTTTATAACATCCTGTTGGCTGCGGGACCATCGTGTGTGGTGTTTTCTTTTCTATGCGTGAATTCAAACAAATTTGCATGGAAGCAAGAAAAGAAGTTTTTGGAGCCTGAATAGCGAACGAACATTAGTGTGAGCCTTTGCGTGTGTTCCGAAGAGTGCTTTGAGTGAATCCTTGTTTCAAGGATCAAACACGTACGTTGTTTTGATTCAAGACGCTTACCGGAGTGCCAGTTGCAAGTTAACGAACCCCGGGACTTGCCAGGTACACGCTCCAGGCATTTTCAAACCGCGCTCATTGAACATCTGCTGCGAGAGCGTCTCCGACGCATAGTACACGTTGGCCAAGACGTCGCCACCTGCAGCAAATGTCATCACGCTCACGCACGGCGGCCATCTTGGTTGCCATAACGACAGGTTCACGAGTGCTTTCTTCACAGATTTCGTATAGTTTCTAGAGAATTTCAGTAAGTCTCAACATTTTTTTTGCGCACAAGTTTTAAATGATTTAGTGCATGCAGCCACACATTCTGGAAGTTTCCTCACGATCGTTCAGGAAGTGACTTTCGTTTCTTGGAGCCGCATTTACATAAAGTCCACCTGGTAATTCAACTCAATTGACATTTGCCAGATTATTATTATTTTTTTGTTGCATTTACCAAAACAAAGGATAGAACTATTTTGTATATATTTCTGTGTTTTCATACTCCTTATTTTTCTTCACATTGTGACTTAATCCTCATCTTCAGACTCAGTGGCATATATTGTTCATCATATAATATGTCGGTGGAGGCAAATTCATCAAGACCTAACACATCAAGAGATACCAATTTATCCAACCTCCAGATTAATTCTCCGAAAGAGTTTTTGGCAATTCCTGGAGAGCCTTTAGTTGCATGGTTGGACTGGAAGGAGTATTTTCTTAATTATATTGCAAATTTAGAAGATGTTAATGGTATCTTTACGCCTGATAGAAAAAAAAGAATGCTTTTGTATTTATTAGGTCCTTAAGGGTTACGTATTTTTAATGAAATGCATAAACTTGATAGATCTGAAGGGGACGTAGATGTATTTAAAGCAGCAATTTTGGATCTTGATGACCATTTCTCCCCTTCAGTTTGTATAGCTGTCACCAGACATTCTTTTTTTCACAGGAAGCAGGAAAAACACGAGTCGATAGAAGAGTATGTGTCAGCTTCAAAGAAACTAGCCAGTAAGTGTAGATTTGCGCAACTACACGACAAATTTATTCGCGACCAAATAGTTATGTTTACTAAGAATAGAAGCTTACAAGATAAATTGTGGGTGGAAAGTGAGGGTTATTTAAAAGACATTGTTGCTATGGTAAAGAAAGCGGAACTTTCGGAGCGTTGTGCTAAAGTGACACTCTCTCAAGACAAGAAAAATCCGGACGAGGTTGTAGGGAGAGTTGTTGAAAAGAAGGGTTCTTACAAAAATTCTAGAAATGTAAAGTTTGATAAAAAAGAAACCAAACAATTTTGCGAAGAAAAAGTCTGAGAGTTCTGAACAAAATATGCGCAAGGGTTTTGGCTCACGTTCACTTTTTGGAAGGGCTGACAGGAGGGGTCTGACTGCCAGCCGTGCATCCTTCAGGTCCCAGTTCTACTCACAGGAACCCCCAATACTAATGGAGGGGTTATCGCCAAAACTCACATTTTTACCATCAGAGAGACAGAACCCCAAGAAACCATGGAGGAAGAGCAAGACCCTCCACCCAAGGATACCAAGGTGAGCATCATTACTCCTTCAACCTTCAAGGTAGGGGGCAGACTAAGACTGTTTGCCAAAAATTGGGAATTGGTAACTCTCCACCCTTGGGTATTGGAAACAGTTACAGGTTTCAAAATAGATTTTTGGGAAACTCCATACCAACTCAGAAAACCCAAGGAATTACTCTAGGAAAAAAAGAAAATGACCCTTATAGATCTAGAAGTAACACAGATGCTAAACAAATGAGCTCTATCAATTGTGAAGAATCAGAAGATTACACAAGGCTTTGTAAGTACAATCTTCCTGGTAAAGAAAAAAGACAAAGGCTGGCGACCAGTCCTAAATCTGAGAGATCAGAACAGATTTCAAATGGAGAGTATTCACCTCTTGAGAGATATTCTACAGACAAGAGATTGGTTAGTAAAACTAGACATCAAGGGCACCTACTTTACAATTCCCATGGACAAGGACAGCCAAAAATATCTCTGTTTCACATGGAGGGGTGTACTTTATCAGTTACATTGCTTCCCCTTCGGACTGTCCTTGGCACTGTGGTGTTTCACAAAAGTACTTTGTCCAGTAGTCACTTACCTCAGGGAGAGAGGCGTAAGATTAATCATATATCTAGACAACATCCTCATTATTTCACAGGGCAGAATAGAGGTTCAAAATCACTTACTTCCAGGGCTGGAGTCGGGGTACCACGCAGGTGGACGGCGTCCTCCCACTTATTTTACAGAGAGCTCGATAACTGGAGCAAATGGAGCCACAGATTTACTCTTTGGCCTCTCTGGGGCGAGCTCGGAGCTCATTCAGAACGCTGCTCACGCGCTGGCTTCTCTGATGCTATCGCATCTAAGGGGTGAGCGAGGGGAGGCAATGAATCTGATGGTGCAAGCCACCATTTGTGACATTACTTACTGTCATGACATCAGTGTCCCCCCACTTCTATGTTTAGGACTTGTGCCCTGCTTACTTCTGGCTATGAAACTCCTAGAAAACGTAGGGTTTATATAAATACGGAGAAGTCGGTTCTGACTCCTACTCAAAAGATAAACTTCCTGGGCTTTCAAGTGGACTCAGTCTTAACCCAACTAATTTTGCCACACAAAAAATTTGTAAAGATAAAAAAGATGTGAGCCAGGGCCATTTTTGGGAATATACCAGACTTCGTAATAGAGTCAGATGCGAGCAACCAGGGCCGGCTTTAGCACTGGTGGTTGGCGCCCCCCAAAGACCACCATCGCCATAGATTCCTTCACTACCACCATTTGACAGTGCTCCTCAAGTCTCCATAACCACTGTCTCTTAGATTAATTTAGTTTTATAGCACCACTCATACCAGTTTAAGATGTCAGAACACTTTACATCACACAGGCATTGCACAGAGACAATCATACGTGTGTAAATCAGTAAACAGGAGATGTTACATAAGACAGAGGCCTACAAGGAGTAGGAGTCACAGTTCATCCATACGGGTAGGCACTACAGTTTAAGAGCACTTGGACTGGAAAATCACAAATTCAGAAATTCAAATGTGACACCATTGTTAGGGATTTTCTTTAATAATGATAAGAATTGATTTCTACCCAAATGAACCCCTTTTGCAATATTAGTACAACAAAAGATTGGGCAAAAAAAATATAGCTCTAATATGTTCCTTGCAGTTTGCATGCAGCTCTTTGATGGCAGTCAATAACTCACTCCTCTATATTAAGATTTTTACTTATAAACTGCAAGTAATCATTGCACATAGTTCTGCAGCATTTCATAGAGGGGAAAATGTCAGTTCTCTATTTTGTTAGCATGACTAACGTCAACTTAAAGCTTCTGTTAGGGGTTTTCTTTAATAATAATAAGAATGGATTTCTAACCAAATTAACTCCATTTGCAATATTAGGACAACGGAAGACTGGGCAAAAAATATATAGTTCCTTGCAGTTTGCATGCAGCATTTTGGTGGCAGTCAATAGCTCACTGCTCTATATTGAGATTTTAATTTATAAAATGCAAGTAACATAAGGGTCCCTAAGAAAAGCATTAAACCATTGACCTATTTATATTATATATATAATATATATATAATATAACTATCAAATGTGCACCGTTTTCCATAGTCTAGTCATTGTGTTCTCTTAATACTTGTACTGACTGTTACATGCTCCCATACCCATTCCCTTCTTATCCTGCAAATTCTGACTAGTAGTAATGGCATGTAATGACGTGACTGAATGCCAAGTTAGGTCTACATTTCAAACGTTTAATTTTGGAGTGATAAAATCAGATGAGGATATTAATTACTCAATATGAATTTTGATTATGTTAATTTACCCAACTTTCGCTTTCACTGAACCTAATATGTTAATCCATTTAAATGGTGCTTGCTTGTCTTTGTGGCACTATAAAAGTTTTCAAATGTCCGCAAACTGACAGGACCTAAGTGTAGTGGCACTACAAAATGGACCTAAGCGTAGTGCAACTACAAAGCAGGGGTGTGATGCAGACCCATGCATCCCCTGTGGTGCAAGAAGGCGCCCACCCTTCCCGGGGCCCCCAATCAGCCCGAAGGCTATGATTATTTGTGACGTAGAAGTGTCTCAGGTCCCCTCAACACATTCTGTGTGGAAAGGGTATTTTTTTGTATCATGTCAGGGCTACCAATTGATACATGTCAAATCATGTAAAAATGATGCTATTATTTAATATTCACAAAAAATAAAGCGACAAACATGATGGCAGACTTCTGCACATAAAAGCTTGATTCCCCCCCACCCCTACTTATGAGTGTGCAGGAACCACGGCTGCCCACCAAAACATTGGGAATGGGACACGTTCATTGTAGTAGGCATATTAACCCTCTGCGCTATGATGAGTCAGAACCTTCACTAGACAAAGCTTTGGTCTCTCTCCCAGAAGAACATTAATCACTGGAATTGTCATTTTTATTGATGCCTGGAAATTTCTGGGACAATGTACGCGGCATTAGGTGCTTTTAAAACGATGCACATGACGCCCCCACCCTAAGTCAGCGCCCGGTGGGTGGCACCGATCACAACCCCCTAGAGCCGGCCCTGCGAGCAACACAGGATGGGGAGCCCAGGTAGGGAAGATAGAGACTGGGTGAAGATGTTCCCTAGGGGAACAGTCTCTTCATATAAATTGTCTGGAAATGCTGGCAGCCTTAAATGCTGTTATGAGCTTCAAGGATCTTCTAAAGAACTCAAACCCACTGATTCATTTAGACAACTTCTCAGCAGTTTCATATATAAACATATTAGGGTGTGCGAGATCCAAAATGCTGTTAGATATAGCGAGTCAAATATGGTATTTTTGTTGGGACACAAATTAATCCTAAGAGCAGAATTTATTCCAGGGGTTCATAATGTAAGAGCAGACTGGAACTCGAGATCCCTGAGGTATTCCAGCGATTGGAAGTTACATCCAGAAGTCTTCTCTCTGATTCAGGACTTTTGGGGCCCAATACAGATGGATCTATTTGCGAGCAGGTTAAACTTCCAAGTACCAACTTTCTTCAGTTGGAACTCAGATCCAGGGGCAACTGCAATAGACGCCTTTCTTCAACCTTGGGTCAAGACCATAGCCTATGCTTTTCCCCCCTTTTCCCTAATTCAAAGAGTTCTGTGGAAAGTGAGAGTCGAATCCAACACTATCATCCTTGCGACTCCCTTCTGGAGATCCCAAGTGTGGTTCATGGGAGTGATTGAATTAGCTATAGATATTCCATGTCTAGTTCCAGCATCCCCGGGCCTGCTTCAGGGCCCAGATGGAGAAGACCACCCTTTGGTTTTAGAGGGGAAAATTAACCTTCTTGTCTGGAGGATTTCAGGGGACCTAATAGATATTCAGACCTTTCACCAGAAGCTAAAAAGTTATTGGATGAAGCCTGGGCTCCAGGAACCAGAAAAGATATAGGGGTGTGTGGAAAAAGTGGTGTAGTTGGTGCCTGGAGAGAAATGTGGAATCCGTAAATGTCCCTGTACAGCAAATAGCCAATTATATAGCGACACTCTTTGCATCTGGTCTCTCCTAGAGGACCATTAATTGTTATAGATCCTCAATTTCCTCTGGGCATGCCTTAGTGAACTTAGATATTGGTAGTAATTCTCTAATAAAATGAGCACTGAAGGGTGTTAGACTTAAAAGACCACCTAAAGCATGCTATGACTCCATGTGGGATGGCAGTTCAATTTTCAAAGTTTTTATATCTTGGCAAGATAATACTTACCTATCTCTTAAACAGATATCAATGAAATTGGCCACATTACTTTGCTTAACTTCTTCAAAAAAGAGTTTCAAATATAAAGGTTCTGGAGGTATCTAACAGATTCGATTCCAGTGAGGGCGTACATTTTGACATATATAAAAGGACAAAGGCCATGTCTGATTCTGTATTCTATCCCTTTTTCAATGACTGTGAAAAATTTTGTGTGGTAAGATGCATGAAAATTTATGATAACAAAATTGCGGAATTTAAAAGGAGTGGAGTTGATCAACTGCTGTTATCCTATGTCAAACCCCATAAACCAGTTTCATCAGCAACTCTAGCTAGATGGATACGGGCCATAATGAGTGAGGCAGTCATTGACCTGTCAATATTTGGAGAAAACTCTTCTAGAGGAACCATGTCTAGTAAGGTAATTTGGCCAGGAGGTTCCCTAACGGAAATTCTTAGAACAGCCGATTGGTCAAATGCTAACACTTTTGAGGAATTTTATTTAAGACCAATAGAGCATGTTGGCAATGTAGCTCCCGATAGCATTAAACATGCATAATGGTAGCCTCCAGTCTTGTAATGAATTGACGATTCTTCAATTATTATGCAGAGAGAATCTTGATTTCGTTAAGGACAAATGGAGGCTAACATTATCCCACCCCCCACACCCTTGAGGGGAAAAAATATACTGAAGTTTAAATCATACATTTTGTGACCTGGAACGTTTTAAGTCTGTTTAATGTGCAGTGTATATTACCTTTTACTTTACATTATTTTTCTCTTACTTTAGATAATACCATATAAGATTGAGAGAAGTAACAAGATGATTTTCCGAATTCTGTTTTTTCTTGAAACCGGAAAAGGATCATTTCATCCTTGTATGTTTCACAGCTAAAAGAGGAAGATAGCCCTGCACACAGGATAGCTATGCTCCTTCACAAACATTCTAAATGTTTATGATTTATTGATGTACTTTAAAGGGCTGCATGTTGGGGCAGCAATAAAAGTACATAGCATAATGTTAGCCTCCGTTTGTCTTTAATGAAATCAAGATTCACTCTGCATAATAATTAGAGAATAATCATTCATGGTGCATATTTGGTATCTCTGAGTCTTGCTAAGTAAGTGACAAAGATGTCTGCCCTCTCAATAAAAAACTAAGGAAAACAAAAAGGTGAAGGGTGGAACGCTTAAAATAATCTCAGCCACTGAAAAGTACTTGGAGCTGCATTCCAGACCATTGTCTTCTCCCCCACGATGTCACAGAAGGGCCATATGCAAATCAGCCTTATTCTGCTCAAATAGAAACAATTCACTAAGAACTGCCTCTCCAGGTGCCCTCCAGATGGAAACAGAAGAAATCCCAGACCAATTATGAACTATTTAGGCTTCGTCAATGAGGTATATCTTTATTCATATGGCAGAGTGAGCCCAGAACCCACGACTGGGCATACCCGTCACACTTTGGGCCTGACTATCTTCAACAATGACTACGCTGGTATACTCCGAACAGAGCGTTAAGGTCATCATTCGGTAAACTGGTGATGGTGCCACTGGTTAAATAAGCCAGCTGCGGGGGCAGAAGCTTTGTAGCTAATGCTGCTAGGGCATGGAACAGCCTCCCCTTTCACCTCAGGAATATGAATGACATACTGGCCTTCAGAAAGGCGTTAAATACATCTTCACCAATTAATATGCATAGTCATATCTCACAGCTATAAACTTTTGAAGGACTTCGTACAGCGCCAGGACATCTTCAGGTAGCTGTAGCGCTCTATAAATGCCAATAACAATAACAACAATGACGAAAACAAAAAGGTGATAGGTAGAATGCTTGAATGAATCTAAACCACTTGTAATTACTCAGGCGGCCTTCCATTCCATAGCTTTTTGCCCACTCTGTAATTCTAGAAAGAGCAGGGCAAATACAAGTCCACCTTGGTCTTGCTCCAATAGGAACATTCCAGCCCACACAGTTTAAAAACTGCATTCTCTCTTTCAGAACACACCTTGCAACACTTTGACAGGCAAGCTGACTGACAGTATATGGAAGCAAAATACTAAGAACTCTGTAGTAATTACACTGGACCAGGTAAGTGTAAGAGCACATACTTTAATGACTGCTCATCTCCACAGCTTCCAGGAACTAACTGGCACCTGTGATTCAAAGCAACACATTCTATCACCATGACAGTGACATCATAAATAGTACAGAGTAGATAGATAACAAGCTTAAGGAACCAGACTACTACAACATCTCCTTTCTTCCCATGAAGCTAAAACAAGGGAAAATAGAAAGAAAAAACATGCAAAGAGAAACAAAGAACATAGGGCATTTTAGGAAAATCATAGGAAGGAGAAACAGCAATGAAGAATAATGCACAATGAATCCAGAAGTACATTTGTAAATGACAAATGACAAAAAACATGAATTAATGATGGATGAAAGACCCACGGGTACATGTTCAATTAAAAAACAACTATAGATTAGAGTATAGATTCAGACGATTTGCCGGCACACTTATCCTACCACTCCTGAGTGGAGGGACATATTTTGGTGAAGACATGGTAAGCTGTGAGGGTTGCAGAAAACTCTCTTTCTGAGTCAGCTGGGAATGGATAGCATCCCTAGACTCAAGACCTAACTGCAACACTACCCTCCTGGGAATCTTGTAAATCCTGGGCAAGTTCCACCAATTCTTCCCATTGACCCTCACAGCAAAACAAGAGGACCACATTTTGCCAAAAACTTCGAAACATTAAGTAGAGACTTAATTCTCACCGAATCTCACACACACACACACTAGACTTAAAATCTACCACAACTGGGACCACAGATTGAGAATGCATCCCAACATCTGCCTGAGTATCCCCACTCTTTGACAGTAAGCCCCACTTCTTCATCCAAGCAGGACACATGTGAAAAGAAGCTTTGCTACCCCTAAGCACTACAAAGGGGCTGGAACCCGTGATGGGACTAGGAGTTGTGCGATGTGCCCACAACATGCTCTGAACCGCTTCTTTGATATCAATCCTAGATGAAACAGCCCACTGGACACACTCAACAAGAATACGGTTAGTGCGCTTAATTAAACCATTGGCCTGTGGGTGATACAAGCCACACGGCCATGAGAAATTCTAGACTGACTAAAAAAATCAGACTCTCTTTGGAAGTAAATTGTACCCCATTGTCAGATACAATCTCTTTAGGGCAACCCTCCCTGGCAAAAGGACTCTGAAGAAACTTGATGACGTCTTGAGAATTGGGTTTGGTCATAAATTGAACCTCCCACCACTTACTGAAGTAATCAGCAACAACCAAAGCAAATTTGTACTTGTTAGGCAAACATTGAAAGGACCCACAAAATTGATAGCTAGCTTCAACCAAGGACCATTAGGAACTTCCACCTCTTGTACGGGAGGAGAAGCAATCTTTATAACCTTGTCACTGGTACAACATGTCACACATATTTCCACAACATCATTAATTTGACGGTCCATGGAAGGCCACCAATACACACAACGAAACCTCCTTTTTGTACTCGTCTGTCCAAGATGTCCTTCATGGCCATAATCGAGAATGCGAGCTCTCAACGATTCAGGAGAAACAAATGTATCCCCCGCATGATCATTTCTCCACCCTTCAAAGTAAGCTCATCAACAATCTTGTTCGAAAGGATGAATGTCCCTATCCAAATGTTTTTCCTTGGGCCACCCGGACACAATGAACCCTTTTACTCTCCGGAGGACAACATCAGACGCCATCCCACAGAACCACTCACGTTCAGTGAAACAATCCACACAACAAGCATCCACTGCAGCAATGAGACATTCTCCGTTTGCATCATCATCACCAAGATCTTGTTTTCCCAACGGTAAAGGAGACCTTGAAAGGAAATCGGCCCTTGTGTTTTTTCCACCAGGTATGTGCGCAACATCAAAGTTATATTGTAACAATTTAGAACTTAACCTTGCAATTCTCGGAGTGTAATCTTTAACAATATTGCCATTGAGAATGGGAATGAGAGGTTTGTGGTCAGTGAGTAGACTAAAGGTTTTACCCCACAAAAAAAACTTGAATCTTTCGAAAGCCCAACAACATGCCAGCAACTCTCTTTCAATGACCGAGTAATTTTTTTCACTCTGAAGTAACGCTCGAGAGGCAAAACCCACAGTGTATTCCTTACCCTGTTTGACCTGAGAAATCATGCCTCCCAAACCATCCAAACTGGCATCCACCACCACAGTACACTGATAGAGAGGATCAAACGGTGTTTGCACAACTTTTTTAATTTGAGAAAACTAATTCTGACAGGAGTCATCCCAGATAAACCTGGCTTTTCTCTTGAGCAGGCCTCTCAAATGCACAGTCTTGGCAGCAAAATTATAAACAAAGTTTCTGTAAAACTCACAAACACCCAAAAATGAAGAGACCTGTTCTTTGGAAGTAGGGCAAGGAGCATTGCCAATGGCCTCGATAAGACCTTCTCTTGGTACAATACCATCACCAGAAATCTGATGCCCCAAATATAAATGGATTCCACACCAAAAAGGCACTTGAGTTTGTTTGCCACAATTCCTTTCCCCTGCAATCTCTCCAGCACCATAGCAAGATTTTTTTTGCAATGTGACTCTCTGTACTTTCCAGCCACCAAAATGTAATCTTGGAACACCACCTTATCCATAACACCTTCCAAAATCTTCTCCATAATCCGTTGAAAAACAGGCTGCCGAAGCTAAGCCGAACTGTATCCTTCTGAACTGAAAGGTACCGACAGGCGACGCAAAAGCTGTCCAATGCTTACAAGCCGGGTCCAACTCCACTTGATGATAAGCTGAGGCAATATCAATTTTTTGAGAAGTATCTTGCACCATCAAACTTTGAAAGAATTTCATAAATACGAGGGAGAGGATGTGAGTCTACCCAGACCTCCCGGTTCAGACTGCGCAAATCTATGCAAACTCTTAGACTGCCATTCTTTCTACGTGCGACCACCAAGGGAGACAACCAAAGGGAGTACTCAATAGGTTCAATGACACCCGCTTCACACATCCTTTTGATTTCAGCTGACAAATCATCTCTGATACTAAACGGCACATTGCGTAACTTGTGCTTAACCAGGACAACATCCTCCTTGACTTTGATAAAATGCTTGAAGCCTTTAACACATCCAAATTTGTCTCCACAAGCCTTTACATAATTTGTTAGACCAAGAGACCAAACTCTCACCTTGAGAAGAGTCGTCCACCACCGAGACTTGCTCTACCGTTCCAGGTCTAAGTGTCATGCCAAACAAACCCTAATGAAAGCAACCAAGAATATTGAGTTCTTTCTTTGCCGTGTAGACCTTCCCTTGAATATGCATGTCCTTAAAAACAAGAGTTGTTACAAAAAAAACCTTTAATTTAATCTTCATTCTTTCACAGGAAACAGGACTTCTGTCTGGTGGATTGAGAGGCTTGTTCTCCCAGATGCTCTCAAAAAACTCTTCGGTAATCATAGTCGTGCTCTGGAATCCACCAACAATTATAGAGACTTACCATCCACCAACACATACCACGGGATCAACACAATTCTCAGAGTCATCCTTGACAACCATTATAAGATCAGTTAACGAACTCACAACCTCACACACAAGATCACTCTTCTCTTCTTCAGAATACACAACGTTACCATTGCCACGGAACCCACACATTTTGGCAAAATGCCCTTGTTTACCACACTTGTGACAAGACGCATTCCTGGTAGGACACACCCTTAAATTTGGAAAAATGAGAAGGAAACCCACATTTTGTACTTTGAGTAAGATCCTTTCTTCTCAGATTTGATAGGAACGTACCTGTTCCCTTTTTGCTCAGACTGAGGTTTGTTTTTATCTCCCTGTGCTTTATCACCTTGATATTTACAGTCCTTCACGACACCCACAACATTCTTCTCGGGTTTAAGCTCTCTGGAGGCTTTCTGAGAAAGTTCAATAGTTTTGACAATGGTAATGGTTTCTTGCAAAGAAGGGTTCTTTAAAGTAAGTAATTTTTCTTGAACTTTCTTGAACTTTCTTATCTCTAAAATTGACTACAATTTGATCACGAATGATTTGAGAAGTGAAATGTTCAAATTCACACTCTGAGGCAAGAATGGGCAGAGCTGCCCCATAAGACATAATGCTTTCCTCGTTGTCTTGCTCTCGTGTAAAAAATGTGTGTCTGGCTACAACTAGACTACACTCTACATCAAACTGTTTCTCCAAAATTCTCACTGCTTGATTGAATTAATTTAATTTGTCTTCTCCCTCAACTAAATCAAGAGGAGGTAGATGTTCTAAGACAGCTTGTCCCTCACACCCTAGATTATGCTCTAGTATGAATCGTTTCCTTTCAGCACTAAATCTTGTACCCCCCCAGGGCACCTAAATATTTCACAAACGCTCTATACCATACTTTCCACCTAACTGGTGGATCACCTGGAAGCTGTAAAAATGGTGGAGGGGGTTGTACATTCTGCGTAATGAATGTAAAGTCGCAAAATTAAAACTACAATAGAAGGTTGAAATAATAAAAGTCCACCTGTAGGACAAAATAAGATAAAATTTGCACAGATGCATGGACAATATTATTATTTTGACTGCGAGAGATGTTGTTGTAGTTGTCTTAGTTGTAAAACATCCACTTTCATAGATGGTTGAATAGAAACAAGGTAAATATGCAAAATAAGTTTTAACTTGAAAAAACGAAATAAAAAGAAACCTGCTGAGTCAAACAATAAAGCTGTCTCCTGAATTTGGTATCCACTCACGCTGTGGTTGTTCAACCAAATATTCACCGTTTCTGCAGCACAACTGTGACACTGAACCTCCACGTCCTCCTCTAATGTACCCAATACCGCAAAATAACTCCGGGAGGTTGATAAACAATTACCTCTCCCTTCAGGAGATCAGAACAACACAAGGCGAGATGCGGGATGTGTCCGATGACGTAGATCCTACCGCGTCGCTTCCCTTCACCAAGGAAACCTTCGGCCGCACACGGGAAATGCAGGGTGAAATACGCCAGATGCAGTATGTGTCCGATGACGTAGATCCTACTGCGTCACTTCTTCCCTTCACAAAGGAAACCTTCGGCCACGCAGGGAAAGCAGGGTGAAATACGCGCTGCTTGCCTTTTACCAAGTAAATAAAGAATGATGTGCACAAAGACAGTAGCTGTGATGCGCTGCTTGTCTTCGCCAACACCCACTGCACAATCCAACAAGTCATCAAAGTGAATGAACTGTGGTGAAGGAAGGATCTCCATACCAGTAAACAGCCGTGCACGCAGTACGGAAGATCCTGTTCCAGAGACACACACAGCAAACGACTATGGCACTCCCTTGCCAGCAAATCAGGCACTGACCATACCACACAGCAATACTTGCCAGGACAACTCACGGTTTCTACCCCTTATCTCTTTGATGACTCGCAGCCTCGGAGTAAATGGAACAACTTGAATACAGCTTGCCAGCAATGTGGCACACGCAGAGAGCATATGATACAGCTTACTGACTTCCCTCTTCTGCTCTGCGAGTCGAAAACATCTCAACAGAGAAGATCCTCCGCAAAACTGAGGCAGATTCTTGCATGCATGGCTCTAGGTGGCCAAACAAACCCAGCTGAAGTTGGCAGACTGTGGACTCAAAACACAGGAGAGTGCTGCACACGTGGGTGGAGAGAGACCAACAGTCAAACTCGTTGCCAAATTTGTAGTGATTACACTGTTCCAGGTAAGTGTAAGAGCACATACTTTAATGACTGTTCATCTCCACAGCTTCCAGGAACTAACTGGCTCCTGGGATTCAAACCAACACATTCTATTACCATGACAGTGACATCATAAATAGTACAGAGTAGATAGATAAGAAGCTTAAGGAAAGACTACTACAAACTCATACATAGTGGCCCGGTTGAGCACTTATCTTCATGGCATATACAAGATAAGTTGTTTCCTCCATGCCATATGACATATAATCATATAGTTGCGTAAAAACGCTGACAGACATACTGTATCCACTACCTTAAAGTGTAACATGAGTTAATGTGCAAAATTAATATTTCTGTGCTCATGGTTGCTTTTTGGAATTTGGCCAAGGTCCATAAAAGCATTTTTTTAAATGGAGTCTGAATTAGTAATCCCATTTGCATAATTATTTACAACCCCCTTCACCAATCTCCTCATCATCACACATGCCACTTCCCCACATGAAGGGCAGCAGAAAAATGAGAAATTTACATTTTGCTCCTTTAAAGATATCGTTCTAGAAGAACTCCAAGAACAACTAATCTACCCACCCAGATGCTTTCAGTCCTCCACAGACGTCAACAGCCCTTCACAACATTAACAAAACCACAATGAACAATCCCTTAGTGTTATGTTCCTCTGAAAACCCATGGCTCCAAGTCATCAGCACCCTAGTACACCCAAGAACGTACCAAAAATAAGCACACCATATGGAGACAGAAGAAAATTTAGAAAATCAAAATTCCAGGAGGACCTTGCCCTTCTGGAAGCACTCCATTGTAACCATTGTTTCATGAGTATCACAGCTAAAACCACCCACTTACAAGACCTCAATCAATGCAGCAATCAACAAAGGCAAAGTTCTCAGGAAAGCAGATAAACAGGGTGTGAACCCTGCCCCAGAACATGCTACCCCACCATCAGCCGACAGATGCAAAGCTATCAGCCATTTCATTACAAGACAAAGAAAATCAATAAAATCAGATTTAACATTGTGCATTTATCACCATCATCCATACTACCACCTATAACCTTCTTCACATTTTCAGCTTGTCACTAACCCAGAGCACCTTCCTTTACTGTTCCGAGGTTGCACAGATTTTCACCCTGCTGAGAAAAGCCTGCACTAGATTCAGCCGAAATTGGCAACTAATATACTGTGGCCCATCTCCCATTTGTTGAAAAAATCATCAAGAAGGCAGTTGCCACTCAGCTGTAGAAGAAGATTTAAAAAAAGAACTACTTCGCCTCTATCGATCGGGGATCCGTCCATGCTGCACGATTGAAATAGCCACCCTCCAAGCAGTCAAATATGCCCTTTTCCTCAACATCAAAAATGATCCTTGACTCCTGTCCTGCTTCACCTCTTTGCAGTTATTGATACCATCAACCATATAGCATTGATCCACACCCTGAAAACTTGCCTTGGCTTCACTGGCACACTCCTGCAATGACTCACATCCTTCTGCACCAACCAACAGCAACTTATTCAAATAAGAACGACAGGATCTCAGACTTTCCCCATCATCTGCAGAGTTCATCAGGACTCCATCATGCAATCCATCATTTTCAACCTTTAAGTGGACCGCTTGCAAGCCATGCTTGCAGATAGAAACTTCAAGATCTACTGTTAAACTGCCAACACCAATTATGTCTCAAAATCTCCTCAATTCATACAGAGATTCAAAGTCTACTTCAAATCCATCCACACCTGGATGTCACAAAACTACATGATGCTAAACCCCACAAATACCTGATTCCTCCTAGTTGCTAACAATTTCAAACATTCTTTGATTCAGTCATGTCTCTCCAACTTAAACCTAATGTGCTTCGAATCCCAACAGACAGAGCAGGCTGAATCCCTCTGGTTCACCCTCAAATCAAACAACCCGCTCAAAGAACACATTGCGAGGAACCCCAAAATTGACTATTTTCAACTCATTCTGAAAAAAGTGAAACCCTTTTCTCCAGTAGAAGACTTCAGAATGACAGTTGAAGTCCTAGTTCTCTTCCACTGATATGGAGGCTCCACCCAACTCAATGGCATCACAGAGACCACCCTCACTCACCTATCAGGCATGCTTCACTCAGCAGCATGGCTCAACAAGGTACTGAAGGAATCCAAATTCACCCACCTCACCTGCGTGCTAAAGAATCTACACTGGCTCCCCCTACAAGTGCTGTTCATCTTCAAGGTTATCTGAATCACCAGTTCACCGCGCAGTTCACCAAGCAATGCGATGCAGTGCAGCAGTAGAAGCAGCAGCAGTGTGGAGGTGAGGAAACGCAGAAATAAGAACTTATCAGTCCCTCCTGGCCCCCGGCCCTGCTCGGCCCCTCGTGGCTTATGGTAATCGTTGCTCGCTTCAGACAGCGAAAAACAAAAAGTGACGGCTCGCATCCGCAGAAAAAGACGTCGAAGAGGAAGAACCCGCCTATCCACTCGCATGACCTTCCAACGCAAAAGTGCACAATAGAGCACCAGGATGACAGTTTTCATACAGATGTTGAGAATAGTGCACAAATGAGTTCCTCTGAGTATGCTCATGTCACAGAAATGGATCATGGTAAAAGTATAAAATACCAGGTTTCCCCTCAGAATGTTCAACCCACTGATCCATTGATTGTTGCAAGCCCGCAGAACCAGACCTTTTCTGACGTTTCTGAGCTAATGGATTTAACAATGGATTCCAGTCTTCATGACCAAACGTTTTCTGACTCTATAGAGCTTGCATGTAAAGACAATGGTGTCAGCCTTCAAATCCAGACCTCTGAAATAATTGAGCTGACTGATAGAGAAACAAGTGGTGGACTTCATAACCCAATCTTTGAAGACCTTGAGCTCTCACATCGAGAGATGGATGGAAGCCTTCAGAACCTCTGAGACTGTTGAGGTCATGCATAGAGAGATTGATGCTAGTCTTCAAGATCAAAGCTTCTCTGAAATATGTGAATCTACTGGTGTGGAGCTTGATGATGGTCTTCAAAACGAAGTGTCTGAGAACATTGAGCTTACAGAAGGGGTAATGGACCCCAGTGTTCAAAATCAAAGTTTCTCTGAAATTATTGCACTTGATGGTGGGGAGATGGATGGCAGACTTCAAAACCATACTTTATCTGAAATTGTTGCACTGGCTGTTGGCGAGATAGACAAACCTCAAAACCAGACCTTAGATAAAATTGAGCTGCTGAATCGAGGGATAAAAGGCAGCCTTCACAACCTGCCTCCAGAAAATTCTGAGCTTATGCATGGAGTTAAAGATGGCTATGTTCACTCCAAATCTGTCACGGAAATCATTAAGCTCACAGAAGGATCAATGGGTGCCAAAAGTAAAAACCAAACTTTCTCTGTGAACATGGATGTCATGCTTGGCGAAATGGATGGTTGCGTTGCTGCCAAAGCACATGAGGGAGTAGTGACTGGTGGTAAAATCATCAACAACTTGTTTTGTGAAAATGCTGAGCCAACCTCCATAAAATTGACAGCGAAGGAGCAAGAGCCTCATTTGGAGATTGTTGCCAACCAGCTGGATATACATGTGTGTTGCCCATTCGATAGTCCATTTCTGGAAATGAATGTTGTTCAGAGATTCGGAAGTGGATGATGACCTAGTAGAGCACTTCACTTCAGCTGGAGCACTTAACCCAAACATGCAGTCACCTCCAGGAAAAGTTATTTATGCAGACTACATCTGAAGAGGGTAACTATTTGGGGGAGCATTTGATTCATCAAACTCCACCACAGAATCGGAAGAAGCTTTCTCAGCAGACTGGATCCCAGGAGGAAACTAATTCCGAGGAACCACTCCTACATCATGCTTTGTCCGAGAATGAAGAGCAACTCTCAGGGCCGGACTGGGAACCAAAACTGGCCCTGACAAAGAGCTTGGTCAGCCCCACTGGGAGCGGCCAAGCACTCTGCAGATTGCATCCCAGAAGGGGGAGTATTTACAGGAATATCTCCTCCATTCTGCTTCTTTCCAGAATGAGAAACAACTACAGCATTGTGGATCCCAGGAAGAGGAAGAACTGCCAGATTCTAATGCAGGCCAGGCCATTCAGCAGGCCAATTCATTCCTGAAAAGCAAGAATCAACACAAGCTTGACCTGTCCCAATCTCAACAACATATAGCTATCTTTCAGAACCACCTCCGAGTACAGACTACTCGCCTCCAGATGTTGAGTGAGAAAGCACGCGAGTTGGAAGAGCAGCTGGATTCCTCTGAGAAGACCACAAATGATAAAGAGACTCTGCTATCTAAGATGCAAGAGACACTGAAGGATACAGAGCAGTCAGTCCATCAATTTGACCAGGACATTGCAGAACAAGGGCGAACCATCCAAAGTCTCGAGGGCCAGCTGGATCTTTCTACTCAGAAAATATCTTCGCTAGAACAAGTACTGTCGCTCAAAGAGCAGGAGGTCACAGATTTAAAAATGGAGATAGCCTCTGTGAGGCAGATTGATAAAAATACCTTTCAAGCAGATCATGGTCTATGTGGCACACTTCAAGAGATGATTGTGCATGAGAGTGACGGAGGAAAGGTGACTAGCAAGAGCCAGCTATTTGATGAGATAGATGTCAAATGCAAGAATGAGCAAGCTACAGTTCAATTCTGTGCTGGTTGTTGCACACAAAATATCCAGGGTTTACACTCTGTTATAACAGATTTAAACCATAAACGCCAAGAGAATGAAACCCTTTGTGAGTGTTTGCAGCAGGCGCTCCAGAACTAGAAGGAAGAGTTTCATAGGGATAAGTCTGCAATAGAGCGAAACTGTAGTGATTTGCTGGATGATATGAAATCTCAGCTCACCCGTGCAGAAGAGCAGGCAGTGATGCTCAATCGTGGAAATGACCGGCTCCTGGAGGATGTTCAAGAGCTACATAATAAACTGCTTTTAGAGGCTGAAAACATTAAAGTCCTTCAACAACAGATTGATGAGGACACAAAAGCTCATGCTTCAGAGTTGCAAAATGTAAAGCAGGAAAAAGAAGAAAGTTGCCACAAGCTTGTTCGATCCCATAGTGCCGATTTGGAGAGGGTTCGGGATGAACTATGCAACCGTTATGAGGGAGAACTCCAGCTTCTCTGTCAAGAACTGGCTCACCAACATTATTTGAGAGTGGACACATTCAAACAGGAGTTGGAGGACTTGAAGAAAAGCCTTCATCATATTAAGTGAAAGAATGTGCATGAAAGTAATGAATCCACAAATCTCTTGAAACCGTGTGAAGTATTAAACGTATCTGCAGGAGACAACTTTGTAATGGCTAAGTACCTTACGCACACCACTCTACAAGAACAGTCTGCTAAAACAGCTTATTCTGAGGAACCTTTGGACTCTGAGCTGTCTTTCAATGATGGTGTTGAACTAGATGGAGACCTCACTTTAGAACCCAGCTTTAATTCCACAGTTAGCTATGAACCCTTCAACTCACCTCTTATGATAACCAATGTTTTGGCAGAAGGTGCTGCTCATTGCATGGATCTAGATGCAGAGTCTTTTGCAGTCTATTTATCAAGGAATAGATTGCCTTCTGTGGAACTCGATGACAGTAGTACGAACTTGAATATCAACGCTGTCGCTTACCCCTAAATGAGGCACAGAAGTCGGGAGCGTATGGTGGCACGTCTTTATTATTTCACTGCCACACACGTACTGACATTCCCCGTTTTCCTGTTTCCGCTTCCGTCCCCCCGCCCCTTCCCCATTGCCTGTCCTGTCTTCATGCAGGGTCAGGCATAACGATATGACATCTCCCCCTTTTGTACAAAGTCTTACTGTCTCTCAGATCTCTTCAATGAGACGCGTTGGTCTTCTGATCACTCTGGCGTCTTGGTGCGGAGGTCTGTGAGGTCATCAGATCTCGCTGGGCTGTGGTGAGCTCGGTCACTGTTTCCGCTTTGGCTTGATGAATCCGTGGAGGCTTCATATGGCTGGATTTCACAGTTATTGTTAGAGTTACACTTCTTGAAGTGTGAGATGTTTCTCGTGATCCGTTTGTGGTCAGCTTCGGCTGTGATCATAGTTCCTTTCTGTCTGCTGACTTTAAGGGGATGAGCAAGGTATCGACTGTCCGCTTTTGTCCTTCGGTCACGCCGGACCATCACCCAGTCTCCTTCTTGGATGTCAGTGTGTTTGGCTCGTCTGCGCCGGTCCGCATATGTTTTCATTTGTAGTTTCTTCTCATGGTCTATTTTGACCAGTTTGTCATGATCGACATTTGCAGGTTGCGGCTGGAGTGTCCGGTCCAGCGTGGGTAGTCGTGTGCGGGGAATTCTTCCTTGCATCACAGTGGCTGGGCATTGATTAGTGGTGTTGTGCGGCGTGGTGCGGTATGCCCGTAGTACTTAGTTCAAGGCTTGCTGGATGTCCCGATGAGCTAGTTCTGCTTGCTGGACTGCTTTTTTCAGGGTCCCCATGAAGCGTTCTACCATGCCATTGGCTTGGGGCCACAATGGTGTGATTTTCTGGTGTTTGAAGTTGAGGTGCTTTGCGAATTCTGCAAACTCCTGGCCGTTGAATGGGGGCCCATTGTCAGATTTGACTCGCAGCGGGATGCCCCATGCTGCAAAGATTTCGTCGAGAACTGGGATCACTGTGGCCGCTCTGGTAGATGATACTAGGTGTGCGAATGGAAATCGGGAGTATTCGTCCATGACGACGACAATGTACTGGCCTGATTTCAGAGCACCAAAGAAGTCAATAGCGACTTGTTGCCATACCCCTTCCGGCAGTTCTGAAATTTGAAGGGGAGCGGGTGGTTCTTCGCGACTTACTAGTTGGCACGGGACACAGTCTTTAAGGGTGGTCTCCACCATTTGATCTAATGTGGGGAACCAGACACGTTACCGTAACACCTTCTTCGTGGCACTTATGCCCCTGTGACCTTCATGAGCGAGGTTGATCACTCCTTGTCGTAGTCCTTGTGGGATCACAATTCTCCCCCCTCTCAAGAGTAGACCGTCGTCACTGATGGAGAGCTCATCCTGGACATGTTTGAACGCCACTAGGTCACGGACAGTCTGGATGGAGTCCTGGGGAGAGTCCCGCACGTGGCGCCAGGAATTATTGCGTACGCGGTCCATGACATCTTGCAGGATTGAGTCGTGGGCGGATGCATCCCTGATGGCTTCCAGTGGGACTGTAGGTGGACAGGCGGTGTCAATGACAAAGTGAATGTATTCCTCTGCCACGGAATGTGCCACACTCGTGAGCGGTCGAGGGTGTCGGGACATATAGTCGGCCGGATTTTCCGCTTTCCCCGGTTTGTGGACAATGGAGTAGATGTAGTCCTGGAGACGCAGGCCCCATTGTTCAATGCGCGGGGGCATCTTGGCTTTGGGGTTGCCGAAAATGGTGACAAGGGCTTGGTGATCCGTGACGATGGTGAAGTGCTTTCCGTACACAAAATGATGAAAATGTTCGCACGCCCACACCACTGCCAGACTTTCTTTCTCTGGCTGGGAATATTTCCGTTCGGTAGCAGTGAGGCTGCGGCTAGCGTAGGCGATGATGTGGCGTTGGTCTGAGTCCTCCTGATATTGCGCCAAGATGGCGCCAAGACCCACGGGGCTGGCGTCGACGGTGATTTCCGTTCTCTTACTGGCGTCAAAGTAGGCAAGATTGATGGCCGAACTGACAGCTTGTTTGATTTCTGCGAAGGCAAGTTCACATGCAGCAGTACACGTGAATGGCTGGCCTTGCCTGGTGATCTCTCTGAGGGGATGGCTGATGGTGGCGTAATCCCGGATGTAGCGCGCGCAGTAACTCGCCATTCTGAGGAATGAGCGGAGGTCACCAACATCTTGAGGCGTCGGGGTGTCAGCCAGGGCGGACACTTTCTCTGGGTCCGGTTTCATGCTGTCTCTGGAAAAGATGTGACCGTAGAATTTCAAAGTGGACTTATGAAACTCGCATTTGTCTGCATTTAGGGTTAAGTTGGCATTCAGCAATGCGTGGCACACCCTGTCGAGAGCAGTATCATGTTCAGTCTGGTCCTTTCCGAAGACTAGTAAATCGTCGCTGTAGTTAAAAGCATTGGGAATGCCTTGGATGACTCGCCAAATAGCCTCTTGGAAAAAATTTCGGCGGCCGAAGAAATGCCAAAGTTCAATCGCTTGTAGCGAAAAAGGCCTTGATGTGTTGTAAAAGTCGTGATGTAGCGCGATTTTTCGTGGAGCTCCAGCTGGTGGTAGCCCTTGTTCAGGTCAAGTTTTGAAAATACCGTGGCTCCGTTGAGGCGGGCAATCATGTCGCTGATGTGTGGCCCCGGGTGTCGTTCCCACTCGATAGCAGTGTTGGGTGCTCGCATGTCCACAAATAGACGAACCTTATTGTCCTGTCCCTTTTTGGGAACCACCACGACCGGCGATACCCACGGAGTCGGTCCTGATGTGCGCTCGATGATGTCTGTCTTTTGGAGATCTTGAAGCTCGTCATCTACAGCCTGCTACAGATGAAAAGGCACCTTTCTGTGATGTTGAGCTATTGGGGTCACACACTCATCGATGTGCAGTTTTACCTTGAAACGGTTGAGTTTACCAAGTCCTTTGAAGAGGTTCGGGAATTTTGCAATGATATCTGGAGCATCTTCGGTCATGTAGAGAAGTTCCACGAGCTTTAATCTTTCAGCCGTTGGCAAGCTGAGCAGGCAGTCGGCTAGGTCTGGGCCTTCGACAACATGGACATAGGCTGGGATTGTCCGGTCCTTAAATGACAGGGTGGTGTGGAAGCGTCCTAAGCATGGCAGCGGTTTCCTCGACATCCACGTGAATATGCGAACAGCTGCTGGTTCCAGTTTGGGTCGTGGTTTCATGCTCTGGTACTCAAGAGCGCAGATGTAATTTAAGGATGCTCCTGAGTCGAGGACAAATTTGGCCGGGTGATCCCCTATTCGGATGTCCAGTTTTGGGTACTTCTTCAGTCGATCTGGGTCCGACACCATGCAGATATATTCGTCGCTGTCTTGTGACACAGGTGTGTGGGACAAGGACTCGCTGGATGTTGATCTTCGTGATCGACGCGAGCTCACTGACCGGACACTGGATCTGGAAGAACTGGAAGAGCGGTCTTCCTTTCCTTTTACCGCCCGGGCATGATGGCGTGTGGTAGGTCTGGTTTTGGAGGAACTTCGCCCTGATCGTCGGGTCTGACAGACTAGCTCGAAGTGATTCTCCCTTCCACAGCGATGACATCGTTGGCCAATAGCTGGGCACTGTCCTGAATGAGGGTAGTCTTGACCACATCTGTAACATGAGGACGGGTGTTTGCTGGGTTTTGAATATCGTGACTCATGTCGGGATGATGTTCTCTTGGAGGTCGTGGAGCGAGTTGGTTTACTTGAGCTGGGGGGGTCCGACCGATGTTTCATTTCTTTGCGAGCTAGCATCCTGAATGCTTGTACTTTCCGCTCGGTCTTGTGAGACTCCATTTTCTTTGCGTGATCTTCTGCTTGGTCGTTGATTCTCGTTAGTTTTTCAATTTCCTCTAGGGTGTAGTGTTTCTTAAGCAGCCGCCGGCGTAGAGACTCAGATTGGCAGCCTTCAATTATGCGGAGCCGCAGGGCGTCTTCAGTGGTGAAGTTGTCGAACTCACAATGACGCGCTAGTCTTCTGATCCGCACAATGAAATCACACATGCGCTCTTCTTTCTCTTGGGAGGCTAAGTTAAACGTATATCGTTCGTAATCTAAATTGCGTTTGTGTAGAAATCTTCTGTCAAGGGCTCCCTTCACATTGTCATAAGAGGCGGTGGCTGGGTTTGGCAGTTCTTTGATGATTTGCGCAATGTCCTTACCTACTAGGTTTCGTAGGGCTATTAGCTTCTGCTTGGGGTCATGCACTTGAGACCCGGTCATGAAGTCTTCAAAATCTTCGGCCCAACTCTTCCATTTGGGTCCCATGCTATTGCCAGACGTCAGTTCTAAAGGTTCTGGTGGCCGTTAGTATGATATTCCCATGTATGCTTGGGGGACTGGCACTGGTTGGCCTGGAGCTGCTGGGCCTGGTGGGTTGTCTGGAGCCGCCGCTCCTCCTGAGGCACCTGTAGAGCTGGTGACAGACATTTCGATTTGTTTGTGTCACCTGGCTGGCTCCTCTTGTTGGACACGTGATGTCTTTGAATGTTTTCTGCTTGGTTTCGCTTCTTCGGGGCAGTTTGAAATAGTGTGACTTTGGCGGCGCCTGACTTTAAAATGGCCGCCTCTCAGAAGTCATGGACTGTCTATGGTCAATGCCTGACCTCAAAATGGCCGCCTTTCGGGACACACTGCAATGTGTTTGAGCCTCTCTTTACACCTCAATGCCCCTCCATCCACCAGCTGTATGCATCTGGTGAGTATTGTAAGGTTCAGGACTCACCCCGGTATTTCGTGTCCATTCAGTAAGCTTGGGTCGTCACCGGCGTCCTTATCTGTTTCGCGCCGTTTTTTTTGTTGTTTTTTTTCGTTCTGGGCGCAAATCCCGCCAAGTCACTCCCAGGTTGAATAAAGGCTCTGTGACATCCGCGAGCTCCGTTTCTTGAAGCGTCCTTGCGCGGGCTCGTGCTCCCTCGGCAGCACCCGACGCGATGCGCTGAGCGTTTTGTTTTTTCCGCGCCCTTCCGCGTCATCAGGCGGCTGGCTGCAGACTCGCTGGTCGAAGGCCGTACACGGACGGCTGGGGCTGTGTCAGGTTGCGGTGGGTGTTTTAGGCAGATCCCACCTTCGTCGCCAGTGTCGCTTACCCCTAAATGAGGCACAGGAGTCGGGAGCGTATGGTGGCACGTCTTTATTATTTCACTGCCACACACGTACTGACATTCCCCGTTCCCCGCGGTAAAGGTAGGGACGGTGGCAGAGTCTCCCCTTTCCGCTTTTCGAACTGGCTAGCGCTACTGCTGTGTAAAAGGCTGCATGACTGCATTAACTGTTAGAATTATCGTGCCAAATTTTAAAACTGACATATTTTAAAAACGCTATTACCTTGTATTACTGTCATTTTATCTACTTATTTGCACTGATACTCCCCAAGGAGTCTGGGCTCAATCATCTGCCTGCACGGCTCGTTCCGACTCGGTGACTAGCACCGTTGAGCGGAGGGCGGACAGGCAAGAGCCAGACACACTTCTGGTCTGTGAGCGGTTAGCGCTCCAGCTTTCACAAGTGCGAGGGGCATAAAGCCCTTATTCCACTTCGAGCGCGCAGCGGTCGCGCGCAGTGGATCACCTAAGAGATCGCCTAAGAGGAGCCAAAGAGTAGCCCGTCTGTGCCCGTCCGCGACAGAACGGGACCAGGGGCCATGGGCTCCACGCGCTCAGACAGCTCTTTTATGGAGAAATCCAGAATCAGGTATTCTGCCCAAAATTTATTAAATCTTAGACACCCTTCATTGCCTGATTGTGTCAGTGATAAATGGCCATACCCTGAGGGCCCTTTTTCTTGCTTTAACTGCCAATTTCAGGCACCGTATTTAAATACCACTAGTATGGTAAACACCGTAATAAACCTACCAACAAAAGGGATTAAGCGCTTACTTTTAAATGTTCGCTCCATGCCCAAGCACCAATTACAAATATGGGATTTGCTACATACATCTCAACCCGATCTGTTTTTTTTTTACAGAGACCTGGCTCAAACCCCACACAACACCTGCTATAGCTTTAGGGGTTTCCCAAGGGTATAAGTTTCTAAATATGGATCGTCCAGATAAAGTAGGCGGTGGAATAGCCATTGTATATAAAGAATATTTGAAAGTCACTGTTTTAGAACATAAATGTAGTCCACAATTAGAAATAATTGTTTTTAGAGTTATTACTACCACAAGAGCATCCTGGAAGGGAGCGTTAGTTTATCGCCCACCAAGACCTAGTTCAGGTTTTACTCTTTCTCTTCTGGAGCTTTTAGCTCCTCACTTTAGAGCTAATGAAGATATTCTGCTCCTTGGCGATTTTAATATTCACACAGATATCCTAGAGCTTCCTGAAACTAAGTCCTTACTTGCTGACCTGTCCACTTTAGGTCTGGAGCTGCAGAACAACGGACCTAAACATAAAGGAGGCCATTCTCTAGACCTGCTTTTTTCAAACTGCACCAAAATTCAGTGCCAATCCACCATGCAGCTAGATTGGTCAGATCATTTCTTGCTGGAATTCTGCCTATTGGAAGTGGATAAACGCCCTAAAAAGAACACTCTCCCACCAGTATGGCGTCGACAGTGGCACAGGGTAACGGTGGAGGAGTTACAAAGGGTCTGGAAAAGGTCTAACCTTATGGCAACAGATGATGTGGAAGGTGCCCTAGCTAAATTTAATGACTCTATGAATGTAGCAATAGATAAACTGCCCCCCCTGAAACTGCATAAACAATTCCCTGTAAGTAAACAAGAAAAATGGTACACCGAGGCACTGAGAGCAGAGAAGCAGGGCTGTAGGAAGATAGAGAAAAAATGGAGGAAAGCACGCACAGAAGAAAATAGCAGAGCACACCGTGAAGCTCAGTCCAATTGTTATAAGAACATGAAGTTGGCGCGGAAGAACAGCCTCACTCAGCAACTCGCAGAGGCGGGCAGTTCCTCTAAGGAATTATATAAAATATTACAAGCATTTGTAAAACCGACAGCCTGTGACAGCCCAGATGAGTTCTCCCAATCTTTATGCGATGACATTTGTTTTTTTTTTTAGACTAAAATCAACTTGATTTACGAGAAAATGTTGAAGGCTCCCAGCCATCAAAGTAGTATTTGTGCTTTCATCTCTCCATCTACACAAAAAAACGTCTCCTTGACAACCTTTCCACCAGTCGGTGAATCAGACCTCCCCTCCCTCATCCGCCGCATAAAGTCAGGATCCCCTGACGACTTCCTACCAGCTAAAATGATGGCTCCCCTGAGTATTCTTCTTGGACCACAAATCCAAGATATAATAAACCACTCCCTCAGGGAAGGACACGTGCCTGGGGAATGGAAAAAAGCAGTGGTGAACCCCATCCGGAAGAATGCCGCGCTTCCAAGGACGGATCTTTCCAACCTCCGACCCATCTCCCTCCTGCCATACCTTAGCAAAATGACCGAGAGGCATGTGAACACCCATTTGTCAAATTACATCGAGACAGCGGAGGGTCTGGACCATTCTCAATCTGGATTCAGGCCCAATCACAGCACCGAGTCGGCCCTCATCTCAGTGACCGATAACATCAGGATGTCACTGGATGGAGGTGGGTCACCGATTCTGGTGCTGTTAGATTTATCCGCTGCCTTCGACACGGTGTCACATGAAATACTTCTCATCGTTTGAGGGAGGTGGGCATAGCAGGCGCGGCTGTGTCTTGGCTGGAAAGCTTTCTTTCGGGTCGTCTACAAGGAGTGAAGTTGGGCTCCCATAATTCCATCCAAAGGGAGCTCACCAAGGGAGTGCCACAGGGCTCATGTCTAAGCCCCATGCTTTTTAACGTGTACGTGGCCCCTTGGCGGACATTGTAAGAAAACACGGTTCACCCCGGTGTCATATGCTGACGACACCCAACTCTTATTCCCCTTCCAGACCCTCACGCCCGCAATTCAAAAATCTTTTGCAGACGGGATGAGAGCAGTGTCAGATTGGATGGCACGAAATTGCCTCTAATGCAATGTAGCCAAGACGGAAGTCATGTTGTTTGGTGGGGCCACTCTCCTATGGTCCCCAGAATAGTGGCCTTTGGAGTTGGGACCTGTGCCCCAGCCCGAAACAGGTTGTCAAAAATCTTGGAGTACGTCTAGATCAAGCACTCCTGCTCAAAGAACACACCAGCCAAGTAACAGGAGCATGTTTCCGCGTTATCGGGCTGCTACGGCGTGTTTTTCCATTCTTGCCCGATAACTACAGGAAAACATTAGTCCAGACGCTAGTAATCAGTAGGATGGACTACTGCAATGGCCTGCTTATCGCGGCCAACGAGGAACAACTAAAAAAATTGCAAGTGGTCCAAAATACTGCGGCGAGGCTGGTCCTCAATGCTCAACCCAGAACCCCCTCCCGTTCTCTTCTACACCAGCTTCATTGGTTGCCGATAAGGCAATGCATAGAACTCAAGACGTGTTGTACAATACACAAATTTCTGTTTGGCACGGGACCCAAATACCTGAAGGAAAAGTTTGTACCGTACACCCCGGGATGCACTTTACGCTCCAGCAGTCACTAATTACTTCAGGTCCCAAGGTTTAGAAGAACCAGACAAGGAGGTCGCGCCCTCTCCTATAAAGGCCCTGTCCTATGGAATTCATTTCCCCCCATGCTGAAGCAAATTACCAATTTAGAATCCTTTAGGAAAAATCTGAAAACTTACTTATTCACCCAGTCTTAAGAAACACTTTAGCTAACAGTATATGATCATGATTGAGTCTATCTGATAGGAGCGCAAGCTCAGAGATATCCCTTCGGGGATCGATTCAGGCGCTATACAAGAATACAAATAAATAAATAAATTCCTGTTTCCGCTTCCGTCCCCCCGCCCCTTCCCCATTGCCTGTCCTGTCTTCATGCAGGGTCAGGCATAACGATATGACAAATGCCTGCCTAATAGAAAGGTGTGTTATGCTAATGAAGGAGCTTGAACAGAAAGAGGAAGAACTAAGCAAGTCATCTGAGGCCCTTCATGAAGCACAAGAGAAATTGATATCTTTGGCAAATGCACTTTCAGCCGCACATGAGACGTTGGCTTTGTACAAACAGGAGATCAGTGGGAAGATTCTACATGGAGAGGAGTTGAAATACCAAATATGTGCTCCTGAAAATCTGCTTGAACCAAGTGGCACTACATCATCTTTAATGCCTCCCTGGACAGGTGATTAACATGGCCTTAAGCTGCAGGAATCTATGGAACTGCAGCAAAATAGAGAGATGGTAACGGGGCATCTTAAAGAACCCGAGAAAGAACATGGAGGTGATGTTTTTACCAGTGAGGAGCAGTTGCTTTTTGCACAACGGATATCTGCTCTGCAGAGTGAGCAAGAGCAGTTTGAGGGTGCACTGGAAGCTCCGAAAGCTGACCTGTTGGTCGCCTCTCAACCCTTTGATCAGAAGACCATGCCGGCAGAGTCTTTAGAAAACGATCAGCACACTTGGAGTTCTGGCATATTTGCCAAGGAAGAAATGGTGTGTGAGCTAACGAAGGAGAAAAGTACCCTGAAGGAGTCATTGTGTTCAGTTGAGTTGCGTCTGAAGGATGCTGCGCAAGCCCTTGATACGTGCAAACAGAATGAGACCAGCCTAGAACACACCATTGAGGAACTCCAAGGTCAGATCCAAGATTTGCAAGGGGCAATAGAGACTTCAAGGCTGGATTTTAATGTACAGTTAAACTCAAAAAATGAGCAGTGTGAAGGGTTGGAGAGGGAAATAAAGGCCATGAATATGGGGTGCTCCCTCAGAGAGCAGGATCTAGCTGAAGAAGTTGAGCGTCTGAAAGTTATCTATGCTGAGCTTGAGAGCCGTCGTCAGGAGGAGATGCAGAGAGGAATTGAAGCTACGAGGAAGGAACCGGTAATGGTGCACGAGCAAGTGTGTGACGGAGAAATGAGGCTGGCTGTGGCAAGACATAGCAAGACATGGATGGTGTTCATGGAGCTCTTCCCAAGGAACAGCAGCACCTCTTCGATGAGCTTCAGAAGCAGGCAGAAGAAATGCACCAGGCAGAGATGCAGCATGCTCTGCTGCAAGCACAGATGTTGCATCATTTGGAGATGGAGGCTGTACGCCTGAGTCTGACCAATATGCATATAGCACATCTGGAGCTGAGCCAATCCAACCTGCAGAATGAATGTGAAACTGCACTAGTGGAACTTCGTGAAATGTTGAATGGCAAGCGTGCTCAGGAAGTGGCCCTCCTGCAGAGCAGGCACCAGTTTGACGTGGAGCGCATTCGAGGGCAGCAGGGCAAAGAAATCGATGAGCTCAAAGTGAAGCATCAGCAAGAAATGGGTAAACATTGTAAATGCTTTGTTTCATTTGAGCTAAGTTTGAGTATACCTTTATGGAACTGTAGAGAAAAATACAATGGAGGCACACACAGTCTTATTGGGCAAGGAAGTAAAGATCAGCCTTTATTGAACACATTTTCCCCATTAGCACAGGAAGTGACATCACTGGATCTTCCAACATCCATCTGTTCAGGAAGTGACATCACTAGTTCCCTATCTATGGCAACCTACAACTGCCGGACCCCTACCAGGTACGTTCTTATTGGCAGCTGCAATGCAGATCAGCCGCTGGCATGCCAAATGCAAGCCTGTCTCGACTGTACTGTGCCTGGCACCAGGAACCCTGGTTCGCCCACATACCCACTACTACCTTCCAGAGTGCCTCTGTGCTCCTGAACCAGGTTCCCGCTCGCCACTTAACTGCCACGCAACACTACACCACTCAACACGGAAGGATCATCCACATGCACCTCCTGCAAGTTCTTATGCACTCTTCCACACTCCAGACCCTCCACTCCCATGCCAGCAGCACCCCCACTTGCACACTCTGACCAGCCTACACAACATTCCACACTCATGCATGCTGATCAACACTCGCTCTCCAAACTTGCCAAGTAGATGGGGGATCTAATACACAAACTAAAAGTATAAGAACCGGGCACAGCCTTTGATAATTCTTCTAGAAAATGTAATGGTTTTGTAGGTGCTCTTAGGTGTCGCCCATCACTCCGGGCGAGTGTTGATAAATCAAAACAAGTGCAATCAATGGATCATTGATGACATCCCTAAGGCACTCTGTCGAATAAGATTGTTCAAATATTCTTCAAGAAATGATTGTTGTTATTCAACTGAGTCCGGCGTCTATTTCTATACGCCCCAAACTATCCGGTTCACTAAGCCGTCTCCGGCGTCCGGAACGATTGAAAGTTTCACCAGAAATGCTCCCCGATGAAGGGCGGCGGCCCGAAATGCATTGGAGCGGACTTTACGTTTTGCATTTGTGAAATATGAAAATGTTTGAAAATCCTTTACGCTGTGGATATGAAATTAATATCAACCATGGAAAGTAAATAAAACAGACTAATTGAATAACAACAATCATTTCTTGAAGAATATTTGAACAATCTTATTCGACAGAGTGCCTTAGGGATGTCATCAATGATCCATTGATTGCACTTGTTTTGATTGGATCTAATACACAACCACACTTCAGACCTGCTCTTCCTCATGGAAACATTACTAAACCAAATCTCTGTACAGTACATCTGTACCACCATCCCTGCCGGCTACAAGGTTGCCACCCAGGCAAGAGCATCAACACAACCCCAGAGGTGCCATTAGAGTCAAAGATGCCACCAGCCTCACCACCTTCATGGACAACCCAAGCAGCTACATGGAACACCTCCTGCTCAAGATATGCCTCACCGTTAAATTTCTACTGGGACTCCTGATTCTTGACTTTCGTGACTTTTGTGCTTCCCGCCTTCTTTTGTTTTTTGAGATGGTCTATGTCTATACCCACGACCTGGACCCACCATTTTGTCTGATGACCCTTGATCGTTTTTCTCTTTTTCCTGGACGGCCTTAAATATATATGTAAATATGTATTATATAATTGTCCAAGCCTAATTGCTGTTAAAATGTATTCCTGTGTGAATTTGTTATTTGTATATATAGAATTCTAACCTTTAGTATTTGTTGTACACTTTTATACTTACTACCATTCCTACGTGATTTTAGAGTTTATCTGTTTGTATCTCTTCCTTGAGTGACTTTCAACTTGTACATGTACAATTTTTTCCTGTTTCTATCTCTTCCCTGTGTGACTTTACACCTTGTAAATTTGCATTTTTTCCCTGCTTTTTTTATCTCTTCCTTGTGTGACTTTACACCTTGTACATTTGCAATTTTTTTTCTGTTTGTATCTCTTATGTAACTCATGTAATCCAAAGTCCTTATGTAACACAACTGGTTCTTTTGTAAAGTGCTCTGACACCTTCGGGTAATGTTCGCGCTATATAAAATCGCATTAAATAGATAAATAAAATAAATAAATAAATCAGTGACAACATTGGACGGACATTGGGTGGAGTGGCGGAGTGGCGGAGCAAAGAGGCAAAAGGGGGCAAGTAAACAGGGAGAAAGGGGCAGAGGCCAGTGGAGGTGGAGGCCGAGTTGCAGCGGTTGTAGCGGCCGGCTGCCCAGTGCGAACCCAGCCCTGCAGAAGCCACCCAACTAGGTTGGATGCAGTTTGTGGGTGGACTGGCGTGTTCCCGCCCAGCTCTCCTCCTCCCCCCTTCCAATTTCCATCCCCCTGCACACCATTACTAGAGGCTTTGCTTTCCACAACTCTACTATCCAGCAGAGCCTAACTGCCACCACGTTTGGGCATAAAAGAGGAGTGAAGAGGAGTAGGCGGATAGATCCCCCTCCTGAAATAAAAAGAAGTTCTACTGTTAAAGAAAACCTCCAGTCAAAGAAAACCTCCAGTTATAACCAGGGACGAGAAACGCAAACAAGAAACTCTTCGCATCTGTAAAATCGCCTCAAGAAGACCGCTAAATGACAGAAAGCTAAGATGCTGTACCCTCAAGTAGGAAGGCAAGGGAATCAGTCATCACCTCGAACTTAGGGAACCCTGGAGGCGCACGAGGCGGCCAAATCTGGCAGGCATAGCAACCTCCTGATGCCCTCGGTTGAAGGAAAGCAAGAAGTCTACGACAATGCACAACCAGGATACGTCCCAGCGCCAGCCAAACGAAAAATTGCCTCACCAGAGACATCAGAGATTATCTCAATCAGCCCGAAAAGTAATCCAAATACTCAAGCAAGTAGCCCTCCCTGCGAGACCTGAGAGCCCAAGTTCCTATAACCAAAGTGAGGAAATTTGAATAAGTACACCTCACCCGGTTTCTCTTTATCCCGAAATAATTATCCACGGGAGGGATTCAGCCTCCTCACAACTAGCCCCACCGCCCTCCCAAAGGACACTCCAAGAAAGACACCTGGACAACTTGCAAAATAATAAGACAATCTCTAGCACGTTCAGATCCTCCGGCAACGAGAAATCCGGTGAGGCCCATCAAGGGACACCACAATGGTTGAAACCCCCCGACCCTCAAGAAGAACAAGACTTTGCTTTAACCCAAGTCTCTGGTCAGAAATCGTTAAAATCACCAATATGGATCTCGTCCACTAGCTCAGCGAGCCCAGTATATCAGCTCATGAACTTATCGAGGCCGTCGCTCTCTGATATAGAAGCAAAACAATCTAAAGGCGCACTGGAGTTTTGTACCCAAATGTTTAGGTTTGATTCCCCCTTGCCTGCCTCCACGCCATCTGTTGCTCCTTGTGTGCAATCTTGCAATACCTGCCCCAAGGACCTACACCAGCTTGAGGCAAGGGCCTGCATAATTAATGCCTCTTTGATGGTTACCAACAACGGCAGTGCCAGCCACAAAGCACTTAACCTACAACAAAACCTAAATAAAAACTCTCAAAAGAAATTACCCTCGTCAACCAATAGTTACTTAAACGCAGACTCAACCTCCCCACATCCTCAAAGTACGGTCAACAAATCCGCAAAAACAGAATCCTGGCTCAGGGAGCCACTTTACACTCCTTCTACACACAAGGTTGAGGCGTTGCTCTCAGCCATCAATCAAGCCCTGAACTGAAAGGCTAGCACTGCTCACAAGCATGCAGACAAACTGGATATCCAAATAAATATCTTACACCTGATACGTGACATAATGCTTCAGAATTAACACTAAGCTCAACCAATTAAACTCCGTGATATGCAGAGCTCCAAATAATGTAGCGCTAAATCAAAGTCATATCGGTTGCAGCTGCAACCCGATACTAAAAAAACTAGAAACGCTCCCAGAAGTAATGTCCACCCTAATTGAGGACCTGAAAAATGAGGCATGTCGACGATCACCAAAAACTGCTCCTCCCCTATCACCCCACAGCCAGCATATACATTAGTCCACCTTAAGAAAAGAACGTTCTTACAGCGTAGAGCCCCTATGAGACAATAGGATTGATACCACGACAAGATGCCAATCGCACAACTGTGTGCCCCGCGACGTTCCCGAGCAGCAGATCACTATCACCAAAGGGCACCAGGCCAGAAGCTCGAAAGCCGCCGATAACCAAGACCATGAGCTCACGTCGGAAAAAATACAAATAATGAGAGGCGTAGACAATTCCTTCCAATCCAACCCCGTAATAGACATTGGCAATCCGATCTATTCCACCGAGACATCAAACACGGCCAGCGTGCCTCCCATAGAAGGACAACACTTGTCCAAGAAAAACAAGAAGAGACTAAAGAACTTAAATAAGGCCAGGAAAAAGGATGGTGTATTGCTACGCTGGCTCAGAACAGATGACATTGAATTGAAAGCCAATATAGCCTCTGCACCTAACAATAACACCCATGGAGGAGAAACTGTAGCCACTTGTTCTCCAGAGCAAACCATTGATGCACAAGGTGCGGGCCAAAACAAGGTCGACATAGACCAATGCACAGCGCTTGATCCAGAGGAGACCTCTGAGAAACCTAATGGAAAAAAAGAAGTCAATAAACACAGTGGAGAATCCTCTAAGACCCTGGACAAACATATAAAACCATCAAGCAATTGACCATTCTTCCAACATGGTGCAAAAAATCCCATGGGCAGGATCTCTCTTCATAAAGCCACAAGTTGTCATGATTTTTCACAGCCACCTGTAGCGGAGGGAGAAGGTATTAAAACAAGAAAACTCACAGAGGAGATAGACACAGAAGTAAATATTAGGGACGGGCCGGGAAAAAATCAAAACAAGAAAGCATTGAATCTTCTCGATATAGCCGATTACAGGCTGGAGCTCTCTCAAGGCAGTACAAGAGGGGAAGAATCTTCCCATGATGGCAGCCTACCCTGCTCTAATGTGAACAGACCAGAATGTCTAAATCAATCACCCAAGATCAAGGTACCCAAAGATGACTCAGTGGTAAAACTCTTACAACAGCAGAATAAAGCTGTATTGAACACCGACAATTCAGTTGCCGCAAAAAGGCTTAAAATTAACACTGTACCCAGAGTATGTATCCCAAGGGAAATGGGACACCCTCAATAGAGGAAATATTCTTAAGCTCTGTTCGCACCTTCCGGGATTAGAAAATATAAAAAACGCGTATATTGAAAGCGTGGTTTTCGACGCCTCAGAACAGGGCCAGACAAAAGAGGCTACGGTAGTAACCCTCTATAGTAAAGACCTGGCCTCTGCTCTAATGAAGAACAAAAATCGCCTGGGTTACTGGGGCATCCAGGTCAATCTTGTGACAAAGGTCAAATATCCCGCTTTCTTAAAGGACGGCGCTCTCAACCCCTTAACGGTCTCCTACAACAAAAACGTGTCCAACAGCAATACATCAGTTTTGTGTGGCTCCATAACTGGAACCCAAACAACGTCCTGGAAAGAGAACTTGCTACACTTAACTACATCTAAAGTAGGAGGCCCATGTCAGTGTGCTTTCAAATGGCAGAACTCCCAAGACTGGTCCTGGCTCTCCCGGGCCCTAGGGTGAAGCACACACCACCTAGGCTGAAAATGAAATTAATAAAGACGCCGCTTACCATCTCAGACTCTGTTCCTGGAATATTCGTGGACTAACCAAGGAAAAAGCTGAAAGGACAACTACCTTTTTCCTGAAGAACTACAACATCATTGCCTTGCAAGAAACTTGATCCTTGCAAACTATCGCCTGGGTGGACTTCACCGCCTATGAATCCAACGCAACAGCATCTTAAGCAGGGGGCCACGCATCAGGAGGAGTGTTAATTGCTGTGAACAATAACCAGGCCTCAAATGTTTCCCCACTCTGTAAAGGGCAAGGAGTTTACATCTTAATTAAAATCCAGACACAGCTTCTGGGGAAAAAAACAACTGGAAACAACAGAGATCCTTGGCTGTATCTATCTACATCCCTCTAAAACCAAGCGAGAGGCAACCTTGAGTAAAATGCTCCCTGCCATGAGAGACCTTTTCTCTCACTTCCCAAATGATATGTGGCTAATAATGGGAGACTTTAACGCTAACTTAATGGAGACAGGCTTGGACTCCTCTTTTCAATCTTCATTAGACAATCAAATTTGGGATATCCTGGATATAAGGCATCAGTACCACTGGAAGGATGGTCAAGGGACAAAGGTGGCAGCATATTTAAACCAACAAGGCCTCCACACTTTAAATGGAAGACTCGACTCGGACTCGCCCACTGCTTATACCCATGTATCTGCCTTCAGAACGGCTACTCTGGACGATATATGGATTTTGGTTGCCCACTTTCATCTTGTGCAGGAATTTGCGGTAACTCCCTCACCGGAAAGTGACCATGCCGTTCTAACATGCAAAGTTTCATCCCGACTGTGCTTCTGCCCAAAAATCCATCTGATTGGGAAAGAATGTAACTTGGAGCCTGTAAGGAAACTAAGGTGGACTTTGGACCATCAGGAAACAATTGAAGAGAAGGTGGATGACTTCTTGGACAAACTGAACCAAGAGTCTTGTGACCAACTGACCGCACTATTATGGGAAATGGCAGTGGAGGACCTCAGAGAAAACTTAGCCACAAAAATAACTAAAAGGCCAAATAACTCCACCTACACATTCCACTTCAGTTAGCACAAGCAGACTACAATGAATATTAAACAGAAATTAAATAACTTCCTGCGCAGGCGCACCGAAAGTTATATAGATCACAAATTCCTACGAGAGAAGATATCGATCACCCGCAAGGAGTAAAGGAAGGAAAGGTTCACCTCTCAGAGGATGAAAGAAGAACATCGCTGGATAATTGCCCACGAAATTATAAAATCAAAGGACCAGAGGAGATTTTGGAGCTGGGTAAACAAGGGTGTCAGACCTCCCCAACCACCTACCGTAACAAACATCTCTCCTACTGAATGGGAGGGGGCCGACATTGAAACACTCTATGTAGAACCCACTAGAAACAACTGGCCTAGTCATCACAGCTCTACATTGGATCGGAGCCCTTCATCAAGATTACACCAAACCAAGTTGCACTTATTATAAAGAAAATGCGCCCCGGAGGGGTGCCGGGCCCAAATGGCATACCAACAAAGATATATAAAGCATCTACTCACAAGTGGGTCACACTCTTGGCCCCCTATTGGAGGCAAGCAGAATAGGTGGGTCTATAACTGACTCCTGGCGAGGCTCTCTCCTCGTCCCCATCCATAAAAAAGGCCAGTGGTCCAATCCTGACCATTACCGGATGAGTGCCCTCCTCGATGTTGAAGGGAAGGCCTATGCAAGTGTTCTACTACAAGAACTGACTACCGCAAATTAATACCCTTTACACAAACTGGCTTCCAAAAAGGCTGCCACATCTAAGACAATTTGATCTGCCTAGCCCACATGATTGAGGGCACGCTTGCTACAAAAGGAAAATCACTTTATTTGGGATTCATCGATTTCCGAAAAGCTTTTGATAGCGTTGTTCGTCCAAGACTCTTTCATTAAAAGTTGATGAAATGGGGCATCCTGCAATCCCTACTGAATGCTCTCATCGCCTGTATACTGACACCTGGGTAAAAATAAGAGTTTCCACTGGATGGTCAACAACAAAATCATGACCAACAGAGGTTTAAAGCAGGGATGCATATTGGCCCCACTACTCTTTAATTTGTATCTAGCAGACCTGCCCCAGTGGCTGGCTCTCTCTCGAGCATTTCCACCTAGAATCGCATCTACTAAAATTCAATCAATGCAATGTGCAGACGATACGATTCTTCCCGATCAAACCCAGTTGGGCCTTCAAAGACTCCTCGATTCCTTGGCTCTGTACTGTAAAACAAATGTTTTGGAGATCAACATCTCCAAAACCAAGGTGATGATAGTCTCAAGACTATGAGCAAGAAAGTGCTCCTGGTATATTGAAGGGAAATCAATAGAGGTAGTGGCCGCAAATAAGTATCTGGGAGTCTGGATAGACCACAGAGGGAGACCGGCTCCGCACATCGCTGCAATGCCTGGAGGGGGCCATCCTAAGAACCAAGAAAGCCCTCCATTCTCCCGATTTCTCACCGCCAATCAGAGTGATAGGTGCCAAACTTCTACCGACCATAGCTTTTGGCGCCATAACCTTCAAAGATAAAATGTTCACCTGGCTAGATAGAGCGCAATCAGCCTGTTTTCGCAGAGTGTTCCATCTACCTAACTTGACCTCTCACGCCCAAATTCGAATGGAGTTTTGCTTGTCATCATAGCACTGGATTATGAAAGCAAGATTTGTTGCCTACTGCTTAAAAAACAAAATGGCTCATGGCTTCACACTAAAGAGCTGCTTATGGTCTCTGTTAAATAATCCTAGTACCTCCTGGAGTAAATTTTGTATACTCTGTTTGGACGCACTAGAAGCGCAAGATATATGGGCAAGTTCATTGCCCATTGGGGTGGTTGCAAAAGTCCTGACCAAACAAGCGAAGATCTTGTCAGTAGAATATGATGCAGCAGCTGTGAAAAATCTCTCCCATGGTAGCTGGGCATCAAACCTCTATAACCTTAAAACACTACCACACTATATGTCATCTCCCATGAAGCCACCAGTGAAACACCACCTAAGAAGATTACGTTTTGGCCTAATCCCCCTGATGGCGTACAAGTAGGGCCGGAGGTGCAAGGCAGACGCACTCTCTCAGTGTCGATTTTGCAGCAATGGGGAAGAAAATCGGATCCACGTCTTGTGCATCTGCAGAACCTTATTCACCTTGCAAACCTTTTGGTTGCGTCCAATTTAGGGGATCCTCAACGTGCGGACATGTCAAGAAGACCTAGAGGAGTGTATGAAGGGTGACTCAGCTCAGATGACCGCCAGTTTTGTAAAATACATGTCCGAGATTAATTCTATTCTGCCAGTAGACAACCGGCATGAACTTCTGCCGTGCTAGCTGCGATCCCTTTTTTAACATGAACCATTTTTTAACAGGCACGAATATGGTGACAATCACATAGAGATGCTGCAACATGTGAAAGTGCTCTTAAGTTTTATTTTGTATGAATTGCAATGATTTTAATTAATTGTGAAAAACAAAGAATTATTATAAGGTTATCTGACTCACTTACAAGGCCTTGTGTAGCAAGAGTCCTGTCTACTTAGCAAATAAACTACCAATATCTGGAGTTGAGTGCCAGACGAGGAGCTCTGACATCACCAGATTAGAGGCTAAACACTGTAGGAATGAGAAATGAAGAAAACAAGCCTGACATCAGAACAGCACTGGGCCTGTTTTGTTACATGCTGCATTCGTTTTGAAGCACTGCTGGAGCACGCTACCTGTTCTGTGGGACTCGCCTGCTGGGGGTTAAGCCGCCAAAGACTGGGCCGCGGGAGACCACAAGCCCCATCAACCCTCCTCGCAACAACACTTCCTGTTCCCTGCAAGTGCTATAAAACTGTGCTGTGGTCAAGATGCTTTGGGGGCCCATTTTGTTACATGCTGCATTGGTTCTGAAGCGCTGCTGGAGAGTGGTACCTGCTCTGTGGGACTCGCCTGCTGGGGTGATGCTGCTAATGTCTGCTCTGCTGGGGACCACAAGTCCCATCAACCCTCACTGCAACAACACTTCCTGTTATCTGCAAGCGCCACAAAAGCGTGCTGTGTTCTTGATGTATGGGACGTGCCCTGGCCAAGGGTGTTCTTGTTCGCGCCCGTCGCAGCCCAGATTGGACTGGGCTGGGCCACCCCCCTAATGTCTATTCTACTTATCCAAAAGTACTGTTGATCGCTAAACCATATGAACAGTTTTGCTGCTCACCCTAAGTTCCTTGAGTGGTATTGTACCCCAATGATGGTTCTGTCAAGCAAATCATTTTGTTTGTTAATACACTGACTCATTGACTCACTGTCTCCCAGCTTCAAGTGCAGTTTTGTTCTTGGGTTATCTGTGTTTATAGATGGGGAAAAGCAAGAACGCAGAGGAAGGGGCAGGTTTGGTGAAAAAGAACATCACAAAATGTCAAAAAAATGCTGGGAATAACCGTGTTTTAGACAGATTCGATAATCTGTTGGTCAAATGTGAGGAGCTTTCCTTCCATGCACCTCTTGTTCCCTCTACCACCAATCACTTGAGCAAGCAAACGAGAATTCCTGGGATGTTTAGGAGACCCATCATACAGGGCCATGAGTGAACTAGCATGGATAAAGTAGACTTATCTCTTACAACTCCACCAGTGTTCTCTGCCTCTGTTCATCCAACACAGGCATCTCCCGATTATGTTTAGCTATGTAGCAACCGTTTTGCTCCTTTGTATAAATTGACAAACGAGCAGGTTGCTGACAGCAACTCTGTGCATACACTTGTAGGACCAGTTGTATCTGTTCCTACTCTGCCAATTCGACTTATTACACTTCACTCATACTGGATTTGAAAGATGAGGTGGGGGTGTTAAAGTCTATGTTTTCATGTTTGACTACTTCCCTTAATCAGTTTCTAGCCTCCAACAGGGAAACAGTAGTGTAGGAAAATGGGTTTCTGATGCAATAACCACCCCCACTTTTTGCCTGACACTTGATGCACTATGACTTGAGGAGCCCTGGGTCCCGGCCAATCAGTTTCCCAGGGCCTGTGTTCTTACCCAAGAGTGTACCTTTGTATCCACAATTGGCACATCTCTGGCCGCAGGTGAGTCCCTTGTAAAAGGAACCATGGGTACCAAGGGCACTGTGACAAGGAAAGGCCTCTAAGGGCTGCAGCACCTCTTGTGCAACCCTTAGGGGCACAGCAAGTTAACACCCATGCACTACCATTGCAGGCTGTGTGATTTGATGCAGAGAGAAGTGACGAGTCAACATGGCACACATACCTGTGTGCCATGCCTACAATCCACTGCCTGTGTCCTAGGTAAGTCACCCCATTAGCAGGGTGCACTGGACTACAGGTGAGGGTAGAGTTGCATGAGCACTGTACCCCTACAGTGTCTAAGTCTATTCTTAGACATTGTAAATGCAGTAAAGCCATAAAGAGAATATGGTCTAGGAGTTGGTCACTACGAACTCCAGAGCTCCATAATGGCTTTACTGAAACCTGGGAAGTATGGTAGCACACGTCTCAGCACATTAAACCCACACTGATGCCAGTGTGGAGTTTAATGTAAAATGCAATCAGATGACATCATAGAGATGCCCACAGAAAAACAACCAGCCCTGATGTGGTTCCTGAATAGCTGCCCACCATTTGCCACCACCAGATAGGTTCAGTGGCAGCTGGTGAACTTTGAAAGTGGTGGGGTGTAAATACCTTCTTCAAATTTGCATAAGCAAGCACACAAACCTGGAGAGCACAACCTACTTTGCGGATTCTCCGCTGCAAACATTTTGTAAAACATTCGAACAAAATGTTCACTTTGGAGCCTATTCGCAAATTAATTAGCTTGAAATCTAGAGGTTTTGAAAGGCATATAAGGACTCACACGCTGCATTTGGTTGTACTAAATACACCACAGTACCATTTTGCCCTTTATCATTCACTTAGGCCAATTATACCAGGAACAACTCAGCCCTTTAGTTGTCTGAAGATGTAACAATGGCTGTTGTACATGAGTCAGAAGACATCCCTCTTAGCACTTCATTGGTACATAGTAGAGGTGGACAAGACAACAAATTAACAGGGAGAGTTTGCCCAGATCTCAGAGCCCATGCACAAGCCAAGCTGCGAAAATATGCGATGTGTAAATCACACAACAAATTACGTAAAATATGATAAAGTCTCTTAAAAGTTCAAAAAAGTGTATTTCTATAACACATTGCAGCTTTGACATTAACAGTGCACATTGTAGCACTGCAATATTGAAAGTGATAATTTTGTACAACGGATAGCCTGAACACCCATATTCAAAAGTGATTTCTTTCATACGCGATAATGAAGTAAAAAGAGTTTTGGTGAAATAAAATATTTGCTAAGAAAATTCAAGTTAAGCTGGGATGCCACGAGGAAATTGTCACACTTTATACATTTTATTTTCATTAATTTCATGTTCTCTGGAGGCATTGCCTGCAAATCACATATCACCTCCTTTTGTCATTCTGAGGTGGGCTTGAAATACTTGGAAGGCTGCATAGGCCTGCCCCCCCCTGTTATTGTGAGTTAAAAATATGGATGACACCATTTGATTTTTCGAAACATATTCTTTCAGACTGCCTGACTCTGGGCAATGCTGAAAAAATCTCCTGGCTCAGATATGCTAGACACACTTTCAGTGAATTGGGCCTCATCGAGTTTTTTGATGACCCATCGAATATCCCGCCTTCAGCTAATGAACAAGTCAAAGCAGCACATTCAGAATGGGTGTCCAAATGACGGCGTCCACCTACTCACCAATATTCCTTGAGTACTTTAAATGATATTTCCTTTAGTCGAGCGACTCACTTTTCCTTGTCTTTGATCCTAAATTCTTAGAATAGATTTTATTTAACTGGGTTCTATTGGGCACCGTATCTTTTTTGGTGGCTTTCCCAACTCAGGGTGGATGGTTGGAAAACCTTTCTCCATGCCCATTTGATAATACCTCGAAGCAATCTACAATGCACCTTTTACTCTTCTGTGCACTTCATAAAACCATGAGAAGAACTTTTCTGCTCCCTCTCAAAGACTACATAGCCCTTGTTCATATCGAGAAGGTTTTAGATTTTTACATTCCCTTGGCTCTCCTGAAATATCTTACGCTGTCGTTAATTTTATAAGATGGGCACTTTCTATAAGGAAGCATTACGGTTAAGTGCTTTTCTTTGAATATCAAGGAAATTATTTTCTTATTGATGTAACTCTATGACATTCCTGTGATAAAATCTTGCACTAATGCACAATACACTTTTATTCAACTATTTTCTTCTTTTTTAAAGAATTTTAAACTTCAATTCACCTTTGCTCCAGTAGAACCTGATCAATTAATTGTTCATACGAAAATAGCAACAGTTTTTTATATTTAACTGAGTCCCTTCATATCTGTCAACTTTTTGTGAGCATCAAGAAGAGTGGCATTCTCCACTGGGACATAATAGTGTCAAGCACCGCTGACGCTTTTGTTACAGGGGGGCAATATTGCAGCACTGTTGAAAAAAACAGCCACCAGTAACAAAACCGGCCCCCACGGGTCAAAAACCGACCCCCACCCTTCCGGCCTACCAGGAAAACGCCAGGTGCCTGCTACAGCCTTGATTTCAAATAGGTAGTACCTTTCTCTAAAGCAGCTAATTCACACATTATGGGCCATATGACCAAGAACGGCGATAACATTATTGCCGCTTTAGCGGCAGGAAACTACAGCTAAAAGCGGCGATAAGGAGCTTGATAACATGCCCTTGTGTATTCCCACAGAAGCCCAGGTTCTGGTGTGAACATGGGCTTCTATGGGAATTCACAAGGGCATATTATCAAGCCCATTTTTGCCGCTTTAGCTGCAGTCTCCTGCCGCTAAAGCGGAAACTGCAGCTAAAAGTGGCGATAAGGGGCTTGATAATATGCCCTTGTGTATTCCCACAGAAGCCCAGGTTCTGGTGTGAACATGGGCTTCTATGGGAATTCACAAGGGCATATTATCAAACCCATTTTCGCCGCTTTAGCTGCAGTTTCCTGAGACTAAAGCAGCGATAACGTTTTCGCCGTTCTTGATAATATGGCCCCAGCTCATTCTATTGCATAGCCAGACTATGACTGCACACTCATCATCCAGTGAAACCCTTGTGGCAAGAAAGGAAAGCTCTGAAGTGAAGGGTCCCACAGCTCCACTGGCAAGCCTGACGCGGAATGCTACGGTCAATATGTTCTACGACATTCCACAGTATCAGGAAATAACTTCCTACGAGAGACTGTCTTTATTTTTAACTCTTTTCCGGTGCACGAGAAACTCATCTGGTCCGGTAAACATGACTCTCTTCAATAATGCAATTCTTATTTGTTCGATCAGCCCCCACACTGTAAGAATGGGGATTTGGGGGGGCAGCCGACCAAGGGGAGGCTTGCCCACCCGGGGAAATTTGGGGCAGTAGGGGGGGGGATGGGTGAGCACTGTGGGACCCCGTAGTTTGGGCTGGTTGGGCTGGTTGGGCTCCTTTTGGGCGGGTTTGGGCTGGCCTGGATAAATACGGCCATTTTGTAGTCCTCGGCACCATTTCAGGTGCGGTGACACGGCAGCCGGGGGTGTTGACCAGGAATTGTGGTCAGGCGTGCGAGGAGGCGTTGGACGGCGGTTGTCAGGCGGCGCGATCAGGAGCTGTTCGGCTCGGCGGTCTCCTGCGGGATTGAAGCGGCGTAGTGCAAGATGGCGGAGCGGGACCCCAGGGTGGCCGAAGCGTTGCGGCTGTTGGGGGAGGCAGGCCGGCTGGACGTCCTGCGGCCGGACTTGCAGGTGAGGCCTCCGCCGCGGCGCGCTGCCAACGGCGCCGCGGCGGCCGTGTGAGCCTGTGAGCCGCCGCGGTCGCGACCGCGGCCGGCTCCGGTTGCTGCGAGAGGGGGTGGGGCCGGGAGCAGCGGCGCGAAGGCCGCGAAGCAGCGTGGAGCGGCGGTGACGCGGAAGGCGGCGAAGAAAGGGGCAGGTCAGCGAGGCGCGCGGAGGAAGGCCCTGGAGTTTGTGGGTGGGGGGGGAGGACAGGCTGCGGTGGCGGAGGGCGAGGGAGGGGCAGAGGGGGGGCGGGCGGCCAGGGATTGTGACGCGGGGGTGGGAGACCAAGGGGGTGGGGGGGAGAATTCCACTGAGGTGCCGGCTGGGCCGACTGCTGGGGGGGCGGGGGAGGAGGGTGCCGGGGGGGGCCTTCACAGGGGGTGATGGGAGGCGGGCAAGGAGGAGGGGGTGAGGGGGTGGGGGGGCGGTATCCCCGGTGTTAATTGAAGAAACGGAGGTTGAGGAGCTGGGTGGGGGGGCGGACACGGACCTGGATTGGAGCTCTTCGGGGTCGGAAGGGGGTGGGGGCGTGTGGGGCCAGGAGGGAGTGATGTCCCCGGAGCGTGGGAGGGGGGGGCAACGGGTGCCATGGGGAGGGGGGGCGTGGAGAGCGGGAGGGGCGGGGGTGCATGGGTGAGTGGGGGGGTGGTGGGGGGGTTGAGGGGGGTAGGGTGGTATGGGGGCGATGGGGGGGTGGGGAGTGGAGGGGGAGTGTGGGGCGCGGCAGGGGGCTGGGAGGGGGGGGCATGGAGGGGGTGTGGGGCCCAGTTGGGGGTCAGCCGGGTGGGGTGGCCCGAGGGGCTGGGATGGAGTGAGTGGGTGGGGCATGGGAGGTGGGGGGGTTCTCTCGTGCCGCGGCGGTCACTCGGCGGGGTAGGGACGGGGGGCGCCGCTGGGGTGGGAGTGTGGGGGGGTACGTGGGGAGGGGATGGCGGGGTTTTTCACCCCGGCATGCTGGACTCCACCTTCTTTCCTTGGCAGGAGCTGTTTGCGAGGCGCTCGGGTGAGCAGCATGCGGCTCCACTCCACCGAGAGGATGGGCCGGCTCTGTCTGGTGCGGGCGGCCGAGCTCCAACGAGGGACCTGTCAATGGAGCGTGGTAGCTGGCGGCGGGGGTCATCCCCGCCGGCCCCCCCCTGAAGGGTTGTTACGGCCGCCGGGGGCAGGGGAGTGATTTTGGATGCACAAACTGTTGAGCCGGGTGTGAGTGGAGTGGAACGGCGTGGGAGTGTGGATTTGGGTGACTTGATGAGAGTGTGTCGGGAGAGAGCGGGCTTGAGCCGGGTGGACCCCCCAGGGGGGGGTCGGGACTGTGTGGAAGTGGCGGATGGGGAGTCCGCGGAAGAAGGGGAGATTCGGGAGGAAGGGGGAGAGAGTAATGTTGTTGGCAGTATCTTACAGGTGCCGGCCAGACAGGAAGTGCCGAGAGTGACGGCCCCCTCAGCTCAACTGGTTAGGCGGCGGGATCCGGTTCGGACGCCGACCTTGACGCCAGGTAAGATGGGAGACGGAGCGGGGAGTGGCAAGCGGCGATGTGTACAGGTCTCAGTGGGGACGGGGGGCGAAGGGGCGGAGGGATGGAGGCTGGTGCGGGGACGGTACGTGCAGGATGCCGGAGTGGGCACGGATGGCGCGGCGGATGGGGAGGCTGGCGCCCGGCAGGGGGCGGAAGCGGTCGCCGGGAAGGATGCTGCGAGTGGGGGGAAGGAGAGCTGCGTGGTGCCGGTGCGTAAGTTACCATATATGGGTTTTACAAAGCCACTGGGAGCGCACCTGTCGTTGGCAACGAAAGAAAAGATATGGAAGGGGGAGTACATCGACATACTGAAGCTTCTCCACAGGGAGTTGACGTCTAAGGAGGGGTCGAAGGAAGAGGAGCAGGAGTTGGCCAGGCGTCCGAAAGTGCCGTTGACACTGGACAATTGGTCAGCGGCTTTCCTTATCTACGCAAGTGTGTACTGCGAGAAGTTTCCCGACCGTTCCGTGGCGCTTTTTAAGTACATGGATGTGGTGCGGAGGGCCCAGGTGACGTACGGCGGGTTCGTGTGGTCGCACTATGACGAGGAGTTTCGGGCGCGCATGGCGGCTGACCCGGAGGCTTTGTGGGGGGAGCTGGACGCGGATTTGTACCAACAGACGATGGGCGGGGCCAAGTTCGGCCACACCATTTACACGGCCAGCAGTTTGCTAGTGGGACAGCCCCCCTTTGCCGCGTGCCCCACCCGGGAGGTGGGGCGGGGAGAGTCCAGCGGACAGGCCACGGTTGGGGCCTGTTGGGATTTCAATAAAGGGTCGTGCGGGCGGGCAGCTTGCCGTTTTAGGCATGAGTGCTCGAACTGCGGAAAGCGGCACCCGGCGCTGCGGTGCTGGGGGCTCGGGGGCCAGCCGGGGCAACAGCCTGGGCATGGAGGTCCCCAGGGAGGGGGGGGGGCAGAGGGGAGGGGTGCGAGGGGGGGGAGCAGGAGCTTTGGGCAAAGGCTCGTACGCCGGTTAGGCTGGAGCGAATGGAGCCCTGGTTGGCGGTGTATCCGCGGGCGGAGGACGCTGCAGTGCTGCGTCAGGGTTTTCGGGAGGGGTTCCGCCTGGGCTATGAGGGCCCCCGGATTGCTCGCTGGGCGGACAATCTGAAGTCGGTGAATGCGCACAAAGGTATCGTGCGGGAGAAGTTGTTCAAGGTGGTCAAGGAGGGGAGGATGGCGGGCCCGTTCACGGAGCCGCCGATGCCTGACTTGATCATCTCCCCCATTGGGGTGGTGCCCAAGAGGGAAGAGGGGCAGTTCCGGTTGATCCAACATCTGTCGTGGCCAGAGGGGGAGTCGGTGAACGCGTACATCTCGGCGGACTTGGCGTCGGTGACTTACTCGTCGGTGGACGTGGCACGGAGGCTCGTCACGGCGGCAGGGAGGGGCGCATTGATGGCGAAATGCGATGTCAAGTCGGCCTTTCGGCTTCTCCCGGTCCACCCGGCAGATCACCAGCTGCTGGGGATTCAATTTGAAGGGCTCATCTTTGTGGACAAGGCACTGCCGATGGGGTGTTCCATCTCGTGCTCGCTCTTTGAGCGTTTCAGTTCGTTCCTGCAGTGGGTTTTTTCCAGGCGCACAGGCTCGGAGTCAGTGACGCACTACCTGGATGACTTTTTCCTTGTGGGGCGACCCGGTGCGACGGACTGCCAGCGGCAGCTGGACGGTTTGGCCGGGTTGATGGGGGACTTTGGTGTTCCCCTGGCGCCAGAGAAGACGTACGGTCCCAGTACGGTGTTGTCCTTTCTCGGTATCGAGCTCGATTCGGTCGCCATGGAAGCACGCCTACCGGACGATAAGAAATCGGCTATGTTAGGGCTGGTGGCAGACATGCTGGCTTGCAGGAAGGTGACGGTGCGGGAGGTGCAGGTGCTGTTGGGGCACTTGAACTTTGCGTGTCGCGTGGTGCGGGCGGGTCGGACGTTCTGCAGGCGGTTGGGATTGGCGTTGTCCGGGTTGTCTTTGCCTCACCACCATGTCAGATTGTCGGCGGGAATGAAGGAGGACCTGCGCATGTGGCAGGCGTTTTTGGAGCGATTCAACGGAGTGCCCATGGCGCCGGCAGAAGATTGGGAGTGGGATGTCACCATGTACTCGGACGCGGCGGGTGTTGGCGGTTTCGGTCTGTACTGGGACGGTCGGTGGTGCGCGGAGCAGTGGCCGGCGCACTGGCAGGCTGGCGGCCGGAGCATAGCGTTCTTGGAATTGTTCCCGTTGGTGGTGGCGGTCACGGTGTGGGCCAGGGAGCTGGCGCACAAGCGCGTGTTGTTTCGAGTGGACAACATGGCGGTCGTGCAGGTGGTGAATTGGCAGTCGGCCAGAGACCCGCAGGTGTTGAAGTTGATGAGGGTGTTTGTGTTGCGCTGCTTGGAGAATGACATCCTCTTTCAGGCACGACACGTCCCAGGTGTGGACAATGACATTGCGGATGCTTTGTCTCGTTCACAGTGGGAGAGGTTCCATGGGCTAGCCACGGCGGCGGAGGAGGTCAAGACGCAGGTGCCGGGAGAGATGTGGTCGGTGGGTGAGCCCGGGTCTTCCAGCTGGTAAAGAGGTCCGTAGCGGCGTCAACGTGGAGGTCTTACGAGCAAACCTGGGAGGAATTCTTGCGGTCTGGCGTGGTAAGGCGGGGGGACCGGTGGCAGCGCGAGGAGCAGGTGGTGCGTTACATGTTGGGGCTCATGGACAAGGGTTTGTCACGGGTCACCATCGCGGGCAAGTTGTCAGCTGTGGCGTTCATGGGTAAGCTGTGGTGGGGCTACGTCCCGTCGGCAGGGGAGCTGGGGGCCCGGCTGCTGGAGGGTTGGTCGAGGGAGAGGGGCGCTGCGGTTAGCTTGAGGCGTCCGGTGACGGTGGCTTTGTTGGGAAAACTCATTGGCGCGCTGCCGGCGGTGTGCAGGGATGAGGGCGAGGTGGTGTGCTTCTCCACGTTAATGTCCTGGCTTTTTTATGGAGCGTTCCGAGTGTCAGAATTGTTGGGGACGAAGGGGGCGCCAGGGGTGGTGTGGGAGGATGTGGACTTGCGAGCTCGGGAAGTGGCGGTGCGGCTGCGGCGTTCAAAAACTGACCAGAGGGGGGTCGGAACCTGGGTGGTACTGGGCCCGGGGGTTCAGGAGGGAGTTTGTCCCGCGGCGTGGGGTAGGCGGCTGATGGCGAACCGGAGCCGGGAAGCGGGGGAGGTGTTTGGCCGGGGTAGTGGGGGCGGAGTGACGGCGGCGCAGGCGTTGTGGGTTCTGCGACGCTCCCTGCGAGGCTTGGGTGAGGACCCCTTGGCTTTTGGGACTCACTCTTTTCGCATCGGGGTGGCTACGGAGGCGGCGCATAGGGGTTGGGGGAAGGAGGAGATACAGAGGCTGGGACGGTGGAAGTCGGATTGTTACCGGACGTATGTGAGGCTGCGGGAGGTAGAAGGGGTGACGTCTTTGTAATTTCGAAGCCTGATATGTGTTTCTTTGCAGGTGCTGTGGCAGGGCCGGAGGTGGCAGTTTTGAATTTGTATTTGGTGGGACACTCATTTGTCAAGCGGGCTGAGCAGGTGGAGTGGGACAAGCATCGTGCATTGAATTTGGGATTGGATACTGGACTGTATCGGTGTCACTGGAGGGGCAAAGGGGGTATGCGGTGGCATGATTTGTTGCCTCTGTTGAATACTGTGGTGAGAGGGGGAGTGTGTCCGGATGTGGTAGTGATTCATTTAGGGGAGAACGACTTGGTGCAGTGCAAGGGGCTGGCTGTGGTTAAACAAATGATGAGGGACCTGAGGGAGATCAAACAACAATGGGCAGGGTGCCATGTGATCTGGTCCGAATTGATCCCCAGGCGGGTGTGGAGGGGAGCTGAGCACCCAGGTGCGATAGACAGGGCCCGGCGGAAGATTAACCGGGTGATGGGGGATTTCTGTGCCAAGGAAGGGGTGGGGAGAATGGTTCATCCTGACTTGCGTTATGGAGCGGTGTATTTTTTCAGGGAGGATGGGGTACACCTTTCTAGATATGGCATGGAACTGTACATAGTGCAGTTGAAGGAGGCACTGGATAGAGCGCTGGGGGTACTCAGGTATCCTAGGAGGCAGGAGTCCTAAGGGGGGGTCGGAAGTAGTAAACGACTTCCGAGTGGCGTTTCCCTATGAGAAAAGGGGAGATTCACAGGAGGCCTGGGGCTGTAGGGGCAGTTGGGGAGTGGAGGTCAGGAAGGTCACTAAGGTCATTTGCAGTTGGGGGTAGGTCGCTGAGCGGATGTGGACACTTTGTTGCAATATTGGGGATACAATTAGGGGTGGGGGTGGAGGGGGGGCTGTTAGGCAGTTATTATTTAGAGAGCACTAGTTTTGTTCGGCACAGGCCAGGTGGGGTTTGTTGTGTAGGTGCACCTGATTCCAAATAAAGCGGCCTTTAACACACTAAGTTGGTGTCTGTGTCAGTGCTTCCCCCCCCCCCCCCCCCCCCCACCTACTGGTGTGCCCCAAAATGGCGGCAACAAGAAGCTGATGATACTCTAAACGGTGTGGGTAGAGTGGGAATATATTGTATCTGTTTTTTTACGTTCCGAAAGTAAAAAAAACAATTCCACATCAAACCACAAGATGGCAGGAAAGGATAATAGTTCAGAGCATGTAACATATCAACACATTTATGATGTAAACAATTTGGACCTGAATTAGACTTAGGCTGCCACCAGAGTTCCCTGTCAGCCATACTCTTGGCCCGTCTATCTCATTTGAAGACAGCCGACCATAAGCTTTTTGTGTTCATATCTGCCAAGTTTTTACATTTTCTGTGTGTGTACGAGTGAGATTCTACTAACAAATGTGTGACACTTTGAGTGACATTTTCTCACAAGAAATCAATGCCAGTGTTTGGGTACCTGTCAGTGAAACTTCTGCTATTGCATACAAATATATTACACAGCAATGAACACAAACCAAATAAGGCAGGCAGACCATATTGGTGATGCCAGTGCTTGTTAGCACTATCAACCAAATGAGTAAGAAAGTCCTTATCACTGGTGAGCCACCGCTGCTCAACAATGTGTGCAGGTGAACTCATTTACACAACTACTTTTCATGTAGTTCTCTGACTTGCTGTAAATGCTGAACCAAAACGCTCCTCTACAACTTAGTTGTCGGTGCAAGTGTTTGTTATAGCACAACAGCACCTGGAGGCTCAGGCTAGTTGACAGTCAGGCTTCTGATGCTCATGGTTGTGGTGTAGCGTTCTAGTCGCTACCCACCACGGGATGCCCTGTGCATGCTGGGAGCGGCGGCGGCTATGTTCTGCGCTGTGTGTGCAGCAGCGCAGGAGTGACCCCGGCGCTCTCACGCGTTGAAATAAATTAAGGAAATTATATGCACTACAACTGGCGACGAGGCTGGTTGAATCCTTGAGCATCACTGCACGACTCGAGCGCTCGCGGTACGACAGCCAGTGGCTCCCGGGGCGGCGCACCTTCACAGTGGGAGAGCGTGGCAGCGGGTCGGGGGCAGTAGCAGGCCCCCATTTGAGAGACTGCGCGGCTGATAAGGAGTCCCAGCCCCCCCTGTGCACCAGACAGCGCAGGGTGCACCATCTCTACAGGAGCACTAGTGAACTGAGAAGCAGGGCACACCTGCTTGAGCCTGCAAAATCTGCACCACTTAGAAGCACCCTAGCACAGAGGAGCAGAGCAAAGCTGCCACAGCCTGCAGGCCCACACCACGTGCAAGCACCCTTGCCCTGAGTAATAGAGCACAGCTGCCAAAGCCTGCAGGCCGACACCACGTGCAAGCACCCTTGCCCTGAGTAATAGAGCACAGCTGCCACAGCCTGCAGGCCCACACCACGTGCAAGCACCCTTGCCCTGAGTAATAGAGCACAGCTGCCAAAGCCTGCAGGCCGACACCACGTGAAAGCACCCTTGCCCTGAGGAGCAGAGCACTGCTGCCACAGCTTGCAGGTCTGCACCAAGTGGAGGCATCCGGGAACTTTGGAGCAGAGCACAGCTGCCAGAGCCCTGCGGACCTACGCCACGTGCTCTAGCCTAGGGGCACGTCCCAAGTAAATGCCGGAAGTGCCAGCTTACTTGCCCATAAGAGGAATCCTTCCACTGGGACCCCCCCCCCTTGCGCACCTTCACCCTGCTGCCACAGGAGTCCTTGCAGACGTGCCAGCAGCAGGACTGGCAGGAAGATTGCACACAGGGTCCATCAGGACTCGTGGTCCTACTGTTTACACTTCCAAAATAACCTCACGAGTACAGCGGGAGTAGAAGAGAGGCGTGTGCACACAAACTAGCCCACTGAGCACAAGGGTCAAGCCTCCATGACGCAACAAGACACGTGCACCGAGCGGTCCCCGCATTCCCGCCCAGCTCTCTGCCGCCCGAGTGTCACCAGCCCACACCAAGGGGATTACGGTCTCAGAGCCCTGTCAAGATGTGTGCATAGACATTTTCACTCACAAATCCAGTCCCCTTTCTGCCAAAACCGGGTGAACCTGCCATGAAATGGGAGGACTGGAAGGGGTATTTTCTAAATTACTTATCAGCCCTGGAGGATGAAGGAGAGGAGGCGTTTTCCAGCAATCGTAGGAAGAAAATTCTGTTGCACAATCTGGGGCCGGAAGGTCTCAGAGTGTATGAGCACATGGTAAAGAACACCAGACTCCCCAACGATGACGATGTCTTTCAACACGCATTAAACCGCTATAATTTCTTCCAATGGAAGCAAACAGACACGGAGTCTGTGGAAGATTACGTGACAGCGCTGAAAAGGTTGGCAGTCACGTGCAAGTTTGGACACCTCCACGATGACCTGGTACGTGACCATATAATAATGCACACCGTCAATACTAACATTCAGGAAAAGCCTTGGGTTAGCGGTGATGCCCCCCTAAATGAGATCATTGCAATGGTCAAGAAAGCTGAACTTTCTAAACGGTGTGCGGAAGCTGCGGAAAAGGACCTTGCCAGTAGTAAAGCCACAGTGTGCAAAGTGACTGACAGCAAATCCCACGACAGCAAATCTCCACCCGCCAGTGTGACCAAGTTTAACAGGAAACCTCTACCGAGAGCGGCTGGGGCCCACAACGCACCCAAAGACCACAAGAATTAATGTTACAGATATGGCAGTCATACACATGCAGCCAATGACAGACGGTGTCCAGCCTTTCGTGTAAAATGCTCTTATTGTGGTGTGATGGGTCACTTTGGGAAGGTATGTAGACACAAACCCAGCAACGCCTCTGTAAAGTGTTCCCTGCAGGATTCTGACATTGAAGGGGTGGAGGGTGAAGCTGATGAAGACTGTGTACTTTGCACTAATGACCAAGTCTTAGGTATGGATTGTAACAGCACCAAGAAACCCTCTTGCTTACTGTCCATAGGGGGTGTACAAGTATCCATGGTAGCATACTCAGGGTTAAAGTATACCATCATCCAGCATAGTATCTGGGAGAGGGACTTCGTACACATCTTAGGCACTCATCTACACCCCACAGACGTTCACCCCATCACCTTCATAGGTGAGAGAATTCCCATGGTAGGCTTTCACCCACTAGGCGTTGAGCTCAAGGGTAGAACCTTGGAAGGAAAACTGTATGTGGTGGAGAAAGGGCCCTTTGTACTAGGCTGGGCAGACCAAGGGGTGCTGAGGATCCAACTAAACCCAGGTGGTGCCACATAGGTACTTATGACTGACAACCCGAAGGCAAGTGGAGACGAAGCATGGAAAAATGACTTCCCAGCAGTTTTTGTAGCAATCATAGGCAAGCTCACCAAGTTCACACACAGAATTTGACTTAAGGAAGGGGCCACACCAGTATGCCATAAAATGAAGAACATTCTTTTCAACTGCAGGGAGGCAGTGTAGATGGAAGTACAGCGCCTCGAAGACAACGGGGTGATCGAGCCAACTGAGAGTGCGGAATGGTTGGTGCCCTTGGTGGTCGCACGCAAGCCCAACGCGAAAATGCGTCTCTGCATCAACCTGTGGAAACTCAACAAAAACATCATAGTGGATAAATTCCCACTGCCCAAAATCAATGAAATGTTGGCCCAGACCAAGGGGATCAAATGGTTCTCGACCATCGACCTCACAGCAGCCTACCATCAAATTTCGCTGCACCCTTCCTGTAGGAAATTCACATCATTCATTACACCGTTTGACTGCAATAGGTTCCGGCGGATGCCCTTTGGCCTAGCATCAGCCGCGGCGGTCTTTCAGAAGCTGATGCACAAACTGTTCAAAGATATCAGCGGAGAGCAGTACTTCCAGGACAACATCCTGATCATGGGCAAGACCGAACAAGAGCACGACGAGAAGCTCTCAACGGTATCACGCATCCTGTCACGTAACGGCCTCACCGCAGAGTGGGACAAGTGCAAATTTGGCATCAACGCCGTCACCTACTTAGGACATGAGATAAGAGATAAAGGCATCTCTCCCAAGAGGGCCAATGTGGAAGCAATCAAGTCAGCACCAACTCCTCAAAACAAGGAAGAAGTACGTTCTTTCCTCGGTTTGGCCGAATTCTACAGCAAGTTCGTTCAACGCTTCGCCACCAAGACCCACCATCTGCGCCAGATCCTCAAAGGAAAAGAATAGTTTCATATGGTGCAGCGAAGCCAATGAAGATTTTTTGACAATCAAGAACGACATTTGTGAAGCAGTGCCCCTACACGACTTTGACCAATCTGCCCTCTCCATCCTTACTACAGACCCCAGCGACAAAGGATTGGGAACAGTTCTGTCACAAAGGTCCACGGAGGGTGCCATGACCACCATCACCTTTGCATCTCGTTTCCTGGCCCCCAACGAGGAGAAGTTCAGTGTCGTCGAGAAGGAGATGCTGGCGGCCATCTGGGCGATGGAAAAATTCCGACAGTTCCTCTGGGGTTCGAGGTTCCTCCTCAGGATGGACCACAAGCCGCTTGTTAAAGTCCTTACTTCTAGCGGACATGCCAATGCAACCCAACACATTGCAAAAATGACCCTCAGGCTCTTGGACTTAGTGTATGATGTTGAATACATACCTGGGAATAAGAACAAGGTGGCGGACTACCTCAGCAGATTGGCAGCGATGGAATGTGAACCCGCGCATACAGAATGGGACGAGTACACGATTGCCTTCACCGAGGATCAGGAAGAGGTCATAAGCGCACAGGACTGGAAAGAAGCGTATGACAAAGATCCCCTTTTTGAAATCGTGAAACGATGTGTCACGCAAGGATGGCCCAAGAAGTAGCACTTGGACGCTGACCTCTGGAAATTCTGGGAAGTGTGGGAGGAGTTATCCATTAGGGAAAACGCTGTATTCCTCTTGCGAGAAGACAAAGTGATACCGCCACTACATTAGTAGAACGCCTGCTCACGATCTTGCACGAGGGCCACTTAGGAAACATGAAGACGAAAAATTGCGTCAAACAATCTTATTGGTGGCCCACAGTCGACAACCAAGTAGAGAAGCATGTACGGACCTGTGAGCAATGCAATAATGTGGACAAGGTACACACTATGTTATGACCACCTTTGGGGAAGTTCACCACCCCTACCAGCCCATGGGAAGAACTGTCTGTTGACATTCTGGGACCCATCCTCGACACTTGGGGTGTCCCCAAGTACGCCATCGTGTTGATAGACCGATACTCCAAGTGGCCGGAATTAGAATTGTGCAAAAAAGTGGACACGGACAGGATTGTAGTCTTCCTCCCAGCGACGTTCTTGAGAGAGGGCATCTCGAAAGTAATTACGAGCGATAATGGTCCCCAGTTCACCTCCGAGAAATGGACAGCATTCATGAAAAGGAATGGCATTGTGACCAAACACACCCCGGTGTACCATCCTGCTGGAAATGGCCTAGCAGAGAGGTTTAACTGGGTGATTATGAGGTCTGTGCAAGTAGCCATCAGTGCGGGAAAGAATTGGGAGACGGAAATTAGACACACTGTATGGGCATATCACATAACTCCCACAGCGAGAGGGTATAGCCCGTTCAAGATCCTACAGAGCAGAGACCCGTTCACATGAGACAACACAGTGTGGATGAACCTGACGCTACAAAGTAAATGGTCCTCAGCGGTAGTATGGAGCAACTTGGAGAAAGCCCAGAAAGTCCACACAGAACACTACAATAAGAAACACAGGGTGAGTGATGTCTCGCTAGAAAAGGGGAAATGGGTTCGAGTAAAGCCGGCACAACTGCGAAGAAAAGGCGACAGCAAGTTCAGCAAACCTCTGCATGTCAAAGAAGCATACACATGATCAGCCCTATTAAGTGATGGAAAAGTATGGTCCTACAGCAGAATTGGTAAGTGCAATAAAGCGATGAGATGGGTCAAGAGATATGCCCCACCAAGCACCAGCAACACTAGTTGGGAGTCAGATAATGAGGAGTACGACCCAGAGACAGAGACACAGAGAAGAGGCACAACAAGAGACAACGAGAACATAAGCAGCAACATACAAGAACAGAAGAGGTCAGAAAACCCACGACAACGCAGGCCACAAGAAGACCAAGGTACCAGCGAACAAGACACATTCAACAAGCTACCACAGCTCCCAACAGTAACCACCAAGGGAGTGCAAGAGAATCCGGAACATACCCGAGAGAGAAGCACACAACAGAAGCACCCACCACACGCACCCGCATAGGCAGGGCGGTAGTGTTACTCAAACGATACAGAGAATAGGATGTAACCTGGTGGGATGCTGTGTTTGTCCTCTCAAATTGCACCACTTATTATCAGATGTATATTAATTTGTTATAGCACCTGTACCAGGGACACCCTCGGCACAATGCACTGTTACAGTTCTTGTTATGTGTTATTAAAGAAATGTGGTGTAGCGTTCTAGTCGCTACCCACCACGTGATGCTCAGTGCATTCTGGGAGCGGCGGCAGCTATGTTCTGCGCTGTATGTACGGCAGCGCAGGAGTGACCCCGGCGCTCTCCCACATTGAAATAAATTAAGGAAATTATACGCTCAGTGTATGTGCCTCATTTCATCCACAACCAGCACTACAATGGTGAGCTCTGCAGGAAGAAGGCTTTCCAGGGACAGGGACATGGTGAGCTCATTAGATCGCATGAAGCACTGGCAGGATTCACAGGTGTGAACTCTTTGAATTTCTCAGCGCTGTCCATGTACGTGCACAGCGTTTGGCAGTGCCCGCACTGCCTGCTTGACCATCTGCCTGAGGTCATGGCCACCATAGCAGGCACCAGGAGTTTCCCCGGTGGGCCGCCAGGGTTTGGGGCAGTTTTAGATCCCTGGGGTGGCCGTTTATGTTACCGGGTCCGGTTTTGCAGTGTAGCTGTTCTTTTCGGAGGGCTACAAAACTACTGAGGTGGGTTGGACAAAGGGTGGCTTGGTCACTTTTATTTCGCTGGAGCTGGGTGGAAGATTAAAAGATTTTGCTTTGGGGGTCACCACTGTTACAAGAGATGGAGTCATGAGTGCTCGAACTGCGGAAAGCGGCACCCGGCGCTGCGGTGCTGGGGGCTCGGGGGCCAGCCGGGGCAACAGCCTGGGCATGGAGGTCCCCAGGGAGGGGGGGGCAGAGGGGAGGGGTGCGAGGGGGGGGAGCAGGAGCTTTGGGCAAAGGCTCGTACGCCGGTTAGGCTGGAGCGAATGGAGCCCTGGTTGGCGGTGTATCCGCGGGCGGAGGACGCTGCAGTGCTGCGTCAGGGTTTTCGGGAGGGGTTCCGCCTGGGCTATGAGGGCCCCCGGATTGCTCGCTGGGCGGACAATCTGAAGTCGGTGAATGCGCACAAAGGTATCGTGCGGGAGAAGTTGTTCAAGGTGGTCAAGGAGGGGAGGATGGCGGGCCCGTTCACGGAGCCGCCGATGCCTGACTTGATCATCTCCCCCATTGGGGTGGTGCCCAAGAGGGAAGAGGGGCAGTTCCGGTTGATCCAACATCTGTCGTGGCCAGAGGGGGAGTCGGTGAACGCGTACATCTCGGCGGACTTGGCGTCGGTGACTTACTCGTCGGTGGACGTGGCACGGAGGCTCGTCACGGCGGCAGGGAGGGGCGCATTGATGGCGAAATGCGATGTCAAGTCGGCCTTTCGGCTTCTCCCGGTCCACCCGGCAGATCACCAGCTGCTGGGGATTCAATTTGAAGGGCTCATCTTTGTGGACAAGGCACTGCCGATGGGGTGTTCCATCTCGTGCTCGCTCTTTGAGCGTTTCAGTTCGTTCCTGCAGTGGGTTTTTTCCAGGCGCACAGGCTCGGAGTCAGTGACGCACTACCTGGATGGCTTTTTCCTTGTGGGGCGACCCGGTGCGACGGACTGCCAGCGGCAGCTGGACGGTTTGGCCGGGTTGATGGGGGACTTTGGTGTTCCCCTGGCGCCAGAGAAGATGTACGGTCCCAGTACGGTGTTGTCCTTTCTCGGTATCGAGCTCGATTCGGTCGCCATGGAAGCACGCCTACCGGACGATAAGAAATCGGCTATGTTAGGGCTGGTGGCAGACATGCTGGCTTGCAGGAAGGTGACGGTGCGGGAGGTGCAGGTGCTGTTGGGGCACTTGAACTTTGCGTGTCGCGTGGTGCGGGCGGGTCGGACGTTCTGCAGGCGGTTGGGATTGGCGTTGTCCGGGTTGTCTTTGCCTCACCACCATGTCAGATTGTCGGCGGGAATGAAGGAGGACCTGCGCATGTGGCAGGCGTTTTTGGAGCGATTCAACGGAGTGCCCATGGCGCCGGCAGAAGATTGGGAGTGGGATGTCACCATGTACTCGGACGCGGCGGGTGTTGGCGGTTTCGGTCTGTACTGGGACGGTCGGTGGTGCGCGGAGCAGTGGCCGGCGCACTGGCAGGCTGGCGGCCGGAGCATAGCGTTCTTGGAATTGTTCCCGTTGGTGGTGGCGGTCACGGTGTGGGCCAGGGAGCTGGCGCACAAGCGCGTGTTGTTTCGAGTGGACAACATGGCGGTCGTGCAGGTGGTGAATTGGCAGTCGGCCAGAGACCCGCAGGTGTTGAAGTTGATGAGGGTGTTTGTGTTGCGCTGCTTGGAGAATGACATCCTCTTTCAGGCACGACACGTCCCAGGTGTGGACAATGACATTGCGGATGCTTTGTCTCGTTCACAGTGGGAGAGGTTCCATGGGCTAGCCACGGCGGCGGAGGAGGTCAAGACGCAGGTGCCGGGAGAGATGTGGTCGGTGGGCGAGCCCGGGTCTTCCAGCTGGTAAAGAGGTCCGTAGCGGCGTCAACGTGGAGGTCTTACGAGCAAACCTGGGAGGAATTCTTGCGGTCTGGCGTGGTAAGGCGGGGGGACCGGTGGCAGCGCGAGGAGCAGGTGGTGCGTTACATGTTGGGGCTCATGGACAAGGGTTTGTCACAGGTCACCATCGCGGGCAAGTTGTCAGCTGTGGCAATCATGGGTAAGCTGTGGTGGGGCTACGTCCCGTCGGCAGGGGAGCTGGGGGCCCGGCTGCTGGAGGGTTGGTCGAGGGAGAGGGGCGCTGCGGTTCGCTTGAGGCGTCCGGTGACGGTGGCTTTGTTGGGAAAACTCATTGGCGCGCTGCCGGCGGTGTGCAGGGATGAGGGCGAGGTGGTGTGCTTCTCCACGTTAATGTCCTGGCTTTTTTATGGAGCGTTCCGAGTGTCAGAATTGTTGGGGACGAAGGGGGCGCCAGGGGTGGTGTGGGAGGATGTGGACTTGCGAGCTCGGGAAGTGGCGGTGCGGCTGCGGCTTTCAAAAACTGACCAGAGGGGGGTCGGAACCTGGGTGGTACTGGGCCCGGGGGTTCAGGAGGGAGTTTGTCCCGCGGCGTGGGGTAGGCGGCTGATGGCGAACCGGAGCCGGGAAGCGGGGGAGGTGTTTGGCCGGGGTAGTGGGGGCGGAGTGACGGCGGCGCAGGCGTTGTGGGTTCTGCGACGCTCCCTGCGAGGCTTGGGTGAGGACCCCTTGGCTTTTGGGACTCACTCTTTTCGCATCGGGGTGGCTACGGAGGCGGCGCATAGGGGTTGGGGGAAGGAGGAGATACAGAGGCTGGGACGGTGGAAGTCGGATTGTTACCGGACGTATGTGAGGCTGCGGGAGGTAGAAGGGGTGACGTCTTTGTAATTTCGAAGCCTGATATGTGTTTCTTTGCAGGTGCTGTGGCAGGGCCGGAGGTGGCAGTTTTGAATTTGTATTTGGTGGGACACTCATTTGTCAAGCGGGCTGAGCAGGTGGAGTGGGACAAGCATCGTGCATTGAATTTGGGATTGGATACTGGACTGTATCGGTGTCACTGGAGGGGCAAAGGGGGTATGCGGTGGCATGATTTGTTGCCTCTGTTGAATACTGTGGTGAGAGGGGGAGTGTGTCCGGATGTGGTAGTGATTCATTTAGGGGAGAACGACTTGGTGCAGTGCAAGGGGCTGGCTGTGGTTAAACAAATGATGAGGGACCTGAGGGAGATTAAACAACAATGGGCAGGGTGCCATGTGATCTGGTCCGAATTGATCCCCAGGCGGGTGTGGAGGGGAGCTGAGCGCCCAGGTGCGATAGACAGGGCCCGGCGGAAGATTAACCGGGTGATGGGGGATTTCTGTGCCAAGGAAGGGGTGGGGAGAATGGTTCATCCTGACTTGCGTTATGGAGCGGTGTATTTTTTCAGGGAGGATGGGGTACACCTTTCTAGATATGGCATGGAACTGTACATAGTGCAGTTGAAGGAGGCACTGGATAGAGCGCTGGGGGTACTCAGGTAACCTAGGAGGCAGGAGTCCTAAGGGGGGGTCGGAAGTAGTAAACGACTTCCGAGTGGCGTTTCCCTATGAGAAAAGGGGAGATTCACAGGAGGCCTGGGGCTGTAGGGGCAGTTGGGGAGTGGAGGTCAGGAAGGTCACTAAGGTCATTTGCAGTTGGGGGTAGGTCGCTGAGCGGATGTGGACACTTTGTTGCAATGTTGGGGATACAATTAGGGGTGGGAGTGGAGGGGGGGCTGTTAGGCAGTTATTATTTAGAGAGCACTAGTTTTGTTCGGCACAGGCCAGGTGGGGTTTGTTGTGTAGGTGCACCTGATTCCAAATAAAGCGGCCTTTAACACACTAAGTTGGTGTCTGTGTCAGTGCTTCCCCCCCCCCCACCTACTGGTGTGCCCCAAAATGGCGGCAACAAGAAGCTGATGATACTCTAAACGGTGTGGGTAGAGTGGGAATATATTGTATCTGTTTTTTTACGTTCCGAAAGTAAAAAAAACAATTCCACATCAAACCACAAGATGGCAGGAAAGGATAATAATTCAGAGCATGTAACATATCAACAAATTTATGATGTAAACAATTTGGACCTGAATTAGACTTAGGCTGCCACCAGAGTTCCCTGTCAGCCATACTCTTGGCCCGTCTATCTCATTTGAAGACAGCCGACCATAAGCTTTTTGTGTTCATATCTGCCAAGTTTTTACATTTTCTGTGTGTGTACGAGTGAGATTCTACTAACAAATGTGTGACACTTTGAGTGACATTTTCTCACAAGAAATCAATGCCAGTGTTTGGGTACCTGTCAGTGAAACTTCTGCTATTGCATACAAATATATTACACAGCAATGAACACAAACCAAATAAGGCAGGCAGACCATATTGGTGATGCCAGTGCTTGTTAGCACTATCAACCAAATGAGTAAGAAAGTCCTTATCACTGGTGAGCCACCGCTGCTCAACAATGTGTGCAGGTGAACTCATTTACACAACTACTTTTCATGTAGTTCTCTGACTTGCTGTAAATGCTGAACCAAAACGCTCCTCTACAACTTAGTTGTCGGTGCAAGTGTTTGTTATAGCACAACAGCACCTGGAGGCTCAGGCTAGTTGACAGTCAGGCTTCTGATGCTCATGGTTGTGGTGTAGCGTTCTAGTCGCTACCCACCACGGGATGCCCTGTGCATGCTGGGAGCGGCGGCGGCTATGTTCTGCGCTGTGTGTGCAGCAGCGCAGGAGTGACCCCGGCGCTCTCACGCGTTGAAATAAATTAAGGAAATTATATGCACTACAACTGGCGACGAGGCTGGTTGAATCCTTGAGCATCACTGCACGACTCGAGCGCTCGCGGTACGACAGCCAGTGGCTCCCGGGGCGGCGCACCTTCACAGCGGGAGAGCGTGGCAGCGGGTCGGGGGCAGTAGCAGGCCCCCATTTGAGAGACTGCGCGGCTGATAAGGAGTCCCAGCCCCCCCTGTGCACCAGACAGCGCAGGGTGCACCATCTCTACAGGAGCACTAGTGAACTGAGAAGCAGGGCACACCTGCTTGAGCCTGCAAAATCTGCACCACTTAGAAGCACCCTAGCACAGAGGAGCAGAGCAAAGCTGCCACAGCCTGCAGGCCCACACCACGTGCAAGCACCCTTGCCCTGAGTAATAGAGCACAGCTGCCAAAGCCTGCAGGCCGACACCACGTGCAAGCACCCTTGCCCTGAGTAATAGAGCACAGCTGCCACAGCCTGCAGGCCCACACCACGTGCAAGCACCCTTGCCCTGAGTAATAGAGCACAGCTGCCAAAGCCTGCAGGCCGACACCACGTGAAAGCACCCCTGCCCTGAGGAGCAGAGCACTGCTGCCACAGCTTGCAGGTCTGCACCAAGTGGAGGCATCCGGGAACTTTGGAGCAGAGCACAGCTGCCAGAGCCCTGCGGACCTACGCCACGTGCTCTAGCCTAGGGGCACGTCCCAAGTAAATGCCGGAAGTGCCAGCTTACTTGCCCATAAGAGGAATCATTCCACTGGGACCCCCCCCCTTGCGCACCTTCACCCTGCTGCCACAGGAGTCCTTGCAGACGTGCCAGCAGCAGGACTGGCAGGAAGATTGCACACAGGGTCCATCAGGACTCGTGGTCCTACTGTTTACACTTCCAAAATAACCTCACGAGTACAGCGGGAGTAGAAGAGAGGCGTGTGCACACACACTAGCCCACTGAGCACAAGGGTCAAGCCTCCATGACGCAACAAGACACGTGCACCGAGCGGTCCCCGCATTCCCGCCCAGCTCTCTGCCGCCCGAGTGTCACCAGCCCACACCAAGGGGATTACGGTCTCAGAGCCCTGTCAAGATGTGTGCATAGACATTTTCACTCACAAATCCAGTCCCCTTTCTGCCAAAACCGGGTGAACCTGCCATGAAATGGGAGGACTGGAAGGGGTATTTTCTAAATTACTTATCAGCCCTGGAGGATGAAGGAGAGGAGGCGTTTTCCAGCAATCGTAGGAAGAAAATTCTGTTGCACAATCTGGGGCCGGAAGGTCTCAGAGTGTATGAGCACATGGTAAAGAACACCAGACTCCCCAACGATGACGATGTCTTTCAACACGCATTAAACCGCTATAATTTCTTCCAATGGAAGCAAACAGACACGGAGTCTGTGGAAGATTACGTGACAGCGCTGAAAAGGTTGGCAGTCACGTGCAAGTTCGGACACCTCCACGATGACCTGGTACGTGACCATATAATAATGCACACCGTCAATACTAACATTCAGGAAAAGCCTTGGGTTAGCGGTGATGCCCCCCTAAATGAGATCATTGTAAATGGTCAAGAAAGCTGAACTTTCTAAACGGTGTGCGGAAGCTGCGGAAAAGGACCTTGCCAGTAGTAAAGCCACAGTGTGCAAAGTGACTGACAGCAAATCCCACGACAGCAAATCTCCACCCGCCAGTGTGACCAAGTTTAACAGGAAACCTCTACCGAGAGCGGCTGGGGCCCACAACGCACCCAAACACCACAAGAATTAATGTTACAGATATGGCAGTCATACACATGCAGCCAATGACAGAAGGTGTCCAGCCTTTCGTGTAAAATGCTCTTATTGTGGTGTGATGGGTCACTTTGGGAAGGTATGTAGACACAAACCCAGCAACGCCTCTGTAAAGTGTTCCCTGCAGGATTCTGACATTGAAGGGGTGGAGGGTGAAGCTGATGAAGACTGTGTACTTTGCACTAATGACCAAGTCTTAGGTATGGATTGTAACAGCACCAAGAAACCCTCCTGCTTACTGTCCATAGGGGGTGTACAAGTATCCATGGTAGCATACTCAGGGTTAAAGTATACCATCATCCAGCATAGTATCTGGGAGAGGGACTTCGTACACATCTTAGGCACTCATCTACACCCCACAGACGTTCACCCCATCACCTTCATAGGTGAGAGAATTCCCATGGTAGGCTTTCACCCACTAGGCGTTGAGCTCAAGGGTAGAACCTTGGAAGGAAAACTGTATGTGGTGGAGAAAGGGCCCTTTGTACTAGGCTGGGCAGACCAAGGGGCGCTGAGGATCCAACTAAACCCAGGTGGTGCCACATAGGTACTTATGACTGACAACCCGAAGGCAAGTGGAGACGAAGCATGGAAAAATGACTTCCCAGCAGTTTTTGTAGCAATCATAGGCAAGCTCACCAAGTTCACACACAGAATTTGACTTAAGGAAGGGGCCACACCAGTATGCCATAAAATGAAGAACATTCTTTTCAACTGCAGGGAGGCAGTGTAGATGGAAGTACAGCGCCTCGAAGACAACGGGGTGATCGAGCCAACTGAGAGTGCGGAATGGTTGGTGCCCTTGGTGGTCGCACGCAAGCCCAACGCGAAAATGCGTCTCTGCATCAACCTGCGGAAACTCAACAAAAACATCATAGTGGATAAATTCCCACTGCCCAAAATCAATGAAATGTTGGCCCAGACCAAGGGGATCAAATGGTTCTCGACCATCGACCTCACAGCAGCCTACCATCAAATTTCGCTGCACCCTTCCCGTAGGAAATTCACATCATTCATTACACCGTTTGGCTGCAATAGGTTCCGGCGGATGCCCTTTGGCCTAGCATCAGCCGCGGCGGTCTTTCAGAAGCTGATGCACAAACTGTTCAAAGATATCAGCGGAGAGCAGTACTTCCAGGACAACATCCTGATCATGGGCAAGACCAAACAAGAGCACGACGAGAAGCTCTCAACGGTATCACGCATCCTGTCACGTAACGGCCTCACCGCAGAGTGGGACAAGTGCAAATTTGGCATCAACGCCGTCACCTACTTAGGACATGAGATAAGAGATAAAGGCATCTCTCCCAAGAGGGCCAATGTGGAAGCAATCAAGTCAGCACCAACTCCTCAAAACAAGGAAGAAGTACGTTCTTTCCTCGGTTTGGCCGAATTCTACAGCAAGTTCGTTCAACGCTTCGCCACCAAGACCCACCATCTGCGCCAGATCCTCAAAGGAAAAGAATAGTTTCATATGGTGCAGCGAAGCCAATGAAGATTTTTTGACAATCAAGAACGACATTTGTGAAGCAGTGCCCCTACACGACTTTGACCAATCTGCCCTCTCCATCCTTACTACAGACCCCAGCGACAAAGGATTGGGAACAGTTCTGTCACAAAGGTCCACGGAGGGTGCCATGACCACCATCACCTTTGCATCTCGTTTCCTGGCCCCCAACGAGGAGAAGTTCAGTGTCGTCGAGAAGGAGATGCTGGCGGCCATCTGGGCGATGGAAACATTCCGACAGTTCCTCTGGGGTTCGAGGTTCCTCCTCAGGATGGACCACAAGCCGCTTGTTAAAGTCCTTACTTCTAGCGGACATGCCAATGCAACCCAACACATTGCAAAAATGACCCTCAGGCTCTTAGACTTAGTGTATGATGTTGAATACATACCTGGGAATAAGAACAAGGTGGCGGACTACCTCAGCAGATTGGCAGCGATGGAATGTGAACCCGCGCATACAGAATGGGACGAGTACACGATTGCCTTCACCGAGGATCAGGAAGAGGTCATAAGCGCACAGGACTGGAAAGAAGCGTATGACAAAGATCCCCTTTTTGAAATCGTGAAACGATGTGTCACGCAAGGATGGCCCAAGAAGTAGCACTTGGAAGCTGACCTCTGGAAATTCTGGGAAGTGTGGGAGGAGTTATCCATTAGGGAAAACGCTGTATTCCTCTTGCGAGAAGACAAAGTGATACCGCCACTACATTAGTAGAACGCCTGCTCACGATCTTGCACGAGGGCCACTTAGGAAACATGAAGACGAAAAACTGCGTCAAACAATCTTATTGGTGGCCCACAGTCGACAACCAAGTAGAGAAGCATGTACGGACCTGTGAGCAATGCAATAATGTGGACAAGGTACACACTATGTTATGACCACCTTTGGGGAAGTTCACCACCCCTACCAGCCCATGGGAAGAACTGTCTGTTGACATTCTGGGACCCATCCTCGACACTTGGGGTGTCCCCAAGTACGCCATCGTGTTGATAGACCGATACTCCAAGTGGCCGGAATTAGAATTGTGCAAAAAAGTGGACACGGACAGGATTGTAGTCTTCCTCCCAGCGACGTTCTTGAGAGAGGGCATCTCGAAAGTAATTACGAGTGATAATGGTCCCCAGTTCACCTCCGAGAAATGGACAGCATTCATGAAAAGGAATGGCATTGTGACCAAACACACCCCGGTGTACCATCCTGCTGGAAATGGCCTAGCAGAGAGGTTTAACTGGGTGATTATGAGGTCTGTGCAAGTAGCCATCAGTGCGGGAAAGAATTGGGAGACGGAAATTAGACACACTGTATGGGCATATCACATAACTCCCACAGCGAGAGGGTATAGCCCGTTCAAGATCCTACAGAGCAGAGACCCGTTCACATGAGACAACACAGTGTGGATGAACCTGACGCTACAAAGTAAATGGTCCTCAGCGGTAGTATGGAGCAACTTGGAGAAAGCCCAGAAAGTCCACACAGAACACTACAATAAGAAACACAGGGTGAGTGATGTCTCGCTAGAAAAGGGGAAATGGGTTCGAGTAAAGCCGGCACAACTGCGAAGAAAAGGCGACAGCAAGTTCAGCAAACCTCTGCATGTCAAAGAAGCATACACATGATCAGCCCTATTAAGTGATGGAAAAGTATGGTCCTACAGCAGAATTGGTAAGTGCAATAAAGCGATGAGATGGGTCAAGAGAGATGCCCCACCAAGCACCAGCAACACTAGTTGGGAGTCAGATAATGAGGAGTACGACCCAGAGACAGAGACACAGAGAAGAGGCACAACAAGAGACAACGAGAACATAAGCAGCAACATACAAGAACAGAAGAGGTCAGAAAACCCACGACAACGCAGGCCACAAGAAGACCAAGGTACCAGCGAACAAGACACATTCAACAAGCTACCACAGCTCCCAACAGTAACCAGCAAGGGAGTGCAAGAGAATCCGGAACATACCCGAGAGAGAAGCACACAACAGAAGCACCCACCACACGCACCCGCATAGGTAGGGCGGTAGTGTTACTCAAACGATACAGAGAATAGGATGTAACCTGGTGGGATGCTGTGTTTGTCCTCTCAAATTGCACCACTTATTATCAGATGTATATTAATTTGTTATAGCACCTGTACCCGGGACACCCTCGGCACAATGCACTGTTACAGTTCTTGTTATGTGTTATTAAAGAAATGTGGTGTAGCGTTCTAGTCGCTACCCACCACGTGATGCTCAGTGCATTCTGGGAGCGGCGGCAGCTATGTTCTGCGCTGTATGTACGGCAGCGCAGGAGTGACCCCGGCGCTCTCCCACATTGAAATAAATTAAGGAAATTATACGCTCAGTGTATGTGCCTCATTTCATCCACAACCAGTACTACAATGGTGAGCTCTGCAGGAAGAAGGCTTTCCAGGGACAGGGACATGGTGAGCTCATTAGATCGCATGAAGCACTGGCAGGATTCACAGGTGTGAACTCTTTGAATTTCTCAGCGCTGTCCATGTACGTGCACAGCGTTTGGCAGTGCCCGCACTGCCTGCTTGACCATCTGCCTGAGGTCATGGCCACCATAGCAGGCACCAGGAGTTTCCCCGGTGGGCCGCCAGGGTTTGGGGCGGTTTTAGATCCCTGGGGTGGCCGTTTATGTTACCGGGTCCGGTTTTGCAGTGTAGCTGTTCTTTTCGGAGGGCTACAAAACTACTGAGGTGGGTTGGACAAAGGGTGGCTTGGTCACTTTTATTTCGCTGGAGCTGGGTGGAAGATTGAAAGATTTTGCTTTGGGGGTCACCACTGTTACAAGAGATGGAGTCGCACCATTTGTGCTAATGAATTTCTATAACACTATATTCTGGGTGGATCCACCGTCTAGCATTCACACAGTGAGTACAGCAATTGATGCTCTGAGGAAGGGGCTGGATAAGTTAATGCTGGTGGGAGTTTTTAATTGTCATCTCTGTGTGAATCCCTTGGACCCCTGGATATCAGGCCCAAGTGTATGGGGATGGAAAGTTTCCACAATGCACACATCACTGAAGGGATTCACATAAATGCTATTTAAAACAACCATAACCTGCTTTTCACCCTGGATAAACTTCTTTGCGCTAAAGGCCTTTTCAAACCTGAAGGCGGCCCCGAAAAAGGTCCCCAGGGCAAAATATCATATCTGTGCTTGTCGAAGAGCATATAAAAGGGAAATTGCCTACTGTGAGTATAGATTAAGAAGAAGTGTTTGGGAAGATGTAGCTCAGGCCAGTGAACTGGTGGACATTGCTCTGTTTGTAAGGTAATTAATCGCCCTGGTTTAGTATGTGGCAATGACCCTAGTCTATGCAATCAGAATACCAAAGCCCACTGGGTGGCGCATTGTGAAGAGATGTATAATGAGGCTGCGACGGGCAATGAGATGGCCCTAGCGACTGCTTTCTTGGGGTGACCAGATAATATCTTTACACTTGAGGAAGTGATTAAAGGCATCGAAGCTCTCTCATATGCTAAAGCGGCCAGGACCGGACGGGATCTCCCCGGATTTGTTCCTGGATGATATCACCCTATGGTCACCCACACTGCTAATGCTCTTCAATGCCGCAATCAAAGAGGTCTTGGCCTCTTCTTGGACATCACCTATAATTGTTCCAATGTTCAAGAAGGGAGGTAAGGACAATCCTCAATGCTATCATTCTCTCTCCCTTGTTGATGTTGAGCAAAAGTCCTGGGCAGGGTGGTGCTTGGGAGAACGCCCCATAGAGATGACGGAACCCAGGGAGGCGCTTTGTCTTCCTGCCATTCCAAACCATTAAATTCAATTTACAAAACTATTGGAATGATTGCTCCTTGAGTCCGAGAGGAGTGATGTCAAGTCCTTGGCTTCATAGTATCTAATCATCTTTGTACCTTTTCCGTCTGCTAGTCACTTCCGGCAGTGCCACGAGGTTTCATTCTGTGCATCAGTGCTTGTGGGGCTGGGTTCTGGGTCATGATACCTGCCTCCTGTAGAACCAGGTGTCCTAGTGTTTCCAATGACCTTTGAGGGGTGCAGACCCCTGTCAAGGGCGTGACTTCCCCCTGTCTGTGATTACCCTTTTGCTGCACGCAAGCTTTCACCCTGCCACCTCACATATTCAGCATATTGTCAATCCCGCCACATCACCAGCAACCAGAAGACAGCATTCAATATACAGTAATGTATTGCCCCCATCATCAAATGCGAAAAGAGAGGCAAAGGATCAGAAAGAGAACAGCATTATGGACTAATGAAGATAAAATGAGGGAAAAAAGAAGATAGCTTAATACATAAATGAATAGATAGAGAAAAATGGGAAGAGAGCTGAGAGGAAAACCATAAAAAGAAAAAGAGAGAGAGCGAGGCAGCGAAACTAAGTAAGCAAAACGTGCAGAAAGAGACGGTTTCTAAGGTTATGAAGAGAGACAGAAGAGATATAGAGGTTGATTTAAATAAAAGGAGAAAGTAACGTAAAGCTGTTGGCAGGGAGAGAGAGAGAGAGAGAGAGAGAGAAAGAGAGAGAGAGAGAGAGAGAGAGAGAGAGGAAGAGAGAGAGAGAGAGAGAGAGAGAAAGAGAGAGAGAGAGAGAGAGAAAAAAGGGAGAGAGACTGACAGAAAGACAGAAAGAGAATAAGACAGGAAGAAAACAAGAGCATTGAGGTACTCCGACAGCTAGAAGCAGAGGGAGGCAGAATACCAGAGTGAGTCAGTGAACCAGAAGAAAGCACAGCAAGGTAGAGAACTAAAGGGAGGGGGGACTTGCAGTAGATAGAGGACCAGAGGAAAGCAGATGACCAGAAAAAGAGAGATGAAATGAGGGAGGTAAAACATACACACCAAGATATTCAAGGCAAGGGGGAGGTAGAGCAGCAGGTGAGGGGGCACAAGGAGGCACAAGCTCAAATTAGACAGGAGCAGAGGCAAGGTACAGGCAACAGGCAGTGCAGATGGGGGCAGGTAGCAGAAGAAGCCGAGAGTTGTCAACAAAGGTCTTAAAAGAAGACAGTCCACTGCTTACCTGGATGTGGTAGCTGTCTGCCCAGGGACCAAGCAGCAGGGGGACATCAGCCACCTGGGAGTAGGATGGGGAGGCCCCCGGAAAGCGGGGTGGGTTTGAGATGGGAAGGATATTTGATGTCACATTCTCAAAGGCATAGGAGCTGCAGGGACTGGAAACACTGAGACACATGTCTCTGAGGGGACACCACTGCTGCCCACTGGGACAGCCCCCTGTGGTATTGCATAGTGGCCTGGCCTGGCAGGAGGCGAAGGGCGACCGGACGAGTTCACAGCCTGGAAGAAAGAAGGCAGATATATAACATGGCGTCGGAGACAGCAAAATACAAAGATCATTGATGGGCAAACGCAGGTCTTCTCTTTACCAGGGGGCGCCAGATGCTGGCTCGGGGCACAGTATGGACGGAAGACCTGGAAACGGACTTGGGTGGCCTTCTTCAGGGCTTTTATTCCAAATTCCAGTGACACAAGCTTTCCAGTGTGACTGAACCACAGCCCAGGGAACAGCATCAGCTGCAGAAAAAAGAACAGGCAACAAAGTGTATTTATTTTAAGTTTAACTTTAATTAAAACAAGTAATAATATGAACATTAGCAACAACTGAAAATGTATAAATATGAATATATAACAGATAATATGGAGTAAAAACAGAATTTGAAGATATCAAAAAGGACATATATTAGCTGCTGTGGAGCAAATATAATGAAAAAATGAACAATAGTGCAGTGGTCACAGGGAACAAGAGGATGGCTATAGGGAACAAGAGGATGGTCATCATTTAGAGGCAGAGGCTTGGTATTGCAAGAGGTGCAAAATATAAACACTATATTTGCCCTTCCTTTCCCCCAAATTAGTCCTTCTCATACCCTGACCCCCATGTCTTTAAAGCGTTTAGTTCCAAGGCGGTCACAGTTATTCTTGTACTTTTTGAGGAGCCACCTCGCCAGATATCATTAGACTGTTCGAGCTAGGAGCACCTACCTTGGGACCTTGCACATCATAGCATGTAAAGCATAACGGCAACGATGTAACATCACCACGATAAACAAAAAGGCACGACCAATCAACGACAATGACAGCACGGCTCAAAGCTCTGCTACGTTATTAAGACCAGACATAACCCTACCAAAGGTCTGATGTTTCCTGGTCAGTATATGTTCTATGGATGGCTAAATGCTTAAGAGTGCCCGCTGCCATGTTAGACCTATGCCAGGTAACATCGCTGTCTTCAAAGATTCCTAGCAGGAAGAGCCTGGACTTCCACCAGTTTGTCACCAAGCCTGACAGTTCTGCAGACCTGCAACTGCTGCAGAAAATACTGGGCGGTCTGCATTGGATCACCCTATATACAAGAGAAGCATCAGCATAGAAGAGCAACCCCCCATTCTGCTTTCTAGGCCTCAGTTGTATCTGGTGTTTCTGAGCATGGCTTCCACCAGCTCCATTAGCAACGCAAACAGAAGCAGTGGAAGTTTACACCTCTTTCTGGGGCCTCATTCCAGGTTCCACTGGGAAGGAATACTCCTTCCACCCTTTTCACTTGCAACAGGCCTCGTATAAAGTAGCCTGACCTAGATCATTGTGTAGGGGCTCAAATGAGAATTCTCTAGCGTGGCAATTGAAATGCTTCAATACTAGGAATCAAATGCTTTTTTCTATATCAAGCAAAAGGCAACTCCAGTGAGACATTATATTTCATTAAAACACATAACATAGGAGGAGCTTGGCGGGCATCCGTGATGGCCGCGTGAGCACAGCGCTCCCCGGACCCCCGCCACTCCCGTCATGATATCCTGAACTTATCCTGATTCCCTACAAGGATTAATGAAGAGGAACCTGGGCTGATCCTAATATTGTTTTTGGATTTCGAATTGGACCGGGGGCACCGAAGCTACGTCGACTCAAACTTTCGGGGCCCACCTTGGTGGCTCGCCCGGGTCTTGGTGAGGCTCTGTTGCCGTGTCTGAGTTGAACAACAGCGGCAGGACCCATGGGCCCCCCTCTTAACTTTCGGTTTCGATTCTGACTCAGACTACGGCTTCCACCGGAGGTGTCTGGTCGGTGCGGAGTACAGCGGCGCGAGGCTACAGTTGCCCCTTTTGCCAGCTCCGTATCCTTCTGGGCCGGTTCACACCTTGACTTGCCCTCGCTGCTGACTTTTTTGGCTCCGGCGCCCTGTCTCCCTGCGGCCATTTTCACCAGGTCGTGTGGGTCCCTCGGGGACGCGGTCTCCACCATGGCGGGCAAGGGGGACCAGGAGAGGCGGAAGACCAAGACGCCCCTTCGCGGAGGCCCGGTCCAGTCTAACATCATGGACCGGTACACACAACCGAAGGTGTCCCCCGGTGCCTCCTTGCCTGGCCCGAGTGCAGTGGGGCCCCCTTTGGAGGCTTCGGCGGAGCCGTCCCTGCAAGACATCATGGGCGCCATCTCTGGCATGAGAGAAACCATCGGCCAACAGTATGAAGCTCTGGCCCACAAAATCGATACTGTGGCTATCGATGTGAACCTTATTCGGGCCGACTTATCTAAAACCAATGAGAAGGTGAAGTCATTGGACCTCAAGTCATCAAGCCTCATGGCCGACGTCTCGGAAATGCAGACGGAGATCGGCAACCTCAGAAAGGTAAACGATTTCATGACTCAGCGCCTGGAGGATTTTGAAAACAGGGCACGGCGTTGTAACGTGCGTGTGATCGGTGTTCCGGAAAATCCTGATCCGCATTCTGTTGATCTCCTGGTTGAGGACTTGATACAAAACTACCTTTCTCCATCCGGATTGAGCAAATTCTTTGCGGTGGAACGTGCCCATCGTGTTCCGGGTGGCCAGGTTAAGCCGGGCGCCCCGCCGAGACCCATTGTCGCTAAACTTTTTCATTATAGGGACCGAGACGCTATCCTGCAGGCCTCGAGAGTTAAGGGCCCCGTGGCTTTCGAAAATGCCACGGTGAACTTTTACCCGGATTTCTCACAGCTGGTGCAGAGACAGCGAATGGGTTTCCGTGGAGTTAAGAAGCGTCTTCGGGACCTGGGTCTGAGATACGCCATGCTTTTTCCTACCAGGCTACGAGTGGAGTACAATGAACGGACCCTTTTCTTTGATCGACCTGATTCGGTGAATGACTGGCTGGACTCTCTGCCGGACAGGCCTAATTTGACTGATCCCACCGAGGACCCGGGTGGTGCCGAGGGTGGCGTGGAGAGCTGAACTTGATATCTGGCCCCTGATTCCGTATTATGTTCTCCCTTCCTGGGTTCTGTACTTGAGCGCTTCTTTTTCTATGTATTCTCCTCTACCTTTCTTCTGTCGGGGTGGCGGGTGGGACAGAGCCTTTTCCTCCTCCGGGGTCTTTTTGTAGAACGGGGTTTTTTGGGCGACAGGCACACTGCATGTTGGGGTGGCTTCTTTGTCTACTGCAGGGGTGCAGGGTGGGGGGTGTTTCCTTGGGTGTTGGGGGGTGGGTTGTTTGGGGGTTTATAGTTTGTGTTTTGTTTTTTCAAGGCGATTCTAATTTGATGAAGGTATTTTCAGTGTCATGCTCATTGGGGGAGGGTTCCTGCATTACTTCGTGGGATGGGGGGTAGCGGGCTGAGGTTTATTTCATGGAATGTCAATGGTCTAGGGGATCGTATAAAGCGGGGGGTGGTGTTGCGATGCCTGCGACGTTTGTCTCCCGATATTGTCTTTTTGCAGGAGACGCACCTAGTGGGCAATACCTGTCACGCGATGAATAGGTGGGGCTATCGTCTTGTTGCGCACTCAGGGTTTACAACGGGTTCCAGGGGGGTGGGCATCCTGGTCCGGGCTTCCCTTCCCCTTGCGATAGATGATGTAATCCTTGATGATCGGGGGCGCTATGCCGTCCTCGTGGGTCGATATGAGGGCAAACCCCTGTCCCTGTTTACCGTCTATGTGCCCCCCGGCTTGCAGACCGCTACCTTTTTTGATTTGGGCCGAGTTCTGTTGGGCCTCCCTGATGGTGCTCTCTTTCTGGCTGGTGACTTTAATTCTGTTCTCTCTGGTCTCAGTGATCGTTACCCCCCTAGGGATACTCCTTCGACCCAACTATGGCTGGGTGGCTTTTTGGATACTTTTGGTTTGGTTGACTGCTGGAGACTTATGCACCCCACTCAACTTCAATATACTTTCCACTCTGGGGCTCATGGGAGCTTGTCTAGACTAGATTACTTCCTCATGCCAGCTGAACAGTCATCGGCTGTCCGCGAGATTAGGCACCTCCCCCGGGGCATCTCAGATCATTCTCCGCTCTGGCTCTGGTTTGATGTGGGGGTGGAGGCGGCGGGCCGGGTGGCTCCTATCAACCCTTGGTACCTGACCTCCCCTGAGACCCGTGGTCAATTGGTTACGTCCTTGGACAACTACTTTCTGGAGAACGAGGGGTCTGTCTCTTCTGCGGTGTCCCTATGGGAGGCTTTTAAGACGGTGATTCGTGGGCAGGCCCTGTCCCTCATTGCTGAAACCAAAAGGGCAAGGAATCGGGAGGTGGTGGAGCTTGAGATGGAAATACTTGAGATGGAGGCTGACCTGGAATCGAGTGTCACTCGTGACAAACTCCATGCCCTCGGTCTGAAGCAATTAGCCTATAAGTCTCTGGTCACGGATGCGGCCAAAATGATGTTTAGAGAGCAACAGGGTCGTCTGTATGATGTTGGAGACAAAGCGGGGAAATTGCTTGCTTGGTTGGACAAGAGGAAAAGGGCGAATCGAGTGGTGCCTGTGATTCAAACTTTGAATGGTGTGAAAGTGACCCGGTTGAAATAGTGGAATGTTTTGCGGACTATTTCCGTGCGGTTTACTCCCCAGTGTCGGAGAGGGATGAAGACGACTCTCGCCTCATGCTGCGCGACATAGCTTTGCCCTGCCTTTCCGATTTGGAGCGATCCTTTATGGAGGCCCCGTTCTCTATGGACGAAATCGCGACTGCAATTCGCTCTCTCCGTTCGGGCAAGGCTTTGGGCCCGAACGGTTTGCCAATCGAGTTATACAAACTGCGTCCTGATAAGATTGCGCCCTATCTTCGGACAATGTTTTCGGAGTCCCGGGAGCGGGGTGTTCTCCCCTATGACCAGCGCCTGGCTACGATTGTGGTAATTCCTAAAGATGGTAAGCCCCGGGATCTTTGTTCGTCTTATAGACCCATCTCCCTGTTAAATGTCGAGCCTAAGGTTCTTGCCAAACTCTTGGCTACCCGCCTCCTCACGGTTGTTAGTGACCTGATTCATCCGGATCAATCCGGATTTATCCCGCACCGTAACACGGCCCTTAATCTACGCCGCCTTCATGGAGCCATCGCGAGGGCGGGGCTTCTGACGGAGCCGGCCATTTTGGCCTCGTTGGACGCCACGATGGCCTTCGACACGATAGAGTGGCCCTACCTTTGGGCGGCTCTTGAGAAGTTTGGTTTTTTTTTGGTTATTTGACGTTCTCGCCTCGTTTGGTAAGAATTCTGGTTTGACTATAAACTGGGCTGAATCCTGTGTCTATGCTATTTCGGGTGCCCTACCCCCATTGCCGAATAGATTTCCTATCCAGGTAGTTCAGTCCGGTTTTAAATATTTGGGGTTTTTTATTACATTGGATTCGTCGCTCCGGTTCGAACGTAATCTCCTTCCCCCGCTTCATAGATTGCGGCTGGACGTGGCTCGCTGGCGTAAATTACCCTTGTCGCCGCTGGGCAGGGCTGCCCTTTTCAAGATGATGTCCTTACCGCGATTCCTTTACGCACTCCAGAATTCCTATGATGATATCCCCGCTACTTACTTCCGAGAGGTCGAGAGTCTACAGAGGCAACTGATTTGGGATGGGCGCCCACGTATCGCACTTGCGAAGCTCACCATCCCTTGGTATGACGGGGGCATAGCGCTTCCTGATATCAGGAGATATTATTGGGCTACGCAGCTGTCAGCCATTAACCACTCGATGTACTCCCCGGGTCCGGATCCGGCCTTTGCAATGGACAGACTCCAACTGCCGGGTGGTAACTTTAATAGAGCGCTTTACTCCAGGTCGGCTGGGCTCCGCCTTACGGGTCCAACTAGGATTGCTGTTAGTGTGTGGCGCGCTGCGAATGTGAGCCTGGGGTGGGATGACCGAGTGACGCTGGCTACTCCGCTTTTTGCATCTGAGCGTCTGGGATGTCTTTGGACTACGAAAGGGTTTGACCGTTGGGACATGATTGGAATTTGTAGAGTGGGTGACGTGTGTGCGAATGGGGCGGTGAAGTCCTTCGAGGCCCTTCGAAATGATTATGACCTGAGTGATAGGGAATTTTTTAGATATTTACAGGTTCGTCATGCCCTCACCTCGGTTCTGGCTTCCGGTGCCGCCGTCCCTGAGTCCTCCCCCCTCGAAGATCGTATACTGGATGGCTATCTCCCTGATAGCACCATCTCCTTGATTTATAAGAAGCTGATTCACAATCGCGCTGACTTGCTCGTTCGACTTAGAGAAGCGTGGGTCGGCGACGGGCTGGAATTAGATGATGAGGATTGGCAATCGGCGTTATCTTCTCCGAAAGAGGTTGCCATTCCTGCCCGTCTCCGTCTGGTTCAGCTCAAGATCCTCCACCGGGTGTATGTTACTGGTCCTCGTTTGGTTGCGATGGGTTTTTCCCCGGATGGCCTATGCAAGCGTGGGTGTGGGATGAGTGCTACGTTCCTTCACATTATTTGGGAGTGTCCGAGGGTGGCTGCCTATTGGACTGCGGTGCTTGAGGTGATGGCTGATGTGACTGGAGTTGCACTGGTGCCGGAGGCCCGGAGATGCTTGTTGAACGTGTGGGAACCTACCGACTGTTTGGTGGCCCAGACCAGATGGGCGACCCTGGGGTATATGGTTGCGAAGCGAAACATAGCGCAACTTTGGGGCTCCCACAGGCCCCCCACTGTCTCTGTGTGGGAAGAAAACATGGACTGGTCTATGTTCTGCGAAAAAACCGTCTACACGGCTAGGGGCAGGCCTAGGGCATGGACGAAGATCTGGTGTCAGTGGAACGCCTATCGTGGAGACATTTGTGCTCCTCCCTTGGTGGAGGCCTCTGATGTTCTTTTATCACCCTAGGTTGATGTTCCTGAAATTTCACGTACTGTCCTTCGGCTTGATTGACCTCCCCGCTGTCCCCCCGCCTTAACTTGTCCTACTGATTGTGACTTCATGTTCCTGATTAGTGGGTTTCCCACCCCTCCAGGGCTGACTCTATGTGTATTATTCCTCCGCCTTGGTGTTTATGTTTGTCGTTTTGGTGTGTTTTAAAAATAAGAAAATTAACTTCTCCTGTTCCATATTGTGGGCGACATTTTGTGTCCAGTTTGTGCCTGACCGCCCGAGTGGCGCCTACTGTTTTGTCTCATATTATGCTCCGATCTTAGCGGCCGGCCCGTGCGGTTGTGGGCCCATCTCTGTACACATGATTTTGTTGCTCAATAAAAGTTTTTAACCAAAAAAAAAACAAAACAAAAAAAAACACATAACATAGCAAGTTATCTCACGTCTATCAATGAGAATGTGATGTGTGCTAGGCTGTGGTAATGTACACATTTGTTTGAGTGTCTTCTGCTCTGTGTGAGATCTGAGCCACACCACAGCCTTACCTCCTGGTGTGTTTAGAGGTGTGTGCCAGGCTGTGGCAGCATCTCCTGTAGTTTTGCCAGGGAGCAAGAATATTTGTTGTTCTGTTTAAAGATGTGTACAATGCTCAGGCAGTATCTTGTGTTTTGTTGGATATTTCTGCCAGGCAATGGCAGGGTTTTTTATGCTCAGAGATGTATGCCAAGGTGTGTCCGTGTTTCCTTCTGTGGTTAGAGATAGAGATGGCAGCACCCCTTGTTATGTTAAGAAATGAGTGTGGTGTGAAAGTGATGTGTGCTGTAGTAAAGTCTCTATATGTTTATAGAGATGTGTGCCAGGATGCAGTAGCATGTTGTGCCATATGCAAGCAGCGGCTGTATCAGTTCTTCTGTGTTACAAAATGTGCCATCTATGCCAACCCTCCTTACCTCAACAGCATCACTGCCCAAGGGAGGAAGCACTGGCACGATGGTGGCATTCTTGACATCATATGCTGTAGTGAATGCAGGCAGACCAGTGAGAAACAGCTCTCCATCGGGCAAGGCAGCTGAAGAAACAAACAACAAATCAGAACAGTCTCATCTTCTCCTTGTAAAGGCAGTCAGTTGACATCCAGTACTCTCACAAACTATAGACTGAGCCTTTCCTACTTTCGCTCCATTTCTTGATCTCTTTTCACCACCTTGATCTGTTGTATTTCTTACCTGATGTTTCCACCTTTAAGCTAACAGGGCACATGACCTGACTACAAAGAAACTAGAATTGTGTCTTAGCGGGGACTGGAAAGCAGGGTGTGTTGTACCGCTGTGAATGGGATGGGAGAGCTGTATAGAATGTTTGGGGGCAGAGGGGAGATGTTTTTGTTAAGTCCCCTGGAATGTCTGTGGCACCTTTACGGCTACTTCATATCTAAAAGACTCCCTGCAAGGCTGTCACACCTCTATTCCAACTCTTCCCTCTGCAGTTGATGGACGGCTAGAATGAGTATCCGTTCAGTGCAGACCAGGACCTATGCGCTGGGCTTATGGGTCTCGGTTGGAACCTTAAACGTTTCTCACTTGAATGCCAAGGCAAAGTTGCTTGACTGCTAAGGGAACTGTGTCAATGTTTGTTTAAATGCATGTGAGGGACATTTTCTTTGGAGGGCTTGACGCCATCATCTGTGGTTGAGTGAACCTACTCCACTTTTGCCAGAGCCTCACATTGTATTTCATTTGTTACACGTCGCAGAAGCTCAAATGATCCAGGAGCTGAGTGGCACTGCCACTGAAGCCCAAATCATCTCCTCCCTTTGAGTAAAGTTGATACACCAAGGACAAGGGAATTAGTAGAATAACTGGCCAGTGCGGACACAAGCCAAAAATGTCCCTTATGGGTTTGTGTAAAAATATTAATCTCAAAATATGAGTTACATTCATATTCCAACCTCAGTCCAAGAATATTTGAGATCATGAATTAGGTGGTGTGTTTGACTATTTTAAATTAATGCTTTTGTAGGTATGGTAGCTATATTGTATAATTGATAATTTTGCAATTGATGTTATTTTTTGCTCTCTTTATAGTTGATATTTCAGGAACATACTTTCACTTTTCCTCCCTCTCTGTAGTTCTTACAAGTCTTTAACGTTCACTATGTAGGATTTTTTGAAACAAGTGTCTCTGATACAGCCACAAGGCAACATGCAAGCGCTAAAGAAACCACTTTAAACAAATTGATACATATATGCAATCATGACTGGTATTTTCTATATATCTGTTTATCTCCTACATCTTTTCTCCTTGATCCCTTCAGCTGTTGCTCTACGATCTATGGAAAGCTAATTGGTCTGGTGTGAACTTTGCTTTCGGGTTTGCAGAGTAGAATCTTCTGTCTCATTGCTTGATCTATCTTCATCTCATAGTCATTATTGATGGGGAGGTGACCTTCGATATGGATCATGAGGGTGGAATTTGGCTCTGGGATCAACAGGACGAGACGATGATGAAAGACAGTAGGATGAGTCTTTGACTCTTTGGTGAGCTATCTACCATGAGCTGCTCTGGTGACTATCCTCCCAGTTTTAAAGGAGGTGTTATATACCCAATAGACACACACATGAAGCACAGCGTTGGATTATACTTACTGCCTGCTCTCTTTTCACAGAGAAAAGAGGACTTGCGCTGACACGGGCTGCTCCTCCAGGCACCTTTTAGGTCAGTATTCAGCTGGACGCAATCCTTATCCCTATCGAAGTGCCCTGGAATACCCCAATTCGGAAAGGAATCCAGGGGGCTTCTGTCCGCCACGTGCAGTGGCCCTGAGGAGCTGGGATCAACCAATCCGATCCACACTGAACCGGCACTAAAAGAAGAGATAGGGGTTAACCTGGAGGAGAGTGACAGTAGGATGTATGTCAGGTCAATGCAGTGAATTAGAAAAGTGATGGCAAAGCACTGGAGAATTATTTTTGGGGGTAATACTAATGGCAGACATACAACCATCCTACACAAGGAGTAGCTCCCTATGTGTGTCTATAATAAGTTTTGTTCTACTACAACACAGAATATTTAATTGTCATGACTAATCAGATAAGTACTGTCACTGTTAATATGTGGCATACTTACATGACAGGTATGTGCATTGTATTTCCAGTTTTCTGTGAAATCTTGATGTTCGCTATGTCGCTTGTTTAGTACTGTGACCTGTGCAGACATGCTTTACAGCCCTTTCTATGGTTCTTACGAATGAGGTGGAGTTTGTGATCTCTGTTTTCCTTACCAACACCTGAGATCTTGCTTCCACTACTGGGCTATTTAACCCCATGACTGGTACCGGTTGTTTCCCTAAAGAATACATGTACTACCTTTGGCAGCCTGTGCTGTGGAGCCCGCATGGAAGGAGCTGCTAACTCCACTGTCCTGCTTGCCAGACAGTTCTGGACCTATGTAATTCCTGATCAAGACTCCACCAGTGATGACCTCAGACTCGGGTCCCAGGGAATCCTTATTGAACAGCATCAAACGAAGGACAGTATGGGAACGCAGGAGTTTTGATCGACCATTAGTGGAGGGTGGCGGGAGAAAGGAGAGTGTAAGTGTAAGTGGGTGATCTTCATTTATTCATCTGGGGCCATATGTATGAAAAAGTCCATTTGCGATTCTCAAATAGCGAGTTTTTGCGAATCGCTATTTGAGAATCGCAAAACGCTATGTATGTAGGATTGCAAAGAATTTTGCGAATCCTACATATTCTTTAATTGATAACTGCAAATTGCAATTCGCAATTAAGGAATACCTCCCTATTCATTCCTATGGGCCTAGAGGCAAGGGAAGACATTCTCAATTTATCATTCTCAATTAGAGAACGCAATTTCAAGGGTGCCAGGGTGTCAAAAGGACAGCCTGTTCCACCCCTGAAATGTGCATGTGAGTCACATGGCACTTTGAAAAATGCAAAAAAGTGCATTTTTTAAAGAAATCACAAATTACCACCAACTTGAAGTTGGTGGTAATTTGCGATTCCTTACAGCCAAATCGCACTTTTATTGTGCTTCTTACATTGCATTTAAGGAATCGCAAATTTGCGATTCCTTAAATGCAATCGCAAAATAGGGAATCGCAAAATTAGCGATTCCTTATTTTGAGAAGGGTGTTTTGTGTCATACATTGGACACTGCTGATTTGCGATCGCAAACTCAGAAATCCTGTGAATTCTGGCATTTGCGATCACAAAATTGCCTTCATACATATGGCCCCTGGTTTCTTTCATATAGTGATCACATTGTCAAGAGGCCACTTCAGAGAGATATGTACGATGTCCAGAAAAAAATACAGGGATTGTTCTGGTCTCCAAACTAATATTAATTCACATATCCCGTGTTGGTCTCACAGACCCCAGTTGCTCTGGGTGACATAAATACAAGCAAGCTGGTAAAGAGCCATATTATTTCCAGGACATTATGAGGGTAAAGGTATGCATCTGTCTGGGAACACTTGCTGTGAAGTACAAGCTTTACTTGTGAGCTCCACGCGGCCTGAGAGCTGCACGTCTCTAACCAGCTAAGTTATGTGAGAAGCATGAGACTGATGCCTCCTCTGTAAGGGGAAACTATCTAAAAAAATCAAAAGTATGCAGAAAATCATCAAGCATATGACTTTGTAGGGTGGTGAGTGTGACTCCCCAAAATGTAGGAGCCACAATTACACTTTTTATTTATTTGGATTCAAAGGGAGACCTACACAGTTCATGGGGATTTGAACACATTCTAGTATTATCATAGTATGCCTGGTAGTCAGGGCATCCCTGGCTGCTAGTGAAGAAACAGGTTTTTACGCAACTTAAAAAACGTAAAGTATTAACAGCATAGCCTACGCTATTTCTCTTGCTGTATCCCAACATACACACATCTGTGTGCTCTCATGGGTGCTAATCATATCTCTTCCGCTATCACCAGAGGTTAAAGTTGTTTTGGGGAAACTGGGGGTTCTGTCATGCAAACCACTGGGACCAGATCGTCCGTGCTAGAGACCACGTACTGTCATGCCACTTAGGCGCCAGGATAGTCATAACAGTTTGAGCAGCTCTGTGGTGATATCTGTTTGCGGATTCGCTGTCCTACCTCTGTACTGACCTCAACCTGCTGAATCTGCCATCACCCACCCCTTTACCCCTCCCTCCAATGCAGCTAGGCAGGTTGTACAGTTACAAAAGATCTGCCATCAATGTCACCCTGCATTTACATTTGTTTGCATCAAAGTATATTTTCTAAATATGTTCTTAGTTCTGTCTCTAGAATACAATGCAAACACTAGTGACACAAACACTTAGAATCGTCAAGATTTGAGTCACACATTTGTGTTCCATCCACTCCAACCTTGTTGAATAAGGGATGGCTCTGCCACGAAGCACAAAGAAACAGCAGGCTGCATTGAAACACATGAGCTGACGAGCTCTGTGAGCACCTGCGCGCTGAGAGTGGCACTAACCCTGAGGAAACTGCGGCAGCACGTCCAGCGACCTATGAGCATTTTCCCCACTGATGAAAGAGGAATCTAGAAACACGTGTCTGGGGATACACTTGAAAAGAATACTGGTACTGGCACTGGCCAACAAACTGTGAGAACTGTATGTGAAGCGAGTAACACTGAACCACATCGACCATGATGCATGAGGTAATTCAGCTGTGACGTGTCAGCAGGGTGCTCCAAATCCCTTTGACTGTTTAAGATGGCTCCCGTGGGCCGTGAGCTGACGAGCTCTGTGAGCACCTGCGCGCTGAGAGTGGCACTAACCCTGAGGAAACTACGGCAGCGTGTCCAGCGACCTATGAGCATTTTCCCCACTGATGAAAGAGGAATCTAGAAACACGTGTCTGGGGATAGACTTGAAAAGAATACTGGTACTGGCACTGGCCAACAAACTGTGAGAACTGTATGTGAAGCGAGTAACACTGAACCACATCGACCATGATGCATGAGGTAATTCAGCTGTGACGTGTCAGCAGGGTGCTCCAAATCCCTTTGACATTTTTATCAGTATAGATTAGGCTATCAATTATATTATTAACCCAACTATTTGGGGGGGAAATCTGCTGCCTGTGAGTATGAGAAGATTGCATTGTGCATCTCTGTGCTGTTCCTGTTCTTTGTAAGGGACTCTTGCTCTGTTGCTGCTGCTGCCTTGGCACAGTACCTGCTGTGAGTGTGTAAGGGAAGCTTGCACCACTGCTGCTTGTGATGTCCTTCTTGCGAGTGTGAGAAGCTTGCACCTCTGCTGCCTGTGTTCTCCTTGTGAGTGTAAGAAGCTTGCACTGCTGCTGCCAGTGATGTCGTTCTTGTGAGTGTGAGAAGCTTGCACCGCTGCTGCTTGTGATGTCCTTTTTGTGAGTGGGAGAAGCTTGCACCTCAGCTGCCTGTGGTCTCCTTGTGAGTGTAAGAAGCTTGCACAGCTGCTGCCTGTGATGTCCTTATTGTGAGTGTGAGAAGCTTGCACCGCTGCTGCCTGTGAGTATGAGAAGATTGCATTGTGCATCTCTGTGCTGTGCCTGTTCTTTGTAAGGGACTCTTGCTCTGTTGCTGCTGCTGCCTTGGCACAGTACCTGCTGTGAGTGTGTAAGGGAAGCTTGCACCACTGCTGCTTGTGATGTCCTTCTTGCGAGTGTGAGAAGCTTGCACCTCTGCTGCCTGTGGTCTCCTTGTGAGTGTAAGAAGCTTGCACTGCTGCTGCCTGTGATGTCGTTCTTGTGAGTGTGAGAAGCTTGCACCGCTGCTGCCTGTGAGTTTGATAAGATTGCATTGTGCATCTCTGTGCTGTGCCTGTTCTTTGTAAGGGACTCTTGCTCTATTGCTGCTGCTGCCTTGGCACAGTACCTGCTGTGAGTGTGTGAGGGAAGCTTGCACCACTGCTGCTTGTGATGTCCTTATTGAGAGTGTGAGAAGCTTGCACCTCTGCTGCCTGTGGTCTCCTTGTGAGTGTAAAAAGCTTGCACAGCTGCTGCCTGTGATGTCCTTCTTGTGAGGTCTCGCAGTTGTGAGAGTTTGAGCTATTGGCATTTTAAATGCAAGTGCCTTTTATTTATGTATTGGTTTTTGAAACATAAATAAAAGGCATTGTCATTTACAATGCCAATATCTTAAACTCTCGCAAATGCGAGACCTATTGCATTGCAAATGCTTGATGGTACTGGTGGCACTGGTAATACCGGTAGCGGTAGTATTGGTGGTGGTGGTACTGGCAGTGGTAGTATATGTGGTGGAGGTACTGGTCGTGTTAGAATTGGTGGTGGTGGTACTGGTAGCAGTAGTATTAGTGGTGGTGGTACTGCTGGCTGTAGTACAGGGAGTGGTAGTACTGGTGGTGGTGGTACTGGTGGTGGTAGTAATGGTGGTGGTGGTGGTACTGGTAGTGGTAGTACTGGTGGTGGTAGTACTGGAGGTGGTGGTACTGGTAGTGGTGGTACTGGTAGTACTGGTGGTGGTGGTAAAACTGGTAGTGGTAGTACTGGTGGTGGTGGTACTGGTGGTGGTGGTACTGGTGGTGGTGGTGGTACCGGTAGTGGTCAGTACTGGTGGTGGTGGTGGTATTGGCAGTGGTAGTATATGTGGTGGAGGTACTGGTAGTGTTAGAATTGGTGGTGGTGGTACTGGTAGCAGTAGTATTGGTGGTGGTGGTACTGCTGGCTGTAGTACTGGTAGTGGTAGTACTGGTGGTGGTGGTACTGGTGGTGGTGGTGGTGGTACTGGTAGTGGTCGCACTGGTGGTGGTGGTACTGGTGGTGGTGGCACTGGTAGTACTGGTGGGTGTAGTACTGGCAATGGTAGTACTGGTGGTGGTAGTACTTGTAGTGGAAGTACTGGTGGTGGTAGTACTGGTGGTGGTAGTACTGGTGGTGGTGGTGGTGGTACTGGTAGTGGTAGTACTGGTGGTGCTGGTGGTGGTGGTACTGGTAGTGGTAGTAGTGGTAGTACTGGTGGTGGTGATACTGGTAGTATTGGTGGTGGTGGTGGTACTGGTAGTGGTAGTATTGGTGGTGGTGGTACTGGTAGTGGTAGTATTGGTGGTGGTGGTACTGGTAGTGGTAGTATTGGTGGCGGTGGTGGTACTGGTAGCGGTAGTACTGGTGGTGGTGGTACTGGTAGCAGTAGCATTGGTGGTGGTGGTACTGCTGGCCGTAGTACTGGTAGTGGTAGTACTGGTGGTGGTGGTACTGGTGGTGGTAGTACTGGTGGTGGTGGTGGTATTGGTAGTGGTAATACTGGTAGTGGTAGTACTGGTGGTCGTGGTACTGGTAGTACTGGTGGTGGTGGTAGTGGTAGTACTGGTGGCTGTAGTACTGGTAGTACTGGTGGTGGTGGTGGTGGTACTGGTAGTGGTAGTACTGGTGGTGGTGGTGGTACTGGTAGTACTGGTGGTGGTAGTACTGGTGGTGGTGGTACTGGTGGTGGTGGTACTGGTACTGGTAGTACTGGTAGTGGTAGTACTGGTAGTGGTGGTGCTGGTGGTGGTGGTACTGGTAGTACTGGTGGTGGTGGTGGTGGTGGTGGTAGTGGTAGTACTGGTGGCTGTAGTAGTGGTAGTACTGGTGGCTGTAGTAGTGGTAGTACTGCTGGTGGTAGTACTGATGGTGGTAGTACTGGTAGTACTGGTGGTGGTGGTACTGGTAGTGGTAGTACTGGTGGTGGTAGTACTGGTAGTGGTCGTATTGGTGGTGGTGGTGGTACTGGTAGTGGTAGTATTGGTGGTGGTACTGGTAGCGGTAGTACTGGTGGTGGTGGTACTGGTAGCAGTAGCATTGGTGGTGGTGGTACTGCTGGCCGTAGTACTGGTAGTGGTAGTACTGGTGGTGGTGGTACTGGTGGTGGTAGTACTGGTGGTGGTAGTGGTATTGGTAGTGGTAGTACTGGTAGTGGTAGTTCTGGTGGTCGTGGTACTGGTAGTACTGGTGGTGGTGGTAGTGGTAGTACTGGTGGCTGTAGTACTGGTGGTGGTGGTGGTACTGGTAGTGGTAGTACTGGTGGTGGTGGTGGTACTGGTAGTACTGGTAGTGGTAGTACTGGTAGTGGTGGTGCTGGTGGTGGTGGTACTGGTAGTACTGGTGGTGGTGGCGGTAGTGGTAGTACTGGTGGCTGTAGTAGTGGTAGTGGTAGTACTGGTGGTGGTGGTACTGGTGGTGGTGGTAGTGGTAGTACTGGTGGCTGTAGTAGTGGTAGTACTGCTGGTGGTAGTACTGGTAGTACTGATGGTGGTAGTACTGGTGGTGGTGGTACTGGTAGTGGTAGTACTGGTGGTGGTGGTACTGGTAGTGGTAGTACTGGTGGTGGTGGTACTGGTAGTACAGGTGGTGGTGGTACTGGTAGTGGTAGTACTGGAGGTGGTGGTACTGGTAGTGGTAGTACTGGTGGTGGTAGTACTGGTGGTGGTAGTACTGGTAGTGGTGGTACTGGTGGTGGTACTGGTAGTGGTAGTGCTAGTGGTGGTGGTACTGCTGGCTGTAGTACTGGTAGTGGTAGTACTGGAGGTGGTGGTACTGGTAGTGGTAGTACTGGTGGTGGTAGTACTGGTGGTGGTAGTACTGGTAGTGGTGGTACTGGTGGTGGTGGTACTGGTAGCGGTAGTACTGGTGATGGTGGTACTGGTAGCAGTAGCATTGGTGGTGGTGGTACTGCTGGCCGTAGTACTGGTAGTGGTAGTACTGGTGGTGGTGGTACTGGTAGTGGTAGTACTGGTGGTGGTAGTGGTACTGGTAGTGGTAGTACTGGTAGTGGTAGTACTGGTGGCCGTGGTACTGGTAGTACTGGTGGTGGTGGTAGTGGTAGTACTGGTAGCTGTAGTACTGGTAGTACTGGTGGTGGTGGTGGTACTGGTAGTGGTAGTACTGGTGGTGGTGGTGGTACTGGTAGTACTGGTGGTGGTAGTACTGGTGGTGGTGGTGGTGGTACTGGTGGTGGTGGTAGTGGTACTGGTAGTACTGGTAGTGGTAGTACTGGTAGTGGTGGTGCTGGTGGTGGTGGTACTGGTAGTACTGGTGGTGGTGGTGGTAGTGGTAGTACTGGTGGCTGTAGTAGTGGTAGTACTGGTGGCTGTAGTAGTGGTAGTACTGCTGGTGGTAGTACTGGTAGTACTGATGGTGGTAGTACTGGTAGTACTGGTGGTGATGGTACTGGTAGTGGTAGTACTGGTGGTGGTGGTACTGGTAGTGGTAGTACTGGTGGTGGTGGTACTGGTAGTACTGGTGGTGGTGGTACTGGTAGTGGTAGTAGTGGTAGTACTGGAGGTGGTGGTACTGGTAGTGGTAGTACTGGTGGTGGTAGTACTGGTGGTGGTAGTACTGGTAGTGGTGGTACTGGTGGTGGTACTGGTAGTGGTAGTACTGGTGGTGGTAGTACTGGTAGTGGTAGTACTGGTGGTGGTACCGGTAGTGGTAGTGCTAGTGGTGGTTGTACTGCTGGCCGTAGTACTGGTAGTGGTAGTACTGGTGGTGGTGGTACTGTTGGTGGTAGTACTGGTGGTGGTAGTGGTACTGGTAGTTGTAGTACTGGTAGTGGTAGTACCGGTGGTAGTGGTACTGGTAGTACTGGTAGTGGTAGTACTGGTAGTGGTAGTACTGGTGGTGGTGGTACTGGTAGTACTGGTGGTGGTGGTAGTACTGGTGGTGGTGGTAGTGGTAGTACTGGTGGCTGTAGTAGTGGTAGTACTGGTGGCTGTAGTAGTGGTAGTACTGGTGGTGGTAGTACTGGTAGTACTGATGGTGGTAGTACTGGTAGTACTGGTGGTGGTAGTGGTACTGGTAGTACTGGTAGTGGTAGTACTGGTTGTGGTAGTACTGGTGGTGGTGGTACTGGTAGTACTGGTGGTGGTGGTAGTACTGGTGGTGGTGGTAGTGGTAGTACCGGTGGCTGTACTAGTGGTAATACTGGTGGCTGTAGTAGTGGTAGTACTGGTGGTGGTAGTACTGGTAGTACTGATGGTGGTAGTACTGGTAGTGGTAGTAGTGGTAGTACTGGAGGTGGTGGTACTGGTAGTGGTAGTACTGGTGGTGGTAGTACTGGTGGTGGTAGTACTGGTGGTGGTAGTACTGGTAGTGGTGGTACTGGTGGTGGTGGTACTGGTAGCGGGAGTACTGGTGGTGGTGGTACTGGTAGCAGTAGCATTGGTGGTGGTGGTACTGCTGGCCGTAGTACTGGTAGTGGTAGTACTGGTGGTGGTGGTACTGGTGGTGGTAGTACTGGTGGTGGTAGTGTTACTGGTAGTGGTAGTACTGGTAGTGGTAGTACTGGTGGTCGTGGTACTGGTAGTACTGGTGGTGGTGGCAGTGGTAGTACTGGTGGCTGTAGTACTGGTAGTACTGGTGGTGGTGGTGGTACTGGTAGTGGTAGTACTGGTGGTGGTGGTGGTACTGGTAATACTGGTGGTGGTGGTGGTAGTGGTAGTACTGGTGGCTGTAGTAGTGGTAGTACTGGTGGCTGTAGTAGTGGTAGTACTGCTGGTGTTAGTGCTGGTAGTACTGATGGTGGTAGTACTGGTAGTACTGGTGGTGGTGGTACTGGTAGTGGTAGTACTGGTGGTGGTGGTACTGGTAGTGGTAGTACTGGTGGTGGTGCTACTTGTAGTACTGGTGGTGGTGGTACTGGTAGTGGTAGTACTGGTGGTGGTAGTACTGGTAGTGGTAGTACTGGTGGTGGTGGTACTGGTAGTACTGGTGGTGGTAGTACTGGTAGTACTGATGGTGGTAGTACTGGTAGTGGTAGTAGTGGTAGTACTGGAGGTGGTGGTACTGGTAGTGGTAGTACTGGTGGTGGTAGTACTGGTGGTGGTAGTACTGGTAGTGGTGGTGCTGGTGGTGGTGGTACTGGTAGTACTGGTGGTGGTGGTGGTAGTGGTAGTACTGGTGGCTGTAGTAGTGGTAGTACTGGTGGCTGTAGTAGTGGTAGTACTGCTGGTGTTAGTGCTGGTAGTACTGATGGTGGTAGTACTGGTAGTACTGGTGGTGGTGGTACTGGTAGTGGTAGTACTGGTGATGGTGGTACTGGTAGTGGTAGTACTGGTGGTGGTGGTACTGGTAGTACTGGTGGTGGTGGTACTGGTAGTGGTAGTAGTGGTAGTACTGGAGGTGGTGGTACTGGTAGTGGTAGTACTGGTGGTGGTAGTACTGGTGGTGGTAGTACTGGTAGTGGTGGTACTGGTAGTGGTAGTACTGGTGGTGGTGGTACTGGTAGTGGTAGTACTGGTGGTGGTACCGGTAGTGGTAGTGCTAGTGGTGGTGGTACTGCTGGCCGTAGTACTGGTAGTGGTAGTACTGGTGGTGGTGGTACTGGTGGTGGTAGTACTGGTGGTGGTAGTGGTACTGGTAGTGGTAGTACTGGTAGTGGTAGTACTGGTGGTCGTGGTAATGGTAGTACTGGTGGTGGTGGTAGTGGTAGTACTGGTGGTGGTGGTGGTACTGGTAGTACTGGTGGTGGTAGTACTGGTGGTGGTGGTACTGGTGGTGGTGGTAGTGGTACTGGTAGTACTGGTAGTGGTAGTACTGGTAGTGGTAGTACTGGTGGTACTGGTAGTACTGGTGGTGGTGGTAGTACTGGTGGTGGTGGTAGTGGTAGTACTGGTGGCTGTAGTAGTGGTAGTACTGGTGGCTGTAGTAGTGGTAGTATTGGTGGTGGTAGTACTGGTAGTACTGATGGTGGTAGTACTGGTAGTACTGGTAGTGGTGGTGGTACTGGTAGTGGTAGTACTGGTGGTGGTGGTACTGGTAGTACTGGTGGTGGTGGTACTGGTAGTGGTAGTAGTGGTAGTACTGGAGGTGGTGGTACTGGTAGTGGTAGTACTGGTGGTGGTAGTACTGGTGTTGGTAGTGGTGGTGGTGGTGGTACTGGTAGCGGTAGTACTGGTGGTGGTGGTACTGGTAGCAGTAGTACTGGTGGTGGTGGTACTGGTAGTACTGGTGGTGGTGGTGAGGAAAATTGAATTTTGCCTTGTCATGTGTCCCTACGTGTTCCCCATCATATGTTATATGTGCATGATTAATATGCATATTAATCCCCTTGACCGAATAAAGATGCATTTACAGTTGTGTCCAACGTTAATATGTTAGTTATCCAGTCCCCCGTAAAAGCAACGTGAATTAGGCTTTCAGGCCTATGTTGCCAACGTCTCTATATTATGCACGTTAAATCATCGAGTTGCACCCGTTTCTAGGCCTCACAGGGCCCGGACACCAGATTCAAGCCTCAAGTCTCCTGAATCACTCCGAGGAGAGATGCAGCCCCGCCCGCATCCCTGACCCTTCACTTACTCCCTGCCAAGCAGCGCGGTGCCCGGCCTGGCCTGCCTGCCTGTCTGCCAAGAATATGTTATGCTTACAGTTATCAGTTCAGCTCCCCGGCTTCACATTCCTAGCTAACGAACCGCATAAATATCTTCATTTATAGTCTAGTCTTCCTGTCTCCATGCAAGAGAATTACTGAATTAATACCCATAAGAAGATTCATAGCACCCGCAATACATGAAGAAATATATGCATGCACTAGCCTTAGTGACAAGTAGCCTTCGCCCTGATGACTTTTAGATTCAAGCAACATGTACTCCAAACACGAGATATCAGATATGCTATAGGTACAGGTCGTTCTGACATCCCAGACTTTAGTCTCCTCTTCTAGTGCTAGGAGTCAGAGCCCCCAGCTCTCCCCAGTTACACGTCATGACCCGTTTGCGCGCACCAGTAGGTTAAAGGTTCCAGCTGCCCATGAAGCCCCCACCATGTATCCACCCACTTATGACACTTTTGTGACGTCTACATCACATGTTTCTGTGCACGCCCTGTGCCCGCCTTCTTTTCACGCCCATATGTTCTTATCTTCCGTTTGTCACTTGTTACGCCTACTGTATTCAATGCAACTGTACTGTTTTACTATATATATTGTATGATGTTAATGAAATAGGAGCTGTCCCCTCTTTTCCTGAGATTGTCCCTTCCTGAGCCTTAGCAGGTGATGGAACCCGATGTCCATTGGCTCGAGCCACTTAATTAAAGCCCGTATGACTCAGATACCACGGATTCTGCCTCTTATTTATTGAGCTATCATTTTCAGTTAATGCATAGAAAAATAGTACCGGTAATTATTTATTTATTTACCACATAATGGCGCCCGAATAGGAACGAGCCCCTTCCCCACGCGCCGGCGATGTAACGCAGGCCCCCTGACCCTTCTACAGCCGTGACGGACCCCTACTGTGCACGTGCAGATATTTCTGCTTCGAGTCTCCCTCAGGCCAACGGAGGAGACGGAGACTGCGGTCCGGCATCCAGACGAGGCGGTGAGGAAGGCGGATCGTCCCGACCAGAGCCCAAGCCGAGAGAGCAAGGTCCGAGGTATCCGGAGGCCCACCTGTTTCCGAAGCCCGAGGCGCATGCGTAGTGCGTAGCAGTAACCAGACGTCGTAGCAGTCCAGTCCAGTCAGAGGCCTTCAGTTTTGCTTCCCGGTGAGTACCGTTGCTGGGAACGTATCTAGACGGGTTCATTAATTTGTCCCCGGTCCGACGGGTTTGGGTACACAGATCCGGTCCGACGTGTTCACCTAGGTGAATACGGTATGACGTGTCTCTTTAGGAGACCGGTATGTTCTGTACTGTTTTAGCAGTGCATCCAGTAATTCTAGTAAGTCTGTTCTCTGATATAGCTCCTCGAGAAGTTCCAGTATTCTGTTTTCGAAGTATTGTGTTTTCAATGTATTCTGTTCGAGCTGTTATCAATGTGTTTTTGATGTCGTGGTATGAGTGATTGTTTTGCTATTCATTACTGTGTTCATTGTGTATTGTGTTCAAGTTCAAGTACGGTTCAAATATGCCTCTGTTTTCAAAGTTACGTCAGATAGGAACCAGAAAAGCGTTACTCGAAGAATCAGTTCCTGTCCCTCCTAGGGACAGTCCTGGACATTTCATGTATCATAAACATGGCTTAGATGCCATACTGTATCTAGACTTATGGGTGGACTACACCAAGGATCTCGAAGAGAAATATAGATGGCCTGTTTCAGGAACATGGGATGCCGAGTGCATCATGAGAGTAGAGGAAGCATTATGGAAAAAGAAAGCCAGACAATCCCAGAAAGATGCCATAGAATTGTGGCGTAAAGAATCGCACAAAAGAACAGAAAAGGAATTTAGAAAAGCAGAACTAAGTAGGGAATCCTCAGAAAAAGCCCAAGAAAGGGAATTACTAGAAGAAGGTGAACGAGTTAGAGCAGAACAGTCAGACAGACAAAGAAATGCCCTTATTAAAGGTATGTATCCCCTTCTCGCCGAGGGTTTGCCTAAGGCGACCCCGGAAACACCCCGTAATTTGCCGCCACCATTAGCTCTGACTAAGCTACGTCATAAACCGACTGCAGCTGAGATCTTTCTTTCTTCCTATTTAGACGATACTGTTCCAGAATATGCTAATACGAATCCTACCCCGCCTGTTCAACCTCAGCCCCCTGTTAATAATGTAATTACTGTGCCTCCAGCTGTTGGTCCCGGGAATCCTGTTAATGTGCCAGTACCCCAGGACCAACCCACATTACGTACTCCTACTTTACCAGTTACATTACCAGCAGCTGCACATTCAGTATTAATTGACGATTCTAGTTCAGGAGGAGCAGGGGGAGGTATTCCTATCACCCCGCCTCAAACAAAACGACTGACGCTCAGAGACGCAGCATTACAGCGCACGCAAAAGGTGGCTACGTACGAAGCCCTCAAAAGGTACCTTACTGATTGTAGATATGACCCAGTGCCAGGCGAGGATCACATGATATTATATTCCGTACGTTTACGGCGAGTTGCAAACTTTTTGATTACCATATCAGATATGAAAGAACATTTAGACAGAATATATCATTTCATCCGAACAGGGGAGAAACCAGAAAGTATTCACGAAGCTATGACACACAGGAAAGTCGAGACTCAAGGCATGATTTTACAATTTTTAATAAATTGTTTAATAAGAGAACAGGATCATCCTGATAAAGACAAAGACGAGATGAAGGTCCTGATAAGATGGAGCGACAATATAGCAGACGGAAAACACAAGACACATAATAGTATAGAAACCATGTACAGAAAGATTCGTAAAGAAATTATAAGCATACACGAGAGGGAGAAAGCAAGGAGAGTAGCCGAGAAAGAGAATGACACTTCAGACGAAGAAGTAGACTCCGAGAATCCAAACAGAATAGCGTATGTAGGTAGGACGAGACCTTTTGACAGACACACATGCCTAGAATACAAGAAAACTTTTCTTCCTCCTGTACCAGAACAGTGTTCTCTTGAACATTTATTCCAGGCTACCGATAAAGTTCTGAAACTACGAATAGGTTACAGTGAGCTTAGTACCATGCATGAACAGGAACTAGCCCGATCAGCAGTTCGATGGACTAGTGATTCTAGCACGTTTCCAGACGAAATAGTGGCCCAAATGTTTCTGAAGCTTCCGCCAGGCGAACAGCGACTGGTGGGTATGTACATGATCCAGCATCTCATTACACTGTACGAGGATCAGCATTCTGATCCAGGTCCTTTATATAATGTATTGAACGAGTTACTCCTAAACAGATGGAAAGGTCTAGGTACCGATTTGATTAGCGTCCTTTTAGAACAACGCCATAAATACAGAACGTTCCTGACTCCACATTTTGTTCCTGTTCCACCCCCAGTAGGAAAGACATTCTACATAGATAGACAGAATCCCTTGCGAGAAGTGCATCCTGTTAAGGGAATGGGGGGTGAGCTCGAACGAGTATTTGTTTACACCCCTATAACGAAAATAGAACTACTAGAAATGAAAAAGTTAGTGCCCTGTCACGATAAAGATCCAGCAGGGTTCCACCGTGAATTAAAAGACATGCTCCGTATGGGAGAATACACGTATCCTGATATCATCAAAATGTTAAAGGTCCTGCTGCCTGCGGGCATATATGAAAAACTCAAAGAGAAAGAATGGGAGGTGGGAGAGAAAAAGATTGACTGGACAGCGTTAGAGAACGAAGATAACACACGAGTTCCAGGTACTGGTCTCGGGGATAAAGCCAAAGAGTTGCCCGAACTGTTAATACAAGTCTTGCCAAGATTACTAGCCACGAAAAAGGAAGACTGGGATGCCATCTCAGCCTGTAAACAGAAACAAGACGAAGACACTAGTGATTTCTATTCCAGATTTGAGAAATGTTTCATTATTAATAGCGGTTTGAAAACAAGTAGTGAGTCGTATCCACATCTCTTTGTTACCAAACTAGTTGAGAATTCTTTACCACAAGTTAAAAATCGAGTATTGAAAGTCGAGAGTACCTGGCAAGCTAATACCCCGTCCCAGATGCTACAGATGCTACAGTATCACCAGAATCGAATCAGGGAAGAGCAAGAACACGAAAGGAGACGTATGAAAGACACGAAAATGAAAGTACTAGTTGCACAGTCTGTTCAATCAGACAGTCAGAAGAGGGGTGCGAATCAGACTAGTCATTCTGCAGCTCCTGTTAAAGGGACATGCAATTACTGTAAACAGCCAGGTCATTATATAAACGAATGTGCAGTTCTGAAACATAACATAGCTACAGGTAAGACGAAAGAGAGACCGCGTCCTCCTAGACAAGAACATGTTCCGCAGAATACGCAACCACCGCAGAACGCACAACAGACAGTTACAGTACCGCAGCCTATAGCTGCCACACAACACGTTACGCAACAGATGTACCAGTACGCACAGTCAGATTACCCAGAATATCAGCAGTATTCATGAAACAGCCTAGAGAGGGAGGTTGGCTTGCCTCTCATTGAGGTTCCTGTAGATCAAGAGGGTCCCTATGTACACAGTCAAGTATTAGGGAAAGACAGAAAGTTTCTGATTGATACAGGGGCAAGTAGGACTACCATCAGTCATGACGAGGTTCCAGGGGCTCCACTCTCAGGCTCAAGAAATGTTTCCCTGGGATTTTCAGGAAAGCCTATTGTTAATGAAATATCGAAACCAGTTTCCCTAGAAGTTGGTCCATTGTCCCGTACTACAGATTTGTTACTTACGAAATCATGTCCAGAAAATTTACTTGGTATTAAAACATTGAAAGAATTGGGTGCAGTAATCTGTTGTTCTCCGGAAGGAGTGAGATTGTTTTTACGTGATTTTAAAGGACATTATGTGTTAAGAGATTTTGATCCAAGATTATTGAATGTACCACAGCATTTATGGGCGCAAGGTCCAACTGATGTAGGTTGTATGCACATTACACCATATCGTGTCACCCTGAAACAAGGAGTTGTATTACCACGAATCCGACAATACAAGTTACCACCTGAGGCTGTAGCAGCCTTATCGAAAATTATTGACGAGCTCATCGCTCAAGGAGTGGTTGTAGAAACTGACTCCAATGTATGTAATTCTCCTATCATTCCGATTCTTAAACGTACTGACCCAAATGCACCTCCAGTTTATCGATTAGTGATTGACCTTCGAGAACTTAATAAATGTATCATACCCCAGTACCCAGTGGTTCCAGACATTTCTTCTCTATTAACTACCATTGATTCTGAAGCTACGTTCTTTACTGTCATTGATCTCAAGAACGCTTTCTTTAGTGTCCCCATTCATCCAGACAGCCAGTTCCTTTTCGGATTCTGTTTAAATGGAAAAAGCTATAAATTCACACGTGCACCTCAAGGTTTCACAGAAAGTCCTAGTATTTACAGTCAAGCACTTAAAAGACAACTAGACAGTATTCACATGCCAACTGACACTGCCCTGCTCCAGTATGTCGATGATCTATTGATCACAGCCCGTACAGAACACGACTGCTAACGAGCGTCACTGACAGTCTTGTATTTCCTGGCAGAGATGGGGCACAAGGTGTCCCCTTCGAAACTGCAATTCTGTGTCCAGTAAGTGGTATACCTTGGACACTTGCTGTCGAAGAGGGGTAGACAGTTGACACCAGACTGTATCCAGTTAATAGCACATCTTCCACAGCCCAAGACACAGAAGGAGGTACGAGCTTTTATCGGCCTCACTTCTTACTGCAGACAATGGATCCCTCAGTACGCATATCTAGCCAAGCCACTGATACAGTTAACAACACAGGAGGCAGCGACATCGACTGTCCTCCCTTGGACCCAGGAACATACACTTGTTTTCAATGAGTTAAAGAAAGCTTTATGTAATGCACCTGTGTTAGCGACACCAAACTATAGTAAACCTTTTACACTTTTTGTTACTGAACGTGATGGTACAGCATTATCTGTTCTCACACAAGATCAAGCAGGACAACACAAGCCTTGTGCTTATTTTTCTAGCACATTAGATCCAGTAGCCCAGGCTTTGCCTGCGTGCCTCAAGTCAGTTGCAGCCACAGCTCTAGCTATCAGACAAAGTGATTCCATAGTGTTAGGACACTCCCTGACAGTACAAGTTCCACACTCCGTGGAAGTTCTTTTAAACCGAACACAGACTCAGCACTTGACAATTGCACGATTAACAGGATATGAACTGACATTGTTTCAGCCACACATAGAAATCAGACGCTGCAACATTTTAAATCCTGCTACACTGTTACCCTCGATTACATCGAACCCTGCCACACATGATTGTGTGGAAGTCATTAACACCATGACGAAGCCAAGACAAGACTTGACGGACATTGCATTACCTGATCCAGACCTGACACTTTACGTGGATGGTTCATGTATGAGAACAAGTACAGGAGAGTTAGTAGCCGCATATGCAGTGACTACTGAAACTGAAGTTATAGAAACACATCGTATTGACACCTTGTCAGCTCAAGCAGCAGAGCTCATTGCTCTGACCCAAGCCTGCATACGAGCCAAGAACCTAAAAGTAAACATATATACAGATTCACGTTATGTTTTCGGAGTCGTTCACGACTTTGGAGTCCTTTGGCAAGAAAGAGGTTTCATGACCTCTCATGGAGCCAAGATTCAGCATGGCCCCCTCATTCAAGCTCTTTTAGAAGCAATACATTTACCGACAGCTATTGCCATTATGAAGTGCAAAGCACATACGAAAGCCACTGACACCATTTCCCAGGGTAACGATCTAGCAGATCGAACAGCCAAGCTTACAGCTCAGACTCCAAACGTTCCAGTCAACACGACAAAGACAGATGTTCCAGTTCAGACGACTTGTATGACAGTTAAGGACCCTACACAAGACGTACTAGACATACAGACACATGCTACCCCAGACGAAATCAAGAAATGGTCTGAACAAGGAGGGGTCCAGACAGATCAGGGATGGTTGACGAAGGGAAAAGCCACATGGTTTCTCCCCGACTCTATGGTTCAAGTCATTATTAACACAGCACATAGTCCAGCACATTTAGGAGAAAAAGCCATGTTAGACAGCATCCAGAACCTCTGGTTTAACAAGCATTTACGAGCAGCAGCGAAGCAGAAAGTGCGTACCTGCATGATCTGTTGTCAGTTCAATCCAGGTAAAGGTGTCCCCGTGGAACAAGGTGGATTCCATCCTCCTGACCACCCTTTTGAAGTCCTCCAGATGGATTATATTCAGATGGATCGATGCCGAGGTTTCAAGTATGTCCTCGTAGTTGTATGCGCCTTGTCCAGATGGACAGAAGCATATCCAGTCCCAGATTACACTGCCGCGACCACTGCCAGGCAGTTGGTACGTGAGTTCTTCCCACGCTATGGTTTGCCCAGGGTCGTGTATTCAGATAACGGACAGCCATTCTCGTCCGAACTCATGAAACAGGTATCACTTCTGTTAGGGTACCAGTGGAAATTCCATTGCGTACGACATCCCGAGGCAGCTGGCCTCGTCGAGAGACATAATCAAACTCTGAAAATACGAATAGCGAAGGTCTGTGCCGAAAAAGGTGTAGATTGGATGGTAGCCCTGCCGGTTGCCCTCTTCCATATGAGAATGGTCGCTCACTCCCGATCGGGTTTGTCACCTTACGAAGTAGTGTTTGGTCGTCCCCCAAACCTGTGGGGTACACCTATGCCACGTAAAATCACCGATGTTGACAGTAATATGCTGACAGATTACCTAGCTTCCTTGATGTCTGCACTACTCTCTTGTCGTTCACAGGTCGCGGCTGCCTTTCCAGACAACACCCAGGTGAAACCGCACGAGGTCGTTCCAGGCGATTTGGTCCTCGTTAGGAATTTCGATCGTTCAAGCCCCCTGGAGCCCCGCTGGAAGGAGCCGAAACTTGTTCTGATGACCACAAGGACTGCCGTGAAGCTGGAAGGCAGGAAGGGCTGGCTTCACTCCAGCCACGTCAAGCGTTTCCATGGACTGTGTCCAAAGACTTTTTTCAAGGACTGCCCCGATACTGACTCTAAACTTCCCCTGTTAGAGAAAACTCCGCAGCAGGAGTATAAACTCAAATTGAGGTCTAGCAAGTCAGACAGTTTAATTGTTTAAGTCCCTCTCGGGTGAAGCGGTTAGACGGGTTCCTGACATGTATGAGATAGACCCCCATAGTGAGAGAGATAGACGAAACTCTAAGAAAATACGTTACTGTAAGAATCTGCACAGCAGATGTGTTGTTACATTATTGTTTATGTTATTTCTGAGTCTTACGATCACATGTATAAGTTATGTTTTACATGTATTTTTTCCTCCTCTTGGTTCGCATGTACATTTTTCCTCTAATGATACAGTAGAGCACACTTTTAGTGAACTACCCCCTCACGAGTTATCCTACCGACTTGCAATGCGCAACAATACTTTTATTCTATGTTACACTATTCACACCAGACCAGCAATGCCACTAATTGTTGGATGTGTGGTCGACTCCCCCCTTACCAGACACCGAAGGGAGTTCTGCCACTCTTTCCCTATCCGTTTTCACACAATGGTTCGTGTGGAGCATGGTTTATGTTAACATCATCCTTAGACGATAAGTCCCTTCTGAATAAGACATGTTTCCCAGACAAGGAAGGTCTTTCCCATAGGACAGGGTTAGATCTAGAAAATGAAGTATATGATCTAGGTAATTTCTCCTCCAACTTCATGGTTTTGAATGTTCAGTCCGAGACTACTCCAGATTTGCCTTCTATAACAGTTCTACCAGTGAAAGGCGAATTATGTGTTAGAAAGAATGGTTCAGTACACCTAGGACACAGTGATTGTACTACTGTGGTCGAGTATAGTGACAGTGGGAAATCTACTTTCAAAGCCTCACGTCATTCTTATTTTATATGTGGTCAGACCGCATATGTACGTCTGCCCCTAGATTGGGATGGAACATGTTACATTGCCTTCCTACTGCCACCAGTTTTCCTAGCCCCATCCGATTATCACAGAAATACACATCTAGTACACGTCAGACATAGAAGGGAGATTGAGTCCCCAATTGTCGATCAGACTGAAACTGCATTAGAACAGTATACAGATTTCAATAAAGGTTTCTTCTTCTTCATAGGTCCTGTCCAGAATAGTAAATTAATACGCAGGTTAACCAGAACCCTTGAAGCAGTAGTGAATGAGACTACTTCCGCCCTAGGTAACCTAACAGAAGAGCAGTCTGCTATGAGATTTGTTGTTCTTCAGAACCGCCTTGTTCTTGACGTCACACTGGCTGATAGGGGCCGAGCTTGTAGAGTCATCGGATCTAGTTGTTGCGTTTTCATTCCTAATAACGCACCGTCTGTATATTCAGCAATAACAAGACTTCATAAAATAGCCCATCAGCTACACCAGAATCCAGGCACCTGGACATGGTCCGGTTGGCTCTGGAGTATAATATCTGCATGGGGATGGAAAGTACTGTCATTCCTAGGAATAGTAGTAATGATCATATTCAGTTGTTGTCTCTGTTTACAATGTGGCCCGGCGATTTGCGGCTTGTGCGCTACATCTTGTATTCCACGTCCAAAGTCCTATTCCCAAAAGATAAGAGATGAGCAAATGATGCTCTATGAACAGATAGATGGTATCATGAATATTGATGTTTCATGAAGGAAACGTAGGGAACAAGGAGGGAATGAGGAAAATTGAATTTTGCCTTGTCATGTGTCCCTACGTGTTCCCCATCATATGTTATATGTGCATGATTAATATGCATATTAATCCCCTTGACCGAATAAAGATGCATTTACAGTTGTGTCCAACGTTAATATGTTAGTTATCCAGTCCCCCGTAAAAGCAACGTGAATTAGGCTTTCAGGCCTATGTTGCCAACGTCTCTATATTATGCACGTTAAATCATCGAGTTGCACCCGTTTCTAGGCCTCACAGGGCCCGGACACCAGATTCAAGCCTCAAGTCTCCTGAATCACTCCGAGGAGAGATGCAGCCCCGCCCGCATCCCTGACCCTTCACTTACTCCCTGCCAAGCAGCGCGGTGCCCGGCCTGGCCTGCCTGCCTGTCTGCCAAGAATATGTTATGCTTACAGTTATCAGTTCAGCTCCCCGGCTTCACATTCCTAGCTAACGAACCGCATAAATATCTTCATTTATAGTCTAGTCTTCCTGTCTCCATGCAAGAGAATTACTGAATTAATACCCATAAGAAGATTCATAGCACCCGCAATACATGAAGAAATATATGCATGCACTAGCCTTAGTGACAAGTAGCCTTCGCCCTGATGACTTTTAGATTCAAGCAACATGTACTCCAAACACGAGATATCAGATATGCTATAGGTACAGGTCGTTCTGACATCCCAGACTTTAGTCTCCTCTTCTAGTGCTAGGAGTCAGAGCCCCCAGCTCTCCCCAGTTACACGTCATGACCCGTTTGCGCGCACCAGTAGGTTAAAGGTTCCAGCTGCCCATGAAGCCCCCACCATGTATCCACCCACTTATGACACTTTTGTGACGTCTACATCACATGTTTCTGTGCACGCCCTGTGCACGCCTTCTTTTCACGCCCATATGTTCTTATCTTCCGTTTGTCACTTGTTACGCCTACTGTATTCAATGCAACTGTACTGTTTTACTATATATATTGTATGATGTTAATGAAATAGGAGCTGTCCCCTCTTTTCCTGAGATTGTCCCTTCCTGAGCCTTAGCAGGTGATGGAACCCGATGTCCATTGGCTCGAGCCACTTAATTAAAGCCTGTATGACTCAGATACCACGGATTCTGCCTCTTATTTATTGAGCTATCATTTTCAGTTAATGCATAGAAAAATAGTACCGGTAATTATTTATTTATTTACCACAGTGGTTCTGGTAGTGGTAGTAGTGGTAGTACTGGAGGTGGTGGTACTGGTAGTGGTAGTACTGGTGGTGGTAGTACTGGTGGTGGTAGTACTGGTAGTGGTGGTACTGGTGGTGGTACTTGTAGTGGTAGTACTGGTGGTGGTGGTAGTGGTAGTACTGGTGGTGGTACCGGTAGTGGTAGTGCTAGTGGTGGTGGTACTGCTGGCCGTAGTACTGGTAGTGGTAGTACTGGTGGTGGTGGTACTGGTGGTGGTAGTACTGGTGGTGGTAGTGGTACTGGTAGTGGTAGTACTGGTAGTGGTAGTACTGGTGGTCGTGGTACTGGTAGTACTGGTGGTGGTGGTAGTGGTAGTACTGGTGGCTGTAGTACTGGTAGTACTGGTGGAGGTGGTGGTACTGGTAGTGGTAGTACTGGTGGTGGTGGTGGTACTGGTAGTACTGGTGGTGGTAGTAATGGTGGTGGTGGTAGTGGTACTGGTAGTACTGGTAGTGGTAGTACTGGTAATGGTAGTACTGGTGGTGGTGGTACTGGTAGTACTGGTGGCTGTAGTAGTGGTAGTACTGGTGGCTGTAGTAGTGGTAGTACTGGTGGTGGTAGTACTGGTAGTACTGATGGTGGTAGTACTGGTAGTACTGGTGGTGGTGGTGGTAATGGTAGTGGTAGTACTGGTGGTGGTGGTACTGGTAGTGGTAGTACTGGTGGTGGTGGTACTGGTAGTACTGGTGGTGGTGGTACTGGTAGTGGTAGTAGTGGTAGTACTGGAGGTGGTGGTACTCGTCGTGGTGGTACTCGTCGTGGTAGTACTGGTGGTGGTAGTACTGGTAGCAGTAGCATTGGTGATGGTGGTACTGCTGGCCGTAGTACTTGTAGTGGTAGTACTGGTGGTGGTGGTACTGGTAGCAGTAGCATTGGTGATGGTGGTACTGCTGGCCGTAGTACTTGTAGTGGTAGTACTGGTGGTGGTGGTACTGGTGGTGGTAGTACTGGTGGTGGTAGTGGTACTGGTAGTGGTAGTACTGGTAGTGGTAGTTCTGGTGGTCGTGGTACTGGTAGTACTGGTGGTGGTGGTAGTGGTAGTACTGGTGGCTGTAGTACTGATAGTACTAGTGGTGGTGGTGGTGGTACTGGTAGTGGTAGTACTGGTGGTGGTGGTGGTACTGGTAGTGGTAGTACTGGTGGTGGTGGTGGTACTGGTAGTACTGGTGGTGGTAGTACTGGTGGTGGTGGTACTGGTGGTGGTGGTAGTGGTACTGGTAGTACTGGTAGTGGTAGTACTGGTAGTGGTAGTACTGGTGGTGGTGGTACTGGTAGTACTGGTGGTGGTGGTAGAACTGGTGGTGGTGGTAGTGGTAGTACTGGTGGCTGTAGTAATGGTAGTACTTGTGGCTGTAGTAGTGGTAGTACTGGTGGTGGTAGTAATGATGGTGGTAGTACTGGTAGTACTGGTGGTGGTGGTGGTACTGGTAGTGGTAGTACTGGTGGTGGTGGTACTGGTAGTGGTAGTACTGGTGGTGGTGGTACTGGTAGTACTGGTGGTGGCGGTACTGGTAGTACTGGTGGTGGTGGTACTGGTAGTGGTAGTAGTGGTAGTACTGGAGGTGGTGGTACTGGTAGTAGTAGTACTGGTGGTGGTAGTACTGGTGGTGGTAGTACTGGTAGTGGTGGTACTGGTGGTGGTGGTACTGGTAGCGGTAGTACTGGTGGTGGTGGTACTGGTAGCAGTAGCATTGGTGGTGGTGGTGGTGGTACTGCTGGCCGTAGTACTGGTAGTGGTAGTACTGGTGGTGGTGGTACTGGTAGTGGTAGTACTGGTGGTGGTAGTGGTACTGGTAGTGGTAGTACTGATAGTGGTAGTACTGGTGGCCGTGGTACTGGTAGTACTGGTGGTGGTGGTAGTGGTAGTACTGGTGGCTGTAGTACTGGTAGTCCTGGTGGTGGTGGTGGTACTGGTAGTGGTAGTACTGGTGGTGGTGGTGGTGGTGGTGGTAGTACTGGTGGTGGTAGTACTGGTGGTGGTGGTACTGGTGGTGGTGGTAGTAGTACTGGTAGTACTGGTAGTGGTAGTACTGGTAGTGGTGGTGCTGGTGGTGGTGGTACTGGTAGTACTGGTGGTGGTGGTGGTAGTGGTAGTACTGGTGGCTGTAGTAGTGGTAGTACTGGTGGCTGTAGTTGTGGTAGTACTGCTGGTGGTAGTACTGGTAGTACTGATGGTGGTAGTACTGGTGGTGGTGGTACTGGTAGTGGTAGTACTGGTGGTGGTGGTACTGGTAGTACTGGTGGTGGTGGTACTGGTAGTGGTAGTAGTGGTAGTACTGGAGGTGGTGGTACTGGTAGTGGTAGTACTGGTGGTGGTAGTACTGGTGGTGGTAGTACTGGAAGTGGTGGTACTGGTGGTGGTACTGGTAGTGGCAGTACTGGTGGTGGTGGTACTGGTAGTGGTAGTACTGGTGGTGGTACCGGTAGTGGTAGTGCTAGTGGTGGTGGTACTGCTGGCCGTAGTACTGGTAGTGGTAGTACTGTTGGTGGTGGTACTGTTGGTGGTAGTACTGGTGGTGGTAGTGGTACTGGTAGTGGTAGTACTGGTAGTGGTAGTACTGGTGGTCGTGGTACAGAAATAGCCAACACGTTTCGTCGTGATATTCTCCACGGACTTCCTCATGGCTACAAACCGAAAACAAATGCAACATATCACAAATCCGGCTCATATTCATGTTAAAAAACAATTAATAATACCCAAGTGAGAATAATAAATTCTCCGCCCAATTAAAAGAAAGGTGCGAGAATCAACATATTCAAATGAACTGTGCCCCCCACATATTGCAGTGAAATAGGAGTGCATTTAGACAACATCATGCTAGCAAGCCACCGTGTAACGTGAGGCACACTAAATAAGGAAAGGACGGGTTAAAAATATAGACAATCAATAGGGCATCTGATTCCTGTCAACATGCTCATGTCAAGTGTGTGACACGCCTGAGTGAAAACATCCCCCTCTCTGGATACAGCGCGCAGACTACCCATGCTAATACAAAGTGATTCCGTGCAGTTACAGGCGAGCACAATCATTGTGTAACTCATTCGGTAATCTGTATTTAAATACTGCCTTTTTTTCAGCCCCTAAAAAGCTGCAGACGAACGCGCGCCCTATACATGCAATGCAGAATGGTGAACGCGCTCCCACCATCTGGATTGCATTAGAAGGGCACCCTGACAGCTCCTAATTAAAATTAATGGACTGCCGTGCGCGAAACCGCACAGAAAATGCCAAAAATGGCGGACGAACATTACATATGCCCTATCGCATCAAGACTACTAAAAAAACAGCACCGCGAGGACCAATCACCATTCAGATTATAAAATAAAGCACTGCAAATGCACGAGCACAGAGGAATTTTTCCAGCACGAGCCAGAAACCCCCTAACAATACGGCTCGCAGCTCCTCCCCACTTCTGATGAAGTGGTGACGTCGCCGAGCCCGTAAAAAGAACTTGTGAGAAAGAGATAAAAGGACAGGGAGTATCTGAAGGTGGATGAAAGAGGCATGAGGCAGAGTCAAGATCAGGTAGCTTTGGTATTTAGTTTAGCACCCTGAAGTGCTAAACTCTGTGGGGAACCACAGAGTTCTGACTGGTGGAACTTCTTCTATCTCTCCCAGTGGGTACCCTTGACCTGACGATCCATTAATGACTGGGCTGCCAGATGATAGCGGTCATAGTATTAAATGGAACATGTCAACTGCAAGTTTCGTGGGGCGGCTGAACTTCTAATTTAGGGTGGGTCACCAAATCTGCCAAACTCTAAATGAAGACTTAGGGGCTTATTTACAAGCGCCTTGCGCCACTTTTGCGTCACTTTTCCCATGTTAAAAGTGAAGCAAAAGTGGCGCAAGGGGCTTGTAAATCTGCCCCTAAGTATTAACAGTCTTTTTCAAGTTGGACAGCCCCTTAGTAAATTTCAGCATTCTAAATCCAATCCATTGTTTGCAGAATTATTGACGAATTACTTAAAAAAATTACAGAATCCATTATCACATAAAAGAAACAAACTGCATACCAAATCTAAATGCATCCTGAGGAAGGCCCTGATATTCAAAGAAAGGCTGAAGTGGGTTGATAAAAACCTGAAGGCACACTAGAATCAAAGAACCAATAAGTATTAGAAAGTATTATCTGCTCTCCCTAGATAAACCAGTCCTGAATTTGGGCATAATAATACAAAAACATGTATTCAACTAACCAATAATGGAAAACATCTTAAACTGACACTAAGCAAGAAGACACATTTTCAGTAGTTTTCTAAATGTAAGGTGATATTTGGTTTCCTAAATTTTCACCTGAAGGTCATTCCAAAATTCTGTAGCTTGAAAGAAAAAATGTATAGCCAACATAATTTTCTTTTTTAAATGTTGGCACACAAAGCATCAGTGATAACGATGTATGGCATGGTACATACTATCTGAATTTATTTATTAGGCATGGTGGACTGATTCCATAGATTGCTCTGTGAACAATACAGGGACATACCATGGGGTAACTTATATATTCATTAGCTCAGTTACCTGTCAATGGTTAGACTCAGCAGAGCTTCAGAGCTGAGGAACGTGATCTTGACGACTAAGCCAAAGCCAGCACTTTCAATCAATCAGGTAATTATGAAGCGTGCTACTCACCGGTGAAGGTCTCAAGGCACTGGGGAGGGGGAGGTGCAGCTCTGGGTCAGTCGAAGAGCCAGATCTTGAGGTTCTTACTGAAGGTGTGCAGAGTGAGGGAGCGTCCGATGTTGATCAGGAGCTTGTTCCAGGCCTTAGCCGCGATGTAGGAGAAGGCTCTTCCACCTGCTCTGGTTCTGCGGATGTGCGGGGTTTGTGCAAGGGTGAGGTCGGCGGAGCGGAGGTTTCTCCTGGGTATGTGGAAGTAGATTATTTTATTGAGGTATTTGGGTCCGGTGTTTTGGAGAGATTTATAGGTGTGGTTGAGTAGCTTGAAAGTTACTCTCTTCTCGACGGGGAGCCAGTGGAGGTCTCGCAGAGGTTGGGTGATGTGTTCATATCGTGGGATGCCGAGGACGAGTCTGGCCGCGGTGTTCTGGATGGTCTGGAGTTTGCGATTCCAGCGTAGAGGGCATTTCCATAGTCCAGTCTGCTTGTTATGAGTGCGTGGGTGATGGTCTTTCTGGATTCGGGGGGGGGGGATACATTTGAAGGTCTTGCGAAGGATGCGGAGGGTGTTGAAGCAGGTGGAGGTGACGACGTTGATTTGGCGGGTCATGGTGAGGGAGGAGTTGAGTATGATGCAAAGTTTTTGGGCCTAGTTCGAGGGGGTGGGGGTGTTGTCGAGGGTGGTGGGCCACCAGAAGTTGTCCCAAGCTGAGGGGCTGGGTCCGAGGACGAGGGCTTCTGTCTTCTCCGAGTTGAGCTTCAGAGAGCTGAGGCTCATCCCGCATGTAACGTCTTCCATTCCTTCCTGGAAGCTGAGTCTGGCTGTGTCCCATTCCTTCATGAAGGAGAGTCTGAGTTGGGTGTCGTCGGTGAAGGACACTATGCTGATTCCATTCTGTCTGACCATGGCGGCGAGGGGAGCCATGTAGATGTTGAAGAGCATGGAACTGAGCGACGGTCCTTGGGGTACTCCGCAGTTTATGTCTATGGGTTCGGAGAGGGAGGACGGAAGTCTGATCCTTTGGGTTTTGCCGGCGAGGAAGGAGCGGAGCCAGTCGAGAGCTTTTTCCTGCATCCTGGCATCGTGGAGTCTGGCTGTGAGAGTGTGGTGGGAGACGGTGTCGAAGGCTGCAGAGAGGTCTAGTGGGATAAAGGCCGCGTTGTGGCCTAGGTCGAGGAGCGTGCAGATGTCGTCTATGGCTGCGAGGAGGGCGGTCTCGGTGCTGTGCTTGCTGCTAAATCTGGATTGGGAAGGGTCGAGGATGGCGTTCTCCTCGATGAAGTTTGTCAGCTGGGCGTTGACAATCTTCTCAGTGACTTTGGCCGTGAAGAAAAAGCGAGAGCACTTTGATACCAAGACATTGAGGCATGACCTAATCTGAAACAGACAGGTACATCTGAATCATATAGCTAATCCCTGATATTATTAGAGCCAGTCCCACATGGGTTTTATGTGTGAAGCTCAACAGATTGGAAATGGGCCTTTGTAGTGTAGAAGTGAAACACTTTATGAAAAAATAGTGGCTAATATGCATTTGGTTTAGTTAGTGTATCTAGTCAGCATTAACAAGAGCGATTTCCACAAGATTACTCTACACTCTGCCCGTGGTCTCCCCAACTCTTTTCTTTAGCTGTTGAGCCGCTGGCAGTCACCTTACACACACACAGTCAAGCCTGGGGAATCACACTGGGAGAGGGCTGCACTCGGTTTCACTCTATGCCGAAGACTTACTCTTAAATTTAAGAGACCTACACACAATTCCTCCGGCCAAAGCACCTATATTTGACAGGTTGGCACCAATCTTGAGACTTACAGTTAATTGGCGAAATCATGCTTCTACTCCTTTGATGCAGATAGCCCGGACCCCACCTATTATGTTGGAGGTGCCCTCCTGACTTGGCAACCCGTAACATTGCGATGCCTAGGTATTCATGTTTACATAGAATCTGCTTGACTTGTTTGAAGGTACCTTTACCTGTACAGGGTCCTCGATACAGGCACAGTCGGCGTTTTGGAAATCATTCCTGCTTTCGGTTGCAGGGCGGATCGCCCTTGTCAAGATGATAATAATGCTACCTCACTCAATGTATTATTTTGCCAATCTTCCCCTTTACATCTCTAACTCTTTCTTTCATATACTTGAGAAGCTCACAAGGGAACTCCTCAGGCACAACAAGCCCTTTAGGGTGGCACTCTAAAAATGTCACTTACCAACAACAGGGAGGGCTACCTGTCCCCAATTCGAAAATTAATGTTTAGCCTCTCAGTTGCAATGGGTGGCTCGATGGTAGGCATGACTTCAACTAGCACGCACGGCCACAACGGGCCCAGCTTTGAGTCTGCATTGCATATTATACCTATTTCATTCCTGCAGCAAAATAACATCCGCGTCCCCTGCACTGTTGCGTGCAGCACACAAGTGCTATAAATGGAGTCTACTGCTCACTAAAGCTATCCAGCCATTTGCCCCTGCCCTTCCACTACTGGGTACCCCGAGGGGAGACTGAACCACTTCTGCGAGGTAGCTTGCTGCCTTGCATGAGCCAAGCCTACACACGTTGGGAGATGATATTTACCACGAAGGTTCCCTTACACCATTTGAGACCCTACTGGCAGGACCTGGTCATTTCCTACTACACAATTCCATGTTAGGGGCACTAGATGCATGGTGGGGCGGTATGCAGCAGGAACGCCCAAAGCACCTCACTGTTCAATATCTTCGTCATGGGCACGGGCTGCCATTTAAAGCGGTGGTTTAATGACTTGTTGCGCACGCACGCTGCACTCCTACTGGCTCCTCGACATTTCTCTTGGGAAACAGACCTGGGCCGTCCTTGCACAGATAAAGTGAGGAAAGCCATAGTTGAATATCCAGCGCTTCTTTCACGCAACACACTTTCGTCTAATACAATACTAAATCATTACTACCACTGTTCCAATGCCACTTGCCCTGGCGCTCCCTCCCCGATGCTGGGCTGTTACATATGCTTGGGGAAACTCCCTCCCTTCACCAATATTGGCTGGGTGTAAATGTAAATTGATACTTGTATAGCGCACTACTCACCCGCAAGGGTCACAAGGCGCTTGTACGAATACCGCTGTGGAACCCATCCTGGCTTTCCCTGTGAGGTGTCCACTCCTGGGCACCCCCAAGGTGGAGGCCAGGCATCCTTAGCGTTGTGGGGGCCGTTGTGGAGATTAAGCAAGCTATTGCCCAGAGTTGCAGAGTGGGACCCATGATTAGAATAGGCACCGAGGCGAGAATTATCAGGTCCGTGGAATTTTGAGCCCAAGACCCGCCGAGGCGGGGAATTGAACCCTGGTCCCGGGCTAGACCTCTGCATCAGGGTCTGCCGCTCTAACCATTGAGCCACACTTCTCCACATCACCACATGCTAGGCAACCTGCACGACATGACCCGTACCCCACACCTGGGAGGTCTGCCTGTTAGGTCTTAATCGCAGGGACAAGAAACATAGAGCCCGCATGAGATTCATGGACCTGGGTATTCTCCTAACCAAGAGATTGAGCGCCCACCGGTGAAAGTCCCGGTAACTCCTGTGCTCACTGCTTGGGAGCTCTCCCTGCAGGCCTGGGCCCGAGCCGAAGGTTCTGCTGTATACAGGGAAGACATGTGGGGTCTGCGAAAACATCTGGGATGCCATCCTAGCCAACATCCTAACTGCTCTGACACCTGCCAACGAACCGCCAGGCTCTGCCTCGTCTCCAGAGATTGCAGGCACCTCCCCCGACTATCAACCTATCGCCGGGAATGGTTGCTGCTCTCCTCTAAATATATTCATTTCCGACACAACAGCTATATCTTTCTTTGTTGATTCACACTGTGTCTCTGTAAGAATGCTCTTTTCCCCCTCTCCTCCTGTTATACTGTGGCTCGGACCTGATTTTGTTATTGTCAGTCTGGTTTCAATTTTTGTTATTTCTGTTTCATACATACTGCTTAATGAATCTTCTGACTGCTGCACTGGGGCCATCTGCTGTTAACGCCTAGATGCGTTATGGGTCACATATCTCTTATATATGATAGAAATATGCACTATTTGTATCCTAGAAGATGCAATAAAGACATTTAAACAAAAAAACAAGAGTGATTGCCACATTCCAGAATAGTGCATGTTTATTTGCCGTTCAGAAGGTACACTTGTTCATGTGTTTATTTTGCTTTCATGAAATTATTGAAATTCAGCTGTAAGATGTGGTCTCTGTCCTTATGTGCAAATGTAATTTATCTGTGGCTGCCTCTGGAAGGAATGTGTTTGTTGCAACATTGCACGGCTATAAGCTAAGCCTCAATTATGATGAATGAGCAGAAGCAGTTCTTTGTTACTCGAGCCAATGGAAATGCTATTAAAGTACGTGCTATTTTTCAATTAGTAGTGTGGTTGGTGCTGTGCAAGTAACATTTTAAGTGCTACCTCTCTAAGTAACATCATGCTATAAATTTGTGTGTTTTCTTTGTTAAGAACATTACAAAACGACACGAGGAAGAGCCAGAAATCGTTATCATCTTCTTCTTAGGTTGCCAGAACATTCTGCTTGTTGCTTAGAAAGAGCTGGATGTTCATGGTCCTCTCAGGATTTACACTTATTTGCTATTTTAGTATGATTGATTGCCAGATGTGCTAGTTTAATTTCTTAATGTCACATTGCATTAATGCACTTATTGTGATTTTGGTTTTATGTAACTCCCTTCACTCTAAAGACGTTTATTTTCTGTAATTAATTTTTTATTTATTTATAAAGTGCTATTATTTAAAAAAATCTACAAATATTGAGGACTGGAAAAGCCTTGTTGTGCAGGTTTCCTTGCATTAGTGTCAAAGTTCAGGGTTCTCATTTTCCTGCCAATCGACCCTCTTTAATTAAATTAGGGGTGGAGTGTCGACAGCAGTATTATAGCGCAGAACTTTGACTTGACAACAACCAGTATCTCGGTCATCAATTAATTCTTCTACAGAGATTAGCTGATTGCTGAATATATACACACACTTACCCAGAAAAGGCATCTTGCAGGAACACCTGCACATCATTAGACTGGACAATGGCCAGGTCTCCTCCTGGGGTCGCCTGGCACAGCTGCTTGGCCTCTTTCCAGCTCTCCTTGGTTTGCACCAACCAGTAGCATTTAAGGTTCTCCGGGTGGACTCGACCCCCTCGAGGACAAGATGTTTCATCTATGGCGCAAGGAAAGCAGGCACGAAACCAAACACAGATTACTAAAGTTGTACAGTCTCCATAAACCACAATTCTCAAGACACATTCCACAACAAAGCCCACTTTATTCCACTTCTTCACTGGTTACCCATCCTGCATTCAGCATCATTCGCCGACTCTTGGCTTGGGACAATGTTCAAATTGCCTCAGGGCTGGCTTTAGTGCTGGTGGAGCCCGATGCAACAATGACTTTTGGCGTCCCCACACCCCATGACTGCCTCCATGGACTCTCTCACTAACACAGCTCAAAAGTGCCCTTCATCTCTCAAATCATAAGATATTGCTAAACACAGCAGCCCCTCCCCCCTTGAGGTCAGCGGCCCTCCACAGTTCAGCGCCCAGTGCAGCCGCTCCGTTCGCACTGCCCTAAAGCCGTCCCTGAATTGCCTAATGCAAGAGCTCATCATAAAATTTCTAATTTCGGTTTTCATTTTAAAAATTTAATTTTTTGTCCAAAATATCTCTAACTCTAGGATTTACTGAACCTCTTCTGACATGCTTTCGCTTCCTCATAGTAAAGTGTCCCCATCTACTCACACCTCCACCAGGATCATGTTTGCTTGAAAATCATTAGGGTACAAACAAAAGGGTGATACAAAATGGAAAATAATCCAAGTACATACATCTAGAAATGTGAAGCAATGGATATAAATACGGTTAAAATAAACACATTTTTAATCATGTTACATAAGCATTTATTCTTTTGGTGTGGCATCCAGCGTATATTACTATGTAAGATATTTCTATGTGCATCATGACCTGTGGTGTGTGGTTAGAGGCATGCCACAATGTAATGCACGGTTCAAGAGCAGATATGCTTTTGAATGTGGGGAGCAGTCTCTCAAAACCAATCTGTCTATCTTGTCATGGCGAGGCACCCCATCCATCTGGCCAAATACGAAGTATGCATGAGAGCACTTGGGTACGTGAGTGATGGAGTACCTACGTTGGAGTACTCCTGTAGGCATGAAGCCCCACAGGCTGTAGGGTGCTCAACAGGGTTTAGTGGTAGATGTGTTCTTAACTCCCTGCATTGGTCGTCTTATTCCCCACTCCCGCCAAAATTCAGTGTGAAGCCAGGTACACCTATCTCACCTGACTCACCATCCTATAGCATGGGTTCTTCACCTATGCCCCACGGACCCCACGGGTCCACAACATATAAACAGGGGGGTCAGCAATTACTTTTTTTTAATTAAATTAAATAATATTAGCAGACTGATCAAGTGCACATTCTCAAAAAAGCAAAATTACGTTTGTTAACTTTTAAAATGCTCTGTAAACGCGAAGGAATTTGAAATTGGTTGGTGCCTTTTTCTTGGTTTGTGGGCGATGCGCAAGTACAGCAAACAGAATCTAGTAGGGATGATTGGTGGCTTAATTGAAGCATCAATGAAATGTGCCAACAATAAATAGAGCATGCATTTGCAACAAGAAAGACCAATTGATATGCTAGAGTCTAGCACAGAGCTATCAGTTATGCACACAAGACAAGCTAAGGATTCACACAAGACAAGCACAGATCTAAGAGTTAGACACATAAGACAAGTACAGAGCTACGGATTAGGCACACAAGACCACCATAGGTTTGGGTTTCACAAACACCACAAGCACAGATGTATGCATTAGATCCCAAAGACAACCACAGAGGTATGGGTTGGATACCCATGACAAGCACAGAGCTAGAGGTTGGCTATCCAGGCCAAGCACAGGCCTGTGGGTTTCACACACAAGAGAAACATAGAGCTATGGATTAGACACCTATGACATGCGCAAAGCTATGAGTTTGACCCACAAAACAAGCACAGAGCCATGGGTTTCACACACAAGACAAACACACACACATATGGGTTAGATTTCTATGACAAGCATGGACCTAGGAGTCAGAAACCAAGGCAAGCACAGAGATACGGGTTCTATATAGAGAACAGGACAAGTACAGAGCCATGGTTTACAAACCCAAGACAAGCACAGAGCTACGCGTTACACATGTAAGACAAGCACAGTATTATGGGTTAAACACCAAAGATAAGCACAGAGCTATGAGTCATATATACACAAGAGGACAGGACAAGTACAGAATGATTTAGATCCCCATGACAAGCACATAACTATGGGTTAAATGCACAAGAGAGAGAGAGACACACACACACACAAACACACACACACACACAGACACACACACACACACACAATGCTTTGGCAACTATATATTGGAATTTTATATTTATAATGGGGGTATCAAATAAAAAATACCTAAACCCAGATAAAGGACTGGAATTCGAATATTTATTATATCAAAAAGAGAGAAATGACATGAATACATACATTTTAATCAAATTATAATATATAGTTCAGTTGATTAAAAGAAAGTTTTATCATAACATTTTAATGAAGCCACCCCTGTTGTTCATTCATCCGTCCTCATACATCCTTTTTTTTGTTAAAAGTTTTTCTTTGTGCAATATTACATTATTATTTTAATATATGAACATTTTATGGTTTAAATATCACAATGGGGACATGTTCTTCTATAATACATATAATGACAATAAATTTCACTAAGATCGATAGTACAATAATCTTAGTCCTTGTTCAATGCAATATTGTCTCAACTGTGTGAATAAACATTTCTTATCCATCATAGCTTTATATTCCCATTTTGCTTTGAACAAGGACTAAGAACATTGTAATATCGATCTCAGTGAAATAAATATTGAACAAATAGTGAACAAAAGAGGTGTTTCATTATAGGTTTCCTATATCTAAGGGTCAGTGCACTTAAAACCTATAAGTCACCCCTATAGCAGGCCTTTGCTATCCTGAAGGCAGGGAGCTTGGTTCTAAGCGAGAGGGTGCCCCTGCAAGAGTAGGACATCCCTGCAGCTTATGAGTCCATTCTCCCGGGTTGTCAGTGAAGGAGCCATATAAAGGAGCAAAACATAATTACCCGATGACCATCTCGAAAACGGCTGCAACGAATCCTATCATGTTTGGTATCAAGTGTGTTGGAATCATACCTCCCACACCGTAAACGGTGTGGGAGGTATGATTCCAAGCACTGGAAGAGCCCTCTATTAGGCTCTCAGTGTTCCCGGTGCCAACCTTCTAGACCAGGACAGCACAAAATGGCTGCTGCCGATCAGAGACACATTTCTGTCCTCCTGCTTGTGAGCCAAGCTCAAGCAGAGGAAGGTGGACAATAGGCATTCTGTCACAGGGAGGTGTGACCAACTCCCAGACAGGATTTAGTGTATTGGAACCGGGTGGGTGCGCTTGCCAGTGCCAGAAAGTCTGCATGAGGGGCACATTTGGTGTCTCTGTGCATAGTCCAGTCCAACTTCATAGTGTTAATTTTTAAATAATCAGAACAAATATAAAAGCATACACCATCATCATGATACTTTTTTTCATTTTTTGGTACAGTACAAAAAACTTTATAAAACTAAGCAGATACCTACACCCAAATCACATACACCAGTCATTTATACATATTCTTGCATACACACAGTTTAACAAACAACCACTCCTTCTGTATAAAGGTTTTAACAGAGAACAACTCTGACTGAGTGACATCCACAGAATGTTGTGTGGGTTTACACGCTAGGTCGGTCGACGCACGTTTCGGTGGGCTTGTACCACCTTCCTCAGGACCTTCACAGAATCACTTTCTGCGTGTAGGGTGAATACAGGATATCTGTAATGACAAACACAACTTGTTGTGCATATCCTCTACCAATATATTTACAGGAGGACAGTAAATAACATAATCTCATTCTTACAGTCTATGACCTGATTAGAGTCTACGTGCACATATATTTTACAAACGGATGGCTAAGAATCAAAACATTTATAGAAAAGACATGTGATTACTTATCACTATTTACAAAAAAAGGGAAACATTTATAGAAAAGACATGTGATTACTTATCACTATTTACAAAAAAAGAGACATATGCTGTCTTGTCACTGTTTAGAGGAGAAGGACCCTACCTACAGCTGTTGGGTCTCACTGCTTGACATCCGAATTGTTTTTAAAAAAAAACAAAGGGGCAGAGCATTGATTTAACCCTCCAACAATCCACCCATTGTTGTTATAGTAGCCCACACTAGAGGGATCTGCGATATATGCTATCACAAAGAATTTTTCTTACCCTCCAATACAAGTGACTGTGAAATACGTAGTTTCTCAGGAGGTCTCAAATTAAGTAAGGCTCCTAGAATGAAAGTACAGTCTGTTACAAAAACACTGCTCTTACCAAGGCTTGTTTTAACAGTAGGGATCTAGGAAATGACTCTTACCACAACTCACAGCTACAATCTTTTAATCCAAGCTATTTTTCGAGCGGCTTCTCTATTCAGTTTTTTTAACTCTTTTCCTCTCCAACAGGAATTATCTGGAAATATATGTCGTTGTGTAAGTCTAGACAGTATTCTGTTTGTGAAGATCTTTTTTTTAATTTGAAAAGAAAGCCAAGCAGTTGGACAATTGCGCACTAACCTTCTGTTTTGTATAGAATTGCTCTCTAATTTGTTTTCCAAAGTTCACGTCTTTGTTCTATTAGTCATAGTCAGGGAGAATGTATCTATATGAACACCCCTTTATCTTCTTTACCTATGGAAAATAAGACAATACATCTCAAAGTGTTTATGAAGATACATCCATTTGAAACACTCCTAGATCCCTACTGTTAAAACAAGCCTTGGTAAGATCAGTGTTTTTGTAACAGACTGTACTTTCATTCTAGGAGCCCTACTTAATTTGAGGCCTCCTGAGAAACTACGTATTTCACAGTCACTTGTATTGGAGGGTAAGAAAAATTCTTTGTGATAGCATATAGCGCAGATCCCTCTAGTGTGGGCTACTATAACAACAACGGGTGGATTGTTGGAGGGTTAAATCAATGCTCTGCCCCTTTGTTTTTTTTTTAAAACAATTCGGATGTCAAGCAGTGAGACCCAACAGCTGTAGGTAGGGTCCTTCTCCTCTAAACAGTGACAAGACAGCATATGTCTCTTTTTTTGTAAATAGTGATAAGTAATCACATGTCTTTTCTATAAATGTTTCCCTTTTTTTGTAAATAGTGATAAGTAATCACATGTCTTTTCTATAAATGTTTTGATTCTTAGCCATCCGTTTGTAAAATATATGTGCACGTAGACTCTAATCAGGTCATAGACTGTAAGAATGAGATTATGTTATTTACTGTCCTCCTGTAAATATATTGGTAGAGGATATGCACAACAAGTTGTGTTTGTCATTACAGATATCCTGTATTCACCCTACACGCAGAAAGTGATTCTGTAAAGGTCCTGAGGAAGGTGGTACAAGCCCACCGAAACGAGCGTCGACCGACCGAGCGTGTAAACCCACACAACATTCTGTGGTTGTCACTCAGAGTTGTTCTCTGTTAAAACCTTTATACAGAAGGAGTGGTTGTTTGTTAAACGTTGTGTATGCAAGAATATGTATGAATGACTGGTGTATGTGATTTGGGTGTAGGTATCTGCTTAGTTTTATAAAGTTTTTTGTACTGTACCAAAAAATGAAAAAAAGTATCATGATGATGGTGTATGTTTTTATATTTGTTCTGATTATTTAAAAATTAACACTATGAAGTTGTAAGAAAAGAAATTTTGCTATATGGAAAGTCTTTATGATATATTCATTCACTTCCTACTCTGAAAAAAAGAAATACATTTTGATAAATTTACAAACACTTGTTACTGGCATATCTTGGAGGACACGCAATATGTATATGTACTGAGACATTATGCTTAAAATATGAAAGCCACAAGGGAAAACTGTTATTTTCTGTTTATTGATATTTCCCCTCTTTTCCCTGGCTTCAGGTAAAGTAAGAGGGGGTCCCCATTCTCATACTAACATAGTCCAGTCCAAACCAGTTTTGGGAGCCGTTGGGTCCCGCTCTGGCATGAAACTGGACAAAGGACATGGGAGTAACCTCCCCCTGTCCAGACTCTCCCCAGGGAGGGTCCCCTGAATGTTCCCAACCCTTTCTCTAGGGTGCTTAAGGGTTTCCCTAGGTGTAGGTCCCTAGATTTCTTGTGGGATAAGATTCAGATCAGACACCACTTCTACTTCTACCGTCTGAGCACGCTGGACTTTGCTGGACTTCATTTGGGCTTGGCTTCATCTCCCTTCCAGTCTGCTGCACCATCTGTGCCTGTGCATCATATAGGAACCTTCCAAGGCTTGTGAAGCATCAAAGACACTTGAAGAAATCTCCCCTGGAGTGAAGGAGTCACTCCCCTGCATTCACAGGAACCGTAACTAAGTCGACTGGTCTGCAGATCCTGAGCTCCTCTGGACTCTGTGTGCTCTGCAACACAGGTGGTGATTTTCCACAGCTCCCGAGGCCTGCCCTAGCCTCTCACCAAGTTTGAAGCCAGTATCCCTCGTGGGGATTGCAATAACCGTACCCCTGTGCACTGTGTCCAACTTGCAGTTGCAAAGGCTTTTTGGCCTCCTTCCAAGAAGATCTTTAGGCTCCAAGTAGCCCCAGCCTCGAGAACCTCCAGTGACCAGAATCTTCTGCCACATTGCATCATGTGCATTGTGGCCTGCATCTTTTGGTGAGCTGCTTCAGGTCCTCTCACAACTCCAGTGCCTTGGCTATGTGGGTCCACTTGAGGGTCACACTTGTTTCCTCTGGGCTCCCTGATTGCTCAAGGCCTTCCCTGACTCCCCTGCTGTTGGTGAGTCCCCTGGACCTGGCCGGTCCTGACGTTGCGCCTTCTTTTTTTCCTGCATTGGTTGCATTTGCCAAGGCTTGTTGGTGCTCCCGCTGGGCACCGACCCCTCAGCACTGGACCTCCTTCATCGGACAGCTCATACATGGCTCCTGGTCCTCCTCAGCTTGCCCTGGTCCTCACAGCTGCAGAGTCAAGGTCCTCACCATCCATCCTGCAACACCGACATTGGAGGGCATTCACCTTCCAAGTCTCCTGGTCACTCTTGAGTGAAATAGACTCTGTCCCCTCTGCTTGCAGGTACCTCTCATCAAGAATACATCCTTGGATTCCTCTGGACACTTCTTCCTTCTTCCACAGCAGCACTTTCCTTAAGTCCTCCATTGGGTTTGACGGCGGTTTCTGGCACCACTTCACACGTGTGCACCAGGCTTCCTGGTGTAGGTAACATGGGTACTACGGTATCCACGGGTGGAGTGGCTCTCCAACCTGATGTCTTCCATGGGGTTTCTTCAAGATCCACTGGAAAGGGTCTTTAATCTTTAAAAATCCAACCGCGACTTGCACATACAGTTGTACGGAGCACGCCGTCGTGCTACCACACTGCAACTGCTCTCCATGGGCTCCCTATCTACTCACCTTGGACATAGCTGCCAAGGTTTAAAATTGCTATGTGTGACATTTTCATAATTTCAGTGTAATTATGAGTGACATTTCAATGACTATGAGTGACAGTTTCTCGCGAGCAAAATGAAGACGGGGAAACAAAAATATCTGAAATTATACCCATTTGAGCAACAAGAAACTCCAAGAAAATGTTAAAACTACAGCAAAGCACCAGAAATCATTGCCAGCCTATGGCCCCCTACCTGCCAACAATCAATCAGGAGAACATCAGGACTCCAGGGCTTTTCTCTGTCCATGTAACGTGGGACCCCCGGCCTAACAGGAAGGATGTGTGAGGCTTCACATGAACAAGACAAGTTACACAGGGATCCAGGTATCTCAGCTGCCTGTCACACAGTGTCAGCTGACTCGCAGGCAGTCAGGCTGAGCACCTTTTTCCATTATCCTCACAGGCTGAGGCCGGCGCAATAATCACCCATACAACATAGCCAAAATTACCGCTACCTTAAGGTGGCCAGAATGTAAACACACACGCTTGTCACAGCCTGGGCCCTACCAGGAGCCACGCCTGCAGCCATATCAATGCAGAACTTCTGAGTCATGACCGGACTGGCACCCCACTGGCTGCAGGCAGCTGCCAATCTCGGGCCTGCCATATGGAGAGTAAATTAACATATAATGTGCCCGAGCCATGAAAAAAATTGCAGAAATGCAAATGGACTACGCTTCAGCATTATCTTAGTAACAAAGTGCAGTGGCTCTGCAAACCCTATTTTTCAAATTAAAATGTTAGCACCCATTTGTCGGAATTATTCTCTGCACTGTGACTCCAGACAAGCTGTTTTAGCTTGTTTTCTATAGCCAGATTATGGTTTTGGGCGCAGAGAATCTAATTGCCAGGCTGAACAGCTGACTCTGTCCCAGTCTTTTAGTATTGGTCTTTCACAGGCACCACACAAGGCCGAAGTGTTACATGGGTCTTCACAACACGTGATTTCACTCCACTGACTCGGTCTCTGTCACTTGAAAAAATAACAGAAATGCAAACAGGCGTGCTTCAGCAGGCAAGGAAGCCCGTATGATATCATAATGCAGAGTTACATGCACTGTAGTCCCTCCACACTAGTGACTGATTTAATGCAATAGTTGTTTACCACCTGCATGCAGGCGGTGAGAAATGTGTAAAATAACCTGCCTCCTTTCTTAAGTCATTGAAAACAACTGCTTTTGTTTTCACATTTATGTCCCAATTAAATCCAACAAACGACGTTTTAAACAGATCTGCATACAAACATATAGCGATTGCTTTTCAGGAATATGTATTTCTAGATATTTACCAACTCGTTAGACCACACGACATACACAGGGGCACAGTTGCAGTGCTGAGAGGCGCTTACAACCTGGGCCGTCCTCGGACAGCCTCTTCCATGCGTGCGCACCATTTAATTTATTATAAGGGGCCGAGTGGCGGGCGTGCACATAATTAAATTCAGAATGAATAGTAAAAGAGGCTTGCTGAGTGAGGGGGCCCCTGGAGCGAGGGGCCTCTCTCCTGCGGGTGCCAAGCCACGGCAATCTGCCTGGGAGGGAAAGGGTGCTGAGGCAGGCGGGCGGTGCAGGGCCTGCAGGAATTTAAAAACCTCCGTGTCAGTGAGCGCGACCTCTATATGCCCCATATCAGGACCAAAATAAGGGCAGACTTTGAAAACGAGCGCCGAAGCGCACTTCCTACCGTGGTTCAGCCGGCAGTCTGTGCCGTGCGCTTCAGGAGCCGAATATTCATGTCAATGGCAGTCTCTAGTGAAGCACGGAACCCGACCAGCGCATGAGAGTCTGCAGGCCCCAAACTCGACTGGCTGCATCATCCGTGGTCCGGTCTGTCCGGATTCGTGCAGAATCAACAGAGGCTGCAGGCACCACTTAACCCTTTTGCCCAGCACTGACCGTGGTCCTCCAACTCTGTTCCGGAGCAGGCAAGCGGCTCTTTGACAAGAGGGCAGCACAACAGAGGTGCGAGAAGCGGCAGGCTCCACAGACTTAAGTCAAACGTTAGGAGGCTCAGGCACTCAACTCTCTCGAGTCCCCCGCCGATTCTAAGGACCAGGGACCTCACTTTCCTCTGCAGGCAGCCAGGACGTGATGAGGTCACATCCGTTAACAATCCCCCCGGCCCAGTCGATACGTTTGTAGCGCGCCGGCTCTCAGAGAGCTGCGCAGTCTGCTGCCAGGCTGTTAACTGTTTCGGGGCACAGGCGGCAAGGCGCACCTCGAGCAGCAGAGAGAGCCACGGTGACGGGCACAGTGGCAGGCGCCTTTGGCTCGCCTGGCAGGGCGAAAATGCGTGACATTTAATTTCAGTGCGGTGATGCGGATCACCGAACTGAAATGCGTGGGCGTCACGCGTGTTGCGTGACGCTTGACAGGACTGCTTGGATGGTTCCTTGGGGTCCCAGCACTTCTACGTCCTCTCAACCCTGTCTTGATCTAAGTCGTGGGTCTTATACCACTTTCTTAGTATATGGTTTTGCCCCACCCCCGGGGTCCACTGTGTATTTCGTGCTATTTACTGTGTTTCTATGCTACAATATTGTGTGCATTGTGTTTATCTCCATGTTGGAGATATTGGAACGTAGTAGAGAGTATTACATCATTAATATATATTATTTTATAAATACTTGGTGTGGTTCTATTCACTTAATCTATACTATAAGATTGCATTCTGGTAAAACAAGCTGCTTCACACTCCTTTTGGACTAAGCCTAAGGCTGCTCTCCACAGCTACCATTTAGAGAGCTTTCTAAGGTTGTCTAAGACGTCTTAAATCACCATAAGGGTTGTCTGGACGGGAAATATTATTTACAACGCATGCGATACATCGCATGCCATTACAACGCAAGTTGTTACAACAACTTGTGGTAGGGGGCAGAAGGTGCAGGATTTGCTGGATTTTCCGGATCTCACGTGACGTAGCCGTTCCGAGACGTCCCTGCCGAAAGGATTTACGCGTTTTCAGGCAGGCACGCTGTGTCGTTATATCTCAAAGTGGCCAGATTAACGAAGGTCATCCAACGCATTCGTCTAAAAAGACTGCCCGTTAAAACAAGGACTTACTGAAATGACTTGAGAATTGATCTATTCAGATCATCAAGATCGATTAAACAGGATCATTCACAACAGTTCTGAAACCGTAAAGGATCGAGTTGTACCACAAAGAATTGTGAAGGGGTCACAGCGCTAAAATAATTTTACTGTCTTGAAGATGGTCTGACTGAATAATATCATACAAGACCGAAACGTCGACGACTATACCCATTTCCCTATTACTGTTTATCACACAAGTGATCTTTATTTAAGAAAAATAAGTGTAATTTGTCTTTTACATGTATTTGGTTTGGGTAGATACAAATGAGATATAGGAATAAGTAATATTCTCCTTGTTCATTTTGTCACAAGCACTGTTTTTGATACATGTACCCTTTCAACTTCATTTACTGCATTTATATAAAAATCTTCTGTGAATATCATAAGGTTGCCGTGTTGCTTTCTTCCCTTTTTTTATATCTTACAAGTCATTGTTATTTGCATAAATAACTTGCAAACGATTAATACAAATATCAATTAAGTTGAGACAGACATATAAGCAGAATATAGAGAGTCTGTCATTTGAGATTTATCTTCTGAAATAAAATCCCTTGTAGGCACCTTTTTAAAACAGGATTTTCAATCTAACACCTTCCCTACTGTTGCACACAATGCAGTTCGAATAGAAAATTATACTATTCCAAACTCCAGCACCCACCCTACAGCAAGTTGTTGTAACGACTTGCGTTGTAATGGCATGCATAGAAAACGCATGTGTTGTAACGAGTGCTATTGGTCTTGACAGGTGCAAGGAACCCACTTACATTAGTGGGCATCATATACCAGGTCAGCTTCTCACAATTAGGTACAATCTTAGCAGGTATTACTAAAAATTACATTGAAAGCACTTGTTTTATCTTAAACACTACAGATGATATTTACTAATATTTTATGCAACACAGCAAGACAACTTGCTGTACTGTGTAAAAGGGAGAGGGAAGCACGCTTGGGCCATGGTGCAAAGGTGCCTGCATTGCAGGCAGAGTTGTCTTTGTACAGGATGGGACATCTTTCGACACATAAAACAATCCTTAGAAACTTGTTTGTCTTTCTAAGTGTGCTGCAGAATGCAGCACACTTAGAAAGAGGAAACAACAAGGAGAAATAAAGATATTTCTCCTCACTGTGCCTCCCCTCGGAAGGCATAGCATTTTGATGCATTCCTAGGTTTAACAGTCTTGTAAATCTGGGAATGTGCCAGAATCCAAGGGTGGATGCTGCACCCACGGAATGCCTGCCCAGGGCAGCGTAACACAAGGCAGCGACTTAAACTGTCGCGTTACTCCAGATTTACCAAGCAACGCAGAGGCACGCAAGGTGGCCTTGCATTGCTTGATAAATCTGACTTTAGCATTGTGTTGCCTTGCGACATTATGCATGACGCAAGGGAATTGATGTTGCCAGGGCAATGCAATACATTGATTAATCTGGCCCAGATCTCTTTGCACATTTTGCTGCAGTATACCTTATGCTGTGTCTAGTACAATTGTAAAATGCTTACTTGCATATTCATATAATTTGCAATCTTAGGTTGGGATATCGTAGGACAATAAATATGAATGTCTCTATTCCACACTGAGCTGTGCTGGATTCAGTTCTATGGCTGGTTACACACACTGAGTGCTCCAGTGATCGCATTAACCAACTGAGCTTTCATACGGTAAAGGAGTGCGTTTCCCCTCAATTACTTTGACTTGCATTCATTTTTTATTATCAAGATTTTATTAGTTTTATAGTTTTTAGAGTACAGCAGACAAAGCTGCCTGCACACTGATGCAACATTCAATCATACGTGAGGTGTGAGCATTTTATTTCATATGTGTTCATCTAAAGATCAACGGCTAACAAAATAGTCGCAGGATGATGTGTTCTTTTTCGCTTCGTCAATGGCCCCGCCCCAGGAGGGAGTGACCTCGTCGCCATTGCACTCAGGATCACACATCCCATATTTTGTATGCACTTCAAACAGTGGGGTCGACACACAAAACGTCCAGAGGCAAAGGCCCAAAATGCTCAGGAGCAGCTTCAAAACAAGTCAAGGGACCGACGTACAACGCGCCCAGGGGCATGCAAAGGAACAGGAACACAACGAACCTGGACCTAGACATATCATAAGGTCAGGGCCATAAACTTATGAGTCCAGGCACCGAGGATGTCCACAACGCATGCAGCGGGAGGCCTGTAGTGCTGTCAGGGATGACGCAGAGCCGTGCTGTGCCCTCCGTCACTGGCCAGCAGGGAGAAGAGCACATTCCTAGACAAGGCCTCGGCTGAGAGGGGCCTCCTAGCAACATGGATGGTATGCCCATCGCCATGGCTACCCAAACAAAGTCTTAATTGTGAATCTGCCCCCATAAACACCCCGGCGAGGCACTTGTTCCCCTCAGTTGTAGAGATTTCTCTCGCAAGCCCGCCCCTTCCACTCAGGCTGCGAGAAGAAGGCCCCCACGACTGAAGCTCTTGACATAGAAATCGTTTTCTCCTTCCACCTCAACTCCTTTGCCTCAATAATACAGTGCTTAGTACTGTATTTTCAGGTATCCTGAAAAGCACTCCAGCAGGTTCCTCTGCAGCTCTCATCCTGCCTTGAGTTCTCTACTTAGCACCTCCCAGTACTGATCCCTCGTCTTCCGTCAGAGGTCATCTCACCAAGGTCAGCAGCTGCCGAGGGGCCACTACCCTTCTATGACAGGCGGTGCCTGGCCCAATGCACCCCGGCACACGGTCCCCCCGCTGCCCTCTGCGGTCGACGTGTGATGATTCCCGACACCTAGAAACATGGGAGCAGGTAACTGACGGACGGAAGAGGCGATATCAACATGTACTCGCTTAAGTCACTAGTTTGTGAAGGCAGCGTTACGGTCACACTTTGGGCCTGATTGAAACAGGGCCTTAGCAATTGTGTTCACTGCACCAATAACTTTTCGTGCAAGAGTTTCCATTATAAGTGGTGCAATGTTTATCGCCCGCAGTAGTAACAGGGTGCGAGAAAGCTTGCACCACCTGTTACATGTTGGCAGGTCAAACTGCTGGTATTTAATAGGGATGAAAGACTTGGTATTTACCAGGACAGACACCAAAATCGATGTTATTCCCCGAAAAGTGGAAATATGTGCCATTTATCTCACTCAATACATTTTACCGGGTGCAATAAATTCCAACTATCCCTCCAGGGCATTCCTAATTAAGAACTTTGCTTTCTCTGTTTTATTAAGTTGCACACACTGAAAAGCCCCTATAACTCACCCCATACTCCAAGCAAATTAGCGTGGTCCTTTTAGTCTAATGGCCTCTTTCCCCACTTTTTCTGGTCGAGAGCCAGGCCTATAGGGCCCCGTTTTCATCCTCCGTCCATCTGGGTTATATCAAAAGATCGATAACAAAGATATCATGGAACATAAATATTGTGGCTTCCATATCGTTTACAAAAATATCGCTCTATTGGGTGTAGATTTTCTATTATTAACTCCTGTGGGGTAATAACTATTTAAACAATATTTGGGACACAGTAGTTTTGTAAAATTATATTTGGACCATGATATTCTGTGCCATACCTCCAGGAGGACCAACCGATCTCCCAACTAGCCTGCCTGCACTAGGCCATTGCTGCACATCTTTCCCTTGACCCTAAGGGTGCCTGGCAGATGGATCAAGCACTCATCTTGTTTACTTTCCTTCTGCTGCTTGTGCTGTGATTGATGTGCTATTTTCTTCTTCCCCTATCATCCTGGTCCGTGTTGCTTCTTATCTCCCATCCTGCACCCTCCCGTTGTCTGTGGTTCTTCCCTTCCAAATTGTCTGTGTTGCCCACTCCCGCCCCCCGATAAGAAACAAGCATTTGCAATGCAATAGATCTCACATTTGCGAGAGTTTACGCTATTGGCATTGTAAATGGAAATGCCTTTTATTTATCCGTTTTGATGATTAACACATAAATAAAGGCATTGTCATTTACAATGCCAATAGCTCAAACTTTTGTAAATGCGAGACCTATTTAATTTCAAAGAAGCAACCCCCATTGTACAGACTGCTTGGAAAGGGAAAGCGCTCATGGCACGCTGAATGTAGCAGGAAAGTATGTTGTACCTACAGTAGGAGAAACTCATTAAAGAAAATGGTGCTTACAGACTACATAAGACATACTGTGTAACAACAGAAATAAAAGGGCCAGCCCTCATGGGAGGTTACAAATGAAGACAAGGCTGTACTAAGGAGACACCAATAAGCCTATTAACGAATCAGAAGCCAGCATTTACAAAGGACAATGACACAAGCCAATGAAAAATATGGGCAGAGAGTGTGTGGAGCTCCAACTCTGTACTCGAATACAGCTTTCCTCACAGATCAGTGCATGCGCTGCCCAGGCTCGACCTAAAAAGCACTACGGAAGCATTACTGGTTCGCCTATAAATTCTATACTAGAATATGGGGTGCATGTTGTGAGGATTAGCGTAGGGTGAGATCCCAAATCTACAATATCTGCAAAATATGGTAGCAATGATCCCACTGAATTTGTGGACGTTTAAAGCTTTAAAGCAGACCTAGGGTTCTTTATTGGTTGTGGTGACAAAGGAATTGCCTCCAAACTGGTCTACATGACATTCTAATGATGGGAGTGAAAAGTTTTAGTTTGACTGCAGAAAACAGCCATCAAGCAACTTGCCCAGATGCTTTTGAAAGCCCCAAGGCCTAATCACAATCCATTACCTGACAAAGTCAAACAGCAGCATCAAACACCGAGTTCTAGAAAAGTGGTAAAAATCATCTTGTTTAACCACCCTTATAAAGGCTCCCTTGTAATGTACCTTGATGAGACAGGCGTCAAAGGTTTAGGAATCTATTTAATTATTCAACAGTTCTGCGGTGCATAGAGACAGTTGCGTTTTAGTCGGCGCCCAATGTATGAATAACAAAATAAAGAAAGAAATATCCGGGGGGCGTGGCTTGGATGGCAACGAAGGCAGTCGCCTAAGTTCGAGAGCTCCGCGACCCCGGGGAGTAGAACGGCGAGATAACCAGCGATAGCCCTCAGTCCCACACACGGAACGGAAGGCAGTGTGGGGGAGTGTGCGGAGCGGCGGAGATGAGGAGCTGAAGTGAGCGATACAAAAGATAAAAGCATTTAAAGCCCATTTTCGAAGGCAGCGAAGGCAGTGAAAGCGAGCCCAAGATGGCGGAGCAATAAAAAAGGGACAAGAAGCCACAGCACTGAGAAGACCGCGGGCGCTCCCGGTGGATAACACAAGTGGTAGACACAGCAAAAAGCGAGGTGAGGTGCAAGCACCCAGGGCAGCACCGGAGAGCAAGGAGGCGGCGAGCGCACACAAGAGGCACAAGAGGAGCGCAAAGGCAGAACGGTGGCGGCCATCTTGCCCCCATCCAGAATCGCAACAAGAAGGCACAACACGGAGGTGAGGTAACAGCCCAGCGGGTGCCCCCACCACCGGCTCCCGCACCAAGAAGGAAGCAGGCGCGCGGTGGCATAAGAGCGGTGCAAGCGACCTTCCAGAGGGGGGAATGCAGCGGTGGTAAGGAGCGGCAGTAAGGTGGGGCAAAGCAGCAGGGGGACCAGCGCTCAGTAGAAAAGCAGCACCAGTGCGAGCGACCCCCCCCCCCGGGAGGCACAAGCGAAGCAACACAGAAGGCACCCTAGCGGGGTCCTCAGAGAACCGGAGACCGACGGCGGCGGCCATCTTGGGAGGGGCGACACAGCGCTGAGAGCAAGCCAAGGAAAGAGGGAAGCTGTCGCTCCCCCCCACAAGGGCCTCGCGGGTGCACGAGAGGGGCGGCCGGCGATCAAAAGCGTGGCTGTCCCGAGGAAGGCAGACGACACCCTCAGAGAACCGGAGACCAACGGCGGCGGCCATCTTGGGAGGGGCGACAGCCATAGCGCTACGAGCAAGCCAAGGAAAAGAGAGGATAGAAGCGCAGCATCAGTGTCACCTCCCCACAAAGGTCTTGCGAGAGCCAAGGTGCACCAGGGCGTAACAGAAGGGCGGCCGGCGATCAAAGCGTGGCTATCCCGGGGAGGTGAGGAAAGCGGCAGCCATCTTGAAAGGGGCGCACACATCAACACGGAGATCAGTGAAGCTGACATGCAAGTAAGCCAACGCTAGCATCACTGCAAGGCGGCGCGACCCCCCTGACACTCAGGAGGCCCGCTGTAAGGACAAGCGCCGAACATCAGGCACCAAATAAGGGAGAACGTAAGACCACATAGGAGGTGCGCCCAAAAAAAAAAAACAAAAAAAAACGAGCATAGTGGCGGCCATCTTTGAAGGGAGGAACATTACAACAGCACAACAGGCAAACTCCACAGCGGGAAAAAGGAAGGCACAACAAGGCAGCGAAAACAACTGACGGAAACAGCGGGAACAAGGGCACAACAACCCTCGGCGCTTCTCAGTCACGGGGCGGCAACCAGCCAAAAAGCGACCCAACACCTGACCGCGTCAACGCAGCTCCCGGGCCAGTGCAAAACACACCTAGCCGCCTGCCTAGGGTAGGTACAGGTTAGGCACAACCAAATGAGCGGCGACAGATAGGTGGGAACGCTAGACCAAACCTGAGACCAACACCTGACCCAGAGTGGTAGCCCTGGCGTCCGGGAAAACCAGGACAAGGTCTATAAGGTGGCCAAGCAGGTTCACCTTCGGCAGCTCGGCAAAAGCAGACACGGTCACGACTGCCAAAACCACCCCACCAAAGGAAGCACAATATAACCTGCAGAAGAAAGAGAGACTGTCCATACACCAAGGAAGAAGAGGCCTAGAGACAATGAACGGCGACAACAAAAAAATCAGGAAGGACCTGGAATCACCGATCAAAATGAAAAACCTGCAAGGCACAGAGTCTGCGATGGACCAGCTCGTAAAAAAAATAACTGAGGCAAACGACCTAGCAAAAGCCACAAAGATCTCAATGGACAATGTCCAGCTAGAGCTCACAGCCATACGAGCAGACCAGAACAAGACGGCAAGCAGAGTAGCGGAGACGGAAAGAAGGATCAGCGACATAGAAGATAAATCAGGAATCATGGATAAAGACATTTGCTACATCTCCAAAGTCTCCAGTGAGTTGCAGAAAAGGCTCGCAGAACAAGAAGACAAAAACCGAAGGGGGAACATCAGAATTCTAGGCATACCAGAAGAAGAGGAAGAAGGTTTGGGATCATGCGCAGCACTACTCGAAACACTGATACCCAAGCTGACAGGCATAAAATTCGAAAGAGCCTTGGAGATCGACAAGGCCTACAGGATCCCTGCCACAAAACAACCGCACATGAAGGGGCCTAGAACGATCATCTGCAAACCCCTAAGGTCGAGCCATACTGATGCGATCTTCGCCTTTGCCCGCAGAGGACAAACCCCCATCTGGAAAGGCAAGAAGATAATCTTTACCCAAGACCTTTCAAGGGGCACAGTGGAAGCACGGAAAGGGTTCCTGGCGCTGAGAGACACTATGAAGAGAGCAAAGATAACGTTCAGCTTTGTTGGCCCAGCAAGAATGAGGATAACAGACGGGCAGGACACACGTATGTTCGATGACCCAGCGGAACTACGCAGATACCTCAGGAAGCCAGAGCTGGAGGAGATGGAACAAACAACGCCCGGGACAGCAAAAAGAAGAGCATCATCAGATAGCTCAGGGACGGAAGAGAAGGGGGCAGCAGGCGGCAAATAACACTCCACATGGGAAGCGAACAACAACTACCTCAAGGAAAAGGACAAAAAGAACCGGAGAAAAGAACTACCTCAACAATGTGATTTCGGACATGTGTAGATACACTGAACTCTCCTACCCTGTCAAACCCAGCGGTACATGGACAACCACACAGAGAGAACAACAGGGCTTTTGGACACCTGACAACCATATCCTTTGCCTAAAAGCGAAGCACGGGGGCAAGGAGGGGGCGGGGATGTTTCTGACTTTTTAAGGAACCGGGGAAGCGGAGGGCGGGAACCGTTGCTGTCGCACGTTTACAGTACGTTGACAGGGGGGAGGGGGGAGGGAGGGCGGAGGGGGGAGAGGGCTGGGGGGGAGGCCCTGCTGCATGGACAATCGATGCCTGGCGGAAGTACACTTCTTTCTTTTTCTTCTCTCTCCTCTTTTCTATACCCGCACACATCACCCCATCCCATCCAACATCCCAGGGGGAGGCTTATGTGTGGTGGCTGCCAGCTAGCAAGCATAGAGGAAAGAGGCGATACATAACGGATGCACGTAGGCATAGCGACACAAATATCACACCATGATGCCACCCGACAATAGTAGCCAGGCACAGATAGCCTCAGACATAAAGATTGTGTCACTGAACGTCAAAGGGCTCAATCACCCTGTCAAACGACGGAAAACACTAGACTACCTAAACAAACTGAAGGCGGATATATACGTCCTTCAAGAAACTATAGTGTCCTTAGAGGACGCGAACAGGATGAAAGCCAGCTGGATAAGCGAAGTACTATGCTCACCGGCAGTCAACAAAAAGGGAGGGGTCATCACCCTAATCAGTAAGAAAGGGAAGTTCCAGGTTAATGACAACACAGCAGATACCATGGGTAGGAGGCTGATCACATCAATCAATAGAGGCGACGAGAGAGTACACATAGCCAATATTTACGGGCCAAACATGGGGGACAAAAACTTCTGGGAGGATCTAGAAACTGAACTTAGCAAGGTCCCACTTGGCGAACTACTATTCGTGGCAGGGGACATGAACCAGGCGATGGACAACGCCACAGACAGACACCCACACAGACCGAGCCATACCTCGCAAGAACAGCACATACTTAAAAACCTGTGCACCAAACTCTCACTAGCGGACCCATGGCGGCTACAGAACCCGAGTGCCAGAGAGTACACTTTCTACTCGCACCCCCACAACTCATACAGCAGGATAGACTACATACTCATGTCCAACACACACACACACCTGACTGATACGACGGAAATAGGACCCATCACAATTTCAGACCACGCACACATATCCCTCTCCCTGAGTGGCAAGCATAACGAAACACCGAGCAGGAGATGGCGCCTTAACAGTGACATACTCGAAAACCCTGCCAATATCACGGAAATAGAGGAAGCGATCAAAGAATATCTCCAATTTAATGACACAGCTGACACAGGGCCAGCGACACTATGGGATGCGCTTAAAGCAACAATAAGAGGGAAACTCATAAACATCAAAGCACGCATGAACAGGGGCAGAAACAAGAAAATTAAGGAACTGGAGGAGCAGATCAAGGGGTTAGAAAGGAACCACACGGCCAACCTAACAGATAGGAATACACTCACAACGCTAACAAAGAAAAAATATGAGCTAAACAGAATCCTAAGCGAGAGAGCAACCACGTGGATCAACAAATACAAATCCATAAACTTATGCTCGGCCAATAAAGCAGGGAAGGCCTTAGCAGGCTACCTGAAAGCCAAGCAAAGGCAGCACTGCATAGCCACAATAACAGACGCAGACAACAAAACACACACAGCTAATAAACATATCCTCGAAACATTCAGGAAGTTCTACAAAGAACTATACACCGCGGACACATCGCTAGATGCGGACGGCGGAGCAAGCTTGCTGAGGAGCCTGGATCTACCCAGTATAAGCGACGAACAAAGAGAGGCCCTAGACCAAGACATAACTAAAGCGGAAGTTGGGATGGCCATAGACTCACTAAAACCTAACAAGGCACCAGGACCGGATGGCTTCACGGCCACCTTCTATAAACAATTCCAACCACTACTCAAGGACACACTTGTCAGAGTATTCCAAGCATGTGCAGAAAAAGGCAATATGACAGACTCAATGGCGGAAGCAAACATTATTGTCATCCCCAAAGAAGGGAAAGACCCCCAATTCCCTCACAACTACAGGCCAATCTCTCTAATTAACGTGGACTGCAAAATCTATGCAAAAGTCATGGCTGCCAGACTAAATGCACTCCTCCCCGCCCTCATACACAAATCTCAGGTAGGCTACCTAGAAAACAGACTCTCGCAAGACAACACCAGACTGCTATGCCACCTAATCAATCGCACGGCCAACAGCGCGGAAAAGGCGGTCATGATCGCATTGGATGCGGAAAAGGCTTTCGATAGGGTCTCATGGCCCTTCCTCAACCAATGCATGCTCAAGTTTGGACTAGGCGAGAAGTACAGGGGCATGGTCATGTCCCTGTACAAAAACCCCCGGGCGCGAGTGGTGGTTAACGCAGCCACATCAGACACACTCATACTAGAGAGAGGGACAAGGCAAGGCTGCCCTCTCTCACCGGGTCTATTCCTGCTTGCACTGGAACCACTCCTCCACATGATCAGGTCAAACGCCCGGATCACGGGGGTGCGGATAGAGGGGCAAGCTTTCAAGCTAGCAGCATACGCAGACGACATTCTGATCACCACAAACAACCCAGAAGAGTCAATTAATGCACTCGTGCAAACAATAGAGGAGTATGCACACGTCTCAGGCTACAAGCTCAACAGGGAGAAATCCGAATGCAAACCCATGAACTGCCACACCACCAAGGCTGTCCTGGGAACATCCGGCCTAGCATGGCAAACGAAACCCCTAAAATACCTGGGCCTCCTCTTTGGTAGGGACTTAAGAGCGACACTGGACCATAACGAGGAAGCGATGCTAAAAAAAATTAAGTCCAAGCTAGACACATGGGGCCCCAAATTCATAAGCTGGTGGGGAAGGATAGAAACAATAAAGATGATGATCACCCCCATGCTAAACTACCTGCTCTCCATGCTGCCTCTCACACTCACATCCGAATTCCACAAGCGCCTAGACAAAAGCATCAACATGTTCCTCTGGGGAGGGAAAAAACCAAGAATGAGCCTAGCGAAACTCAGACTCAGAAAAGAACAAGGTGGACTGAACCTTACAAACTACAAAGCCTTCCAGAAGGCATCCCTGGCCAAACAGGGGCTACACTGGATTGCCCCCACGCCAGACTACATGCCGGTGTGGCTGGACCTTGAAAGGTGTATTCTGGGTGGCGCAGACCCAATCATGGCCCTCACGGCCCACAAGCACCCAGAAGCCAAAAACGCAATAATCCACAACACAAAGATAGCGCTGTTAAGAGTAGACAGGGAAATGGCAGTGAGTATCAAAGGCACCAAATGGGAATCTTTGTGGCATAACACCAAAGTTACATACAAAGGGAAAACACTAGATAGCAAGGTATGGCGTAGCAGAGGCATCACCACGCCTTCGCAACTAGAGGCAGGTAACAACCCACTCTCATACACGGCACTACAGCAGACAACCTCCCTACCTAACAAGGAGTTCTACGAATTCCTCAAAATAAAAGCAGCGGTCACCAAAGCAGGACTAACGAAACAAACACCCACCATCATACAATACGCGCACAACCTAAACAAGACGGGCCACCAAACAGCACAAATCTACAAGCTAATTACACCACGCACCACAACCCTAAACAACAAGACGCTGGCATTTTGGGAGGAGACCATACATAGACAGCTGAACGAAGTAGAAAGAGCCAAACTATGGATGACAGCGTCCAAAAACAAAATCACACCACAGCTAGCGCAAACCAAATATTGGTTACTCCACAGGTTGCACTGGACACCAGCGAAACTAGGGAGGGTGGGAGCCAGTGATAGCAGCACATGTTGGAACTGCCAGAGAGCCACGGGAGATCTATCTCACATGCTATACGAGTGCACCAAAGTCAAAGCTTTCTGGGGCAAGGTCTATAACGTCATAGACACAATAACGGGCAGTAAGATACAAAGAGGACTAGCCGGGGCAGCCACTGCCTTCCTAGCAACAGAACTCCAGTCCAAAGAAGTACGAGATCTGGTCGATGTACTACTAACGGCTGCAGTGAAAACGATTTTGGGTAACTGGAAGGACACCAGCAAAGCCACTTTCAAGCGCTGGTTCAACTGGGTAACCTTCCTCCGGGGGGCAGATAACATCACCGCCAAGCAAAAGGCGGCAAATCATACGGCCAAGGAGAACATGTGGGAAGCTCTCGACGCATACCTGGAACGATAAACCCCCCCCCCTCTCTTTTCTTTCTCTCTTCCTTTTGTCTTTTTCTCTCTCTCAGGCCCCGCCAGGCCGCAATCTTGCAAGACCAGTACAAGTATTAAGAATGTTTTTTTCTATGGATATGTAAAAGTTATTTTCAATAAAAATATTTTGAAATAAAAAAAGAAAGAAATATCCATGGAGTCTGCAATGCGCTGTGACTCATGTAGCTCTTCTCCTTACACACTAGACACTTCCAAAGTTAATTCATTCCCTCTTTATTATCTGAAGGAAGACCTTTTAGCAGAGAAAATTTCTATTCTCCAGGACTATGGAAGTGCCTTCCCAGTGTGTTCTTGTGGTTTGAGAGTCTGCCATTTATTGCAATACTACCCTTTTACCTGTGTTTGGTACTCTTTTGTAACATGCACACGTCACTTTTCTCTTGTAACACACTGTTTGCTACCTCTTACATTTTGTTTGCTTTCGATACTTGCACAAGTGCCACCATTGCCTACGTAACGTTTGTTCTTGTGTTTGAGTGTCCTCCATTTATTGCAGTATTATACCTCTATTTGTACTTTGTACGCTTTTGTAACTTGCACACATGTCACTTTTTCCTCCTGTAATGCACCGTTTGCTACCTCTTGTATTTTGTTTGCTCACGATTGTCACTTTTGCCTCATGTAATGTAACGTTTGCTTTTGTAATTTGTTCACTTGTAATGTTCACGTGTATCAGTTCTGTTCCTATTGTGAAGCGCTCTGACACCTTCGGGTAAAGTCCGCGCTATATAAAAACGCATAAATAAATACAAAAAATGTGACAGAGTCCAGGATCACTGACCCATGTAATAAAAGGAAAGTGACTCAGTCTAGAATCATTGCCCTTTTACACTGCAGTGGCGTGCACATCGTCTAACAGTGTTATCACACGCACTGTATTAACTGTATTAGGAATAGGGCGAGGTGACCTATTCACACATCACCACTGTATCAGTCACTGTGAATCATTCTGTATCAGTTTCCTCAAACAGTGCAATGAGGCTTTCTTTACCACTATTACCATAGACTACAGTGAAGCACGACCTGGTTGCCTCTCTGCGCCTTTCCCTCCTACACTTGAATGAATTTTATCACACTTTTTTCTCTTCCTTTCCATTTATACTTGCCTCAGGCACTGACATGATGGCGGGGAAAGCCATTAAAATACCTCCTGTGCCAAGGTGGTGGTTAAGGAGATGGTGGCATTATGAAACATATTTTCCCTTCTCTGGGGCTGCCGGACAGTCGGTACAGCCCGGCAATGGCCATTGTGCACACACTGACCCTCAGCCACATATTAGCTGGAGGTGAGCAGGGGGGCTCGAATCCAGACTCTCCATACAGGGGGGCTCACATGTAAGCAACCAGACACACACTTGAAAAACACATTAAACATAAACACAGACCTACCAGCAAATCTACAAACACACAAAACAATCACCCCCCCCCAGTACTGCACACATATATACAAACTTAAGCATTACTCACACACAAAAAACAAGGCACTATCTAGAAAATGTCCCTTCACCGTCCTTTTTTTGCCTCTGCAATTCTCTACCCGCTGTAATCCGAGTCATTGATCCGAGTCATTGAACCTACGTCCACCCCTCTACCCTGTTTCGTACAACCAGAATATGGTCTTGCATACAATAATCTTCCACTAGCAACTCCTATTAACCTCCTCCAGGTCATCTCATCCTTCGCTCCAGGAGACCATGTTGCTGGTGCAAGTAAGGCCTGTGGCTGAAGTCAGAGGCAGCTGGTCAAATAGCTCAGTAGGTTCAGCTCTCACTCAGATGAATTTAAGAACAGTTGTTCACAGGTCTGAATCTTCACGAGTGTCGACTGCCACAAGGACACGGTTAACAAACAACCAACAACCTAGGGCATTCTAGAAGTCTGGAGATGCATTCTTGGCTCACTTAAACTAAGCCAATCAAAGTAACATACTTGAAATACCAGAAAAGTAAAGCACGGTTCTGGAGTCATCTGCCAGCCTTGCAGGAGAGTAGCTCTCAACCAATCCTGTTTAACCGTGTAAAAGGAGGCATACTGGGACTTGTAGTCCAATCGCAATATGTGAACCATTCAGTCACCATATAACGTTGGCCAACTGACAGCTATTGTTGCACCCCTGTCACCCTGTAATTGCGTGGGCAGCACCTCTGACAGCTGACAGCCACACGTCACACTCACCAAACACATAGCGGCTCTGAGAGGCAGCGCGGGTCAGAATTAATGCTGGAGTAGGAGCTTCCAAGAAGGGAGCAGCGGAGGTGGTCGGCCTGAGATTGTGCGCATGAGGGGCTCCCCATCACAGCAGCCTCAGGAGACAGTGGGAACTGGATGGGGAACCGAGGCGTCCAGGAGGGAGAAACAGAGGCAGGCAGCAGGAGGTGACGCATCTCTAAAAATGTATAGACCGGGTGACTAGCGGCAGAGGACAGAGTCATTGAAGCTGTTATGGGACGGAGTCCAGTGAAGATAGAACTCAGTAAAACCTGTTCTCCTCCATGAGTGTAAAGCCAGCAGATCTTTGTTTACGTCACTACATCCCGCCCACTGGCGGAAGTAAGAAGTGCAAAAACTAAACACTGTGCCAAGTGCATGTGTATTTTTGCAGGTCTCAGTAGCCAATAGGAATTATACCGTTTCTGCTTTCCCGACAAAGGGCGTGAAGGCCGGCTTCACATGCGCTGCTGTAGCGTGCGCATGGCTGCTCGTCCCTGACCCAATACTCCAAGGGCGTTAACTTCAGAGAAAAGGTGGGACATGCAGCACATTTTAGTCATTTGCAGGCTACCATTTTTTAATGGCACACACAAAAGTCAATTCTAAGTAAAGGAGGAGTCAGACACCACAAAGCACATACAACAGATCGCTTACAGCGCAAGCGCTGTTTAGGCTCGACCTAAAAAAGTGCTGGCTGCGTCATATAACTTTTAGCCATGCTGCACAGCAGCCGCACTGCTCTACATCTTGGCTACAAGACATTGGCAAAGACAATACGTCTCGCATAGGTTAGACCTAGTGGCTTAGCCAATGCTTGTTGTTCTTGCGAAGGGACCAATTTAATATGTCCTTTTCATTTCCTCTTCTCCACGGTGGCTGCCATGCTTGCTATGCCCCATGTGTTTGTCTGACAATGATACCCAGCACAGAAGCTCCACCGCCCAGTGTTCCTGAGTCATCCAGATGTCCTACGAAGCACCTCTTCTTACCGGGCCGTGTTGAGGCAGCCATGGAGCGCTCACATTGCACATATAGTCTGCTTTGCAGCGCACCATAGTATCGAAGTGAAGAGCCGTCCACGACACGTTTCTGCTGTACCGCCATTATGACTTGCATCGTGCACTAGTACATCCTCACTGGAACATCAACAGAGACATGCACTGAGACATAGCACTCTCAGATCTGACACAACGCATTCCAGTTGGAAACAGCCCTCTTTCTGGAGCGACATCACAGGATGCTAACCTGCCTGCTACACAGAGTTGCTCAAACTGTAGATTTTACAACTTCAGTTCATAAATGTGCCAGCTTAGCTTTTCATCCTTTTGAATTTGTTTAACAGCGCACTGTTTGCATCTTGGAGGAGAAGTATAATCAACAGCTGTCAAGCAGACCCAGGCATGTGTGACATCTACAACCTGTCCGGGCACCCTATCAAACAGTTCTTCACAGCCTGGGGCTTGCAGTTTCACTTTTACCACTTTAAGAACCAGCAAAACATCCCAGCTAAGGTCCTTGGTTCAAACGCTGGGTCTGGCGAGATACAATATAGGGCCACCTGCAGTGATTAATCAGAACATTTGGCTATGGAGGCCTTTGTTTCTCTAACTGGGAGTTAGGACTAAGACACCTTGGGTATTCAACCCGGGGCTGGACTAACGTTTCAGTAAGTGGATTCCAGCAAATTGCTCTGTCCAAGGTCCAGGACAGGAAGAGGGATGGGAGGAAACATTGGCTCATCTGGAGAGGAATTTAAGGGCAGTCTAAGAAAAGTGGAAAGGGGCACCTCAATAGTCACTTTGTCACCATGCCTTCTTAGTCCAACCCCAGGTTCCCCCTAACATTTCCTGCTTGAAGCAGCAATTCCCTGGTCGATGAGTTTCAGTCTTCACAAGGTCCAACCACCAGGAATGCTCTGCTTAAGTGAATCCCATAACCCTCATTAGGAGAGGTATCTCCAGGAGGAATAACCCTGTGGGCAACTACGAGTTATCTGGTGTTTCTGGACCATGACTTACTGGGTCTATTTTTAACAGGTGAGGATCTTCACCCGATAACACCATTTATAGGGGGAGGAGCGGCAGGCAGAGGTGCAGCCACATAACATACTGGCTGCTTCTTCGACTCCAGCTGGGCCAGTTTTTATTAGAAAGGTTACCTCGAATGAATAATCCAAAATCTTTCTGCTCCAGATTGAACAACACTTCTTTACAAAGCACATTCTTAAAGTGAGTATTGAGCGTTTTTTTCCAATATGTGTGTGATTTCTTATTCAGGTTGCCTATAATTCAACAAAATATAATCTCACACTCAGGTCACCACTAACTCTAAACACACAATGCGCTCTCTTACTCATCAATTTTACATGAATCAGTCACTCATTCTTCCATCCATGTACTTTCATCTATCCATGCGATTACATATTTGTATATCCTCCCAAGCACACACAAACTTCCCAATTAATAAAGAAGCAATTTCAAGTAGAAAGTTGCCAGAGCTATTGCCTTTGCCAATGTTTGTTTAAATTTGTTTTGATTAAATGTGTTCTATCCCTGTGGTTCATGGGCTTAAACTCTTTCATGGCAAGGTCGATTTATGTAGTTATTGGTTGTATATCGATTCTGTCACAACTAACTCTACATTACTAAATGTCTCAATGCAGTTTGTTTTGTGGTACAATGTGGTCTCAACTTTGTTCTTGCAAACGTTTTGCTTTAAGGGACAGTCGTTTTATTTGTGAATTATGTTTGTATTTGCGCAATATTGGAACCCTACAAAATTTGATTTTGCTAGCTCCAATTTCCCCAATCTAGAACTCGATCTGGGTCCTAGTTTCGAAGGCCAAACATAACATCCAGAATATATCAAAGAATCAATGAATTATATCAAGCAATATAATCCCTTGCTGCCTTCATCTTCAAGTTATACCTTAAATGAATGTCTGTGCATAAAACCTGTAGATAAAAGGACCATTCATTCATCAAAGTTTATGGATGGTGAAACAACTCATCTATCAAAATTAGCAGTCAGCGCCGCCCCTCACTGTTCACCCACCCAGGAGGTGCCACCCTTCACTACCACTCATCCTAGACACAACACTTCTTGATGTTTTGAATGACACCTCCAAACTATCAATGTTCTTATATTTCTGCGCCTGTCGTTTGGATTTCTGTCATATAATGGCCCTGCAGACATGGAAGGGAGTAAGCATAAGGGGAAAGGTAGATACACAGTGCAGAGATCTTCAAAGGCCCTTTATGCTTGCACACGTTAATGCCTAAATCCTTTGGCAGATCTGACTGCCTTAAGCATGAACAGAACACAGCGCCCCCCAACGCATTTAATCAGTCTCCTTACCTAGGGTTTCTCGCCCATTCGATGCCTCCATCTTCCAGAGAACCAATAAGTCGCTGCCCTGCTGGATGTGAACCCAGATGTCAATGCTGTGCTCTGTTTCGACCACCTGTGGGCACTCCAGTTCCACAAGTGCAACAGGCATGGACACTAGAACCATCACCAGGCTTCTCAGTGTCTTTGTGCCAACTTCTGCATGGGTTGTAACATGGTATGTCCCGGGGAGTGCGTACTTGTGGCTGACTCGCGCCAAGCTGGTGGTCAGCGGCCCACTTCCATCACCGAAGTTCCAGTGGTAAACAGCTGCAGGTAGCATGGTCTCCACCATGAAGCTGATGAGTTGGTGCACGCTGGCGTGTCTTGGAGCTGAGGTAATGAGGGCAGCCTGAGGGAAGGAAAAGAACAAGGTTAGCACCGTTGCTGCATGGATGACCCAGGCGGGAGCCAATCACTATTCCCTGGAATATACAGGAAGGTAGTGCTGTCTGATGTAATACAGAGCTGCCTGTCTCCTTAGCCTCACTTCCAGACTCACCCTAGTCTTTCTGAGGAGGAAGAGGTCTCTATCCATTTGACTCAGAGGTCTTCCTGACTCATACTGTAGAGACTGTCTTTTGCCGTCTCATGTGAGATCTCCCTCCATAGGACACTGGATGGACCTCTCTCTATCACTTTAAACCCAGAGCTCCACTGGATGGCTTGAGTGGAGCTCCCTTCGTCCATTTTTGAGTGTCCTTGGTATATCCTTTGAGGCTCTGATGATACTTTGGCATGGAAGTGATCTTGAATGGGAGACGGAAACAGCGGTTTCTCTTCAAGGGCTTAGGTGAGGACAGGGACCCGAGTGCCCTCTATCTAATGAAAAAGACATATCCTGCTTTGTTTTAAGTCACTTCACCAAAGATCCATCACTGCTGCTAGTTAATAAAGCCAACAATAGGAAAAGGTTAATGGTCAGAAGGATTCATAGTAGCAAGAAGTCATAGGGGGTCATGCTGTGCTTAGAAGGTTCATAGGAAATCAAGTCCAAGAAAATCCGAACATGATTACCACAGAGAAGATCTTCACAAAATCAGACACAATTGAAAGCAGCCAATATAAAGACTGAATGAATTTGACTAATTTGCCAATTAATGTTTAACTTATTATTCAATTGGAGGGGGAGGAGTGTGACTGCTGGAAAGGGAAATGGCAGCAACCCAACAAAAGTCCTATTTGTCAGTCTGGACAGAATGTAGAGGTCTTCAAAATCCAAAATTCCATCATTATCTTAGTGATTGATGGGGGCAGCTGAGAGATCAATCCTTGGATCACCTAAATAAGTTAACCTTTTCCCTTGTCCCGTCAAACGTACTCAAGAATAGACCACCGCATGATAGAGATAAAAACATATCAGTCAAATTAAAGAGGCTTATATTGAACCCCTGGACATTTTGGATCCTGTGTGCATCTCAGTCACAATAGTGAATGGACCCTAACCAGGAGACACGAAGAGTTTAGATACTAAACAAATAACTACTTAGGGGCCAGGAATCCTTGCACGTTATTAAGGCAGCAATAACTGATTATTTGGAGGAGAAAGTGAACTCTGGTTCTTCCACACAAACTCTGTGGGGTGCCAATAAAGCTTCACTTCTCATTAGTCTTATAGTCATGAGGAATACATTTATTAATGAGAGACTTGTAGAGATGGAGAGTGAGAATGAGCATATAGAGTCCCAATACATACACACACAAGGCAATGTCTTACTAGATACTTTAAATAAGAAAAAATATGAATATAACCATATTTTTAGCTTTAGGGTGGGACCACAGATTAACAAGCAACATGTACTAAAATTATTGGACAACAATAAAGCAGGTAAAATTCTTGCTGCATACTTAAAGTTTTACCATTAAAGTCGATAATGGTATAACACATACGAAATCACAAGCAACTGCAGAGGTTTTTTTAGTTTGCATCGCTCAGAGTTATTTGTTTTAAACTCTAGGATTTCTCAGGACATATTTGACAAATTTCTCAAGGAAATTAGATTCCTTGGTATATCAGACGTAAACAAACAAATGCTGTATAGTTCATTAGAGGTATTTGAAACTAAGTAGGTAATACAAATCTGAAGTGCTGTAATGCCCTAGTTCCTGATGGATGCCCGGTCTCTTTCTATTGAGAGCATTGGGATCAGATTTGGGGTCCTCTCCTCAGATTATGTCAACTCTTTGCAAAGTCTGGTCAGGCTCAAGGTTTGACATCGGAGGCCATAATAGTCAGTGTACCTAATGATGGTAAGATACACAATTAACCAATAAAAACTACGGGTAAAAACTACAGGCCAACCTCCTTCTTTATTTTGAACTGCAAGGTACTGACAAATACATTGAAAAACATCCCACCTAAATATATACACCCAGCACGAACAGATTTCCTCTGAAACTGGCACTCCAGTGACAATACAAGGATTTGCTCAATTGTAATTGAAAGCGCTAGATTGCTCAATTCCAAGACGGCTGTTATTCTGTTGGATGCAGAGAAGGCAATCGAAAAAGTGTTGTGGCTGTTTCTACATTTTGGTCTGTGTAAATTGAATTATGGAGATGGCTTGATCCAAATGGCAATGGCGTTGTAAGATTCTCCTGTAGTAAGAGTCAAATCTGTTAGCTCGTTATCACAATATTTCCTTCTTCTTCAGATAAGTAGACAAATACATCACAATATTTCTCTCTTAGTCAAGGAATGAGAAAAAGATGCCTTCTCAACCCATTACTCTTTCTACTTGAACCCTTACTAGAGTCTATTAGATCCAAAGGAGACATTGCTATGATACAATTCAAATCTGATACATGTAATGCGGTAGCATATGCTGATGACATTTTATAATTTTTTGAAGATCTGGGTATCACAGGCATTGATGTAAAGGCCAAAGCACAAACAAATGCATTAATTCAGCTAAAGGACACAGTTAGGCAGTGAAAAACACAGGGCCCCACAATTCAGTGGATGGAAGGGGGAAGTGGATTGAGGAAGTGATACATTAGAGTCTGGTAGGGGCTCCAATGAGGCCTTTGTAAAGAGAGGTGAAGCTATGCTTTTTTAATATAGAAGAGGTCATATTGTGTCTATGAAATGGATTAAAAGGTGCCACAGTGGGGAGATAACATCTGGGCCATTTTTATTAGATAGTTGACAGCCCAGCAGTCCAGGAATCCAGATTGATTGTTGAGAGAGAGAGTTAACTGGATGAATATCAGGAAGCAGGGTGAAATCAGAAGCAGGAGCAGAGAAACATGACTGAGGGGCAAGGACATGATTACAAATATTCTCTCCTTCAGAAATAAAGAAAATAGAGCTGCTTTAAAAAGATAAAGCAAACTTTTTGTATGTGAAGCAGAAGTACACAAAAACTCCTTCATGATGTAAAATAGTTTTTGAGAGGTTATGAAATTTGAGAATACACAAATTCTTATAACATGTATTTTCTGGTCTCATAAATCAGATTTTCTACTCATATAACTGGGTCTCGCAAGTTTATTCTCAACTCTGTCTGAGGTCTGAGAAAGTTAAAACAGACAGTAATGCTGTGGCTGCTTAGGAGAAATAGCTTCCATTGCAAGTGAGATTCAGGTGGGGGTTACACCCTTGCAGGTTGTAGCAACTGAAACATTGGACACTTTCTTAATGAAAGAAATTACACTCTCAGCTGGTCTAGGTGTAGCAATCAAAACAGAATCGGAAGGGCAACACGATCAGACACCAAAAAGGGAATAAATGGGCAAGAGAAATGAGATCCTGAGAAGCCAAAGAAAGTTACACACAAGACCCTGCATTTTAACATTGACTAGAAGGGTAATGGCACGGTTACATGCAAGCAGTGCGTTCCTACCCACTTTTACTAACATTGACTAGTAGGGTGTGAGTTTCAGTCAATAAAGGGCAGTGAGCCCATGTACTCAAAACACTTAGAAAACAGAGCTCAGCAATTAGAGATTAGTATGGATGAGCTCTATTCCACACTCTCTGTACACAATTGCGTATGCTAGTAAAGGTGATGTAGACATAAAACCCACATCAAATGTATGTGCCAAGAAAACCATGTCCAATCTGTTTAAAAATAAATGTTGGGAACAATTGCACTGAACAAACAACTTTCTTCCAAGTAAGTGAAGGCTCCAGGACCATTATAATGGAGAATGAGCCAACCAATTCTACTGGAAGTGAAACTGAGAGGATATGACAAGTTAAGTCGAAATGCAATAATCCTCTGTAGAAAGGGACATTAATTTAAAATCATTCCATTTTTAAGGAAGTCAAAAACCAAACGAAATCCACAGGTAGAATCATAAATGGATTTTCGTCGGCATGCAGTATTTCCTACCAGAATTGGGGGACTTTCCATTACCACCCACCTCCAAAGCCAACCCCTTTGGAACTGCTCAAAGTTGAGTCAGTCTGCAACATTGGAAAACAAAATCTGAAGATGATGCAGGGTCGCCCATAATTTTGGGTCTGATTTACATCATATATTTGTCTTATTACAGTCATGTCTTTACACAAAGGAGGCAAAAATAATTTTTAGGAAACTTATTTATTTTCAATCATGTGAATCTATTACAGAATAATCCTGCATAATGATGATTCTCAAGTGACATTTTAGGGGTTAGTGGGTGGTATGACCACCACATTCCAGATGATAAGCCCTCTGGCTGGAGCTATGTTGATTCTACAAGAGAAGGGTGGTTTGGAGTATTGAGACAAGATCTTAGGGGCCGATTACGATAGCGGGCGGACAAAGTCTGCCCGCCATCGTGGTGCAAAAGGGACCACCCGCCATAGGTGCGGCGGTCCTGCAAAACAAATAAGGATGCGCCCGCCACACTGGCGGGTGCATCCTGTATTTTTACATTGTGGCGGGTGGCAGCACCCACCACAATGTAAAAATACATGTTTTACATTTGAATGTACAACGTGGCAGGAACTGTGCGGTGCCTGCCACCTTGTACTTGCAAATGTAGGGGGGAACCATAGGCACCCCCCACGTGCAGCACCCCACCCCCCCACCCCCCTGGGGGTCCGCAACGGGCCGCCGAAGGCATTTTCCGCCTGTCTTTTTGCGGTGGAATCTCCGTCGCAAAAGACAGGCATCCAAATACCCACGGCGGTGCCTGCACGGCACCACCTCCATTAAACCCCTGTACCTGGTCCCGCAAGGCGGGCGGAACAGGTCTACCTTGTGGGACCTCTGCGGACGGTCTTTTCGTCCGCCGCGGTACCTTTTCCCTTCCCACCGCCATCCTAATATGGCGGTGGGAATTTTAAGGGTGATGGCAGTGAATCCGCGACCGCCGGGCCTCAGGGCCGGCCCGGCGGTCACGGATTCACCGCCATCGTAATCAGCCCCTTAATTCCCACCTGATCTGAGGAAGGAGAGACTCTCAGTGTAAATTAGCCTTTAGATATAATCGTTTCCTGACTATGGCTCTCTCACACACAAGACATTTTTTGTCTCTGAATTCCCATTGCAAATAAATACAAGCCTTGGGCTGATGGGCTAATGCTGACAAGCGTTCACAACAAGGTAACCAGAAGAGCAAACCAATTTAACAGATCTTAGAAGAAAATCAAATGAAGATGAAGGAGCTAGTTGATCTTCGATATTCCTTCTAGATGTCTGGGAGTGTGGAGGACACTACTGATCTTCACAGCTGAGGGCTGACTGACTTGCAGCCGATTACCCCAACCTACTTTTCCAGTTCCAATCCAATTTACTATTAAGATCAGGACACATGGTAAATATTTTACAGACACTGATACATGAGTGAGTGGGTATACTTCTTTAGTATTTAATGAAAAGGAGTATTACCCTGCAATCACTACTATGTGAACATTGTAAGTATAGAGAATAAAGGGTAAGAGAGCACTCCAAAATCCCGGAGGAGGGTGAAGTGTGTATGAAATTTCTTTGCTGGAGCATCTCCAGATGCGGGTATCTGCAACACAAAAATGAGTCCTTCCATCACAGACACGGCTGTCCCTATTCCTTCTAAACCATGGCTCTGACTCCCACAAAAATAATAGTCTCTCTCTCTCTCTCTCTCTCTCTCTCTCTCTCTCTCTCTCTCTCTCTCTCTCTCTCTCTCTCTCTCTCTCTCTCTCACTTTTATATTCTCAGAGCAGTTACAAACTGAGGCAATGGCTTCCTGACTTTGCATTGAGTATGCCCTCTACCTCTCTATGAAACATTCACTCATTCTGTTTCGATCCCGTCTCCTAGCCCCACTGAAGGAGCACCTGACATGCCTTGCTGGACCTGGTCGTACCTTGACGGGATACACGGCATGAATGACTGTCCGGTTACAGATGCTGCTCTGCATGGTGTTGGAACAAACAGCTCTGCAGACTTCCTCAGTGGCCGTCATGTGTACCGCCCGAGCTCCGTCGGTCCCCAGAGAGCCGCACAGACAGTGGCCCTCTTGATCAAGGCCATAGTGTGAGTGGTCCTCTTGGAAGCACAGTGCATGACAGGAGTCCTTGGTGTGCCGCTTTAGATTCAGCATAGAGAAGTATAGCACGGTGTCGCCGCTGCCACTGGGCTGAGTGGCACAGGAGATGTACGAGTCCGCTGAAAGGCAAGAAGAGTAGTGTTAGCACTTGCCCAAGAGGCACAATGACTGATAAGAAAATATCCTAATGTCTTGTCAGGTCTGCACTTAGGGTGACCAACTGGCATAGGGGCAAATTCAGGACAGTGAGTGTAAAAATTCAGGACAAAGGGACAAAATTCAGGACAAAAATTCAGGACAAAGGGTCAAAATTCAGGACAATAATTTGGGACAAAAGGTAAGTTTTCAGACACATCAGAGGAGGTTGTACAATAGTGTATAAATAAGTAAATAGACAACCAACATAAGTATACGTCAAAATAAGTTTATATTAAGTTGAGACAATCTTGCAACTCACCGTTTTGGTATTTCATATGATATTTTGTTTACAGTGTGCAGTTCCTTTGAAGTGTTGTCCCACCTGCACTGCAGGGGGATGCAGAGGCCTTCAGCCTTCATTACACCCCTTCACCAAAGACCTCCTTCTGCACAGATTCCCTCACTATCCACCTCCTATGGTGCCCCTCATCGCTATATAGACCCTCGCCCATGTGTATGTCAATTATTTTATGGTGCTGCTCAGTCCAATGTAGGGTGTTGAGCGCTTTAGCTCACTCACTTATTGTTCAGAGACAATGACTGATACAAGTATGCAAATCAATATATGGGAAATGTTACTTAAGACTAGGAGGGCTACAAGGTGTAGGAGTCACATGGCATCCATACTGATAGCTACTATATGCAGAGCCGCTGGAATTATGCAGCATGGAGGGCCATATTATGCTGCAGGGTTGACTGAATTATATGGCAAGAAAAGGGAATTTATGCAGCATAATGCTGCAAATTTTGTCATAGTATTACCATATTATTTCCTCATTTTTGCACATTTTAACACTTTCTGGTCATAGGTTGCACCTCATTCGTACCCGTAACACCCAAATATAGTAATATGCAACGGAAGGTGACCAGTCAACCTTTACAATGGGCCTTTGCAATACATCACTGCCTTTTTAGTTATTTTTTAACCATTTGAGGTAGCAACTGTTTTTAAATTAGAATCTTCAGCTATATTCAGCTAATGATGGATTATGTGGCACATGCGACAAATCCATCCATCATGCTAAAACTGTTGAAGCCGCACAATCACATAATTCCAGTGACCCCGAAAAACAAACTGAGGATATTACACATAACATAGTGGTGGGGGTTGTCTTTACAACTTTACTAATATAAATTGACTCTGCATGTTACACTCTGTGCCTTACAAGAGGCGCATTATGCCTCTATGCTTCTTTATGATGAGTCAAAACCAAGATTAGTGAAACCTCAGATCTCTCCAAGAGATACATTAATCACCAGATTTACATAGACATTTTTGTTATGGCCTGAAAATTGCAGTAGTACTAAGCACTCAGAAGTCTTTGCCTTTCATCCTGTTGGATATTTCAAAATGTAGCTCAGTCCTCCAGTACGGCTCCTCCACAATAGCAGCATGCAGTGCCCTAGGCCTATGCAGAGGACGGCACCCCACATGCTGTAACTATGCAAGGGAGTAGCCAGAAAAATAAAATACCCACGCTTTATATGGCACTACAAAAAAGGAGCAAAGTGAGCTATCCTGGTCTTTCCTTTTGAAGTGTGTGAAAATGGTTCCTCTGATAAAAGTTTGTAAAAATAATGCAAAATTATGCTTTTCACAGCAGGAAAGAAATTTGGTCAAAACTGAATTTACCTATATTAAAGTTTGTCTTTCATTCTTTCCGTCTTTTCATTTTCTGTCTTTCCTTATGTCCTTCTTTCTATCCATCTTTGTTTTCTACTTTCTACTTTACATTCTCCGTTTATTTTCTTTCCATCTGGGCACCCTTTAATTTCGTCTCTCAGTCTCTCTCTATTCTTTAAATTAATATTACATTTCCTTTCCATATTTCCATATTTCACATTAACATTCATTTGTGTTCGATTTTTTCCATTTGATCATCCTCTTGTCCTTTCTTCCATTGTTAAATCTAAATCTTACTCTTCGGGTTTCTTTCATTATTTGCATTCTATTCTTCTTTAGATTTCTACCTCTAGTTGCCTTGTGGTTTTTTTTTTATTTACCATCATCATAATTTCTCGTTCTATCTCCGCTTTTGTCTACTTCGGCACCCTCTGCCATTCGGCAACCCCCCCTCCCCTCTCCCCCCTCACACACACACACTCAAGCTGCATCACAGTGATTATTCTAGCTCTATTTACTTGTTATTCTGCCCTGTGCTGATCTGCGAGTCTCAGATCATAGGAAGGGCCATGAAACACTTATCTGCCCCTCCCCCCGCACCCCCAACCCCATGCTCCACACACACCTCTGGCCCATTGTCATTCTTTAGGTGAGAATCAGCCACATCAGAATGACAATGGGCCTGTACTTAGACTGAGCGAGGTCGGGGAGGGGCTGCTGCAGCCTCAGAGAAGTGCGAGCTGGCTCTGATTGTGCCAGGGGGACAGCACAGCTGGCTGCCATCCCCAAAATTACGGACAAAAGGCGTCCGTGAAAGAATCCTTCACGGACAACGGACAAGGGGCCCAAATAACTGGCAGTCCGTGAAATTTACGGACGGTTGGTCACCCTATCTGCACTTCTGAAAAGCAGCTTGGTTCAGGGCAGTCTGTCACATGGGTATCTGGGAAAAATATCGAGTGGTAAATATCGGGAGACAGAAATATGGGGGAGAAAATATTGTGATTCAAAAATATCGTGATGCAGAAATATTGTGGTCAAAAATATTTTTTTCTTCAGGTAAGTAATATCGTTGTTTTAATTATCGTTTTCAATAATATAGTTGCAAAAAATAGATTATTTTAAAGTAATTTTAATGTGTTTTAGTTCATATATAAATTTTATGTGTTACTATTGTTTTCATAATTGTTTTTATTTTTTTAAATATAGTTTGTATTTAAATTGGTTTAGAATTTTTTAATTGCTAATAGTAATTTATAGTGTAGCGGGTTGTTGGGTTTTGTAGGTGATATGGTGGGAAGCCAATTAAGTAATATATTTAAATAATTGTTTTTAAGTAGGTATGTGATTGATGTAAAAATTATGTATATTATGTAATATTGATTTCTTTTACTAATATTTCAGGTGCGGGTTGCTACGTTTGTAGAGGTATAGTGTGGGAAATGAATTAGGTAATAAATAATTAACAATTCATATTTAATTAATTATTCAGTATCTAAATTGTTTAATAGTCATATATTTTAGTTATATTTTAAGTGCCGGCTGCTGGGTTTGTGGCGGAATAGGGTGGGAATATAATTAAGTAATAATTAATGAACAATTAATTATTAATTATTGAATTGATAAGTAATTATGTACACTATATAATACTGATGTATTTTAGTTATATTTTAGTTGTGGGTTGCTAGTTTTTTAGGGTATATGGTGGAAATTTAATGAAGTAATATTTAAAAAAGAATAAATATTAATGTATAATTAACTATTTAAATGATTAAGAATTATGTAAATTGTTTAATAATTGTACATTTTAGCTATATTTTTGGTGTGGGCTGATGGGTTCATAGGGTTGTAGGGACGGACATTAATTAAGTAATAATAAAGAATACATTCATAGTTGTTAATTAATTATGTAATTATCAATTATGTAAATTGGGCTATACATATTTATTTTCGTTATATTTTAGATGTGGGTTGATAGGCCTTTAGGGGTATAGGGTGACAAGTTAATTGAGTAATAAATAAATAACCATTATTTTTTAATTGAACATTTATTATTACATTGTTTATGAATTTTGAAATTTGGTTAATGTTTTTATATATATATATATATATATATATATATATATATATATATGTTATGTTAGCTAATAATGTTATATTAAGAGTTACATATTTTCTCTAAATTAATTAATTTAAATTAATTTAAATTTAAATTAATTAAGGGGACTGATCTCCATGTGCGTTCTGCCATTCGCATAGCACGCCTGTCTTCGTTGAGTCTGCCATCATACCAAGGGTTCGAGATCTTGGTGGAGACTCTCTTTAGTTGCAGTGGGGCGGCTTCATTGATTATTGAATTCATAGAGTCGAGGTAGTGGTCAGTCAGTGATTGAACATCAGAGGTGCCAGGAGGGGGAAGGAGGCTATTGATGAGGTGGGGAGGCAGGGAGTTGGGGTTAAGGTTCTTCATGTCCCTTTTCCAGATCTTAGATTTGGTGGGTTGAGCCGAGACAGGTTTAACCTTTTCATTGATGAAGAAGGTGATAATGTGGTGGTCTGACCAATCACAAGGTTGGATTGCCCCTAATTGGGTGGAGTCTTCGTTGGCGATGATGAGATCAAGTATGGAGCCTTTGTCGTGTGTTGGGCTGTTGCATATTTGAGTGAGGTTAGACGCGTCAAGGAAAGATTTGAGACTATTCACCACTGCGTCTTTCTGATCGTTCCAGTGGAGATTGAAGTCACCCAGGTAGATTTGCGGGATCTGCCGACCAGCGTTGGATGAGATCGTGTCCATGAGTTGTTGGGTGAAGATAAGGTTGTCCCTAGGCGGGTGATAGATGAGATGTAGAGCACATACTGGTTTGCCCTCGCTGGAGATATCAAGACAGATGAGTTCGCAAGACGTGAGGGAGGGGGAAGTTAATTTAGCAACCGAGAGGTTGCTCCTGAAAATGCATGGATTCCCCCGCCCGTCTTGCCGGTTCTGTCAAGTCTAATTATGTGGTAATTGGGGGGGACTAATATGTCCATGATAGGTGTGGAGGCTTCAGTTAACCATGTTTCCGTCAAAATGGCTAGGTCAAGATCCATTGAGGTGACGAGATCTGCAATGTTGGAGGAGTGCCTCTGGGCCGATCTGCAGTTGAGTAGGATGCATTTGAGTCTGGGGGTGAGAGGGGTGGTCGAGTGTTCTAGCGTGAGGGGTATTTTTCTGAGATTGCTGGGGATGGAGCATCTGCTGCTTAGAGTTGGGTGCCTAATGGGATTCGAGAGAATTGTGGGTATGGGGAGTTGTGAGGGCGATGTGCGCTTTAACGGGCCAGGGCCAAATGAGCGGAGGAGGGTGTCTAAGTCATGAGCCGTCAAGGAGTTATGAGCGCGACGGGGGCGGTGTATGTTGTTGCGGTCGGGGATAGTGGGCCAACGCGGAGAGTGTGAGCCCACCCGTTTCACCCCTGGAGCGAGCTGAAAGCGAGGGCCTGTGCGGAGGGTGTGGCCTTTGTTGGATACAGAGGTGTTGGTTGTAGGTCGGTGTTGTCTGGGGTGTGTGTGGAGAAGTTCTTTGATGGTGTGGACCTCGTCTTTGACTTGTAGGAGCGTTGTTAAAATCAGGTCGAGCTGTGAGTTGGGGCTAGCGTTGGAGATGAGGGCCGTAGGCAGGTTGTTGAATAGGGAGCTGGACTGGGAGCTGGGGACAGGGGGGTGGGGTGTGCCATTGTCAGTGGAGTGTTCTGCGGTAATAGGGAGAGGGGTGGTATTCGATGGGTGAGAGAGAGTGTGGGCGAGGGGTGTGGGTGAGGGATGGGTCGGCTGGGACGTAAGGGCGGGGACGTCGTTGGGGGGCGACGCCGGATAGTTATGGGAAGAGTGAAGACTGAAGACAATAGGGGTGTCAAGAAGGTAGTGGGGGCTGAGTATGGGGGGGTGGAGCGGGTGGGATGTTGAGGAGCGAGGGGTGGTGAGCTCTGTGTGTCTGGTTGGGGGGGTGGGGAAGTGAGGAGTGAGAATGGGGGGGGATAGAGTGAGAGAGACAACTGCTGCGTAGGAGGGGAGATATGCTCCGGTCCGTTGTCGGTACCGCGAGACTCGTAGGAGGTGTGGAGTGGGTGGGAGGGAGGGTGGGGGTATGTGTGATGTGGGAAGGGGGACGATCTTCGTCAATGAGTGCGGGGTGAGGAGTGGAGTGGAGTGGAGTGGAGTGGAGTGGAGTGGGGTGGAGTTGAGTGGGTGGAGTGATCTTCGACAATGGGTGCGGGGTGTGGGGTGGAGTGGAGTGGAGTGGAGTGGGTTGGTGTGGAGTGGGTGGAAGGGAGGGAGGGGGTATGTACGATGTGGGAAGGGGGACGATTATCGTCAGTGGGTGAGGGGTGTGGAGGTGTTACGTTGGGTGTTTGACTAACTATAGCACTGTGGGGATGGGTGGGATGTGTGTCATTCCGCTGGAGGGATGGGCAGGGTGGGTTATGTTGGGGGTGGGTGGGGGGTGTGTCCTTCCGCCGGTGAGATGGGCAGGGTGGGTTATGTTGGGGCATGGAGTTGGGGGGTGTGGTGCATCTTGGTGTATGCGAGGTGGGGGACCGCATTTTGGTAATGTGATCTAGGAAAGTAGGGAAAAGGTGGTCGAGTCGGTCGAGATTCCTATCTGTGGCTTGGAATAGAATGATCCCGTTGTTGTAGATGGTAATGGTGGCTCTGCCGGGGAAAACTTGGGATGGCGTGATAGAGAGCGTCAGGCTGTGAGCGGTTTTACTAGTGGTGGAACCAGTGAGAATGGAGAGAAGCGCTTTCCTCCACTGTGCTCTACGCAGAGTGTGGAAGATGATATCAGTGCTCGTGGCTCCATTGCTCTGAGAGAAGTAGGTGTCCACACACGGTGTTTCAGGGTGAGCCTTCGGGAAGTTGTGTTTGTAACGTTTGGCGTTTTTTTTGGAGAGCCCTGGTGGGTAGTTAATTTTGTAAGTGTGCTCGCCTGTGCGTACCATGGTGGAGGAGGCGTAGGCCGGCGAAAGAAAAAGGGGGGGGTGTACGTGAGAGAGTTTGTGACGTTTGTGAGATTGAGGGACAGTAGCCTAAGTGGTCTTAGGTAAGGACGGTGGGTGTGGGTGACTAGTCTAAGATGGCTGCCCCAGTGGAGGACTAGTCCAAGATGGCCACCAGGGATAACATAATGGGTAGTAGTCCTTTCTTTGTTGTTGGTGATGTGCCTTAGAGGGATAGCTTCACTTTCTGCACTGGTAATGTTGATGCAGTGCAGGCAAAAGATTTAGGTGTTAAGGTCAGGTTAATGCGCCAGAAATATATGAGGTAGCGATCGTTATAAAGTGAGTTTGGTGCCCATTGAGAAATAACCAGGTTACAGGAGGCAGTATAGTACTACAGTAAGGACACTCTATCACCTGAGTTGTAAATACATGGATGTATAAAGTGCGCTGCCTATAAGAGGAGATTAGTCTAAAGGAGACCAGTTCTTGGGGTAGGGTCACTTTAAGGAGAAACTGCTCCCGTTTTATGCCCCCAGCCAATTTTGAACAGGGTAGAATTAACATATGTGATCTGGGGTGATTTAACATATGTGATGTGGGGTGATAAAAAATACCTCTTTGAAGTTTCTGGAGTTTCTGGGCTGGTCAAGATGTCTGGCACAAGAGAGTAGATAAGTCAGGGTTTTTTTAGTCTTTTGTCTGTTGTTGTCTTTTTTTTTGGAGAGATCAGTTTCCTTTTCTGTTGAGGGCAGGTCGAGTTAGTCCTGCTTCTATGTTGGTGATTCCTTGTTGCTGCTTGGTAGGGAGGAGAGAGACTTATCTCCGTTTGTGCGACCCTTGATCTAGTTGGAATGCAGCTATGCAGACATCTGGGGTGGTGGTGAATTTATTGCTCCTGCTATGGCCCCCGCCATTTTAGGCAGTGGAGACAATGTCGATAATGTCTGGCCGGTGAAAAATAAGTCTTTCTTTGGGCGGCAGTAGCTCTTTAGACGCTTTGTACACAGACCTTGTGAGGAATCAGGCGGCCGTTCTTAACACTCCTGGAAAAGGCTCCAACTCCGCTCTTGTTAGGTCTTGTTAGATCCCGGTGGCAGCAGGGGGGGGGGGGGCGTGGGGGCGACTAGTCGCACTGCTGTTCTCTCCTGAGACACCGCGTCTGTAGGGTCGCCCTCACGCTCCTATGCATGTTCAGCCCGCTGTCCGCTATGCCACATCTTTGCCTCCCCGCTCGGAGCTTCCCAGTATCTCAAGGGGTGGGGTAGGACGGGTGGGGGGTAAGCCGGGAGATGCCGGGCTCTCTTGGCTGCAGGGTGACAAACCCAGCGGTATCTCGCTAATGCGCGGAGACCATCCCCGGAGCGCGCAACAAGATACCGCGCTCCGCGGTCAGGACAGGGCGCACAGCTCCCGGCGTGCAATGCGTGGGACTTGGCCCGTAGCGATCCACCAGGCGCAGCGCCCAACCGGGCGTGGAAGCCCTTGCTCGGCCGCGCTCGGCCAGTCCACCTCGTCTTCCAACTCCTCTGCCTCACTACTATCAGGCGCCCACCTCCTCCGGTGCCGCCGTGAAGCGCAGGCAACCAGTCCCAGAGCGCACAGCCAGTCGGACGGGACAGGGCACACAGCTCCCAGTCTAGGGTAGGTTAGGACCCCGGGGGTCCCGGCAGCAGTCACAGGCAGTCCCGGCAGCACTCACAGGCAGGCAGGACACCTCCGCAGTGAAGTGCCCACCGCTCACCAGGCGCCAGCAATGGTCTACTCCAGCGACGTCCCTCAGTTAACCACCGACCTCTCCAGGCACACCAGTCGCCCACAGCTGTCTCCAGGCAGCAGACATCCGAAAAACGAGCTCCGCAGACTGGCCAGTGGAGAGCCCAGGGTCCGAGGAGGACGACGGGAACTGCTCGGTCCTCTCCTGCGGGTCTCAGTCTCCAGTAGGTCGGGGGTCCTCAGCACGTTTCCTCGAGCCAGGTAAGCAAATCCAGTTACTCGTTTAACTCCAGTTACTTGTTGATCCAGTTACTTGTGTGCAGCGATGCTCCGGTCGGTGTAGCTCGAGGCTGACGGGGATAAAAACCAGAAAACTGGATCCCCAGCACAGGAGCTCTTACCGAGAGCTCCTATCCGGCGGCCATCTTGCCGTCCGTCGCCCCTCATCGCGGCATCGCAAAATACTTAAGAGCAAGAGAAATGCCTACTTTAGGAAAATAAAGCGCGCAAAATCTGATTTCTTCAGCCTTCAGCTGGACCAAGCAAAAAACAGACCAAGAAAGCTGTTCGAGCTAGTCAAAACTCAAACCAAGACGCAACCCCTACTCTCAAACGACACAGCAAACATCATCCCACACTGTGAAGACTTTTCTGCCTTCTTTAAGCTAAAGACCAACAACATAAGGAGTGACCGCCTTAATGATGTAAGACGATACTCGAGCATCACCAAAATGCCCGACACCCAACCTAAAAATAACGCTTCCTGGTCGTCTTTCGGCACCTGCTCTGAAGAAGCAATACACAAACTGCTCGGCACCTTGAAGCCTTCTAATCACCTCACAGACCCACTACCTGCCAATGCTGTTAGAGACTTCATCCCCGTTCTTCTCCCACTCTGGACTAAAATCATTAACAGCTCCCTTCAGCAAGGTCTCATTCCAGACTCCCTCAAAGTGGGGCAAGTCACGCCCATACTCAAGAAACCTACAGCTGATCCGGCTGACTTAAACAACTACCGCCCAATCACCAATATCCCCACTCTGGCCAAGCTGTTGGAAAAATGTGTGCAACTCCAACTAACTAAACACATTGACCAGTTCGAACTCCTCGACCCTCATCAATCAGGCTTCCGAGCGAAACACAGCACGGAAACGGCCATGACACACATAATTGATGACGCCCTCCAAATCCTGGATCGCAACGACTCATGCCTCCTCATTCTCCTGGACCTCTCCTCAGCATTCAACACGGTCAAACATGAGAACCTATTAGAGCTCCTAAATACCAGAATGGGCTTATCCGGGACTGTGCTCAAATGGTTCACTTCCTTCCTACACAACCGATCCCAGAAGTTCAAGATTAACAACGTGCTGTCCTCTCCAGTGCCAGTAGATTTAGGCGTCCCACAAGGATCTTCCCTCTCACCCACGCTGTTCAACCTCATCATGGAACCACTCGCTACCCTGCTCCAGGCATCCAATGTACACTTCCACATGTATGCCGACGACACTCAACTATACCTAAAGGTTCAATCCCCGGAAGATATCAAACTTCTGAACTGCACACTTAGGAACACCCAATCTTGGTTGGCCGACAATCACCTCAAACTAAATGCGTTGAAAACTGAGTTCCTCCTGATATGACCCCCTGCGAAAATTACCACCACCCAAATATGGCTCAATCACCTAACAGCATTCAATGTCCAACCCACCATCGTGGACTCTGCGAAATCCTTAGGCATCACACTTTACGCAAAGCTCAATATGCAACAGCACATTAGCAAAGCAACGAAAGGAGCTAACTTTCAAATCAACACTCTGAGGAAACTCAAACCCTTCCTCCCAGCTAAGGACTTCCAAACTGCTGTACAAGCACTAGTCATCCCCCGCATAGACTATGGAATTGTGGCCCTCAGCGGTCTCCCTCAAGCAACAACAGCACCCTTAAGAGCCTCCCTAAATGCGGCCGTGAGACTCATTTCGGGCTCAAGGAAACACTCTCATATAACCCCTGACCTGAAAGCGCTGAAATGGCTTCCCCTCGAAGCCAGAATACAATTGAAAATTGCGGTTATGACACACTCAGCCATACACCACAAGGCTCCCACCTACCTCACTCAAAAGCGGACTATATCAGGAGGTTCGAGATCCAATAGAAGTACTAAAAGTCTGCTCCTGAAACCTCGCAGATTCCGTAAGGAAAAAACCTACTAGCGCTCCTTCTCAGGAATGGCACCGAGGATCTGGAATGCACTCCCTCCTGAAACGAGGATTATCTCCTCCACTGTACTCTTCAAGAAAGAAGTGAAAGCCATCCTTATGGCCAAGTTTACATGATCCTCACTGTTGCTGCTCAGAGACTTTGCACCGATCTTGTAACGTTGGATAATTAGTGATCCATTAACTTTCTGTTCATGACCTACTGACCTCTTCTGCAGTTGGATCAAAGACCCTCCACCGTCCTATAGTATTGTCTTTTGAGGGTTTACTGGTATCCACTGATCTCTATGGCAGCTGGATCAGAGTCTCTGCACTGCCCTATCCTAATGTCTATTTGAATGTTTATTGTTATCTCTAGACCTGTATTGTAGCTAGCTCAGACTCAGCACCGTCTTATATTTTTGTCTATTTGAGTGTTCTCTGCTATTTCATGATCTCTATTTTAGTTAGATCAAAGACTCTGCACCGCCTTATTTTACTGTCTAGCTGAGTGTTTACCTGTATCTTATTGCACATGATTGTTATCCTATTATGCTACCGTTCACTATACTGTACCCAATTACTATGTCTACTCACCCTACTGTGAAGCGCTCTGATATCTGTTAAGATCTTGTTCGCGCTATATAAAACTTTGAATAAATAAATAAATAAATAAATAGGGTTATTCAAATATGTAATGTGTTTGAAGTTAAGTAGTCTACCTACTGTTGCTTAGACTGGATTGGGAATAGTACATTTAACCCCTACGAAGTCCAACGCTTTCCCTAATGTTGTACAGATTGGAGTTGGAATAGTAAAACTAATACCTCAGAAATCCAACACTTTCCCTACTGTTTAGCTGTTTGGCGTGGAAATAATATATTTAACCCCTCTGAAGCCCTATATTTTCACTACTGCTGCATTAACTGGAGTGGGAATAGCAAATGATATCTTCGGGTTGAGTTTGCTGTATACAAAACTCCAAAAATAAATAAATATCAATGTTTCCAATACAATTCATAATATTGATTAAATATATTAATTAATAATATCATTTCTAAGTTTAGCATTGTAGCATTTGTTTATATTTGTATTTGTTTTAAAATGTGTATAATATATTTTGTAAAAAAAGAAATTCTTGTTATATTTAATTTCTTTGGTATTTTAATATTTTGGAATTAAATTGTAAAAAAAATGTTATGCAAAATATACGAGCTGAACAGGAGGCTGATTGGACAGAGTCAGTCCAATTGCAAGGGAGGGGGTGGAGTCAGAAGTTAACAAAGGATAAAAGCTTAATGGCTGCTCGGTCGCGCCGTTAGAAGCTACTCCTTGAGTGAAACACTGCGCTAGCAATTGTTTTATGTCTTTTTAAACTGTCAGACTGTTTAAAAAAATTGTGGGACAAATTGAAATTGAATCAGATACTGCATTTTACCTTCGAGGGAATCGCGCAACACTGCTGCTCCTTCTGCCTTCCCGAGCTGAACGGGAGGCTGATTGGACAGATCCAGTCCAATTGCGGAGGAAGGGGTAGAATCAGAAGTTAACAAGGGATAAAAGCTTGACCGCTGCTCGGTCGCGCCGTTAGAAGCTACTCCTTGAGTGCAACAGTGCGCTAGCAACAGGGCCGGACTGGCTACCGGGCAGTTTGGAATGCTGCTGAGCTGGGGGCTGATTTCGTTCATGGAGACCTTTGTGTGCTAAACGAAATTCGTTTTGTTTTAATTATTTTGAAGCACACGCAGGTCTCCATGAACTAAATAAGCCCCCACCACAGTGAAATCAGCCCCCAGCTCGGCAGTATTCCAAACTGCCCGGTAGTCAGTCCGGCCCTGGCTAGCAATTGTTTTATGCCTTTTTATACTGCCAAATTGTTTTTAAAAATTGTTGGACGAATTGAAATTGAATCTGATACTGCATTTTAACTTCGAGTGAATCGCGCCAGCACTGCTGCTCCTTCCGCCTTCCCGAGCTGAACGGGAGGCTGATTGGAGAAAGCCAGTCCAATTGGGGAGGGAGGGGGTGGTGTAATAAGTAACAAGGGATAAAAACATGGCGGCTTGCACCTGTCCGCAGCGGGACGAGGATTGAGGCCAGCCACTATGCACAATTTTTAACGTATTCTTCCCAAGAACTGCGATTTTTGGCACTACAGATGAACCTGAAGATCAACTCTATAGTCAAAAACAAATTAATAAGGCATGGCCTCCTAAATCCTAACCGGCAAAGGTATCCACTGCTCTTGTGCCTGAAACTCCCTTAAAGAAGTATGAACTTGACACGCCCCTGATACCGGCCCCAGCACCTAAGGAGCTAAATATAGTGTATCTAAATATAGGGTCTATGGTTAAACACTAATTAGAAGTTTTCAACCTTTTAAACACCAAAGCCCCAGATATATTATTACTCACAGAAATTTAGTTGACTACTGAATCCACCCCAGATATACTAGCAGCGCTACCTTGCAACTACCATCTCTTACAGAACAATAGGCCTTCTGGTAAGCGAGGAGGAGGGATAGCAGCAGTGGTCAAAAAGCACCTCTCTTTCACCGCCATCGCCCCCATAGAAGTGGCATTGGTGGATAGTCTTACTCTAATATTGGACTCACCCAGGTCCACACTGGTGTGTGTTCTGATTTATAGGCCTCCTATTGCGATGGGTGAGTTCACTAAAGAACTAGCAAATGGTCTTGTTCCATTAACCATAGACTATGCAAAGATTTTGTTAGCTGGAGACCTGAATTGTTGGGCAATTGAGGAAGAGGGGAGCAAGGGCTCCAAGGAACTCACAGACTTACTAAAAATGTTGAATCTAGAAGGACACATACATGAGCCTACACATATTAAAGGTCATAAACTTGACCATTTATGGACCACCAATCTCTCGGTTCAGAGCCTAACAGTTAAACCATGTGACTAGTCAGAGCACCATTTAATAAATGTTACCTTAAGTGGTCTTAGCAAAATCAAAGGGGATGATGGACGGAGTGTTGAACATTGCAAGCACTCACTCCCAGTCAACTCATCTGGGTTTAATCCATCATCATTATTTAGCTCACTCCTGCCACCCCAGTTCAGACATGGCCATATGCAAATCAGTCTGACCCTGTGCTTCATGGGAACAGTCCAGCCCGAACTGTGAACCCATGTTTCCGCGTTGTATGTTGTGAACACTATGTCCGCTTCCCCGTCTAGCTCTTTTCCTAAAGATTTTATCCAACTTGACAGTTGAAAGTATTTAAATTTCGAGACCGAATGTTCACATATCAAGGAGAAATGATGCCATGAAATTAGTTCATGGTCCATGATAAGTTGCCCCCATGTGCGAATACCACAGGATCGAAGTGGAATGGCCACGGCATCCTCCAGACAAGCCAGAGTGCCTGGAGAGTCCCAAATAGGTGCTGCATTGCTATAATATGGGACTTTTAAAAGTCATCTCACCTGAACCCAACGTTTGACTGCTACCCCAAGAATCTTCAGTCTCCCCTTCTTGAAGAATCTTGAGTGGCCAAACTTTAAGAGGAAAAACCCTGCCTGGTGAGAGAAGCAAGCCATAAGGGCCTTAAAAGCGGAGAAAAAATTGAGTTTTCCATCAGTAATTGCTGGAAGTTCTTTAAGTGAAAGGCACAATAATACAAATATAAATCTGGGGTGGCAATACCTCCATGAGCTTTCTTTCTTCTAAATTTCTTTAGGGCTATTCTTGGACTTTTGCTTCCCCAAATGAAGCTAGAAAAAGCCCCCTGTACCTTCTTAAACCAAATCTTTGGGAATCGCATTAAACAAAAAAGTACATTTAGGAAGAATTGACGTTTTTAAGAGATTGGATTTACCCAGAAAGGAGAGTGGAAGAGCACCCCATGATTGCAACTGTAATTTGACCGACTTTGTTACTTTTTCAAAGTACACCTGAGCTATCTTGTCAATATTATGCACTATTTGGACACCTAAATATCTGATTTCCCTTTTTGTGAGGTCACTCCTATATTGGATATTCCATTTCATCAGCTGTGTTTTTTGTTGATTGATCATATATCCGGACACCTTCCCAAAACTCTCCTGTTGATCCCATATCACCGGCAGTGATTGCTCTAAATTCCCTGTTAATATCATAAGGTCATCAGCGTATAGTCCGATTTTCTTTTCCCATCCGTTGCACCTGAAGGGAATGATATTCCAGCAAGCTCTTAATTTACATGCAAGCGGTACAATATATATTTTGAAAAGGAGAGGGGAAAGGGGCCAGCCCTGTCTAGTACTCCTGCCGATTTTTATTGATCTAGTAAGATTACCGTTAACAAGGATTTTAGCAGATGGATTTTTATAGATGACTTTAACTGCTGTTAAGAAGGCTTCCCCTAAATTAAGATACAGAATCATTTGGAATAGGAAAGGCCAACTGACTCGGTCAAATGCTTTTGCAGCGTCAAAAGTCATTACCGCTAGTGGGATTTTATATGTTTGCGCCATGTCTATTGCCTCAATTAGGTCATGCGTTAATTCGAAAAGCTGCCTCCCTTTCATAAAACCTTTCTGATCTAGGTGTATTAGTGATTAGTGATCCTATTACCTTATCCAGGCGTTTGGTTATTATCTGAGTGTATAATTTATGGTCACTATTTAAGCGTGAGATAGGCCTGTAAGATTCACAGGATCTCGGGTTCTTGTTAGGTTTCAGTAAAATAGTTATAGTTGCTTCATCCTATGACAGAGTGAGGCCTTGACCGTCTATGAAAGCCGAATTGAACAACTGAAGAAGAAAGGGGGCAAGCTCTTCTTTTAAAATGACATAGATCTCAAAGGGCTATGCTGGGTTGCTCAACAGTGTTTTTCTTTCAATTATGTAATTTGAGATGTCATCAGTGTCATCAGTGATGTCATCAGTGATGTCACTGACCATGTCATGAGTGATGTAATATGTGACGTCATCAGCAGTGCATTGCAGGGGCGTGAGTTATAGTTAGGTCAGCTAACTATAATGGCCAAATTTTTCTGGTTTTGTACGAATGAAATGTCAGCATAACTATAACGTCCCTGAAACCCATTGTTTTTTCAGTGAATTTCTAAGGTTTTTTAAATGCTAATTACTAACTATAATGTCCCTTAAACCTATGTTTTTTTAGTGAATTTCTAAGGTTTTTTAAATGCTCATTACTAACTATGACGTACCTGAAACCTCTGATTTTTCAGTGAATTTCTAAGGTTTTTTTAAATGCTAATTTCTAACTAAAACAAAGTAGTCACGTTTGCAGAGTGGTGCAGAAAGGGGACTGGGCCCCTGACCAGTGCTCAGGAATACTGCTGCGTAGGACTTACAGGAGGTACCTGGAGCTCTTGAGTAAAGTGAACTTCATCCCCCACCCCATAGTATGCCAGAAGGCACGTTTGCAGAGTGGTGGATAAAGGAGGGCGTGGCCGCCAAAGACCTCTTAGCAATCCCACTGTGTGGGACTTACTGGAGGTAACAGGAGGGGTAGTTGGCCCCCAAGGACAACCTTGGGGGCCAACTACCCCTTCTATTACCTCTAGTAAGTCCCACACAACAACACTGGTAAGTTCTCATAGCAGGCAATACCCCCTTTGCCCACCAGTCTGCAAACATGCTCCCTGGCGCGCTCTTGGATTGGGATTATAGTCCCCATCGCTTGTGGGGGTCGTTAGGGGCCAACTAGCCTACCTGTTACCTCCACTAAGCCCCACACAGTGGGATTGCTGAGAGGTAGACACAGGCCACGCCTCCTTTCTCCACCACTCTGCAAACGCACCTCCTGACGCGCTCTTGGTTTCAGATGATGTCCCCTTGCCTCCTGAGGGTCCCTGGGGGCCAACTAGCCCTCTTGTTACCTCTAGTAAGCCCCACCCAGCTGGATTGCTGAGAGTGGTCAGAGGCCATGCCCCTTTTTATACCACTCTGCAAATGTGCCTCCTGGCACACTGCTGCTTGCAGGATGCAGTCCACTTTAGTCCTGAGGTCTTTGGGACACAAAGGAACCTCATCACCCCGCCACCAGGGCCTCAAGAGGCGTGCTTGCAGAGTGGTCTGAAAAGGGACATGGCCTCATACCACCTCGCAGCAATCCCACTGTGTGGGGCTTACTGGAGGTCCCTGGTGGCCTAGTTGGCCCTCAGGTACCCTCAGTAGCGACAGGGACATAATCTCCCAATGCAGAGCATGCCAGGAGGCGCGTTTGCAGAGTCGTGCAGGGAGGGGGTAGGGCCTCCGGCGAGTTGCCATTATTTTTTATTTTTTGTTTTGAGAAGGGGACTTTGTGGCCCAGGGACCTGTTACATTTCTTTCTTTATTGAAAAAGAGGGGGGGGGGGGCACGAGGCCGATTGCAGCTTGAGGCCGATTACAGCTCCGGGGACACCATCCCCCGGGCTTAGACCTTTCCTTTTTTTTTTTTTTAAAGGCTGATTTCAGCCTTGGCGACCCCATCCCCCGGGGTCCACCAAAAAGGTATTTTTGGAAGGGGGACCGCGTGGCCCCCTTCCCTGGGCCTCTCTTGGCCCTGGGGACCTTATCCCCTGGGGCCTGGCCAGTCTTTATTTATTTTTTTAATTTTTGGAGAGGGACCATGTGGCCCCCCCTGAGGCCAATTATGGCTCTAGGGACCACCTCCCCAGGGCCATCCATCCTTTTAAAAAGAAATAATAATAATTGTTTAAAAAGGGGGCAGGCTGAGTGGCCCCTCGTCCTGGCCACTTTTGGCCCCGGGGACCCCATCCCCTGGGGCCAGGTCTCACATAGGGAACGTGGGGGAGCCCCAATGCCCCTGCGGTCCCTGCCGGCTCCACGCCTCCTGCGGGAGCCGGCATTGCTTTTGGACAAAAGCAATTCTGCTTCACTTCATGGAAGCAAGAGCAGTTTTCCTGCTCTTGCTTCCATGAAGTGAAGCAGAAGTTTGCAATGACAGGGCGGAAGCAGTGCTACCACCATGCCATTGCAAACTGCACCGCTGGACATTGCTGGAGCCGTCCCTGGGGGCTAGCGGTCCCCAGGGCCATCTCAGGCTCCTGGAGAGGGGCCGCGCGGCACATCTCCCTTAGTGTTTAAAGCCCCAGAGAGGTCGTGGTCCCCAGAGCAGTGTGAGCAGGCTTGAACCCCTTCCCACTTAGAATTTAGGAGGTAGCCCTGGGGAGGTGGCAGTCCCTGGGGCTTGAGGTGGCCCGCGGGCCCCCGCTACATATTAAAGCATTGCCCCCGGGACCTGGCCCACCCGGCGGCTTAAAACAAACAATGCGTGGGAGTTTAAAAACGTTTTGGCCGGATTTGCGGACTCAATGCGAATTTCACCAGAAGTTTTTTTTTTAACCGCATGCGTGCGGGCGGAATTCCGCCCGTACGCTGGGATTTACCCATTCCCATGTTTCATGACGAGCGTGCGAGGAGGCTACCTCATGACGAGCCCAGCTCGTCATGAGCGTCGAAGGGGTTAATTGCTTTTTCTGGCCCTGTGGGTCCCTGTGGGCCTAGTGGGTCAGGGTGTTCCTACCCTGCCCCGTATCTTGTTTTTTACGTTTCGTCTTGTGAGCCAGTTCTAACGAGTCACAAGATGACTGCCCACACTTTCTGGTGTGAAGTGTTGGCAAAGTAGCAAACTAAAGCTTGCGCTTGGGAGGTTCGCGGGTCCATGCGGCAGTCGGATATCGCTCGCTTTTTATTTTTTAATTTCTCAAAAACTACTGAATGAATTTACACCATTTAAAAAAAAGAACACTTTCTGAATTAAGAGCTACCTTTTTGCCAAATTTGGTCTAATTCCGTTTTGCAGTTCGGGCTCTAGCTTAGTCTAAAGTTTCCTATGGAAATTAACATGGAGAAAATGCGTTTTGGAAACCCCCTTTTGTTTCGGCCTCCGCTTGACGACTCACCCCGAAACTTTCAAGACAGGAGCTGACCAGAGCGCCCCATTCGTTTTGAAATGTTGCCAAGATTCGTCAATCAGCGCCAAAGATATTACCAAAAGAAAAAACACTCTCCTAAGGAAAATAGGTCCTAACTATAACTACATACTGGCGACCGCCAGTAGGTAATAGATATCTATATATATATATATATATTTATATATATATATATATATATATATAGAGAGATATCTATTATATAGAGTGCGTTGTTAGAAAAACAATCTATATATGTAAAATATATATTTTTAATAATTGTGTATTAGTATATATGTATAATATATGTATAAACATACACACATATATATATGTATATATGGTTATATGTATATATTATATTAAATATTAGTGAGATTCATTTAATTAACTTTATATTAATGGTATATTTTAAAATATTTAAGAGTTACTACTTTCGTCATAGAGGGCTTACAGAGAGACTTGCTGTGGGGCGGGAAACCCCGGCTAGCGTGGAAGAGGTGTGGCGCAGCGGCCAGAGTGCCTGACTCCGGACCACAGGGTTCATGGTTCGATCTCCGGTGGCAGGTCAGCCCAGCACCATGTGAATGGGCAATAGCTCACTTAATCTTCCTGAGGGCCCCCAGCACCGGGAAACCACTTTGGAAGTAGCTTTGCACTTTACAAATTTAAGGTTATTATTATTATAATAAGCTCACCCTTAACTGGTACGACAGTGAAATCAGCCTTCTGGACCTCAAGACATATTATTGGGCGGTGCTCCTCGCAGCGATTAATCACTGCACTTATCGCCAGATAGATGACCCGGGTTACGCCATGGACCGGTGGCTCCTTCCAGGTGAAAATTATAACAGAGCCCTGTATTCTAAGCCAAAGCGGTTCTCCCTCACTGGTCCGACCAACCACTCTGTCCAGGTCTGGCATGCAGCAACCAAAAGCCTTGGGTGGGACCGACGATTGACACTAGCAACACCACTCTGGGACACCAAGAGATTAGGTGACCTTTGGCGGTCGAAGGGGTTTGATAAAAGGGACCTTATTGGGATCTCGACCATTGGGGATCTATGGGTAAAGGGTGACATAGAAACATTTGCTTCCCTGCAACAAAAATATGAACTTGGCAACACAGAATACTTCCGCTACCTTCAAATCTGACATGAGCTGCTGTCCCCCCAGAATCCACACTCCTCGAGGACAGACTGCTTGATGGATATCTACCAGAGAAAGCAATCTCCCTCACATATAAAAAGTTCATAAACAACACAGCAGACACCCTCCAGGGTACCAGGGTGAAGTGGGAAAGAGACGGCCTCGAAATGGATGACGAGGAATGGCAGGAGGCACCGTCCTCCCTTTCGGCCAGGCTATGGCTTTTCCAGCTTAAAATCTTAAATAGGGTATATATTACTGGACCATGCCTGGTTCTAATGGGAAGAGCAGAAGGGGGTGAATGTCGGAGACGATGTGGACAGGAGGGAACATTTATGCATATCATATGGGAGTTTTGAAGTGAAAAGATGCTTACTGAATGTATGGGAACCCACTGACCTGAGCAGGATGGGTAGGACCTGGGTAACACTGGGCTTTATGGTAGCTAAAAGAAATATAGTCAGCTCTGGGTAGCCTCGACCCCGCCAACCATAACAGACTGGAAGAAACATATGGACTGGTGATTTTTCCAGAATAAAACTGTATACACAGCAAGGGGGAGCCCTAGGAAGTGGTCCCAAATTTGGGGGGCATGGAACACATACCGAGGAGAGATCTGTAGTCCCTTACTTCCCTGACGAATTGTCCTCCCAATAACAAATGTATCCAATGATGTATTATTGCTCAATCCCTGTAGACACAATGTCTGTAAATATGTCTTTAAACAAATTCCTCCTGCTTGTGATCTTTTCACCTTGATTCATGTAACTCATACCGATTCATATTGTTGAATAAAAAGAATTATTTAAAAAAAAGTTACTACTTTACACTATATATGTATTAAGAAACGATATTGTTGTATGTTTGTAACTATTTTTTTTAGTATTTTGTACTTACTATTATAAGGATGGAGACAATATTTTTGTAAGCAATGTTTTTGACATGATATTTGTGTTACACAATATAGTTGATGCTAAAATTGTGCCAGTGTCCAGTCACATGTCAGATGATTGTAAATGGAGACTTGGCACTTAGGGAAATACCGTTAAGTACCCAAGGATGCATCCCTCTATTAACAAAGGTTTCTCTGATAGAAGGACCCCAAGACGACCATACTGATTGTAGGAAAACAAACCCTTCAAGTACAACTAAACAGACACATGTGGACGAATGGGGGTCATGAAATTATAATCCCCGGTCTCCGTCTGTTGTTGGATCATCCCTCTATCTATCGACTATCCCCCAGATTCATCACAGTCCCGTTTTGCGAGTCCTTAATAGCGATTTTTAAGGAATCGCTATTAAAGACTCGCAAAACGGGATGCATGTAGAAATCGCAATATTTTTTGCGATTTCTACTGCTTCCTTATTTGCGATTCGGTAATTGCTAATCGCAAATAAGGAATGGCTTTCCCATTCCCATAGGAATGAATGGGGAGTCATTCCTTATTTGCGATTAGCAATTAGCGAATCGCAAATAAGGAAGCGATTTCAAGGGTGCCAGGGTGTCCAAAGGACACCCTGTAGCACCCCTGAAATGGTAATGTACACTGGTGTTGCACACACACACGTCCAAAGGACATGTGTGTGTGTAACATACAACTTAGAACAAGCATTGGAAATGCAATCGGGCTCGGATTTATTTGAGTTTGAGCTAATGGCATTGTAAATGGCAATGTCTTTTCGCCATGTGTTATGGAGTGTGTGCATGTGGTGTGTAGTGGAATTATGTGGGTTAGATTGGAATTGTAGCAATGGTGGCATGCTGTGCTTTACATGAATATGTTTAAAAGTAAAGTGTACCATACTGAGATTGCTACAATAGTTAATTGTGGATGCGTTAACAATTTATGCGTGCACTGATGGCTGGTGGTGTGTGTGACTGCCTGTAGAAATTGTGCACTGATGGCTGGTGGTGTGTGTGCTTGGTAAAAGACTGCACTGCCGGCTGGAGGTGTGTGTGCCTGGTGGAAGGGTGCACTGACGGCTGGTGGGTGTGTGGTTGGTAAAAGCGTGCACAGATGGCTGATGGTGTGTGTGTTTGGTGAAAGCGTGCACTGTCGGTTGCTGGTGAGTGCGCCTTGTAAAAGTATGCACTGACGGCTGGTGTTGTACGCCTGGTGGTGTTTGTGGTTCGTGAAAGCGTGCATTGATGGCTGGTGGTGTTTGGCCCTGGTGAAAGCGTGCACTCACGGCTGGTGGTGTGTTGTTGTATGTGTGGTTGTGTGTGTAGTGGTGAGCGTGTGGTGGTGAGTCTGTGGGAGTGAGTGTGTGGTAGTGAGTGTGTTACACCAATGTGGCGCACTGGTGCCACTGCACCTGCTGCAGCAATGGTAGCTACGCCACACTGGTGCCACTGTACCTGCTGCAACAATGATAGCTACACCACACTGGTGCCACTGCACCTGCTGCAGCAATGGTACCTTCGCCACACTAGTGCCACTGCACCTACTGCAGCAATGGTACCTACACCACACTGGTGCCACTGCACCTGCTGAACAATGGTACCTACACCGCACTGTTGCCCCTGCACCTGCTACGCCACACTGGTGCCACTGCACCTGCTGCACTAATGATAGCTATACCACACTGGTGCCACTGCACCTGCTCCACTAATGATAACTATACCACACTAGTGCCACTGCACCTGCTGCACAATGGTAGCTACGCTACACTGGTGCCACTGCACCTGCTCCAGTAATGATAGCTATACCACACTGGTGCCAGTGCTGGTACCACTCCACCTGCTCCACCAAAGATACTTACAGCACACTGGTGCCACTGCACCTGCTGCACAATGGTAGCTATGCCACAGTGGTGCCACTGCACCTCCTGCACAAGGATAGCTATGCCACACTGGTGCAACAGCACCTGCTGCACAATTGTAGCTATGCCACACTGGTGCCACTGCACCTGCTGCACAATGGTAGCTACGCCACACTGGTGGTACTACACCTGCTGCGCAATCATAGCTAAGTAACACTGATAACCCCTCACCTGCTCCACGAATGGTAACTACGCCACACACTGGTGCCACTGCACCTGCTGCACAATCATAGCTAAGCAACACTACCACTGCACCAGCTCCACCAATGGTAGCTACCACTCACCGGTACCACTGCACATGCTGCACCAATGATAGCTACGCCACACTGGTGCCACTGCACCTGCTGCACAATCATAGCTAAGTAACACTGATAACACTACACCTGCTACACAACGCCATCTACCACACACTGGTGCCACTGCACCTGCTGCACAATCATAGCTAAGCAACACTACCACTGCAACTGCTCCACCTATGGTAGCTACCACACACTGGTACCTCTGCACCTGCTGCACTAAACTGGTACCACAGCACCTGCTCCACCAATGGTAGCTACGCCTACGCCACACTGGTACCACTGCACCTGCTCCACCAAATATACTTACACCACACCGGTACCACTGCACATGCTGCACCAATGATAGCTACGCCACACTGGTGCCACTGCACCTGCTGCACAATCGTAGCTAAGTAACACTGATAACACTGCACCTGCTACACAACGCCATCTACCACACACTGGTGCCACTGCACCAGCTGCACAATCATAGCTAAGCAACACTACCACTGCAACTGCTCCACCTATGGTAGCTACCACACACTGGTACCACTGCACCTGCTGCACTAAACTGGTACCACAGCACCTGCTCCATCAATGGTAGCTACGCCTACGCCACACTGGTACCACTGCACCTGCTCCACCAAATATACTTACACCACACTGGTGCCACTGCACCTGCTGCACAATGGTAGCTATGCCACAGTGGTGCCACTGCACCTCCTGCACAAGGATAGCTATGCCACACTGGTGCAACTGCACCTGCTGCACAAGTGTAGCTATGCCACACTGGTGCAACTGCACCTGCTGCACAATCATAGCTAAGTAACACTGATAATACTGCACCTGCTACACAACGGCAGCTACCACACACTGGTGCCACTGCACCTGCTGCACAATCATAGCTAAGCAACACTACCACTGCACCTGCTCCACCAATAGTAGCTACCACACACTGGTACCACTGCACCTGCTGCACTAAACTGGTACCACAGCACCTGCTCCGCCAATGGTAGCTACGCCTACGCCACACTGGTAACACTGCACCTGCTCCACCAAAGATACTTACACCACACTGGTGCCACTGCACCTGCTGCACAATGGAAGCTATGCCACAGTGGTGCCACTGCACCTCCTGCACAAGGGTAGCTATGCCACACTGGTACAACTGCACCTGCTGCACAAGTGTAGCTATGCCACACTGGTGCCACTGCACCTGCTCACCAAAGATACTTACACCACACTGGTGCCACTGCACCTGCTGCACAATGGTAGCTATGCCACAGTGGTGCCACTGCACCTCCTGCACAAGGGTAGCTATGCCACACTGGTGCAACTGCACCTGCTGCAAAAGTGTAGCTATGCCACACTGGTGCCACTGCACCTGCTGCACAAGTGTAGCTATGCCACACTGGTGCCACTGCACCTACTGCACAATGGTAGCTACGCCACACTGGTGGTACTACACCTGCTGCGCAATCATAGCTAAGTAACACTGATAACACTGCACCTGCTCCACGAATGGTAACTACGCCACACTGGTGCCACTGCACCTGCTGCACAACTGAAGCCACCGTCTATATAAACACAGCTGTAGTCAGTAAAGAAAACCAGATCTGCATGAAAAGAGGAAACGCGAGTAATGTCTTTGGTAGAAGGAGAACACAGAACAAGCACGAACGCGCGCCACTCACTGCAGATTGGTGAACGCGCCCAGAACATCTGGATTCCATTACCGCGGCCCCCTGACAGCTCCTAATTGAAATTTATAACACTCCTGTGCGCATAACCACACAAAATATGGTGGAAGTGGCCAAAATGAATAGCATATGGCCTATTGCGTGAAGGCTACTAGAAAGACAGCACCGCGAAGACCAATTACCATGCAGATTGGAAAAAAAACTACTGAAAAATCTTGCGCACTGCGGAATTTTTCCTGCACGATTCAGAACCCCTTAACAATAGGAGCTCGGAGCTCCGCCCCCCTGCTGACGCAGTGGTGACGTAGGCCGAGCCCTAAAAATGCACTAAAGTGCATTTTTCTAAGTTTTTGCTATTTATCACGTAGTTAGACTACGTGGTAAATAGCGGCCCCAGATTGCGATTTCGCAATTTTAAAATGGTTCATGAATTGCATTTAAGGAATCTCAAATTGAGATTCCTTAAATGCAATTTTTCGCAATTGAGCGATTTCTATAATTGCGATTTTTGCATTTGGGATGATGAATCCCAAATGCAAAAATAGCGCTCGCAAAGGGCCAGAATCTGGCCCTTTGCGAGCCGATTTTGCTTTGATGAATCTGACTGTATGTGTTTAGACTACCATTATTACAAACTCCGCAGATGAGAATAGGGCAAAATGCAATGAAACTGCACGTTTTTAGCAGCCACAAACTGCAAAAGCTAGAATCATCCAGTTCCCCCACAAAAAAAATTCACCAGTAATAACTCGGGGAAATCTGTGTGTGTAAAAAATGTAGGTCGGTGTTAAATTTGCACACTTTACTGCCGATTGGAGCACACAGTTCCCGTTTCCATCAGAGTTTCTGAGTTGACATTACTGAGCCTCTCATAATGAGTGTCAAAGACTGAACTGAATTACAAGTTTAAACTGTCGGGGTAAGTGATTTGCAAACCAGAAGAATCAGCGCAGGTAACTCCTCATAGGGAGGACAAAAAATATTTCTTTAAAGGACAACTTCCTAATTACCACCTATCTAGCCTGGGTGTGTACTCCCACTATGTTGAATGTGTTGCATCGCATAACAACAGGGCCACCACATCCAACTAACCACTAGATTTCCAGGTCAGTATAGCAGTAGTAAGAATAGTAATTATATACTTATGTTCTGATTTAGAGGATGGTGATGTCAAAATATTAAGGATAGTAATATTGACACATACATATATCAACCCCAAAATATTGCTTCCACCACATCATCAAGGTAAGCATAAATAAGGTTCCCAAATTTACTAATATAACGTTACATCTGCTTACCTTGATGATATACTGCAAGTTGATATTGTGGACCAATATATGTGCAAGTTGATATAAAAAACTTGATATTTTTGGTATCAAACATGCAATGTACATTTTTATTGTAGGTTGATGTTATCAACCTCGACACTGTCACATACAAATAGCCTGAAAATGAAGTTTAAGACTGTTGTGGCTCAAGAACCTCATGGTACATGACTGAGGACAGCTGCACAGCTTCAGTGTACCAACCTCTTGAATCATTAAAGGGGAGCATCAGATGGATAACAAGCCTCTAAACAGCAACATTAGGAGAAACCTGTGATAGACAGTCTGATTAGAATACCTGTTTGGTGAGACACTTAGGTAAGAAGAAAATGCCTGAGGTCAGCTGATCAGAAAGAAGGACCCATGAGCTTTGGATCTTGCCCATGGAGCATCTTCTTACCACAGAGAAGGGAGCTGAAGCTTGCATGGAGCAGGTCACTGCTGCTGTCCCCACTCCTCGAGGCTGCTGCCTGGGTGCACCTCAGAAGCTCATGGTCCCGGATTACACGTGCATTCTCTCGCATCCATCTGGGCAGCCATCTCAGGGAGCAATCACATACTAGACTGTTGTTGCCGAGTTTCCTGGTTGTGGGGGAACAGATCAACAGCAAAAAGAAAATCAATGAGATGTTTGGGGATCTCGTAAAGCTCGGTGAAAAAGGGGTTGGGCAGGGAAGTGCAGGGATGAAGTTCCAGCAACATTTTGATGTTTCAAGCTGTCAGACGGACTTAACCTTAGGGTACCTTAACTTCCCTCACTACTTTCCCTTTATGAACATTTACATTATTGGTTCTCATGGATGAATATCTTGACTCAAAGCACTAAACCTGGCTGCAAAAGATTATGCCAGGGCTGGTGCTATATATATTGCTAACTTTGACTTTTAACTCCTTGTCTATATTCTGTAGAGATCACGGTGTTAGCAATTCAACCCTTCCACTCCCCGACCCAGTGCGTGTCTAGCTATCTGGAAAGCACAGAAAAGCCCCAGATAGCTTCAGGGGCAGGGGGGAGCTTTTCAGGGCTATCTCTGGCCAATTCAGCCCTTAAAGAACGAAAACAGGGAGGAGAACACAGGTTTCTTCTTGGCACATGCTTGATTTGATACTGAATACCAGTGTTGTTGCTCTGGGCAGCTACACGACTTTCTGCTGCAGAGAAATAAAGTTCCGGGATATTGTGCCAGACTCTGAAATAATGAACCGCTTGATTGTTTTCCTTCAAACCTGTCAGTACATGATCTACCTTTATAGACACCAGTCCAGACCAACCGCCTCTGGATGCATGTAGTGCTGCCAATATTTCATGAAGCAAGCTTCTTGCTTGGCCTTCCTTCAATTACTATCACCCTTATTGCAGAATGATATTACCCAGGAGAAAAATGTAGACGCGTTTAAAATTTGATGCCAAGTGGAAATACAAAAGCAAATGATTTTTTAACAAGGGTGTACACTTTGCAGCTAATGCAAATGGTATTCTATAATAAATATGTGGCTGATTTACAAAAAGATGTACAGAAATGTTCATCTCAGGCTGAACGTACTCTTCCTAGTTTTGCCTATTCTCCGAAATTCCCAGCAGTATTGTCGGAAAGCGGCGCCAAGCATAGGTTTCCAAAGGTAATCCTTAGAAGGGCAGGTACATTTTCTCTCTGGATCCTATTCTCGCTATGTAGAGTTCTCCATAACGGAGATGTTCACAAAGGGGCAATTGGATCTCCAGTGCAAATGCACCCCTTTTTTATTTTCTCATATAAAATATTTTTTAACACAGACAAATACCTTCTTCACATGCTCAACAAATCTGGGACGGGCTGTTCCCCATCCCACTCTGGAATTGGAGTTAAGCCAGCCCTAAGGTGGAGTAAATTTACAATAATTTCTTGGATAGAAGGGAAGAGGCAGAGTTTCGGGACACTCCTACAGGTTCGTGAGTGTTCCCAAACTTCAAAGACAAACCATGCTTTGAAACGCCCACTTCCCACTCCTTGAGCCTTGTGGAGAGCTCCACACTCCTTGCGGAGGTATATGCCCCACTAAATGGGTTTACGCCTGTATGAATGAAGTGAATTTACAATCAAATTTACCTCGGTGAATAAGCACCTAGGTGTCTTAAAAATCATCCTACATAAATATCAAAGCCAGAATATTGACTACCGCAATATCGTGAAGGTAAGTCTACGTAGGTAAGTAGATTTGTGCTATTCATAATTCCACATAGGCTTACGCTTATGATACATATCTTTATGGTATGTATTCTTTTTTGCAAGACAACATTTTTGTACTTAATATTCTGACATAAACTCATGACATTTGCGCCCAAATGAAGTCTCTTAAGTTCTAGCACTTGGGTTTACCCACAGCTCTAAACTGCTATTAAGATATTGGAACAAGCATTTACAATGCAATGGTTTTGCCTTTGACAATGTTAGAGCTATTGGCATAGTAAATGTTAAAATTTTCATCTATGTTTTTTTTGAGTAAACAGATAAATAAATGGTGTTGTTGTTTAGTAGTAAATAACTTTATTTTTCGAAATTGTGAGACTTGCCATCCCAGAACAGACAGCACAGTATTAGTTTGTACTGCAAGACCAGGGTTTGCCATGGAAGTAGGTGACAGCCATTTACCCAGAAGATGACCCAAAGCCAATTTTTACTGTCCTTTTATAGCACATCGTTGTAGTATTCTGTTAAGAATTATATTGGCTTCAGAGCGAAGGAAATCTTACACACAAAGTATGGATACAGAACAGAAAGGTTGGGTAAGGTATCCCGCTCTCTCTATATACAACGCAGGAATAGCCATATTATGCCCCAAAGATTGGGATAATGACTTGCTGATCAGAGCTATGAGGAGGCTAAAATGGACAACAACGAGGGTCAGGGGTGGGTATGACCAGCAAAAACGCATGCCATAATTCAGTCTCCCCGCATTGTACTAGGTAAAACAAAAAGAAAAACACACACGCTTCAGCCATTTTGTAACTATTTCCCATCTCCAAACTGAGAAAAATATTGTTAAACTATTCTCCTATGTTATGTTATGTGTTTTGTTGAGCGCGACAGCTGCCCCAGCAACGGGGCGTCCCGGCGCTAAGAACCATAGCACAACCTACTGGGGAGAGGGGTAGAGAGAGTAGAAGCTACAGAGGTGGAAAGAGGTGGGTCAGAGGCCACACATCTAGCAGAGGATTAATTCGAAATGGGTAGAGTAGATTAATCCTCATTGCAGCAAAACACAATTATGTATAAGAAGTTAGACAGCAAGATAGTGTCGGAAACTAGCAACCACGATCTGAGAGTCACACTTGAGATCGTATCATCACCCCAGTTGTTTCTGAAGCCCTACTTTCACCGACTCTCATTCTAGAGGGGCCAGTTCTAATGCCCCTGCTATCTAGAACACTATTTTCCCTTACCACAAATCAGTATCATATTAAGGAAAAGTGGAGACCAGGGTGCACCTACATGGTGTACATTCATGTTAATGTGGGTGTACTTGTAAAGCGCACTGTGACTCCATGGAGTATCCTGGCGCTGAAGACCGCTGGGGAACCCATCCTGGCTTTCCCTGTGAGATGGTCCCTTTCTGGGTATCTCCAAGGTGAAACCAGGCATCCCTGGCGTCTGTGGGGGGCCGTTGTAGAGATGAGGGTAGCTTAATGCCCAGAGTTGCCGAGTGTGATCCCTGGTTAGAGTAGGCACCGAGGCGAGAATTATCGAGTCCGTTGACCCTGGTCCACAACCCATGTATAAAAAGTGGAACTGCAGGTCCTGTGTTACAAACTGAAGCTATCTGTGCACTAGGAATTCTGGCAATTAGTCCTCTCCTTGAATGAATCTATATGCTTCAGAGTGAATGAGAACAAAAGTGAGTGAGAGAAGTGTCAGGGAATGCCCTTATAGGAAATCCTTCATCTTTCATCTACCAGCCCCTCAAAGCTATTTTGGTTACCTGTGCAGAAATTAACACATAGTTTGAGCAGCCATTACTTATCGAGGCAATTAATAGATGTTCCAAGAAACCCACACTGTAAATGTAAAACTCAATCATGAAGAATACATTTCCCATTCGAGTCACGGATTCAACAAAATGCAAGTAAAATTGTCGATTTTGTGCTTTCACAATAAAATATATCCAAAAATGTGTAATTTAAGGAAATCAATATCGTAGAAAAACCCATGTGCGACAAGTAAAAATCATATTGTCTGGATTCTTACATAACCTTAAAAATGTCTTCTTACTGTAGTACAATGAAAACGATAAATCCTTGACATAATGACCAATAAAGGCTCATACTAAATGCAAAAGAGAAAATGGAGGTAGAGTGACATCAAGGTATTTGTAGGTTACTTAATGTGGTCAAGCAGAGATGGTATGACTGTGACCGTACTCCATGTTCCTCAGTTGACAATTAGGCAGTGGATTGCATAAATACTCCAGTTTACTTAGTGACATTTTAAAAAGTCATCGCGCAACAGTAAATATGCTCGAGAAATGCACAATAAACACAGCACAATTAGAATCCTGAAATATCAAAAATCTGCTATAATCCGAAATACTCAATAATGAGAGCAGCATTCTCAAACGTCTACCATCATCAGAAAGCTGACCTAAGCATACACATTCAATGATTATCTGGGTCTGGTGGCTCAGTGAACTAATGCGTCCACTGCATGGGCCTGTGTTCGACCTAATCGTCATAGGTTCAAATCCAGGTGGGTCCGTGTCAGAAATGTGAACTGATTGCTTTGCTTTTAATATAATACCTGTTTTAATGAAAAAGGACATAATGCACTTTTTGATAAAACTACAGTGGGCTTATAGTAATGTACCTCTCTTGTGTAGCAGCTTGACTACCGAATGTTATTTTTAGTACTGATATGGCCTGCCACTGCATGGTGATGCGTGAAAAATTAGCCAAGGTTTTAAATATATGAAACATGCTTATATACGGATGTTGCGTTGGTTTTAATTAATTATTGCACTGATTAATCTCCAGCAGGTGCATTAGCCCCCTAAGCTATTGTACTAGTTTTATTCCCGGTGATCGATGGGTGCACAGATATCTCTGCGGTTTGTGATTTAAGTCCCTGGCTTTTTAGCTTGCTGTCGGTGTACTAAGGGTCAGAGTGTACAAATAGTGCACCTGCACTCTCAGATAGGCGGGTGTCCACAGACTCCCTGCTGCGCCTGACACCGCAGTCCCTCCTGACTGGGGGCCTCTGTGATTCCACCCCTTTTCAGACCACAAAGTTGTCGGTTCCCGGAGCATCATTTTTCCCATTTCCAGCACCGACGAGGAGAGGCAAACAACAATCAAAGAAAATGTAACTTAAGGAGAGAAAGGCGGGACGGGGAAATATTAAAAGAAACTTTCAGGAGCATATGGAACGTGAGGAATAAGAAAGGAAGAAAGCAAATTAAGACCATGAAAGAGAAGCAAGCATGGAGCGTGGGAAAAGAAAGTAAGAGAAGGAGAAAATAAGCATTAAAAAACAGAAAAGAGGGAGAAAGAAGTAACATGCAGACAAGGACAGAAGAGAAAGAGGGGGAGGTAAAGTGACAGAAAGTAACCACTGAAGCAGGCAGCCGGAGGAAGCGACCTAACCTTGGGATGTTTGGACAACAGCGAGAAGACAAAAGCGCTCAGTGCGGGGACCATCATGTCCCAAACTAAGTGTCAAACCGCTCCGGGGGGGCGCTGGGCAGGCCGGGCGCAGAGGGGCCTGGAGCCCAGCGCCTCGAGGGAGGGCATCAGAGGAGCGGGCAGAGGCTGGCACTGCGCGCAGGGCCTCCATGGAGTGGTGTGAGAAGAGCGAGCCCCGCACCGGCAAGCTGGACACCGACATCACCTACGCCGAGCTCAACTTCCTGCGGGCCTCGCGGCTGAACGTGGGAAGCATGAGCACCGAGACCCCCGCCGTGCCGGCCAAGCCTACGATGTGAGTAGCGGTAGCCGCGGCGTGTGGGGGGGGGGGCGGGCAGGCCTGCGTAACCGGGCCTACAGGCATCGGTGGGCACTGCCGTCTGCAGGGGTAGGGGTCACAGTGCAGATGGGAAAGTTCAAAGTGCCTGCAGAGAACGAAGCGAAAAGTGCCTGTGGGGAGAGAAGTCAAAAGTGCCTGCAATGAGACGCTGGTTGCAAACGCTACAAGAGGCAACACGGCGAAAGGGGGAGGAGAGGCGAAGAGGAGACCACGGGTGCCGTCAATGCCGGCACAGATTGGAGGGCGTTCCCGAGAACAGGCTTTCGGCTGACGTAGCCAAAAGCCAAAAAATCTCGGGAACGCCCCCGAATCTGGTCCGAGATTGACGGACAGAGCCTTCTCCCAATGGCTAGCCTCCATTTATGGAGCTAGCCAATGAGAGAGTGGGGACGGTCCAGTCCCCACACACAGATATCATTAAGTTTTTCCTAGCGCATGCGTACTTTGTACGCATTGGCTAGGCAAAACCTAAAAAGGGTCCAAGAGCGAGTCCAAACATCTTTTATGCTGGTTCTATCCCATTACAAGTATGACAGACCAAGGCCTTTATTTGGATTTTGGCAGAGATGACTCGATCATCAGAAACTCTTCATCTAATGATCCATCCACAACAGGGCCACCATGTCTCAGTGGTGGAGCTTGAGCACTACTGATTTTCTAACCATAGGTAGGGTGGATGAGGACAGGGAAACAAACAGTTGCCCAGATATGCAGGGATGAAGTCCCTCCCTGCGTGTCATGGCCATAATTATATTCATTTTCTAAATAAATTCTTGCTTTAAGAAATAAATGAAGTGGGCTGCAAAAAAACATTCATTGTTGCCAAAAGGGCATCCGCCACACTGGCAAATGCACTTTTGGCCAAGAGATTCCCACCAGGCAAGGATCTCTAAATATGGTTACCCGCATTATCTTAGTATGTAGTGGCCAAGTTCCTAGGGCAACTTGGGCTGAAGCGTGCACTGCTATAAAGGATATACATCAATTAAAACAGTGTGTTATGATTCTTTTGTCTTTTACATTCAAGAATTTGTTCTTGATATTCAATAAAACATATAAATCAAAACAATTAATTGGACATTACAAATGGAAAATCAACTTTCAGTGATTTATACAATCATTTTGTACTTCAGAAGCTTGAGAAAAACAGCGCCCGATGCATTTCGGGACGAGCTGTCCCTTTGTCAGGGGCAAACATGTTAACAGAAAACCAAACATCAAATAATGCACTAAAGTGGATCAGTCAAAAAATGTCTCAAAAGTTTATGGTGCATGTCATATAGGTGAACATAAAGATGTAATGCCACGCAACCTTATAAACCTCCATTCCACCCAAGTGGCCCCACATGCTACACTTGTCAGGTCTTTTGGATTGGAAGTGCTCTCGTACGCCGATGACACCCAGTTCATGGTCTCCCTGTCACAATCCGTCGAGACCACGGCCCTAAATTCTAAAAACTGCATGGAAGCTGTGGCAGGTTGGATGACGTCGAACTACCTCAAATTTAACGGGGAAAAGACCGAGATCCTTGTCTTCGGAGGAAACAAAGAGGTCTGGTCTGCCGACTGGTGGCCACCGGCACTGGGAGCTTGCCCTCAGCCTTCCCCTGTCGCCCGCAATCTGGGGGTCAAATTTGACACCTCACTTGCCTTCGACAAGCAAGTAAATAGAACGGTTTCCACTTGCTGCGGGATTCTAAGGGTGCTGAGAAAACTTACCCACTATCTCTCTCCGGACGCCCGGAAACTTGTCTCTCTCGCCCTTCTATCCTCGCGTCTGGACTATTGCAATGCCCTATACCTCGGCATGAGCAATAAACTGGTCCACCGTCTGCAAGTTGTCCAGAATGCAGCAGTGAGGTTTGCTGTCGATGCCCCTCTGGAACATTGATCAGGAAAAGACTTCACTGGCTTCCTGTGCATGCCAGGATAAAATTCAAAACTCTGATCATCACTCACCGGGCCCTCCATGGTGCTGGTGCCGAGGACATTAGGTCCTTGGTATCAACCTACGCCCCTGGTAGGGCCCTGCGCTCGGCCAGTAAGAATCTGCTAACTGTCCCCCGAATTGCTAAGGCGAGATGGGGAGGTAAGGCGTTCTTTTCCCTTGCCCCCAGACTCTGGAACCAGCTCCCTTTGGAACTCAAGAACCAGGAGTCCCTCGTCCTCTTCCGTAAAGGCCTCAAAACCCTGCTTTTTGTTGAAGCCTATCCCTAGTTCTCCTATGCTCACTAGTTGCAACTGGCGATTTTCCATCTTCTGCGCCTTGACGCCTCTGGGCTAAGTCGCGCATTACAAATCTCCAATCAAATCAAAAAATCAAATCAAGTGATCTCCCAGAGTGACAGAGGTACCAGAGTTACTTGCATCCGTCTAAAAATTCAAAGAAACAAGACGTCCTAAAATTGCCCGCCAGTAAAACAGGTCAGTAACGGCAAACGCCAAATTAGTACACTGCCGTAACAGAACACAACTTTATCAAAGCATGCCAATGAAGCAACTATGCCGCATGATCTTTTACTCAAGCTTTAGAGGTAATGTCGATAATTCTGCCCGTGGTTGCTGCCGAAACAACTTAGCCACTACATACTAATTCGACACTTGCTAGGCAGGCATATTTCTAGCGTAGCACGCTGATTATTCTAGTTGGAAAAATTAGCATTTTCAGAAGGACAGAAGAGTGCACATTCTACCACAACTCTCATTTAGCCACATTATCTGCCAGGGTCTACGGGACCCTCTAATTAGAGTGGCAAAGTCTGGCTCCTGGCCAGTACAAACACTAACTTCACCTCATTTAGCGTGAAACACGGGGTCCCTGGTGTATTAAGTATAGCCAACCTAATGGATAGAATAGCTGGTACTGACAGCACAGATGTAGAACCAATTTGTAAAGCAGAATCTAATGTTACTTATTGTGGCGAGAGTTTAGAGGTTCTTCCTCAACTTGTGGTCCAAGGGCTGAAATTCTCATGCAATGAAATGGAGATCAGCCAACCATCAACACTGTCTTATCACATCCGGTAAACTTTTGCTTCCACCTGCCCAACAGTTAAACAGGGAATCTTTGAATCGAATGGCATGATGAGATGGAGAAAACATAATGTACAAAGAATAAGAAAGAGACAGAAGGGAGAAACATTGGAGCAAAAGAATGGAAACGAAGGAAGATGGGTAACTGAGGAGAGTGGAGGAGACAGAAAAGGGAACAGAAGAGGCTGAAGGAGATGAGAGGTGAATCTGAGAAGGGGCTACATGAGATAGAGTGATACAAAGAGGAACTTGGAATTAGGACCAGAGGCAAAAAGCGTAACAGTGAAGGAAGGAAGACCTCTGGACGTACAATGACTGCAGCTGACGCAGTGGGTGAAAAGTGTCCTCCTCGATGACGTGAATTTTGTTGAAGCTCAGGTCCCTGAAAAAAAAGAAAGAGAAACACAATGGTGGATCTCTAGTCCTGAGAGTAGGAGAGGATTAAACGGGTATGGTTAGTGCAGGAACACAGACTGTAAAATAGTACAATTGCAATATTTACAAAAAAAAAGTCCATTCCTTAGAAACCCAAATTTGGACTGTTACTCACAACTCCAGCAGGTCTGGGAAATCAGCAAAATCCCTTGCTCGCACCTCTTTCAGCTGGTTATGTGAGAGATCTCTGTGGGCAAAGAAGCAAAATAGGGCGTTGGTAAAGTCAAGTGCACTGCATTCTGCTTCACTACCAGAGCGTAGTCTGCTCCCACCTTTCCCGCAGCCGAAATATATACTTAAGACGGCTCTATCAGTTCTTTAGGGAAAATGGAGGTAGAGAAAGAGGTGTCCCCCTGGCTGAGGCAATACATCAAAGCAAGTCTTCATCTTTAATGGGGGCCATCATTGGAGGTTTGCACAACATAAATTCAGAAAAATTGGGGAAAAATGTGGGCGCCCAAATAGTAGTCCCGTTAGCTCCCTAAGCCACAAGAAGCTCGCATGTAATGTGGTGATGGTGAACCTCACCAGGTATCCAAGCAGGAGTCAATTTGACACACTGAGCTAACCAGGTCTATGAAAAACCTGAGGTTGGTGGGAAGCACAGAGAGTTGAATGTCAAAATATTGACAGCAAAATATTGCGCAAGCAGAATATTGTGGCAAAAATAGAGGATCAAAATATGGAGAAGGTAAGAGCATACAGGTAAGTATAGATTAACTACTGCCAACTCCCTATCATCGTACCTTGAAGCCATAGGGTGTTGGGTACATAGATGTGGAGTTAAGTAAATAATATCCTTACATTTATAAATGTTCCTTATGATATTTCAGTCCTCTATATGTTTGCCACTGTATTCTGGAAACATGCTAACTTGCAGTTGATATTAAGGATGATTACCGAACAAAGTGCCATATTATCAAGAACAGGCGATAAAATTATCACCGCTTTATCGGCAGGAAACTGCCGCTAAATTTCCATAGCAGCCCAGGTTAACACCAGAACCTGGGCTGCTATGGGAATTCACAAGGACATATTATCAAGCCCATTATCGCCGCTTTAGTGGCAGTTTCCTGCCGATAAAGCAGGGATAACTTTATCGCCTGCTCTTGATAATACACCCCAAAGTTCACAAAATGAGTGAACACGGAGAGTTGGCAAAACAATAGATCAGTGAAGCATATTGAGGTTTTTTAAGTCAGCACTGTACTTGGGGCCGTTCTCAGATATAGGGATACCTGCAGGTGGAAACATGCCAGGCCGTTTCTGCAAGTCTGAGGGCAGACCGGGGTAGTGAGCGGTATCGGTTGTTTGGTACTGTCATTTCTCCTCACTGCCTTCTGCTCTGGGGAGAGTTGTGGTTGTGAACAAGCAATTAAAGTGTAGTCTCAGAGGTAGTTATGGGCTTGGGGCCAGATTTAATCTAACACAATAGTTACTTTACGTAATAAAGATGGACATAGAGTAAAGATGAATTAAAAAAATATAAACTCTTTACAACATGCCTAGAACCCTAAAGTGGTCTGAGAGCCCAAACATTCTAGCACTTGCTGGGGCTGAGACATGATCCTACGTTCACCCCAGTGTAATCTTATGATGTCAAACTCAACCAAATGGAAGTACATGAGGCCTGTTTCTCCAGGTATTATATGCATACAGGATGAAAATATGTATTATCATGCTGTTGTTCAACATCCATCATCCATGTAATGAAGCACTCTTTATGCACCCAAGAAAAACTACTAATGTTTGGTGTGTGGTTATACTGTTGCTTTCTATTGCTTTTCTTGTTGAAAGCCCCTGTTGTTGACAAATACATGCATGATCATACAAATATACAACATATATAGAGGTATTCGCCATCTTTCATTCAGTCAGCACAAGTAGATCTCTGCTCAATGCAGGAATACCGCCTTGTGTTTGTTTTGTTCACGCACTTACATCTCTGTCCGTGCATTGTGAGTAAGCCAATTTGAGCTGCAACTATAAACAATTGGCGGGAGGACTGGAGCTTTGTGCATATGCTATTTTAGCAAACATCCCAGTGGCAGGGAGCCGCTCTTGTTTCTCTGTGATTGCTGGGGCATCCAGGAATCAGGCATCAGCATCTTCAAGCTAGCCAGCCACAGTTATGTGACCAGAGCATAAGAACACAGCAGCAGACCAAGGTCAAGCACAATCACTTCTTAAGTTTCAAAATATGTTTTACAAGTGCAACAACTTCCAGCATCTGCTGCCAAGAGGTGCAATTTAACAAGGAAAAAGGACAAAAGGAAGGTGCACTGGACAAATCAAACAAGTGATGAATCTTTAAAAATTCTTCTTTATTATTCAATTTCTTTTGGACAAAACAGCGGCACACAGCTAATGCGTTTCGTTCCCCCGTGCAGCACCGAGTGAGACGCCCGCTACCTTGCCGTTCGGTTTCTTATCATGGAATTTCCGACCGGTCGGTGCACGAGGATATTTTTTGTGACCTTGTTAATTTGCCCTCTATGAGTACTGTCTTGAGTGAAACGACTGGGAAGGACATTCCATATCTGTGGTGCCATCTATGCTTGTTCCAATACAATTCACCATATCCCTTTTCAACTTCTGGGATCCTGTAGAGTGTCCCTAACTAGCCTTGATTTTACTATATTGCTGAATCCTTATATTTACATATCAATACACTTCTGCATGATATTTCGCTTCAAGCGTGACGGGTTCTTCCGGCACTTCAATCCGGATACACACTGTGTTTGAGTCGCATTTGGCACTCTAACTGTCTATCAAAATATCAAGCCCTGACGAAGTTCCCGAGGCACGGGGGAACGAAACGCGTTGGCTGTGTGCCGCTGTTTTGTTAAAAAGAAATTGAATAATAAAGAAGAATTTTTAAAGATTCATCACTTGTTTGATTTGTCCAGTGCACCTTCCTTTTGTCCTTAGCCACAATTATGTGTTGTGTCCCACCCAGACACTGGGCTTCCACAAACACAAATCTTAGGTGTGCACCCTGAATATTGTATTCAGAATATTAAGGCATTCAAATATCGAAGACGACATATCGAATCAAAAACATCGAAAGATAAGTAAGTGATACATTTTCTATAACTAACGCCACATATATGCACCATGGTGATATGTATAACTTCATGGTGCATAGACATGTATTTTGGAATAGTAAATCTATACTTCCCTATATGCATTTACCTTTCAAGATATTCTCCCTTGGTACTCTGTCCAATGATATTCTTGTATGTCAACATTTTTGGGCTAGATATTCAGTAGTACAACCCAAATCATAGACCAGGCCTGTAGTGGTTCAATGATTGCAGTGCCCTATATAATTTGGAAATGGTAACGCCCAACACGAAAACACAGGTCAGCAAATAAGGGACATATGAAGCATGGATGGCCTGGTAAGGGAGACATTTGCAGTCTTGTATATCTCATAGGCCAAGGACCCCAAACACCCAGAAAATTGTTTTTGCATTCTCACGTTCTCTTTCTTTCACTACCTAACTAAGAAGGTCTAACAAGGATTACAGCGCTACTAATCTACCCCAAATGGCTTATCCATCAGGGTAATCAGCACTAGAAACCTTCATAATAAGTTAATTATGAGAGTCCATGTAACTACATACCATTTTACAGCCTTTAACACAGTGTAAAAACAATTCACATAAAAGGCCTATGTGTTTTAACAAATGCATTTCAAAGTAAGTATTTAGGTCTAGTATCTTTGTTGTAACTTTTCATAAGAAACAAATCGGACCTGTGGCATCGGACATAACGTTTCCTAGTGAACCAATCAAGTCATTAGCTTATATCATTATCTGGTCACCATAATGAATTGAGTGAGGCCTCCTGTATTAAACAAAAACTAGCAACCGATCAGGAGCAGCCATAACATTACAAATATATAAAGAGTTACAGTTGCCAAAATAATAAACAACCCCTTTGAAAAGGTCCAAACGGTATAGAGTCAAAATATTGAGTTTTTATTATCGACTAGACATAATATCGAGTAAAAAATATAGAATAGACATAATATCGACTAGACAGAATATAGACTACCAAAATATCGACTAGAACATTTTAATATCGAATAAAATGGACATAATATCGAATCAAAAATATAGAATGGACATAATATCGACTAGACAGAATATAGACAACAAAAATATCGAATTTAAGGTAAGTTAATAATAATTTTTAATATTTGTGTAATATAATTCTTTAGCGGATTGTGGGTTTATAGGGGAATAGGGTGGGAAGTAATTTAATTATAATTAATTAAATATGTTTTATTTATTGGTATTTATTTAAAATGAATTGTCAATTAATTATTATTTGGTAATTAATTAAAATATAATTGGTAATTAATTTTAATTGATTAATTGATAAATATGTTAATTTTAGTAATTTATTTTCTGTAGCGAGTTGTGGGTTTATAGGGGAATAGGGTGGGAAGTAATTTAATTATAATTAATTAAATATGTTACTTTATTTATTGGTATTTGTTTGGAAATAATTGTGAATTAATTATTACTTTGTAAATAATTAAAATATAATTGGTAATTATTTTAATTGATTAATTGATAAATATGTTAATTTTAGTAATTTGTTTTCTGTAGCGGGTTGTGGATTTATAGGGGAATAGGGTTGGAAGTAATTTAAATATAATTAATTAAATCTGTTATTTTATTTATTGGTATTTATTTAAAATTAATTGTCAATTAATTATTAAGTGGTATTTAATTAAAATATAATTGGTAATTAATTTTAATTGATTAATATGTTAATTTTAGTAATTTATTTTCTGTAGCGGGTTGTGGGTTTATAGGGGAATAGCTTGGGAAGTAATTTAATTGTAAGTAAGTACATTTTTAAAATATTTTTATTCGTGTCTAATTTTTAATTATTTTTATATTGTAAATTAATTTATTGGTAATTGGTATATAATTAGTATTAGTAGGTAATTTTTATTATTAGTTAATTTTTATTTGTAATTTAATTGTTTAATTAATATATTTTATAAAATTGTAAAATATTTTAATTAATTTGTAATTGGTATTAATATTTATGTTATTTATATTTATATATGAAGTGTTTACTTTCCCTACTATTGCACTCACTGGAGTGGGAATAGTAATTCTTAACCCTACGCTATCCAACGCTTTCCCTACTGTTGCACTCTCTGGAGTATGAATAGTAATTTTTACCCCTACGCTATCCAACGCTTTCCCTACTGTTGCGCCCTCTGGAGTTGGAATAGTAATTTTTACCCCTACACTATCCAACGCTTTCCCTACTGTTGCACTCACTGGAGTGGGAATAGTAATTTTTACCCCTACACTATCCAACTCTTTTTCTACTGTTGCACTCTCTGGAGTGGGAATAGTTATTTTTACCCCTACGCTATCCAACGCTTTCCCTACTGTTGCACTCTCTGGAGTTGGAATAGTAATTTTTATCCCTACGCTATCCAACGCTTTCCCTACTGTTGCGCTCTCTGGAGTTGGAATAGTAATTTTTACCCCTACGCTATCCAACGCTTTCCCTACTGTCGCACTCACTGGAGTGGGAATAGTAATTTTTATCCCTACGCTATCCAACGCTTTCCCTACTGTTGCACTCTCTGGAGTAGGAATAGTAATTTTTATCCCTACGCTATCCAACGCTTTCCTTACTGTTGCACTCACTGGAGTGGGAATAGTAATTTTTACCCCTACGCTATCCAACTCTTTCCCTATTGTTGCACTCACTGGAGTGGGAATAGTAATTTTTACCCCTATGCTATCCAATGCTTTCCCTACTGTTGCACTCACTGGAGTGGGAATAGGAGTTTTTACCCCTACGCTATCCAATGCTTTCCCTACTGTTGCGCTCACTGGAGTGGGAATAGTAATATTTACCTCTACGCTATCCAACGCTTTCCCTACTGTTGCGCTCTCTGGAGTGGGAATAGTAATTTTTACCCCTATGCTATCCAACACTTTCCCTACTGTTGCACTCACTGGAATGGGAATAGTAATTTTTACCCCTACGCTATCCAATGCTTTCCCTACTGTTGCGCTCACTGGAGTGGTAATAGTAATTTTTACCCCTACGCTATCCAACGCTTTCCCTACTGTTGCACTCTCTGGAGTGGGAATAGTAATTTTTACCCCTACGCTATCCAACGCTTTCCCTACTGTTGCACTCTCTGGAGTGGGAATAGTAAATTTAACCCTCTCGCTATCCTCCGGAAAAAATATTGTATATGTTTTGTTAATAATATCTATATATATATATATATATATGTTTTAAAATTAAATATATGTTTTTTTTAAGTTACATTAATTATTTATTAATTTTAAGTTTATTTAAGTATGTTTAAATTAATTATATTTATTATATTAGTTTTTAATTAATTTTAAGATATTTAAAAAATTCGATATTTTGACTGCCTATATTTTTTCCTATCGATATTTTGGAGTCGATATTTTTGTACTTACCTGTTTGTAGATAGGAAGTCAATATTCTGGCATTCGATATTTTTACCTCGATATTTTGGCAAGTCGATATTTTGACTATCGATATTCTGTCAGTGATCCGGTCCAAACAAAGAATTATCACATTGGAAATCATCAGCTCCCAATGTTTTTCGGAAGAGGTACCTGACTCAAAAAGCGAGGCCACTATGATAGTCTGTGAATTTGCATGTTATGTTATGTTATCGGTTTATTAAAGTGCATGGCTGCCCCAGCAACGGGGTGTCCCAGCACTAGATCTGCAATTAAAGACCAAAGGGGCAAGACTGTAACAGAGGAACAATCAAGGGAAGAGCCAGGTCCTACCTGCCCTCCTAAAAACCTTATGATCTTGTAGGTTCCTGATAGTGCTCGGAAGTGCGTTCCAGAGAGATGCAGTCAGAGCGCGGAACGAGCGACCACCTATGTGGGCTCTTCTGACACAGGGATGCACACTAAATGTTGGTGCGAAGAGTAAAGGGCCCATTTCGGAACATAAGGGATAAGGAGATTGGCTACAATGGAAGTGGCCTGAGTATAAAAAATTCTGTGAGCAATGCACAGGGATTTGGACTTTTTTCCTTTTTCCATTGGGAGCCAATGTAGTTTGTGTATATATTTGGACGTGGTGCATGATCTCAGGAGGGCAAAGAGGGAACCGGCAGCGGCGTTTTGCACCCTCTGTAATCTAATGATGCCTGCCTTATTGGCCCCTAGATACAGAGAGTTGCAGTAATCCAGTCTAGAGAGGATAGTAGACTGGGTGATGACTTGGTGTGTTTCAATGTCAAAGAACCCGGGTAGTGGCTTTAGACCTAGTAAGAGCCCAAAGCAGCAGCCTTCCACAGATTTTGTCTGTGCCTGGAAGGTAAGTGCACTGTCTAACCACACGCCCACATTTTTTACAGTATCCTTAGGGGTGAGAGAGACTACCAGCCCAGTAGGCCACCACTGGTCCCTCCAATGTGTGTATCCCTACCTACGAGGAGGATCTCAGATTTACTTACATTCAGCTGCAAACAGTTTATCTGTTATCCATTCCTCAATAGCCACCATGTCATTTAGAAACTTGGTGACATGTTGATCGGAAGTATTGGATAGCGAAACAACAAGCTGAGTGTCGTCAGCGTATGAGATCATAGAGAGGCCCCTGCTTTTGCAACTTCCGCCAGGGGTTGAACATAGATATTAAAAAGTGTTGGGCTCAATGCCGAACCCTGGAGAACTCCATGATGGATGAGCTGCATCTGGGAGCTATAAGGTGGGGAAATTACTTGAAAGGATCTGTCAGATATAAAAGACACGAACCAGTTACGAGCAGTGTCTCTTAAGCCAATCTCCTGTAGGCACTGCAGCAGGATTTTATGAGATACAGTGTCTATGGTGGCACTAAGATTGATGAGAATCAGTGCAGAGGTATGACCTTCATCTAAGGTGTTCCACAGCTGTTCAGTCACTGCAAGTAGAGCAGATTCAGTGCTGTGGACAGATCTGAAACCGTTCTGCACTCTGTGAAGAATGTGATTAGCCTCTATGAATTTAGTAAGGAAAGAGTTGATTTAAGACTCTGTAACTTTAGCAGCGAAAGGAAGAAGTGAGATCAGGCTAAAGCTTTCAGTTTTGGAGGTGTCTATGGTAGGCTTTTTTAGCAAGGGAATAACCTTACAATGTTTCTATGAAGTAGGAACAACTGTAGAAGTCAGGGACAGGTTTATCAATTCACATAGCGCAGATAGAAGTAGAGGTAGGAATTGTAGAAGCTGATCAGGCTTAAAAGGATCAGCTGGAGATCCTGATTTAATTTTATGACAGAGAGTCCTTAATGTCTCACAGGAAAGTGCCGGAAAGGAAGATAAGAAAGTACCTGAGGGACTGATACGATCAGTATGCTCTTCATTTTTAGCAGTGGGTGGAAAAGATTTATAGAGTCCTCAACTTTATTAACAAAAAATTTAGCAAAGGCCTCACATTGAGAGTTTGAAAGAATAGTGGAGGCCCTTGCTGATGGAGGATTTTTGATATCGTTTAGCAAAGAAAAAATGCTTTTCGCCGGTTTGGTGCTGTTCTTTTTTTTTTCCGCAATATAGTCAGCACGTGAGTGGCGTATAGACTTATGATAAGTCTTGACAGCAGAACGATATTGTGTTTTGCGGGCAGGATCGTATTTGCATCTCCAGGCCAGTTCAAGAACTTTACAGTCTTTCTTTATCTGGGTTAAGTTTTCATTAAACCAGGGATTCGTGTAGGTTCTGCGCCGCGATGTAAGTTTAGCAGGGATATGTTTATCAAGGGCCTGTGATAGCCACTCATGAACACAACTATTAGCTACCTCCACATCATCGGGCAGTTGGGGCGTGTGGGAACATAGAGCCTCAGCGAGAAGAGTGATATTTAATTTATGCCTAGGGCGTTTTAGCAGAGGCTCAGGGGGTGTGCAAGGAGATGAATTCTCATAGGAAAGTGCTATCGAAATGAGAAAGTGGTCGGTCCATGCCATGAGAAGGGGGGCAGGGCTCTGAGAGATGATATATTAGAAAATACTGGATCTAGGAGGTGCCCCGCTCGATGAGTGGAGCTAGGTACCAATTGTAATAGTTGACATGCAGCGAGATCTGCCAAAAAATCGGCAGTCTCACCATTTAGATCCCCATGATACTAAAGTTCGCGGATTTCGTAGCCAGTATGGAAATAAATGTAATAAAATACCTGTCTACAACCTTTAACACAGTGCAATTACAATCCACCCTTAAAGAGCTACTGACTTTAATGAGAACTTTCACAATAAATTGGTCAGGCTTACTGCCTTTGTCATACCTTTTCATAACAAATACATCAATCCAATGGCAATGTTTAGGAGGCAACTGCATCTTTCAGCTACTGAAAATGAAGAGGGACCTTTGGCAATCAATCAATCAATCAAAACATTTATTTATAGAGCGCCTACTCACCCGTGAGGGTCTCAAGGCGCTGAAGGGAGGGGGGTGCTGCTACTGCTCGAATAGCCAGGTCTTGAGGTGCCTCCTGAAGGTGAGATGGTCCTGGATCAGTCGTAGGTGTGCGGGGAGGGAGTTCCATGTCTTGGCGGCCAGGTAGGATAACGATCTTTCTCCGGCTGTGGCTTTGCGGATCCGTGGGACGATGGCGAGGCTGGCGGAGCGGAGTCGGCGGGTGGGAGTGTAGAACGTGAGGCGGTTGTTGAGGTAGTCGGGGCCCATGTCGTGGAGAGCTTTGTGTGCGTGGGTGAGGAGCCTGAATGTGATCCTCTTGTTGACGGGGAGCCAGTGCAGGTCTCTCAGGTGGGCGGATATGTGGCTATGGCGAGGGATGTCGAGGATGAGTCGTGCGGAGGCGTTCTGTATGCGTTGTAGTCGTTTCTGGAGTTTGGTGGTGGTTCCTGCGTATAGGGCGTTACCGTAGTCCAGTCGGCTAGTGACGAGGGCCTGGGTGACCGTCTTTCTGGTTTCGGTGGGGATCCACCGGAATATTTTACGGAGCATGCGCAGGGTGTTGAAGCATGATGACGAGATGACGTTGACTTACATGGTCATCGTGAGGGTGAAGTCCACCAAGCCACCAAGAGTCGACCCAGGCGGAGGGGGATTGTCCGAGGATGAGGACCTCCGTCTTGTCTGAGTTCAGCTTCAGGCGGCTGAGCTTCATCCATTCTGCGACGTCTTTCATTTCTTCCTGTAGGTTGGTTTTGGCGGTGGCTGGGTCTCTGATGATGGAGAGTATCAGCTGGGTGTCATTGGCGTAGGAGATGATGTTGATCTTGTGTTTGCGTGCGATGGCGGCGAGGGGGCTCATGTAGATATTGAAGAGCGTTGGGCTGAGCGAAGATCCTTGGGGTACGCCACAGATTATTTTGGTGGCTTCTGAGCGGAAGGAAGGGAGGCGGGCTCTCTGGGTTCTGTCAGAGAGGAACAAGGTGATCCAGTCCAGGGCCTTTCCTTGGATCCCAGTGTTGAAGAGGCGTGTTATTAGGGTGTGATGGCATACGGTGTAGAAGGCTGCCGAGAGGTCCAGGAGGATGAGGGCGGCTGTTTCTCCGTTGTCCATCAGTGTCCTGATGTCATCGGTGGCTGTGATGAGGGTGGTCTCGGTGCTGTGGTTGGCTCAAAAACCGGACTGGGAAGGGTCGAGCGAGTTGTTTGTCTCGAGAAAAGCAGTCAGCGGTTTATTGACGGTCTTCTTGATGACCTTGGCCGGAAAGGGAAGAAGGTGGATGGGGCGGAAGTTCTTGAGGTCCTTGGGGTCCGCTGTGGGTTTCTTCAGAAGGGCGTTGATTTCTGCGTGCTTCCAGCTCTCGGGGAAGGTGGCTGATGCGAACAAGATGTTTATGATGTTCCGGAGATGGGGTGCGATGATGGTGTCGGCTTTGTTGAAGATATGATGGGGGCATGGGTCCGAGGGGGAGCCGGAGTGGATGGAGTTCATGACGTTGGTGGTTTCTTCAGTGCTGATGGGGGTCGAGGCGCTGAGGGTGGTGGTGGGGGTCGTTGGTTCAGTGACTGGAGGCGGAGTCTGGGGTCCGAAGCTGTCGTGTATATCTGCGATCTTTCAGTGGAGGAACGTGGCGAGGGAGTTGAATAGTACTTGCGATGGTGTGATGTCGTTGTTGCTGGCGCTGGGGTTGGAGAGTTCTTTGACGATGTTGAAGAGTTCCTTGCTGTTGTGGGTGTTGTTGTCTAGACGCTCTTTGAATGATGTCCTTTTGGTGGTGCGGATCAGCTAGTGGTGTTTGCGGGTGGCGGTCTTGAGGGCTGTCATGTTTTCTGTAGTTTGTTCGTGGCGCCAGGTTTTTTCCAGGGTTCGGCAAAGAACATAGGGCGAAACAGTTTATCATGATTGCTTTCAGCTACTTGTAGGTGTCATAAGTAAATCCAAAGGTTGAGCAGCTGTAAACAATGTACTTCAAATAGGTATTTCGTATTTGGAAGGGATAAGGGAAGGAGAGAATGTATGTTTATCATTGTGTAAACTAGGATTCAAGATTTACAATATACATTTAATTTTCATCCACGGATGAAGAGAGGAAACAAGCAGAAAGTGCAGAGTAAACTTCACATTAAGAGAAGAATTAAGACCAATTTCAGCAACACTACTGGCCAGAGTGAAAGGCTGGCATCATGGGAAAATAACAACTGCAACCATCAGCTGGCCCAGAGACTACATAGCAATCCACTATCTCTAGTCACCTTGAAGGTTGTGAGTCCACAATTGGCCACATGACAATTATTCAGGAATCTCTCCAACAAACAGCCATTGCGAGCTGTATAATGCATTTCCTATGGGTTACTCCACTACCACTCCTGGGTCAACCATCAAAGCATATACTATGGCTGAGTGTATAATGTTGCTTTTCTGTCACAACTTGGTGGACTCCTCAGGCTTACTCTTTGGCTGATTGTATAATTGCTGCTCTCCTGCTGCTCCTGAGTGCCCCCCTGCAAGCAGACATTATGGCTGAATGTATATTTGCAGCTTCTTTGCCATGCCTGTGTGGACTTCCTCAAACATCCTCAAAGGCTCTTTATATAATTGTTACTCCTCTGCCATTCCCGATGGGCACCTCTGAGCATATACTATACCATGTTGTTAATTGCTCATTCCTGTGGTTTCTGCTCATCTGGGGCTGTATTACAGAATGTGCCCAGGGGCCCCACAGGCGTTTGCGCCCACTTTGCAAGCTCCCGGGGCACTATCGTATTACGGAAGGGGCCGCAGACCCTTGTGCGGCCCCTTTCATAATACTGATAGTGCTGGTGCACATAAAGCGGCAGCGCTATCTTCAGGGGGTGTTCCTTCATTTGCATGGGGGTGTGCCCAATGCAAATGAGGGAATCCCTTTGCATCTACGCCTGTGCCGTCTTACAGATGTGGGCGCAGAGCCAATGAAACTGTCAGTAGGCACATTGACAGTGAGCCACCTAAAAGGTGGTGCACTGTCAGTGAGTCAACTGAGCGCAGCACTCTGGAAGTCAGACATCCCCTGGCAGACAGGTGCGTCACTGACTGCACCTGCCTGCAAGGTGATCTCTAATCGCCTTTAAAAGTGCAGGCGGGTTGCCACATGCACAGTGAAACGCGGAGGGGCTGTAAATCAGCTGCTCCTTTTTTCACCCAAATACGCTGCCCCCAGGGCAGTATGAGTTTTCAGCTGCCCTAGGGGCAGCGCATTCATCGTAATAGGGCCCGTTTTCATTGTTTGCTCCCGGCGCACTGTTTAAAATGTGCGCCCAGCGCAAACAATGAAAATGCCCCTTTATTGTAATACGGCCCCTGGACACTTGCAGACACTGCGTTACTTATTGGAGGATGGGTGCAAGTTTGTGGGGTACTCCAAACAAGAAAAGGCTACACCATAAAAGACCGAGCGGCCAATCATATTACGGCCGCAAATTCCATTCCCAGCACATCATAAAACAACCTTATCCCTCCACGTTTCAGCTGCTCACAGATCATGCCACTCCCTTATATCTGATGCTCTGTTCAGATTCACACATTGTAGGTTGTTTTAGTGCTTCAACTAAAAAAATTGAATTGGAAAGCACCAGTTTCTAGATGCTGCCCACACCTGGCGCAGTTAGTCTCAAATCCAGTGCATGCCTCTCCACAGCGTCAGATTCCAGGCAGTGACGTGGGAGGGCTGGGAGGTTCCATCTGCACTCCTGCTCACCTTCTGCTCTGCAGCTCACCTTTCTGCACTGCCCGCTCCATTCATTTCATGTGCTTAGGGGGCATTGTGCATAACGGAAGACCTCTTCATCGAAGAATACCTTGATAAACAAACACACTGCACATGATAGTAACCAAAGAGAAGACTTACCTCTTTTTAGTAATTTTGTGGAAAATAATTAGTCTAATTTATATAACTAGAAATCAGAGGCGTGACGCAAAAATGATGGGGCCACCTGAAGCTCCCATTATCTCGCCAATATTTATTTACTTTAGGCTGATTCAAGGTGCCCAGAGAGGGCTGGGCCCACAGAACAGTTGTCGTCTATGTTACACCCCTGATTTAGGAATTAGAAATATGGATTGCGTACCCTGTGGTACCAGACTTAAGTGCATAGAGCTGAGGTGATCTCAAACGCATATTGTTTGCGTACACCTTTACTACAGACTATACCATAAATAGGCTTTCCTGTTTTCAGTTTCTATTTTTGGTAAATTCTTGCGGGGTTTTTTCAAGTGATTTCAATATCTTAAAAAAACAGTGGTTACACATTTTCGTGCCATTAAGAACAACAGAAACTGTGTTTGCTAGTGTTTATGGAATGTTTTGCTTTTATCAGTGCTTGCTTTCTGCACTGATAGCGCATGGTATATAGACAGTGTATATATAGTGTATTTGGAGCGCATGGTATATAGACAGTGTACATATAGTGTATATGAGGTCCAAATCGATTTTTGCAAATTAAACGTATTGTAGTACACCATACAATACTTCTTCAGTGAGTCTTTGGTCAAGTGCGCTTGCTCTTTCCTTCCCATGTAAACTTCTGTGAAAAGGCCCTCTCAACATTGGCACTTGAGACTGGCAACACCAAAACAGCCAGTACACAATTTGTTAACTCTGGCCACTGACTTAGCTTTCTATGCCAATACAGGTGTACTTGAAGATTGTGATTCTCTGGGCAGGTTCTGCAACATTTGCATTGAGCTGGGCGCTTATGCCCTCAGAGTTATAGAACCGGTCAAAAATGATGCAGCACTTTTGAAACTACCGAGGAAATTTCCGTGTATGGAAGGGATCTAGAACTTGTACAGAGTACCACAGTGAGGTTTCATTGACTTCAAATGCCATGGTTGGTGAAGAGACATTTCTATGCATCATTGCAAGCCATTTCTCATACTTGTAAAATAAAAGTTCCTAATTGCTCTTCAAAATTGCTTTGCTTACCAAGTGGCAAGCACTCTAACATGGAACATGTTACAGTGCCAAAGTCACTAAAGTGTCGCCCAGCCTACTCTCAAGGAGATGTTTCACATCTATACCAATTATGCTGAACACTTGGCAGACAAGGGTGTTTTCAGACTCTCGTTTTTGTTAGATGTCCACTACAGCAGTTATGTTTTCCTGTAAAAATCTAAGAATGCAATACAGTATATTTTTTTCCTCATCACTATCAATATGCAACCAAAGATCCTTACATTTCTTGCCTTTGGCATCATCACTCAGCAAAAATTCCGTAAACGGTTGCCACATGGATAATAAGGCATTCATAGCCCCTTGGACTGAAACCCACCAGGTAAGGGACACAGTTGGGATGACTGTTTCTCTAATGCCACACAAAGCACGAAATGAGACATTTTTGCATTTTAGTTCATGTGCATAAGAAAACAGTGCACCAGAATGGACTAAAAAGTCAATATAATTCCTCATTAACTCTGAAGATTGTAAAGATGCTTTCAGCATTCCATCTAGCAAGTGGCAAGGATCTCCTACACGGAAGCACTTCAGCTCAGGTATCAGTTTTGACAGGTCATCACACAACTTTTTCATATAAATAGCTGAATCACTGCAAATACAAATAATATCACTCCAATCTTTGTTGAACTTGGAAAGAACCTTTTTTGCAGAGCATTCCAAGTGACACTGTGTTCCATGTTTTCCAAAAATCTGGTGTCATGTTTTCACCACTATCCCAGATGCTTGGTGATAGCGCTCGTTTCAACATTTACTTTTAACTATACCTTGCATTAAATGTTTAAAGCCTGAGGTGTTGGCAATTCACCTACTATCAATACTGACTCACTATAAAAACTATGGGCTGCTGTATTAAGGGGTTTTACCCATTCTCTGTGGGTAAATGTGATGACACATATTAGGGTAGATTCTTATGAAACCAGCCATTTTACCTATCAGATTATAAAATAATTAAACAAAACCTAAAACATGCTTCTAAACCCTGCATCTTTAAACCAAAGACCACAAAACTGAAAAAAGCAAAAGAAAGAAGAAATACAATTTTAGAGGCATCCCTAAACAACAAAACTCAAGCAGACTAATGTTAGCCCAGTCTTTCTTACTGCTAGCTTGTATAACAAAGTTCCAAATATATTGGCCCCTTCAGGAAGAATAATAATGACTCTGTCACTTTCTTTTTCCTTTCTTTGAATTGAATTTAGTTTGTGGTTGTGCCAGTGTTTTTCAGTGTTTATATGTTTTCACTGGTGAGAGCTATTTCTCTTTCAGTGGGTTTTTATCAGTTATTATAGGTTTAAACCTAAAACTGGACAGCCTAACCATAAATATGTTTCAGTTTCTGCCTTTAGCTAAAAGAACACAATAGATTAACAACGTGCATTTAAAACAGTTAATTGAGAGAGGTGTTCTTTATACTGTGCACAGATGAATTAGATAGGCTGGAGTGAGTGACTGAGAGACTGAGAATGAGTGAATCAATGAGTGACTGAATGACCGAGTGCCATGAAATGTCAGTGACCATCATCACTTTCCCGGGACTGCCAACAAATGCCAGTTAAAAACAAGCATACTGCCATCACATTCCATGCAAAGAGCATCCGCATAAACCTAAAGTACCACCTTATATATCCTGTTACTTATATTTAAAGCCCAGAATCACCCCAAAGTAATATCTCACATGCCCAGGTACTGTAAACACTTTCTGCGATGCAAATATTACAGGTCCTTTCTATCTGCACTACACCAACCCCACCTTATGGGTGCCTCTGGTTTATTGGATTCCGGCCTTCTGTCAATGCAGTATCAGGGCAGTGAAGGAACCTCAGTGGCTTCCTCAGCCAGTAAGGGACAGCTTGACTACCTCTCTATTATAGTCTGCTCAGGCTATTGTATTTCTACATTTGGAAACTAGAACGAGAAATACCTTGTGTTTTCTCGCATCGTGGAATCTGAATTGGCACTAGGCAGGTATTGTGGTTTGTACTGCTTGCAGAATTTAAAAGAATTAATTTGTGGTTCATAATGACCTTTTCCTTGCCTTAGTTTTTGTCAGTAAAGTGTTGCACACGTAATCACTATGTTCCAAGTGTGAGTTCCACGTTACTGTGCACACGGAAGGTTCTGTTTGAAAGTACGTGTTGACTGCTAGAAAGGTGTAGCATATTGATATTATACACAGTAGGACCCTCTTGGTTCTGGGGCGAACCTAAGTGATAGGCGGCGGGTGTTAAGGTGTGGTTATGGGAACTATGATTTAATGCGCAGTGTGCAAGTGAATGCTGGAGAATAAAGTAATACCTAATCGCAGCTCTTGTGTGGCTTAATCCATTTGCATGCTCCAGGGCTGGGGAAGACACTACAACTGGTGGAGAGTATGGGATATGTGCCTGAGAAAAAACAAGACTGCTCTCCATGAGAATTTGCAATGGTACAGCAAACGTCTTGTGCGTGCCATCTGTGCCCCGAATCGATGCAAAGCAGCCTGCGACCTGCTCATGTGGAGTCAAAGTCCTGCTCTGGCCCATACATGGCCACAGAAGGAATCAAAGGCGCTGCAGAGGAGCATACTTCAAAATGCCTGTCAATACCACTAGTGGGGTTTTCGGCAAAAAACGTTGTGCTGCACCCCGAACATAGAGCAGTTATTCAGACGACGTGAGAAAACTAACTATAGCGCCAACGAAATTCAAAAGCAAAGAGAACGTACTCACCATCAGGGGCAATTGAAGCGTACTGCAACCCATATTCCTGCAAGAGCCTGATGCTTGCAGAAGTAGCTGAGCTGTCCCGCGAAGTGCCATCAGCGGAAGATACATGCTCAACACAGTGGCCACCCGAATGGTCATAGACACATTATTACCTATGCCAGTCAAAGTCTGTTTGAAACAGAACGCGTCTACTCTCAACCTGGGAAGGAGAGCCTGGCTGTGGTGTAGACCTGCACATTTTCATCCATTTCTCTATAGAAAAGAATTCACAGTCATTACGGACTACCAGGTGTTGCTCACTGTCTTTGGGAAAGTCGAAGACTAAGATGCCCCCTTGTATTAAGAGGTGGGGGTTAAAACTGCAAGAGTACGACTATGAGACTGTACACAAACCTGGGAAAGACCATAATCCAGCAGATTACTTTTCATGAGTGCTGCTACATCGTCACAGTTCAAAATCCAGGACAGCCAAAGAATATGTACATTTTATTCTGAGGTCTACACCACCACTAGGTCTGTCTGTGGTACAAATCAATGTTGCCACCAACGCAGACAAAGACATGACCATCATCAAAGATCTCATTAAACGCAATCATGGAAAAAAAGTACCCGGCCCCTTGCCGATGATGTTGAATTACAAAAGTTCAAAATTGTACAGCAAGAGTTGGCAGTTACCCAATAAGGTGTTATGTTATGAGGCTCTAGAACCATTAAACCTGAGAGCCTAAGGGAGAGGGACATCACGCTGGCACAGGAAGGACATCATGGCATTTTAGTCACCAAAAGAGCCTTAAGAGATCCAGTGTGGTTTCCTCGACTAGATGAACGAGTCAAGAAAGAGGTGAAGGCGTGCCACATTTGCAATTGTTTGTCCCTCAAGGTGACACAGCACCCAGTGACAATGTCTGACCTTCCTGCCCATGCCTGGGAGAAGTTGCAGTTGACTGCTTTGGGTCGTTAGAAAATGGGGAAATGGACATCCACAAATATTTGTGTTTTTCTTTGGTGGAAACCCTGTCTTCAACAACCCATGATACAGTCATAGAACAGCTTGATTACATCTTTGCAACCTGGGGTATGCCTGAGATCCTCGAATCTGATAATGGCATGCCCTTTAATAGCAAAGAGTTCACAGAATTTCTTGTCCAATTCAATGAACAAAAACACCAAAAGAGTAAACCTCTCTATTCCCAAGTCAATAGTGTAGTTGAACGATTCATGGGCACCCTCAAGAGGGTCATTCAACGAGCGTCCATGTAGGAAATCAATCTGAACCATGCCATGTGCCAGGCCCTCTGGGCCTATCGATCAACTCCGCTCTCCACTATTGATGAGAGTCCAGCTACCTTGCTATTTGGGAGAGCTATCAGAACAAAACTACCATAATGGACACCGAATCAATCAGTGAGTACTGACAAAGTTCGCAACACCGTTGCGACTCAGAAAAGAAAGATGAAAGCACATGCGGATCAGTGCTGCCATATCCAGGAGACAGTCTTTGACAAATGAGGTTGGCTATTGGCCAAACAGAGATGATAGGAGATAAAAACAGACACTACTTTTGCCTCTGACCGTCTGCAGTTTGTGGTACGCGAGGAACACATGGTGACAGCACATCGTCCTAGAAAATATATCACTCGGGACACATCACACTTTAAACACCTACCCCAACACTAGTCTGCTCCTGAGACCACCAGTGAGGCAACCCTGCTGCAGGTCCGGCTCAAGCACCTTTGCCTGTGTTGTCGTTGCCTGATCAGGGCGGACCTCGATCACCTCGGATCCCCTGAGCTGGCAGACAAGAGCTAGCGCCTCGCCAAGTAATTGAGGAGATATGATTTTTAATGATGGCTGCCACTTTATATTTAACAAAGGGAAAGATGTACCATATTGATGTTATAGGCAATAGGACCCTTGTGGTTCTGGGGCGGATCCTGAACAGGAACTACGTGATAGGTGGGGAGGTGTTAGGGTGTGGGTATAAGAATAATGTAATGCACAGTCTGCGAGTGAATGATAGAGAATAAAGTAATACCTAATCGCAGCTTCCATTTGGCGAAATCTATTTGCATGCTCAAGGGCTGAAGAAAACACTACAAAAGGTAACGCTGCATAATCTGCAAGACTTCCATGGCAGCCATTTTAAAATCCACACACCTTCTACAGCTCTTTGATGCTTGACGATTTTACAGTTTATTTTATTTTTTATTTTATTTTATAGTTTTATAGAGCGCGAACCAGACCCGTGAGGGTATCAGAGCACTTTACATGATTAAGGGGAGGCATACAAGCGTAGCGACGGGAAGGATCAAATTGGGGAAGGTAGGGGATACATTATACAGGAAAAGCACGCTGCACGTTTAAAGACCGGCTACATGCGATATAAAAATTAAAACAGGTAGATACATTATACAAGAAGGCACGCAGTCTCAGCTCTTGGGGGGAAGCCCAGGAGTGCGGAATATGTATCATCTGTGGAAGCCATGGATATTGCCGAGGTGGAGAGTGGGGCAAGTCAAGACAATAGGGTGACTGTAAAGTATTTGTTAGGCGAGGTATTTTCCCATTAAGAAGGTTTTGGTTTCCTTCTTAAAGTGTGCCAAGGACAGAAGTCTTCTAATGGCAGGTGAGAGAGAGTTCCGAATTCTTGGCGCGGCCCCAGAAAAGGCCCGATTGTAGGTTTTGTTCTTCTGGAAGCGTGCAGGTTGCAGCAGCAGGTCTTTGGCAGATCGAGAGTTTCTGGCTCCTCCGGATACAACGAGTTTTTGTGCAAGAAATGAAGGGGAATTGGAGAAAAGGGCTTTGTAAGTAATGCAGGCGAGTTTAAATTGGATTCTGGCCTCTAGGGGAAGCCAGTGCAGAGCTTTGAGGTGGGGGTGATGTGGTTGAATTTCCTTGAGCCAGTTAGGAGTCTGGCAGCAGTGTTGAGGCAGGCCTTCAAAGGGGCCAGAGAGTTCTTGGGTAGCCCAGTGTGAGTAGAGCATCCATATTCAAGTCTGGAAATGACTAGTGCCTGGGTTGCCGTCTTAAGGTCGGCCACATCGAGGAAGGGTTTTAAGTTTCTTAGGCAACTCAGGTGGAATCTGGCCGTTTTGGCTATCGTGTTTATATGGCTGTGCATGTTCAGGCTGCTGTCAAGGGTTATTCCAAGAGATTTTGCCGAGTCAACAATCGTAGGAGGGCGGTTTAGTGCTGTGATGGTCTTGATCCATTCCTGGATGTCTGGATTGGGTTTAGGTGGGGAGATCAGGAGAAATTCGGTTTTATTTGCGGTGAGTTTTAACTAGTTTGCAGTGAGCCAGTGGATTGTCAGCTTCAAGGCCTCGTTCAGGGAGAGAACGGAAGGGGAAGATATTTTTATGTAGATCTGAATATCGTTAGCGTACATAAGGTAGGAGATGTTGGCAGCACGTAGCACCTTGGTGAGATGTTCAAGGTAAAGTTTGAAGAGGGTAGGGGAGAGGGTTGATCCTTGGGGGACTCCAACCGTAACCAGGGAGGGGGCGGATAGATTACCGTTGTTGAGGACTCTCTGTGAGCGGTTCTGAAGGAAGGATCTAAACCATTCAAGGACCGTGCCATTCAGCCCCATCCTAAGTTTGAGGCGTTCTAGGAGAATTTCGTGGTTAACCATATCAAAGGCAGAGGACTGGTCTAGGAGGATTGGGAGACAGTTTTTGCCTTGGTCGAGGGCTTGGAGGGCGTCATCTACTATGTGGAGGAGGGTAGTTTCCGTGCTGTGACCAGGTCTGAACCCTGATTGGAAGTCATCTAGCAGGTGAAAGTTGTTGATGTCTAGGCTTAGCTGCTGTTGCACACATTTTTCCAGAACTTTGGCAAGGAGAGGGTTGTTGGATATGGGTCTATAGTTCTCGGCAGAGGCAGGGTCCAGAGTTGTTTTTTTTAGGATGGGGATAAATTGGCCAGCCTTGAGCAAGTCAGGAATTGAGCCCTGTAGGAGAGAGGCGTTGATTATTGAGGTCCAGGAAGGGATGATAGCCTGAGAGGCGGCTTCTAGGCAGTTAGAGGGGAGAGGATCATTAAAGTGATTGTTCAGTTTTAAGGAGGCAAGAATTCTCGAGACAGAATGTTCGTCATAGGTTTTAAACTTGGACCAGTGCGCTAGGTTTTTGAGTGAGGTTTGGGAGGACAGCGTGGAGAGAGAAAGTGGAGCAGGCAGATTTTGATTTTGGTTGTGAGTAGCGGATTTAAGTTCATTTCCAAGGGCAGAGATTTTGTCGCAGAAGAACAAAGAGAATTCCTCGCTTATTTTTGGTATTCTCTAGTTCAGATCTGAAGTTCTTTGATTTTGGTATTCTCTAGTTCAGATTTGAAGTTCTTTGAATTACGTTAACAGGCACTATGAATTCTGATTTAAAATAACGTTAATATTTATACTCCAACCTTGAACATTTTAATAAAAAAATAGATAAAAGGAAGAAATAGCGGATGTGCAAAACAAACTTAAAAATGTGATCAAATTGATACACAATCCTTGACGAACTCTGAGTGCATTTGACAGTGTAGACCTATCAGTGCACCTGACGTTGTTGGCATTATTATTGTCATAGTTGTGCTCCGTCCTTAAAAAAACAAGCATTTGCAATGCAATAGGTCTCGCATTAATTACGTTTGAGCTATTGGCATTGCTAAATATTGCAACAACAATTGCAACAAAAGTCTATAAATTGTTGGACCAAAAAATGTGTATTTTTTTTTGTAGCAGTGGTGGCATGCTGCGCTTTAGATTAATATATTTAAAAGTAAAGTGCGCCATGGTGGGATTGCTACAATAGTTAATTGTGGATGCGTTAACAATTGATGTGTGCACTGATGGCTGGTGGTGTGTATGCCTGTAGAAATTGTGCACTGATGGCTGGTGGTGTGTGTGCCTAGTGGAAGAGTGCACTGCCGGCTGGTGGTGTGTGTGCCTGGTGGAAGCGTGCACTGACGGCTGGTGTTGTGTGTGCCTGGTGGAAGCATGCACAGACGGCTGGTGGTGAGTGTGTGCCTGGTGAAAGCCTGCACTGATGGCTGGTGGTTAGTGTGTGCCTGGTGAAAGCGTGCACTGATGGCTGGTGGTGAGTTTGTGCTTGGTGAAAGCATGCACTGACATCTGGTGGTGTTTGCTGGTGGAAGCGTGCACTGATGGCTGGTGGTGTCTGTGCCTGGTGAAAGTGTGCACTGATGGTGTGGTTGTGTGTGTGGTTGTGTGCATGTGGTTGTATGTGTGGTTGTGGTTGTGTGTGTGGTTGTGTGTGTGGTTGTGTGTGTGAGGTTGTGTGTGTGTGGTTGTGTGTGTGGTTGTGTGTGTGTGTGGTTGTGTGTGTGGTTGTGTGTATGGGTGTGGTTAGGTCTGCGTGGTTGTGTGTGTGTGGTTGTGTGTATGGGGGTTAGGTGTGTGTGGTTGTGTGTGGTTGTGTGTGTGTGTGTGTGTGGTTGTGTGTGTGTGTGTGGTTGTGTGTGTGGGTGGGGTTGTGTGTGTGTGGTTGTGTGTGGTTGTGTGGAGTGTATGTTGCATTCAGTAGAGTGTAATTATGGGGCACTGAGAGTGTATGTTGCATTGAGTGCAGTGAAATTAGAGAGAGATCCGCATGCATGGATGCGCTGGCATGCACAGATCACCTTGAGGAAGTGGAGGACGGCAACCCCGGTACGCCGCAGGCAAGGTAAGTGTTTATTATTTTACTTATATTGTATATTTATTTCATTCTCACTTGGGAGGGTGGAGGCGGCAGCGGAGCGGAGTTGGTCCCCAACTCCGCGGTACTCCGCGTAGTGCCGCTCCGCCCAGGGTTAATGTTAATGTTAAGATTAATTTATAGAGCGCACGTACACCAGAAGGTTTCATGGCGCTGTCATAGGGTGTCGTCCATTACCTGCGGAGAAGTCAGTTTTAGGCTTGTGCAAAGAGCCAAGTTTTGAATAACCTTCTAAATTTCAGGAGGTCAGCGCAAGCGCGAATCTCCAGGGGAAAGGAGTTCCACAGACTGGGGACAAGAGCCGCAAATCTGCAGCCTCCCAGTCGTTTCCGTTTGAACTTGGGGTGGAGAGCAGCCAGAGGTGAGCTGAACCGAGGATGCGGGATGGGGTGTGCTTGAGTATCAAGTCGTTGATGAATATGGGATTTTTACCGTGCAAGGATTTGAAAATCAAGCATCCCGTTTTAAAGGTGCAGTATTGGAGGATGGAGAGCCAGTGCAGTTTCCTAAGGAGTGGAGTCGCTGGTTGACACCTAGGTTGTTGAAGGATCAGTCTGGCGGCCTGATTCTGGACCATCTGTAGCCGTTTAAACAGGTGCAATGGCATGCCCAGGTAGACAGAGTTTGCGTAGTCCAGGTGCGACAGGACCATGGCTATCACTACCTGGGTCAGGGCGTCCTGTGTGAGTAAGCGGCGGATCTTCCTGATCTTTCGCAGTTGGAAAAAGCATTTAATTATGACTGACCCAACCTGAGTTTTAAGTGAGAGGTCGCTGTTTAGGGTGAGTCCGAGTGTTTTAACCGAGGAGGAGGGAGTGGGCGAGGGCCTTAGCTCTGTCATCCAATAGTGTGGTCCCCAGAACTTGTGGCTGTCTCCAGAGTTAGTTGGTTTCTTATAGGGGATCAGGTTCACTACCACCCTGTGTGGTTCTAGCTTGTTGGGCATTTTGCTTTTTCAGGGTCTACCTCTTGGGATAGTAAAGTCTGTCCACGCCTACTGCATGCAGTATTGTTATGTTATTGACATTTATAACACACACAGCTACTCCGAGGAGTGTCCTGGCACGTGGCTAAGAGGTAGACTGAAATCATCTGCTAAGAATTATCTGAAGAGGAATAAATTAATGAACAGACGTAACATGACCTAGCTGATATTTGGGAGCCCACTTAGTGTGAGTTGCATTTTTCAACCTACATGTGTGCGGGAATGCCCGAGAATGGGGACCTTTCGACTTGGTGATTGGAACCAGTCCCGATTGACTTTGGACTCGGGGATCTGTGTATCTGATTTTTAAATACTTTCTCTGGAATACGCCCGCCCCCTCATCAGACTGCCCTCCACCCCAGGGTTTGGTCAGCCAATCCCACCCTGGGGAATAAGGAGCAGAGTGGGGCCTAGATGTTGAACTCTAGTGAGGATACCCGATTGACAGAACATATGTATCGGCCCAAAGCTCCAGGTCCCCAATAAATCTATCGATCCCTATTGCTGTAGGTTTGTCTTTTTACTTTCTGGGTGGAGGGGGATATTGGTTGCACCTGCTAGGGTTTTTGTTGGCGTTATTGTTATTACTTGTCTAGTCTACTGTAAGTTTTAGTTCTGAGGTTGCGTGAGGGTGCTACTTCCCCAGACAGTTACTCCTCCCTACTGAGGTTGTGGCACTGGTCCTTGTTCAGCTTAGTTCCTTTTCTGTGGTTGTTGCTGCCATGTGTTCGTCCAACCACCTGATGCCTGCTGCGGGATGTGGCAGATGGCAGACCTCTCTGAGGGTGAGTGTAGGGTGCATTCTGATTCCCCTGGGCTTGGTTTTGTGTTGGGGTGTTTTGTGGTGGGTACCCCAGGCCCATCAATGTCTGCCCATGGTAGGCCTTTAACAGGAATCTGTCTGCCAGGTGACCCAGCTTGTATCAATAGAAACACTCCTTAGGGTCTGGTTGTAGCCAACCTACGTGGACCCTACCGCCATAACTGGGTTGAAACCCTCTAGGGTTCTGCAGTGGAGTACCCTGGGAGACTGGTACCATTTGCATGGTTGCAGCCCCTTCTAGGGCTGTCCTTTTCAATTTGTGTTGGACCAATTTAGCAGCATCTCTCTGGGCTTGCTCCTGTTTGGGGACTGTCCCTGTGGGTTGCCGAGTGGGGACATTTTCTTATGATGGGTTTCTGCCCCCTGTATATGTAGCACACTTTACTACAGCTATGCGTTCAGGTAGAGTAATAATGGACAGCTGAATGGGGTCCTTAGGCAAGGTGAGTGCCCTGCATAGCACCAGGTAGCATCTCATTCCCCATCTCCGGGTGTATGGGGGTGTTGTGTTGGTTGCATTGGCTAAGCTCAGCGTTTCTAAAGGCACATAGATTTCAGCTGTTAAGATCATTGTCACTGTGTGCCTCACATTAGTTTCATGATTTGTCCCAGGGGGCCTAGCGGCACGTATGTAGGGAAATCATGAATTTCTTCCTCCTCAAATACATTGTTGGCTATGAGGGCTTTTGCAATTTTATCAACCTCAGTAGGAGATATTGTGCGTGAAATACCCATTGCCTAACAAACTTGCAAAGATCTGATCATTTTATCACGTTTTCTAAGACTGCCTTAGTGAAGGCAGTCTAGTTGACAACTGATGTCTCCGCTTGTCTACCTCATAATGTGTGGGGTGTTTTAATGACACAGGTCCCAGGGAAGCGGCTGAAGGGGAAGAGCAGGCCATAGTCCTGTCGTCAGTAAACTGGATGGTCATTTTTAGTTCCGCCTTCAAGCCTCATCCTAAAAGATTGGTTGAGGAGGAGGGAAAATATAATAGCTGTCCGCTTATGCAAATACCTCTTATATATAGTTTGAGGGGTTTCGTGGGAGGAACCCTTGTCATCATACCCGAAAACCCCTGCATAACCATCATGTTTTTGGATAAGGGGACTCTCCCTTCCCTTAGGCAGTACCTGGTCACCCCCATGTCTATTAGGAAGTTGTATGGTGTATTGTTCATGAGTACCGTGACTACGGGTTCTTCCTCGATTGGACTGTGGCACGAGGCGTGTGTGGTTGTGTACCTTTCCTTCTTCGAGCATCAGCACTCTGGAGTCACCTGCACACCTTTTGTGGACTCACAGGACTGTAGTTTAGCATGGTTTTACCTGCCTATATGCATTGAAAGTTTGACATGCCTATACATGTTTTTAATTTGTTTCATGTTTCCCCCTCCCGTTTTCTTCCATTTTTCCCTTAATTGTGTACATTGGCAAATCAATCCCACAGTATGGGCATTAGTTATATATGCGTTCATTAGGCAATCCATTGCTGTCCTGAGGATGAACCTTGTATTTTAATTGGGTTCGAAACGCCGTCGACTCGAATACACTAAATGCATAACTATTTTGCAATTTGCTGTTTGCATATGTGTATAATGTGTACTGTCTGTGTATGATTAATGATATCCAGACCACCACAATTTGCCTATAAATTCCCTTGTCCGTTTTCCCTTGAGTGTGTTAGTCGGGCACCGGCTTGTGTCCCACTTGTATCACACTGATCCTCACCTGTACTCCATTCATTGAAAATTAAACTGTCCGGCTGGACATAAGATATAGAACTATTTAGTCTATATTTATTTGAATTCATTGTTTCTTGTCTAGGGACCGTTGTCTCTGCTGCTACAAATCCTCATAACATAACATAACATAACATTTGGTGGACATATATGCAACTCAATCTTTTTGGGAGTCTTGGTTTTAATCTAATCATCGGGACAAAAAGTATGGGGTGCCATTCTACAGTTCCTCGTACTATGAGCTCAGCGCTATCTACAGATGCAACAAACAATTCAATATGAACATTTCAAAAGCACAGATAACAATGCATATGAAGGGTTGCAACACAGGTGAAAGCAATGCAATGAAACAGTATCTATGTAGTGTCAACTTTTTGCATAATACAGTTTCTAATGATAACAACGCCCTCATAGGAAGTATAAACACATAGACGACAAAATATGAAACCTTAGGACAGTAGTTGTATGATATCAACTATATACATTTTTTAATTAAATAGTAGCATCAGAACGTCATGTACATTACCAGTTCAACAAAAAGTTGACAGAAAAAAAATATTGCTTTGTCAAAAATCTCTTTGCCTGCTCCTAGTGCATGCTATCCTGTGACCAGGGGAAGCTCTGCGCGGTACATGGTACAAACTGAGGCTGACAGTGTGCCAGTATCGGCTCAGAGACAAAGGTAATGGTAATAGAGGTAATGGTAATAGGTACAAAAAAAGTAACTCGAGAACCACAGTCCCCTCTTGGCCACGCACAAGTTACACCTCATCTCCCAGGTCCAAATCTTTTTCCCTAAATGTCCGAATCGCACCCTGTGTCACTTCCAGGGGCCAAGTGTGTCATCTGTGTCAAGTCAAGTGGTCAAAGCGACCAACACGTCTCACTCCCTTCAGATACCAATGGTGTTAATAAACCAGTGCCACTGAGAAACCCTTATAGACTAAGAAATATGAGACTGAGGTGCCAGCAACAAACAATCAGGATAGCTCTATCACAAAAATAGGGTCCTGGGAGTCATAAAGGGCTAAACAATAAATATTCACCTTTCCTAACTATTGACAAAAGGTGACTTCCGTGCGATCGCCTCTGTGACCACCTTACGACTACTCATCTGGGACATATTGAATAGGCAATATGCCAGATTCTGTCAGTGGCAGGATGCTCACGTTATCTTTTTACGCTTATCCCTAGTTTGCCATACGCTAAATGGTTTAAGTTAGCTTCTGATGTAGCATCTTACCCTCTGTGACAGCTGCTTCAGGACAGACCTTCGCCCCGCGGATACAGCAGAGCTTGCAATCAATTGCAGTGCTTGCTCACCTTCCGTGCTACGCAAATGTCCTATTACTTACCGGTAATCTTCATTACTCCGGGTCCCGTAGTCCTCGACACCTTCATATACAAAGTGAGATAATCCATCTCACTGACAGAAAAAAAGAACGAAGGAATGCTGGACCTACCCTCCCCCTCCCGCTGGGAGTACATAAGCGTACAAGTCCCAGCATTCCCTCTGAAATACCAAGCCAAGGATGAAGGCCGGCAGATCGGGAGGGAGGGAGGGAATCCATGAAGGTGTTGAGGACTACGGGACCCGGAGTAATGAAGATTACCGGTAAGTAATAGGACATTACCCCCAGGTTCCTCCGTCCTCGACACCTTCATATACAAAGTGAGAAATACCAAAGCAGACCCCGGCATTCATCCATAAACACAAAAAACCACCAGGACACAAAAGAACCCAGGGATTCATCGACAAAAACAGAAGAAACCAGGAGCGAACACAGCCAAGCCCAGAATCAGCAGGAAGGCACACAGGACCCGGCAGCCCCACAAGGACATCCCCCAAGAACGCCAAAGAAAGAGACGGTCAACAGAGCGCAGGCACAAGCACCCAGACCAAAAGGAAGGAGAAGCACAGGCCAGAAACCGGCCCACCACACCAAACCAAAAGAACGCGGCACAAAGAGAGACCAGAGGAGGAAAGCCGGCCGAGGAGGCCCCGGAAGCAACAAGAACCCAGGAGCCGAACAGGAGTGAGAACCCGAACCAACCGACAGACAGGGAAGGGGAAAAACCCCATACCCCAGAAGACCAAAACATCCCACAGGGAAGGAGGCCACCAACCAAACCAGGAATGCCACCAAACCCAGAACAGCATGGGCAAAGGAGGCCAACCCAAAGAACAACGCACAGAGACGCCCCCAGACCCCAGCCGAAAATACGACCAAGCAAGGAGAGGCCAACAGGAACGGAAACCAACAACAAAGAAGCCCAACAAGGGCTGGCATAGAGCCACCGGCCACAACCCCCCAAAAAACCCAACCCCAAAAGGGAGGGAAAACAAGACAGGAGGGGAGCACAGAGCAAACGGGAAACCGCAGCAGCCCCAAAACCAGGCACAGAGGACAGCACAAAGGAGGCGCACACACTGCACAGAACCGCTTAGCCACCCCACACCCAGACCAGGCAAGCCGCAAGGGCAGGAGCAGCGGAGAAAAGAAAACCCCAGGGTGCACAGCAACCAGGCCACAAGCACAAGGCCCGAACCCAGCAACACCGGAGAGGAGCCAAGCAAACAGCAAAAGGCAGGGCAACAACGCCAAAGGAACCAGGAAGCCAGGACCAGAGCAAAGCAACCCGACCAAGCTGGAGGGCACGCAGGGCCAACAACCCCAGAAGTAGCCCACGCAGTGCCCAGACCAAAACAAAGGGCCAGAGGAACCGGGAATCACCAGCCCAACACCGCAGGACCACACGGAATGCCAAGCGGAAGCAGGAGGAAGCAGAAAGGCAGAGGGCCAAGCACCAGGAAAACCCCAGACAACCCGCAGCCAGGAGGGAGAGTCCCTCAGAGGCAAGAGCACCACAGAACCGCACCCCAACCACAGAAGGAGGGGGGGGGGCACCCAAACAAACCCACACCAGGAACAAAGCCCGGGGAAGCAAGGGAGGCAGAAGCGAGCCAGGACACTAGAACCAGGAAAAAAACCAGGAAACGTCCGACAAAACGCTCCCAACAGCAGCCTGAAAAGGGGCAGCACAGCCAAAGAACCCAGAAGGCCCAGCCGGAGGTCAGCCCGAACCAGCAGGAAGCCCGCAGACCAGGATCCACAGGACCCCCGAAGGACTCAACAGGACGCCGCCACACAGCAGAGCACCCCGCCAGGACCCAAAAGAGAGCCCAGGCAAGGAATCAGAGCCCCACAAGGAGCGCAAAAGCCCCAGCAGACACCCAGGCACGGGAACCAGCCAAGACCAGAACAACCCAGGAGCAAACACACCAGAGCACAGATAGAACAAGAAGCCAACAGTACCCGGCAGTCCCAGGAGGCCAGGCAGGGACCAACCCGCCCTGACCACACAAAAAAACAGAGCGGACGAAGCCCGCTCAGAAGGGGAACACGACCACAGGACATCAACCCGGAGAACAGCAGAAGATGAAAAACAGGCGGCACGCCAGGACAAGGAAGCAGCAAAGACAACCAGGCCCAGACAGCAGAGGCATGAACCCCAGGGACCAAAAGGCGAACCACCACCGGAAACAAACCAGGTGGGGGGGTAAGGGCAGGACGGCAGGGAAAGAAGAACAGACGCCGAACCACACCCAGCCCGAAAACCTCCAACAGACACCTGCAGGAGGCCTTCGCCCCAGCCAGGAACAACCAGGCAGGAACTAAGACAGAACCAGGAGGGGCGGCCAGGAACACCAGAAGCAAGCCAAAGGCCGGAACAGGAAGGGCCAGGGCAGAAGCAGCCAGACCCCCGAAGCAACTCAAGCACACAGAAGGCCCCGGGACAAACACCCGAAGCCCCAGGACTGAACGAGGGAGAAAACCGGGAAGGAGCAAGACCAACAAAGCCAGGAACCAGGAGCCCCAAGACCGAGGGCACCAGAAGGCACAGCGAAGCCGAAGAGCCAGCTCCCAGGAGACCGGCGCCCGAGACCATACGGCCAACCCGACCGAGGTCCAACTAACCAAGCAGAAGCCAGGAAGCGGAGGCGAAGAACCAGGACCTCCAAGCGGAGCAGAGGCCACAACAGCCAGCCCACAGTGGGGGGAAGGGCACAGAAAAATAAAAACTGTGCACGCAGCATACCCAAAGCCAGGGCCCGCGCGCCGGCGAGACACCGAGAAGCAGGGATGCAGAGGGGCAGCAAAGAAAGCGGAGAAACCGCGGCAGGCCAATAGGAACCCTGGGGAGGTAACAGGATCCCCCCCCCCTCCTTGGCCCAAGCAGCAAAAAAATGACCCACCACCAGCAGGGGGAAGGCAGCCACGAACACGGAGGAGCCGTTCCAAAGCAGGAGGGAACAGAGCCGCACTCCCAACAGGCCGCTGCTGAAGAAGCGAGAGGCAATGACAACACAAGAGCAGTAGAGGGCAAGGCATAAGCAAGCAGGCAGGGAGACACCAACAACACAGGGAATCCAAGAAGCAAGCACAAGCATAGCCAGCCAAAAAAGGAACAAGCCACCACCGAGGCGACAGGAACCCATGCCAATACCAGGAAGGAAGAAGCGACCCAAAGGCAGAAGACCCCCAGCGTGCCCGACCCCACAGAACAAAAGAGAGAGCAGAGGTGAGCAGGAGGCAAGGCCGCAGGCCATGGAGACCAAGGGAGATGAGCCCAGGAACCAGCGCCGATGATCAGCACTGAACCCGGAACCACAGCGACTGACCGTAAGGGAACCCAGAACAGCAGCGCCAAACCCACCACCAGCGAGTTGAGAGCAGATGAGAACAGGCGCTGGTAGGACGAAATGGCTGCAGGCTCCTGAACAAGAAGCACCCGGAGGCAGACGGCCAGCGTCAAGACATGGGCAGGGCGGCACCACACGAACAGACGCAAACACCCAAGGTGGGGGCGGGGCAGAGAGCCCCAAAGAGCACCAAGAAGGAGTCCACCCAGAAAGTACAGACCCAACTGAAGGCACACTCAACCAGGGCAACCAACCCTCGGGAGCAGCGGGGGAGCGGAGGCAGCAGTAGGACAAGCAAGAACCGAAACCCTGAGCAATAGGAAATGAAAAAAGAAACATTCCCAAGAAAAGAAAAGCGCACAGCGACCCGCGGGCATCCCGGCGCGGGGGGCCGTCAGTAAGAGCAAGAAAGCCAAAGCCCAGAGACACACGGAACCGGGATGACAGCCACCGGTGCCAGGGAACTCCACAGAAACCGGAGCCCCAGCACCCGTCGGCAGACACCCTGGTCGCAGCGCCATACCACCACCCCGAACCATGACAACAGAGCACCAGGAGGCAGCCGCAGGAGCTGTAGCACCATGGAGGACAGAAGCGGGAGCGTAGCTCAGTGTTAGAGCGCATGCACCACATGCATGAGGCCCCAGGTTCAAATCCCGGCATCCCCAGGAGTCCCCCGCGCGCAGCAAGGCACCAACACAGGGGGAAAAAACATCCAGGGCGGGGGCCAACAGTACAACAAGGCCCCCCTCCCACAACCAGGAACAGCAACCACATGGACAGGCAAGGCGAAACAGCACCCAAAAAAACAGCGCTCGCCACCAGAATCACAGGAACAACATAAACAGCCAAGGACACCCGAACACAGACAGCAAGTACCACTGAATTCGGGCATCCTGCCTGGATACTCCGCAGTTAAACAGTGCTCACCTCCTTGGGCAAAACAGACCACTACGCGGTACTCACCCCACCAGGAGCAAAACCGCCAGAAAGTGAAGCGCCTGAACCCCTTCAGGACGGAAGACAGGCACCATCCAACCGGAAGGCATCAGCAGCAACCAGCCAATCCGGTGACACGGAGAGGCCACGCCCCCCAGTAAGCCCGGCAGACCAGGAGGGGCGGCCATCGGGCAAATTCGGAGCCCACGTGGTATTACCACCGCCGCGCGGCTCAGGGAGTCCTCCAGCCAGCCCGTGCCACTCCCCCCAAGCCCAGCAGGGAGGGAGAGGCAAAACATCAAGGCACCGAACAGCAGCCCCAAACATAAGTCCAATATTCCACAGGAGCGCACACGCTCCTGTCACGTCAAAATCCCTGTCAGAATGACAGAAAAAAAGAACAGAGGGAATGCTGGGACCTGTACGCTTATGTACTCCCAGCGGGAGGGGGAGGGTAGGTCCAGCATTCCTTCGTTCTTTTTTTCTGTCAGTGAGATGGATTATCTCACTTTGTATATGAAGGTATCGAGGATGGAGGGACCTGGGGGTAATGTGAATCCGATCGGGCGGGGTCCCCTTTTTTGGCTGCAGTAGGTTTCAAGGTACCAATGAGCTCGCCAAAATGTTGCTTGAACATGAAATACTTTGATAAAGAATAGGCAAGAGGAGTTTTGGCAAAACAGGAACAGTTTGTTTGATTAAATATTGCTGCCGGGAGACAAGTTACAGGCATAGTGTCTGAAGATTTTAGTGTCTGAGGACTTTCTCAATTTACAATAGATCTGTGCTCTCTTATATACAGTTTACCTTAAGCAATAAAGTGTTTCCGGTGATCCTTGCATAGTGAGGAATGAAAGTTGCTGCCTTTGGAGTCATTAATAATTGTCTAATCAATAATACAGGTGGGCCTCGACCTTGCGTGGACACAATGCGGCCAGTGGGTAATGTGTCCAGATGTCCGTCATGAGGAGCATGTGATCACTGCATGTGCTGTGTTCTCATTGACTATATATTCCTAACTTATGTGGCATCTGACTTATGGTTTTTTGGGAGCACCCGTAGCCCCCCTTCCATGAGTGGTTTATTGGGGCCAATTTCCTTTGGCCAGTGTAGTGTTTCTGCGCCTATATGTGGGATTGATCCAAGGTTTCCTGTTCATACGTTATGTCTGCTGGCCAAGTGCCACCCCACCTGTGATCTGTCAATCAATAATCTCAGGCCTAGTTCTCAGTGCTGCGAGTCGGGTTGATGTGGAGTTCACAACGGGCAAATTCGTTAATAAAGACGCGATCTCGTTCACATTGTGTTCATTATCAGCATCAACTTTTCCATATTAACGTGTGTGTGTCTGTCTGTGTGTGTCTGTCTGTGTGCGTGAGTGTGTGTTTGTGTGTGTGCGTGTGTGGGGGTGTGTGTGTGTGTGTACAAATGTTTGACAGTGATTTCAAAGTTCGTATTTCACAGAAAATAGGAAAAGAAGTCTAACTATGAATCATTTCCTATAATTCAACTTGCTGAATTCACTAGCAGGACATTTAGCTTAAACAAATAAAAACGTTAAACACAGCGTTTAAACTTTCGTTCAGTGCTGGTAAACAAGCACTTTTACAATGAAAGTGCTGATCTTAGATCATTATTCAGCACACCGAAAAAGCTCACCATTTCAGGCCCATCCTTGATGCAAGCATCTACTAATCAAATCTACCCAGTGTGTGAAAAAAAAGTTTGTTAATGGGGAGCCCTGTCAGCAAAAAGTTACACTGTTCAACATTGTACATTATTTTCTTTTTCTATATATGTATTGTTAAACCCCCTCTATACTGTCAATATATCACATAAAAAGCACATTTTAAAATGCATGCTTTGAATTTCTTTACAATGTGCTTTGTATTTAAAATGTGATTTATAATAAAACACAATGTTGCATAAAACAAATGTTAAATATTAGCGCATTATCCCAGCAAAAACACTCATTTCTCAAAACATTGACAGGCATATTTGAAGTCTCATGCTAACGGATACCACTCAATTTCAAATCAATTAATAAATCATGTAATATAACAATACAGAGAAAGCAACATGTTTAATGTGGTCCTATATTGCCAAGTCGGGATTCCGGTGACATTTAGAAACCACTCGGCCTTTAACCTGGTGGTTTTTAAATGTCACCTGAACCTCTTATTGACAATATTTGATTACGTTACAGTTACAGGTCTCCCTTTCTCTCCATATTTATGGTATATATACCAATAAATTAATAGAAAAATGTAGTATCTGCTATCTCAACTGGACCCCAGCTAGTTGTACGTGATTTTCATAGAATATAGCAGCTTTGCGTAGCAGGATTGATACCAGCAACAATACCATTTGTGTCAGTAAGGACTAGGGGAATGCTTCATTAAACACTGTTTCTTGCCCATAAAACGAATTGCCAACATTCATTTCATATTCAGTTTGTTGGACGATACTTCTTGGCCACGAGATTAAATGCCAGTCATTCAGTTCATATGAAAACCAGGGAAAACAATAAACAAAACCCAACAGAGGGGTGTTTTAAGAGAGTTTTGAGCCCAACAGTCACAGCCATAATAAAGCACAAAACATGCACCACTCGCTTGAACACAGGTGGGGGAAAACCTCTGTGGCCAAACAAGGAGTACCATGACTTGCACCACTGTCTCCACCACTCACAGATTGATGCAGAGCTCAACATCTGGATCCTGTCTGGTTGAAGAGCAACAGCATTCAGAAATGCCACTGGGATGTGCTGCACAATGAGGTAAGGAGGTGACATACCCATAGGACGTGTCACTATGACAATGCCGCGAGAATTAGCCTAAAGCACACACTGTCATGCTTGAGTCCTGGTAATAGGCTATGTTGAGAATGCAGAGAAAGGATGCCATATGGAAGAAACATGATTCAATGCAAAGTATATCCAGAATACTGACAGCAACCATCAGGGCTGCCCCAAGCCTCGTTCAATCTAGGAAAGACCTGAAGACACACCTCTTTATAGAAAGTACGTCATGACGAAGTAACAGTCGAACTCCACTCCCAGAACACAGCTTCACCCCCCATCACTCATTGGCTGTAGCTTTGCCTTTGACCATGTACAACACACCGCTGTCTTCTGGCTAGGTTTGCGCTATGCAGATAGCACATATATACATACATACATAATAGGGGGTCACTGAGGTGCTGATCTGGAGCTAGACTCCTCATTGTTATGGTCAGTATGATGATGATTGTAAGTACGACTTGTTATTGATGGGTCAAAAAGGTGCGCATCAGGAGCACAGCTTATTTTTAGTTGCTCAAGCATGTTATTGGTCGGGTCAGTGAGACTTAAAACTTGGCTTGTTATTGGTTGTCAATGAGATGCCGATTTAAAAAAAAATTTATTAGTCAGGTTGCTGAGGTGCTATTGTGTAGCATGGCATGATATTGATCAGGCCAGTGAGATGCTGATCTTATGCATTGCTCCTTATTGAAAGGTCACAAAGGCGTGAATCAGGAGTACAGTTTTATTGGTGAGGTCATTCAGGTGCTGATCCATCCAAACCATGGAAACATGTCCCAAAGAAACTCTTGAGGGAAATGATCAAATTCAGAGAGACATCTGAAAGAGGGACTCTTAGATAAACCTCAAACCGCTGTAACTTCCATCCTTGACAACCTTTGAAGGCTGGCAGATCAAGGGACATCCTTGGCTTTGGTTCTGTTAGATCTTTCTGGCACTTACAATATGATCCTTCGCCAGCTCCTTTTAGATCACTTGACGAAAGTTGGTATTCCAAGCCATGTCTTAACATGGATAAAGTTTTGTCTAGCAAACCGGCCACAGGCAGCTTTTTAGCTCTCTTTTATTTGGAGTACCCCATGGTGCTGCTATTATTGCAGTATCCCAGGTGTCACCTCCAAACCCTACACTATTCAACCTCTATGTGGTACCTCTCTCCCAGCTCATTAAATTCTTATGTTACGTGGATGGCACCAAGATTCTATTCTCTCCTAATGGCAACTCTACTCGTTTTATCTCCAGTTTACAAAACCATCTGCTCATTGCAGTTTGATGAGAAACAACTTACAGAAATATAATATAGACAAGACTATGATTAGTGGTGGAAACATACCTCAGCCAAGTCTTGTCAATTTCTAGCCAACCAAACTCATTCCAGTCGAGCTTCTGCTCCTCAGGTGAGCAATCTAGTTTTCGTTCTGGGCCAAGAACTGTCTCACTCCACTCACACCAATAACTTTCTTCCCCCTGCTTCTACTTCCTTAAAACCTCATGAGAGAATCCTGCCACTCCTTCCGTTCCCAAGCTCAACAGTTAGGGGTCCCGGCCACCAGTTTAAGCTGCTTAGGCTCGAATGCCCTGTTTCATGTATCTCCCGCTTATATTCTGCAGCTACAGCATATGGAGCACGCTTCCACTCATCTGGATCTAAAATGTCCTGCCACCCACCTCTTTTGATGGCTTAAAAACGTACACGGAGTTCTCATAGCAGCACATAATAGTGCCAAATCTCTCTACATGGTGTTCGGGATTTTCAAGGTTTTGTCCCTAGATTCCTATAGTTTAAGTTTATTCACGACAATCCATCCGGCACGCTAAATTCTAATCCTGCTTTAATCTTAGTAGGGCCAGGATTTTGGAATCAGTGGGCCGGGGACTGCACCTTTTCAATCCTGGAAGCTAAACTCTGGTATTCTACGTCCATGTGCATATGGACTCACGGTTAGCCGTTACTTTTCCGCTCTGAATATATAGCTCTTTGCTAAATTCTAGTCTTAAAATTCTGATTCTTGTCTAGAGGTTCAGAGCTAATGTTAGTGCCAGCGTGCATTTTAGGTGCGCTGTATAACAGTGGTCAAAATGGGCAGGATCGGCAAGGCACGCCAAGCCCTTACGTTTCTAATTTCATTGAATCCGTTTGCCAACCTTTTTATTTTAAAAATGCGTCCCAGGACGGCAGAAATAGCCAAGGCTCAGAGATAAGGCTCAGGCGTTAGTGGGCGGTCAGAGAAATAAAAGGACTCTGTCTTTTCCTTGTTGCCCAGAGAAGACAACAACAGTGTCCTGTTCTCCTGCTATGGCGGCTGCCTCCCCACCTCTTTCTTCCTCTTCCTCATGTTCCCTCTCTTTCTGTCTCTGTATTGCTCCTCCTCACTCCTTGAAAACTAAATAAAGCCAGACTTAGGGATCGCAGACCAGCCATATTGGTTTTAGTCACACCCAAACACATTAGCGCCACTTTACAGAATGCCAGTGAAGCTCTGCTTTAATTTTTTCATCTTTCTTTGAACAGCATTGTTTTCTCTGGTTGGGGAAGTGCACCATTCCTGGGGGTCCTGCAATACCTTGTTGATGCATGGAATGGAAAACACTTCATGTGGTCCTTATCAGTTGTTTCCATATTTTAGTTTATAAAATGTGTACTGGTATGTTCAGGGATGTGGTCTTTTTAAACCATAGTGCCTACGTTTTGTTAGGATATAAGCAAAAGACATTGAAACAGGTCCGAATAATGAGCTTTAAAAGGTTAAGGTAACCATGTTGTTCCTGCTTACATTTCACATGATTTAATTAATCTTGCACTCCCTATGAGTGTTTGCTTTTTATAGGATGTTGTTACTTTTTATCCAGGCAGCATATTACTCTTGTCTAGTGCAGAATTTGAATTGAGTCGCATCCAGGTGTTCATAGTGGGGCACTAATGAGTTGTAGCTGAAGGCAGAGCAAGTTTCTCTCAGCGAGGCAGTATTGTGTTCAGTGGGGGAGAGGATGTGACACTACGGCCAGAGCTGCCGAATTTGGAACCGGGGAACCAGGTTCAGCCTTCATGACCAGTCCACCAGACCACTCTCCTGAGGGAGCACATTCCCATGCTAGACCTTAGAAGGCCCCACTACACCATAGAAGCCCTGGTGTCTTAGAACCAGCATGTGGACCCTAGCAGTGGTAAGTGTCTGTCTACCACAATCCATACTGAAGTTTACCTCCAGTCTTGTGGACAGGCCTGCAGAGAAGCACGCCCTAGAGCAACAGTGACCCTTGAGGCCAATTCACCTCACCTATTGGTAACTCCATTGGCCTTTTTTCAGCAGTAGTAGTGCAACTCACCAAGGATTGGCAGTGCAAGATTTGCACGCACACCAAACTAGGGGCCAGATGTAGGAGACCAAATACCGGTCGGTAACGGCCGATTTCGGCCGTTACCGACCGGTATTTGAGTTTTGTAATGTAGGGGGCCTTTGATTTACAGAATCGGTAAATTTACCGAATCAGTAAATTTACAGAATCTGTAAAATACCGAATCGGTAAATTTACCGATTCTGTAAATCAATATGTAGGTGGCACAGTAAACAGTGCCACAGGCCCCTAAGAATTTGTTATTTACCATGTATTACTATTGCATGGTAAATAATGAATTCCTGTGTACATGCACATCTGTGCATGTACACCTGTGCCATGTGGCACACAGACATGCCCTAAGGGCATGTCTGTGTGCCACATGGCGCACAAGCCAGTTACAGGGGTGCAACAGGGTGTCAAAGTGACACCCTGTCCCCCTTAGCAATTCGGTATTTTTACCGATTCGGTAAATACCGAATCGGTATTTGCTATTGAATCCTATGGGCTTCAAGGCCCATCGGTAAAATTCGGTATTTATGAATCGGTAAATCTGATTTACCTACATCTTGCCCTAAGTTTGCAAACTTCACAGGCTCTCTGCTTCATGAACAATCTTTGTTAACATGTGCTGTCTGCTCTGGGGCAGCACTGGAATTATGCAGCAATGGAGGACAAAATTATGTTGCAGTGTTGACTAAATTATACAGCTAAAAAAAGGCTGCAGTGTAATGAGGTACATTTTGTGATTCTTTATTATTTTGTCATTGTTACACATATGAACAGTCTCTGCAAAGATTTTTGCTCATTAGTACCAGTGCAGCATACAAATGCAGCATTGGGAAGCATGACCAGTCAACCTTGGCAAAGGGCTGTCTTCTTCGCAGATACACAAGTCACATTTTTTGTAACTTTTGATCCGTTTGAGCTACAAACAGTTTTTCAGTTAAAATCGGCAGATTATGCAGCAGATGATGAATTATGTGGCAAATATGTAAGAGCCATTATTATTAGAAAACATTTGCAAACTAGGCTATTTTGCCATTAATGATTGAACTGCTCTGTGGAAAAAGGGAGAAGTGCTGATGACAGAAACTGCATGACTCGGAGACAAATGGCTTGTGATTCCACTTTTAAGTGTATTTGGTACATTCTGTGATTGGAAACGTATCCCAGTTTGTGTATGTATTTATGTCAATAACTCATATTAAACCTTAAATAAACATGTGTACCCATTGGTTGAATTAAATAACGTAATAAGTTGTAACTGGTCAGTGAACAGCCAAACAAACAAACCTAAAAATTGGGATGTTTTGCTCTTTTTGGCCACACACCTGACTCCGCCCACTGACCCAATCCTTAAGTTATTCCCGCCCTGATTCTCCGCCCACAGTTCCCCTACTTTTTGTCCCCCTCTTCGAGCAGTGCTGTATAAAACAAAGCACCCCAGAGCTATCCCAGAAATGGATACACACACACCACAGAGAGACAGTCAAGAGACTTCCTAACAAGACACCGAGGGACATCGGGGTCAGATAGAGCGGTAGGATACTTAAAGAAACATACTAGCGATACACCCCCAGAGGGATATCCCAAAGCTATGACAGACGGACACTAAAGAGCGATATATAGTTTGCCGTCCCCGAGGGACACCCCAGGCAGACACTCCAGTGTGTCATCCAGTGAGACCCTGGGCCCCCAGGTAAGCACAGTGGAGCTGCGCCCCGGGCACTCAGGTGGGATTATCACACGGTGGCCATCCAGAGCGGAAGGTGACATGCCTCTGTTATTGCCCGGTCCTCCTCTGAGTTCGTGTGACCCCCTCCCACCATTCCACCTCACAATGGAGACCTGAGCGCTGAATGGGCCTCGGCCACCTGCCGCCCGCACACAGCAGCATTCCAGCACTGCTGCAGGCCCGGGCCCTGACTACAGGCTATTCATCTCCATGGAGACCCCTGTACCCCGGAACACAATGCATGCTGGAGAAAGGGCACGACTGCGGGGGCACGGGTAGTGAGGGGGAGGCGGGTTACACTGCCTGGGGGGCACATGTGAGGGGAAGGAACGTTCTAGACGCCGTAGAGGATCATATCCAGGAAATGCTGCAGAGCACAGGGTCACACTCTCACGGCATGCTGCACAGGGTCACATTCTCACGACATGCGGCACAGGGTCACACTCTCACGACGTGCTGCACAGGCCCGCACTCTTAGGACATGCTGCACAGGATCACACTCTCACGACATGCTGCACAGGGTCACACTCTCACGACATGCGGCACAGGGTCACACTCTCACGACGTGCTGCACAGGGTCACACTCTCAGGACGTGCTGCACAGGGTCACACTCATAACACGCAGCACAGGGTCACGCTCTCAAGACACGCTGTACAGGCTCACACTCTCACGACGTGCTGCACAGGGTCACACTCTCACGACATGCTGCACAGGGTCACACTCTCACGACATGCTGCATAGGGTCACACTCTCAGGACATGCTGTACAGGGTCACACTCTCACGACATGCTGCACAGGGTCACACTCTCACGACATGCTGCACAGGGTCACACTCTCACGACATGCTGCACAGGGTCACACTCTCACGACATGCTGCACAGGGTCACACTCTCACGACATGCGGCACAGGGTCACACTCTCACGACGTGCTGCACAGGGTCACACTCTCAGGACGTGCTGCACAGGGTCACACTCATAACACGCAGCACAGGGTCACGCTCTCAAGACACGCTGTACAGGCTCACACTCTCACGACGTGCTGCACAGGGTCACACTCTCACGACATGCTGCACAGGGTCACACTCTCACGACATGCTGCATAGGGTCACACTCTCAGGACATGCTGTACAGGGTCACACTCTCACGACATGCTGCACAGGGTCACACTCTCACGACATGCGGCATAGGGTGGGTCACACTCTCAGGACATGGGGCCTCAGCTGCACGAGATGCGCTCAGGTTCACGCCTGCACGAGACGCCGCACAGCAGCACAGTGTCACATCTGCAGGAGATACTGCAGAGCACGTGGCAAAGTCGGACTGGACCAGTGTTCTGTAAATGGAAAGATCTGCCTGAAAAGTCTGCAAAGCAAAACGACGCATATGCAGGCCGCGCTGTTCTGCGTACGGGGATATCTGCAGGTGTGACGCAGTCCGGGCATCATATCGCACGAGATACTACACTGCACGGTGGCACATGCGTGGGGGGATGGACAGTGAGGCGGGGGTGTGAGGCGAGGGTTCCACTCCCGTGTAAGGGGAGGGCCGGCGCGGCGAGGAGCAGGAATGTGCTGTACAGAAGAGGAGGGTCATATCTAGGGGACTCTGTACTTCGACACATATGCATAGGGGCACATCTCCTGGAGCATACCGCACCATACAGGACAGCTGAGGGGCAGCGTAAATTGCAATGGAGAAGGAGGTACCCCTAGAACAGCGTTCTTCAAACTTTTTAATCCCGCGCCCCAGGTGTAAAAAAAAAAATTCTTCGGCCCCCCTCAGAATTTTTCACATATATTCCTTTAAATTGTCATTTTTTAATATGTCTAGACTTAATTAAGCATTACACCTTGCAGTTAAGTTGTGTTCCCATTTAAAAAATGTAATCAAATACATGATTGCCAAACATACTATTTTGGTCAGCCAAGCCTAAGGTAAACAAGTATCCATAGTGTGATTATCAGACATCAGGGAGGGGGTTTTGAAGAGTATTTGGAGTCCCTTCCCTTTTGACACAAACTCCCATAAAAAAGGAAAAACATGTTAGAGATGGCATAGTGCTTCTTTTGCCAAGAATGTGGCGCCCCTCCCCCTCCCCCGGTATAACTAAAGGCCCCCCACAGTTTGGAGACCTCTGCCCTAGAAGCAGTGTGATACCGCAGCGAGCATGGGCACAACACAGAACAGAGCGATATTGCCCGGCAAGGAGACAGTGTAATGATGCACTACATGTGGTCACATTTCTCTTAGCAGTGCCACATGGCTCACATGTGAGGGGCGTGAACAGTGGAGACATCGAACAGTTTAAAGCGCTGCACTCTGCGCAGGTACACCCCTGGGACAGAGTGGTGCTGGACTGCACTGCACACATCCCGCGGGGGCAGTGTGACACTGCTCTTCACAGATGCAGTGAGAGAATACACTGCACGTGGCATCATCTGTAGCTGCAGTGAGATGCTGCAACCGGAGCACATTCCATAGACATGGAGATTCTTACTTCATGTAAGCGGAGGAGCGTCGCCCCCCTGCTGCAAAAGCAGCTGTAGTGAAAAATAAAATGATAATAAAGAGTATTACTATTTTTTTTCACAGCTGATCTCAGCCCGCGCCAAGAGTCAGGAAGGGGCTGGACAACTGCTACAGTTTTGCAGCAGGGGAGTAGGGGCCCACTCCTGTTTAAAGTGTGCATGCCACTTTCCCAGCTGTCTTGCGACGGGCAGCATGATATGCGCACTTTAAACCTCTCCACCCAAGAGGTCTTAAACGGATGGGTGGAGAGCAGGCACAGAGCTCCCGTGCCTAAAGGAGCATTGGGCCAGCTCACTCCAGCCAATCCTGGCGCTGCTTTCATGCTGCTGAACATTATCAGCAGCATATAAACTATAAACTGCCCAACTTTATTACTGAATGTATATATGTCCATATGCTAAACTGAAGTGTAAACATTATGACGGATGAAACACTATTTTAAAGAGCTTTGCCACACCACACTGGGTCATCAGGGCTCGAGTCGGGGTACCACGCGGGTGGACGGCGTCCCCCCACTTATTTTAAGGGGTCTTACCGGGTGGACGCCGTCCCCCCTGTGCAAAAGCTGTGCTGAGCTGGTGCTAGCGCTGTCTACGGCTCCGGGTCATGTGCTGTGCCGACAGTTCCCAAAGACAGTATAATGAAGGCCCCAGGCAGGGCGCCTCCACTCCAGCAAGTGAGCCATTACCGACACAGGCACCCCCCGGCAAGCCCATTCAGTGATACGTCATGGCTGGAGTCAGGTTACAAAAGCACAAACAACCCCTCCAAAAGCTCCTCGAGTGCGATTCCGAGCCTCGCCCCGACTCCCTCGCGCTCCTCCTTTTCGGGGTAAACTGTCTGGTTAGCTAGCTCAGTGGGTAAAAGCAACTGCATTAGACATCAGTGTATGCCTTGCAAGGCTCATGTTTTTTTCTCACTTTTCCGCCATCTAGTTTTACCCGAGTGCACTGGGCAAAAGTTGGGCTGTTGCAAACTTTGTCTACTAAGTAAGACTATTCTCGATTACGGACATTCTTAGTAGGTCATTGCGTCACTTTCAGATGAGCTCTGTAGAATGATATATGAAAGGTTTCTGCAATATTAGGTACTCGTTGCCGTTTTGTAAATTATTATTATTTATTTTTTAACTGAATTTTGAACTTCACACAAAAGATAGCCCCCTCCAAGCATGAGCGTCCCCCCACTTCTAGTTTTTTTACCTTTCATGACGTCACTTCCGGTCGTGCCGTCACTTCACGTATTTGTGTGTCCGGCCACTTCTAGGTTTTCTACCTTCCGTGACGTCACTTCCGTCTCTGAGCGTCCCCCCACTTCTTTATTTAGGACTTGTGCCCTGTGGGTCATGATCAAAGATGATCATGTATTTTAACTGCGCCATGGCAACTGTATTATTGAATGTATATATGTCTATATGCTAAACTGAAGTATGAAACATTAACGACTGATGAAACGCTACTGTAAAGCGCTCTGATACCCTACACCGGGTCATGTTCGCGCTATAGAAAACACTTACGGCTAGAGCGGTCGACCTCGAAGCTGGGGAACCTGGTTCAATTCTCAGCTCAACATCCTGTGATTCTGGGCAAATCACTTAATCTCCCCGCGCCCAACAAAAATGAATGTGTCCATCTGTAACGAAACTGGTGCTCATGTAAAGCGCTCTGATAGCTGATATCTGTGGGTTGAGGTCGTGCTATATAAAACTCACAATTTTTTTTTTTAAATGAGAGAACCGTCTGGAGTGGTAGAGGGGAATTGTCTGAGGCTCCAAGACTCACGCTGGCACTTCAGACGAGGAGAACACCAAGGATGCATGGGTAAATAAATATTTTATTATTATTTACTTTTTTTAACCCACTGACAAGCATTGTGAGAAACTCGCACTGTCTTCAGCCTCCAGTTCAGACCTCTCAATCATGTCTCGTTAAAATTAAAACACTCTTAACGAGCCATGATTGAGAGCTTTGGCTTCGAGACTAAAGGATTTATCACAGTGCCTGTTAGAAGGTTAAAACATCCACTCCGCGCCCCTCCACAACTATAGATCACCACCTAAACCATATAGATGAATGAGGCCGAAGGCTAAGTTCCTTTATAAGGTTATGAAACTCCGAGATGACTTGTGATATTCTTACACTAGGGGGTAGTTTATGCCATATAATACATGGTTACCCCTTCACCTTTCCCACCAACCAGTTAAAACCTTGGTGAGTAGCTCTTTCATATGAAAGCAAGAACATGTTTGCAAACATGAAAAATGAAAATATAACCTCTAGTGCAAGATTAAAGACATCTAAAACCTATTAGATATGCAGACAGATATTAGAAACAGTTCAATACAAGTCAGTTTAACTGCAGTAGCCTGAAATGTGTAGAGTGCAAAATATAATTTTTTTGTCTCTGCTTGTCCTTGTAAGATAGACAAATATGGCAGAAGAAAGAAAAACAATGTGAACTCACCTGGCTTTAACCTCGGCTGCTGACTCTGGCAGTAGGCATTGTGATGTCAGAACTCGACTGTAATAACTTTTAACAGTTGAGTTCTGACGTCTGTTCCTTATAATTGGCACCTGGGTGCAATCGCTGATTATAAAGAAATTAGAGTCTGGCGAATAAACAGGGATTACAGATCCCATCTATTATAAAGACATAGAGCCTAGCGAACACACAGGCATTACAGAACCCCATGTATTATATAGATATGTACTTCCATATATAACTATTATGGCACACAATAATATGAAAACCGAATACCGTAGCCAGCAACACATTTTAACTTATATTTACTAAATTCACATAATATGAGTGTTGCCCATCACCAGCACTGTACAGCCAAAAAAACCAAACCTCACCAAATGAACAGACATTGAATAACTGAAGAAATGCGTCACACATTACTGGACAATTTTGGAGGAATTTAATATAGTCCATTCACTACAAGTTCCAAACATCTATACAATCTGATAGCTTCCTTATGTCTCACAAAGACACTCATATATCGGATAATAATAAAAATGCCATCTCTCCACTTGTCATTCCCTCCAGCCATGCCAGCTCAGCTCAGGACCACTACTATTCAGAAAATTTCAGATTTGACAACCTAGTGCAGTAACTAGCTAAACAAACTATATCATATGAAATACCATAAAGGGACCTGCAGAGCTATTCAAAGCTCACAGCATACTGAAAACCATAAACTGCACATCTTTTGCTTACACTTCATCATCCAAGACACGCTACACACTGTGTCCCATAACACTATAATCACACCTCGTTGGTCTTCACACATGACATAGAAACACTTCCTACATTGGATCAAAACAAAGACATAATCTTTCCAATCACACACCATACATGGTGTGGCATGCTACTCATGTAGGCAAGTGTTTCTGCGCCCCACATGGGGTAGTAAGCGCTAATAAATGCTGCAATACAACTCAATAAAATACATTCAAGCAAACAATGCTTACTGAAATACACTTTGACGTTGTAGCCAATCACCCTAGTGATGCTACATCACAAAATAAGAAAGGACTTAAATGAGCCATATAATGAAAGGAAAAAAAACATATCTCTTTATCCAAGTCTGCATTATCCAACTCATAGCCCTCAAAACCTACAGTGTAACAATCACCCTTTAAACATCACTTAGCCACCTTCATCCACAACCTGCAACCTTGATCAAGGATGAAGTGCAGAAAAAAGTTATCTATTATCCTGAGTTTCCATCACTGCCTGAACTTCCACCAACCATCCAGAGACCTTTGCTCTGCCTCCCTCGCACAGATACCACACATCTGCGAAGTCACATCGGCGGCCGTTCCTGCTCCTACCTCGCCGCGAAGTCCTGGAACAGCCTCCCCCTCCGATCAAACATCGCAATAACTGGCAGACTTCAGGAAGAGACCCATCATCTGGCTTTTCGACTGAGGCCAGCAACCTAGCACCTGGGTGCCCTCACAGGTTATTAGCAGCATTCTACAAATACTGATTGGTTGATTGATTGATTGATTGATTGATTGACTATGGGGGCAGTGTCAATGAGAGAAGGGGCAGGGTCCAACATATCTCTGAATATTCTTTCAAATTTTTTCTCCCTGGATATGGACTTTTTCATGATCCAGTCTATGGCCAGCAGGAAGAAAAAAAGCGAGAGCAAACAACCCTATCAGACACCGGTCATCCCTTGGAAGCCTTCTGTGAGTTCTTCTCCATTGACTATTTTGCAGGTCATTCCCCTGTAAGAGTTTCTGATGATTCTTACTAGTTCATCTGGAACACCGTAGTGGTGAAGAAGTTTCAAAAGGGTCTCTTATCCACGCTGTGGAAAGCCTGTTCATGGTCAATGAAATTGACATAGAGATGGGAGTTTCATTCCATGGACTGCTCAATGATAATGCACAGTGTTTCAATCTAGTCTGTGCAGGATCTATCTTTGCGAAAGCTAGCCTGCTGGCCTTGCAACTGAGTGTAGTCTTGTGCCATCAATCTGTTCAGGATGACTCTGTTGAACACTTTGCCTGGGGTTGATAAAAGAGTTATCTCTCTCTAGTTTGCGCAATTACTCAGGTCACCTTTCTTGGGGATCTTGATATATTCCTCCTTCCAGGCTGATGGTACCTTTTCTTCTTCTCAGATCCTTCCAAACATGGGGCAGAGCATGTCTACTGTTGTTTCAATGTCTGCCTTCAGCGTCTCCGCAGGAATCTTGTCAGGACCTGCTGCCTTCCCATTTCTTAGATGTTTGATGGCTTGCCGTATTTCTTCTTTGGTTGGTCTGCTGGAGTCAATTGGCAAGTCTTTGTCGGTCGGCTGTATGTTTGGTGGAGCCTGTGGCAGGGCTGGTTCAGCAGTTCTTCAAAGAGCTCCACACATCTTTGTTGTTGGCCTTCGTTATCCATGATTATCATCCCAACTTTGTCTTTACTAAGTCTTTCTGGCTAGCTGTAGCTCTCTGACAGATACAGCATTAGACTACTTCCAATCTAAATACTTTGTTCCACTCTCTGAGAACAATAATTGCTCAGACATTGCCTTTACTCAGAATGATTGAGAAAATCCATTATGGACTCATCCAATTAATTACAAAATGGATATTGTCAACTTTATATGAAACAATTTTAGAAATCCCAAATCAGATTTGCATTTGAAAAAAACAATTATGGATTGACTTTGTGTTCTGTTTATTAAATACCATCAAATATCACTGTAATTGTCTATTATTAACTTACCATCTACTATGCAGCCACCATAAGACAGATGTTTAACTTAACTTACACTTACAATTTATCTCTATATTAATTACAATGTAGTATTTCTAATACTGAAAAAATGGTTAATACTGGTACAAAGCTCATTATCTTTTGAGATATTTGGTTAGTTGTGAAAAAAACCCGACATTTTTTTAAGAAGATTTTTTCCGAATGTAAAAAATTTTTTTTTAGGATCAACATGGCCAACCAACAAAAAAGATACAGGTGGAGAACAAAGGCAAAAAAACACTAAGGGTATTGGGGAGGACAGCAGTGAGCCATGACAAGCTTACAATGTGTGGTCATATCTTGCTCTCCCAAATCAAAGACAGTATGGCAGAGGAGACAGTTTATCTCAGTATGGCAGTACATCAATTCCATGACATTGAGCCGATATCCAAAGCCAAGCCAGCATGCGCTGGGCGTTTTTTAAATCTGCATCACTTTGTATATTTCTTGGGAACACTTTGGGGTCGTTTCCGATTCAGGAAAAAAAACGTCCGTACGATTTGTATCCGGAGCCCTCTCCGTACGAAGCGTACCCGTCCGTCCGAGTCGCCAAGTCCGCATTCCGTGAATCCGTCCGAATCGTCGCGATCCGTACGTATTGCAAGGCAGAAACCGTGAACCGTACGACTCGTACACATACCGTACGACTCGTACACATGCCGTACGACCCGACGAGTACGATCCGGACCGGGGTATGAGGACGCGAGTCGTACGGTCCACGTCAGGTAAGGGGGAGTCGTACGGAAAAGCACACAAACATATACACACCGTACAGTCCGTACCCCCCATGATCGCAGGGGTACGCACCGTACCCCTGCGATCATGGGGTGTACGAGCCGTACCCCCATTGTACGATCGTTGTAAGTGCCGTACCCCATTGTACGATCGGTGTACGTGCCGTACGCCATTGTACGATGGGTGTACGAGCCGTACCCCATTGTACGATGGGTGTACGAGCCGTACACCGATCGTACGATGGGGTTACGGCTCGTACACCCATCGTACAATGGGGTACGGCACGTACACCCATCGTACAATGGGGGTACGGCTCGTACACCCATCGTACAATGGGGTACGGCACGTACACCCATCGTACAATGGGGTACGGCTCGTACACCCCATGATCGCAGGGGTACGGTGCGTACCCCTGCGCTCATGGGGGGTACGAGCCGTACCCGGGGGGCCGTTCCGTACCTGTTTCGGCGCGAACTCTGCTTTTACGACTGTTTTCAGCTCCCGTAGAAAAAGGGTCGTACGGAGTGTCGTCATCACGGATCGTACTTCCTGGTTCGGAAATGGCTGCCAATTTACGTATGGACGTGGCGTGCAGTGTCGGCCGGAGTGAATCCGTATGTACTTTTTATTTGTACGGTGTTTGGTACGAGTCGTACGGAGTGGCGCTTTGGGTTAGGATCGTACTTGCGAGTTCGTACGGGGACGTTGTAGGTGTACGATTCGTACGGGAAAAAGGCTTCGTACAGCAAATCGGAGCGCTTTTTACCGGATCGGAATCGACCCCTTTGTGTCTTTTTTAAGATGGGAGTACCTTTTGTTTTTGTTCTGCCGTTTGCTTTCTGGTCTGCCACGGTCTCTGACCGATCATTGCGGAGAAAGCTTTGAACTGCCTCACTTCCTAGTTGTTGATGGCATGGCTCCCGCCCAACATCTTGACTGTTAGCAGTTCAGTGTATTCTTGCTGCCTCACATTTGATCCTGATGTCAATGCAGATGTGCTGCCGATACCCACAGGCAAGCTGTCATGCACTCAGCATTTGTTAACTCTGCATCACTTTGTATATTTCTTGGGAATGCTTTTAATCTTTAAGTTGGGGGATACCTTTTGTTTTTTCAGCTTTCCGGTCCGCCACAGTCTCTGACCGATTCTTGTGGAGAAAGCCTTTAGCTGCCTTACTTTCTGGTGAGTGTTTGGGTGCGTGGCTCCGGCCCTCCATCTTGACTGTGTGCAGTCTAGTGTTTTCTTGATGCCTCACATAAGAGGCTAATGTCAACGTAGATGTGCAGAAGGCGTGCTGCCGGCACGCCAAAGGCAAGCCCATCTGCACCTGTCCGCACCTGAATGTCACCAGGACCCATGATCCTTTTAATACAGTGGTCAGGGATTCCAACAGAATCTACTAATCTGCTACCTTTTTACACCAGCTCAGAGATTCACCTCTAACTTCTTTAGCTGCTCAATGCACTAGCTGCTTTCCGCTCTGATTGAAGGGCTCTATGACCTACCAAATGTGCAGCTATGAAACCTAATATCCAAGCAGTAAACAATGCTACTGTTGCTTTGCTAATCATGTCAGTCAAGACATAGTCCACTCACTCATTTTCTTAGAATAGTGTATCTTTTGGGCCATCCCAGTTTTGTTTGGCTCAAATAGCCTTCTCTGCAATACAAGATCTATACCAAAACATGAAAGAACACTCTGGTATTTGATTTCATCTCTGTCTCCGGAGAGATGTTTTTTTACAGAACCTGAATGAGCCCTACTACCCTTCCGTCAGTCACTTTAGCTATGCCTGGAAATCACTATATGCTTAGACTAGGCAGAGAGGCTAGAGTGGGAGGTGGTATTACCATAGTCTGCCAGGACACTATTAGTGTGTCTTTTATTGATACATTAATGTTTTATTGGGCTGAACTTGGTATTTTCAAAAGCAAGTTCCCTTCTGGAGATTACTTGAAAGAAGCACCTGTCTATTGTCCTCCGGTCCAAAGAAAGAGTTCATCCACTGCTTGACTGAAAACATTGCCACTCATGTTCTGTCTGTAAAAAACGTCCTTTTGTTAGACGACTTCAATTACCATAGGGAAGACTGTGTTAACCCTGAAGTTGCACAAATTATCACAGACCTAAGATTGGGAATGCAACACAAAGTAAAGGGTCCCACTCACTCTAAAGGCCATACTCTTGATTTAATATTTACTACCTCTAATGCCTTGTCTTGTGAGCCTCCGTTACCTCTCACCTAGAAAGATCATTGTTGGATCCAGTTTCAGATTCCCAAAACTGATCGGACAGTCAAGCCTAAACTGGTGACCAGAGAGCTTCCAGACAACTGCGGTTGATGACACCGGATTCTTTTTCTAAAGCCTGTGAGTATTTCATGCCCACCTAGGACCTAAACTTGGACACAGCTTTAGCACAATTTAATACGACTCTAAAATTGGCATTTAAAAGCATTGCACCTTTAAAGCATATGTCTAAAACTCTGCCACATCCTCGGACTCCTTGGTATTCTAATAAACTGAGACAGGAGGAATCATCCTGTAAAAGGCTGGAAAGAAGGTGGAGAAATACACAAAACCAGAGAGATAAAGAAACATACAAATTGGCATTGCCCTCTATTCACCAGAATATTAAGTTAGCATTCAAATCCTATATTATTATTCAAATTGAGCAAGCATGCAATTCTTCTAAATAATTAGTTAAAGCTCTTAATGACTTTGTTTATCTTTCAGCCTGCTATTTCCTTACCGTATTTCTTCGAGCATATAATAAATCAAATATATCTGAAATTTACTATAACTGTGGACCAGTCTGTTGATGCACTAACCTATAATGCTCCTCCTCTAAATTGTAGCTGTAGCATGGAAAAGTGTGCATCTTTTTTTACTTAACAGATCCAAAAGATATCGGAAAAATCCAAAATTGCCTTTTCTCTGGATTCATGTCATCCTCGGACCTCAGCTCTATTCTGCTATCAGATTGCACATGCTGTTTGTGCACTGCTCAATGTCACTGTTAATGCGGTGAAGATTCCCCTTGCTTGGAAATCAGCTCATGCTGTACCTATACAAAAGATTGCGAATGTTAACCCTAGTAATCTAGCAAATTACCATCCCATCTCATTGCTCCCTGACCTGGATAAGTCTTTAGAAGGTTTAATAAATACTCAACTCTCAGGTTATCTTGAGGAAAACTAGATCTTGGATCCATCTCAATCTGGGGGTTAGATCCTTCCACAGTACAGAGACCGCCTTAGTTGCAGTGACTGATTCCATTAGGCTCTCCATGGACACAGGTTTTCCATCAATTGTGGTGCTGCTATATTAATTTGCAGCCTTTGATACCGTGGCTCTTACTAGGTTGATTCAAAGGCTGCATACGATTGGCATTTTTGGTACAGCTCTCCAGTGGTTTTAGAATTTCTGTAAAAACAGATCTCAGACTATTTTGCCCAGAACTCTCAAATCTCACACTATTCTTATTGATAATGGGGTTCCACGGTGGTCTTGTTTAAGCCCCACACTGTTTAACATCTATGTGGCCAGTCTAGTTACCATAATTAGATCCTTTGTATTTGAAATTATATCTTATGCTAATGATACTCAGCTCATCATTTCCTTTGAGGAAGACCTGGACACTGTCAAATACCAGTTCTCAAATGGCATGAAAGCAATTGCAGACTGTCTTCTGTTTTCTCAGGTTTTAATTGCAATCATGCTGTTTTGGTAGGCACAGCAACTGTGGTTCTCAAATTGGTGGCCCATAAAAATAGGCCCACTCCTATACCCAAACAGGCAGTTAAGAAACTTGGCCTCAAAATAGATCAGTCTTTGTCTATGAAAGACCAGGTCGTAGCTACTAGCGGTAGTAATTTCAACATGTTGCACCTGCTGAAGAAAGCATTTTCCTATCTTTCTCTCTCTGTTAGGGAAGCCATTGTTCAGGCTCTGAGAAGAGAAACCTCTGCTCCACTGACCCAGCCTTGGCCGAAATCCCCCGCATCCACAGAGCCAGAACGTGAGGTAGATCCTTCTACTACATCGCGGCCAAGACCTGTAAGGTACTCGCCCTCAGCATCAGACGAAGCCCCACACTGCAAGCAGTTTCAGATGACTGGAGCTGCTCGAACTCCCTCCTCCCCCCCAAGTGCCTTGAGACCCTCATGGGTGAGTAGTGTGCTCTATAAATCCCTGATTGGTTGATTATCAGCAAACTGGACTATGGCAAAGCTGTACTTGCAACTCCAAATTAGACTTTAATGGCTAAATTGCAAGTAGTTGAAAATACTGGTGAGCAACTTGTATGCAATCTCCTTTCCAGTTCCACGTCTGAGTCTTACATTGGCTACCTATTAAGAAAAGGACAATCTTTAAAACCTGCTGTCTCACTCATAAGTCATTAACGGGCACTGGCCCTAGTCATCTACACCAGAAACGTAATTCTTATTGTCCAGCTAGGAATTTGTGCTCTAAGGACCCGTGTTATTGGAAGGCCTTGCACTATCATATTCACATTTATCCATACTATGTTAAATTCAGGAAATTGCTTAAAACAGTCTTATTTTAATTTCTCATTGCGTTGTTTTTTTTATCCTGTGCTTATCGATAGTGACATGTGCACTAAAGTAAGTTATCATAACATAACATGACCAAGGATCCAGTTTCTGGCGCTCTATATCCACAACCGGTCCAACAGCATCATCCAACTCCTAGTCCTCTAGATCCAAAATATGATCAGCACCCAAAACTAGCTCTTAGGCTCACAATTGGTTTTAGCCCCACCCATTATCCACCTAGCCATCCACATCCCCAACCTGACCACTACTTAATACCCAGCTATTTGCCCTCCATAACCTGACCACTGGCCAATATAAGTTCCCAGCACACAACCTAGCTATCGCCCAATTTCCAACTCCTGTACCTCCACATTCACAGCACAATTACCATCCAGTATCCAGATTCTCGCCCTCTATCCTGACCGAACACCATGATTCACAACCTACGAACACCATGATTCAACTCCAGCTTCTCAGTGCATTTTAGAAGATGTGGCGCCTTTGCCTTGTGAAAGTTGAACAAGAATATTTTAATAAGGGGTCAAAGAAGTCCTTGTTTTAACTTCCTATAACTCAACAACCTGACCTAGAATCACTAATTGAATATGTGCCCTTTTGACGATGTTAACAATACACAAATACCTCATACATTACACAGATTTCCAGCTTCTGTAGTAGCATGATCCTGGAGTCCATGTTTTGCAAAACCCAGATGTAGGAAGTTCCCATTGTCCAGACTCGAGTGAGCCACAGAACTAATCAAAGTCTGTCAGAATCTTTGTTGAACACTTGGATTTGTTTTTGTCAAAATCTATGCTTGAAAGTAATGCACATTACAGTTTGTTTCACTGGGCAGTCCATTAATAAGGCTTCATGCATCCAGAATGCACGTTTTCTGCACTATTTTTCGGGGGTATATACTGGCCAATTACAAGACGTCTAACAAGGTAAGTTCAGTTTTTTGAACTTGGCTTTGGTCCTAATAGAAGAATGCAAAATTTCCTAGCTAACGTAACGGAAAGTTTCAATTCTATTAAGGACAAGGAGGCGAGGATTATGCAGTCCTTTCTTCTCTTTATTATAATCAGCACTTCAAAGAAAACCAATCAAAACGTTTTTCTTGAACCACAACTCCCATGAGCACATGGGAAAACAGTGTCCATAGCAACCAACTGCCAATGATGGATCCGTCCACCGTATAACTAGCCATGACGTCCTCTTCTATTCCTCGTCTTCTCTGTGAGGCAGAAATTCTCGTAAGACACATCATTCTTTCTGGTCGTGTCCTAAAGTAAATAAGGAGAACGTTATCCAGTTCTTCTGACCAGAAGCGAGGCACGTCAATACATAGCATGTAGAGAGACTACGAAGCATAATGATTTGTGCCTAAACATTACAGATTGCAACCAGTGAACTGACAAGTTAAAAAACAGCGATTCTCACAATGCATTGCATAAATACAGTTGAAAAATACTTCAAAAAGTAGTACTTACTGAAATACGAAGGTACACGGGGGGGAGGCCGCCCCGGCCCGGGTGGGATAATCCTCGCCTCCTTGTCCTTAATAGAATTGAAACTTTCCGTTACGTTAGCTAGGAAATTTTGCATTCTATGTCAGGACGGAGGCGAGGATTATGCAGTTTCAAAGCTTATCCACAACAAGCTCTGCTGCGCCATAGATAGGCTTGAAGTAAGACTTTTTGAAGGTAGACTCCGAGGACCAGTCTGCTGCTGCCCTGATGTCCTCTAACCTACCACCAACCTGAATGGCCTTAGAAGCCATGGCACCTCTAACAGAGTGAGCTCCGAAAGTTGTCACATCTATGCCCGCCTCGGCCATAAACCAACGGACCCACCGGGCAATAGACGGAGTCGAAACCGCTTTAAAAGGTTTCCTCAGAGCAATGAGGAGTTGACGCTCCCCCGGCGGGCGACAATCCTCGGTCATATCTTCGTACGCCTTAAGGCAACGCACCACGCACAATTTTGGGTGGTCCGAGAAGGACGGGTAGGATACTGACCTGATGCTAGTCTTTGTGCGTCTAGCCACCGTGAACGTTACCCCTTCCGGAGTAAAAACGCGTGCCGAGACGTCAAGCGCCCGCACGTCAGAGACTCGTTTACACGAAATCAGACACAGCAACATAGCCAGCTTAGCTGACAGTTCTTTCCTAGACAAATAGCTGTTATCACGCCAAGAGGTAAAGAACCTGAGAATGATATTGACATCCCAGAGGTTGGAGTACCTGGGCTCGGGAGGAGTAGAAAGCCTGGCGCCCTTCATGAGTGTGCAAACCCAAGGGTGTTCTCCCGCCGGACGTCCATCGACGTGAACATGCCCCGCCGAAGTGGCGGACCTGAAAGAGTTAATGGACCGATACGCCAACCCCGAGTCGGACAGTTCGGCCAGGAAATTCAGAACGAGGGTAATGTCGGCCCCCACCGGATCGGCGTGTCTTCCCAGACACCAACGACGCCACCGTTGCCAAGCCGATCGGTACCTCTTGATCGTACCAGGGGCCCAGGCCCTGCTGATGAGTTCTGTTGCTCCCGCCGAAAGGCGGTCGTCCTGCCACCGTCCCCGGAAATCCTCCATGCCATGAGGACCAGGGTCCCCTGAAGTACCAGCGGGTGCCCCTCTCCCAGAGGCCCCGAAAGCAGTGACGGAAACGAGGGCAGTTGAATTAGACAGTCCCAAGACAGTTCCAGCAGTGATGGAAACCAGGCTTGAGCCCGCCAAAAGGGGGGTCACTAGGACCAGAGAGGCCTGTTGGCGGCGTACTTGAGCCGCTACTCAAGGAATCATGAGAAAAGGAGGAAAGGCGTACGCCTGTTCCGTCGACCAGGCCTGTAAGAAGGCATCGACCGCGACCGCCTCCGGGTCCGGTCTCCAGCTCACGAACCTCTGAAGTTGACGGTTGAGCCGGGAGGCAAACAGGTCCAGCGTGAACGGACCCCACGCTCCCTGCAGGGCCTGAAAGACCGCTGTGTGCAGCCTCCAATCGCTGAAGTCCAGGAAGTTTCTGGAGTGCCAGTCCGCTATCGAGTTCTGCTTGCCCGGGAGATATTCCGTCGAGACAGAAATCTGATTCTCCAGGCAATAGTGCCAGAAATCCTACGTCAGGTTCGCTAAGGCCTTGGACCGAGGTCCACCCAGGCGATTGATATACTGAACCGCTGACATGTTGTCCATGCGCAGCAGAATACAGCACGACACTCTGTTCTGCGTCAGAGACTTGATCGCAAAGGAGCCCGCCAAAAGCTCCAGGCAGTTGATGTGGAGACGAAGTTCGTCCTCCGACCAACGGCCCCCCATCGTGATCTCGCCGCAACGGGCTCCCCAGCCCGCTCTGCTGGCGTCCGATTCTACGATCAGATCCGGGCTGGATCCGAAGATCGCTCTCCCGAGCCATGCACTCATGTGTTCTATCCACCAACACAACTCCGTTCTCGTTTCCTCTGTAAGGGAGATGAGCTCGGAATAAATGAGGCCGTTCCGGAGATGTTGTGCCTTCAGGCGTTGAAGAGCCCTGTAGTGTAGTGGGCCCGGAAAGATCGCTCGGATCGAGGAGGAGAGGAGGCCCACAATACGAGCCAGATGTCGAAGGGAGATCCTGTCTCTCCTCAGGGTTTGAGAAAGTTCCTCGCGGATCTTGTTCACCTTCTGTTGCGGGAGACAGCGGCTCGCCGTGTCGGAATCTATGAGGAAGCCCAGGAAAGAGATTTGTTTCTTCGGGAGGCGATCCGATTTCGGGGCATTCACTACAAAGCCCAGGTCCTGGAGCAGGCAATAGTCATGGTCAAGTGTGACCGCAGACGATCCGACGATTGATCCATGATCAGGATGTCGTCGAGGTAGATGATCATCCGAACCCCCCTCTCGCGTAGTGTTTCCACCACTGGCCGAAGGAGCTTCGTAAAGCACCATGGGGCCGACGAGAGGCCGAACGGAAGGGCTTGGAATTCGTAAACCTCTTCGTTTCACAGGAACTGAAGGAAGCGCCTGTGAGGGGGAAAGATCGGTACCGTGAGATACGCGTCCTTCAGGTCCAGACGGACCATCCAATCCCCTTGAAGGAGAATGTCCCGGAGAAGATGGATGTCCTCCATCTTGAAGTGGCGGTAGACCAGCCACTCGTTGAATTCTCGTAAATTGATAACCGGGCGGAACCCTTTGTCCTTTTTCTGGACCAGGAAAACATTGCTGAGGAAGCCCGAAGGGTGCAGGCGCGTTCTGCGAATCGCGCCTTTTCTGAGGAGATCTGCGATTTCTGTGTCGACAAGATGCTTGTCCTCTGAGGAGAAAACCAAGGGACGAGGGCGAACCCTCTGGAGGGGAGTGCCATAGAACTCTATCCTGAACCCCCTGACCGTCTGGAGTACCCACGGGTCTGAGGAGATCCTGCTCCAGTTGTGGGGGTGATCCCGAAGCCTCCCTCCCAGAACGACTGGGGAAAAAAAGGGGGTAACACTCACCGGAGGGGCCTCCTGGTGCGTTTGCACCGCCGTGGTAACCTCTGCCGCGCCCTCGGCCGGCGCCTCTGCTAGGGTAGAAGTTCCCCTGGCGTCCATCGTTCCAGCCATTATTTCGGCGCTGCTGGGCCTTGTTGTTAGGGCCATGCTGGGGCTGGCGGCCGGAGGAGCGACCCCGTCCTCGTCCGGCCCCTGCAAAAACCCGTCCAGGAAAAATTTTCTTTATGGACGTTTGTGCTCTGTCGAGTGCAGAGAAAGTTGTCACAAACTTGTTTAGTTGCCTAATAAAAGGCTCCCCAAAAAGCCTGCCTTGTGCAACAGGGCCCGCCTCCGACGTGGCCAGATCTCCTAGTTTCTGATCTATCTTAATGAGGAGGGATCTCCTCCGCTCTGCCGCCAACGCACAATTTGCGTTCCCCAGGAAGCATAGGGCCCGCTGAGCCCAACCTGCCACGACCTCCGTGGACATCGGAGACCCCGACTCCTTGGCCCTCTCGGCCAACTGGATGATCTGGGTGACGGGGCCTACGGCGTCCAGGAGCTTATCCTGGCAGCTGCGCCAGGAGCGATCAATACCCTTCCTGGGGTCTTTCATAAATTTGGCGAAGAACGCATACAATTTCCTCGGTTACACCCTCTCCCTCCAAGGGGAAACCATCATCAAGGTCTGAATTCGGGGCGACCTCGTCGCCATCATCTCCGGGGTAGAAGCCCTCCCGGCAGGGTACATTTTTAAGCGTTCGCGCACTTTTATGGAAGGATTCCCTCAGGCGGTCGAACTCTTCCAAGTGCCCCGCGTGACGCCTCGCCGACTTTTTCCCCCCCCCTGCGCGTCTTTGGCTCCGCGGTTCGCAGGAACTGCGCCACTGAACACCCCGGGGATACTTGAGTGAGGGCCTCCACACTCTCCCTCAAAGGAGCCAGCACCGAATCCAGCGCCTGTGACAACGCGCGGCCAACCGCCGGCGGCAGTGGATGGGGGCAGCCAGGTTCTTCCGTCCCCTGGGTGAGGGGAGCCGACTGATCAGCAGTCTGCATTGCGTGAGGGTGAGAGCACTAAACACCTTTGACTAATTACAGAAGGTAGCCCCCTCGCCGGTGCTCCGACAGTACCGCTGTCAATTAAGGGTGCGGTGACTGACAACCGCCACTAGAGGGCGTCGCGCACGAGGGCGCGTAACTACACCGGCCCGGTGTCAGGCGAGGGTTGGTGAGTCAGGTGATAACCTGCCTCAGCGCACCGATCCGATGGGCAAGCACCGCAGTCGCAGCCTTAACCCGAACAGCGGCGCCCTACGGAGCTAAGGGGAAGCGAAGGCGCTCTCCACAGAGCCCGCGATGAGGGGAACGGCAGAGACGGCGCAAGCAGCGCCTGACGCACGTCGAACTGCCGAGGGTCTGAAAGCAAATCACCACAAAGCAAGCGCTATTGCACAAGCAAAACAATTTAATCTACACAAGACAACCAAACGTCAGGAAGATAAAAGGTGTGACTTATCTGACGAGCAGAGAAGAAAGAGGAATAGAAGAGGACGTCATGGCTAGTTATACGGTGGACGGATCCATCATTGGCTGTTGGTTGCTATGGACACTGTTTTCCCATGTGCTCATGGGAGTTGTGGTTCAAGAAAAACGTTTTGATTGGTTTTCTTTGAAGTGCTGATTATAATAAAGAGAAGAAAGGACTGCATAATCCTCGCCTCCGTCCTGACATAGAATCCCTGTTGTGGTTCAATTTAGTTACAGAGCATTATTCCGCAATTATGAGTGAACAGATCCTGGAACAAAATATATATGTATCAATGAGCAGCTAGTCCAAATACCCCCAGTAGAGTCATTGGTCCTATCATAACGAAATAAAGAAAGCACAAGCTAAATTTTATGAGGAAGAAATTTGCAGGCCTCAAACTCCCCCAAGGGACTATTTAAAGTGGTTAAAGCCCCAACCACCACTCAAATAAGTAACATCTTCCCACAAGCAACAAAAGAAAGATGTAATGAAACAGCATCTTTCTTTCACAAAAAGTGACAGATATTTATGACCAATTTCAGGGTACTTCCGATCCAGTTCCTGATGAGAAACCCCATATCAGAGATTTATCCCCAACTCCAACTCTATCACAATTCCCTAGGCTCAACGAAGAAACTATTTTTCACCTGGTAAGGGTAATGAAATCAGGATCCCCACTAAACTCTGCACCTCCACATATCCTATCCAAAGCGATAGATGTCATTCTTCCTTCACTAATGGAGCTGCTCAATCGTCCACTAGACGTGGGTTTGGTTCCAAGACACTGGAAGCACGCAGTAATTAGACCTCTACTGAAAACTCCCCGCTTAGATGCAGTAATACTTGGCAACCTTCGACCCATATCATTGCTTCCTTTTCTGGTTAAGCTTCTGGCGAAACATGTCACCCAGTCATTAGCCAGTTTTCTAGAGTACAATGGCATTCTCCAGCCAACCCAGATAGGCTTTCATGCCCAGGATAGAACAGAAGGGGCACTTTTGTTGGTTAATGAGGAGCTTAAAGCTCTGTTAGATAATGGAGGATCCGCTGCTATCCAACTTCTCGACTTGAGTGTGGCGTTTGATACCAGTGATCATGCCATCTTGAAAGTTAGGCTAAGGAAAGTAGGAATTCAGGACAGAGCACTGGATTAGCTCATCTCTTTCCTGGAAAACAGATCCTACCAAGTTATGGAAAAGGCCTGCTTCTCGGACAGTCTGCCATCTATATGTGGAGTACCATAGGGATCGTCACTCAGCCCTATGCTGTTTAATATTTACGTTTGACAGCTGGCTACCATAGTATAGCAGTTTGGGGTCTCTGCTGTCTCCTATGCAGACGATACACAGCTGGTTGTTTCTCTGAAAAATGGGCCTAATTCTGGGAACCAACAATTGGTACCCTGCTTGGAAAAAGTGGCCAACTGGATGTTGAACAGTTGCTTAAAGCTAAGCGGCGACAAGAAGAAACTAAGGACATTAGGAAACACGGGTATACCCAGACCATTGGATAGTTGGCTAAACGGTATGGGCAACCTGGGTAGAGGGTGTAGCCTTATGGCTAGAGTGGTCAACCTCGAAGCTGGGGAACCGGGTTTGAGTCTCAGCAGGGGGTTGGAACAGTTTTGGGAACTTTAGAAAAATTGTAAATACTCATAAGTTTTATTGACAATACAACGCTTTTAAACCTTGATTGTCATACATTTTATTGTCTGCTTTATGGTTGTGATAAACCAAATGTAGTTGTTTTTTTGACTGACTGACTGAGTCTCAGCAGGGACGCTCAACATCCTGTGATTCTGGGTAAATCACTTAATCTCCCTGCGCCTAACAAAATGAATGTGTCCTTGTGTAATGTAACTGGTGCTCATGTAAAATGCTCTGATACCTGATATCTTCTGGCCGAGTTCGCGCTATATAAAACTCGGAAAAAGAAAAAACCCTGACCCCAAATCTCATGTAAAAAAAACTGGGAAGTTGGCTGGTTAGAGCCCTTGCAATGGATTGTCAAGCAAAAAAATTGTCTGGAATCTGCTTTGGATAATAGCATTGATCCCAGATCATTTAAGAAAAACTGTGATTCAGTCCCTCATAGTCTCGCGTCTGGACTATCACAACTCTCTTTATGTGGGCTTGCCTAAGTATGTAATAAAGAGACTTCAGGTAATGTGAAATGCGGCAGCTAGGCTCTTGCTAAAGGTTCCTAGCCACCTTCTGTTAAGAGACTCCTTCAAACAGCTCCACTGGTTGCAGATTGAGGCAAGAATCAAGTTCAAATCCCTTTGTATTGCACATAAGGCCATAAAGAACAAAGGTCCAGTGAAGCTCAGACATTTGGTATCTTTGTATGTTCCAGCCAGACTCTTAAGATCCTCTCAACTACATCTCTTCAGCATGAAAAGGACAAGAAGGGTAGGAAGATAATTTGCACACTTGTTGTGTGGAACGGTCTCCCACTCGGCCTTAGATCACTACAAGATGAACCCACCTTGGTAAAAAAAAAACTCAAGACCTGGCTGTTCCCTCATTGAATCCATTAGTAGGTACGGTCACCCAGTTCAGCACTCACCAGCGCGGGGAGGTCCTCGGGCAGGCATACGCTTTACAAATCCCAAACATAAACATAAACATTGGGATGACGTTAAAATTCTGATGATGTCCTTAACCAGCTTAAGATAAATGTTAGGCTGAAGGTTATTGGTAATGGCAAATTTACTCAGCATTTAACGAAGATTATGAACTACGTTCAGATGAATTTGGGAGACCTTATTCGATATTATTGTAAACCTAGGGGTCTTTCCTGGGGTGAAGTCCAAAAACCACATTCAGCCAATGCCCTGATGAGTATGTTCTGTGGTAGTCATAATACAACAAAAGGAGTAGAGATCACACAAAATTAATTTATACTGTCTGTCTTAAGCCTGCCCAGGTAAACTGCATGTGGTACAAACAACAAATTGGTCCTAACGGACACTATAAAAACAAGCATTTGCAACGCAATAAGTCTCGTATTTATGCAAGACCACTTGAATTGCAAATCGTAGTCATCATTGACAATCGGAGGGAGGGTGAGGGGTGGTTAGAAGGCACGGACAATGGGAATATGGGCAGGGCGAGAAGGTATGGACAACGGGAGGGGGGAGAATGCACGGACAACGGGAGGGAGGGGGGAGTAAAGAAGGCAGTAGGAGAACCTCATTAAAGAAAATAGTGCTCACAGTGTAAATACCACATACTGTGTAACACTCATGGTAAAGGGGCCAGTCGCCATGGGAAGTGACAAATGAAGAGGAGACGGTACTAAGGAGGGACTAACAAACCTATTGATGACTCAGAAGCCAGCATTTAGGACAGACAATGACACAAGCCAATGGCAAACATGAGCGGAGAGTGGGTAGGGCTTCTATTCGCTACCATCTGTTATGTTACTGAAATTTGTATAGCGCAACAGCTGCCCCAGCAAAGGGGCGTCCCGGCGCTGTCAGCAGAACCACAAGCACAGAAAGAAGGCAGAAACTACACAGTGGGAAAAATATATGTTTTTATGGCCTTCCTAAAAGCCAGATAGTTAGTGTGGCTTCGGATGTGACCGGGCAGTGAATTCAAAAGAAGAGATGCCCTGCTGCGGAAGCACCCTCACCAAGTGCTGGCCCAGTGAGCGAAGCTGGCGGGTGGGGACGTAGGGGATGACTAGGTTAGCCAGAATCCCTGGGGTGTTGAATTTCAGGGCTTTAAAGGTGATGCAAAGCGCCTTAAATTCAATTCTCCTAGCCACCGTTAGCCAGTGTAGCCGATGGATAGTGGCTGACACTGAGCAAGATCTGCGCAGGCCAATCAGCAATCTGGCTGCTGCGTTCTGTACCCATTGGAGCCGAGCAATCTTGACCTTATTAGCCCCCAGATACAGGCATAATCCAGTCTGGACATTATGGCTGCCTGAACAATAGTCTGGTGCGTAGGGGGATCAAAGAACCCCAATAGGGGTCTAAGTCCCCATTGGAGCCCAAAGCAGGTCCCGGCTACCTTTTTTGTTTGGACTTGATAGCTGAGCGATGAGTCCAGCTACACCCCCAAGTTTTTAATGGCTAACTTAGGGGGTGCGGGGCGCTACCCAGGCTTTTTGGCCACCACTGTTCATTCCATAGACCATGGTCCTTTCCCACCAACAACACTTCTGATTTCCTGGCATTCAGCTGCAGGCAGTTGGCAGTCATCCATTCAGCGACCACCGCCAAATCGCCCTGAAATTTCAGGGCGTCCCTCTTGGTGTTGCTAGAGAGCGCCACCACCAGCCTCATGTCGTTGGCATAGGAGACCATGGTCAGTCCCCTGTTTCTAGCCACCGCAGCCAGCGGTTGGACATAGAGATTGAATAAGAGGGGACTGAGGGAGGATCCTTGTGGCACGCCTTGTTTAATGGAGTGGATGCCTGAGACAAATGGGGAAACACTGACCATAAAAGACCTCTCGCTGAGGAATGAAGTGAACCACTTCAAGGCTGAGCCGACAATCCCCGCCTCCACCAGAAGTTGAAGCAAAATGGCGTGGGACACTGTGTCAAACGCAGCGCTGAGATCCAGAAGGACCAGTGCCGACATTCGCCCAGTGTCCAAAGCAGACCAGAGGTGTTCTGCCACAGCCAGGAGAGCCGTCTCCGTGCTGTGACCAGGTCAAACCCATTCTGGGAGGGGTCCAGCAGGTCATTCATGGCCAGAACGTCAGAAAGAAGTGACTTAACGTGCGCCTCCGTGATATTAGCTATCCACGGGAGTAGGGAAATGGGGCAATAATTTTCAGGCTTGCTCGGGTCCAACGAGGGATTTTTAAGTAAAGGTAGCACCGTAGCATGTTTCCACACCTTGGGCACAGTGGCGGTGAAAAGCGACATGTTGATTATCTGCTTCAGGGAGGGCAAGATCGTGGTCAGCACCCTTCGAAATTGCTCTGGTTTCAGAGGATCGGCAGGTGAGCCAGATTTAATTTTCCCGCAGAAAACTTGCAGTTGGTCTGTGGAGATAGGTGCCAGGGACTCCAAGGTATTTACAAGTCGATCACACCCTGCCCATAGAGGGATGATAGCTGTGGCAGGGAAGGACCTATAGATGTCATCTACCTTCTTAATAAAGAAAGAGGCAAGGTCCTCACATTGTTCGTTGAACTGTTTTTTCTGCCCTACATTGATCTGCTGTTGTCTAGGGCTGGAAAGTATCAAAAATATGCTCTTTGCCGGGTTATGGCTGTTGCGTATTAGGTCGGCATAGAACGACGCGCGTACCGATTGGATGGCCTTGTGGTAGCCTTTTACTGCCGTTCGATAGATGTCTTTTGCATTGGTGTTAAAATCCCTTCTCCAAATACGTTCCAGCCTTTTACGCTCTCTGTGCAGGTCAGCCAACTCGCTATTATACCAAGTATTGGATCGAGTCCTACGGTTCAGAGACAGTTTCTCAGGGATGAGACCATTTAGGGGCTGGCTGATCCAATCTATTAGGTCCCTATAAGCCTCATCTGGATCATTATAGAGGCTCGGACACGTAGTAGGCAATCGGGCCTGGAAAGCGTCACAGTCAAGCTTATGCCAAGGGCGTTTGAGTGAGGACGTCTGGTCCAGGCTCCGTGAGGGTGTTATCTTCTGAAGGGACATGGGAACCAAAAAATGATCAGACCATCCCATAGGCTTAGGGGTCAGGGCAGTGAGTGAGGGTATGTTGGTAAAGACTGGGTCCAAGAGACGACCAGCTACATGGGTGGGGCCAGATACCAGTTGTATTAGTTGGCAAGCTGCCATATCTGCAATAAAATTAGCCACCTCAGGGTCATCACTTTTCTCTAAGTGGATATTCAAGTCCCCGTGGTTGTAAAGTTGGCAGTATTAACAGGAAGCGTGCTGATCGCCTCCACAAATCCATCCCTAAACACAGCAGATGGCCCAGGGCACCTATAGATCAGAAGCCCTGACATTGTGTAGTTAGTACTAAATGTGACCTTAAAAAGGGCACATTCACACCCAGATATGGATTGCCTAGTGAATGTACAGGAGTAGACCAATTTATAGATCACCGCAATACCCCCTCCCCTGGTCGCCCTATTGAGGGTGAGAATGCTATGACCAGATGGGAGTGCTAGACCAGGCTCAGTCATGTGGCCTGAGAGCCATGTCTCGGTAGGAAAGCGGACATCCGGCGAGGAGTCCTCCAATAAATCGTAGATGTCAGCATAGTGTTTGGCTAACGATCGACTACAATAAGTCTCGCAGCACATGCGTGCTGGCTCAGGCTCGACCTAAAAACTATGTAGGGTAAACTAAATTAAATAGAATCTCCTACTTCTGTACAAGTAATCGTACATTTTCAAACAGGAGGAAAGGGGTAAGTATCAATTCTGAAAAGGAAATACTACACACAAAAAGTTTTTTACATCACACGAAGAAACACAATAGAATGCAGATGATTCCAAATATATTCAAAATCTGCTATATATATATACATATACACACACACACATTATCACATTATTTACATATGTATGTATAATGGGCACAAAAGTCCTCAATTAAAATGTTTGTGTGTAAGTGATAGAAGAAGAAAGAATCACAACATAACCAGTTCAATTCAAATAAGCAGTGATCATGGAGTATTGTATTAAGCCTATCTGTTATCATATCGAGCAGCTACATTTATATCCATGGCATAGAGCGATTGCTTGAATTAATATTGTCTCTCTGTGAATAATCTATTCAGTACAGACTGAGAAAGTGGGGAATTTTAACATTTCGACCCGAAACTGGGGGAAGGTGCCAATTAAACCTTAGAAGCGGGTCTTCATCAGGTCAAGATAACCGAAAAAAGGCGAGGGGGAGCAACCTGGAGTCATGCACAGTCCAATGAGAAAACTAAACGATGAATCATGGCATGAACTTAGGCCAACCGGCTCTTCGTCTCTGGGGGAAGAGTCCTCCTTCCACTGACAAAGTAAACGTTGAGTAGGGAAGCAGCGGCCATAAGGAAAAAATCGAATCATAGTCAGCGCCTGAACACAGAGCAAATCAGTATCGATCTGGGTGGAAGAGGCCCTTTTGATGTAACCAACAATTTGGCTCTAGCATGATACAAAGTATCACTGTCTCCCTCTTGTATTACTCACTCATGAGCACTTTCTTTGAGCAGCTTGTTGCACATAATGGAGAAACTAATACGTATGCATATAATGTATATATATTGTGGTGATATGATCTTTTCTTCCGCTGCAGGCACCATAGGCCCATTGTTTACAATTTTAAGAATCTTCTAAAACCTTAAAATAGTAAAGAATCTGGTGAGAGTGTAAGGATTCGTAGAGTAGGGTTAAAAACATCCATCTCTCACATGCACGCAGCATGCTACGTGACTGGCATGTTGTTGTAGTTGGCAGGTGTCACAGATGTATTTTGCTATAGGTCCTTAATCTCCAAAACTCATGTCAGCTGAGAGTTTGATTTGCTATGCTGGGTATTTATAAAGTGTTTTATATCACCTGAGATGACTTCAAATGGCTCATGTTGGGATACGAGAGATGGCATAGAACAGCCAGGGGAGGGAAAGAAGGAAAGAAGACAGAGGGCATGACAGAGGAGCCTTATGGATGGAGGTGTCTTTAATAGAAATACGGGACAGGCCAACAGAAGGTCAAAGCCCTCTGACTGGCAGAAAAGGAGGGAGCAGGAGAGTAAAGGGAGGCAAGAGAGGAGAGTGCCGGGGAGAGAAAGGAAAGGGCGGGTGGGAGGAATTGAAGGTTTGTAGTACTGTGTTCTAGAGATAAAATGGTAGTCCAAATGTGATCCTACTGAGTTGGGCTTCCTCCCCTCCTGGGTGGACTCTATAGAGTGGTGGCTGAACCATCCCTCTGGGGTTGCACCTCTGTCTGTCCTGGATGGACTCTGCAAAGTATTTTCGGTTGGCTTATTAGTACCTCCAGGAGTTGGGCCTCTGCTTCTTCAGGGTGGACCACCACCTGCCCACATTCCTGGGAGAACCTTCTCTCTATGTGAACGTGCTCCTGGAGAGCGTGGGCTTCATTGGTGGCCGCCTAGAGTTGGGATGGTCTTTGAGAACCTGCCTGTTTCCAGAATCAGGATCAGAGACTTAGCTTCAGGGGAGTGTTTGGGGTGTTACAAACCCATAATTGATGTATTTTCAGGTAAATAGTTTAGTACAGGTGCTTTTAGTCGGGTATGATGAGGTGTCTTCAAAAATATTGGCAATTTAAAAAAGATTGTGTTTTTTCACCTAGCACCCCACCAATCTGTATTATTCTCCCTAAAACCCCTCTCATGAGCCCTGCTTGCTGTATTATGTATTTTAACATTCTATCCGAAGTGATTGTTGGAAAACATGAAGCTCACATTCCCCCCCAAAGCGACGCACCTGATCAGACCCGCCTGGCTCTAGGAACACATGTCATACTGGTTTGCATATGGAATCCGGTAAGTGATCCCTCACAGCTGCTAGCATTCTTCTGCATTCATAACATGCTTGTACATGATGCCAAAATACTATGACGATAAAGCAATTTAATTCATAACGTGAAAACAATCTGCTCACTGCTCTGTTGTTTTACACATTTCAATGACAAAATACCCAGGATGGCGCGTGGAGCATCGGGGTATCAGTGTCTATAGGGGGTCGGCGAGAGAAGTGTTGGTGTTTCATAGAGTAGGGAGGCATGGTGAGAGTGTCATCCGGCGAGGGAAGTACTGGCTGCTGGCAGGGTGACAGTGTGGTAATCAGGGGAGCCTGTCAGTGTGGGTGCGTCAGTGATAGGGAGGTGTGAAGGTGTGGTTGGTCGGTCTGCAGTGACAGAGTCAGGTGGCTCAGTGTGTGTGAAGTGTGAGGGGGAAGGTGTTGCCTGGGCTGTCAGTACCGGTTGGGTGAGGGATACTATTGCGATGGTGTAGAAGTGTGGGGAGTCAGTGTTTGAGAGGCTGTCGGTGCTTTTTGTGTGAGCAATGGCTTGGTGTACCAGAATGGGGTGTCTGTGTGTAGGAAGTAGCAGCCTCGGATTGGCAAGGTGGGCAATCGGGCATCGGCTGATGGGCCTCTTGCTCAGGTTAGTTGGTGGGCTGTTTTTTAGGTCCTGGCCTGATGTAAGCAGCGCATGCGCTGCTCTCGTCATACGAGGCTTCTTGGAATCGATACGATTCCAGAAGCCCTGTCCCAGCTCCGCCTTCAGCTCTGATGCGTGCACGTCGTTTTGTGTCATGAATTATGCCAAAGGCAGTGCAATGATTGCACCCAAGGCATGTCAATCCCTCATTGTTGCCACCATGTCTCCTTTTATCAACGCCCAGTGGTATTGGATCTCTTACTGGCGACGGGAGACAGTGTCTCCTAATTAGCCGCTAGGCATTTTTTTGTTAGCATTCGCCTTTGGCAAAGGCAGCCACGTGTTTATTTTTGCATCGCGCTTTCCCTTAAAGTGAAAGCGCGATGCAATTATAAACAAGCGGCTGCCTTTGCCAAAGCCGAAAGCTTGTTTCTTTCCTGTATACTCTGCTGCCTTATTTTCTTCTTTCCTCATGTTTCGTCATTCCTATCCCCCATCCTAATCGTACATCCTTTCTATCAAATTGTTTCCTCCCTTTTTTCCTGTCCTCTCTTCTGTCCACCCGTCTTAATTTCTGTTATACTATTTTATTTTTTTAACTTCCTTAAACAAATGGCAGAATGTTCTTATACCTTTATGTGTACATTCAAGTAGATCTGGAAAAAAAGATACAATAGCGCATAGTGAGACTGGTGGCCTCAAGGCCGCTCGCAGGAATTGAGCAGTCATTTCTTGACCCGTGGCTGCCTGTGGCATTCAGAGCAGCAGTGCACAATACCCAACCTGGGAGATGTATTCCGCACTTTCTTGGTGTGTGCTTCTGGAGTTCTCATTCACTACAAAGAGTCCATCCTGTGGTCAGGAGGAATACAGAGACAATTGTGCCGCGCAGCGTGATGCGCTCAGGCCTCCCCGCAGGCTAGGCTATTTGGCCGCTCCAACACGCCTGTAACCTGGGGACCTTCTGCCTGTGACAACACCAAAATAATCAGGGATAAAATGCAAGATAGACTGGCAGCGTTCACAATCTGGAAAATATATTGAAGTTTGCTAAATACGCAAAACAAACCAAAGCTTTCACATCAGAGGACAGCGAAATTCAAAATAGTCAATTACTTTCAATAATTGATTTCGTTAGAATCTAATTCTTAGTCGGTTTTCAGTTGCATTGTTTGTTTAATGGATATGTATACACGCTAGTGTCTGCGCCTATTGTTCCGTAACATCACAATTTATTCAATTTTCCTGGCCAACAGAAGAAGTTTAGACAAACGGAAAAAATGACCTCCGAACTGTGCAATAATGCTATAAAGCATGCCTGTTTGTTATGTAGGCCAAACATGGCGACACCGCTGTGACTAAAATGGACTCCCGAAAAGCCCGAAGATATTTGGAGACTAACAATGCCTCAACGCCTTCCAGCAAAAGACGCTGATAATGATTCTGGTTCCGAGCCAGTCCCAGAGGCCGGGCTTTGGGAGGCAGCAGCATAGGCTTGGGGTGAGAAATCATCAGAGGCCGGAGAGTTACTTGCAGGCTCATAATGTGTGTCATCCCCATTATTAACTGTCCGGGAATGCGAATGTGTATGCCTAATTAACCCCAAATGAATCCTGCATCCCGTCTAGTTTGATGTAAATATTTTTCATTTGGTACAGTTAGCTGGCCTGGACGTGAACAGTGCTTTTTCTGCTTCGCGGGGTTATTGCTTAATGGAGCATCCACCTTTTGTATGTGCCTAGGTTCTTCCCGAAGCCTTCGCGCCGTACAGTGAGTACTTGGCAGCTTTTGTTGTCAGTTGTAGGTTTTGCAAAAGGAGCTGGTAGCACTGTGTCCTTTTATCTCATTGAGTGTCTACACCTGAGCGCCATTCACTGGCAATCTGCCATCCTTGCGATGCATTTTCTTGTCTGCTAAAACTGCCTTTTAATGCAACAAAGTTACCACTTCTTCTTTGAGACGCAGAAGGAAATGCTCCCGGCGACCCTTCCTTGTAGTAAAGGCATTCTCCGAGTGTTTACACAAGGCAAGGAGGCAGCTCCGAACAGCTTTCCACGGATATAAAACTTGCTACTGACAATCTGGTATCGGGCATTGTTTCAGTTTTCTGAAGCTGTGCACCCAGTCGCAGGCAGCCAGGGTAAGCCCCCTCCAGCTGCTGTACGTAAACAAACATTTGCAATGCAATAGGTCTCGAGTTAATTAAGTTTGAGCTATTGGTATTGCTAAATATTGGAACACCAACTGAAATAAACTTTTTTTTGGTGTTGCATTATTTAGCAATGACAGCTGATTTAGAGGTTGCTAATTTGTTGTAGTAAATAAGTATGCAAACAATGTACATTTTGTATATTAAATTTTAATGTTTAATATGGCATTTTTGAAAAAGTTGTTCTTTGTTTGTAATAAAGTATTTCTTAAGGCATATTAAACATTTAAGTTGCAATGTGAGAGTAGTTTGAGCCTGGTATTGTGAGAGTACTTGCTGCTTGGTGATGTGAGCGTGCTTAAAGGGTGGTGAACTGAGAGTGCTTGGAACCTGAGTATGTGACAGTGCTTGAAGGCTGGTAATGTGAGAGTGCCACGAGAGGGCTAAAAGTGTTTGTTGTATTGGGGGTTGTGCGCCTCTCGAGGAAGAGGTGCAGTAACCCTATGTTTCTGCAATGTTCTTTTGGTGAATGCTCTGTTTAAAGCGTTGTTGTTTGAAATGTAATGCATGAGAAGTACAAGGGCTGGCAAGTACATGGCCTACAGCTTCATTATAGTGTTATGCTTTTCCACGTTAAATGCGATGTACATAAAAGTGGAACTTTTTTATATATTTTTCATTTGTACTTTTTGCCAGCTATGAGCATTTGATGAACATAACATAACATTGTTAGCAAACCTTGTTTTGAATTTAACTTATACGCAGTCACACGAGTAAGAATGAAACTGAAATGTAAAGAGTAACTGACACTTACTTTATGACCAATATAATGAAAAGCCACCATGTGGAAATGGCTAAGTGTTGCAAGTGAGTGTCTGCAACTTGTCAATCTGACTACAAAGGGCAAAGTTGAGCGTTAGATGTGAAAGAGTTTCGTTTCTCCCTCAGCATTGCTAACTTTGAAAATGTGTCTTTTCTTAGCTTTATTTTGCCACAGCAGTTCCTTAGCGTTTGTTACTTGATGTAAAAGACAAAGTTGTATAGTGTATATTCGTTTATGGGACTTTGTATTATTATGGGGCCAAATAGGACAAAGTAAGGCTAAGTTTTTTACGGCTCTGTACTTATACTACCTACTTGTGTTTCCATGGCTAATGTATTTGGCGTAATGGCTCTTGTTTATGTGGTTATGCCCCTTGTGAACATGCCTTTGTACTACCTGTCTGTGAACGTATGCATATTGATTGTGTTTGTATGTGTCCTGTAGTAGTCCTTATGCATTTTGTTTGTACGGTTATGCTTTTAGAATGTATGTGTATGTGTGGTGTATTTTACGGCCGTGCTTAATGTCTGTTAACCTATGGCGCACCATTGGGGCAGCATGCCTCTTATTTGTATAGTAATGCCACTCGCTTGTGTTTGCATGCTTTCAGTGTATCACCTGATTACCCTTGTCTGTGCAGTTACTTGAGTGTGTGGTAATACTGTAGGTGTTCCCGTTCTTTTTCATAATGTGTTCATTAATGCAACATGTCTTTTGTCGTTGAAGCGACTTGCAAGTGCCTCCTGGCTGTTTCAGTGTTTCCCATTTCTTGCAGTATTATTCTTGTACCTCTGCATGGCACCCTTTGTTAAGTTGCACATGTAAGTTTTGTATTGTAAAACACTGTATGGTACCTTACAAATTTTTGTTTGATTAACATAGTTAGGCAAGTGCCACCCTTGCCGTGCTTTATGTCACTTTGCATCTATGTGTACATGCCTTTTGTATTTGCCCATATGCTTCCTGTGTGTGGTAGTGCTTGGAGTCTGGTGATGTGAGAGTGCTTTGAGCCTGGTGATGTGAGATTGCTTGCAGCTTTGTAATGTGAAAGTGCGTGGAGCATGGGAATGTGAGAGTGGATGGAGCCAGGAAATGTGAGAGTGCATGGAACTAGGGAATGTGAGAATGCGTGGAGCCTGTGAATGTGAGACTAATTAAATATTGGTGATGTCAGAGTGCTTGTAGCCTGGTGATGTGAAAGTGGAAGAAAGGTGGAATGTGACAGTGCTTGAACTAAGGTGATATGATAGTCACAGAATGAAAGGGGTGTCAGGCGCCTGTCGACAAAGAGGGGTTTCAGGAATTTTTTTTCCGATTTTATTGAAGTAAAAAGCAATTTCTGGGGCCGGCGAGACGCCACTTCACATCACCTCGTAGCAAACGTATTTAGTATGCACCTCTTGTTTTAAACAGCGATTACATTCACCCCGCATGCACGCCCTACAAGTGTTTAAACGTAGAGTGCGAAAAACGACACGGGAGGCCTAAAAGTCTTTGTTGTATTGGGGATTGTGCGCCTCTCGAGAAAGAGGTGCAGTAAACCGCCCAAAAGCGAGACGGCAGTTTACCAACAGTCAGACGCCACTTCATTGCAGCTCACGGCGGGGGTGCTAAGGGAGACTGATTACTTTGCAAAATGAAGACGTGTGCATGGCCTGGGGCTACTTGGGACTATCTTTGCGTAAACTGCCAAGAACAACATGAAAAGGCTACAAGTGTTTGTTTCAATGGAGGCTGTGCTCCTGGCCACAAGAGGGGGAGAAACACTGAAACGACATTGAAAACCAGAGGTGCTCCAGCAACAGGAAGGAGGGGTCCAATCAGGGAAGCTGTTATCAGTGCCGCGCGCCTCTCTGGAGACTCCCCCTGCATTCCAGAGAAGCGCGCGACGCGATCCGGTCAGCCCTGCAATGCTGTGGAGACAAGACCTGGCCGCGCGCACAATGTTATGCTATGGGGAAACGCTGCGCGCGGCCAGGTCTTGTCTCACTTCGGTGTTCCCAGACTGCTGAGACGCCGACAATAGTTCTCTGGCGAGAACGTGCTTTCAGCGCGTTACTAGCCGAGACCTAAAAATGAGTCCGTAAATAATCTTTTCCATCACTGGAGGGACTTATGGGACCAGCCTTTCCATCTTCCCTGCCCAGTGTTTAATTGCGCACTGATACACCACATGTTGACTTTACTAGTTTAGGAAAAGCAACCAACGGGGCCTGATGTCTGGTAGAAACATCTATCTTCCCCTTAGAAGTAAAACACCTTTTTTGTGGTCCACCAATAAGAGAATGTCTCAGTTGTAATTTATGTACTGCTTACCTGGTGCTATAAAACAAAAGAGGGCCCCTGACTGTAAGGATACAGAGAGGCGAAAGCTGGGGAAATTAGCAGATAACAACAAGACTACATGCCTACTCTGTTGATTAAACAGTGGTATCACTCATAGAATCATTAATATTTCCAAAATCACAAAAAAGTAATATTTCCAAAATCACAGTAGAGCCATATTGTTCAGTAACCGATTCAACTACATATATATTATTTACGACACATGCATTTATTCCATGGGAGAGGTGTGGCACACCAGCCAGAGCAGCTGACTCCGAAGCACGCTGCTTAGAGTTTGTAGACAATAGCTTAGGGTTGATAGACAATAGCATCCGTAGACAATATTCTTTTCAAATCTTGTATTTTCAGTGATATAACCACCGAAGGCCCTGATTTTATATTAAAAACAGAGCTTTGGACTATACCATTTCCCGCAGAAAATCAATATTTCTTTCCATGTGTTTTCATACCTGGTGTGTCACGCAGTTTGGTGCTTATTTTCCCTCCATGTTAAAGAACAGTAAATGTTTCAGCACCCAGGCTAATGTGCTGCTCAGCTAAATACATATAAGGTCCCAAATGCGAGACCGATTGCATTGCAAATGCTTGTTTTCCCCTTCCATTAAGTACTCCACCCCTGGTGCACAGTGTGAAAGGCTGTTACAGCCTTAACAAACATGACCCAATGCACATGAAGTCAGGCCAGCGAGTTATTGAAGCAGGTGAGGTGGGAAAAGCAGAGGAACCCATCACGCATGACCCTAGTGGTATTAGCCGTGACATGATGGGGAGAGATAATAAAAGGACGCGGGGCCCGGACTTGGTGGGCACAAAGTAATTACATTGATGTGGGCTACATGTTCCTTTCTGGCCACGTTGCGTGCTTTCAATCTCAGGCCACGCCCATCTACACAACAAATTGGCGATTGAGGGGAGTTTAATTCCCGGCCTGTGCCCCCGATCTGGCCTCGCGGCTCACCTGTTATAGGCTGCCTCCCGCCAGGACTGCCTGTGCCGCACATCACAGTCTGCAGCTGCTTGTGCTTATTTAGGCAGGCTGCATTGACTGCATATCCGGCCCGTGCAGGGCCCTTGACCTGCTCCTGGTTGGTCACTTCTGCCTCCATTAGCTCCCTGTCGCGGACTCTACTGCTGCTGCCCTTGTGTCTCCTGCACAGAGCGATGTGCCACGAGGGCCCTTCCAACTTTGCCCTGCATGTGGCCCTGCACAGGGAAGTTTCTTTAGGCCTCTATGCAGCGACCTAGCATCAGAGGCAGAATGACAATAGGCTGCTCTCCCACTGTCACAGCATGAGGTTTGCCTGCTTCCCTACACACGTGTCCTCAAGGGTCTGGTGATGGGAAGCCATTAGCACCTACTTTTCAGTAACCAGGCTCAAGTCCCAGTGTCAGTTCCACATCCTGTGATTCTGGGGAAATCACAATTTACATGAACCAACAAAAAAAAATATGACCCTTTGTAATGCTATCTGGTGCTCAGATAAAGCGCTCCAATGCCTCTGGGTCTGTTCATGCTATATAAAACTGCATGAAAGGAAAGCACTATTGTTTGGTTCTTTTTGCATTTACTCATTAGCATCATTCCCTTTCTCAGAAAGCTCTCATGATGCTAGCCACAAGTAAAACAAACAAGCATTTGCAATGCAATGGGTCTCGCATTAGGAAAGTTTGAGCTATTGGTATTGTAAATGACAATTTTTTTATTTATGTGTTGGTTTTGAAAATAGCGAAATTAATAGCTTTGCCATTTACAATGCCAATAGTTTTACCTTTTGCAAATGTGACACCTATAGCATTTGTAATGCAATATGTGTTGTATTTACGTGACTTAGATGTATTAATATTACAAATAACAATGGCTTTTAATTGTTTTAATAATTAATACTTAAATAAAAGTTATTGTAATTTATAATGGCAATAGCTTAAACATTTTGTAAATAACTTTTGTGAAGATTGTGTTCATTGTATTTTATTGTGATGGAAATCCAAGAACAGAAGTGAAATATTAACATCTTTTTGTGAGATTTGTAATAACGCTTGAAACATTGAAACAACATATTTGAACCATTTGTTGTTGAATGGTTGCACAGATTGATGCTGTGGTGGCGCCGAGTGATGTTGTGGTGGCGACAAGTGATGCTGTGGCGTTCAGTGATGCTGTGGTAGTGCATAGTGATGTTGTGGTGCCCCTGAGTGATGATGTGGTGGTGCTGAGTGGTCCTGTGGTGATGCGATAGATAGAGTGAGTGCGATAGATAGAGGGAGGGCGCTAGATAGATAGAGGGAGGGTGATAGATAGATAGAGGGTGGGATGATAGATAGAGGGAGGGCGATAGATAGATCGAGTGATGGCGATAGATAGAGTGCGATAGATAGACAGATGGAGTGAGGGTGATAGATAGATAGAGTGAGGGCGATAGATAGATAGAGTGAGAGCGATAGATAGACAGATAGAGTGAGGGCGATCGATAGATAGATAGAGTGATGGCGATAGATAGAGTGAGTGCGATAGATAGACAGATGGAGTGAGGGTGATAGATAGACAGAGAGAGGGCGATAGATAGAGTGAGGGGGATAGATAGGTAGAGTGAGTGCAATAGATAGATAGAGGGCGATAGATAGATAGCTAGAGGGCGATAGATAGATAGCTAGAGGGCAATAGATAGATAGCTAGAGGGTGATAGATAGATAGAGTGAGGGCGATAGATAAAGTGAGGGTGATAGATAGATAGAGTGAGGGCGATAGATAGAGTGAGGGCGATAAATAGAGTGAGGGCGATCGATAGATACACAGATAGAGTGAGGGCGATCGATAGATAGATAGATAGAGTGATTTCGATAGATAGACAGATGGAGTGAGGGCGATAGATAGATAGATAGAGTGTGATAGATAGATAGAGGGCGATAGATAGATAGAGGGCGATAGATAGATAGAGTGAGGGCGATAGATAGATAGATAGAGTGAGGGCAATAGTTAGATAGAGTGAGGGCAATAGTTAGAGTGAGGGCGATAGATAGATAGAGTGAGTGAGGGCGATAGATAGATAGATAGATAGATAGATAGATAGATAGATAGATAGACAGATAGATAGATAGATAGATAGATAGATAGATAGATAGATAGAGTGAGGGTGATAGATAGTTAGATAGATAGAGTGAGGCCGATAGAGAGAGTGAGGCCGATAGATAGAGTGAGAGCGATAGATAGAGTAAGGGCGAAAGATAGATAGATATATAGCTAGCTAGATAGATAGAGTGAGGGCGATAGGTAGATGGATAGAGTGAGGGCGATTGTTAGATAGATAGAGTGAGGGCGATAGATAGAGTGAGGGCGATAGAGTGAGGGCGATAGATAGATAGATAGATAGATAGATAGATAGATAGATAGATAGATAGATAGATAGATAGATAGATAGATAAATAGATAGATAGATAGAGTGAGGGCGATCAATAGATAGATAGATAGATAGATAGAGTGATGGAGAAAGATAGAGTGAGGGCGATAGATAGACAGATGGAGTGAGGGCGATAGACAGATAGATAGATAGATAGATAGAGTGATGGCGATAGATAGAGTGAGTGTGATAAATAGACAGATGGAGTGAGGGCGATAGATGGATAGACTGACAGATAGAGTGAGTGTGAAAGATAGATAGAGGGCGATAGATAGATAGATAGATAGATAGATAGATAGATAGATAGTTAGATAGAGTGAGGGCGATAGATAGATAGATAGATAGATAGATAGATAGATAGATAGATAGAGTGATGGCGATAGATAGTGTGAGGGCGATAGATAGACAGATGGAGCGAGGGCGATAGATAGACAGATAGATAGAGTGAGGGCGATAGATAGACAGAGTGAGGGAGATAGATAGACAGAGTGAGGACGATAGATAGATAGAGTGAGGGTGATAGCTAGATAGATAGATAGAGTGAGGGCGATAGATAGATAGAGGGCGATAGATAGATAGCTAGAGGGCGATAGAGAGATAGCTAGAGGGTGATAGATAGATAGAGTGAGGGCAATAGATAGATGGAGTTAGGGCGATAGATAGAGTGAGGGCGATAGATAGATAGAGTGAGTGAGGGAGATAGATAGATAGAGTGAGGGCGATCGATAGAGTGAGGGCGATCGATAGATAGACAGATAGAGTGAGGGCGATCAATAGATAGATAGAGTGATGCCGATAGATAGAGTGAGTGCGACAGATAGACAGATGGAGTGAGGGCGATAGATAGATAGACTGACAGATAGAGTGAGTGTGACAGCTTGATAGAGGGTGATAGATAGATAGATAGATAGAGGGCAATTGATAGATAGAGGGCGATAGATAGACAGATGGAGTGAGGGCGATAGACAGATAGATAGATAGATAGAGTGATGGTGATAGATAGAGTGAGTGTGATAAATAGACAGATGGAGTGAGGGCGATAGATGGATAGACTGACAGATAGAGTGAGTGTGACAGATAGATAGAGGGCGATAGATAGATAGATAGATAGATAGATAGATAGATAGATAGATAGATAGATAGATAGATAGATAGATAGATAGTTAGATAGAGTGAGGGCGATAGATAGATAGATAGATAGATAGATAGATAGATAGATAGATAGATAGATAGATAGATAGATAGATAGATAGATAGATAGATAGATAGATAGATAGATAGATAGATAGATAGATAGATAGAGTGATGGCGATAGATAGTGTGAGGGCGATAGATAGACAGATGGAGTGAGGGCGATAGATAGACAGATAGATAGAGTGAGGGCGATAGATAGACAGAGTGAGGGAGATAGATAGACAGAGTGAGGACGAAAGATAGATAGAGTGAGGGTGATAGCTAGATAGATAGATAGAGTGAGGGCGATAGATAGATAGAGGGCGATAGATAGATAGCTAGAGGGCGATAGAGAGATAGCTAGAGGGTGATAGATAGATAGAGTGAGGGCAATAGATAGATGGAGTTAGGGCGATAGATAGAGTGACGGCGATAGATAGATAGAGTGAGTGAGGGAGATAGATAGATAGAGTGAGGGCGATCGATAGATAGAGTGAGGGCGATCGATAGATAGACAGATAGAGTGAGGGCGATCAATAGATAGATAGAGTGATGCCGATAGATAGAGTGAGTGCGATAGATAGATAGATGGAGTGAGGGCGATAGATAGATAGACTGACAGATAGAGTGAGTGTGACAGCTTGATAGAGGGTGATGATAGATAGATAGATAGATAGATAGATAGATAGATAGAGGGCGATTGATAGATAGAGGGCGATTGATAGATAGAGGGCGATAGATAGAGTGAGGCCGATAGATAGAGTGAGGCCGATAGATAGAGTGAGAGCGATAGATAGAGTAAGGGCGAAAGATAGATAGATAGATAGCTAGCTAGATAGATAGAGTGAGGGCGATAGGTAGATGGATAGAGTGAGGGCGATAGTTAGATAGATAGAGTGAGGGCGATAGATAGAGTGAGGGCGATAGAGTGAGGGCGATAGATAGATAGATAGATAGATAGATAGATAGATAGATAGATAGATAGATAGATAGATAGATAAATAGATAGATAGATAGAGTGAGGGCGATCGATAGATAGATAGATAGATAGAGTGATGGCGAAAGATAGAGTGAGGGCGATAGATAGACAGATGGAGTGAGGGCGATAGACAGATAGATAGATAGATAGATAGAGTGATGGCGATAGATAGAGTGAGTGTGATAAATAGACAGATGGAGTGAGGGCGATAGATGGATAGACTGACAGATAGAGTGAGTGTGAAAGATAGATAGAGGGCGATAGATAGATAGATAGATAGATAGATAGATAGATAGATAGATAGTTAGATAGAGTGAGGGCGATAGATAGATAGATAGATAGATAGATAGATAGATAGATAGATAGATAGATAGATAGATAGATAGATAGATAGATAGATAGATAGATAGATAGATAGATAGAGTGATGGCGATAGATAGTGTGAGGGCGATAGATAGACAGATGGAGCGAGGGCGATAGATAGACAGATAGATAGAGTGAGGGCGATAGATAGACAGAGTGAGGGAGAGAGATAGACAGAGTGAGGATGATAGATAGATAGAGTGAGGGTGATAGCTAGATAGATAGATAGAGTGAGGGCGATAGATAGATAGATAGAGGGCGATAGATAGATAGCTAGAGGGCGATAGAGAGATAGCTAGAGGGTGATAGATAGATAGAGTGAGGGCAATAGATAGATGGAGTTAGGGCGATAGATAGAGTGAGGGCGATAGATAGATAGAGTGAGTGAGGGAGATAGATAGATAGATAGAGTGAGGGCGATCGATAGAGTGAGGGCGATCGATAGATAGACAGATAGAGTGAGGGCGATCAATAGATAGATAGTGTGATGCCGATAGATAGAGTGAGTGCGACAGATAGACAGATGGAGTGAGGGCGATAGATAGATAGACTGACAGATAGAGTGAGTGTGACAGCTTGATAGAGGGTGATAGATAGATAGATAGATAGATAGAGGGCGATTGATAGATAGAGGGCGATAGATAGACAGATGGAGTGAGGGCGATAGACAGATAGATAGATAGATAGAGTGATGGTGATAGATAGAGTGAGTGTGATAAATAGACAGATGGAGTGAGGGCGATAGATGGATAGACTGACAGATAGAGTGAGTGTGACAGATAGATAGAGGGCGATAGATAGATAGATAGATAGATAGATAGATAGATCGATAGATAGATAGATAGATAGATAGTTAGATAGAGTGAGGGCGATAGATAGATAGATAGATAGATAGATAGATAGATAGATAGATAGATAGATAGATAGATAGATAGATAGATAGATAGATAGATAGATAGATAGATAGATAGATAGAGGGCGATTGATAGATAGAGGGCGATTGATAGATAGAGGGCGCTAGATAGAGTGAGGGTGATAGATAGATAGAGTGAGGGCAATAGTCAGATAGATAGAGTGAGGGCGATAGTTAGATAGATAGAGTGAGGGCGATAGATAGATAGATAGATAGATAGAGTGAGGGCGATAGATAGAGTGAGGGCGATAGATAGTTAGATAGATAGAGTGAGGCAGATAGATAGATAGATAGATAGATAGATAGATAGATAGATAGATAGATAGATAGATAGATAGATAGATAGATAGATAGATAGATAGATTGAGGGCGATAGATAGATAGATAGATAGATAGATAGATAGATAGATAGATAGATAGATAGATAGATAGATAGATAGATAGATAGATAGATAGATAGATAGATAGATTGAGGGCGATAGATAGATAGATAGATAGATAGATAGATAGATAGATAGATAGATAGATAGATAGATAGATAGATAGAGTGAGGGAGATAGATAGATAGATAGAGTGAGGGCGATAGATAGAGTGAGGGCGATAGATAGATAAAGTGAGGGCGATAGATAGATAGATAGATAGATAGATAGATAGATAGATAGATAGATAGATAGATAGATAGATAGATAGATAGATAGATAGATAGATAGATAGATAGATAGATAGATAGATAGATAGATAGATAGATAGATAGAGTGATGGCGATAGATAGTGTGAGGGCGATAGATAGACAGATGGAGTGAGGGCGATAGATAGACAGATAGATAGAGTGAGGGCGATAGATAGATAGACTGACAGATAGAGTGAGTGTGACAGCTTGATAGAGGGTGATAGATAGATAGATAGATAGATAGATAGATAGATAGATAGATAGATAGATAGATAGATAGATAGATAGATAGAGGGCGATTGATAGATAGAGGGCGATTGATAGATAGAGGGCGATAGATAGAGTGAGGGTGATAGATAGATAGAGTGAGGGCAATAGTCAGATAGATAGAGTGAGGGCGATAGTTAGATAGATAGAGTGAGGGCGATAGTTAGATAGATAGAGTGAGGGCGATAGATAGATAGATAGATAGATAGATAGATAGATAGATAGAGTGAGGGCGATAGATAGAGTGAGGGCGATAGATAGTTAGATAGATAGAGTGAGGCCGATAGATAGAGTGAGGCAGATAGATAGATAGATAGATAGATAGATAGATAGATAGATAGATAGATAGATAGATAGATAGATAGATAGATAGATAGATAGATAGATAGATAGATAGATAGATAGATAGATAGATAGATAGATAGATTGAGGGCGATAGATAGATAGATAGATAGATAGATAGATAGATAGATAGATAGATAGATAGATAGATAGATAGATAGATAGATAGATAGATAGATAGATTGAGGGCGATAGATAGATAGATAGATAGATAGATAGATAGATAGATAGATAGATAGATAGATAGATAGATAGATAGATAGAGTGAGGGAGATAGATAGATAGATAGAGTGAGGGCGATAGATAGAGTGAGGGCGATAGATAGATAAAGTGAGGGCGATAGATAGATAGATAGATAGATAGATAGATAGATAGATAGATAGATAGATAGATAGATAGATAGATAGATAGATAGATAGATAGATAGATAGATAGATAGATTGATTGAGGGCGATAGATAGATAGATAGATAGATAGATAGATAGATAGATAGATAGATAGATAGATAGATAGATAGATAGATAGATAGAGTGAGGGCGTTAGATAGAGTGAGGGCGATAGATAGAGTGAGGGCGATAGATAGATAGATAGAGTGAGTGAGGGCGATAGATAAATAGATAGATAGATAGATAGATAGATAGATAGATAGATAGATAGATAGATAGATAGATAGATAGATAGATAGATAGATAGATAGATAGATAGATAGATAGATAGAGTGAGGGCAATAGATAGATAGATAGAGAGAGGGTGATCGAAAGATAGATAGAGTGATGGCGATAGATAGAGTGAGTGCGATAGATAGACAGATGGAGTGAGGGCGCTAGATAGACAGATAAATAGAGTGAGGGCGATAGATAGACAGAGTGATCGATAGATAGACAGATAGAGTGAGGGCGATCAATAGATCGATAGAGTGATGGCGATAGATACAGTGAGTGCGATAGATAGACAGATGGAGTGAGGGCAATAGATAGATAGACTGACAGATAGAGTGAGTGCGATAGATAGATAGAGGGCGATAGATAGATAGAGGGCGATAGATAGATAGAGTGAGGGCAATAGATAGATAGATAGAGTGAGGGCAATCGATAGATAGATAGAGTGATGGTGATAGATAGAGTGAGTGCGATAGATAGACAGATGGAGTGAGGGTGATAGATAGACAGAAAAATAGAGTGAGGGCGATAGATAGACAGAGTGAGGGCGATAGATAGATAAAGTGAGGGTGATAGATAGATAGAGTGAGTGTGATAGATAGATAGAGGGCGATAGATAGATAGCTAGAGGGCGATAGAGAGATAGCTAGAGGGTGATAGATAGATAGAGTGAGGGCAATAGATAGATGGAGTTAGGGCGATAGATAGAGTGAGGGCGATAGATAGATAGAGTGAGTGAGGGAGATAGATAGATAGATAGAGTGAGGGCGATCGATAGAGTGAGGGCGATCGATAGATAGACAGATAGAGTGAGGGCGATCAATAGATAGATAGAGTGATGCCGATAGATAGAGTGAGTGCGACAGATAGACAGATGGAGTGAGGGCGATAGATAGATAGACTGACAGATAGAGTGAGTGTGACAGCTTGATAGAGGGTGATAGATAGATAGATAGATAGATAGATAGATAGATAGATAGAGGGCGATTGATAGATAGAGGGCGATAGATAGACAGATGGAGTGAGGGCGATAGACAGATAGATAGATAGATAGAGTGATGGTGATAGATAGAGTGAGTGTGATAAATAGACAGATGGAGTGAGGGCGATAGATGGATAGACTGACAGATAGAGTGAGTGTGACAGATAGATAGAGGGCGATAGATAGATAGATAGATAGATAGATAGATAGATAGATAGATAGATAGATAGATAGTTAGATAGAGTGAGGGCGATAGATAGATAGATAGATAGATAGATAGATAGATAGATAGATAGATAGATAGATAGATAGATAGATAGATAGATAGATAGATAGATAGATAGATAGATAGATAGAGGGCGATTGATAGATAGAGGGCGATTGATAGATAGAGGGCGCTAGATAGAGTGAGGGTGATAGATAGATAGAGTGAGGGCAATAGTCAGATAGATAGAGTGAGGGCGATAGTTAGATAGATAGAGTGAGGGCGATAGATAGATAGATAGATAGATAGAGTGAGGGCGATAGATAGAGTGAGGGCGATAGATAGTTAGATAGATAGAGTGAGGCAGATAGATAGATAGATAGATAGATAGATAGATAGATAGATAGATAGATAGATAGATAGATAGATAGATAGATAGATAGATAGATAGATAGATAGATAGATAGATTGAGGGCGATAGATAGATAGATAGATAGATAGATAGATAGATAGATAGATAGATAGATAGATAGATAGATAGATAGATAGATAGATCGATAGATATATAGATAGATAGATAGATAGATAGATAGATAGATAGATAGATAGATAGATAGATAGATAGATAGATTGAGGGCGATAGATAGATAGATAGATAGATAGATAGATAGATAGATAGATAGATAGATAGATAGATAGATAGAGTGAGGGAGATAGATAGATAGATAGAGTGAGGGCGATAGATAGAGTGAGGGCGATAGATAGATAAAGTGAGGGCGATAGATAGATAGATAGATAGATAGATAGATAGATAGATAGATAGATAGATAGATAGATAGAGTGATGGCGATAGATAGTGTGAGGGCGATAGATAGACAGATGGAGTGAGGGCGATAGATAGACAGATAGATAGAGTGAGGGCGATAGATAGATAGACTGACAGATAGAGTGAGTGTGACAGCTTGATAGAGGGTGATAGATAGATAGATAGATAGATAGAGGGCGATTGATAGATAGAGGGCGATTGATAGATAGAGGGCGATAGATAGAGTGAGGGTGATAGATAGATAGAGTGAGGGCAATAGTCAGATAGATAGAGTGAGGGCGATAGTTAGATAGATAGAGTGAGGGCGATAGTTAGATAGATAGAGTGAGGGCGATAGATAGATAGATAGATAGATAGATAGATAGAGTGAGGGCGATAGATAGAGTGAGGGCGATAGATAGTTAGATAGATAGAGTGAGGCCGATAGATAGAGTGAGGCAGATAGATAGATAGATAGATAGATAGATAGATAGATAGATAGATAGATAGATAGATAGATAGATAGATAGATAGATAGATAGATAGATAGATAGATAGATAGATAGATAGATAGATAGATAGATAGATAGATAGATTGAGGGCGATAGATAGATAGATAGATAGATAGATAGATAGATAGATAGATAGATAGATAGATAGATAGATAGATAGATAGATAGATAGATAGATAGATAGATAGATAGATAGATTGAGGGCGATAGATAGATAGATAGATAGATAGATAGATAGATAGATAGATAGATAGATAGATAGATAGATAGATAGATAGATAGATAAATAGATAGATAGATAGATAGATAGATAGATAGATAGATAGATAGATAGATAGATAGATAGATAGATAGATAGATAGATAGATAGATAGATAGATAGATAGATAGATAGATAGATAGATTGAGGGCGATAGATAGATAGATAGATAGATAGATAGATAGATAGATAGATAGATAGATAGATAGATAGATAGATAGATAGATTGAGGGCGATAGATAGATAGATAGATAGATAGATAGATAGATAGATAGATAGATAGATAGATAGATAGATAGATAGATAGATAGATAGATAGATAAATAGATAGATAGATAGATAGATAGATAGATAGATAGATAGATAGATAGATAGATAGATAGATAGATAGATAGATAGATAGATAGATAGATAGATAGATAGATAGATAGATAGATAGATAGATAGATAGATAGAGTGAGGGCGTTAGATAGAGTGAGGGCGATAGATAGAGTGAGGGCGATAGATAGATAGATAGAGTGAGTGAGGGCGATAGATAAATAGATAGATAGATAGATAGATAGATAGATAGATAGATAGATAGATAGATAGATAGATAGATAGATAGATAGATAGATAGATAGATAGAGTGAGGGCAATAGATAGATAGATAGAGAGAGGGTGATCGAAAGATAGATAGAGTGATGGCGATAGATAGAGTGAGTGCGATAGATAGACAGATGGAGTGAGGGCGCTAGATAGACAGATAAATAGAGGGAGGGCGATAGATAGACAGAGTGATCGATAGATAGACAGATAGAGTGAGGGCGATCAATAGATCGATAGAGTGATGGCGATAGATAGAGTGAGTGCGATAGATAGACAGATGGAGTGAGGGCAATAGATAGATAGACTGACAGATAGAGTGAGTGCGATAGATAGATAGAGGGCGATAGATAGATAGAGGGCGATAGATAGATAGAGTGAGGGCAATAGATAGATAGATAGAGTGAGGGCAATCGATAGATAGATAGAGTGATGGTGATAGATAGAGTGAGTGCGATAGATAGACAGATGGAGTGAGGGTGATAGATAGACAGAAAAATAGAGTGAGGGCGATAGATAGACAGAGTGAGGGCGATAGATAGATAAAGTGAGGGTGATAGATAGATAGAGTGAGTGTGATAGATAGATAGAGGGCGATAGATAGATAGCTAGAGGGCGATAGATAGATAGCTAGAGGGCGATAGATAGATAGAGTGAGGGCGATAGATAGATGGAGTTAAGGCGATAGATAGAGTGAGGGCGATAGATAGATTGAGTGAGTGAGGGCGATAGATAGATAGAGTGAGGGCGATAGATAGATAGAGTGAGGGCGATCGATAGATAAACAGATAGAGTGAGGGCGATCAATAGATAGACAGAGTGATGGCGATAGATAGAGTGAGTGCGATAGATAGACAGATGGAGTGAGGGCGATAGATAGATAGACTGACAGATAGAGTGAGTGTGACAGATAGATAGACGGCGATAGGTAGATAGATAGATAGATAGATAGATAGATAGATAGATAGATAGATAGATAGATAGATAGATAGAGTGAGGGGGATAGATAGATAGATAGAGTGAGGGCGATAGATAGACAGAGTGAGGGCGATAGATAGATAGAGTGGGGGCGATAGATAGATAGATAGATAGATAGATAGATAGATAGATAGATAGATAGATAGATAGAGTGAGGGCGATAGATAGATAGAGGGCGATAAAAAGATAGCTAGAGTGCGATAGATAGATAGCTAGAGGGTGATAGATAGAGTGAGGGCGATAGATAGATGGAGTTAGGGCGATAGATAGAGTGAAGGCGATAGATAGAGTGAGTGAGGGCGATAGATAGATAGAGTGAGGGCGATCGATAGATAGACAGATAGAGTGAGGGCGATCAATAGATAGATAGAGTGATGGCGATAGATAGAGTGAGTGCGATAGATAAACAGATGGAGTGAGGGCGATAGATAGATAGACTGACAGATAGAGTGAGTGTGACAGATTGATAGAGGGCGATAGATAGATAGATAGATAGATAGATAGAGAGAGAGATATATAGATAGATAGATAGATAGATAGATAGATAGATAGATAGATAGATAGATAGATAGATAGATAGATAGATAGATAGATAGATAGATAGATAGATAGATAGATAGATAGATAGATAGATAGATAGATAGAGGGCGATAGATAGATAGAGTGATGGCGATAGATAGATAGAGTGAGGGCGATAGTCAGATAGATAGAGTGAGGGCGATAGTTAGATAGATAGAGTGCGGTCGATATTTAGATAGATAGAGTGAGGGCGATAGATAGATAGATAGATAGAGTGAGGGCGATAGAGAGATAGATAGAGTGAGGGCGATAGATAGTTAGATAGATAGAGTGAGGGCGATAGATAGATAGAGGGCGATAAATAGATAGCTAGAGGGCGATAGATAGATAGCTAGAGGGTGATAGATAGAGTGAGGGCGATAGATAGATGGAGTTAGGGCGATAGATAGAGTGAAGGCGATAGATAGAGTGAGTGAGGGCGATAGATAGATAGAGTGAGGGCGATCGATAGATAGACAGATGGAGTGAGGGCGATCAATAGATAGATAGAGTGATGGCGATAGATAGAGTGAGTGCGATAGATAAACAGATGGAGTGAGGGCGATAGATAGATAGACTGACAGATAGAGTGAGTGTGACAGATTGATAGAGGGCGATAGATAGATAGATAGATAGATAGAGAGAGAGATATATAGATAGATAGATAGATAGATAGATAGATAGATAGATAGATAGATAGATAGATAGATAGATAGATAGATAGATAGATAGATAGATAGATAGATAGAGGGCGATAGATAGATGGAGTGATGGCGATGGATAGATAGAGTGAGGGCGATAGTCAGATAGATAGAGTGAGGGCGATAGTTAGATAGATAGAGTGCGGTCGATATTTAGATAGATAGAGTGAGGGCGATAGATAGATAGATAGATAGAGTGAGGGCGATAGAGAGATAGATAGAGTGAGGGCGATAGATAGTTAGATAGATAGAGTGAGGCCGATAGATAGAGTGAGGGCGATAGATAGAGTGAGGCAGCTAGATAGATAGATAGATAGATACATAGATAGATAGAGTGAGGGCGATAGATAGATAGATAGATAGATAGATAGATAGATAGATAGATAGATAGATAGATAGATAGATAGATAGATAGATAGATAGATAGAGTGAGGGCAATAGATAGATAGATAGAGTGAGGGTGATCAAAAGATAGATAGAGTGATGGCGATAGATAGAGTGAGTGCGATAGATAGACAGATGGAGTGAGGGTGCTAGATAGACAGATAAATAGAGTGAAGGCGATAGATAGACAGAGTGATCGATAGATAGACAGATAGAGTGAGGGCGATCAATAGATCGATAGAGTGATGGCGATAGATAGAGTGAGTGCGATAGATAGACAGATGGAGTGAGGGCAATAGATAGATAGACTGACAGATAGAGTGAGTGCGATAGATAGATAGAGGGCGATAGATAGATAGAGGGCGATAGATAGAGTGAGGGCAATAGATAGATAGATAGAGTGAGGGCAATCGATAGATAGATAGAGTGATGGCGATAGATAGAGTGAGTGCGATAGATAGACAGATGGAGTGAGGGTGATAGATAGACAGAAAAATAGAGTGAGGGCGATAGATAGACAGAGTGAGGGCGATAGATAGATAAAGTGAGGGTGATAGATAGATAGAGTGAGTGTGATAGATAGATAGAGGGCGATAGATAGATAGCTAGAGGGCGATAGATAGATAGCTAGAGGGCGATAGATAGATAGAGTGAGGGCGATAGATAGATGGAGTTAGGGCGATAGATAGAGTGAGGGTGATAGATAGATTGAGTGAGTGAGGGCGATAGATAGATAGACAGATAGAGTGAGGGCGATCAATAGATAGACAGAGTGATGGCGATAGATAGAGTGAGTGCGATAGATAGACAGATGGAGTGAGGGCGATAGATAGATAGACTGACAGATAGAGTGAGTGTGACAGATAGATAGAGGGCGATAGATAGATAGATAGATAGATAGATAGATAGTTAGATAGAGTGAGGGCGATAGATAGATAGATAGATAGATAGATAGATAGATAGATAGATAGATAGATAGAGTGATGGCGATAGATAGTGTGAGGGCGATAGATAGACAGATGGAGCGAGGGCGATAGATAGACAGATAGATAGAGTGAGGGCGATAGATAGACAGAGTGAGGGAGATAGATAGACAGAGTGAGGACGATAGATAGATAGAGTGAGGGTGATAGCTAGATAGATAGATAGAGTGAGGGCGATAGATAGATAGAGGGCGATAGATAGATAGCTAGAGGGCGATAGAGAGATAGCTAGAGGGTTATAGATAGATAGAGTGAGGGCAATAGATAGATGGAGTTAGGGCGATAGATAGAGTGAGGGCGATAGATAGATAGAGTGAGTGAGGGAGATAGATAGATAGAGTGAGGGCGATCGATAGAGTGAGGGCGATCGATAGATAGACAGATAGAGTGAGGGCGATCAATAGATAGATAGAGTGATGCCGATAGATAGAGTGAGTGCGACAGATAGACAGATGGAGTGAGGGCGATAGATAGATAGACTGACAGATAGAGTGAGTGTGACAGCTTGATAGAGGGTGATAGATAGATAGATAGATAGAGGGCAATTGATAGATAGAGGGCGATAGATAGACAGATGGAGTGAGGGCGATAGACAGATAGATAGATAGATAGAGTGATGGTGATAGATAGAGTGAGTGTGATAAATAGACAGATGGAGTGAGGGCGATAGATGGATAGACTGACAGATAGAGTGAGTGTGACAGATAGATAGAGGGCGATAGATAGATAGATAGATAGATAGATAGATAGATAGATAGATAGATAGATAGATAGATAGATAGATAGTTAGATAGAGTGAGGGCGATAGATAGATAGATAGATAGATAGATAGATAGATAGATAAATAGATAGATAGATAGATAGATAGATAGATAGATAGATAGATAGATAGAGTGATGGCGATAGATAGTGTGAGGGCGATAGATAGACAGATGGAGTGAGGGCGATAGATAGACAGATAGATAGAGTGAGGGCGATAGATAGACAGAGTGAGGGAGATAGATAGACAGAGTGAAGACGATAGATAGATAGAGTGAGGTTGATAGCTAGATAGATAGATAGAGTGAGGGCGATAGATAGATAGAGGGCGATAGATAGATAGCTAGAGGGCGATAGAGAGATAGCTAGAGGGTGATAGATAGATAGAGTGAGGGCAATAGATAGATGGAGTTAGGGCGATAGATAGAGTGAGGGCGATAGATAGATAGAGTGAGTGAGGGAGATAGATAGATAGAGTGAGGGCGATCGATAGATAGAGTGAGGGCGATCGATAGATAGACAGATAGAGTGAGGGCGATCAATAGATAGATAGAGTGATGCCGATAGATAGAGTGAGTGCGATAGATAGATAGATGGAGTGAGGGCGATAGATAGATAGACTGACAGATAGAGTGAGTGTGACAGCTTGATAGAGGGTGATAGATAGATAGATAGATAGATAGATAGATAGATAGATAGATAGATAGATAGATAGATAGATAGATAGATAGAGGGCGATTGATAGATAGAGGGCGATTGATAGATAGAGGGCGATAGATAGAGTGAGGCCGATAGATAGAGTGAGGCCGATAGATAGAGTGAGAGCGATAGATAGAGTAAGGGCGAAAGATAGATAGATAGATAGCTAGCTAGATAGATAGAGTGAGGGCGATAGGTAGATGGATAGAGTGAGGGCGATAGTTAGATAGATAGAGTGAGAGCGATAGATAGAGTGAGGGCGATAGAGTGAGGGCGATAGATAGATAGATAGATAGATAGATAGATAAATAGATAGATAGATAAATAGATAGATATATAGAGTGAGGGCGATCGATAGATAGATAGATAGATAGAGTGATGGCGAAAGATAGAGTGAGGGCGATAGATAGACAGATGGAGTGAGGGCGATAGACAGATAGATAGATAGATAGATAGAGTGATGGCGATAGATAGAGTGAGTGTGATAAATAGACAGATGGAGTGAGGGCGATAGATGGATAGACTGACAGATAGAGTGAGTGTGAAAGATAGATAGAGGGCGATAGATAGATAGATAGATAGATAGATAGATAGATAGATAGATAGATAGATAGATAGATAGATAGATAGATAGATAGTTAGATAGAGTGAGGGCGATAGATAGATAGATAGATAGATAGATAGATAGATAGATAGATAGATAGATAGATAGATAGATAGATAGAGTGATGGCGATAGATAGTGTGAGGGCGATAGATAGACAGATGGAGCGAGGGCGATAGATAGACAGATAGATAGAGTGAGGGCGATAGATAGACAGAGTGAGGGAGAGAGATAGACAGAGTGAGGATGATAGATAGATAGAGTAAGGGTGATAGCTAGATAGATAGATAGAGTGAGGGCGATAGATAGATAGAGGGCGATAGATAGATAGCTAGAGGGCGATAGAGAGATAGCTAGAGGGTGATAGATAGATAGAGTAAGGGCAATAGATAGATGGAGTTAGGGCGATAGATAGAGTGAGGGCGATAGATAGATAGAGTGAGTGAGGGAGATAGATAGATAGATAGAGTGAGGGCGATCGATAGAGTGAGGGCGATCGATAGATAGACAGATAGAGTGAGGGCGATCAATAGATAGATAGAGTGATGCCGATAGATAGAGTGAGTGCGACAGATAGACAGATGGAGTGAGGGCGATAGATAGATAGACTGACAGATAGAGTGAGTGTGACAGCTTGATAGAGGGTGATAGATAGATAGATAGATAGATAGAGGGTGATTGATAGATAGAGGGCGATAGATAGACAGATGGAGTGAGGGCGATAGACAGATAGATAGATAGATAGATAGAGTGATGGTGATAGATAGAGTGAGTGTGATAAATAGACAGATGGAGTGAGGGCGATAGATGGATAGACTGACAGATAGAGTGAGTGTGACAGATAGATAGAGGGCGATAGATAGATAGATAGATAGATAGATAGATAGATAGATAGATAGATAGATAGATAGATAGATAGTTAGATAGAGTGAGGGCGATAGATAGATAGATAGATAGATAGATAGATAGATAGATAGATAGATAGATAGATAGATAGATAGATAGATAGATAGATAGATAGATAGATAGATAGATAGATAGATAGAGGGCGATTGATAGATAGAGGGCGATTGATAGATAGAGGGCGCTAGATAGAGTGAGGGTGATAGATAGATAGAGTGAGGGCAATAGTCAGATAGATAGAGTGAGGGCGATAGTTAGATAGATAGAGTGAGGGCGATAGATAGATAGATAGATAGATAGATAGAGTGAGGGCGATAGATAGAGTGAGGGCGATAGATAGTTAGATAGATAGAGTGAGGCAGATAGATAGATAGATAGATAGATAGATAGATAGATAGATAGATAGATAGATAGATAGATAGATAGATAGATAGATAGATAGATAGATAGATAGATAGATAGATAGATAGATAGATTGATAGATTGAGGGCGATAGATAGATAGATAGATAGATAGATAGATAGATAGATAGATAGATAGATAGATAGATAGATAGATAGATAGATAGATAGAGGGCGATAGATAGATGGAGTGATGGCGATGGATAGATAGAGTGAGGGCGATAGTCAGATAGATAGAGTGAGGGCGATAGTTAGATAGATAGAGTGCGGTCGATATTTAGATAGATAGAGTGAGGGCGATAGATAGATAGATAGATAGAGTGAGGGCGATAGAGAGATAGATAGAGTGAGGGCGATAGATAGTTAGATAGATAGAGTGAGGCCGATAGATAGAGTGAGGGCGATAGATAGAGTGAGGCAGCTAGATAGATAGATAGATAGATAGATAGATACATAGATAGATAGAGTGAGGGCGATAGATAGATAGATAGATAGATAGATAGATAGATAGATAGATAGATAGATAGATAGATAGATAGATAGATAGATAGAGTGAGGGCAATAGATAGATAGATAGAGTGAGGGTGATCAAAAGATAGATAGAGTGATGGCGATAGATAGAGTGAGTGCGATAGATAGACAGATGGAGTGAGGGTGCTAGATAGACAGATAAATAGAGTGCAGGCGATAGATAGACAGAGTGATCGATAGATAGACAGATAGAGTGAGGGCGATCAATAGATCGATAGAGTGATGGCGATAGATAGAGTGAGTGCGATAGATAGACAGATGGAGTGAGGGCAATAGATAGATAGACTGACAGATAGAGTGAGTGCGATAGATAGATAGAGGGCGATAGATAGATAGAGGGCGATAGATAGAGTGAGGGCAATAGATAGATAGATAGAGTGAGGGCAATCGATAGATAGATAGATAGAGTGATGGCGATAGATAGAGTGAGTGCGATAGATAGACAGATGGAGTGAGGGTGACAGATAGACAGAAAAATAGAGTGAGGGCGATAGATAGACAGAGTGAGGGCGATAGATAGATAAAGTGAGGGTGATAGATAGATAGAGTGAGTGTGATAGATAGATAGAGGGCGATAGATAGATAGCTAGAGGGCGATAGATAGATAGCTAGAGGGCGATAGATAGATAGAGTGAGGGCGATAGATAGATGGAGTTAGGGCGATAGATAGAGTGAGGGTGATCGATAGATTGAGTGAGTGAGGGCGATAGATAGATAGACAGATAGAGTGAGGGCGATCAATAGATAGACAGAGTGATGGCGATAGATAGAGTGAGTGCGATAGATAGACAGATGGAGTGAGGGCGATAGATAGATAGACTGACAGATAGAGTGAGTGTGACAGATAGATAGAGGGCGATAGATAGATAGATAGATAGATAGATAGATAGATAGATAGATAGATAGTTAGATAGAGTGAGGGCGATAGATAGATAGATAGATAGATAGATAGATAGATAGATAGATAGATAGATAGATAGATAGATAGATAGATAGATAGATAGATAGATAGATAGATAGATAGATAGATAGAGTGATGGCGATAGATAGTGTGAGGGCGATAGATAGACAGATGGAGCGAGGGCGATAGATAGACAGATAGATAGAGTGAAGGCGATAGATAGACAGAGTGAGGGAGATAGATAGACAGAGTGAGGACGATAGATAGATAGAGTGAGGGTGATAGCTAGATAGATAGATAGAGTGAGGGCGATAGATAGATAGAGGGCGATAGATAGATAGCTAGAGGGCGATAGAGAGATAGCTAGAGGGTGATAGATAGATAGAGTGAGGGCAATAGATAGATGGAGTTAGGGCGATAGATAGAGTGAGGGCGATAGATAGATAGAGTGAGTGAGGGAGATAGATAGATAGAGTGAGGGCGATCGATAGAGTGAGGGCGATCGATAGATAGACAGATAGAGTGAGGGCGATCAATAGATAGATAGAGTGATGCCGATAGATAGAGTGAGTGCGACAGATAGACAGATGGAGTGAGGGCGATAGATAGATAGACTGACAGATAGAGTGAGTGTGACAGCTTGATAGAGGGTGATAGATAGATAGATAGATAGAGGGCAATTGATAGATAGAGGGCGATAGATAGACAGATGGAGTGAGGGCGATAGACAGATAGATAGATAGATAGAGTGATGGTGATAGATAGAGTGAGTGTGATAAATAGACAGATGGAGTGAGGGCGATAGATGGATAGACTGACAGATAGAGTGAGTGTGACAGATAGATAGAGGGCGATAGATAGATAGATAGATAGATAGATAGATAGATAGATAGATAGATAGATAGATAGATAGATAGATAGATAGATAGATAGATAGATAGATAGTTAGATAGAGTGAGGGCGATAGATAGATAGATAGATAGATAGATAGATAGATAGATAGATAGATAGATAGATAGATAGATAGATAGATAGATAGATAGAGTGATGGCGATAGATAGTGTGAGGGCGATAGATAGACAGATGGAGTGAGGGCGATAGATAGACAGATACATAGAGTGAGGGCGATAGATAGACAGAGTGAGGGAGATAGATAGACAGAGTGAGGACGATAGATAGATAGAGTGAGGGTGATAGCTAGATAGATAGATAGAGTGAGGGCGATAGATAGATAGAGGGCGATAGATAGATAGCTAGAGGGCGATAGAGAGATAGCTAGAGGGTGATAGATAGATAGAGTGAGGGCAATAGATAGATGGAGTTAGGGCGATAGATAGAGTGAGGGCGATAGATAGATAGAGTGAGTGAGGGAGATAGATAGATAGAGTGAGGGCGATCGATAGATAGAGTGAGGGCGATCGATAGATAGACAGATAGAGTGAGGGCGATCAATAGATAGATAGAGTGATGCCGATAGATAGAGTGAGTGCGATAGATAGATAGATGGAGTGAGGGCGATAGATAGATAGACTGACAGATAGAGTGAGTGTGATAGCTTGATAGAGGGTGATAGATAGATAGATAGATAGATAGATAGATAGATAGATAGATAGATAGATAGATAGATAGATAGATAGATAGATAGATAGAGGGCGATTGATAGATAGAGGGCGATTGATAGATAGAGGGCGATAGATAGAGTGAGGCCGATAGATAGAGTGAGGCCGATAGATAGAGTGAGAGCGATAGATAGAGTAAGGGCGAAAGATAGATAGATAGATAGCTAGCTAGATAGATAGAGTGAGGGCGATAGGTAGATGGATAGAGTGAGGGCGATAGTTAGATAGATAGAGTGAGGGCGATAGATAGAGTGAGGGCGATAGAGTGAGGGCGATAGATAGATAGATAGATAGATAGATAGATAGATAGATAGATAGATAGATAGATAGATAGATAGATAGATAGATAGATAGATAGATAGATAAATAGATAGATAGATAGAGTGAGGGCGATCGATAGATAGATAGATAGATAGAGTGATGGCGAAAGATAGAGTGAGGGCGATAGATAGACAGATGGAGTGAGGGCGATAGACAGATAGATAGATAGATAGATAGAGTGATGGCGATAGATAGAGTGAGTGTGATAAATAGACAGATGGAGTGAGGGCGATAGATGGATAGACTGACAGATAGAGTGAGTGTGAAAGATAGATAGAGGGCGATAGATAGATAGATAGATAGATAGATAGATAGATAGATAGATAGATAGATAGTTAGATAGAGTGAGGGCGATAGATAGATAGATAGATAGATAGATAGATAGATAGATAGATAGATAGATAGATAGATAGATAGAGTGATGGCGATAGATAGTGTGAGGGCGATAGATAGACAGATGGAGCGAGGGCGATAGATAGACAGATAGATAGAGTGAGGGCGATAGATAGACAGAGTGAGGGAGAGAGATAGACAGAGTGAGGATGATAGATAGATAGAGTGAGGGTGATAGCTAGATAGATAGATAGAGTGAGGGCGATAGATAGATAGAGGGCGATAGATAGATAGCTAGAGGGCGATAGAGAGATAGCTAGAGGGTGATAGATAGATAGAGTGAGGGCAATAGATAGATGGAGTTAGGGCGATAGATAGAGTGAGGGCGATAGATAGATAGAGTGAGTGAGGGAGATAGATAGATAGATAGAGTGAGGGCGATCGATAGAGTGAGGGCGATCGATAGATAGACAGATAGAGTGAGGGCGATCAATAGATAGATAGAGTGATGCCGATAGATAGAGTGAGTGCGACAGATAGACAGATGGAGTGAGGGCGATAGATAGATAGACTGACAGATAGAGTGAGTGTGACAGCTTGATAGAGGGTGATAGATAGATAGATAGATAGATAGATAGATAGATAGATAGATAGATAGAGGGCGATTGATAGATAGAGGGCGATAGATAGACAGATGGAGTGAGGGCGATAGACAGAGTGAGTGTGATAAATAGACAGATGGAGTGAGGGCGATAGATGGATAGACTGACAGATAGAGTGAGTGTGACAGATAGATAGAGGGCGATAGATAGATAGATAGATAGATAGATAGATAGATAGATAGATAGATAGATAGATAGTTAGATAGAGTGAGGGCGATAGATAGATAGATAGATAGATAGATAGATAGATAGATAGATAGATAGATAGATAGATAGATAGATAGATAGATAGATAGATAGATAGATAGATAGATAGATAGATAGAGGGCGATTGATAGATAGAGGGCGATTGATAGATAGAGGGCGCTAGATAGAGTGAGGGTGATAGATAGATAGAGTGAGGGCAATAGTCAGATAGATAGAGTGAGGGCGATAGTTAGATAGATAGAGTGAGGGCGATAGATAGATAGATAGATAGATAGATAGAGTGAGGGCGATAGATAGAGTGAGGGCGATAGATAGTTAGATAGATAGAGTGAGGCAGATAGATAGATAGATAGATAGATAGATAGATAGATAGATAGATAGATAGATAGATAGATAGATAGATAGATAGATTGATAGATTGAGGGCGATAGATAGATAGATAGATAGATAGATAGATAGATAGATAGATAGATAGATAGATAGATAGATAGATTGAGGGCGATAGATAGATAGATAGATAGATAGATAGATAGATAGATAGATAGATAGATAGATAGATAGATAGATAGAGTGAGGGAGATAGATAGATAGATAGAGTGAGGGCGATAGATAGAGTGAGGGCGATAGATAGATAAAGTGAGGGCGATAGATAGATAGATAGATAGATAGATAGATAGATAGATAGATAGATAGATAGATAGATAGATAGATAGATAGATAGATAGAGTGATGGCGATAGATAGTGTGAGGGCGATAGATAGACAGATGGAGTGAGGGCGATAGATAGACAGATAGATAGAGTGAGGGCGATAGATAGATAGACTGACAGATAGAGTGAGTGTGACAGCTTGATAGAGGGTGATAGATAGATAGATAGATAGATAGATAGATAGATAGATAGATAGATAGAGGGCGATTGATAGATAGAGGGCGATTGATAGATAGAGGGCGATAGATAGAGTGAGGGTGATAGATAGATAGAGTGAGGGCAATAGTCAGATAGATAGAGTGAGGGCGATAGTTAGATAGATAGAGTGAGGGCGATAGTTAGATAGATAGAGTGAGGGCGATAGATAGATAGATAGATAGAGTGAGGGCGATAGATAGAGTGAGGGCGATAGATAGTTAGATAGATAGAGTGAGGCCGATAGATAGAGTGAGGCAGATAGATAGATAGATAGATAGATAGATAGATAGATAGATAGATAGATAGATAGATAGATAGATAGATAGATAGATAGATAGATAGATAGATAGATAGATAGATAGATAGATAGATAGATAGATAGATAGATAGATAGATTGAGGGCGATAGATAGATAGATAGATAGATAGATACATAGATAGATAGATAGATAGATAGATAGATAGATAGATAGATAGATAGATAGATAGATAGATAGATAGATAGATAGATAGATAGATAGATAGATAGATAGATTGAGGGCGATAGATAGATAGATAGATAGATAGATAGATAGATAGATAGATAGATAGATAGATAGATAGATAGATAGATAGATAGAGTGAGGTAGATAGATAGATAGATAGATAGATAGAGTGAGGGCGATAGATAGAGTGAGGGCGATAGATAGATAAAGTGAGGGCGATAGATAGATAGATAGATAGATAGATAGATAGATAGATAGATAGATAGATAGATAGATAGATAGATAGATAGATAGATAGATAGATAGATAGATAGATAGATAGATAGATAGATAGATAGATAGATAGATAGATAGATAGATAGATAGATAGAGTGAGGGCGTTAGATAGAGTGAGGGCGATAGATAGAGTGAGGGCGATAGATAGATAGATAGAGTGAGTGAGGGCGATAGATAAATAGATAGATAGATAGATAGATAGATAGATAGATAGATAGATAGATAGATAGATAGATAGATAGATAGATAGATAGATAGATAGATAGATAGAGTGAGGGCAATAGATAGATAGATAGAGAGAGGGTGATCGAAAGATAGATAGAGTGATGGCGATAGATAGAGTGAGTGCGATAGATAGACAGATGGAGTGAGGGCGCTAGATAGACAGATAAATAGAGTGAGGGCGATAGATAGACAGAGTGATCGATAGATAGACAGATAGAGTGAGGGCGATCAATAGATCGATAGAGTGATGGCGATAGATAGAGTGAGTGCGATAGATAGACAGATGGAGTGAGGGCAATAGATAGATAGACTGACAGATAGAGTGAGTGCGATAGATAGATAGAGGGCGATAGATAGATAGAGGGCGATAGATAGATAGAGTGAGGGCAATAGATAGATAGATAGAGTGAGGGCAATCGATAGATAGATAGAGTGATGGTGATAGATAGAGTGAGTGCGATAGATAGACAGATGGAGTGAGGGTGATAGATAGACAGAAAAAAAGAGTGAGGGCGATAGATAGACAGAGTGAGGGCGATAGATAGATAAAGTGAGGGTGATAGATAGATAGAGTGAGTGTGATAGATAGATAGAGGGCGATAGATAGATAGCTAGAGGGCGATAGATAGATAGCTAGAGGGCGATAGATAGATAGAGTGAGGGCGATAGATAGATGGAGTTAAGGCGATAGATAGAGTGAGGGCGATAGATAGATTGAGTGAGTGAGGGCGATAGATAGATAGAGTGAGGGCGATAGATAGATAGAGTGAGGGCGATCGATAGATAAACAGATAGAGTGAGGGCGATCAATAGATAGACAGAGTGATGGCGATAGATAGAGTGAGTGCGATAGATAGACAGATGGAGTGAGGGCGATAGATAGATAGACTGACAGATAGAGTGAGTGTGACAGATAGATAGACGGCGATAGGTAGATAGATAGATAGATAGATAGATAGATAGATAGATAGATAGATAGATAGATAGATAGATAGATAGATAGATAGATAGAGTGAGGGGGATAGATAGATAGATAGAGTGAGGGCGATAGATAGACAGAGTGAGGGCGATAGATAGATAGAGTGGGGGCGATAGATAGATAGATAGATAGATAGATAGATAGATAGATAGATAGATAGATAGATAGATAGATAGATAGATAGATAGATAGATAGATAGATAGATAGAGTGAGGGCGATAGATAGATAGAGGGCGATAAAAAGATAGCTAGAGGGCGATAGATAGATAGCTAGAGGGTGATAGATAGAGTGAGGGCGATAGATAGATGGAGTTAGGGCGATAGATAGAGTGAAGGCGATAGATAGAGTGAGTGAGGGCGATAGATAGATAGAGTGAGGGCGATCGATAGATAGACAGATAGAGTGAGGGCGATCAATAGATAGATAGAGTGATGGCGATAGATAGAGTGAGTGCGATAGATAAACAGATGGAGTGAGGGCGATAGATAGATAGACTGACAGATAGAGTGAGTGTGACAGATTGATAGAGGGCGATAGATAGATAGATAGATAGATAGAGAGAGAGATATATAGATAGATAGATAGATAGATAGATAGATAGATAGATAGATAGATAGATAGATAGATAGATAGATAGATAGATAGATAGATAGATAGATAGATAGATAGATAGATAGATAGATAGATAGAGTGATGGCGATAGATAGATAGAGTGAGGGCGATAGTCAGATAGATAGAGTGAGGGCGATAGTTAGATAGATAGAGTGCGGTCGATACTTAGATAGATAGAGTGAGGGCGATAGATAGATAGATAGATAGAGTGAGGGCGATAGAGAGATAGATAGAGTGAGGGCGATAGATAGTTAGATAGATAGAGTGAGGGCAATAGATAGATAGAGGGCGATAAATAGATAGCTAGAGGGCGATAGATAGATAGCTAGAGGGTGATAGATAGAGTGAGGGCGATAGATAGATGGAGTTAGGGCGATAGATAGAGTGAAGGCGATAGATAGAGTGAGTGAGGGCGATAGATAGATAGAGTGAGGGCGATCGATAGATAGACAGATAGAGTGAGGGCGATCAATAGATAGATAGAGTGATGGCGATAGATAGAGTGAGTGCGATAGATAAACAGATGGAGTGAGGGCGATAGATAGATAGACTGACAGATAGAGTGAGTGTGACAGATTGATAGAGGGCGATAGATAGATAGATAGATAGATAGATAGATAGATAGATAGATAGATAGATAGATAGATAGATAGATAGATAGATAGATAGATAGATAGATAGATAGATAGATAGATAGATAGATAGATAGATAGATAGATAGATAGATAGATAGATAGAGGGCGATAGATAGATGGAGTGATGGCGATGGATAGATAGAGTGAGGGCGATAGTCAGATAGATAGAGTGAGGGCGATAGTTAGATAGATAGAGTGCGGTCGATATTTAGATAGATAGAGTGAGGGCGATAGATAGATAGATAGATAGAGTGAGGGCGATAGAGAGATAGATAGAGTGAGGGCGATAGATAGTTAGATAGATAGAGTGAGGCCGATAGATAGAGTGAGGGCGATAGATAGAGTGAGGCAGCTAGATAGATAGATAGATAGATACATAGATAGATAGAGTGAGGGCGATAGATAGATAGATAGATAGATAGATAGATAGATAGATAGATAGATAGATAGATAGATAGATAGAGTGAGGGCAATAGATAGATAGATAGAGTGAGGGTGATCAAAAGATAGATAGAGTGATGGCGATAGATAGAGTGAGTGCGATAGATAGACAGATGGAGTGAGGGTGCTAGATAGACAGATAAATAGAGTGAAGGCGATAGATAGACAGAGTGATCGATAGATAGACAGATAGAGTGAGGGCGATCAATAGATCGATAGAGTGATGGCGATAGATAGAGTGAGTGCGATAGATAGACAGATGGAGTGAGGGCAATAGATAGATAGACTGACAGATAGAGTGAGTGCGATAGATAGATAGAGGGCGATAGATAGATAGAGGGCGATAGATAGAGTGAGGGCAATAGATAGATAGATAGAGTGAGGGCAATCGATAGATAGATAGAGTGATGGCGATAGATAGAGTGAGTGCGATAGATAGACAGATGGAGTGAGGGTGATAGATAGACAGAAAAATAGAGTGAGGGCGATAGATAGACAGAGTGAGGGCGATAGATAGATAAAGTGAGGGTGATAGATAGATAGAGTGAGTGTGATAGATAGATAGAGGGCGATAGATAGATAGCTAGAGGGCGATAGATAGATAGCTAGAGGGCGATAGATAGATAGAGTGAGGGCGATAGATAGATGGAGTTAGGGCGATAGATAGAGTGAGGGTGATAGATAGATTGAGTGAGTGAGGGCGATAGATAGATAGACAGATAGAGTGAGGGCGATCAATAGATAGACAGAGTGATGGCGATAGATAGAGTGAGTGCGATAGATAGACAGATGGAGTGAGGGCGATAGATAGATAGACTGACAGATAGAGTGAGTGTGACAGATAGATAGAGGGCGATAGATAGATAGATAGATAGATAGATAGATAGATAGATAGATAGATAGATAGATAGATAGATAGATAGATAGATAGATAGATAGATAGAGTGAGGGCGATAGATAGACAGAGTGAGGGCGATAGATAGATAGAGTGAGGGCGATAGATAGCTAGATAGATAGATAGATAGATAGATAGATAGATAGATAGAGTGAGGGCGATAGATAGATAGAGGGCGATAAATAGATAGCTAGAGGGCGATAGATAGATAGCTAGAGGGTGATAGATAGAGTGAGGGCGATAGATAGATGGAGTTAGGGCGATAGATAGAGTGAAGGCGATAGATAGATAGAGTGAGTGAGGGAGATAGATAGATAGAGTGAGGGCAATCGATAGATAGACAGATAGAGTGAGGGCGATCAATAGATAGATAGAGTGATGGCGATATATAGGGTGAGTGCGATAGATAAACAGATGGAGTGAGGGCGATAGATAGATAGACTGACAGATAGAGTGAGTGTGACAGATTGATAGAGGGCGATAGATAGATAGATAGATAGATAGATAGATAGATAGATAGATAGATAGATAGATAGATAGATAGATAGATAGATAGATAGATAGATAGATAGATAGATAGATAGATAGATAGATAGATAGATAGATAGAGGGCGATAGATAGATAGAGTGAGGGCGATAGTCAGATAGATAGAGTGAGGGCGATAGTTAGATAGATAGAGTGAGGTCGATAGTTAGATAGATAGAGTGAGGACGATAGATAGATAGATAGATAGAGTGAGGGCGATAGATAGATAGATAGAGTGAGGGCGATAGATAGTTAGATAGATAGAGTGAGGCCGATAGATAGAGTGAGGCCGATAGATAGAGTGAGGCAGCTAGATAGATAGATAGTTAGATACATAGATAGATAGATAGATAGAGTGAGGGCGATAGATAGATAGATAGATAGATAGATAGATAGATAGATAGATAGATAGATAGATAGATAGATAGATAGATAGATAGATAGATAGATAGATAGATAGATAGATAGAGTGAGGGCGATAGATAGATAGAGTGAGGGCGATAGATAGATAGATAGATAGATAGATAGATAGATAGATAGATAGATAGATAGATAGATAGATAGATAGATAGATAGATAGATAGATAGATAGATAGATAGATAGATAGATAGATAGATAGATAGATAGATAGATAGATAGATAGATAGATAGATAGATAGAGTGAGGGCGATAGATAGATAGAGGGCGATAAATAGATAGCTAGAGGGCGATAGATAGATAGCTAGAGGGTGATAGATAGAGTGAGGGCGATAGATAGATGGAGTTAGGGCGATAGATAGAGTGAAGGCGATAGATAGATAGAGTGAGTGAGGGAGATAGATAGATAGAGTGAGGGCGATCGATAGATAGACAGATAGAGTGAGGGCGATCAATAGATAGATAGAGTGATGGCGATATATAGAGTGAGTGCGATAGATAAACAGATGGAGTGAGGGCGATAGATAGATAGACTGACAGATAGAGTGAGTGTGACAGATTGATAGAGGGCGATAGATAGATAGATAGATAGATAGATAGATAGATAGATAGATAGATAGATAGATAGATAGATAGATAGATAGATAGATAGATAGATAGATAGATAGATAGATAGATAGATAGATAGATAGATAGATAGATAGATAGAGGGCGATAGATAGATAGAGTGAGGGCGATAGTCAGATAGATAGAGTGAGGGCGATAGTTAGATAGATAGAGTGAGGTCGATAGTTAGATAGATAGAGTGAGGGCGATAGATAGATAGATAGATAGAGTGAGGGCGATAGATAGATAGATAGAGTGAGGGCGATAGATAGTTAGATAGATAGAGTGAGGCCGATAGATAGAGTGAGGCCGATAGATAGAGTGAGGCAGCTAGATAGATAGATAGTTAGATACATAGATAGATAGATAGATAGATAGAGTGAGGGCGATAGATAGATAGATAGATAGATAGATAGATAGATAGATAGATAGATAGATAGATAGATAAATAGATAGATAGATAGATAGATAGATAGATAGATAGATAGATAGACAGAGTGAGGGCGATAGATAGATAGATAGGTAGAGTGAGGGCGATAGATAGATAGATAGATAGATAGATAGATAGATAGATAGATAGATAGATAGATAGATAGATAGATAGATAGATAGATAGATAGATAGATAGATAGATAGATAGATAGAGTGAGGGCGATAGAGTGAGGGCGATAGATAGAGTGGGGGCGATAGATAGATAGAGTGAGAGCGATAGAGTGAGGGCGATAGATAGAGTGAGGGCGATAGATAGATAGATAGATAGATAGATAGATAGATAGATAGATAGATAGATAGATAGATAGATAGAGTGAGGGCGATAGATAGATAGATAGATAGATAGATAGATAGATAGATAGATAGATAGATAGATAGATAGATAGATAGATAGATAGATAGATAGATAGATAGATAGATAGAGTGAGGGCGATATATAGATAGATAGATAGATAGATAGATAGATAGATAGATAGATAGATAGATAGATAGATAGATAGATAGATAGATAGATAGATAGATAGATAGAGTGAGGGCGATAGATAGATAGATAGATAGATAGATAGATAGATAGATAGATAGATAGATAGATAGATAGATAGATAGATAGATAAATAGATAGATAGATAGATAGAGATAGATAGATAGATAGAGGGAGGGTGATAAATAGATCACTTTATCTCCTGGTGCCAAATAAAAATGAATGTGTCCTCATGTAATGCAACTGGAGTTTGCACAATAGAAAATTCCATTAAAAAAAAAAATGGTGGATCCGAAAGCTCACTCTCTGTATATTGTTAGCAATAGATCTGTTTGACAGCTGAGTTAAAAAAAACTCATCTCTGTAACACAAAATTACCTTATTTAAGGACTGTACATATCTTTTTTATTATAATCTTATCTTGTGCTGCTATAGAAAATTCCCTTCACTGTCATTACTTTTCCAAAAGCCAATATTGTTCTTTAATAATTCTCTAGACAATTATGACAAATATGTTTAGCATACACAGCATTTCTGCTTAGACTTTCAAACTATCTACATGCCATGTCATACCATGAATGAGATGTTATCTTTCTTGAAAACTGTACCTGGACAGTAAACACCAAGGTGGCGGAATGAAAGCCCGTCTGATTGGGGTGATGTAATATTAAAACATTACTTTGATCTCTTTTTGCACATTCTCTTTATTGTGCATAGGTGACCTTGGGCGATAACTGGAAGTCGTTTAATAAACTGTGAAGGACGCATATCATGATTCATGAGACACTTGGACTTAAACTGCCACCGACTGCCTCTTCTTGCTTGCATGTAACTCAGGAAAAATGCTTTCAACAGATGTGCCCGACCAAGTATTTTCCCACCCGCCCATGAAAGGCATTCCATTCTCCCACAGTCACAATGTCTTGCGGTTTAAAAGCATCATGGGAAATGGGGTTGCGTGGAATAGGCCTGACCTGAGAGTTACCACTTAGGTAATGGTGGGCTATTTAAAGAGGAGTCCGATCACTTGAAAAGTAAAACAGCGTTAACAGCCCCCTCGTGTAAACACAAAAGTCGGAGAAGCTTTTAAAGCCAACGTCTTGGCTGCAACAGAGGGAGGGCTGGAGTGGCAGGGTGGGAGGAGTGCAGGGGTAGGGGAAGAGTGACAGAACAGACCTAGCTGGATTGTTGAGGTGTATCACTGGTGCAAAAAAGTAAAAGAAATGTACAGTTGTAAACACGGCACTAGTGCAATTGACAATCTTTAAAACTACTGCAAGAGAAAGGTCACGTTTAGTGCACCAAATGGTTTATTACGATATCAGAGTAATCAACCATTAGCGCGTATCGGAAAAAGGGACCATCCAATCAGAGTCCTCGGAATGCAGTTTAAGACTACCCTCTTTTTCACTTTTACTATAGAGTTTATTGCAGAATACTAGAAGGGGTACCAGCCCTGCACATTGGCATGGACGCCATTTGATGTCAACAAACATGGGGTCAAGTTTGAAATGACGGATGGAAAGGAAAAAAACAAACAATCGCAATGTCAACAAGCATGGGAAAACACGGCCGCGATGCCGTGAAAGTGATCGATGGTGAGACGGCCGGCCGTCAGAAGCGCTCTGTGGTGGGGGAGGGGCAGTTTTGAGAGGCGCACAGGGACAATCGTGGGTGCATGGTAAGGAGAACAAGCTCTCGGCATTGCAGGGGCGGGAGAGCGCATTCCTTTGAAGTCTGATGCTGAGGCCAATGGTGTTTGATGTGCATGCGCCTGGCTCACATGAACTGTCCCCGATCCGCAGCAGTTTGGGTAGACTTTTGAAAGCCTCACTATAATCTCGACAAACAAGCATTGCTAAAGCAATGCTGTAGGTCGAGACCTAAAAACATAGATGCCGCTGTCACCTGTTTCTGAACACTGGAGGGCCTCCCTGAAGTACTGAAAAAAAAATGAATATCATAAAACCCCATGGTGAGTGTAAAGGCAGTTTAGGTCTGTGCAAGATCATGTGCCCCAGTAAACATTAATCAAAATATCCTCAGCAAACGAATGGATAAAAAACATAATTAAAAGCGAGTTCCTAGTGTTTTTGATATCTCTGTGCTTCTAAAGTATATTTTTTCGTTTTGGAATTTTAATTTCCTATTTAATTACTAGTCCTATAAGCTTCAAATTACTTTTTTTTTAAGCGTTTTTATATAGCGCGGACTTTACCCAAAGGTGTCAGCGCTTCACAATAGAAACAGTAATGATACATGAGGAGAGAATTACACGAAAACAAATTACACAAAAGCAAATGTTAAGTTACATGAGGCAAAAGTGACAATTGTGAGCAAACAAAATACAAGAGGTAGCAAATGGTACATTACGGGAGGAAAAAGTGGCATGTGTGCAAGTTACAAAAGCGTACAAAGTACAAGTAGAGGTATAATACTGCAAAAAATGGCAGACACTCAAGCACAAGAACAAACGTTACGTAGGCAATGGTGCCAATTGTCATCATTCAGCTCCTTTATTCGAACTAAAGGTTGCTATCTGCGAATGTGGGCCACTTGTTTTGGCTGCCCGGGCCGATTGCGACCCCAGTGCAACCCTGGGAATCGTCCGGAGGGCGCCAGCGCGCGGGTGTCACTGTGGGGTTGGCAGGTTGCGGTGCCGGAGTGGAGGGTGCAAAGGTGTTTCGGTGGCAGTGTATGCCGAGGTTATCGTTGGTAGTTGTGTAGGGAGTGTTTGTGTGAGGGATGGCATTGTTTTGGAGAGCCAGTGTGGGAGTGCCAGTGTGCGGGTATGATGCATTGGAGTGTCGCTGCGGACCCTGGCATCAGTGTGGCTGCTCGAGTGTGCTGAAGGGGTGGGGGTCACTCGGCCTGTGGTGGTCGGGTCCTGCCCAGTGTTCTCAGGTATGTGCCTCCGCTTCCTCCCTCGTCCAGGGTTCAGAGGGCACGGTACATCGAGTGCTGCCGCATTCCTTCCCCTGGCACCGCCCCACGGCTCCGCGGCTCCCCCGACATTCCACACTGAAGGCATTCCAGGTGCCTGCCGCCCCCCGGCCCTGGGAGAGGCGCGGGCAGGGGATGAGCGCGCGGAGCAGTGTCTACCCCTGGGGCAGTACGGGAGCCCCGTCCAGGGGCAAGAACGAGAGGCGGTGACTGGCGCGTCCAGGGCCGTCTAGAGGCGCAGCACTGAGGAACATCACCCGGCACAGGAGGACAGCAGACAGGCAGGGATACTGCTGGAAGGCAGCAGGCCCACAGGCGCTACATACATTCATTCCAGGCACCTAGGGGGCAAACCCGAGGCAGGCCGAGGGGAAACACCTCGGTGCAGCACTCTGCGGCGTGTACATCACCAGGAGACGTCTCCCAAAGACACAGGGAATGGAATCCAGGTGCATCTGTCGGGGCAGTACCCGGGAGCACCGCTAAATACTTAACATACTACTACTCAGCAGCAGGACAGTGGTAACACCTACAGGTATTACCTAGAGGCACCCAGGATGAGCGTTAAGAATCTTATAGGCACCTTTAACGTGCAAGCTGCCCAGAGGCAGCCCCCATGAGCGCCACTAGGGTGACTGACTCCCTCCGGGTCCCCAGGGACTCTGTCTCCATCACTGAACTTTTCACCAACAAATCACTGTTTTTAGGTGTGTTAGACTAATTAGCTCAATATGGGCAATTCAAGACTACAACCCCCAGAATGCAGTAGGTTATCATAGGAAAGTCAAGGACTTGAAACAGTTTCCGTGAGGGAGGCGGTTGTCCCAGGCATCTCAGGGCAGCAGCAGCACCGTAGAGCAACAACCGCAGGCAGCAGCCAGGGACGTGAGGCACGGCCGATGGTACACTTGGGGGAAATGCAGCTGACAAACAGAAGCAGTGAAGTGGGGCCAGTAAGAACGTTTGCGCAGGACTGCAGACAGGAAGCAGAATTCAGAGCAGCGCCCACACGCACCAGCAACTGGCAGCACCCACGGAAAGCAGCCAGGATCACAAACAGCAGTCACTCTCCCACACAGCACCCACTGGCAGAACCTCGGACACCACTCATAGATATCACCCCGATGGCACACACATGAGGCAGCATTGTGGGGGAGTGGCAATGGACACAGCCCAGGGACAACACCAATGCCTACAGGTACCACCTAAGGACAGCACTCAGAGAGAAGAGAGAACACACAGTGACAGTACTTATAGTACAGATGCCAGGAAAACACCCACCCTGGGACCAACCACCTCCTAGTCCACCACCCGCAGCCACTACCCAGAAACAGCACCCACTTGCACCACAGGGGGCCTGCATTCACTACTCTAAGACACAGTTAACTGGCATCATGCATGGGCAGATGAAAAACTCAACTGGCAGAACCAGGGACTGCTGAGAGCGTGTGATAGGGGGGAAACTCACTAACAAAACTTTCACTACCAGCCTGTGTATCTGCCCACCCCAACTGCGAGAAGAAAAGATAGAAACTCTGTGAGATTTGGTCAAAAATCACTGGAGAAAAAAACAAAAACACAAGAAACCAAGAGGGGGAAGTGAGAAGCAAGAGAGAGAAGGGAGTGGAACCAGAGAGACAAGGGAGAAGAAAAACAAGCATTGGGAAGGCCGGGAAGTCTTTATTTTTGTTAGGGGGAGTTTTTGGATTTTGCTTATGTTGTGCCTACCGGTCCTCTTATTGAGGCAACACCTCGGGCTGGAAAAAATGTGGAATCTGAGTTTTGGGCACCTTTGCTGAGACAAGGCGAGGATGAGAGGGGAGACAAGGTGAGGATGAGAGAGGGGAGACAAGGTGAGGATGAGAGAGGAGACAAGGTGAGGATGAGAGGGGAGACAAGGTGAGGATGAAAGGGGAGACAAGGTGAGGATGAGAGAGGGGAGACAAGGTGAGGATGAGAGGGGAGACAAGGTGAGGATGAAAGGGGAGACAAGGTGGAGATGAGAGGGGAGACAGGGTGAGGATGAGAGAGGGGAGACAAGGTGAGGATGAGAGGGGAGACAAGGTGAGGATGAAAGGGGAGACAAGGTGAGGATGAGAGAGGGGAGACAAGGTGAGGATGAGAGGGGAGACAAGGTGAGGATGAGAGGGGAGACAAGGTGAGGATGAAAGGGGAGACAAGGTGGAGATGAGAGGGGAGACAGGGTGAGGATGAGAGAGGGGAGACAAGGTGAGGATGAGAGGGGAGACAAGGTGAGGATGAGAGGGGAGACAAGGTGAGGATGAGAGAGGGGAGACAAGTTGAGGATGAGAGGGGAGACAAGGTGAGGATGAGAGAGGGGAGACAAGGTGAGGATGAGAGGGGAGACAAGGTGAGGAAGAGAGGGGAGACAAGGTGAGGATGAGAGGGGAGACAAGGTGAGGATGAGAGGGGAGACAAGGTGAGGATGAGAGAGGGGAGACAAGGTGAGGATGAGAGAGGGGAGACAAGGTGAGGATGAGAGGGGAGACAAGGTGAGGAAGAGAGGGGAGACAAGGTGAGGATGAGAGGGGAGACAAGGTGAGGATGAGAGGGGAGACAAGGTGAGGATGAGAGGGGAGACACGGTGAGGATGAGAGGGGAGACAAGGTGAGGATGAGAGGGGAGTCAAATCATGTAAAGGTACCTGAAATTGAAAATCAACATTTAGCGCTATACTTTAGCAGTTATAAAGAAGGGAAAAGGGGAGAAGAAAGGAAAAAGGTAAAGGGAAAGACGGTGTTTTAAGGAGGTTAGGGTTAGAAGAAAGAAATAGAGTGTTAAGAGGGAGTGAGAGCGAAGAGAAGAAAAGGGCTGTGAGCCAGTAACATCGAATAGCCAGTGCAGTGAGGCTGTGAGTGTATTGCAGGAGTGAAATACAAAAAATAACTGAGGAAGTGATCAGGATGAGAGAGTGTAGTTCTAAACCGAAAGAGGAAATGGTTGCAAGGAACAGAGAGGAACCAGTGCAGTGAGGAAGTGGTACAGAGGAGAGTGCAGCGGGCAGGTGACAGCAAAAAAGCCATGAGCGGAGGATGGCAAGGTGTGGTGAGAGTGTGAACAGGAGCAATGTGTGAAAGTAAATAAGGGTTGGACAAATGAGAGCCCTGAGGGAGAAGGTGTAGAGGATGTGAGAGAGAGGAAAAGGTGCAGTGAAGGAACAAACGGATTTTATAAAGTGGGAGAGTAAACTAACAGCAGAAAAAAAGTTGGGGAGAAAGATGTTGGAGAGGAGTATAAAGTGTGTGGTGAGTAACTGACTGGGCAAAGAAAGAGGGTGGCGAGGAAACCGAGTTAAGTGGGGATACACAAAACACGTATATTATCTTGGGCCACCAAAAAAAAAACCCCAATGTAGTGGGTACCATGTAGGTTGGGCACGAATGATGCATTTGACTGAGAACTGTGTCCTGGGACTGTAAGTGATACAACAGCAGAGAGGAGCATCCGACAGAGATGGTAAGAGTTGGCCCAAGCAGGGAATCGGCTAGCACAGTAAAAGGAGGGCCACTGGAATTATGCAGAACTGAAGGCTGAAATAAGGCGGCAGTGTGACTAAATTATGAATAATCTGGCTCCCCTTTTTTAAAAACAGCTCAGCAGAGCAGTATATTACATTTAACATGCATTATTTACGTGTCTCTTTAAAGTGATGTAGGATTTGTGATAATAGAGAAAGATGAAACACATAAAACATATTACTTGTCTAAACTCTGAGTGTCTATGTTAAAATGACTGCGGTTTTGAGATGAGTGTCTTTGATTTAAAGATTAAATAGCTAATTTAAAAAATCGTGACAAGGGAATCGTTCTATCCACCGCGTTTGGATTACTCTTAAGTGCACCTTGTTTTAGTTTACTGCTGCAGACAAAAAAAGTCCTTTCTATGTCCATCAAACGGTGAAGCTTTCATTTGCTGAGCCACACTGTAACTTTTTAAATGGCAGCTCTGCATGCAAAGACTGAAGGTGAGCAGTTTACATCCATGAAGTTTCTGAGGGTAGGCGCTGCATCTCGTGTGAGGAAAATTTAATGACATGTGATCCGTTTGCGGTAGAAACTATTTTTTGTGGTTAATGCAGAAAACGTATATTACTTATGCTTAAAGTTATCCAACCCCACGTCATCAGTTTCCCTTGGCCCTGAGTAATCGGAACAGAGACTATGGTGCAGGGATCTGTGGAAGGGACAAGCCACAACCAGGAGCATAAAGCACTGAAAATACAGTGATGGACTCTGACAGCCAGAACGGAAAGTGTCTGAATCTTAAGTGCTGGAGCGAGCAGGACATCACAGAAACTTTCCACTTGAAGCACTTATTGTAACCTTAATGACACTGTGCACTTGCACAAAACATGCCACATTCCTTGCACTAGGACACAACTGTCACCTCGGAAAGCAGCAGGATCCGCAGCAAGTCTCTGCCAGAATTCCCCACTGAGGATAGACCAACTCAGGAAGCAGGAAGGAGCACACGAAAAGAACAGCCAGAGAGGCACGTGGATTGGAAAACGATGCGAATCATAAACTGTGGGTGCAAAGTGAGAGAGGTTTCAGATCTGGGTCAGGCTAGAAACTGGAGCAAAGTATGGCAACACGAGAGGACGTTGCAAGCGAATGTCGGCCCCGGGGGAATTGAAGGTTGCAGACCAGTCTTCCCCCAGGGTGCTTCGTGCAGGCCGCAGGACAGGGTGGTGATAGGCTAGCTAGAGGGAAGGGGCAGGTTAGGTTGTGGGCTACGTAGGAGAGGCATATCCAGCATCTTCTTGACGCCAAGCACCACCGGGAGGGGAAGTGTTTAACAAGGTACCCCCGCCCACCCTGCACGTGGTAGGAGGTTTGCTGGTGATGGCTGATTCACAGTGGGTTGTCATTTTAGGGCAGGTTGCAGGGCATGGCGGTATTTTGGGGGTGGTGAGTCACATGTGGGCATTTCCATCGATGGGGTGGGGAGGAATGAAGCACAGGTGACTGAAGCCGGGGCTCAGGATGTGACGAGAAGGGAAGGCTCTTCCAGGGGGGATGTTTGTAGGGCAAGTGAAGGAGTGACTGGGTGTATGGAACGAGGTCAGTGAGTGAAAGAGGGAAAAATTAAGTAAAGGATATGGACTTGTTGGGAAATTGGAAGCGGGCGAGTTGTAAGTGGTGCGGGAGAATGGAACTACCTGGGTCTATGTCAAGATTCATAATGTTGAGATATTGTTAAAGTTAATAAAGTTCAGTAGAATGTTAGCAGCCCTGTCCTTATAAATGGCCTTTTACGCTAATACAACAACATGGAGTGTGGTTTTGCACAAATAAGGGGTGGAAACAGACATAAGAAAGGAGACTGTAAGAAGGCTCAAATCCAGACCCAGAACAGGGAAAACAAAACGAGCCTGTGCATAATATCTTCAAGGTATAAGATGACCCCAAGTCTGATGGGTGCCATGTTTGAGCGCAGCTGGCATAGATGTAGTCCCTTGACTAAAGCTTGCATGCCAGACAGTGAGAGCAAAAAGATCATGGAGATCGCAAAAGACTGTCGGTGAGAGTGCTTACAGGAGGTCATTCAGAGAGCACATAGTGAGAAAGAAAAGAAGAGAGCGCAGCGAGACATGTATGCCTTTGGCAGGTACTCACAGATTCACTGTGCCAGGGGGGCACGACTCTCTCGCTGGCACCTCCATCAGGTCCACTCGTGAACAGTTGACGGTTGAGGAGCTGCAGACACAGCCAGACGGGCAGGGCTTGCCAGCCTGGGCAGCCTCTGGTGCCACTTCAGGCGAGACATCGCATCCTGCAGCATCATGGCATCCTGCAGGTGCCACTGGTACCACCTGCCCTCCGCTGGCACCCGCGTCCCCAGGGCCTTGGCTCTTGTGCAGTGCGACTGGGCTCTCGCTCCTGGATAGTGCCCCCGCAGGCCCTGCTGCTCCTGGGCTCCGGCTCACTTCAAGTGGTTGCGGCCTACCGGTTCTCCCGCCTGGGTCCTGGCTCGGGGGCACTGCCCCCAGGTTGGCCGCGAAAGGGTCTGCTGCCGCCTCTGGAGGGCTCTTGACAGGTCTGGTCTCTTCCCTTCTGCAGAGGACGCCAGGGCAGGCGATCACCAGCAAAACTAAGATCAAATGTCCCGCACCTTGCCTCCCACCTGGGCTCAGAAGACCCCCTAGAAAGAAAGGTCTCAGCGCCGCCCTGTGGTAGGGCATTGTCTGGGCACAGCTGCAGCGTAGGGGCCTACAGCAGCCGGGCTGTGACCTCCTGAACCCTTCCCATAATCCTCCCTTCCCTTCCAGCCTGACTTCTGTGTACCCTCTGCCCCTGAATCACTAGCATGCCAAGTTACCTTCTGCCTCTCAGCCTTGCCTTACACTGCCAGTAATGTCCCACCCTTGCTCCCTGCCCTCACCAGTCTATGAAACCGACACCCTCTTTACTACTGCCGGTGCCCCTTCCCACACCCCCAAAGGTCGGTTGGTTGGAGAGAGGTCTAGCCCACCAAGTCCTCTGTGCAGTACCCGTATGGGGGCACTTCCTCGGTACCTGCCCTGTATTACCCCTGTACACCTGCCCTTACAGGAGACCCTATATTATACCATGCTGTCTGTCCCCACACCTACACCTGGAATGAACCCCCCCCCCCTGTGTTGTCCCGCTATAGTTAGGGTGACCATATCTTGAGAACCAAAAAACAGGAAATTTTGGAAAAATAGAAGAAGGACTCCAATTCTTCATCCACGGACAGAGCAGAATGACAGCTCTCATCAACATAGGATCACAGAAGATGCATTAAGAAAATAAATAAAATGTAAATTCTACAACCAACATCATACCTATTAATTAAATTGCTTACTTATAATAGCTGCTAATTAGCACAGCTTTAGGGCACCCAAAACGTGCCTCTCACTGTTTTCAGGCGACCCCTCCAAAAACCGCGACATGAGCCAAAATTGCCGAAATCTGCCGGGACAGCGGGAGGAACCTGGGACTGTCCGGGCAAATCCAGGACGTCTGGTCACCCTATCTATAGTACCTGTATAGGTGCACTTTCTCTGTACCTGCCCTGTATCACCCCTGTGCTCCTGCACCTACAGCGGTCCCTGTACTATGTCTCGCTAACTGCCCCCAAACCTGTCCCTGCAATCAGCCGCCCCGAATAGTACACAGCATGTGTGCGCTTCCTCTCTGCACCTGCCTTGTATTACCCCGGTGCACCTGCCCGGATCTCGCGATCTGCCCTCTGTACCTGCCCCCGGAATGCGCCGCTCCTGTAACTCTGCTCCTGTATATTGCCCGTATGAGTGCGCTTCCTCTGCGCCTGCCTCATTGCCCGTGTGCACCTGCCCCTATAGCGGTGCCTGCATTGCAGTTCGCTCTCTGCCCCTGTACCTGACCCGGAAGGAGCGGTCCCGTCTCTGCCCCAGTGTGCCCCGGTGGCCCCGCCCGCAGGGTGGCGCTGATCCAGCGGCAGCAGCAGCCCCGACCGCCCGTCCTCTCTCGGGCAGGTACCGCTCTGTCTCTGGGAGGAGAGCAGCGGCGGGGGCTCCCAGCCCGGCTCGGCCCTGCCCCGGGGGAGGGTCCCGGCGCGGCCCTGGGGGAGGGTCGCAGCGCCCCTCAGCCCTGGTGTCCAGTGCGAGGGCAGCAGCGGCCAGACCACTGGTTAGCACTTGTGTGTCTCGGCCTGCGTCAGTCCACAACTTTGAATCACTTCATATTCACAGAGGGCTCAAGAGGTTCGCCGGGGAGCCGCTCATGTTTAACTTGTTTCTATGGATGTCTCATTCTGTCCTTCGTTGTGTCTTCTGATGCCTCGCTCTGTGTCATCATCCTCTGTTTCTAAGGATGTCTCTCGCGCCATGCCACCCCGTCTTTCAGGTTCTATCGCAGTGTCTGTATCACAGTTGTCTCCTCCTTAGGTGCCCGAATCTATCATCACTGTTTCACTCTCTCTCTCAGCATGTTTCTTCTGTTTTCAGTGCCTCACGCGGTCTCTCCATTTTTTTTTAGGATATCTCGCGCTTCCCCGGTCTCTCTCTCTCCATCTGTCTCAGCTCTTTGTTTTGTTTCTCTGTTTTAGGTGTCTCGCACTGCTTCGTTCGTTTTCGCAGGGGGTGGTTCTCTGTCTTAATTTATTTCCCTCCTGCCACCATAGCTCTCAGAGTGAGCGCTGCTGGAACAATTTCAATTTTCAGAGCGAGTCCTACAATCACTCATAAATCACCAAATCATAGGATCACAAGTGGTGCAACAGAGCCCTGTCCACCCAGCGGGAGTGTGCGGGTGTGGTGCGTAGCCAGTGGTGCATTTTGGAGCACACACACTTTTGCAAATATGCAGGGTCACACTGGAATTATACGATTATGCAGCCGCAGCGATCTTCGTATAATTATAGATTTTCCACATAATCCATCATCTGCTGCATAAACTGCGGATTTTAACAAACAAAAATGTATTTCCAGCTCAAACAGGTCAACAAATAGTAAAAACGCAGCAACATATGTTGCTGCGCAGTGGAAGACCTTTTGCAAGGGTTGACTGGTCACCTTTCTGTTACATATTGATGTATTTGAGTGTTATTGTTGGGGTCATACAAGGCATTAGTGCAAGCAAAGGTGGGAAGGCCGAGGGGCCGGACGGGGTCCCCATCGATGTGTATAAAACCGTTCCGGCGATGTGGGGCCCCGTGTTAGCCAAAGTATTTAATGCCGCGGTATCCAATGGAGTTCCACCGACCTGGGGGTAATCTATCATAATTCCGATCTATAAGAAAGGGGATAGGGGGGATGTTAAAAATTACCGCCCAATCTCCTTATTAGATTCCTTTGTAAAAATTATAAGCAGGGTATTACTGGTAAGGGTGGAAGAATGGGCAGAAGAGAATGGTATCATGGCCAGCAATCAGTACGGTTTCAGGAAAGGGCGTGGAACTATGAACCTGTGCCTAAACCTAAAACTCCTAATTGGGAAGTATACCCAGGCCAAAAAGGTCTCTCTCTACCTCTGCTTTGCAGATTTAAGCAGTGCCTTCGACTTGGTCGACCATTCTATTCTCTGGGCGAAGCTGCTTGAAATGGGGGCACCAGAAGGTATCATCTTCTTTCTAACAGACTATATGACAACCTACAAACTAGCGTCCGGTATGGTATTAAGGGGGAGTGCACTCCTAAATTTAAGGTTAGGAGTGGAATAAGACAAGGTTGTGTACTTGGCCCCTTGCTTTTTACTCTTTTTATTAACAAGGTAGACACAATCTTAAAAACAATCAGTGCTGACGCCCCAAGGGTTAATGGCCTTGACGTACCGGTATTGCTGTATGCGGACGATGCCGTGTTACTGTCAAGGACCCCCATTGGGCTCCAGCGTCTAATGGATAGGTTTTCCACTTTTATCAAATATAGGAAACTTCTCATAAATAAAACTAAAACCTATACCATGACCTGTGGGGAAGGCCGCAAGAGACCGCATACTTTTTTTATTGATGGGCACAGGGTACTCCAAGTTGATAAATTCTGTTACTTAGGAATTACCTTTTCCAAAGATAGCACTTGGGCACACAAAATTAATAATGTACGGGCCAAAATGGCAAAAAGTCGCCATAGGGTTTTTAGATTTGTGGCCAAGATAGGGGATAGACGCATAAGGGATATGCTTCAGATTTATCAATCAAGATGCGTGTCTATCGCCCTGTATGGGGCCCGGGCGTGGGGTCACATCTCTAATGGTAGTCTCCAAATTGAGGAAAAGTTTTTCCTCAAAAAACGTCTGTGTCTACCCAAATCAGCCCCTAATGATTTAACCCACAGAGAACTAGGGATAAACTATCTGTCAGACTTGATATCACTGAGGCCGTTAATGTTATGGCGTTCGATCTAGCTAAAGGATGAGACTGCCCTGAATAGAGCTGTTATCAGTGACTGTCTCTTTGTTGATAACCATCTTAAGATCCCCTGGTTAAAATATATTATATGTAGTTTCCAGGAAATATTCGATATAAATATTGTGGCTGACCGCTACGCTGCTTCTGCATTGTCAAAACAGGATATGAAGAGTACATTTATGAATTACAGGGCAGAGAGGCGTAAGAGTAGTACAGATCAATTATCTACTTGTAGGTTTTATAACAAATTTGGGGGAAACAAGGGTTTTCAAGTTTATTTAAGCCAAGTAACCAGAGCCTCCCATCGATTTGTCCTCACCAGGCTGAGGCTTGGACTTGTACACCATCTGGTGGCTTTTCCGTCTCTCAAAAAACACCCCGTTGGCCCCTGCCTATGTGACGGCCAATCAGCACAATGCACTTTGCACTTTCTCTTGACATGCAATCTTTACAGGAATTTACGCATAGCCTTTTTAAAACCAATCTTTGTAAAATATGGGGTCCGCACTGTAAATGATTCCATGGAATTGCTTTTTAACATGCATAACCTAGATGTTTTTTTTTTTACTGCTACCTTTTTATACAAATCAATCAATGCAAGGAAAAGTATGGTATTTTAATTTCTTGAGTTTTTACTGAAATAACTACCTCTGTATTTTCGTCCATTGCTTATATGTGTATGTTATTTTGTGCTTTTATGGTCATTGTTTTATATGCACCAAATAAAGCTTTCTGAAATGAAATGAAATGAGTGTTAAACTGGTACTAATGAGGTGCACCTAATGCCCAGACAGTGTTAATAAGTGTAAAAGTACAAAATAATGAAGTAATACTATTACATTTTTTTGCTGCATTAGGTTGCATGTTATGCCTTTTCTTGCTGCATAATTTACTCAACCGTGCCTCATAATTGGGCCATCACGTCACATAATTCCAGTGGCCCTGCAAATATGTTAATATAGCATGGCATGGTAGCGTACTTACATTTACAGATAGTACATTTCCCATCGACATGGCCACTACATTTTCACAGATAGCAGATTTCTGACACAACAATATATCACACAAACAACAATGTGTGAAAATCGAATTTCGTGGACTAGTTATACTAATCAGATACACATTACATTTTTTATTTGATTCAGACCTCGACTGAGGTCAACAAATACATGATATAAGATAATTGGATTTAAACTTTTAAGATTGCTTTAAAACTCAGAATACACATAGTAGGTTTAAATAGACGAATACAAGTACAAACGTTTATAATTCTTCAGGATGCGCACTTTAAAAGCAATTCTAAGAAACTCTTTAAAAACTAGAACAGTTTGTGGCATACACATTCATCAGAAGGAGACTTGCACAGCATAACTAAGTCTTGAGTTAAAGTCACATTGTATTTAAAACGTCTAGGGTTTATAAAACATTGTCGTGCCTCTACCAAAGTCTGAGTTGGACAAACAAAAATTATGTGGGAAATATCTTGTACTCCTCCATTACACAAATCACAGACACCTGAGGAATGTTCAAGGGACTTCTATCTAGATGAATAACATTTTAAAGGAAGAATTCCTAATCGCAGAAGAAAAATCAGTGCCTTACTCTGTGTTCTAGTTGAAACTGTAGATAATGCTCAGGAGTTTTATATACAACATTCAAATGGGCTGGAGCCTGCAAAAGTGCAACAGTGCATTGAGATACCTCAAGGACAATTTTGAGATTCCTATTAAAAGTGTGCAGTGCCGAATCTTCTCCAAAAGTCTCTTCTTTTAATATGTGTCTTAAAGAGCCAGGGATTGCATGCCATGTGGACTAATTATCATTTGTACATTGCTAAGTAAAGTGCCTTGATTTGTTTTGATTTTATTCACTATCTTTGTTTCCATCACATTTCAAAATTACAAAAACAGCGCTTCATTTGTGCTTTCTTAATTGCTGGTATATTTTGAAATATTTGTACAGTACATTTATATTATTTCCATTTTATTTTTAGATAAAAATGCCATCCTACAGCATTTCCTTTCACTGTCCCTGTACTCCAGCAAGATTACTATGTAGTTCACTTCACAAAATGCTCTTACTTTGCAATCAGAGATTGAAAAGTAAACACCAGTCTCTATGTTAAATGAATAAGCAGTAATTTGTTAGAAGGCGTAGCCTGACATTTGACCCCTGGCTCTGAGGACACAGCAAATGTAAGAAGATAAAGGTAAAGTTTCAAGGCATCTTTATTGCTCATTCACCTTCCAAAGTCCAGTAAGACTTTTTCTCGGGTGCTGCAGCATCCCTACTTACTGCGCCTATGCTCAGAATGATTCACTCGGTCTCTCTTCGATCTCTCAAGTTATGCAGCTCCGTAAACCAGATTATTATGATATCTTTGTTAGACTTGGCATCTTTTGGCGTGTTTCCCCTGTCTTTTTGCTTTCTGACCTCTGGGTTTTTACTCTGTTTTTGCTGGTGTAATGACTCTACGCACTTTCCTCACTGCTGTCCAGTGGTAAAGTGCAAGTGCTTCTGTATAAAATGTGTTATGGATTGGTGTTTCCATGATTAGCATATTTAATGCATGTGTCAGTCCCTAGTAAAGTGCACCGTGACTGCCTGGGCCTATAAATCAAATGCTTTTGGTGGGCTGCAGCACTGGATTGTGCCATCCACGCAAACAGCCCGTAAAGTGTAACTCCGGCCTGCCATTGCAGAGCCTGTGCGCAGCCTGGGGCTGCCATGTCGACTTGGCAGGTGCACACACTTGCAAGTCCCTAAACCTTCCCTTTTCTACATGTGAGTCGCCCCTAAGGTAGGCCCAAGGTACCCCCCTGGCAGGGTGCATTGTATGTAAAAGGTAGGACATGCCCTGGTGCGTGTGGCTTGTCCTGATAGTGAATTACAGCCTACTTCGTTTTTCACTATTGCAAGGCTACCTGTTCCCCATAGGCCAGAGTGGGCAGTTTGATTATAACATCCTATCATCCTAACTGACTCAGGGAACATGGTAGAAATTCGAGTTTAGGATGGCTGAACTCAGAATGATAAAATACATCTTTTAGTGAAGTTGATTTTAACATTCTGTGTTTGAATATACCACAGAAAGTAGGTATTTTCTTGTCTAACCATCCAAGCCTGCCTCTGCGAGGTTGCGTATTCCTTGTCTGGAGTTTGAGTGACAGGGGCTGGGGGATTCCAGGAGACAGGGTGAGTCAGCACAGGGCTGAATAGCAAGATCTACATGTAGATGGGTGGGAGGAGTTGCACCTGGGACCTGAATAGGTCTGGGCCTTCCCTCCACAATGCTGGCTTCACCTCCTGTGGTGCGTCTGATGTCCCTGACCTACACTGTGAAAGGAAAGACGGAGTCTTGTCAACAAAGTGCTCCAGGACTGACCAGAACCGGTTTGGACTAGGCAAAGGCCTCTCTGCCTTCAGAGAGCAAAGAGAAATTGAGGATAAAAAGGGGGACCCAAACCCCAGAACTTCAGAGCTCGCTGGAATCAAGGAACCTGCCAAGAAGAAGAGCTGGAAGAGCTGCCAGGAGGAGTACTGCCCCTTTGCTGTGTTGTTGCTTTGTTGGGTTGGCCTGCAGCTGCGGCTTCTGCTTTGGGCAGTGAAAGGACTGGACTGAACTTTCTCTACTTGTGCTGAGTATCTCCAAGGGCTTGAGGCAGAGCTTGCCCCCTGTTCAAGAAGTCTCAGGAACAGCAAAGACTTGAAGCCCGACGCCGTCTACGACGCCGCTGCCGACACCGTCTACGACGCCGCTGTCGACACCATGTCCGGAAGGCACCGCAGAGAGCCCCGCCGCAACTCTGCACCGCGACCCTGGTCTCACCGACGGCGCCTGCTGACGCCGCCATCGAGCCGCTGCTCACACAGCGACCTGTGGGCACGGCACTCCGCACTGCCTCACTTCACGACAACGCCGTGGTATCCCCGATGACGCCGCTCCACGCCAGACTTGATGCCGCTGCTTGCACCGTGGTACGAGGGCCCCACTCGTAAAGTTACACGATGCACCGCCCTCATCCCACACTGCAGTCTTGGCCTACCGACGCCGGTGCCATCGACTCCAGTTGTCCAGCCGACAACATCGCTTCAGCGACAGCGACGCCACTGCTGCATCGTGACCTGCCAGCACCGTGGCAAGCACCGTCTTCATCTCACACCACGACCCTGGTCTCACTGACGACGACACCTGACGCCGCCACCGAGCCAACCTGAGGGTACCGCACGTGGCACCGCTGCACTTTGCACTGCAGCCCCCGACGCCTGCCGACGCCAGCGCTCCTGATTCCATCAGAGAGGAGATCGACCTGCAACGGGTGTGACCACGAGAGGTCATCAACGACCAACATCTCTGAAAGGTACTGTTGGCGGGTCTTCCCAACACCAACTGACCTGCGACGCCGCGGTCAGCCAGAACTATTTGGATTTGTTTGATCACGACGCCGTGATAGCCCGGTCGTTTTTGGTCTTGTTTAATTATATAAATATATTAGATATTTTTCTAAACTGGTGTGGTGTCCATTTGTAGTGCTTACACTGTATTACTGTTGGTTATGTGCAAATGCTTTACACACTGCCTCTGAGATAAGCCTGACTGCTTGTGCCAAGTTACCAAGGGGTTATTTTAGGAGTGTAACTCCTGACTAGAGTGATGGTTTCTGCCTGGCTTGGGTGCTAACCTTAGCCAACCAGAAATCCCATTTCTACAAATCTTGTTATGTCTATCTCTGTTTTAAAGTTGTCTTACTGTTTAAAATGTCAGGACCCGTGGGAAGTAGGGTCACCAGACCAGACTTTCCCCGGGGGTCTTCACGCAAATGGAAGGACAAGATGGGTTGGGGGTGAAGGGTTTGGGCAAGGGGAGGGTTTAGGGTGGCTACAAAGGTGCAGGGGAGGAGGGCCTCTTCCTGCACCTAGCTCCACCGGGGGAGGTTGTTAGGTAAAAGTTAGTCCACCCACCCACCCTACAAGTTTTTAGGGTAAAGGTACAGGCCGTATAAACATGCCAGTTTAGGACAGGTTGCAGTTCCTTATTGGGTTTGGCAGCACTTTGGAGGGGTGGTGAGTCACAGACGGGCACATCCACCCCTCGGGGCGGGCAGGTGAAGGATGGGGGGTGCAGGGTAACAAGTGCTATGTGAATGCAAATCTTTCTTCCCCTTTTATCCATCCGCTATCCTTCTCACTCCAAGTAACAGACTAATATCCACCACTGAAATTATCTCATATTTCACCATAATAATTCACCACTAATCCTTTATAGGCTTCCTGAATAGCATGCGTCAACAAGCGAGCGATAAATAAATACAAACCTTTGTCCTCCTCTATCCTTCTGCTATCATTCCAAATCCAAATAACTGACTAACCTATCCACCACTTAAAATGTACTTGCATGTTTCACTACACTAATTCAACACTACTCCTCTATGGGTCCAGGAGTAGCGTGCTACCCGCCGAAAAAGCACTTTGACGCCTCGTCAGGGGTAGTAAGCGCTATATAAATGCAATTACAATACAATACAATGTGTGGTTAATGTGATTTTAATACAACCATGTCCTAATAAAATGGCCTTTTACACTTCAATACCAGCATGGAGTGTATTATTGCACAATCATGTCTCGCGTTGCATATCTATCGCTCAAAATATCTAACTTTTGTTTGCAGTTGTATACAGCGCTAACTCAGCCTAAAGACATTGGAGAACTTTACATGAGCACCAGATTACGCTACACAAGGTCATATTCATTTTTGTAGGGCTGGTGAAATTGGATAATTTTGCATGAATCCCAAGACTATAAGCCAACGTTGGGATTTGATCCTGGTTCTCCTGTTACAACGTCAGCAGTTCTGGGAGTTTAGTCACGTCTCCTCACATTGTGTCATCTCGCTCTGGGGTGCCTGTTTCCCAGGGTGTCACAGTCTCTTGTCACCTTCTATTACTCCGGCTATTTTGGTTTGTGTCAGGCTTTCACTCAGGATGTCCCTGAGTGGTGAAGAACCGGGATAAACCACTTACTGGGTCTCGGCGGCGGAGGAACCGCCAAAATCTTTCATACCTTCCATACTTAGTAAAAGGAGACTAAGGTGCCTTTGTCTGCAGCAGGAACCCAGGTTTATTTCAATAGCCCGGTCTATGGAACAGAGTCCCAAGCTAGTCATAGACAAAACCCGGGAGGCTGCTACTTCACTCTGTAGCTTACAAGACTTTTATACATTTTTCATCCCAGTCTTTTGGCTGTCAGACCATTGTTTAATCAGGGCAGTGTTTACAGTTGATAACCAGATCCAGACGATGTTTGTAGTTAGTGACCTGGTCAAGGCTTGGTACACAGATCATTGTTCACTCGGCTTTGATCAAGGCTCAGTTTTTCAGGTCTTTGCTCAGTTGCTTTGATCAAAGCCCGATCCTTCAAGTCATTGTTTAATCACCCTGATCAGGTCCCAACAGTCAGACCATTGGCTAGATAACCTGATCACGGTGTCAAGGATGTTTACCAGGCTGGGAGCAGGAGATGGAAAACAAGCTTGTTTACACAGGGCATGGGTGTCTCTTGGCTTTCTGTTGAACTGCAAAGAACAGGGGTTGGGTGTGCGACAGTTCCTGGGCAGAAATGCAGGTTGCAAGATGTATTTTGTTGTGTCAGTTTAGATTTTCCTCAGGCATCAGCAGAAATGACCAGGTGGGTCGCGTGGAAGTGTTTGACACGAGATGGCAATGAAAAAACAATGGAGTCCCGGTACAGATGATGCTAATCAGAAAAACACTTTTCCTCAGACCCTCCTTTTGCCATTGAGTGGCAAATACTTTTAAGAAATGTCAATGTTCATAAGACCATCTGTTTACTGTTGGAGCATCATCATCATCATATTGGTGTTGTGAATGTTAGAGGGTGGAGGCTTGATGGTCTGGACACACATTGTACAGAGCACTGGCAGGCACTGAAAGCACAAACAGCAGGAGACCAGGTCAGCTACTCCCAAGGCAATGACAATGAGGACCCTCCAACCCCACTGGGAAAGGAGGCCCCAGATCCAGCCGGTGAGGGACCAGCTGCCTTCATCCAAATGAATTTCGGAAGAAAGGCGATGCAGACGTCAGATGGCATCGTACACTGTAGGTGCATTATCTGGGATGTACACGCAGCAGCTGGAGCCGATCAATTTACATACACCACCACGATCAGCAAGGATGACGTTGAGGACCATGCGGTTTTGGAGCGTTATAAGGCGGTCCGCCTGTAGCTCTGCAGTGATATTGGAAAGGGCACCCGCTGTTACTGTGATGGTGGCCTCAAGGACCCTGGTCAGTCCTCGTACAGCCCGACTGTTTGCCATGGAGCCCCAGAATGGAAGGAAATCTTTAAAGAAGTCCCCGGCTTCCTGGCCCGCTGTATCCTCGGCTGATATGACGCCCCTACGTGAGCGGCGCAGGGCACCCTTCATTGCCTGGTGGTAACCTCCATGGGTAGAGTATGTTGGTGGAAGGAGGAAGGCCAGATAGCAGGTACCAGACCAGTTACGGGGGAGCCAAGTGTAGGCGGCAATGCCACAGATGAAATAGGCCTTGCACATTTATGACAATCACAGTGTCTCGTTCATCAGGCAGTATCCTTCTTGTGCGGAATCTGGAAAATGTTTGTCGAGTGGTTGGGTTGAATACTACCATTTCACTGAGTTCATCTGGTGGTAGTAGCAATGTGGACGAGCTGGTCGGGCAAAAAGGAGCATTGGCATTGCCAGATCTGTTCTGCCAGAAGTCATCCCGAAATGTCCCAAGGATAGAATTGGCCGTACCATTGACAGTGTAGGCCTCCTGCATCAGCATCCACCATGCAAGACAAGACCCAGTGATGGAGAAGGGGTAAGGAAAGAATGGAGCAGGGTGTATCATGGAATGCGGCATCAGTCCACAAACCCAGCAATTGGAAGTGTTCATGATCAGCTGATGATGATGCAACATTTGGATGAAGGTGTTGAAGAATTCTGCACGGTGGGGTAATTCGTGGGCTGGTAGCGTAAAATACTGGTGTTCTGCAGGAGTCGGGGTAGGAGTTAGTGAGGTAACAGGATGGTAGATTAGTAACAGCCAACCAAGGATAGACAGGATGAGGGAGACAAACAGCGTCACCACGGTGGCAATGAAGCATTGACTATGTCGGAGACTGACATCTTGTTTCTGGATTCGGGCGTTTTGGACGGCTGCCATTGTGCTAAGCCAGGGACCTCTAGCGGCTGTCTGTGATTGGTGGTTGATTCACTGGGCACAGGTGCCAAGGAGCCCTATGGCATACCTTAGTCTGACACACCAGCACTACTCTCATCCGGGAAGATCACAGCCCTACAGCCTATCGGCACTTGGCGAAGTCAAGGGCAAGCCTTCCCTCGGGGGCGCAAGTTATATTGGTTGGAAGTAGGAACAGTATAGTCGGGAAACAATTGTTCTTGGTGTTGATCAGAGTTAGGGGAAGGTTCCACGCTTCCTTTCAGTATGTTGTCACTCTCTGCTTCCGTAGATGTAGAATGCAGTCTGGCTGAACTGTTTCTGTTTCTGAGTCTCCTTGTCCTTCCCTCACCCACTGATCATAGGGGAGGGGCAGAGGCACATGCTGGCAGTGAGACGAATGAACCCAATTCTTCCGACCTTCTACTTTCACAGCGGTGCGGGTGGCCAGTAACACCTGACGGGGCTGTGTCCAGCGGGGCTCGAGGCTCTTAGTCCGTTGAAAGTTCCGGATCAGTACATATTCTCCAGGTTGGATAACGTGTCCTGGGCCCTCGCTTTTGTCAGGTAGGGCCTCGTGCACCTGGTTATAAAGAGTACGAAAGGTATTAGTTAGACTGTACAGATAATCAGTTAATACAGGATTCTACATCAGACAGTTTCTTAGGCCGTGGGACACCTCAGACATTGGCAGGCCTCCCGAACACGATCTCGTGGGGGGATAGCCCTATCCGTGTGTGTGACGTTGTTCTTGTAGACAGTAAGGCTAGGGGCAGAGCATCAACCCAAGTGACACCTGTCTCGGCTACTATTTTGGCCATTTTAGTTTTTAGGATGCCTTTGTACACCCATACTAGACCTGCTGACTGGGGGTGGTTAGCTGCATGAAATTTTCGTTTTATACCCAATGCTGTACAGTCATATTCCATAATTTGGGCTGTAAAGTGGGTCCCGTTGTCACTCCAGACCAAGCGGGGCAGACCGAATCGTGGGAGGTACTCTTTTAATGGCGGTAGTGATAGCGGTGCAGTCTTTAACGGGGTAGGCTTCCACCCATCGGCTGAAGGTACAGACCACTTCCAGGACATATTTAAATTGTTACACCTGTCCATCTGGAGGTAATCCATTTGGAGGACTTCAAAAGGGAAGGTAGGAGGAGAGAATCCTCCCTTAGGAGTAACTGTGCCTTTTCCTGGGTTATACATTAGGCAAATCATGCATGTTTTAACCAGCTTTTCAGCATATGCTGGTATCTTAGAGTTGTACCATGTAGGTTCCAAAAGTTTTCAAATCCCTTTTGCACTAATGTGGGCAGGACCATAGGCCATCGTAACTACTGCTAGCACATGACTGTCAGGTAACATCAATTCCCTCCTTTGCTAATTGCTCCTTCCACACCCTTAGTTCCTCAGGAGTAGTATGGGACTGAATATCAATCACACTCTGTACTGTGTTTTCAATAAGTATGAGCGCAAAATCCGTTCCGCTCGCGGATTTTGCAAATTTTCGGTAAATTCGCGATCCGCGAACTCCTGCGAATTTACCGAGAATTCGCAAATCCGCGAGCGGCGGATCCGGGGGCAAAAGTTGAAGCCTGGCCTGTTGTAACTATTTTACGATTGCGCCGGCAAGCTGCCAGCGCCATCCTAAAATAGTTACTAAGTTAGCTTCAACAGGAAGCTCTAATAGATAAAATAAAGCAGGTGCTCGATTTTATCTATTAGAGCTTCCTGTTGAAGCTAATTTAGTAACTATTTTAGGATGGCGCTGGCAGCTTGCCGGCCCCATCGTAAAATAGTTACAACAGGCCAGGCTGGTGTGCTTTCTTTTCTTCCCAAATCTACCGTCGAAAATCAGCTGTGATGCTGGATAGAGGCCTTTGCATCCTTGACTTTCACAAGCGCAATCCCTTTGCTGTTCCTGTGACCAGTAGGGTCTGTCTCTTCATCTACTGCTCTCTGATCGGTCTCAGACCTTTTACACACACAAGAGGCATGTGCACTCGCATGGAAGCCCCGCCCACACACTCGCGGTGTGCACCGTCTTCCCGCCATTGACCCACTAGGATGGACAGCTCACCCAAGGGACCCCTGCGCCCTTCGGGGCGATTGCATAGTAACACACACATGGTCGCTGGAACTAGTTGAAGCTCAAATTCAGTGACTCATTTATCAGCCCAAAAACAATCGTGCGCGTCATCGAGGCTGAGCAGGTGTGCCTTCTTCCCAAATCTACCGTCGGAAATCAGCTGTGATGCTGGATAGAGGCCTTTGCATCCTTGACTTTCACGAGCGCAATCCCTTTACTGTTCCTGTGACCAGGAGCTTCTGTCTCTTCATCTACTGCTCTGATCGGTCTCAGACCTTTTAAACACACAAGAGGCATGTGCACTCGCATGGAAGCCCCGCCCACACACTCGCGGTGTGCACCGTCTTCCCGCCATTGACCCACTATGATGGACAGCTCACCCAAGGGACCCCTGCGCCCCTCGGGGCGATTGCATAACACACACATGGTCGCTGGAACTAGTTGAAGCTCAAAATCAGTGACTCATTCATCTGCCCAAATCCGCGGATCCTCAAATCCGCAAAATCCGCCGATTTTGCGGATCCACGATCCGCAAATCCGCGGATCGTGGATCCGCAAAATCCGCCCATGTCTAGTTTTCAACCATGCCCTCGTCTGTCACCCACCTAGCGGGACCTCCTACATACATTCCTTTCCTTTTCCTAAGAGCTGTTTGTCTGGTCAGCCAGAGCATTGCCTTTTCCAACATCATCTGTCACTTTCTTATGGGACTTACATTTTATAATGGCCAACTTTTTGGGAGTGTCAGGGAGTCTAACTGTTGGTGAATTAGGGGGCCATGTTGAATCTTGGTCCCATGGGAAGTAAGGAAATTCATTTCTTTCCACAACCTCCCGAAGTTGTGGGCCACCCCGAAGGCATACTGACTGTCAGTATAGATATTTACTGTTATTCCCTTGCTTAACTCACAGGCTCTAGTGAGGGCCACTAATTCTGCTGCCTGAGCAGAGCACTGCGGAATCTGAGCTGTTTCTACTACTTGCCCCAATGTCGTGAGGGCGTAGGCGGCTGAGGTGTTACCATCTGGCCCTCTGAGACATGATCCGTCCACATACAGTGTACCTTCTGGTTCTGCTATCGGGGTATCCTGTAAGTCAACCCATCCCTCTGTCTCCTCCTCTGTCCTCAATATACAGTCATGTGGGTCTAAGCGGGCATCCTAAGTATCCAGTGGGAGTAATGTGGAGGGGTTTAGTGCAGTGCATCTTTTGATGTTAATGTGGTTGGCAAAGAGTGTCAGTTCATATCCTGTAAGTCGTGCGCTAGTGAGGTACTGTGTCTTGGTGTTATAAAGGAGGGTATCTACAGAATGGGGGACCATCAGAGTCAGGGGGGAGTTCATGATGATTCCCGCACTCTGACGTACCATGAGGGCGCCCGTAGACATCCTGGGAGAGCCCTTGCAACAGGATCTAATGTGGCTGAAAAATAGGCAATGGCCGTTGGTGACCTCCAAACATCTGGGTCAAGACTGCGTATGCACAGCCGTCTGTCTCATGTACAAAAAGAAAAAATTGTTTGCTATAGTTAGGAGTACCGAGGACTGGAGCAGTACACAGGGCCCTCTTCAAATCTTGGAAGGCCTGCGCATGCTCTGTAGTCCATGGAAAGGAACTGTCTGATATGTCCTTAGTGGTGAGGGCAAGAAGAGGTTTGACCATGGCCGAAAAATTTGAAATCCACTCTCTACAGTATGAGGTTAGGCCTATGAAGGCTCACACCTGCTTTTGTGTTCATGGGGCCATCATAGCATTGATAATGGCTATCGATCAGTGGTGAGCTGCCTTCCCTCCTTCGAGAGGAGATGACCTAAATAGGTCACCTTCTCTTGACAAAATTGAAGCTTTTTCAAAGAGACTTTGTGATTATGGAGGGCTAGGTAGCGTAACAAACAGAGAGTAGCTTCTTTACATGCTGGGGCAGAATTTGCAGCAATGAGGAGGTCATCTACATATTGTAATAGTGTGGAATTATCAGGGATTTCCAAGGAATCTAGTTTACTTTTTAGGGCTTGACTATAGATACTGGGGCTCTCGGTGAAACCTTGAGGGGCGCGGCAGAATCTAAAGCTCCGCCCACCAAGGGAGAAACCCAAAAAATGTCTGCTTTCAGGATGTACAGGAATGCTGAAAAAAGCATTCTTCAGGTCTATGACAGAGAAGTGCGTGGCGTCAGAAGGGACCATCGTTAAGAGGGCTGTAATGTCGGGACAACAGAATATTGGGATATTGTTATTTTATTAAGGGCTCTCAGGTCGATCACAAATCGGTATATTTTAGGGGGGAGAGCATTTCCATTGGTCTTTTTAAGAACAGGAATAATGGGACTGTTACAGATGTTGCCACATGTCTCCTCCACTACGCCCTTGTCCATTAATTCAGATATTATTGTCAAAAGGGCCATTTCCCCTTCCGCCGGTAGTCGATACTGCCGGAGGCGGGGGAGAAGTGCACCTGGCTGGATGCGTACCACATGAGGGGGTATGTTGAGACACCCTACATCAGTGTCTGATGATGCCCAGAGGGAGGAAGGTAAAGACTGCAACTCTGGTGGGAGGGGATCGGACAGATATATGTAGGAAGCTGCGGTGGGAGAAATTGTTAGGGATACACCTTGGGGACTACATGATATGGTCGCATACAGAGCTTTCAGTAAATCCATGCCTAACAAGTTTTCACTGCAACCTGTAGTAAGGACCAAGGGAGCGTCAACATGTGCAGGGCCAATATCGAGAGGGAGGGGTTCAGAGACAGGGCTGGTCACGGGTGTTCCTGCAAAACCCACAGAGACATTTATATTGCCAGAAAGGGGTGCCTCCGGGACTGACAGACGTGCAATAGAAGACCTGGTGGCCCCAGTATCCAAAAGAAAATTCTGATCATTCCCCACAACTGACATTTGAACATATGGGCCCCTTTGATCCACTGGAATTTTCACTCTGGTAATACCCCTTTCCTGGCTGTCTTATGCTTGGTAGGATCCTGTCTCATCAACTTCGTCATAATCATCATTGTATTAAGTGCGTGTTGCTTCGTACCCATCAAACCTATTGGCTGGGCGCGGCCGGATGGGAGCGGCATCCCTGGGCCTACGTTCTTTATCCTGTGGATGGGGCGGGCCATGGTCCCTAGTCGGCCTCGCTTCCCTAGGAGCGCGAGGCCGAGTCTTCCCTGTTCTTATGTTTTCAGCTAAAACGGGACACTCATCTATCCAATGGCTGTTCCCCTTACAATAAGCACAATGATCTGTTTGAAGGGCTCCCGTACGTTGAGGGCTGGAGGGGGTAGACTGGCGAGCCCTCGGAGGGGGTTGGGGTTGAGGTCTGAAATTCCCACAGGCATCAGGACCTCGGGGAGGGTAAGCCTGCTGCAGAAATGCCTTAGTCTTAAGATCCCTAACCTTCTTACTTTCCTTGCCTCTATCTTCATTTTCCCTATTTACGTGATATTGTGCCATAGCCAAGATACCAGTCATAGTTTGGGCAGACCACGTACTTTCAACTTTCTTAAGCCTGGCGGAAATCTCAGGAAGCAAGTTGCTGACAAACTAATCGACAAACAATGGGCCAGAACCTGGGGTCCGGGGATCTAAACCACTATGGGCCATATGTAGGTAGCCAAATACTGGTCGGTAACGGCCGATTTCGGCCGTTACCGACCGGTATTTTGAGTTTCAGATGTAGGTGGCCAAAATATTACCGATTCTGTATATTTACCGAATCGGTAAATTTACTGAATGTGTAAATTACCGAATCGGTAAATTTACAGAATCGGTAATATGGAATGTAGGTGGCACTGGAAACAGTGCCACAGGCCCTTAGGAATTCGTTATTTACCATGAAATATTATTGCATGGTAAATAATGAATTCCTGTGTACATGCACATCTGTGCATGTACACCTGTGCCATGTGGCACACAGACATGCCCTAAGGGCATGTCTGTGTGTCACATGGCACACAAGCCAGAAACAGGGGTGCAACAGGGTGTCAAAGTGACACCCTGTCCCCCTTGTGAAATCGGTAATTTTACCGATTCGGTAATTACCGAATCGGTATTTGCTATTGAATCCTATGGGCTTCAAGGCCCATAGGAATCAATGGCAAATACCGATTTGGTAATTACTGAATCGGTAATTACCGATTCTTACCGATTCGGTAATTGTTACAGAATAATTACCTACATGGCATTTACCGATTTGTAAATACCGAATCGGTAAAATTCGGTATTTACGATTCGGTAAATGCCATTTACGTACATATGGCCCTATGTCCCTTGTAATCTGTCTCAAAACGGGTAAAGAAGTCAGTCACATTCTCATCTTTTTGCTGCCTACAGGCGTTTATTTTATCCCAGTTAATGACAGTTTCCTGTAAAAGTGTTTTCATAAACGTCATTATTTTACCGAGCAAAGTCAGGATGGCAGCTTCTGGTTTAGTCCCCCCCTACCCTTGCTTCTTCCATAGCCTCTAGGTCAGCCCATTTACCTCCCAAACGCCACTTCATGGTCAGTATGTCGAATTTTGTCCCAAAATTCAGTGGGGACAACTGTACCAAAAAGTAAATCTATATCCTCAAGAACGAGAGTACCTGCAGATATAATCTGACCTAATTCTCTGTAAAAGGCAGCCGGATTCTTCCGGGGATCCGGTAATTGTCCTTTTAACTGCATTACTTTTGACCTTTTCCAAGGAACATGAACCCAAAGACTGCACCAGTGTGCCTCAACAGCCCCTCGACCGTTATTTTGGGCATCAGTAAGTGCGTTAACAAAGACAGGGGCCGCCTCTCTCATTGGCATAGCTGTTTCTATTGGGGTGTTGGGAAAACCGGTCATATCACGATAAGCCATTAAAGCAGACATAGTGCCAAACATCCCCTCTCCCTGAACATCGCCTCTTTTTATTTGTGACCTAAGGTCCATTAATCCGGGTATCTGCATAAGCGCATTCTCAAATTTTTGCATGACCAAAGTAAACATATATTCAGCCCAGGTGGTCTCTTCCATAATCGTCCACTGAGAAAAGGTGGACCATATTTCTTTAAAGGTATAAATATTCCCGTTATTTATCCAACATTCACACTGTTGCCTCTGTAGGTCATTTTCTCGAAGGGACAAAAAGCTGACTGGAGAGCGCAGAGAGGCCAGTCGGGGGGAATTCAACAATTTATATAAATCCTGCCTAACTGTAGACCACTGAGAAGTAGGAAAAGGGTGGGTAGGAGTAAGGCCGCAGGGGTTGGGGGGATGGAGACTTGTTGTCATTCCCGCAGAGAGGACAAGGTTAACGGGCGTGGTTGGTGTCATAGGAAAAGTCGGGAGGGTCGGTGTGACATGGAGAACAGTAGGAGGGGCAGTGGGGGCAGGAGTGGGTGGTGGCGGGGGGACATGCGGGGTGTGAGGCGTCAGGGCAGGGTACATTAGGGCATATGCAAGAGGGCTTTCTAGCATGGCATCAAGCAAGGAATCACCTTCTTCTCCCCATTCCATATGGCCCTTTCCTTTCTCCTCACGAGCTGGATAACAGTTTTGTACCCGTGCCCCATGCTCCCTAGCGGCTATTTCTACTGAATTTGTCATTTGATTTTGTAAATTTTCTCTGGCGTAGTCGGCCATTGACATACGTTCCTGTTTTCTTTCTTGAGCCTTCTGTTTTCTAGCTCTCTGCTCTATCTCTTTCCTCCAAAATCGGACAGATTCAAACATAGAAGGGCGCATTTTTCTTTTCATTAATTGTTCCTCTAAGTTGGCGAGAACTTGGGAATTAAAGGAGCCATAAAGTGGTCACTGTCATTCCGCGTTACTTTTTTTTGTATATTTTACCCAGAATGAGGAAAACATTATGGCAGAAGGGCCATGTTTAACATACATCGAATGGCCAGGGGTCCCTTCTGGAGAAAGCGGACAGGCCGCCTCCAGCTGGGAGTCCTGCGTACACATACAACAACATAATCTCTTGAACTTACTACTGACTGGCATGCTTAAAAACAGATAACAGACACCAGCGGGTTGTTAAAACTCACCTCACTTGCTTGGCTTTTGCAAAAGTCAATAACAGCCGAATCATACAGAACAGACACCAGCGGGTTTTTAAAACTTCACCTCGCTTGCTTGGCTTTGGGAAAAGTCAATAACAGCTTGGCTTTTGCGAAAGTCAATAACAGAATCATACAGACTTGGTGGATGATCAGTCGACCCTTACCTTACAGGGGTAGTTCTCTTCTGCAGACGTAGGGCTGTGTCCTGCTCCAGAAATAATTTGCTAGGGGACTCCAGCGAGAACGCGGTCATGTGGCCCAGACGGGGTGTGGAGGGACAGCGGGCGAGTCGTTCGGTCTACCGAAATACAAGAATCCCTAGGGTAGGGCGCCTCTGTCGGAGTCTCTCCGTGCACCTCCTCACAACCACTGGGCCTGACGTTCGTGCTCGTGGAGTCCCTGTTCAGGCACCATTTGAAGAACCGGGATGACCCACTTACTGGGTCTCGGGGGCGGGGGAACCGCCCAAATCTTCCATACCTTCCATACTTAGTAAAAGACACAGGAGCCTTCATCTGCAGGAGGAACCCAGATTTATTTCAATAGCCCGGGCTATGGAACAGAGTCCCAAGCTAGTCAGAGACAAAACCTAGGAGGCTGCTACTTCACTCTGTAGCTTACAAGCCTTTTATACATTTTTCATCCCAGTCTTTTGGCTGTCAGACCATTGTTTAATCAGGGCAGTGTTTACAGTTGATAACCAGATCCAGACGATGTTTGTAGTTAGTGACCTGGTCAAGGCTTGGTACACAGATCATTGTTCACTCGACTTTGATCAAGGCTCAGTTTTTCAGGTCTTTGTTCAATTGCCTTGATCAAAGCCCGGTCCTTCAAGTCATTGTTTAATCACCCTGATCAGGGCCCAACAGTCAGACCATTGTCTAGATAACCTGATCACGGTGTCAAGGATGTTTACCAGGCTGGGAGCAGGAGATGGAAAACAAGCTTGTTTACACAGGGTGTGGGTGTCTCATGGCTTTCTGTTGAACTGCAAAGAACAGGGGGTTGGGTGTGTGACAGTTCCTGGGTAGAAATGCAGGCTGCAAGATGGTTTTTGTTGTGTCAGTTTAGAATTTCCTCAGGCATCAGCAGAAAAGACCAGGTGGGTCGTGTGGAAGTGTTTGACACGAGATGGCAATGAAAAAACAATGGAGTCCCGGTACAGATGATGCTAATCAGAAAAACACTTTTCCTCAGTGGCACCCATGGTCTCTCAGGATATCTAGCTCTGTATCCAGTGCTTAATTTGTAAAACAAATAAGTTCCAGTGCCCAAATTTGTCTCGGAAGCTAGTGGCAGGTCTGCCAAATGTTGAAGTTGCTGAACACCAAGAATGTCTAGTCATGATTCCACCTCATGCTTTTTTCTCCCACCACCACAAATTCTCTGTCCCTTTAGTTCACACTTGCTGGCTCTTTTTCACCCGTGCTTTCTCCCTTTGTACTGTTTTTCTGTCATTCCCTTCCTCCGGCTTCCCCCTTTTCTGCATTTCTCTCAAATTATAAAAAAATAAGCGTTGGTCCCCAAAAAAGAGTGCCACTGGGGCCCACCTGCAACCACCAGCTCAAATGAAGCACTGTCTTTGTCACTTTCTATCTCTCAGGATGTCTCCCCTTGGGGCACCATCTGTCTCTCAAAATGTTTCTGTATCAGCCTCGGTCTCTGAGAAACTTGTTTTGTGTCATTGTTTCTCAGACTCTGTCTGATCCTCTAACTTTTGGGATGTATGATTCTTTTCAGCTGTTGTTCATGCCTGTGCGCTCTGTGTGTCAGGATGTCTTGCCCTGGCCCAGACTCTGGATTCCTTGAGAGTCTCCAGCAATGTTCCCTAAAGAGATAATCAGCTCCTCAGAGACATCTCCTGAGCTGGGAGTCATTGCTAGGCTACAAGCTTCCTGTGTACTTTCCCTGTATTTCATCTGTTCGCCTGCTCCTATAGAGGTCTGTTGAAAAGATGACATGTCTATGTGCTTACAAATTGAATGCCGAGACGTCACAAGTCAAAGGAGTGCAGAAAGAAAACAAAACAAGGTCTGTGCATTATATCTCGTTATCTGCCCCTACATCTACCCCCAGGAGGATCCACCCCCTGCCTATGTTCCTGTATAATACCCATAAAGGTGCACTTCCTCTGTACCTGCCCTGTATTACTCATGTTTATCTGTCCGTATAGCTGTCCATGTATTATATCTTGCTATCTGCCCCCACACCTAACCTGTATTATGGAGCTCTTAAATTACTGCAGCATCACTGATAGTGCCTAGCACACATGTGATAAAGCACTTCTTCATTAACAGCTATTTATTTCCTACTTAGGTTGCAGTCTAACACACAGTGCTGTTGTTTGCTAAAGACATCTTGGAGACTTTCAGAAAGGTGACCTAGAAATACATTCCGCCCATTGATTACCATTGGCTTTGTGGTTTGTAACTCACATTTTATAGCATTGTATTTGCAGGCTTTGTTTGCTATAGGCTCTCCAGGTTCCGTTCATCCCTCCCATTGCCTAAACCATGTTTATGGTATTCTTCCACTCACTCACTTTCTGTACACAGGTCTTTAAATATTGTTCTTATCACTTTTGCAGTGCATTCAAAGACAGGGGTCAAATGTCAAGCTATGTTTTCCAGGAAGGAGGGTGTTTCTTTTTCTTTCTCTAACTTCAAAGTGAGAGGATTTATGGGACAATCATGCTGGCTCTGGAGAAGTGCCTGAGGAAGGATTCACAATGTAATATTTTCCCTAGCACGTTTCAGAATTCAAATGTCTGTAAATGAACTGTGCAGACATCAAATCAATACACTAGTGATGACCTTTCCACACATTGTTTGTGCGCTGTATACGTATTATCAGCAAAACTGTGTGTGAGTTCAGGTGTAATTGCCATTGCAATTGAAGATGTTTTGTCTGTAATGGCAGTACGCTACCATGCAATCTATACTCCACGTTACTCCACACCATTCTACTCTGTACCACTCCACACTACGCCACACTGCGTTACTGCACTCTTTTCTGCACCACCCCACTCTATGCACTTTACCTCACACTACTCTTTGTACTACTGCACTCTTCAGCACTGCACTCTACACCACTCCATGCCATTCCACTCTATGCCACCCAACTCTGCAACACTGCACTCTATGTCATTGCACTCTGTGCCAATGTATTCTACTCTGTACCACTACACTGTATGCCAGTGGACTCTATGCTAATCCCTCTATGCCACTCTACTGTGCACCACTGCACTCTGCTCTGAAACAATTTACTCTACGCAACTGCACTTGGCACCTCTGCACTCAGTGGCACTCCGTTCTACTCTGCACCACTCTACGCCACTGCATTCTATGCCCCTGCACTCTACACCACTTTACTCAAAACCAACAAACTTTACACCAATCTACTGTGCATCACTGCACTATACGCAACTACACTCTAGGCCATTGTACTCTCTCACTGCACTCTATGCCACTTTGTTCTAATATGCGTCACTGCACTCTACACCACTGTTCTCTATGCCACTCTACTTTGAGCAACCACACTCTAGACCACTCTACTCTGCACCACTGAACTCTATCCCACTGCACGCCACTCCACACCACTCTACTATACACTACTGCGCTCTACAACAGTATACTCTGCAACACTGCACTCTGCCACTCTAATTTATGTCTCTGTACTTTGTGAGACTCTAGGCCACTGAACTCTACATTACTGAACTCTGCATTGCTTTAATCTACACCACTGCACTCTACACCAATCCACTCTAAGCCATTGTAATGTACTCGGCCCCACGCCCCTTCACTGTACTCTGAAACAGTCTACTCTATGCCTCTGCAGTCTATACCACTCTATTTCACTCTGTGCCACTCCACTCTACGCCACTCCACACCACACCACTTCACTCCAATCTACACCATTGCACTAGACACCACTTTACTGAAAACCAGTACACTCTACACCATTGCAGTGTACGCCACTATACTTTACACCATAGCACTCGTTGGCACTTCACTCTGCACCACTGTACAGTACTGCACGCTACACTAATGCAATCTACTCCACTCTACTTTACAACACTGCACTCTATGGCACTTTACTTTGTACCACTGCACTCTCTTCTACTGAACTCTATTCCACTCTCCTCTGCGACACTCTACTCTGTGCCACTCTACTCCATACCATTACACTCTATGCCACGCTGCTGTACTCTATGCCAATGCACTCTATTCCACTCTAATCTACAGTGTACCACTGCAATCTGACACTGCACTCCATGCCACTACACTCTATGCCTATGTACTCTACTCCGCACCACACTAGTTTATACCAGTGCACTCTAACCCACTCTACTATGCATCACTGCACTCTTCGACACTGTCTTCTACACCACTCCAGTCTAGGCTATTGCACTCTGCACCACTCCATCCTATGCCTCTCCACTCAGTAACACTGCACTCTACGCCAATGCACTCTATACCACTTTTCTATACCACTGCACTCTACCCTGTACCACTTCAAGCCACTGTACTCTATTCTGAAATAATCCACTCTATGCCTCTGAAGTCTACGCCACTCTATTCCACTCTGCGCCATTCCACTCTATGCCACTCCACACTGCGCCATTCCACTTTATGCCACTGCACTCTATGCCACAACACTATTCACCACTTTACTCAAAAACAATACACTCTACACCGCTGCAGTGTACGCCACTATAATCTACACCATTGAAGTCTTTGTCACTTTACTCTGCACCGCTGTATGCCACTGCACTCTACACCAAGGCACTCTACCCCACTCTACTTTACAACACTGCACTCTATACCACTCTCCTCTGTGACACTCTACTCTGTGCCACTCTACTCCATGCCACTACATGCTACGAAACTCCACTGCACTCTATGACAATGCACTTAATGCCACTCTAATCTACTGTGCACCACTGCAGTCTGACATTGCACTCTAAACCACTTCACTCTACACCTATGCACTCTACTCAACACCGCTCTACTCTATACCAGTGCACCCTACCCTACTCTACTGTGCACCACTGCACTTGTTGTCTCTGCACTCAGATCAGATCAGAATATGCTTTATTCGATTTTAGCCTTTAAAATCATAAAAGCAAACAGATAAACTACAAATATACACGTATTACACAATTCATTTGATAAAAACAATGCTAAGCTGATCGTATTAATACATTTAAAAACAGGACAGCCCTATAGCTAATAGTACAGACAAGTTCATTTACATAAATCTTTTAGCTATTTATACTTTTCCTTGCTTTCAAAATGTTCTTTAGAAAGCCGACCATTACACCTATACAATACACATTATCCAGCAACTACAGATACAAAAGGGCAGGACGACTTTGCCGCCATTCCCCCACCTTCAGTAGGAGCATAATCCATCTAGATCTTTCCTTATTTATTTTTATTTATTTATTTATTTATTTATTGGGCTTTTAAAGCGCGACAGCTACCCAAAAAGGGTTTCCCGGCGCTAAGAGATACATGACCACATGAGCAAAGCGAATGACTCAGGGAAGAGACAGGAGCAAGCTACTGGTTAAAAAGCCAGGTCTTAATGGCTTTGCGGAAGTGAATGTAGCGAGTTTCCGTGCGAAGGTGCTGAGGGAGGGAATTCCAGAGCTTGGGGCCCAGTAGGGAGAAAGATCTACCCCCCATCCTCGTTCGACGCACTTTGGGCACGCAGAAAAGGCCTTGAGATGAGGATCTCAGGCAACAAGCCGGCGTGTAGGTTTGCACGAGGGCTTGTAGGTATCTGGGGGCATTTCCCCATTTAATTCTGTGCATCAGGCTAAGTGTTTTGAATTTGACCCTGTTGTCAATTCGTAGCCAGTGGAGTGCCTTGATATGACCGGACATGTGATCCCTTCTGTTGCACTTGCAGAGCAGTCTAGCTGCGGCGTTCTGCACCTGTTGAAGGCGTTGCATGACTGCCTGTGATGACCCTAAGTAGAGTACATTTCCGTAGTCTAAACGGGAGGTGATTAATGCGTTGACCACAGACTTTTGAGTGTCGTCCGGTAACATCCAGATGATTTTCCTGAGCCACCTCAGAATGGTGAAACAGGTGGATGTAAGGTTGGTGACCTGTGGTTCCATGGTTAGGCTGTTGTCAATGATAATGCCTAGGTTGCGTACTTGTTGCGACGGAATGGGTAGGGAGCCCATTTCAGATGGCCAGTGTCTTGGGTTCCAGAGATTTTGGTTTGGGCCCAGTATTAAAACCTCCGTTTTGCTACCATTTAGTTTAAGCATATTGTCACTCATCCAAGTGGCAATGTTCCTAAGGCCTGACTGCAGGAGGGAGGAGGAGTCATGGTCTCCATTGGAGAGTGAAAATACGATCTGTGAATTGTCGGCGTAAGTAAACATGTTTAGACCTGCTGCTTCAGCGATCTGGGCGAGCGGTGTTACGTATAGGTTAAAAAGCAGGGGGCTCAACACCGAGCCCTGAGGGACTCCATAGGGGGATGGATGGACATTTGAGGCCGCGGTACTGGAGGTGATTTGACAGGTCCTAAGTGACAGGAAATATGCTATCCAGTCCAATGCTTTGCCTCTGATGCCCATGGTGGAGAGTGAATTTAGCAGAATGTTATGGGAGATGGTGTCGAACTCTGCGCTTAGGTCAAGTAAAATCAGCGCAGCGGAATCTCCTCTGTCGACCAGGAGGCGAAGATTTTCCATCACTCCAAGCAGTGTCGTCTCAGTCGAATAACCTGGGCGGAAACCCGATTGGGAGGGGTGAAGTATGTCATTTGCCTCCGTAAACTTGGCAAGATGTCCGTGGACATGTTTCTCCAAGACTTTAGAGAAGGCGGGTAGGAGGGATATTGGGCGGAAATTGGCCAGGATTCTCGGATCTGCCGATGGTTTCTTAAGTAGGGGTGAAACCATGGCATGTTTCCACATGGCTGGGACCTTTGCCGTGGAGAGGGATAGATTCAGAGTTTGGCAGATAACGGAGAGTTGAGGGGTGTCCAAGAGTCTGAGTACGGAAATCGGGAGGGGGTCGCTGGGAGAGCCAGATTTTACTTTCCCTAAGATGTCTTGTAGACCCTGAACATTTAACCCGGGCCAGGATGTTAGTGGCTCGTAGGACAGGTTTGGCAGAGGTGAAGAACTGCGCCAATTCTTCACATTGCACATAGTATCCTAATCATAGTATTTCCAAAATAAAATTGTGTGGATAGTGGATTGAGGGGAAAAGTTGTCACAGGGGCAGGGGCTGAGATTTATACCAATCATTCATCTTTGGGTAGCTAATTAGACGATGAAAGATGCCAACCTAAAATATATTAAAAGAAATCTGTTGTATCCCCCAGTACAGCACAAAAGGTATTGTTGGATTTCATAAGTAATCAAGGTCATTTGATGTTGGACTACCATACATTTATTCATCTCAGCGGCCACTCTAAGCGACTCAAGATGAGACATGCAAATTGCTTTAAGTTCCTTTCTTGGTACAGAATTCATTAACTCTGAGGAAGTGTAATATTCTTGATGCCCCAAATCAGTCATGAAATTCTTTTTTTTTGTTTTTTATTTTTTTTATTTATCATTTTCAAAAGAAAACATACATTCCAAACTCCCGAGTGCAGCATACAGAAATAATACAAGAAGCAGACAATGCATCACAGATACATAAAGGGATAAAATACATCTCCAGCAAAAGTCAATAACAGCCGAATCATACAGAACAGACACCAGCGGGTTTTTAAAACTTCACCTCGCTTGCTTGGCTTTGGGAAAAGTCAATAACAGCTTGGCTTTTGCGAAAGTCAATAACAGAATCATACAGACTTGGTGGATGATCAGTCGACCCTTACCTTACAGGGGTAGTTCTCTTCTGCAGACGTAGGGCTGTGTCCTGCTCCAGAAATAATTTGCTAGGGGACTCCAGCGAGAACGCGGTCATGTGGCCCAGACGGGGTGTGGAGGGACAGCGGGCGAGTCGTTCGGTCTACCGAAATACAAGAATCCCTAGGGTAGGGCGCCTCTGTCGGAGTCTCTCCGTGCACCTCCTCACAACCACCGGGCCTGACGTTCGTGCTCGTGGAGTCCCTGTTCAGGCACCATTTGAAGAACCGGGATGACCCACTTACTGGGTCTCGGGGGCGGGGCAACCGCCCAAATCTTCCATACCTTCCATACTTAGTAAAAGACACAGGAGCCTTCGTCTGCAGGAGGAACCCAGATTTATTTCAATAGCCCGGGCTATGGAACAGAGTCCCAAGCTAGTCAGAGACAAAACCTAGGAGGCTGCTACTTCACTCTGTAGCTTACAAGCCTTTTATACATTTTTCATCCCAGTCTTTTGGCTGTCAGACCATTGTTTAATCAGGGCAGTGTTTACAGTTGATAACCAGATCCAGACGATGTTTGTAGTTAGTGACCTGGTCAAGGCTTGGTACACAGATCATTGTTCACTCGACTTTGATCAAGGCTCAGTTTTTCAGGTCTTTGTTCAATTGCCTTGATCAAAGCCCGGTCCTTCAAGTAATTGTTTAATCACCCTGATCAGGGCCCAACAGTCAGACTATTGTCTAGATAACCTGATCACGGTGTCAAGGATGTTTACCAGGCTGGGAGCAGGAGATGGAAAACAAGCTTGTTTACACAGGGTGTGGGTGTCTCATGGCTTTCTGTTGAACTGCAAAGAACAGGGGGTTGGGTGTGTGACAGTTCCTGGGTAGAAATGCAGGCTGCAAGATGGTTTTTGTTGTGTCAGTTTAGAATTTCCTCAGGCATCAGCAGAAAAGACCAGGTGGGTCGTGTGGAAGTGTTTGACACGAGATGGCAATGAAAAAACAATGGAGTCCCGGTACAGATGATGCTAATCAGAAAAACACTTTTCCTCAGTGGCAGCCATGGTCTCTCAGGATATCTAGCTCTGTATCCAGTGCTTAATTTGTAAAACAAATAAGTTCCAGTGCCCAAATGTGTCTCGGAAGCTAGTGGCAGGTCTGCCAAATGTTGAAGTTGCTGAACACCAAGAGTGTCTAGTCATGATTCCACCTCATGCTTTTTTCTCCCACCACCACAAATTCTCTGTCCCTTTAGTTCACACTTGCTAGCTCTTTTTCACCTGTGCTTTCTCCCTTTGTACTGTTTTTCTGTCATTCCCTTCCTCCGGCTTCCTCCGGCTTCCCCCTATTCTGCAGTTCTCTCAAATTAAAAAAAAATAAGCGTTGGTCCCCAAAAAAGAGTGCCACTGGGGCCCACCTGCAACCACCAGCTGAAATGAAGCACTGTCTTTGTCACTTTCTATCTCTCAGGATGTCTCCCCTTGGGGCACCATCTGTCTCTCAAAATGTTTCTGTATCAGCCTCGGTCTCTGAGAAACTTGTTTTGTGTCATTGTTTCTCAGACTCTGTCTGATCCTCTAACTTTTGGGATGTATGATTCTTTTCAGCTGTTGTTCATGCCTGTGCGCTCTGTGTGTCAGGATGTCTTGCCCTGGCCCAGACTCTGGATTCCTTGAGAGTCTCCAGCAATGTTCCCTACAGAGATAATCAGCTCCTCAGAGACATCTCCTGAGCTGGGAGTCATTGCTAGGCTACAAGCTTCCTGTGTACTTTCCCTGTATTTCATCTGTTCGCCTGCTCCTATAGAGGTCTGTTGAAAAGATGACATGTCTATGTGCTTACAAATTGAATGCCGAGACGTCACAAGTCAAAGGAGTGCAGAAAGAAAACAAAACAAGGTCTGTGCATTATATCTCGTTATCTGCCCCTACATCTACCCCCAGGAGGATCCACCCCCTGCCTATGTTCCTGTATAATACCCATAAAGGTGCACTTCCTCTGTACCTGCCCTGTATTACTCATGTTTATCTGTCCGTATAGCTGTCCATGTATTATACCTTGCTATCTGCCCCCACACCTAACCTGTATTATGGAGCTCTTAAATTACTGCAGCATCACTGATAGTGCCTAGCACACATGTGATAAAACACTTCTTCATTAACAGCTATTTATTTCCTACTTAGGTTGCAGCCTAACACACAGTGCTGTTGTTTGCTAAAGACATCTTGGAGACTTTCAGAAAGGTGACCTAGAAATACATTCCGCCCATTGATTACCATTGGCTTTGTGGTTTGTAACTCACATTTTATAGCATTGTATTTGCAGGCTTTGTTTGCTATAGGCTCTCAAGGTTCCGTTCATCCCTCCTATTGCCTAAACCATGTTTATGGTATTCTTCCACTCACTCACTTTCTGTACACAGGTCTTTAAATATTGTTCTTATCACTTTTGCAGTGCATTCAAAGACAGGGGTCAAATGTCAAGCTATGTTTTCCAGGAAGGAGGGTGTTTCTTTTTCTTTCTCTAACTTCAAAGTGAGAGGATTTATGGGACAATCATGCTGGCTCTGGAGAAGTGCCTGAGGAAGGCTTCACAATGTAATATTTTCCCTAGCACGTTTCAGAATTCAAATGTCTGTAAATGAACTGTGCAGACATCAAATCAATACACTAGTGATGACCTTTCCACTCATTGTTTGTGCGCTGTATACGTATTATCAGCAAAACTGTGTGTGAGTTCAGGTGTAATTGTCATTGCAATTGAAGATGTTTTGTCTGTAATGGCAGTACGCTACCATGCAATCTATACTCCACGTTACTCCACACCATTCTACTCTGTACCACTCCACACTACGCCACACTGCGTTACTGCACTCTTTTCTGCACCACCCCACTCTATGCACTTTACCTCACACTACTCTTTGTACTACTGCACTCTTTAGCACTGCACTCTACACCACTCCATGCCATTCCACTCTATGCCACCCAACTCTGCAACACTGCACTCTATGTCATTGCACTCTGTGCCAATGTATTCTACTCTGTACCACTACACTGTATGCCAGTGGACTCTATGCTAATCCCTCTATGCCACTCTACTGTGCACCACTGCACTCTGCTCTGAAACAATTTACTCTACGCAACTGCACTTGGCACCTCTGCACTCAGTGGCACTCCGTTCTACTCTGCACCACTCTACGCCACTGCATTCTATGCCCCTGCACTCTACACCACTTTACTCAAAACCAACAAACTTTACACCAATCTACTGTGCATCACTGCACTATACGCAACTACACTCTAGGCCATTGTACTCTCTCACTGCACTCTATGCCACTTTGTTCTAATATGCGTCACTGCACTCTACACCACTGTTCTCTATGCCACTCTACTTTGAGCAACCACACTCTAGACCACTCTACTCTGCACCACTGAACTCTATCCCACTGCACGCCACTCCACACCACTCTACTATACACTACTGCGCTCTACAACAGTATACTCTGCAACACTGCACTCTGCCACTCTAATTTATGTCTCTGTACTTTGTGAGACTCTAGGCCACTAAACTCTACATTACTGAACTCTGCATTGCTTTAATCTACACCACTGCACTCTACACCAATCCACTCTAAGCCATTGTAATGTACTCGGCCCCACGCCCCTTCACTGTACTCTGAAACAGTCTACTCTATGCCTCTGCAGTCTATACCACTCTATTTCACTCTGTGCCACTCCACTCTACGCCACTCCACACCACACCACTTCACTCCAATCTACACCATTGCACTAGACACCACTTTACTGAAAACCAGTACACTCTACACCATTGCAGTGTACGCCACTATACTTTACACCATAGCACTCGTTGGCACTTCACTCTGCACCACTGCACAGTACTGCACGCTACACTAATGCAATCTACTCCACTCTACTTTACAACACTGCACTCTATGGCACTTTACTTTGTACCACTGCACTCTCTTCTACTGAACTCTATTCCACTCTCCTCTGCGACACTCTACTCTGTGCCACTCTACTCCATACCATTACACTCTATGCCACGCTGCTGTACTCTATGCCAATGCACTCTATTCCACTCTAATCTACAGTGTACCACTGCAATCTGACACTGCACTCCATGCCACTACACTCTATGCCTATGTACTCTACTCCGCACCACACTAGTTTATACCAGTGCACTCTAACCCACTCTACTATGCATCACTGCACTCTTCGACACTGTCTTCTACACCACTCCAGTCTAGGCTATTGCACTCTGCACCACTCCATCCTATGCCTCTCCACTCAGTAACACTGCACTCTACGCCAATGCACTCTATACCACTTTTCTATACCACTGCACTCTACCCTGTACCACTTCAAGCCACTGTACTCTATTCTGAAATAATCCACTCTATGCCTCTGAAGTCTACGCCACTCTATTCCACTCTGCGCCATTCCACTCTATGCCACTCCACACTGCGCCATTCCACTTTATGCCACTGCACTCTATGCCACAACACTATTCACCACTTTACTCAAAAACAATACACTCTACACCGCTGCAGTGTATGCCACTATAATCTACACCATTGAAGTCTTTGTCACTTTACTCTGCACCACTGTATGCCACTGCACTCTACACCAAGGCACTCTACCCCACTCTACTTTACAACACTGCACTCTATACCACTCTCCTCTGTGACACTCTACTCTGTGCCACTCTACTCCATGCCACTACATGCTACGAAACTCCACTGCACTCTATGACAATGCACTTAATGCCACTCTAATCTACTGTGCACCACTGCAGTCTGACATTGCACTCTAAACCACTTCACTCTACACCTATGCACTCTACTCAACACCGCTCTACTCTATACCAGTGCACCCTACCCTACTCTACTGTGCACCACTGCACTTGTTGTCTCTGCACTCAGATCAGATCAGAATATGCTTTATTCGATTTTAGCCTTTAAAATCATAAAAGCAAACAGATAAACTACAAATATACACGTATTACACAATTCATTTGATAAAAAACAATGCTAAGCTGATCGTATTAATACATTTAAAAACAGGGCAGCCCTATAGCTAATAGTACAGACAAGTTCATTTACATAAATCTTTTAGCTATTTATACTTTTCCTTGCTTTCAAAATGTTCTTTAGAAAGCCGACCATTACACCTATACAATACACATTATCCAGCAACTACAGATACAAAAGGGCAGGACGACTTTGCCGCCATTCCCCCACCTTTAGTAGGAGCATAATCCATCTAGATCTTTCCTTATTTATTTTTATTTATTTTTTTATTTATTTATTGGGCTTTTAAAGCGCGACAGCTACCCAAAAAGGGTTTCCCGGCGCTAAGAGATACATGACCACATGAGCAAAGCGAATGACTCAGGGAAGAGACAGGAGCAAGCTACTGGTTAAAAAGCCAGGTCTTAATGGCTTTGCGGAAGTGAATGTAGCGAGTTTCCGTGCGAAGGTGCTGAGGGAGGGAATTCCAGAGCTTGGGGCCCAGTAGGGAGAAAGATCTACCCCCCATCCTCGTTCGACGCACTTTGGGCACGCAGAAAAGGCCTTGAGATGAGGATCTCAGGCAACAAGCCGGCGTGTAGGTTTGCACGAGGGCTTGTAGGTATCTGGGGGCATTTCCCCATTTAATTCTGTGCATCAGGCTAAGTGTTTTGAATTTGACCCTGTTGTCAATTCGTAGCCAGTGGAGTGCCTTGATATGACCGGACATGTGATCCCTTCTGTTGCACTTGCAGAGCAGTCTAGCTGCGGCGTTCTGCACCTGTTGAAGGCGTTGCATGACTGCCTGTGATGACCCTAAGTAGAGTACATTTCCGTAGTCTAAACGGGAGGTGATTAATGCGTTGACCACAGACTTTTGAGTGTCGTCCGGTAACATCCAGATGATTTTCCTGAGCCACCTCAGAATGGTGAAACAGGTGGATGTAAGGTTGGTGACCTGTGGTTCCATGGTTAGGCTGTTGTCAATGATAATGCCTAGGTTGCGTACTTGTTGCGACGGAATGGGTAGGGAGCCCATTTCAGATGGCCAGTGTCTTGGGTTCCAGAGATTTTGGTTTGGGCCCAGTATTAAAACCTCCGTTTTGCTACCATTTAGTTTAAGCATATTGTCACTCATCCAAGTGGCAATGTTCCTAAGGCCTGACTGCAGGAGGGAGGAGGAGTCATGGTCTCCATTGGAGAGTGAAAATACGATCTGTGAATCGTCGGCGTAAGTAAACATGTTTAGAACTGCTGCTTCAGCGATCTGGGCGAGCGGTGTTACGTATAGGTTAAAAAGCAGGGGGCTCAACACCGAGCCCTGAGGGACTCCATAGGGGGATGGATGGACATTTGAGGCCGCGGTACTGGAGGTGATTTGAAAGGTCCTAAGTGACAGGAAATATGCTATCCAGTCCAATGCTTTGCCTCTGATGCCCATGGTGGAGAGTGAATTTAGCAGAATGTTATGGGAGATGGTGTCGAACTCTGCGCTGAGGTCAAGTAAAATCAGCGCAACGGAATCTCCTCTGTCGACCAGGAGGCGAAGATTTTCCATCACTCCAAGCAGTGTTGTCTCAGTCGAATAACCTGGGCGGAAACCCGATTGGGAGGGGTGAAGTATGTCATTTGCCTCCGTAAACTTGGCAAGATGTCCGTGGACATGTTTCTCCAAGACTTTAGAGAAGGCGGGTAGGAGGGATATTGGGCGGAAATTGGCCAGGATTCTCGGATCTGCCGATGGTTTCTTAAGTAGGGGTGAAACCATGGCATGTTTCCACATGGCTGGGACCTTTGCCGTGGAGAGGGATAGATTCAGAGTTTGGCAGATAACGGAGAGTTGAGGGGTGTCCAAGAGTCTGAGTACGGAAATCGGGAGGGGGTCGCTGGGAGAGCCAGATTTTACTTTCCCTAAGATGTCTTGTAGACCCTGAACATTTAACCCGGGCCAGGATGTTAGTGGCTCGTAGGACAGGTTTGGCAGAGGTGAAGGACTGCGCCAATTCTTCACATTGCACATAGTATCCTTATCATAGTATTTCCAAAATAAAATTGTGTGGATAGTGGATTGAGGGGAAAAGTTGTCACAGGGGCTGAGATTTATACCAATCATTCATCTTTGGGTAGCTAATTAGACAATGAAAGATGCCAAACCTAAAATATATTAAAAGAAATCTGTTGTATCCCCCAGTACAGCACAAAAGGTATTGTTGGATTTCATAAGTAATCAAGGTCATTTGATGTTGGACTACCATACATTTATTCATCTCAGCGGCCACTCTAAGCGACTCAAGATGAGACATGCAAATTGCTTTAAGTTCCTTTCTTGGTACAGAATTCATTAACTCTGAGGAAGTGTAATATTCTTAATGCCCCAAATCAGCCATGAAATTCTTTTTTTTTTGGTTTTTATTTATTTTATTTATCATTTTCAAAAGAAAACATACATTCCAAACTCCCGAGTGCAGCATACAGAAATAATACAAGAAGCAGACAATGCATCACAGATACATAAAGGGATAAAATACATCTCCAGCAATTCAAGGCATTGATCATAGTCGAGTCCGTGCCGGTATGGCTTCCCGTGGAACAAAGCAGTTAAAACAAATACAGAATACAGCTTCATCTGTGGCAGCAGTGGAGGCGGTGCAAAGGAATCGGTGTAAAAAATCGTCAGTGTAACTCAGTCATCTGCCAATTTGGCCAACGTATATTCAGTGTAAGGGCCCCAAATGTCACGTGGCCTCGAGGCTGACGGTAGCTCCTTATTATAGCATGTTAACTGATCGAAGCAGTAGGCCATGTCCTGTAACCAAAGCTTAACATCAGGTGCCCTTCTCCCACCCCAAGACATGGCCACTCTGCGCTTGGCCAACTGCAAGGACAGTACTACTAATTTGCGCACCCCTGCTGGTATGCCTGACACAATCCCTAATAAACACACCCTTGGGTCACAAGGGATAGAAACAGCCGCCATGCCTGACAACTCCTCAGTCACTCCCATCCAAAACGCAGAGACACGAGAGCAAGCCCAAGCCACATGCATAAAATCGGCACCGTCCATCCCACACCGCACGCAGCGCGCAGAGTCACGCAGTCCATATTTATGCAGTTGTGCGGGGGTGTGGTACCATTGATGAAGGAACTTATAGTGTATAAGTTTAAAATTACCATTAATAGCGAACCTCCAGTCATGGCGCAGCATTCATCCCATTCATCATCTGTCAAGGGCGGCAAGAGACAGTCATCCCATTTACTTCAAGAGGTCACACTTGCTTCCCCTTCATCTATCTGCGAAGCTCGATTCAACCCGGAAACCAGTTTCGTACATGTGTTCATCGTGTACAGCAATTGCAGTGCCCCCAAGGCGACCGGTTCGTCAGGAAAGGTCGGATATAGACTGCGCACTGCAGCTCGCAATCTGGCGTAAGTGAACGTGACCATAGTGACATTCCCCCTGGGTTCTAAAAAGGCCTGTAGCGTGAGGAAAGTGCCCGCGGGAAATACATCCCCCATAACCCGCAGCCCGGCAGTGTGCAACAGCTGAAGCGCCCCCAATTCACTGGAAACCTAGACATTGGCATGATGCAGTAGTGGCATGGCAGGCGCGTATAGTGGCAGCCGTCTCGCACGTCTTTCCAGTTCATTCCAAGCTTTAGCAGTACATTGCACTGTGTCCACTTCGTCCCTCTCGAGTACTGAGTGGGGGTTCACAATCATGGCTCGAAGAGGTAACGGATGGACCGCACCAGCCTCAAATGCCACGTGCGGCGTGTAGGGCGGCGCCGAAATCCAATAGCAGGCAAAGTGCGCCTGGGCACACAGATAGTAGAGACACCTGTCTGGAACTGAGAACCCGCTCAGTGCATAAGGTTTGGTCAATGTGTCCCACCCCACCCGCGGTTTCTTACCCCCCCAGGCCAGAGTGATCAGCAGCGATCTAAGTGAAGTAAAAAAATGGGTCGTCAGAGCTAACGGTATATTAACAAATAAATATAGAAACTTGGGCAGCACCACCATTTTAATTAGAGCAACCCGGTCAGCGAACGATAAGGGCAAACGCGTCCAGCGGGCCACCTGGTCTTCAAGTTTAGACATTGCCACCCCATAGTTAGCACAAATGACTTCTTGTGAGTCCCTATGGACCCATACGCCCAAATACCGAACAGGGTCTGCAGCCCAAGCCAATGGGAACTTCATCTCAAAAGATTTAGTGCTATCCGTCAGTGGCAAGATAATGGATTTGTCCCAATTAATAGCGAGGCCTGAAAACCATTAAAAACTGACATATTCCCTGATCACCCCCTCCAGATATCTCTCCGGTTCCCAGATGTACAAAACCATATCATCAGCGTACATCGACACTGCTAATGGTCTGTGATGAAATCGAAGCGCCGAATCAGCATGCCGTTGCCTCAGTATGCACGCCAACGGTTCCAAGATGAGGGCAAAGAGCAGGGGCGAGAGCGAGCACCCCTGACGGGTGCCCCTTTGGATGGTAAAGGCAGCAGACACCCGCCCATTAACCCTCACCCGGGCCACCGGGGCCGTATAAAGCAATTTTATCCAAGCCGTAAATATAAAAGGTACACCAATTCGATGAAGCACCGCAAAAAATGTAGCGCTATGCTATAGAATCGAACGCTTTGGCAGCGTCTAATGGAACCGCTGCCGCCGCTAAATCGGGGTTGAGCAAATGTAGCACCGCAAACAGTGCCCGTAAATTGTGAACCGTGGAGCGTGACGGAACAAACCCCGATTGGTCCGGTAAGACCATTACGTAGAGCAGCAAGCGCAAGCGTGTCGCCAGGACCTTTGCAAGTATTTTTACGTCGGTGTTCATAAGTGACAATGGTCGATACGACTCACATTTATCCAGCGGCTTTCCTGGTTTCGGCAATGCCACAATGAGTGCCTCTCGCAACGATGCCGGCAGTTGTCCCTGATCCAGTGCCTCACAGAACATTTCCGTGAGGTGAGGTGAGATCAAATCCACATATTCTTTATAAAATTCAGACGGGAGTCCATCAGAACCCGCCGCCTTCCCATTCGGTAGGGCAGCAATTGCGTCTCTAAGTTCCCCCTCAGTTATATGGTGCATTAAAAAATCTTGCTGTCCCTTTGACAACCAGACCAAGGCCACATCGTCTAGATAATGTGCTATGTCATCTTCACTAGCAGTCTCCCAGCGAGCATACATTTGTTTATAGAATTGAACGAAATGATCCAAAAACGCCATCAGCATCAGTCATGAAACTATCACCATCTTTAATTTCCTGCACCCGCAGTATTTGGCCCAGGGTTCTCTGACCCTGTCTGCCAACCCACGCCCCGGCCGGCCCCCTTCACCATAATAGCGGGTCCTGGTCCCCTTAGCCAAATGCTTCACCTCTTGTTCTGCTAATTCATTGTATTCATTCACTTTTAACCATATAGTCGCCAGAATAGGTGCCGCCGGCTCACTCTCATAATGACGCTCCAGCCCCACTAATTCGCGTTCTAATCTATCCATGGAGTCCCTCAACGATTTAAGCACACCTGCTTGCAGGCCTATACACACCCCACGTACAGTCACTCTGAACGCCTCCCAAACCGTGCCCATATCATCTACCGAGCCAACATTCTTTTCAAAATAACTCTCTATCGCTTCGCGCAGGCCCTCATGAAACACATGATCTAGGAGCGCTGCAGATTGCAGTTTCCAGGAGAATGGCGTGGGCACATGCGTTGGCAATACCAATTCAAGCAGGACAGGCGCATGATCAGACAATGTGCGAGGCAGATGCACTACCTTCGACACCCATCCACTCACATCCTTCATGGAGAGCCAATAGTCCAGGCGGGACCAGGTATCATGTGCAGAGGTATAACAGGTCCCTAATGTACCTACCCTCCTTGTCAATTTCCTCATACACGCTCACAAAGGGAAAGTTTTTCTTAATCAACAACATGACACCCCAGGCATATGACGAATATGTAGAAGCAAATCGGACCCCGCCCACTGTTTAGCCACAGCATCAGTAGCACGCCCCTTTGGATGCGTTTCTGGTAAAAACGCCACCTGGACATTATGTCTGTTTAAATATGCAATCACCTGTCTGGTCTTTTGTGGCCTGTTCAACCCCGTACGTTCCACTTAAGCCAATTAATCCTGCCCCCTTTATCCATGAGAGTCATAGGGTCGCAACATGTGACACATACAGAGAGAACATGTCCGCATCTGAGAGTAAGAGATCTGAGAAACACACATTACATAGCTGCACATAGCAAAACCCCTTTGGTCCCAAACTACCAACAGCAAACAAACCCACAGCCCAGCTCCCCACCGCACCCACCCACCTCCCACTTTAGCACCCCCAACCTGCCAAAGCCGCTCCCGACCCACTGCCAACCTCCCCCACAATCAACATTTAGCAAAAGTCGGGGTTCACCCATTCAGGGGGGCGCAGATGCGTAAGCCTCCCATACACCAGGAGGTGACCAAGCGTCAATAGTATAGCATCCAAACAATACAACATATTTTAGTCTCCATATAGCAAGTGAAGGTAACACCCGAAGCCTCCCAGAGGAAGGGCTCCGGTCTCTGTACCACACTGGGAGAGTGTAAAATGTACATTACACCAGGCGTAGTTCGCAGCCCAACTGCACACAACTAAGGCACTGAGTACAGGAGCCAAGAGGAAAGAGGCAGTGGGAGGGGCATCACAAGCAGTCCAGATCGCAAATCCATGCATATTAAGTATCACGCCCGCATAACCCACCCCCAGCCTTCAACCAGAACATGAGTACAGTTCACAATAGTACATTATAATCAGAGAGTCAATCCAGAATGTCCTCTTAAGGCAGACCAATACACTTAGCTCTCCTCATTCTCCAGATTCTCTTCCTCAGGACCGCCAGTCGAATCTCTCTTTCGTCGTTTCAACTTTTCAGCATACTCCAGTGCGGCCTTTGGGGAAGTGAAGATCTTGTTAACTGCAGCCACGCCAATGCGAAGCCTTGCCGGATACAGCATGGCATAAGGAACCTCCTCCTTACGAAGAAATTGCTTCACATTACTGAATTCTCGTCGCGCTGCCTGAACTGCCACAGTGAAGTCTGGAAAGAAGGCAAGGCGGTTCCCTTGGTAGTCAATAGTCCCCTTTTCCCGTGCTAATCGCAAGATGACGTCCCTGTCCCTATAATTCAGTATACGCGCTATTATAGGGCGTGGAGGCGCGCCCGCACCGGCCTCGCAGCTAAAGAGCGATGAGCGCGCTCCACTATTAACATGCGGGACAGTTGTTCGGTACCGAATATGTCTACTATGAGACGCTCCATGAAGTCTTCCATTTTGCCCACATTTGTGGACTCCGGCAGCCCCGTGACGCAGATGTTATTGCGCCAGGACCGCACATCCAAATCCTCGCAACAGGCAGAGCAGGTAGGTATCCGCCACAGTCACAGACAGCTCCGGGGCACAGCGAGCATGAGCCGCCGCGCAGGGTGCAAGCCAGCCTCTCCGCACCCGGCCGGCACCAGAGCACAACACCGCCGGCCGCACCGCCCAATACCGGGCGTCCAAGGGGTCCGCTCACCACCGCAGCTCCACCGCTATCACCGGGACTCTCGCGGCAACCGCAGATGCACCAGCGGACTCACCAGCAGGCCGCAATGACACCGCAGCCGTCCGGTTCGCAGCCCCTCTCAGTCCGCCATTTTAGGAGGCCTCGCGGTTGCTAGGTCTGTACAGGAATGGCCCCTTTACAATGATCCCCGCGTCTGCAAACTGCCTCACTCCACTCCACAGTATGTCAGCAGGGTTCCGCCATCAATAAAACGGGAAAGAATAACTGGATGCAGCAGATATTGGGCGGATGTTGGCTCGGTCAGGCAGAGCCTCACGAAGGTGCGGCCATCTTGCCGTGCACCCTCTAGCGCCCCCCAGTCATGAAATTCTTAACATATTTCAACCAAGTAATCTTGCTTGCATAATCCAAATTAATTGATTCCGTGATAATTTTCCTATTTAGGCCGGTAAAGCTGGAGGTCCAAACATGGTGCCAAAGAAGCACCTGTTGTACTTTAATCACATCTGTAATATAGGGAATACCCAACTCGCTATGACAGTTAAAAACTGGGGAACTGACAGGTACTGTTAAAATATACCTTAAAAAAGTGTTTTCCACGCATTGTATAGAAGATACGTAAAAAAAACAAAAACTCCGCCCCAAATGTCGCAATGCTCATGCATTTTGCTTGATATATCTTTAGGAGGCTACCCGGAGGTCTTTTGCCCAATTTCCTCGAGAAATTTACCACGGCCGTAGTCGACTTCATAAAAAGAAGGCTCCTCGCTTTGACTGCTGGCCCCCATGAACCTGATTGCTCAAACACAACTCCAAGGTATGTGAAGATGTTAGTGGAGGCAACCCTGCTATCTCCCAATGAGAGACTGCTGCATTTTTTTCTCCGCCGCCCACAGGTCATCATAATAAAAGTTTTTGGGGCATTTAATTTGAGCCCCAGGTCATCCATGAAACTGGAGTACGAAGCAAGGGCCTTCTGCAGGCCAAGCTGCATGCAGGCCATGAGTACTGCGTCGTCTGCGTAGAAAAGGGAGACAATCGGGTGTTTGTTCACTTATGGCGGGTCTCTGGCCTTTCCTGCCAGTTCCTGTTCCAAAGAGTTTGTATATAAAGTGAACAGGAACGGCGCCAAGACACAGCCTTGTCTCACTCCCCTCTCCACTTTAAACAATGCAGTACACTCCCCTTTGAATCCATACTGCATTTTAGCGGTGGCCCTTGAATATAGTTGTCTTAGAAACTGGACCAAAACCTGACCGACCTTCAAGTCCGCCAGAATATCCCATAATTTGGTGTGTATAACACAGTCGAAAGCGGCTGTGAGGTCTACAAATGCTACAGAAAAATTCTCTGCCTTTGCCTGGGTATATTTTCCTATTAAGATACTTAAATTTAAAACCTGCTCATTTGTTCCGAGGCCCTCTCTAAAACAGGGCCGGCGCTAGGCATGGGCAGAATGGGCAGCTGCCCAGGGCCTCGCGCTCAGCTCAAAAACATCGGGCCCCCGCTTCCACATGAAAGACTGCAATACAGTCAGGCCACCAGCTCCTCCTGTGGCACCCCCTCCTCTCCGATCACTGTACTTTTACATTTTGCTAATGAGGTGCCTTAACCTCAGCAGTTCTAAAGGCGTGGTGTCAGTCCTGGGATTACGGGCATGAAGGAATGGAAAGAATGGCATGGGGTCTGACAGCAGCAAAGGCTATTGTGTTTGTGCGACTGTGAGCAGGTCAAGGGCAGGCGGTGCTCTGTTGAAAAGGTGCCATTTGCGTTTCCACGCAACAAATGGCCCTTTTGTTTTCAGGATCGGTTGAAAAGTAGGTGAGAAGAGGCAGCTCAGTAGAAAGGGGAGAAGCCGGGGCTGGGCAGTGTTTATAGGCAAAGCAGCACACCACTTCTAAGTCCAGGGGAGGTGCCCCCTTCCCTGGGCTTCAATGCACTAAATCAGGGCCCAAATGTGGGGCCCCCTTCTCTTGGCCTCGCATCCCTTATCCAGTGCTGTGAGGCCCAGGGCAGGAGAGGCCCCTCTCCTGTGCCATGCAACAATGAATCAGGCTTCAAGGCCCAAGCGTGGGCTCCCCTGCCCTGGGACATACAGTCATTATTCAGTACTGTGAGACCCAGGGTATGGCCCCTCCCCTCCCTCCCCCATGTCCTGAACTACGTAGCACTACAGTACGGCTCTGAAGCCCATGGGATGAAATACTTTCACCTGGGCTTTGCACGCATTGAGGAGCTTAATAGAACTGAGGAACTAGGAGAGTCCCAGCGTCTGCTGAACATTCTGTGATTCTAGGTATATCACTATTTCCACATGCCCCTAAAAAATTAAAATACCCTTTTGTAATGTAACTGGTGACAATGTAAAGCTCGCTAATGCCTTAGAGCTGAGTTCACATAATATACAACAGCAAATCCCCTCACGTTCTGGAACTGAGTCATGCCTGACTTTACTTCCACAGTCCATGTAACACAGCAGAGTTTTACATTTGTGGGTGCATTTGCTGTGTGGACAGTCCAGAGAATATTCACATGCGCTGAAAGTAGGGGTGAGTGGGGTGCTACAGCACCCCCCAAATAACCCTGCTGTTGTTCCAAAGGTAAAGGAGCAATAAAGTTGCTTTTAAATTATTGCTTTTATATTGTCACATTTGTTGTGTGTATTGACATCTGGGTCTGGGTGCACTGTACCCTGCCCCTTTACCCCATTACAATATGTTCATCCCTAAAAAGAGAAAGAATGGGAGAGAGGCTTGAGAGGAGCGAGAACTTTAAGGAGATAAGTGGATGGGAGAGGGCAGAGGGAAAGTGTGAAGATAAAATGTAGCAATGGAGGGGAATGGGATGACTTCAAACGCGATACAGTATGGGTTAAGAGGAGAAAGGTGATCAAGAGACAAGGGGGCAGATTTACAAGAAACTGATGCCTCTGTATAGATGCGTCAGTTTCCCTGCGCCTGAGTGTAAAACCCTTGCGCCACCAATAGATGCACCGTATTTACAATAGGATTGTGAAATTCTGACGCATCTGTTGGTGGAAAAGTCACGCATTGTAGGAGTGGTGTCGCAAGCACGACGCAGCTCCAGCAATGCATGTGGAGACCCATCCTCATTGTGCTGCGTCACTCCTTACCCCTGCTTCAAGCAGGCATAAGGTTTTGGAGGAGTGGCGTCCTAAAAGTCACGGACTGAAATCTTGTAGATTTCACTGCGTCATTTTTAAAAGGCTTTCCTGCGTGGGAACGCCCACCCTACATACATTATACCTGACGCAGGTATAATGTCATGCAGGGCTTTACAACGTGACGCATCTCCCTAGATGCTTCACGTTGTAAATGGGCCGCAACTTTTACGCCGCCGCATCACAAAAGTGATGCAACGGCGGCGCAAAAGTGGCGCAAGGGGCTTGTAAATCTTCCCCAAGATGTTGGAGGGAGGCTGAGAGAGGAGAGCAAAGGAGATAATGGAGAGAAGTGAATAAGAGCAACACACGAGGAGGTGAATATGGGGAAACAGTGTGCTTCGACCAGTAGGAGGCCAGGAAAAATGTAAATAAATAAGGTACATGCATAAGAGAGGGCCATATATGAGACAAAGAAGGATATACATTATGCAGCGAGGTCCAGGGCAGGTCAAAATATTCATTAAATGATAGGGATTTGAAAGGAGTCTATATAGTGCTCCATTTTGAAATGCTTTACAGTGCCAAACACTGAGGGATATCTCAACAATGACTGTGAAAAAAACATTACAATAACCAATGTCAGTCATGACAATGAGGTTGCTCCTATTTAAATTTCACGTCTTGCCTAATTTGCTTCCCTAAGTGTGCTAGTTTTTTCTTGCATTTTCTTTGTCTGTATTTTTGCTATACAACATACCAACCTATTGTTCTGCATACTATCAACTCACTTATAGGTGTTTGTGCTAGTTCAGGTTGTGGGCGAGGGAGTAAAATGGGCCATGATTGAGAGCACTGGAGTTGAGTCTAAAGGTAGTGCGCAGTTCTCACAGTGCCTGCCAGTGGGTCATAAATGTGTTTAGAATACCTGCTCAACCAATCTTGTTTGGCTCCTCTGTGGAGGACATAGGGCAGTGGTGGTATGTACTAACTGTACTTGTAATTATGTGTAAAAGCGTGCGAAGGAGGTACAAAGCGCCTGTTGACAATTGATCGACCAAATGGAAATTATGGGCCCGATTCACAGAACTAACTTAAGACAAAATCCTAAACTTTATTTATTTTATTTATTTTGGAATTTTGTAAAGCGCTTAGCTACGCTCACCGGCGTGTCCCTGCGCTGAGATTGCTTGAGTGCAAGAGAGGAGGAGCTAGGGCAGAGCTAGACGAAACAGATGTGTTTTGAGGGCTCTGCGAAATTTGGCCTAAAAAAAAAAAAACACATAATAAACTTACTACCATTTTGGTATTCACAGAAGGCACCTACTCATTTCGGTATTCACGGAAGTTAGGAGTCCTAACTTTAGGACTCCTAAATGCCTTCTGTGAATACCGAAATTCTTAAAATTAGGATTTTTCTCAATTTAGCAGTAGTAAAGTTAGGACTCCTAACTTTAGGACTCCTAAATGCCTTCTGTGAATACCAAAAGTCTTAAAATTTGGATTTTTCTCAATTTAGTAGTAGTAAAGTTAGGACTCCTAACTTTAGGACTCCTAAATGCCTTCTGTGAATACCAAAATACTTACAATTAGGACTTTTCTCAATTTAGTAGTAGTAAAGTTGAGAAAAATCCTAATTTTAAGACTTTCGGTATTCACAGTAGCATAACTTGAGGAGCACTGTTAAAGGGTTGTAGTAAGGGAATTCATAGCGAAGGAGCTCATTGGCGAGGCGCCAACAAACATTGTTGCACCGTGGGCCACCAGCACTAATGCCGGCCCTGGTTGTCACAAATTAGAAGGGCCTCACATCTTCCCTTTCGCCCAGGGCCTCAAATGTCGTAGGACCGGCCCTGCTCTAAAACCATACTGGACGTCGCTTAAAAGATTGTTCTCCTCTGCCCAGGTCTACAATCTGTTTAGGGCTATCCTTCCTGCTACCTTCATCAGGAAATCGAGTAGAGATATCGGACGGTAGCATGCTGGATTTTCCCTACCCCTTTTTTAAAAAATCTGTACTATTACGGATTCAGGCCAAGTTTTAATAAAACCCTCCTTGCAGGAGGCTTAGAGAACAAGTGTTATTAGGGGGGACCAGAGTGAAGGTGTTAACTTAAATAGGTCAATAGAAACCCTGTCAGGACTGGGAGCATTGCCACCCTTGCTTGCATTAATCGACCCAGTAACCTCTTCGTGATTAAAATGGAGTTCAATTGGCATAAAAGTTAAAGTTAAAGGGTCTCCCCCCTGGCTATTCGCAGTGTCCATGGTACTATCTGCACTATCCTTTGATTTATACACGTTTGAGAAAAAATCTATCCAAGTTTTCTCATCAATTGCGACCGCTAATGTCGCAACGTCAGACTTCGTAAAGAACGTAGCATTTACTGCCCTCCAGAATGATGAGCTATCTTTGCTCAGAGATGCTTCACTAGAGGGCATTCCAAACTATGTCTTTTAATTCTTTCTTTCTAGTTTTCCTGGCTAAATTGTATTTCCTTCTACATTCTTGGATTCTCTACATTCTTGGATTCTTGGCGGCCCTATGTAAAGCCTCTTTAAGTCGTGTGTATGTTTTTGTACAATGGGAATAGAACCATCTGTTTTTACGGCATCGTATACCCTTCATTTCCACTGTTAACAGGTTTTGGATAATCCGAGTGATTTCAGAAAAAGTCCACAGAATATTATCATGGGAGGTACTATCCCCTAAATACGTTAAAATTAAATCATAAGCCGTTGTTATGACTTGCTTGTTCATTTCAGAAGAGTCATGACTGGACCAATGTAAAGTATATCCATTTAAACGTACAAGGGAGATGTTTTTAGTCCATGCCAGTTGGTTTTTTGCATGTAATTCAACAGCAGTGGGCAGACAAATGTTGATACTCAAGGGCAGGTGATCACTCAGTACATTTGAATGTATTTTATTAATTTGCGATTACATTTGCATAACGATTAGGTGCAATTATAAAATCTATTATAGATTGTAGTCCCCTACCAACAAAGGTGTAATCAAACTCAACATTCGGGGAGCACAGACAATTGGCGAACCCAAGATCATGTGAGAAAACAAGATTTCATTGAGCATTTCCCCCCTGGAAGTGTGCTCAGAATGAATCAGAAATACATCCTCTGCTACCTCCATCCCACAGATCCCCAGCCCAGCTTGCTGGCACAAATTACCGTTAAAATCCCCTCCCCAAACAGTAATCATTTCTGTACTATTGATTGCCCTTAGTTTGTCTAGGTCCTCGTTTAACTGTTTTAAAATGGGCCCCAGATGACCTTTTTCTGCATTGTTATAAAAGTTACCGACAGCCAAGGTATAGCTAGAGTCTATGCAAATCACTATTATTTTGGTAATAGTTGTCAGATTTTATCAGTTCAATCTTTGATACACTCAACAGGTTAGAAATATACACACATATCCCTCCTTTTGGTCTCCCGTGTAGTGAGTGGATTTCAGGGGTATAGTAGGTCTTAAATCCATTCAGATGAACTTCATGTATCACCCAAGTCTCCTGTAGACACAGGATATCAAATTTATCGATAACCTCTAACCATGCTAGATTGACAACTTTGTTTCGTAAACCTGCTATGTTCCAGAAAAGAACACTTACTTTTTTAGGGGAATTGAATCCACGGACCGATTCCGTCTGTTGACTTAATTCAGGACTAGATTGCTTGTTCTGTGTGGGATTACTAGGCATACTTTGGTCTAAAATATCCCTAATCACAGGGTCTAGTCCAGAAGCTTCTCCCACTTTGGTCATGTTAGCCATCGGATCAGTACTCGGGAAATCGTTGCGGACAACATGAATTATCCTATTTACCACATCATTTGCTGTATTGCTCTGTTCTTTATGACTTGGTAGTCCGTTGTTTGCACCCAAGGATTGGAGAGGCCCATATCTATTTACCACCTCCAAATTATAGTTAAATGGTCGATGGGCTGAGTAGGGGGCTGGGTTCCTTCATGTCATGTCAAAAGGTTAGGCTGGTAAAAGTAACCCAAAGGCAGCACATTTATACCCAAGTTGGTAATGTTTCTGTCCCTAGTTCTAATTAGAATTTCCCTCACCAAGGAAGGAGCACCAAAAGAAAGAACAACACAGTCTCCCTTAAGACTTTTCATACTATTGCCAACCCAAGGTACACGTCTGACCATTTTAAATTCCCTAAACATTCCCTAGTCAGTCCAGTACTATTCCCTAACCAATGAATGGCTTTGTTCCGCAGTGATATCCATGTTTCATATTCCCCTGGACGAGGGACGGGGACGTTAGCAAAAATCTCTGTGAAGGGGGTAGCTATCGGGAGTAGATTTAGACTTGGTCGACTGCATAGTCTGTCATTTGTATTAGAGTTAATAGGTCGAGTTTTTATTGGTGGGTCATGTTCATAACTCGCCCCATGCGTATTACTGACCAACGCTTGTCTTTATTTTCAGATACTACGGGGGGAATAGGTTTTACACCTTGTGTTACTTTTGATTCCCCTTATGCATTATTAGGCTCATGTTTCTTGCAACTTTCTCCACAGACCCAGTTCAATTTTTTCTAATCTACCTTCCATAGTACTGATAGACTGTTTCACGTACTCTGATAATTCCATGATCAATTTAGACAGTTTCTCGTTTTCATTAAGGGAACCATTTCCCTTGTTTTTGGAGCGGGGTTCAATTCCTTTGCCCTTTTGGGGCTGGACATTTCCTTTTTTCCCTTGCTGTTTATTGGGTTAGTTTTAGATGGTCTATTATTGAGGGGGGCTGGGGAAATTACTCGTGGGGGAACGATCCAGTGACTCAACTGCTCTTGGGTTACAAGGTCTTTTTGATGGATGTGATGTTTCAGCATCCAGCTCATTAATGGAGGTATCGTCGGCAATTATCTGGATATACCCGTTTTTCACTAGCTCTGGGTTTGAAGTTCCCTGGAAGCGGGCTTCGTCTGTCACTATTTCAGGTAGAGATATTTCCTTGCTATTACTAGGTAACCCCTGTGCGTCTATATTGAGGGTTTCTTCCACACAGGATATGTTTTTCTATAGCACCTACAGTCCCCTTAAGGTAGTTTATCAAGGTCATTTTTTTTCTTAATAGTGTTAGCTGTTAATTTTCTTTTACCCATGTTAGTCACAGTCCCAACAGCTACTACTCAAATAAACACGTTATAGTGAGAAAGAAAAGAAAAGAAAATGCCCCTTTTGCCAGTCACTTAATAATTATGTGATTTACCAATAATGTAACAATGAAAAAGAATCAGCTTGTAGTCAGTAAGAGTATTTGCCCCCGGGATCACGCTGCTCCAGGCTAAACAAGCACAAACTCAAGAAAGGTGGCCCAGCCCAGCCTCATCCGGCCTCTGACGGGCACAGACGGGCCTGCCCGCGCGCGTCATGCACTGCTGGGGTCCTGTGATGGCTTTTGGGCACCTCCATCACAGCGGGAGAGACGCGGCAGCTAAGCACCTCCTGGCGCGGGTGTCTCTGGGAGTTAGAGTCCCCTTGCAGCGGTAAGCGGCTGGCGGTGATCCTCCTCAACGTCCCATGCTGCGGGGCCCTGTGATGGCTTTTGGGCACCTGCGGCTCAGTGGGAGTGACGCGGCAGCTAAGCGCCTCCTGGTGCAGGTGTCTCTGGGGGTTAGAGTCCCCTTGCAGTGGTAAGCAGCTGGCGGTGATCCTCCTCAGCGTCACTGCACTCAACACCACTCCAGTCTAGGCCATTCCACTCTGTAACACTGCACTCTACGCCAATGCACTCTATGCCACTTTCTATACCACTGCACTCTACTCCACACCCCTTCAAGCCATTGTACTCTACTTTGAAAGAATCTACTCCACGCCGCTTCATTTTATGACACCCTACTCCACTCTGCGGCACGCTAATCCACTGCAATCAACGATGCGCCTTTCTGTTCTATGCCACTACTCTCTATGCCACTACTCTATGGCACTGCACTCTACCCAGCACTACTATACTCTATCCTGCACCCCTCCACTCGAATTCTACTTTGAAACAATCTAGTCTACGTCAGTGCACTCTATGCCACTGCACTCTATACCACTCCACTCTACACCACTCCACTCTACGCTGCACCAGTCTACGCCACAGCCCTCTACACTATGCTACTCTACTCTAAACCACTCCAGCCTAAGCCAATTCACTCTACACCAATTTACTCAAAACTAATGCACTAATGTACCTATGTCAGTTACTTTGCACCATTGCTCTCTGCACCACTCTACACCACTTTATGCTACTGCACTCTACTCCAGTCTATGCCACTGCACTCTATGCCACGGCACCATTCTACTCTATGCCAATGAACTCTACACAACTCTACTCTGCATCACTCCACTCTATGCCACTGCACTCTATCCTGCACCCCTCCACTATGTGCCACTTCACTCTATGTCACTCTACTCTGCAACACTGCTCTCTCCACCACTGAACTCTACGCCACTGTACTCTGCATCGCTGAACTCTACCTCACTGTATTCTACGCCAAACCACTCTAAGCTACTCTATTCAGCTCTGCACCACAGCACTCTACTCTGTACCACTACACTCTTCATCACTTCACTCTACTCTGAAACAATCTACTTTATGCCACTGCACTCTATGCAAGTGCACCATTCTACTCTATGCCAATGAACTCTACACCACTCTACTCTGCATCACTCCACTGTATGCCACTGCACTGTACCGTGCACCACTCCACTCTGTGCCACTTCACTCTATGTCACTCTACTCTGCAATACTGCTCTCTCCACCACTGAACTCTACGCCACTGTACTCTGCATCGCTCCACTCTACCTCACTGTATTCTATGCCAAACCACTCTAAGCTTCTCTATTCTGCGCTGCACCACAGCACTCTACTCTGTACCACTACACTCTTCATCACTTCACTCTCGTCTCGAACAATCTACTTTATGCCACTGCAGTCTATGCTCCTCTATCTAGTCTGTTACACTCCACTCTACACCACACTACCCACTCTCTTCTATACAGCTGCACTCTATGACACTGCACTCTACACTAATGCTCTCTACACCACTTCACTCAAACCAATACACTCTACACCACAGCACTCTTTGCCAATCCACTCTGCACCACTGCACTGTACACCACTCTACTCTACGCTATTGCACTCTACGCCACTCTGCACCACTCTATGCCACTGCACTATACACCAATGCACTCTACTGTACACCACTGCACTCTATGACACTCTACTCTGCAGCACTGCACTCTCTACCTTTGAACTCTATTCCACTTTACTCTATGCCACTTTACTCTATGCCCCTGTAGTCTACTGTATACTCCTCGACGTCACCCTAATCTATTGTGCACCACTGCACTCTATGCTACTTTACTCTATGCCTCTCTATTCTACTCTGCACCACTCTACTTTATGCAAGTGCACTCTACCCCAATATACTATGCATCACTGCACTCTTTGCCACTGTACTCTATACCTCTTCACTCTGCACCACTCCACTCTGCACTCCACACTACTACTCTATACCACTCCACTCTAACTTGTACCCCTCCAGTCTACACCTCTACCCTCTACTCTGAAACAATCTATTCTACACCACTGCACTCTAATCAATTTACTAAAAAGTAATGCACCCTACGCCACTGCACCTACACCAACTACTTTTCATCACAGTACTTTACGCCTCTATGCCCTACAACATTCTGATCTATGCCACTGCACTCTATGCCACTGCATGCTATGTCACTCTACAGCATAGCACGCTACATCGCTGCACTCTATGTCACTCTACTCTACTCTGCCCCACTGTACTCTACGTCAATGCACCACTCTACTTTGCACCACTGTACGACCCTGCACGCTACAACCCTGTATTCTGACACTTTAATCTGCATGACCGCGCTCTTTGCAGCTGTACTCTACTCTGCACCACTTAATTCTACACCACTCTGTTGCACTATACATTAGTGCTCTATAGGCCATTACTCTCTATGCCACTGCACTCAACCCTGCACTACTCCACTCTACCCCACGCCACTCCACTCTATGACATTTTACTCTACACGATAGCAATCTACATTGCACCACTCAACTTTATGCCACTGCACTCTATGCTACGCTATAGCACTCTACCCCAATGCACTGTACACCATTTTACTCAAAACCAATGCAGTCTACTCCAATTTATTCTACACCACTATACTTCACGCCACTTCACTCTAGGCCGCTGTACCACATTTCAGTCTAGGACACTCCACTTCACGATACTCTACTTTATGATGCTCTACTCCACTCTGTGCCACTCCACTCTACAGCAATCTACTCAACTCTATACCATTCTATGACATTACTCCACTCTACAACGCTCTACGCAACTTCCTCTATGCCACTCCATGCCACTTAACACCACTGTAGTCTATGACACAGTACTCCATACCACTCCACTCTATGCCACTCTACTCTACAACACTCTACTCCACTCTACGCAACACCCTCAATGCTACTCCACTCTGCTCTACACCACTCTATGGCACTCTGTATCACTCCACTCTACGACACTTGACTCTACACCTTTTCACTCTATGACACTCTACTCCCTCCGCAGCACTCCACAATACTGTATGATACTCCATCACACTCCACTTCACTCCTCTCCACGCGCTCAACTGTCCTGTATGTCACTCTACACCACTCTACGCCACTCCATAATACTCCACTCTTCTGCACTTTATGACACTCCACTCCATGCCACTCTCCTTTCCCCCAATAACTTTTAGTCATGCAGAACAGAAGTCATTTTGGTGTACAACATTGTTAAAACATATTGGCAAAGCCAATCTTTCTTGCGCAGGCGAGAACCATTGGCTTTGCAAATGCTGGTTTGTATTAAGCTCAGGCAGCCCAAGGAAGCTTCAGAGCACTTTACTCGAAAGGCAATTCAAGACTGCATCGTACAAATGGGAGCAAGGCTTCCAGGCTACTGAAGTTATAATTCTAGAGCAGGCAAAAACACACACTGTCTCTTTCACTGCCATAGCGCTAGAACGGGCCAGCAGGCACCACAGCATTAATTTTTCAAGTATAGGAAAGTGCTGCCACACAATATGGGTATCTACCTCTCCCCAACACCATTCGCCCCAGCTAGGAATACACCTCATCTGGACCAACGCCCAAGTAGACCATCCAAGGCCGACTAGCTTACCAGGAGTAGAGGAACCAGGGAAGACCTTTTGGACTAGATAAGACTAAGCGGGAGAAACAGGGTCCTGGGTTGAAGGGGCAGGTCCAGGCCCACCCGCCCTCTGCCCGGGGGTACATGGAGGAGGGCATGCTTGGACCTGATGATGGGGTGACCAAAAGGCCATTGCAATGATCTAATTGCAACCTCCTGAAGTGAAATGCTTTCCCTAAGGAAACTGTTGTGTTGGGACATGGAACTTCCCACCTTATGAAGCGAGTGAGGTGGGAAAAGCAGAGGAACCCATCGCGCATGACCCTAGTGGTATTAGCCATGACATGACGGGGAGAGATAATAAAAGGACGCGGGGCCCGGACTTGGTGGGCACAAAGTAATTACATTGATGTGGGCTACATGTTCTTTTCTGGCCACGTTGCGCGCTTTCAATCTCAGGCCACGCCCATCTACACAACAAATTGGCGATGAGTGGGAGTCTAATTCCCGGTCTGTGCCCCCGATCTGGCCTCGCGGCTCACCTGTTATAGGCTGCCTCCCGCCAGGACTGCCTGTGCCGCACATCACAGTCTGCAGCTGCTTGTGCTTATTTAGGCAGGCTGCATTGACTGCATATCCGGCCCGTGCAGGGCCCTTGTCCTGCTCCTGGTTGGTCACTTCTGCCTCCATTAGCTCCCTGTCGCGGACTCTACTGCTGCTGCCCTTGTGTCTCCTGCACAGAGCGATCTGCCACGAGGGCCCTTCCAACTTTGCCCTGCATGTGGCCCTGAGCAGGGAAGTTTCTTTAGGCCTCTATGCAGAGTGATGTATCCCACTGTCTGCTGCCTGCAAAATAATTGGGTGAGAGCCTTTCCAATCTCCATTGTTGCTGTTGCTGCCCCAGTTACATACAAAAATATAAAAACAAATAAAAAAGGAAAAGAAGGGGTGTGGCCCCTGGTGGTTGTGTCTCAGGGCCCAACTCCTTATATCCAAGGTATGATTTTAGCATGGTTGTGCCTTTCCCATCACAAGTTGCCTCGTTCATACTTTTACCACACCTCCTTACTCCTGAGCAATGGGCTTGAGCTGGGATGGCCTCAGTATCTGCCCTTGAGCCTTTTATCATAGAAGGCCCCCTATGTGCACATGCAGCACGATGGAAAGACTGGGTAGAGAGACCAGGAAATTATTTGTCTGCAGTAGCTTTGGGAAATGACAGCTACCATGCCAAGCTCCTACATCTCGGGGTGCCGCCATTCACAATCTAGGGAAATCACTTGTGGAGCCCGGCCCACCATTTACAGAGGCTACTCTGAAACGGGCTCTCGCCGTGCACTTTGAGCCACTGGGGCGAATCCGGACTATGAATGATTCCTCCTACGCCCAGCCAGGCAGCTTCCTGGAGAATCAGTGGACACATTTTATACATGATTAACCCCTTGCATGCTGATGATGGCCCCCGTCCGTCATGCATCACAGTGCTCGTGTGCTGATGACGGCTGGGGGCCGTCATGAACCCGCCCACTCTTCATAACGGCCGCACAGGTGCAGAATCGCGGCCGCGCCCAAGGGTTTAAAAGAACTTGCTCGCACCTGCACACTGCCTGACACTAATGATGAGATTCACGCACAGTTCATACAGGGTTGCGATCCGTCATACCAAGGGAGAATAATCTACAAGTCCCAAAGACGTCCATGGCTGATATATTCACAATAAGGCACTCAAAAAATCTCTAAAGTGAGTGATGTGTACATGGAAGCGGCTGTCCAACGACAAGTAAAGACTGAGCCTGTCAATGCGTTGACGGCTGTGGGAGCGGTAAAAAGAAGACCCGCCCCAAGCCTACCACAGGTTCCAAGATGTGCGGAGGACCCTTCCCTCATCATGAGTCGTGCCCTGCTCAGGGCAAGAGATGTACAGCATGCAATAAACGAAATCATTTTGCCACGGTATGCTGCTCCTCTGCCTCCCACAAGGCACAAAAACCCAAATCAGTCAATGTCCTACAGACCCCTGAAACCACAGATGACGAAGAAGACATGGATGATGATGATAATGTGGAGGGGGTAGTTCATGTCTTACATGCTATGCAGCCAGGAGAGTACCCCCAAGAGCGCATTCACAAGTGCACAGTTCTCCTATTGGGCGACCAAATTCCTGCCCTGATTGACACGATTGCTTTGATAAAAATTCTTGCACAGTCACTACTACAAACTCTGTTGCTACAGCTTGTCCTGCGCCCGTCTATCACCCAAGTGTTTGTCTATGGATCTTCAACACCACTCCCACTGGCAGGGGTGTCTACCACAGAAATATTTCATTGATCACGTCTTACATGTGCCAAGGTATACATCACTAAAAGTGGCTCTGGAATTCTACTAAGCTGTCGCACGGCAGAATGACTTCACCTAATTAATTTTGCTCTCAGCATGCCCCTGGGGAGTGTAGATGATCTGCTGACTGAATTCAGGTTACACTGAGACATCAGTGGGTGGCCTTCCATCTGTCCCGAAAGGTAGAGGACAAACTGAGAAAACTGGAACCAGCGGACATCATTGAGAAAGTAGAGGGTCCTATGCCCTCGGTGCCCTCTGTGTGCTCAATTGTAGTCACCCCAAGCCAAAACAGCACGGTGAAGTTAGGATTTGCATCAACATGCAACGACCCAACATGGCCATATGGCGTGAACATCACCGACGCCCAATGTGGATGATATTGTGGTGGAAATGAGTGGTTCGAAATAGTTCTCACAGATAGATCTTCAAGCAGGATACCATCAACTCCTGCTGCTCTGGAATCCAGAGCTATCACTACTTTCTCCACACATGTTGGTCTAAGGAGACAAATGCCTCAGCTTCGGGATATCAAGTGGGCTAAAGTCATTCAAAATACCATCAGGGGCATGTTGGCTGGTCTTGAAGCGATCATCACTGAGAGTGATCACTTCTTAGTGCATGGCACAACCATTGAACATCTCAACAGGCTGAAGGAAATGCTCAAGCAATTGCACAACAGTGGACTCACACTGCACTGTGAAAAGTGTGCTTTACTCCAAAAAGAAACTGCTTTCTTCAGGTACCGTTTCTCTGAACATGGGGTCATGCCTGATCCTGCAAAAGTTCTGGACATCCAGTCAGCTCCACCGCCAGCCAGCGGTACAGGTGCACACAGCTTCTTGGGGATAGTAATTTAAAATTTGACCACACTCACAACTCATCTTCGAGAACTGATCAAAACAAATGCAGTTTGGGGATGGGGCCCTGCCCAAGAGGAAGCATTTTAAGCAACAAAACAAGTTCTGTCAGCACAAACCACACTAGCTTACTTTGACCCTCACCATGAACTTGAATTGTCCATGGGCACCAGCCCTACTTGCCTGGGGCCGTGCTCTCTCAAAAACAAGACTATGGCGAATGGGTGCTGGTGCTGTACGCTAGTGGTGCTCTAACAGATGTGGAGCAGAGTTACTCTCATATTGAAGAGGAAGCTATTGCGGTCCACTGGGGGTGTTGCTATTTTCATCTTCATCTTTATCTTTACGGCCAACCATTTATAGTTCACACCGACCACAAGCCATTAATATCTCTATTCACAGGGTCCTCATCAAAGCCACCTTCCAGGATTGAGAAATGGATCCTTCAGTTACAGGAATACCACTTCACAGTAGTGTATTGCCCAAGGTCTCAAAATCCAGCTGACTATCTCTCCAGGCACGCCAAAACAGCCACTGTCGGTGAAGAATCGATGCCGAAGATGTGGAGCAGTACATGCGATTGGTGGTAAAGCGATCAAGGCTTCTGCCTATCTCTCTAGATAACATAATAGCTGCTACCAAGTCAGATGACTGTCCTCAGTTGTCAATATCCAATGTGGTTTCTGGAAACTGGCACACTCACAACGCCTCCAATCGAACTGAAAATGCCCGATTGACATTGTTGTCACTACATAAGGTCTGGCATGAAGTTGCGGTTTCTCCTGATGGGTGTCTATTAAGAGGTCCTGTGAGAAATTGGCCTTGAGTATGCTGTCCACTATTCTAGTGGGCACCTTGCACCAGTCCAAACGAATCTTATTGATGGTAGGTTTAAAGACAACCTATATAGAAAGCTATCCTAGTGGTAGCTGTGGAGAGTAGACTACAGGCTAAGTCTTGAAGGAATGTAAAGCAGCTTGTTTTACCAGTCTATAATCTCATGAATGACCAAATGAAAGGAGAACCACACCAGGTATATATATAAAATATATGTATTTATTCTAAACACATTCCTCTAGTCTCTTTATGAGGCTAGAGGCAAAAGTACATTCAGTAAACTTAATTAGCGCCCAGTAAATTAGCAAAATATACGTTGAGCCCTAGGGGTATACCAAACCATATATTAAGAAAGTAGTATAAGAACCACGACTGACATAGATACAAGGCCTAGAGCCTTTAGAACCGCTGGGGCCACCAGGAACCACCCACGGTAGTGACGCAGGGGACCCACGGAGGATGCGTGCAGTGTCTAAACACAGCTACAAATCACCATTAACTTCTATGGGGACAGTCGCGGTTGGAAATTTAAAGATTAAGGACACTTAGAATAGGACTAGGAGCAAATCCCTTTAGAAGTAGGAGGTTCTAGAGTCAACACCCACGGGAGCATTGGAGTACTCGAGTTACCTCACCCAGGGAAGCCGGGTGCATAGGTGTCTTTTCGTGTCGGGTTTTGTAGTCGATTTCAATGGCGAGCTGCTGCAAAGTGCTGCTGGCGACTAAGTGGAAAGTGTCCGGGTGGATCCAAGGGTGGATCGGAGATGTGAAGAACCTGAAAGCAGAGGGGACAGAGACTGGGTCAGTTGCCAGTGACCAGGAAGGCAATGAGCGGATGCCCACCGATGTCGGATGATTTCAGGTGAAGAAAGTGAACTTGACTCTTCAGCCACGAGGACCAGGAGGCATTGACGAACAGGGGAGTCACTCCTTGAACTCAAGGGAGATTCTTCCGCCTTCTAGTCGTGTAGAATGTCGAAATTCCAGGATATATGTTGCAGAGGTTCGTCCAGGTGTAATCTGAAGTCCTAAGGACTGGGGTCCCATACTTATACTAAGTTAGGGGGTTCTACATACACTGGGGACCCACCTGTGGGAGGATCTAGGGAGGGGGGTGGCTAGCTACACCCCTTTCCCTTTGTCCAGTTTCGCGCCAGAGCAGGGGCTGAGTACCCCTGCAACCGGTTTGAACTAGGGAATGCACAGGGACACCAAATGTGCCCCCAGCACTGTCTGAAAAGCATTCTCTGAATATAGCCACCCAGCCCCAATACACTAAAGCCTGTCTTTAGTGCAAGGTTATAATGCACTTAAGAGTATATGGTCTGGCTGCATCACAGAACAGCTACAGAGAATAGATTCCGAAAGCTGCATAGGGGTCCTGCTCATGCATGGGCAACCCTCTCACACAAAACCAAGCACTCAGCCTTCAGGACTGATAAGGCCTGCCATAGGAGTGACTTATAGGTTTATATGCGTCAGTGATTAAAGGTAGAGATAGGTAACCTATAAGTAAGGGTTGCATGCATCACCTTACCCAGGCTGCAGTAGCAGACCTGTGGTGCCATTTTGGAAGGCTTCCCAGGGGTGGCATAATACATCCTTCAGCCCCTGGTAGGCCTCTGGGGTACCTATGCCCTTAGTACCTAAGGCACCATATACTAGGGACTCACAAGGGTAACCCAGTAACCAATCTGGAGTGTACCTAATGTACATGCAATCATTTTAGAGAGGAAAACAGATCGGCTGGGGCCCTAAATAGCTGGATCCCAGCCAAACCAAAAAAGTGAAAAAAGTGGGGGCAACCATGTAATCAGATTCCAACTTCCTACAGTCCTCAAGTGGAAAATTCCAGTGTCACTGCAAAACAGATGGCCGATCTAGCCCACTCCGAACACCAAGGAGTGGGGAAGGCAAAGCCCAGGCTCTGATGCAAGATCTGGTTCCCTGGTTTGGATACCAGATGGAATGCACTGTGAGACAGTGCTCCATGTGCCAAGCTGCTGGCCCGGCAGATCTGCTAGCACCTAGCATCGCTGAATGTGTTTCCCCCCATTCCTTAGCAACGAGCGAGTGCTGATTTTGGAAGCCTTCCCGATGGCTGACACATGTTGGTAATAATAGGCGATTTCTCAAAATACTCAGAAGTTGAGATTCTACAGTCAATGAAGGCCGGCCTGACCATACCCCGGGTGGAAAAGGTCATGGCAATGCAAGGTCTTTTGTGTACACTCAGGAATGACAGTGGTCCTCTCCTTTCTAGTTAGGAGTTTGCTGAGTACTTCTCTTCACGAAGCATTCATCATAGGCAGATTACTCCCCGCTGGCTGCAATCTAACGGTGAGGCAGAACATTTCATGCAAACTTTAAATAAAGTCCTGAGAATTGCAGTAGCTGACGGTCAGAACATGGAGTGCTCGCTGTTTGCCTTCCATTGCGAGTACCGACTGACTCCACATGCTACCACTGGAGTGTCCCCCAGCACCTTGTGAATGAATCAGATGGTGGGTGATACCATTCCTCATGTCGTGGAAATGTCTGAGATAAATGAGAAGGCTGCAGAGGCTCTGCAGCCATGCCATACACAAAAGGACAGCACATCAAAGAGATGATGGGCCAAGCCCCAGCATTTTCAAATTGGTGACTTAGTACTTGTCAGAAATCGATATCTGAGAAGCACATTTTTTTTGCCATTTGAAATTGAGCCATGGAGAGTGAGTGCAGTGAAAGGAACTATGATCACTGCCCAGAAGCAAGGCAAGAGAATAACAAGGAATGTATCTTTCTTCAAACTGGATCGAGTCTGGATGTGGGAGCACTAGGGGTGCATCTCCTGTGACTGATTCTGCAGAGGACAATGACAACATGAGAAGTGATATTTGCTCCTCCCCTCTGTCACCACCGAGGGGTCTTCATGTTCAGCACCAGCAAACCAATCCCTTGGAGTCTCCTGGGAATCATAGGAGAGACACCAGTGGGGCAGGTCTAAGTGGGAGGGTCCCTCAACAATTAAATGAAGGGAAAGGAAGTGAACCTGGCCCTAGTTAGCAAGGTAAGGGGAGATATGATCTACGTCTCCGACCAGTGACCTCCAAGAAGTCGAAGGATTTTGTGTTAATTTGAAAATATGTTTCTAATGTTCAAATGTACTACTGTGCCTTGGTAATGTTTTCCTGGTTAGTCAGGTAGTGACAACTGTCGGGTATTTCCTTAAAGTACATAGGATTGGTGCATTTGTAGGTAACATAAACGAAGGGATTGGTGTCTAGACTGATTTCGGACACCCCAAAGGATACGTCAGCCTGTAGACCAGCTAGCTCACAGTGCCACTGTAAGCTCAATAACCTTACCAAGGAGCAAATCGTTTCTGGCAACCATCGAACATGACAACCCTTGACCCTTCAGGGATCATGGAAACAGTATAGTACTTTTCGCTCAGTCAATCGTGCACGCTTATTCTCAGAGAGATACTCAAATAAACAATGGGAAAGGTTTCAATAAGCATTTATTGAACCAGAGTTATTCTAGTATAAAACATGTACTCTGCAACAATCATTAGACAGAAGAAAATGTAAAAGATTACAAACACCAACAAAGTAAATAGAAAGTATAATTCTATCATGGTGCTTAAACAGTGAATATATGCAGGCATGTAAACATGACAGTAATCAAGCGTACACATACGATACAATCCCTACCTAAGTGTACCTGAGTGTACCTAGCATGTATGTGGGTGTAAAGCCAATAATCACCTAGAAAAGAGTCAACCCCATTACCTGATATGAGAGAATTAAGGACCCCATCTTGGCCTCGAGTTGGACACCCTACAAGGGATCTCAGACCGCTGCATATAGAAGCATCAGCAGGCCCGGACCTCAGTGTCTTGTGTCAGCATGGAAGAGTCTCCTCTGCTTATCTAGTGAAGGTATGGTTCTTTTATATCATCAAGATAGCCACAGAGTTCGATATTTAAATGAGCTTAAATCAATACCTGCAATAATGCACAGTATATTTTTGCCACCAAGTCTAGAAAACACACTAAATATGCTGTTGTCTCAATGCTCAGCCTTAAATTATAAAATCGTATCGCTTCATCTAATGTCCTGACCCCACTTTCTATCAAGGATTTCTTAATACAATGAAGTAGAACATCTGATAAACCAAGACAAATGCCTATTAAGTGAACCTGAGTTTCATTCTGTTGGTTGCATAGTCTACAACTTTTACACATGTGTAGATTTGCATCACCCCAACAAGACATTGAAAAAAGAATGTTGAGTTGCCTCAGTAAGAATCTCACAAACCCATTCCATATTTCATTATCATTGGTAGAGTTAATAGTTTTCCATGCACAACTCATAATAGGGATAAGTTAGTTCTTAGCAGCTCTTTAAACGATTTAGGGTCAAAATATTTTCTTCAAAGCTAGCATTATTTACTGCCATTTTCCATGTTGCTTTAATAAAGACTTAAGCAAAATGGGTTGGACCATTGTACTTGTAGGTTATACTTTACGAGGGATTCATGTTGCCACATGAATGTATGTTTATTACATTCTTATCCTGTAAACCCTTCAGTCCATAGACAGCCTGCCACTGTGTCAACCTGTGATCGATGTTTCCGTAATAGTATAGTAAGACCATTTGATCAGCAAGTTTGCTCGTTACTACCAGACCACATTTTAGCCTCAAGAGACATGGAGGGCTTGCTTGCTCCACGTTCAACTGATATTTAAGAGAGTTTGTTTGGAAAATGTCTAATATTCCTCTATTCATCAGTCCCTTATGTGCCACCAATTATAGTACTTCTGCGTTCAATTTTGTCGATACTGTTGCCAACAGGGAAGCAGCAGTTAACCCTCTATATTTCTTATTTAATAACTTGAAATGATTAATGATAGATGTCCTATATTCCCTTGTACTTTCCAGGAATGAGATTGAAAGATAGAGATACCTTTATTGTTCCATCATTCAAACTGATTATACCTCCTCCCAAGATTCAAACGTTTGCTATTCTTTAGGTTTATATTCAAGTAGTTAATTTGTTTTATAGATGTAGCTGATCTAGCATTATCTGTAGAACTATTGCAGTTTGATCAATTATTATTAAGTGATCAGAATACATCAGAGCAGACTGATGTAAACTGCAATGAACCCCTTCCACGCTGATGACGAGCTGGGTTCGTCATGAGGTAGCCTCCTGCTACGCTGATGACGAGCCCAGCTCATCACGTAATATGCGGTTTCGCAAAACTCCGCGTACGAGCGGAATTCCGCCCGCACGCATGTGGTTAAGGAGAGTAGCAATTAACTGGTTTTGAGGACCCAGGTAAATTAGACATATAGAGATTGAATAAAGTTAGGGCCAGAATATGTCCAGGTAAGTCGTACTCAGTTTTCATCTGATACAAATAAGCACCATCCCACTTTAATTGAATTTGTGAGGGAAGTCTTTAGTAAATCGCCATTTCACAGAACTTTTCACATAGCTTATTCCTGATAATGTGGTCAAAAGAATCTAAGTAATACATTAAACAGCAACAGAGACTGATCGTTGACACCACAGCTTAACTGCCTAAAACTGTTAGCGCTAGGCAGTTGTCTACAGTTGTTGCCGATCTCGACAAACAATACATTATTTTTGTCTATCTAGACACCACAGTGTAATCAACTAGGTAGACACACTACTTTCACTATAACTTGCACCTTCTTTATGTACTGTTTATACCCTTCTATATATATATATATATATATATTTTTTTTTTTTTAAGTTTAAACAGAGCTTTATTCCTCCATACAATATTTACACAGCTGGTTGCCACAACCCGGGGGCCGGCAGTGAACACATCTATTGCATACCCACATAGAGCTGGTTGACACAGCCATTCAGCCGACATCCCGGGGGTCCGGCGGCACACGTTCAAGAAATTATACATAAACAACAGGTTGTCATTCGCTCCACCCATCTCCCGCATGTGGATACCGAATGACCGTAGCGCTACCTGCATTCACCGCATTGAGCCCCAAGCTGACACATCGTGGAAGGCCTGCTCTGTGTATCCCATGTGAACTTCCCAGTAAACTATACCCCCAACAGTCCCACTCCCCCCCTCACCCATCCCTCCCTCGTCAAGTGATCACCTGCTCTACCCTACACCACCCGTGTGCTCCTATGACCTCAAGGAGGTCATTATTCTGTAGAAGTGACCTAATTCTCAGGTACCATGTCAGCGTCATGTAAGTGCGTCCGAGCCTCCCCCTCCTCCATACTCGCCTCCGGTTCCACATCTCGCACCCGCAGATATTCTTGATATAGACCCAAAAAAAAATTGGGGCGGCTCACAGGGGGAAGAAGTGCGCTATAGGTTTCCGTTTTCGTGCAGCAGTATAGCATGTCATGCGGTCATCTTTTCATGGTAGGGAGTGGCCCTCTCATCCAGCACATTGCAATTACGTGTTTGGCCATCAACATGCCCATATCCGTCAGTCGTCGCAGGGCTTTCGGAAGGCCCCTGGAGTGGCCCAGGAGTGCCAAAGCCGGATCAGGCGACCGGTCCGTAGCTAAGACTAAACTCATTTCGGCAAACACTCCGTCCCAAAACTTGCGGATTCCGGGGCACCACCAAGCAAGATGCATAAAGTCTGCAATCGGTGCGCGGCATCTATCGCATGTAGCCGACTGTCTAAGGCCATACCTATGCAGCCTCTCCGGTGTATAATACACTCGTTGTAGATATTTAAAATGGATCAGCCTATGCCTGCCGTTCAGTGATATTTTCCTGGTGCTTGAACAACAATATGCCCACATACCCTCATCGATTGTGATTTGAAGATCCCTCTGCCAGTCTATCCTTGCTTTCGAGAGCGGCTGCACCCCTTGCTCTCTTTCCATTCTATATAGATTAGCCACAAGTCTCCTGGGGGAAGTTGTTTTATTAACATATGTAAGCTCCGGGATCTCCTGCGGCTCCGCTAATTTTGGGCCTAAGAGGTCCAACAAGGCTCTGCGGACTCTGTAATACTGAAATCGGAGTAGAAGTGAGGCCCCTTCCAGGGAAGACACGGCTTGGTCACATGTTTTCACTACGCTCTCAAGAAACAAGGAGCCTGCAGTGTGTATGCCCATTGTGCGGAGTGCCCGCACCACTCCCCTCTCCGCTATGGGAGACAGCCACAATGTCCATTCAATAGGCATTAGGGGTGAATACAGTAATGCTCTGTCGCGAGCCCGCAGCAGTGCATGCCAAGCATGATTGGTGGTCGTTATCGAGTCCAATATGCCAACTCTGTGGTCCACCGGTTGGAAGACCATGGCAGGAAGCGGCAGTGGGTCCGCAAACAAGCGTTCCAATCTGACATGAGGTATCGTCTCTTGCCCGTGGATCCACGTGTGCAAGTGTGCAGCCTGAGCTACTCTATAGTATCGTTCCATGTCTGGGGCGCCAAGGACTCCTAGTTCGTAAGGGAGCATGAGAGTCGACCATTTCACCCTGGGCTGTTTACCGCCCCAGGCTAATTTGATCAGCAATTGTGTCAGATTCTTGAAGTAAGCCTTCAAGAGCACTACCGGCAAATTGTTAAAGAGGAATAGCAATCTAGGGAGTATCACCATTTTCATGATTGCTACTCTGCCCATCAGGAACAATGGCAGTTTACACCACACCTCTATTTCATCTTCCAGTTTGTTGTGCAATGCACCGTAGTTTTCGCGTATGAGGGTGTCCGAGTCAGTATGTAGCATAACACCAAGATATCTGACTGGTTCTGTAGTCCATTGTAATGGGTATTTCATGTCAAATTGTGTCGTACTCGGAGTCAGTGGAAACGCCACTGACTTTGCCCAATTTATTTTGAGACCTGAGGGCCCCGAAGCGCACAACTTCCCTCAGCACAGATGGGAGGTTCATGTCAGGGTTTCGAACGTATAGCAAGGTATCATCCGCATACGTTGATATGACTATTTTGTATGTTGGGAAGCTAATCCCCTCGTGACTATAATACTCCCTAAGGGCGCACGCCAGAGGTTCAGCCACGAGCGCGTACAGTAGAGGCGATAGCGGGCAGCCTTGTCTGGTGCCTCTGCTAATCGAAAAGGCGTCAGATACTCGATCTCCTATGCGGAGTCGAGCCGAGGGGGCGGTAGTACAGTGCCCCTATCATTTGCAAGAATGGTTCGCCCAGCCCCATTCTCCGCAAAACTCGTACCATGAAAGGCCATTCCACTGAGTCAAAGGCCTTTTCCATGTCGAGGAAGATGGCGATTGCTTTTGTGTCCTGTCGGACATGCTGCATGGTGCCCAGCACCGTCCTAATGTTATAGGTGAGATTCCTTCCGGGTACAAACCCTGCTTGTTCCGGCGCTACCAACTCCGGGGCAAGTAGTGCTAGGCGTGTCGCCAACACCTTGGCATAGAGTTTGGCATCCACGTTTAATAAGGACAATGGCCTGTAAGAGCTAGAGGAGGTCGAGGGCTTGCCAGGCTTAAGGATAGTTACAATCAATGCTTCCCTCATGGATCGCGGCATATTGCCCTCGACACACACTTCGTCAAACAGCGCAGATAGATGTGGAAGCAGAATATCCTTGAAAGCCTTATAAAAACCTACAGGTAGCCCGTCAGCCCTGGTGCACTGCCCGAACGCATGCTCGCAAGCGCCTCCGCTATTTCGTCCTTATGTATTGGTTGCATCAGGAATTCCCGGTCGGAATCCTTCAGAAAGGGGAGCTGTATATGGCCCAGATAGTCATCAATATCGTCTTCCATATTCCCAGTTTTGGAAGTGTAAAGCCCCGAGTAGTACGTTTTGAACTCGTCCACAATCTCGGCCTCCTCCGTGAGGCGTGTCCCGTCTGCGGCCTCCAGCTCTGAAATCACCTGTGTGCGTCTGGAGTTTTTCAAGATCCGGGCCAGAAGGGAACAAGGACGGTCCCCCTTACCGTAGGATCGGGCCGTGGCATACTTCCCCATGTGCCGCACCTCTCTGTCTGCTTCCTCATTGTATTCCTCTATGAGAGACTTGATGTCCTCCGCCAGTGTGGCGCTAGCCTCGCTCAGTTGTCGCCTTTCCAGCGCTGTTAGTTGGTTTTCTAAGTGTTGTAATCTCTGGCGAATGGACTTGAGGACACTCGAGTGCTTCGACATCGCAATGCCCGGATGTATACCTTAAATGCCTCCCATACTGTGTGGAAGCTATCAACCGACCCAATGTTAGTGTCAAAGTACCCCTCTATTTCTTCAGCTAGTTCCCCCCTAAACTGATCATCTAATAAAGAGTACGGTGGGAAGCGCCATGTGAAAGGTGGGATTTTTTTCGCAGGAGTTTCTAGGGTCGAGAGAAGTGGTGAGTGGTCCGAGAGAGTGCGCGCCAGTACCGTGCAGGAGCTGACGCGTCCAGCCACTAAGGAAGATATCAGCCAGTAATCAATTCTAGTGTGGATGTTATGATAGGCGGAGTAGTGGGTTAACCCTCTTCTCCCAGAGTGCCTGCTTCTCCACGCGTCAACTAGGTCTAGTGTGATGAGTTCTGATTGAACCTTTAGTGCCGCGGCCGAAGACTTGCGCGGCGGGCCAGATGACCTATCCAGTTCCGGATTTAATACTAAGTTAAGGTCTCCTCCCCAGAGCATCTGTGCGTTAGTGTAAGCCCGGCAGTGTTGAGCCAAAGTGTCATAAAAGTCTGGGGAGTCATAATTAGGACCATAAACATTTACCACAATCTGATCGTATCCCTTCCCCGTGCATCTAGATATTAGGTATCTGCCATCCGGGTCCGCTCGCAGCAACGACAATACCAATTTGGCCTTAGGGTTCACCCATGTCAGCACCCCTCTAGAATGTGTCGTGAATCCAGCCACCGTGATATTGCCTTCAAGCCCCCTGCTACGGAGCATTTTACTGGTAATAGGTAAATGTGTTTCCTGGATGAGTGCCAGGTCCACATCATGGCGCTGTAAGTAGTTCACAACCTTCCTTAGTTTGCGGTGATCATTCAGACCCCTCACATTCCATGTCATCGCTTTAAATGTCCCCACCGCCCTCTCCGGGGTCACCATGTTTGTTGTTGACATCTTAGCAGTGTGACAGATCTATGTATGTTAGCAGGAAGCGCAGAACTGGAGCAGGCAGTGTGAGCAGGCGATAAGCATAGCATTGCACCAAAAACAGTCTTCGACCCCCCACCCTCCTCCCACAGCAGACCCACCCCAACTTGACCTTGCCGGTCCCCCACCCTCCCATCCCAACCCCTTATCATACCACGAAACATGGTGATTCGAACTTCAACAAAGCATTGCGCTCGGGGGCCAAGGTCGCCTGACAATTCTTGCACCTCAATATTCTCAGATAGTAGTGTCAGGCCCCCTCCTCCCTCCGCCAGGCACTCCCTGAGTTATAATCAGAGCTTCTGCATATTACCACCAATCATCGTTCAGGGATACACTTTCCCTCCCCCCACCCCCGAAAGGCGGCATATTCCACCCTTAAAGATCTAAGTGAGGGTCATATGTCCACTTCTGACTTGCATTTTCAGTCCACCACATATATGTCCTGTGCGAGTCCCAAGAGACTCATCTTTACTTATCTGCAAGGCGTCAGTCAGTTCGTGGAGTGGGCCGATCAGTCGTCTCCATTTCTGCAGCTTGACTGGGATTTACAGCAGCCAGCCAGTGTCCGCAGCATGTCCACTCCGCCTCAGAAGGCCAAGGCCTAGATCACTCCTGCTCATCCAAATGGCTATTGTCACCATCCACCTGCCGATCCGCGTTACCATTCCTCTTCTCTCTAGACCAACTCTTCAGTGCCTTCTGCAGTTCGTTAGGGTCTGTGAAAATGTGCGAGTGACCCTGTTTGTTGACACGCAGTTGGGCGGGATACAGCATCGCGTAGTCGAGTCCCAGTTCCCTGAGGCGTTTCTTATGCGGAGCGAAGTGTTTACGTACTTCCTGCACTCTAGCCGTGAAATCCGGGAATATTGATATCGCCGAACCTTCAAATTGTAGATCCGCTTTGGCTCTAGCCAGCCTGAGAGCCGTGTCCCTGTCTCTGTAGTTGAGCAGTTTCGCTATGATTGGGCGAGGAGGCATCCCCGGACAGGGCTGTGGGCCCAGGGATCGGTGTGCACGTTCCACCACGAACATCGTCGAGAACACCCCCTCACCCAGGAGGGTAGTGAGCAGCCTCTCTATGAATAGTTCCATCTTGCCGGTCTGAGTGGACTTCGGCAGGCCCGTAATGCGGAGATTACAGCGTCGCGAATGCGCCTCCAGGTCTTCAGTCTTGTCTTGGAGGGATCTCATCAGGTTCTCCACTCGCTTGTGGGCCGTGTCCAGCTCTGTCTGCGCCTCTTCGACTTCAGTTATTCTCCATTCCGCCATGTCATGCTTCTCTGCATGTTTGTCTAGGCGTTCGGCCATGCGGTCCATCCTATACGTCATGTCGTCCATTTTGGAGCCCAGCGCTGAGATGCTGGATTGCAGACTCTGTTCCATAGAACGGAGCATGGACTTGATGTCGGAGTCCACCGCGTGCTCCTCTTCCGGATGCGAGTCCTCCCTGTGCTGTGTAGGGGGGCTCTGTACCTGCACTCGCGTTGCGCAAAGGGGAGTCTACTTTGCTTCTTGTCCCCCTTTCCCATCGTGACGGAGTATTCGGTGTCAGTACACCAAAACTTCGGAGCTGGCCCCACCAGGGGGGACCCACAGGGCGTACAGACGTGGCCTCTAGTAGCAGGATACCCCTGGGTCCAGCTCGGTGTCTGACGCTATCCACTTGGCTAGGCAGTTCCAGCAACGTGTCAAAAGCACCAGCTCAACTCTGCTTGGCCAGTTATGATGGGGAAGGTCCTACCTCCATACCGGGCTAGGCGCCGTAAACGTAATCATCCGCTCTTCAGCCTCGATCCTACGTCATCAATGCTGCTGCTCGTTTGTGCATTTAATCACCCCCTCCAGTAGTCAAGGTGGGCACTGTGGGCGAGTCTGTCCCAATGAGTGTTCAGCACAGTCCCTCTATAGGCTTCGTGAATCGGGTCACGGCAGAGAGGACCACCTGCGGATTATTCAGGCTTAGAGGGGAACCCCCCGCGTTGAAAATGACCCTCCGTAGCAATATATTTATATTAAGGCACTCTGTGCTTTCAACCGGCCTTCAGGCGAGTCCCGGCTCGGCCACTCTGCTCCCAGCCTCGCCAATAGGAAGTCCCTATCCCCGCCGGGCTGGTATCCAAAATGGCGCTTCCCCACGGCGTCGCACTTCCCTTGCCACTCGGGGCTTCCTGTGCGCTCACTGTAGCTGCTCCGTCAGGATTACACTGGGGCCTCTCCGAGCTCGGCCCCGCCGGGGGAGCCCCGAGCCAGCCGACGCAGGGTCCGCTCCCCGGATCCCGGGACCGACTCACTCCTCGTGGCTGCACGTACGTGCACGTCACCCGGATCGGAGGGCTGCTGGAGACCGCAGCTTGTGGCCCACCGCCGCCCAACTCTCCACCGAGCCGCCTGCACTTCCTCCGATGTCGGGCTTCCTCCGCTCCAAGGTCGCAAGAGTCTCGATCCCCTCCGATGTCCGGTAAAGAGGGCGGGGGGTCAAATCTGCAGCTCTGGACAAGGATTATATAGGATATGTGGTAGTGCCGGCGGAGCTAAGGAATTAGGCGGCCATCGTCGCTGCCTGCAAGTTCTGCCCCCTATAACCTTCTATATTATATCACTTATGTTCAGGCACGGCCCGTGCAGGGCGTTATACTGGTGCGGTGACGTCACGCAGGGGAGGGTCAGGGTGGAGGGTTGTAAAATGTGGGATATGGACCATTAGTGGTAAGTACCGGAAAAAAAAACTAATTTCGTTGCGCACGCTGCATCACATTGATGCAGCGTGGGCAACGAAATTCGTTTTATTCATTTTTTTCAGTACTTACCTCTAATGGTCCATATCCCGCATTTTACAACCCCCCCACCCTGACCCTCCCCTTCCTGACGTCACCGCCCCAGTATAACGCCCTGCACGGGCCGTGCCTGCTTATGCTATCTAAAATAATATTATTTAGAATAATAGTTACGACACCACAAATCATATCTTTAGTGAGAACACAGTACATGGTAGAATGGCGAGTTATAGTTAATGTTGTGTGGCTACTGAGCTGAACACAATAGGGATGGAGGTGAGAGACTCATAATAACTTGAAGGTGTGACATGAATTACAAATTAAAGGTATAAGTTTATAATTTTCAATTTTGGTGTGGTTTAAGTTTAGTCTGTAGTTAAAGAATGAATAAAGTTACATTTATAATTTATGCACCACCTTTATATTAATATATGGTATAACCATAATTTTGGATTTTGTAATGTTTGTGTATTTTACATTTTGTTTGTAAAGAAAGAATAATTCAGGTTTTAGTTACTATAACAAAGTTTTAACCTGTGTTTCTTTAATTGAATTTAATGTTGTTTACATTTTTATTCAAATGTGTTCCAGATTGTGGGGTTTACTGTCGTTGAGTGGAGTGTCATTAAGTGGAGTGTGGTATAGTAGAGTGGAAGAGAGAATTGTTACAGCAGTTGGGACTCTTTGCTGCATTCATTTACCGGGAGATCTACATATCGGGACTGCGAGGACCAGCAGCCCGACAATCACCCTCAGCTGGTTCCCCTTCCCGCCCCCTGCCTGCAGCCTATTAAAGACGGGAAACAACCTTTACAACGCAACTTTTACCATGCAGTGCTTTTACGACGCAACCATTACAACGCATGTCATTACAACGCAGTGCGCTTTGGGGTGCTGGATAGTGAATAGATTTAATTTACTATCCAACACCTTCTCTACTATCCACGGGCACTGGAGTTGAAATAGTACATTAAACTATTCACTATCCAGCACCCCAAAGCGCTATGCGTTGTAACAGCATGCATTGTAAAAACTGCGTCGTAACAGCATGCGTGGTAAAAGCATGCGTTGTAGTGTCATACATCCATTAAAGTCACGTCAATCACGTGCGCCGCAGAACGTGCGCGGACGCGGGCCGGGCAAAGCCCGGGCCAAGGGCGGGCCCGTTTAAGCCCGTTGTAGCCCGGAGGACACAGGACCGGGCAACCTCTCTTTCATCCGGCTATTTTCAGACATCTAGTGCCACGGTCAATCGTAAGTACCCACTGGGGTGAAGATCTGTAACACTAATATGGCAGCACGCGAAAGTAGGAGTAAGGCTGTGAACTCAAGTGGACATTTAACAGGAACGTTGGATAATTTTATTATCAGAGCCAACTCTGTTATTGACCAGGGGATAATCCTGATGGAGCGTGGGGTTTCTCAGGATGTAGCCCTGGCCAAAAGATCTTCAATGGGCCACTTTGCAAATGCTCGTTCACCTGAACCCGAACTGCGAGCTAATATAAATGTCGTTCCTGTGATTGTACATAGTCCACCTATCTCCCAGGATCAGGGCTACACCCCCCCAGTTGAGCAGCTACAATTACCAGAGGTCATAGAGACTACCATTGTGTCAACCCCGGGTAGCTCTCCTGATAGACCTTACACCCGGCAGCTCCGGGAGAGACGCGAGGGGGCGATGCCTAAGAGGAAGCGGGTGGTCGCTACTGTCTCCGGAGGCAGAAAGCCCAAACTTGCTAAAGGCACGGGCAATAGTGACATATCACCTAAGCACAGGGGTCTGATGTCATGAACACTACAGACAGATATGCCTTACCACCACCAACTGCAATTAGCTCAGGAGTTACCTCTCCAGGTGCGGTTAATCCTATTGGCGAAACAGTGGTAGAGGAGGATACTTTGTTTGCAAAATTGGGTGTCCTACTAAGATCCTCTCTCCAACCACTAGAAGAGAGACTCATGCGTATTGAGCAGCAGCTCTCCAAGCTCGAACAAGCTTCACTGGGAACTGTGGACAGTACTAAGACAAATGTGTTGTATTTGAGTGGCGCACAATCGAATAGCGTACAGGGTGGGATTGCACCACACAAATCTACCCCCCCGTTGCACCACTCATTTCTAATGCACTTACTGTACCCACTGCAAAACCATCTGTACCTTTGCCCACACCTACTAATACCACTAGAGTGGGCGTCTCAGCAAAGCCAAAAGAGGGTGGTCGGGTTCTATCCGCTGCGGACTCCTCTGGGGGATGCAGAATCGATTTGCCCCCGGAATCTATCCCGTATCTGGTAGTCCTGACAGGGGTTCCCGAAATAAGTAATCCCAGCCTGGAATCGTTCACGTCCCTAAAAAACAAAGTGACTGAGTGGCTCAATAAAAATAGACCACTCCCTCGCCACATTACAAGCGAAATACTGATGGTTCATAGGTTGTCTTGGGTGGGGCACAGGCCTAAAACAATAACAGGGGATTGTGTGGTGGTAAATTTTAAGGACGCCTGCACTGTGGAGTACATTTGTATTTGGAGGTATCAGAGTCCTGGGGTAACCATCCAACCCCTCCCACTGTCTTATTTCTATCCCCCTACCTACTCGCCAGATACTGAAGGTGACTGGACCCTGCTAAGTTATCGAGGTGCGGGTAGGGTTGAGAGGGGCTGGTACGGGCAACCACTTGCACAGAGACAAATATGTACCCAAAATAGGTTCAGTAGCCTGGAAATGGTCGATTGACTTCAGCATAGTTGGGTGGAAACACTTGGCACCTCCCAAAGTAGGAGTAATGCTAATCCTGGGGGAGTTGCCGAGCCATCTAGTAGCCAACTGCCCAGTGATCCTCGTGATCCTCATTTGAATACTCAGGGGATTACTATAGGATACGGTGATGACGCACTGGGGAGAACTGCGCAGGGTCACATACTGGAGTCTCCCCGAGAATCTGTAAGTGAAGGTGTCCAAATGGGGAGTGATGTCACCTCCCTAATTGCTAGTAAATCGAAATGTCTGTAAATATTGTCATGGAATGTGGCAGGTCTACCCTACAAGTTGACTTGTCCAGTGTGGGGTTCCTTTGTGGATAAGAAGGACATTTGACTCTTTCAAGAGACGTGGGCTAGGAATGAACAATATAGAGTGGGATTTGCCACATATCATGAACCCGCTCGCTGGGGGGGGAACGGGCTACCGTCAGGGGGCCTCACCACCTGGGTCGGTTTACACTTGGGCAGCATGGCTAAGACCTTGTCTACATATTCCGATGATGTTCAGTGTGTAGTCCTGAAGTGGCCAAGTTCCTTTAAACTTGCTATCGTGAATGTTTATTCGCGTCCGGTAAACATAGCCAGCGAGTCCACTACCATCGATGAGTTATCGCATTTTTTGAGTACTATTACTAGTGACTCTCATATTTTGGTGGCTGGCGATCTGAATTGTCATTACGAGCCCCTAAGGGGGATGAATGAGGGTGCCCTCGTGGCAGAGGACGACCACTGGGCCATCCCTCTATGTCAATCTCCCTTTCCCAAGTCAAGGTTATCGACTTTAAGGTAATTACCAGGGTCGACAGTGACCACAATGCGCTAAGTCTGGAGATGGTTTTTCCTGGTCCTGGGGAGGTTGTAACGGCAGACAGAGGAGTTCAAGGAGACAGGACTATGTTAACAAACGATAGACGTAGGGTCAAGTGGGGAATATTAGTGGGATCCTCGGATGAATTATCTAAATTATATAAACTAATCCTTCCCCTGTTTATGGAGGTTGATGCCCTAAATACCCAACCTCCGCCCTCTGATTTCAATGGAAAAATGCAGGCCCTTCATTCGGACTTAGTCTCTAGCCTAGTCGAGGTTTTTAATCCCCAGGTGCCTAAAATGAGAAAAAGGGCCCCCGTATCCTCCTGGTACAATGCTGCATGTAGAACGGCTAAGTCCGAGCTGGTTAAGGCTCTAAAGCTTGGGAGCAACAAACCCAAAATTTGTGCTTTGAGACTGCAGTACAAAGAGATAATGAAACATGCAAAGAATGAGTGGGATCTGGAAAAGTGGACTAACCTAACCACCGCCCTAGATTCAGGGGATGCACGCAGATTCTGGTCAATAGTCAGTTCAGGTTCTGGAGAGCCAAAATCTGCTATCAAACCTAATATTGAGGCAGGGGTTTGGGAAGAGCACTACAAAGCCCTATACTTAGTCGATACAGGTAAGGAAAGTATGCCGGCACCCGTAGTTTTAACTGACCAGCATGATGAGATAGAATCCACTATGGAGGAGGTGTGTCATGCGATAGAGAAACTCGCAGTGGGAAAAGCCCTGGGTCTGGACAAACTCCCGGGAGACCTCTTCAGACACCAACCCAGAATTTGGGGCCCCTACCTGCATATTATTTTTAATGCAGTTCTGAGGGGTATGGAGGTACCCTGTACTTGGCTGGGAGCAGCGATAGTCCCTATATTCAAGAGGGGCTCTCCTCTGCTCCCGGTCAACTACAGGCTCATTAGCCTCATCGATGTCCCACAAAAAATCTTTGCACGGCTTATCTTGGATCGCCTCCAGGACTGGATGGAGGAGCACGCAGTTCTCACCCCGTATCAAGCGGGGTTCAGGAGGAACACTTCCACCATGGACCAAATATTCCGCCTAATATTACTTTACTGGAAAACGGCGAAGATAGAGGGTGACAGCCTCTACATGGTGTTTGTGGACCTTCGGTCCGCTTTCGATTTAGTGCCCCGGGGGAAACTGTGGTCGGTGCTCCAAGAACTAGGTGTCCCGCCCGAACTCCTGAATGTGTTGATGAGGTTGCATGAGGGGAACTTTGCGCAGGTTAGATGTGGGAGGAATAGGGCGCTGTCATCCAGGTTTCCCGTCAGCAGGGGGGTGAGGCAGGGGTGCGTATTGGCACCGACCCTGTTTTGCCTCTATGTAAATGGTGTAATTTCACATCTGGATGCCGTCCCTAACAATGATGCGCCAAGATTGGCAGGCAGCCGGGTGCCGGCGATCATGTTCGCAGACGACACCCTGCTGCTTTCCAAGTCTCCCATGGGAATTCAACGCATATTGGACGGCTTTGAGGATTTCTGCAGATGCCGCGGTTTGGAGGTAAACGCTGGCAAAACAAAATTCATGATTTTCAATCCTTTGGCATCCACCCGCCCAAATCCTATCTTGGGTACAGAGAGATTAGAAAGGGTAACGACCTTCGAGTACCATGGGGTTACCATAAACGAAAACTTGTCATGGGGCCCCCAACAAGTAAAATCTCAATTGAAACTGTCCCAGCTGGCAGGGGGAATACTCAAGCTCTCCAATACATCGACATTTAAACCAGTCAGCCCCCCGTTGGAGATTTATAAAACCCAGGTGAGGTCAGCAATTATGTATAGTGGGGAGCTGTGGGGGCATTCGTGCAGGCCTGAAATTGCCAAAACGGAAAATAAATTTATTAAACAGCTATTGGCACTCCCACAAAGCACCCCGTTTTTCTTCCCCTAAGGTTAGACTTGGGGTTGAGGCCTATTGAAGACGAGTTAGCACTAAAACCCCTTAGGTTCTGGCGCAGGCTCTGGATTACGCCAGAGTTGCTGAATTATAGGCTAGAACTTAAGGAAATATTAAATTGTCATAGTGCAGCAAAAATCCCCTGGCTCGTGTTCTTAAAACAGGAATTCAGACGATTGGGTCTACCTGCCTTGTGGTACGATCCGGAAAGGAGCTGTCCCGAGGTCTCGCGCAAGTCCCTCACCAGGATTTTGGACAAAAAACTCAATGCTGTTTTGTATGACTCTCATGCTGGCCCCCTGATTAATTATTTTCTAACATTTAAAGTTTCTTATTCTTTTGAGGATTTTATGGATGTTATTTATCCCATTGTATCCAGGAAACTCTACTTACAATGGAGATATGGTACTCTACCCCTTAGAGCTTTTACAAGCAAAGGGTCAGCCTCCACCAACAAGATCTGCCTAGGGTGTAGCCACGACATTGAGGACAAACTTCATGTACTCTTCTTTTGTCCAGCCTACACTAAACCAAGGAAATATTGGCTAGTACCCCTATGCAAAAATTTGGGTTTTGTACACTGCACATATGCTTTTAGAATTTTAAAAACTGATACATCTAGACACATTGTATTTGCACTTTCAAGGTATTTGCTAGCTGTGTGGACCAAGCGCCGGCACTTAACTGCAAATTAATCTTAAGGTTTATCTATTGATAAGACTGTTGCATTGTAATCAGGTGTCACTCTAGCTCAAACGAATTTTATCATACATTGTGTCTATTTTAATAAATTTTAATGAATTTCATGTATTATCTTTACACATTTTTTACTTCTGTACTCTTTGATGGCGAACAGCCGAAATAAAGATTTCATGAATGAATGTTACAGTATACTTTTGTAGAGTGTACTGTTGTATAGTGGACTGGAGTAGAGTGGAGTGTGGTACAGTGGAGTGGCCTTCAGTGGAAGAGCATAGAGTGAAGTGATGTAGAGTGGAGTGGAGCACATTGGACTGTTGTTGTGTAGAGTGGAGTGTTGTAGAGTGGAGTGGCATAGTGTACAGTGTAGTAAACTCTTATGTAGTGCTGTGGCTGGTTTGTAAATGTGACACTTTGAAAAGGGAGAAAATTAAAAGGAAGGTGTCAAATATGGCAAAAGGTGTGTCCTGTGCTACATGTAAATACGAAACAGGCTCTCGGTCACCCATATACATCTATCCCATTCATTCACACACAGGTTCATACATCCCCACAGACCATGCACTCACTGATGCACATGGCAGCCCTATCATAGTACCTCTAGTCACAGTATTTTGTTCAAACCATAGTATCGGCTCTATGGACATTAGGTTTAAAGTCAATAAAGCAGGGCGAGGAGGTGTCTGGTAACAATGCTCGAGGTAGGTCAAGATGGTTTTCACGATCAGAAATAGCTCTCATTACAGAAAGGGTTGGATACCCCTGCTCTTGACCAATCACTGTGAAACTTTCCATCCTCTGCCAATGTAGAAAAAGCTATAGGTCCTGAAAGATGTGTGGCCATTCATCAAAGAGGGACAAAGTTATTAGCAACCAAAATCTTGATAAATTCCTTACTATACCTGGGAATCCTTACTATAAATACAAAGTGGCTACTGCCACTTTGTAATATATATATAATACCCACAAAATCACATACACTGACACCTATCCCCACCCACTACCATGACAATCATAAAGCATCTGTATATCAAGCCGTTGCACCTGTGGGTAGGGTTTATGTATGTTGCTTTTTCATACGTGTATGTTAGAAAAATTGTATTTTACTTGAACCACAGTACAAGGTGCTAACCATCCCTGTAGTGACAACGATCCTCACTAAATAAGTATTGTGAGCATGGGCCCAGTTGTTTTCTTCTATAAAGTGATTGTAACATGAGACGTATAAGGCAGGAAACAGAAATGTATTATGTTAGCTAGTCTCTGATTAAGGGCATTATATTTCCTGGCACAGTATTTAGACTTGTGCTATTTCTCATTAATGTTTTCCAAAATGTTTTTGGGACATTTTTGTTATATGCACAAAGAGGTCTTCAAGTTCCAGATTATGTTAATTAAATAAATGTTTACCTTTTAAAATTCGTTCGATGCTATACTTTCAAATTCCGCCCTCCTCAGTTCTCCCCCCATCCATTTCCTTGGCATGGGCGAGCGATCTTGTATTATGTGGTTGACAGAGTTAAGGTTTCCAGTTATCCTTGTGATTGAGCCGAGCTTCAGGTGCCTCCCCATCCTGCTCTTTTGTATTACTCCAGCAGGTGGCAGCATTAACTTAATACTGAAACACAGCTCATGCTCTAAGGGTCAGCGCTGAAAGAAACTCTCAGAAAGAAATTGGCTAAAACAAAATACTTTATTTATTTATTTATTTATTTATGCAATTTTATATAGCGCGGACTTTACCCGAAGGTGTCAGAGCGCTTTACAGAACGACCAATAATGATATACAGGAACAAAATACAAAAGCAAACAATAAGTTACATGGATCAAAAGTGACACTAGTGAGCAACCAAAAAACATGAGGTAGCAATCGGTGCAATATAGGAGAAAAAAAGTGATAAGGGTGCAGGTTATAAAAACGTACAAAATACAAGTAGAGGTATAATACTGCAATAGAAGGCAGACACTCCAGCACAATAACAAACGTTACGTAGGTAAAGGTGGCACTTGTGCAAGTCTCTAAAACAAACAAAACGTGCGAGGTAGCAAACAGTGTGTTACAAACAAAAGTGACGTGTGCAAGTTCCAAAAGGGTACCATACACAGGTATTGGGAGAATTACTCAACATTTAAACTACCAGAACACCCTGGGGAGGAAGTACCATAAACCTGGCCAATAGACTTTCCAGTAATGGGAGGTCTTCCTTCAGACGAAGGCAAGGGTGTGAGTTAGACTTGGAGGTGCCTTTGGAGGAGGAGAACTTTAAGGTCCCGTTTGAAGGCCTGAGAGGAGGAGGTAGTCCGGAGCTGAGGCGGGAGTGAGTTCCAGATTCTCACTGCGTTGCCTGAAAAGGATTGGGCCATCGATCTTTCCTTCTTGAAAGTGGGGGGTTCAAGCAGAAGGTTTCCGCATTCCGAGATGGTCTAGAGCCTCCAGAGAGTTTCAGTTTATTCGACAGGTAGCGAGGAGAGGAGGAGTCCAAGGCTTTGTGGGTGATACAGGCAGTCTTGTAGATAGCTCTAGCCTCGATGGGAAGCCTACGAAGGGAGGATAGCAGCGGTGTGATGTGGTCGCTTCTTTTAGCCCCATAGATGAAACGGGCTGTTGAGTGTAAGACCGATTTCAGGGGGGACAGGTGGGATTTGGGGAGGCCAGTAAAAAGAGAATTGCAGTAGTCCAGTCTGGAGAGGACCAGCAATTGCACCAGTGTTTTAAGGTCATGCTCAGGGAAAAAGCGACGGATTCCCCAAAGAAGTCGCAGTTGGTATCCTGCAGACTTTGCCATGGAATTGATGTGAGAGATTAGATTGAGATTGTTGTCGAGTAAGACACCAAGGACCTGGGCTTCACCGTCATCAATGTGTCTCGCCTATTCCGCGTTTGTTACCCCATCCCCATCAACCAAACCAGATGATACCCACCAGAAGCGGCTTTAGCGTTGGTGGCGCCTAGTGTGAACGTGTGACAATCTTTTTGACGCCCCCTCCTCCCGCTTGACTTCCTCCTCGGATTCCCACACTACCGCCCAGCAAAAGTGCCCCTTATCTGTCGACAGCCCCTCTCTCCCATTCTTTTAAAGCACTGGCAAAGGCTGACTTTAGTAATCCACTCAGCTCTCCACATAAAATTTGGATCTTTTCTTTTAACCCTGTGCCCTACTTTATGGCGAGTCAAAACTACTACAAGACAAAACTCCAACCTTATGTCGACATTTTTATTGCTGTTTGAAAGCTTGATGTACAAGGAAATCTGCAGCAGGTGTTTTTAAACTGTACGTTATTGCTAAACAGTTTCCCGCCTGAGGTCAGTGCCCCTCCCCCTTCCGGCCAGCGCCCGGTGCAGCCATACCAGTTGCACTGCCCTAAAGCCGGCCCTGCTGGGCCCCATGGAGGGTGTAGAGGCATTACCATGTATGCCAACAAACCCAATTCAGACAGGAGATTCCATAATTTGTCAACCAAAAATTACTTACTAAGCTTGCCTTTGCTTCACTGTATGCCAAAGGGGAAACTTAAATCCCTGATTTTAAAAATAAATGTCCCTCTCTCTAGTGCCAATTTCCTGGCCTGTTCTGCATCCGCTGTGTTCCAAAACATAGTGCACAACCTGTTCCGGGGAGTGAAAGGGCCCAGGCTTTCCAGGACAATGCACTCGTTTTTTCTGAGGATCGGGAGAGCCCTCGGGACCTGTTAAAGGAAGTGTTCACACTCATTCAAGCAAGTGGATTACCCTGAAACTGAGGCCCATGTACAGCAGGACATTCTTGGTGAACTAAAAGCAATACACGCCTGTATGCCCTCCCTTGTTAGACCAGTGGCGTCCCCACCTGTTACGCCTTGTGAGGTGGCCTTGGAGGGTGGGCAGGAACGGGACAATCCTTCTGTGTATATCTCAAAAAGACCTAAATTGGTAAAAAGGCAGTATCAGAGGTGGTTTGGAAACCACCGCCAGAAGCAAGGGAAAGATTCGCGAAGTGGCAAAAGGGCCCAGTAGGACCCCAATGAGGTCAGGAAGCCCCACTCTATGAACACAGTGGTTAAATCTCCAATAGTAGCAAAGAAGGAGGGAAGAATTAGGAGGGGAGGGAACAGGGAAGATTGCCAGGAACAGGATTAGGAGGCAGGTAGAACCGCTCTGATTCCCAAGGAATTTAAGCCCCAAGGCTTTGGGAAACAACAGCAAGGCTAAGATTAACAGGAAGAAACAAATAAAGCAAACAACATGAGGTGCCCGGTAGATAGGACGTACAGAAATCGTTCTTTCTTTGTATAGAAAAAAAAGACCTTAGGACACAATAACCCTCTTGATTTTACACTGGTTAGTCAAGAGGGCTACATTTCAGATCAGGAATTGTTACAGGTCCCAAGCTGGGCTCCCAGAGCAGAGTATGTATATCAGGAAATCAAGTGCAAGGGAAAAAAAGTAAATACATGGAAGCCCCTGAATAGGTCTAAGCTTCTGAAGGTGCTTGCTTTGTGTAAAACTTTGGCGGAGATAGTGTTAAGCGCTATAGCTTGTGTGGTCTTTAGAGATTCAGCAGTAGGGAAGGAAATAACCAAAGTCACCTTTAGCTCCCCTGTCTTTGTTGACTTGGTTATTGAAGCTGGGGTCGAGCTCATGGACCTAGGGTTACGAACTGTGCCAGAAGGAGAGGTTGCGACTGGGCAGCTCAGCAGGCCATTATTGCAATATCATGCCAGCTTAAAACTGCAGGAAGTAATTAAAGTAATTGGAACAGGAAGCTTCTCTCCTTCTGCTCATTTAGGGCCCGATGAAGGTAATCCCAGATTACCGATTCTTAAATACCGAATCATACCGATTCGGTATTTAAGAACAGGCAAATGGGATGTAGGTAATTTTTCTTTAAAAAATTACTGAATCGGAGGCCCATAAGAATGAATGTCAATTACCGAATCGGTAAATACCAATTCGGTAATTGGGGGAAACATTGAAGGGTGGCAGGGTGTCACTTTGACACCCTGTTGCACCCCTCAATTGTGTATGGGTGCACATGTTGCAGACATACATGCCCTAGGGGCATGTATGTCTGCAACATGTGCACTGTTGGAAAAGCAAAAAAAATGCTTTTTCAAAGGTTTTCATTATTTACCACCAACTTGTAGTTGGTGGTAAATAACGAATCCTAAAATGGGAAAATCACTCATTTGAGTGCTCCCTACATATCAGGATTCGGTAATTTACCGAATCAGTATTTAAGAATTCGGTAATTTACCGAATCCTTCTTTTTTAGCCTCCTACATCTGGAAGGCCTATTACCGGTCGGTAATGGCGATTTCGGCCGTTACCGACCGGTAATAGCCTACCTACATCTGGCCCTTAGTGCGATATAAGCATGGTAACTTAGAGGTTAAAGTAGCTACCTACTCAAGAGCTGGGAAGATGGACTCTTTCCCATTACACAACACGCTTCTGCATCTGGGTGTTAATCGGGAGAGGGTCTCTTCCTGAGGGGGAGTGGAGGGCAGGTGGATTTGGTACAGGGCCCTCCCGCGACCCTGGGTGCTTTCTCCTGGAATGTTCATGGGTTGGACCACCTAAGAAGAACAACAGATCTCACACAAATCTGGGAGGAAAATATGATAATCAATTTTCAGGAGACTTGGCTGGCGGGGGAAATAACTAATGTAAGTACTTTTAAGCAGTTTGCAAAGCAGGCAGTACAAGTGGCATCCGGGTGTCTAAAAGGCAGATAGATAAACCCAAAAACATAATTAGTTATACATATATATTTACTTTAAAACAATGAATGAACTTTTATTTTGAATTTATACTAAAAGTTTAAAATGATATAGAAAATAAAAATATATATCAATGATTTAAAATCTAAAAAAACAAAAATCTATAATAAATTAAAACATTAAACTATTAAATAATATTTAAACTTACATTTCACAATACAGTCAGTGCAATAGTAGGGAAAGTTTTGGTTAGCTGAGGGGTAAAAACAACTATTCCCACTCCAATGAGTGCAACAGTAATCATAATCATAATCATAATCCACATTTGTATAGCGCACAATCACCCGTTAGGGTCTCTAGGCGCTGGGGGCCGTCGGGAAGATTAAGCAAGCTATTGCCCAGAGTCGCATGGTGCTGGGCTAACCTGCCGCCGGAGCCGGGGATCGAACCCTGATCCCCAGATTCCAGCGCCAGTCGCCCTGGCCGCGGCGCCACACCTCTCCCTTCCCTACAGTAGGGTAAGTGTTGGATAGCGGAGTAATTAAATTTACTATTCCAACTCCAATGAGTGAAACAATCTGGAAAGTGTTGGATAGCGGAGATTAAAAAATTACTATTCCCACTCCTGTGAGAGCAACAGTAGGGAAAGTGTTGGATAGCAGAGGGGCAAACATCACTATTCCCACTCCATAGAGTGCAACAGTAGGGAAAGTGTTGGATAGTGGAGGGGCAAAAATTACTATTCTCACTCCACTGAGTGCAGCAGTAGGGAAAGTGTTGGATAGCGGAGGGGCAAAAATTACTATTCTCACTCCACTGTGTTCAACAGTAGGGTAAGTGATGGATAGCGGAGGGGTCAAATTTACTATACACACTCCAGTGAGTGCAACAGTAGGGAAAGTGCTGGATAGCGGAGTAATTACACTAAGTATTCCAACTCCAGTGAGTGCAACAATACGGAAAGTGTTAGATAGATGAGGGGTAAAAATTACTATTTACACTACAATAGTTAAAAATATAACAATAAATAAATAATATAAAAACAATTACAAATCAAATATATTAAATATAAAATCAGGAATAAGTGAGTTTGCCCCAGGTCCAAACGGCATTCCACAGGCAATATTTAAACTGGACCCAAAATATTGGGTCAACCCAATATTGGAAATGTTTAAAGAGGTGGAAAACACAGGCATGATTCCAGATAGTTGGAGGGGAGCAATAATAAACCCTATCTTTAAGGGAGGAGACAAAACAAAGCCATCTAATTACAGATTAATAGTCCTATTTGACTCAGAAGCAAAATATTATGCATCACTAATATTGGAAGATGTAATTGAGTGGTCAAATACCAAGAATTTGATTCCACCCCAACAAACAGGATTTCGGAAAGAGTATGGTACCTCAATTAATATGACAACAGTAGCACTAATTGCGGAAAAAAGCAAACGCCTGAAGAAAAAACTGCAACTCTGCTTATAGATCTGAAAGCAGCTTTTGATCGGGTGGATCGACCACTCCGATGGGCTAAACTAAGACGGTGGGGTATTCCTGTCAGCAAGATTCACACCCTATACCACAACTAGGACCCTCAGATCTTCCTCAGCACATCTTCTTAAAATACCCTACTACAGATGCAAAACCAAGAGAAGAAAATCAGTTACAGTCTTAGGATCCAGAGCGTGGAACCTTTTACCAGTGAAACTGAGATGCCTTCAAACAGAACATCAGTTTAGGAAGGACTTAAAGACCTGGATCTTTGGTATACCAGATGAAATCTGTTATTCCCTCATATAGGGCCCTCCTCCTTCACCATGCCTGACCTGATCTGGATAGCACCAGGAGGCTCCTTTCGGAGCGACAGTATGCGCTTTATAAGTTCCTATTCAATTCAATTCAAGAAAAAATGTTAAGCGCAATTGAATCGCTATATACAGAAACATGGATTCAAATTATGGTGGGGGATCGGACCAAAATATCAAGGAAAGTACCAACCGCAAGGGGCCTTAAGCAAGGGTGTATGCTAGCTCCACATTTGTTTAACCTCTTTACAGCTGATTTATCCACCCACCTGGATCAAGTTAACTCGCATGCTCCAAGGTTAGGCTCATTATAGATATCCCATCTATCATATGCCAATAATATTGTGCTGCTGAGTCACACAGAAATTGGACTTCAAAGATTGATTAAAGAAACTACCGATATACACAAAACTCAATAAATTGGAAATTAACATTGCTAAGACAAAAAAACATGCTTATTGGGAATAATCCTCATGCCTCACTAAAGATCAAGCTGGATAATGCAATCATAGAATAAGTCAGCACTTACAAATACTTGGGCTTCAATTTTGACAAACATTTTAACTTTCATGCACACCAACAGTATATGGTTAGGAAAAAACAATACTCTAATACATTCATTCTGTTCACTTGCAAAAAAACTAGACGGCCCCTCCTATCAACCATTGCTCTCTGTTATCAAAGCGACAATGCTTCCATCTCTAACTTATGCAAGTACGCTGATGCATGGTAAGGACTCCAAAATGTTGGATAGACTACAAATCAAAATATACAAACGGATCTTTCATCTCCCCTGTAATGCTTCCCCTGCTCAAATTCGTTTGGAATTTGGATTGACAAAGCAAAACATAGCAAGAAGGTATCATTTTATTCAATCCATGCATAAAATATAAAACAATCAGTCCAGCCCTTTATTCAGCGCTTTATGGGAATCTATGAATAACTATGTGAATTCAAGTTACAACAAATATTTGTTATTATCTCTACAAATATCTAATGCGGGTGATTTATGGGACTTGAATCTGAACCATTCTACTTTTTGCCAAGCCATGAACAAACGCAGCAAAAATTAATGTGCTAGTAGATGATCAAAGCATATTTTCGCAGCGATCTCACGCCTGGATGATAATTCAAACATATGTCACATTGCAACCGGCAACATATCTACATCTAACCTATCCGGCGTATTTAAAAAAACACTATTGGCCATACGCTTAGGTGAACTGCCATCTTTTTCAGATAAACCACTATGGCGATATAAAGGACCAAAAATGTGCAGATTATGTGATGCCCCAAACGAGGACTTTGTGCATTTGGTCTGCTATGTCCCAAACTAAATAATGTACGCCATACACTTTTAAAGTGCCTATTAAATGAGAGAGGGATTTGCACATGTAGAACATTCATCATGAGAGGCCTGGACGCTACAGACCCTCAGTTAAACTGCAAACTTCTGAAGTTCTTACGATTTCATGACAAGGCAGTCAAACAGAATTGTAAGCTGCGTACAGCAGCATAAGGAATTTGCCCCACCGTATGATGTTAAAACAGTAGTGGGATGTTGACATTTGGAGCTGCGGAATTTTATACTGATGCACATGCCACTTTATAATGAAGAAGAGTAGCCACAATTATGAGTTGAAGGAATTTTATAATGACATGCTTCAAATAAGACCAAGATATTTTCCTGTATTGTGGTAAGATTAATCCATGCTTTTAAGAAAAGGATTTATTTTATATGCACATCTAATTTGTATTGTGATGGTTTTTATTAACTAATAACAATAAACTATTTATTCATTCATTCAAAAAAATTATATTCCAGGTTTCTCTGGCAACTGGGAGGATTATCACTGGAAATTGTGGAAGAATATAGATATTTGGGTGTAATAGTTGATAGTAAAGGTACATTCCAACCACAGAAAGAGGCAGCAGCAAGAAGAGGGATTGCAATGGCGATTGCATTGAAAAATCTCAAATTGAAAACGGCTGGCCACAGCTTTACCCCTTTGTTACAGGTGATCCAAGCAGGGGCTTAACACAGGCCCCGCAGCCCCTGCAGTGCGGGGGGCCCCAACACTCCAGTGGGCCCCATTAGCACAGCACTTAGGCGGGAGAGCTCCTGATATAGTTCGGATGGGGGCCCTCCACGTACCTTGCAGGGGGGCCCCCTCAATTTTCATTACGCCACCAGATCCAAGCTAAAATTCTACCTGCTATCACCTATGGAAGTGAAGGCTTACGAAGTGGTGATGCGCGGACCTTGGCTAATACAGTAGCTAGGGCAATGCGAATAATATTCAATCTCCCTAAATATACATCTCAGCCACAAAAAAGGCTTGAATTTGGCCTGAGGAACCAAAGAATAGCACGAATGGGCGCCCACGCCAAATGTTGGCATAAAATACAAGGAGCTGACGTAACAGCAATGGATTACTATCTCTAGGAGCTAGTAACAAAAAAAGGTAGACCAGTTACAATCTACCTACAGCATTCAATAGACACCCTGGTTCTACGAGATCTTTGGGAAAGCACACGTTCAAACAGCTGGTAAATAAAACAGTAAGGATCATCTCGCAAGTAGAGGATAAAGCAACGTTAATCAATTGGGCCCATGGATGGATTGTCATTCAAAGCTACACCAGAGGCTTCCATCAACCCTATCTAGGCATTGGTTTCACATGTACAATGAAGGAAAAGTTTCTACGACTACGGGTGGGCATCCTTCTATCATTGTATCATCTGCCCCCGTGGAAACGGCCACAAACAGCAACCAATGGTTGCATATGCAGGGATTTAAAGGAGGATATTCTCCATGCATCTGCAAGGAACTGGACAAGGAGCGCCGATCCCTATTAAAACCTGCTATAAAGAAAATGGGAATAAGAACAAGCAGGCAGGCGGTTAAAGCATGCTTTGATGGCAAAAATATACAACAAGCGGGTCTACTTGTCCAATTCGTAGATAAAGCAGAAAAAAAGCTAAATTCTAATTGGCAGTGATCAGATGATTACATTTTATGCTGTACCTAAGAGTCACTGCCCTTGGCAAGAAATAACAGAAAATCAGCAGCAATCCAAAATTATGTAAATGCAAAACTTTTAACCCTTCTATTTATTCTCTGTTTTAGCGGACTGCTTTCGCAACCTGGAGACTTATGAAATGATGCACGCTACTCCACAAACAAGGACCTGACCTTTGATCACTTGGCTTTGTCTATTTTACCACAGCGCCCTGCGTTTTAAATACGTTTGTTCAATTGAAATTGTTTTCTTCTTTTGATACATTGATTTTATGGCTGCAATGGTTTTAAGTTATCACACAATAAAGGCTATTTTATTTTAATGCCAAGAAGAATTTCTTTATCAGTAAGCTGGACCGGACGGCTGCTTTGCACTGATAATGTTGTACAAACATGCTGCCAGTAAGTCTTCTGCATTGGGCAGTCCTAAAGCATATGCTTTAGGTCTGCAGCATATATGTTGCATTTAGAGCAGAAGGACTTATCAGGGAATCGGGATGTCGTCCACTTAGAGATGAGCTCGGGATTATAGTAGAGCACGAAAACAGTTTTGTGTTGTTGCAATTTTAAACTGATATAGGTGACTGCTCTATCTAAGGTAAGAAGTGCCTCTACCAGTGTTCCTATAAATACCAGTCAATAACTCAGATGTATACGGTGCAGTAGGTCATTTTATCCCATTTAAGAGATAATCTCTTACCTGGAGATATTTAAAGAAAGAGCTATGAGGAAGCCCAAACTCATCTCTGAGTGCCATAAATGAGCGAAAACCCTGGTTGTCATATAGTTGACCCAGCCAAACAATGCCTGAAGACTGCCAGATCCTTTCAACTGAATCCTGAAGTATCTCAGGCAGGGTTGGTTTGTCCCATAAAACAATATAATAATGCAGCGGAGGCCAAGAGAACTTCTTAGATATCTCATGCCAGATCCTTGTTATGTCCCTGATAACCTTAAATTTGACCCGCTTGTAATAGTTGGGATCAGAGGTCTTATAAAACATAAATCCTTTAGTCTTCCTGCAAGCTAATTGATAAGCCAATGAAGAAAGTCCAGCTTCCTGCCCATTCAACAGACTCCGCGTCAATCCTGTAAATGAAGCCCAAAAGTAGAATTTCAAGTCTGGAAGACTAAAGCCCCCTTCCTAATAAGGCAACTTAATGCAGCTGAGGGCCCTCCTGGCTTGTCTATAACCCCATATAAACCTACTCATTGCGCTTTTCAAGCACGTAGAAAAAGAATTCGGAACCCAAAGAGGGATTGAACGAAAAAGGTATATAAACTTAGGTAAGATATTCATTTTAATTAAATTGCACCTGCCAATAATACTGAGGGGGAGCCGATGCCAGTTGCATAATTTGGCAGGGACGCCTTTGAGGAGTGTTTCATAATTCAAGGAGATGAGCTTGTCTACCTGGCTGTAAAGGCAAATACCAACATATGTAGCGGTACTAGTGACCCCAAAGATGTTGGCGAGATATCGGGCTGGTAGTGAAAGATTGTTTGAGTATTTGATAAGTTCAGCTTATGGCCGGATAAAGAACCAAAATGTTCAGCTTCGTTTGTTATGAAGGGTTCATAGAGTAGATAGCAATATCATCCGCATATGCTGTAAGTTTTAATTCCATACTATTCAGGCTTACTGGAAGAATACTGGTATTTTGCAAGAGATGCCTAATGAAAGGCTCAATGTAAAGAGTAAGGGGGAATGTGGACAGCCCTGACGGGTACCCCTTTGAACAGGGAATTATGTGGATGATAAGACCATTCACATTGACAAGAGTAATAAACTGAGTCCCCAGTCCAAATTCTAACATGGTCCTCTAGAGTGCCTCCTATGCTACCCTGTTGAAGGCCTTTTCGGTGTCCAGCAAGATCATACTGATCGATATTTCTAGTTTGTCGGATACGTCGAAGGCAGCTATTTCGGTATTAATATGTGACACTGTATCTCTACCGGGAACAATCCCAAGCTGCTGTGGAGAAACAAGCTGGTGTATATTAGAAGCCAAACGCATAGCCAAAATCTTTAAAAATATTTTATCTGCGTTAATCAAAGAGATGGGACGATAGGAGCCTCTATCTTCCGGCGACTTTCCCTTCTTAGGAAACACAATAATAGTAGTCAGACTCAATGAAGCTGGAGCTTGCCCTACGTTAGAGATATTAGTGGTAAGATCCATAAAATCTGGAGCCCAAATATCCCTAAACACTTTATAAAACTCCAGAGGAATTATAGCTTAATGCTAACTTCTGATAGAAAAAAAAACGCAGCCCCCCTAATCCCACCCCCCAGTTCCACCAGAAAGGAATCATCCCCTCCCCATGCTGTCGCTGCCTGACAGCTTATAAAGAGCAACACCTATCCTCCCCCACTTCCCATCCGCCGCCCACAACCATATTCAACCACCACCAGCAGAGAAAGAGAAGAAAAATAAGGGGAGTGGAGAAAAAAAAATGAAATATAGGCAATCGTGCCAATAAAGAAAAAGACCAACAGGTTCTATACAATCAATAAAGAGAAATCCATCCCACAAAGCTCTTCTTAACCATTGGAACCCCCCCATCAGATGTCCAAGAGACCACCCCCAACACTAGGTTGGACCGCTACACTCCCATCGGCTTAGAGCTTGCTTGGCATCCATCTCAGTGTGGAAAAAGTATGACCACCCATCTTTATACACTTTCAGTCGAGCGGGTTTCTGCAGGAATACTTGTGTGCATACTGTCTTAAATGGATCTATCAGCTGACTGAGCCTCTGCCGCCAGTCCATTGTAGGCTTACAAAGATCCGACCTGCAAAATATAGTCATTGAGTCCAGTTTAACGGGAACAGTAGGGCGGGCCTTAAAAAATAACGCTTGTCTGAGCAGAACATTGCCTATATGTACCAATATAGGACAAGAATGAGATGGCCTATTTTGAGGCTGCTGTGGGATAAAATAAAGTAGCCCATGAGCCCGCTGCACCTGTAGGTCCATATCAAAGTCAGATAAATCATTGAATGCCTGCTGGAACAGGCTGACCATGTACGTCCTGGGGTCTGAGCCTTCCTTCCCTTTGGGAATTCCAAAGATCCGAAAGTTGTTGCTTCGCTGCTGGTTTTCCATATCTTCAACCTTGACCAGTAGAGCTGCTATCAAGCCCTTTTGATTCTTAACAGTGCCAGGAGTAGCGTTGCTAGATTCTTCCACAGTCATGACCCACCGCTGCAGTCCAGAAACATTTTAAGGAAAGTGAAGCGACCTTAGTGGTGGCATCCATCAGCGCCTGTTTGAAATCCCGATTGTCAGCTGTGGCTTGAATATATAATTCTTGAGCTTCCACTCTTTGGGCAGTTAGAGCCTGCAGGATCTTGGATAGTTAAGGTTTCTCATGGTTATCGGATCTTGCACTATGGCCTGATGACATATAGTCTGACTGATCTACGAATGCTGGAATAGGAGACGAAGAAGAAGCCAGAGTGGGTATATTGGCGGACCCACCAGGGATTCCACTATTGTCTTCAGATTGAGCCAGACTTATGTCCTCAAGACTCCCCCCAAGCTTGTAATTCACTGCTTACAATAACAACCCCCATGACAGGGCTTACTGGGTCATCTGTAAAGTTGATCCAATTCCCCAGTGTTGGTGCTGCTGCTACAGAATTCAGGACCTCGACCAGTTCACCACCCAGAGTGGAGTCTGCAGCTCTGATGGACTGGAGTAGGCTACCAGCTTTCCCCGAGCGGAGAAGTCGAAGGATTGGTCTTCCCCATGAGGAGTGGGGGGCGCTCCTGATTCTTTTCCTAATCCCCCTGTGTGGTCAGGAACAATCTGCGCTGTGGCAGCTGCATCCTCTGTGCTTGTTGCCACAGCCGCTCGTTCCAGGGCTCGGCCACGTCTCTTCTGATTCAGAAACCCCCTGCAGAGCCATCCTGAATCCAGATACTGCCTTGGTGAGGTCGGCAGCAGGGCTGCGATGAGAGCCCCCCCCAGGTGTGGAATTCAGGCAGAACCACAGACCCTCACTGCACCAACCTGCCGAGATGAATGAAACCACGGATCAGTGCAGAGCACAGCCTGCACATCTGTGTTTAGTTAAGTCGGTGTTAAATCACCCCTGCACTCCATTGTTAGTTACTCTCCATTGGGGGGAGGGCGACAGGGGTTGGAGAACCGGAGGATCAATAGCAATAGGAGTCCGAGCGGTGCTCTCTCTGGGGGAGTTAATCCACCATCTTCCTATCCAACCCACATAACATTAATTTTTAAAAAATGATAATTTTAACTACTATATTTTTGCAAACCATATTAAAAACTTCAATATTTTCAAAATATTACCATAAGTTGATATTCTTAACCACGATATTCTTGCTGTCGATGTTTCTAAACCACAATATTTCTGACTCGATATTTGTGCAACTCGATATTTTAAAAGCCATATGCCATTTTCCCTCAGTGCACCCAATCAAAGTCTGATCTTCAACTGATAAAGTGCCTTACTAAATTAGGCTTTGTGTGCCTAAATGGTCGCTTTGGGGATGATGCGCAGGCATCTCAAACGTTTGTTCACAGAAATCGAAAATATGGTGGAGGTGGTAACCTCATGTAAATATTTATGGATGCTGTTTAGTAATAAATTACATTGGACCCTGCATAAATAAAAGGTGGAGGCACATGCACTCTCTACTACTGGAGGTCGAGTAAAATAAAAAAATTAATATGGTGGTACATCTTTGTCACCCGTACTTGCAGCTTATAATGCTATGGTCCCAACTCAATTCCTATATGGGGCATAATTGCTGACTGCTAGGAGATGTGTGAGGGTACATCCCTGAAAAAACTGCTAGGGCTGCCCAAAAGTACTATGTCCCCAGTGATACACTTGGAAGGGAACCTGCAGGCATCGAACTTCCTAGCCTTAAAGGCTACCTTACACATCGGAGACAAGCTCTGGACCTCGGTAGGTCAAAAAGTGTCAAGCCCTTTTTGCACCTTGGAAATAAACTATAATGGGCTGGGCTTATTAGAAAGAGATAAGAGAAAATTGCAGCGATGCTAAGGGTGGACACATTTAGGGGTCGATTCGGATTCGGGAAAAAGCGCTCCAATTAGCTGTACGGAGCGTTTTTCCCGTACGAATTGTACACCTTCAACGTCCCCGTACATACGAGCAAGTACGATTCCAACCCAAAGCGCCACTCCGTACGACTCGTACCAAACACCGTACAACTAGAAAGTACATACGGATTGTCTCTGGGTGACGCTGTACGCTACGTCCGTACGTAAATAGGCAGCCATTTCCGGACCAGGAAGTACGATCCGTGTTGACGACACTCCGTACGGCCCTTTTGCTACGAGAGCTGTAAACTGCCGTAAAACCAGAGTCCGGCCCGAACTTCACCCCGGTATGCAACATACACGACATGAACCCCTTCGAGCGTGTCATCCCAGCCCTGTACGCCTACGACCTCGTATATAGAAACCGACGACGGCGCAGACAACCTACAGCAACAACGGAAGTATACCTGTACGGTGCGCCACACACTAGTGCATATCACCATTGCTATAGTGATACGTGCCGCACATACGACATTAACGTCGGGGTACGGTGCGCCACAGGCTAGCGCATATCAATATTGCAATAGTGATACGTGCCGCTCACAGGTCTGAAATGTCGGGGTACGGTGCGCCACACGCTAGCGCATATCACCATTGCAACAGTGATACGTGCCGCACACACGTCTGAAATGTCGGGGTACGGTGCGTCACATCTGAGTGGTGGGTGGAAAAGACCCCCAGCAGTGCCCAACAGTGCCCAGCAGTGCCCAACAGTATAGGGGGTGGGTACACAGGACTCACAGCAGTGCCCAGCAGTGCCCAACAGTATAGGGGGTGGGTGCACAGGACTCCCAGCAGTGCCCAGCGGTGCCCATGCCCAACAGTATAGGGGGTGGGTGCACTGGACTACCAGCAGTGCCCAGCAGTGCCCAACAGTATAGGGGGTGGGTGCACAGGAGTCCCAGCAGTGCCCAGCAGTGCCCAACAGTATAGGGGGTGGGTGCACATGACTCACAGCAGTGCCCAACAGTATAGGGGGTGGGTGCACAGGACTCCCAGCAGTGCCCAACAGTATAGGGGTGCGTGCACAGGACTCCCAGTAGTGCCCAGCAGTGCCCAACAGTATAGGGGTGGGTGCACAGGACTCCCAGCAGTGCCCAACAGTATAGGGGGTGGGTGCATAGGACTCCCAGCAGTGCCCAGCAGTGCCCAACAGTATAGGGGGTGGGTGCACAGGACACCCAGCAGTGCCCAGAAGTGCCCAACAGTGCCCAACAGTATAGGGGGTGGGTGCAGAGGACTCCCAGCAGCGCCCAGACATAGGAGGGGTGAGTGCAGAGGACTCCCAGCAGTGCCCAGACATAGGGGGGGGGGGTGGATATGACTCCCAGCAGTGCCCAGACATAGGAGGGGGGTGTGGATATGACTCCCAGCAGTGCCCAGACATTGGGGGGGTGTGGATATGACTCCCAGCAGTGCCCAGACATTAGAGGGGGGTGTGAATATGACTCCCAGCAGTGCCCAGACAAAGGAGGGGTGAGTGCAGAGGACTCCCAGCAGTGCCCAGACATAGGAGGGGCGTGTGGATATGACTCCCAGCAGTGCCCAGACATAGGAGGGGTGAGTGCAGAGGACTCCCAGCAGTGCCCAGACATAGGAGGGGGTGTGGATATGACTCCCAGCAGTACCCAGACATAGGAGGGGGGTGTGGATATGACTCACAGCAGTGCCCAGACATAGGAGGGGGTGTGGATATGACTCCCAGCAGTGCCCAGACATAGGAGGGGTGAGTGCAGAGGACTCCCAGCATTGCCCAGACATAGGAGGGGGGTGTGGATATGACTCCCAGCAGTGCCCAAACATAGGAGGGGTGAGTGCAGAGGACTCCCAGCAGTGCCCAGACATAGGAGGGGTGTGTGGATATGACTCCCAGTAGTGCCCAGACATAGGAGGGGTGAGTGCAGAAGACTCTCAGCAGTGCCCAGACATAGGAGGGGGTGTGGATATGACTCCCAGCAGTGCCCAGACATAGGAGGGTTGTGTGGATATAACTCCCAGCAGTGCCCAGACATAGGAGGGGTGAGTGCAGAGGACTCCCAGCAGTGCCCAGACATAGGAGGGGGGTGTGGATATGACTCCCAGCAGTGCCCAGACATAGGAGGGTGTGTGGATATGACTCCCAGCAGTGCCCAGACATAGGGGGGGTGAGTGCAGAGGACTCCCAGCAGTGCCCAGACATAAGAGGGGGGTGTGGATATGACTCCCAGCAGTGCCCAGACATAGGAGGGGGGTGTGGATATGACTCCCAGCAGTGCCCAGACATAGGAGGGGGGTGTGGATATGACTCCCAGCAGTGCCCAGACATAGGGGTGTGCATTTCCAACATCATACAACAACTACATGCCTGTATGTGTACATCCCTAACCTGTGACACTCATAATAGTTGCATATCAACACATCACTCATAGCAGTTACCTACTCCACGGAGAATGGTATCCTGTCACACACTGAGTGACACACCACATGTGGTTGTTTTGTCAGATCCCACAGGCATATCCACCCATGTAGTTTGCTGGCACCCCCCTCCCCCCCCCCTCCAGCATGACTCAATTGTGTGTAGTCATGTAACAGACCACTCAACAAATGAAGCACAAATGGAATAATAAAGTGTCATGTACATCCCGGACATGATGTGACTGTCCAGGTGGTGAAACACGTACTCCCTCGTGGAAGGAACAGGGTAGGAAAGCCCTAGATACAAAGCACCCAAATGTGTTTTGTGTGCACAAATTTCTAATTAGACAATCTGAATCATGAGGTCAAGGCGGATAACATTCTCATGCATAGTGTGAAAAATTATGATGGACTCCCTGATGGCATTACTACACACCACAAACCCAAGCACAGTGAGTAGCATGGATGGCACTGACCAATTGTCAGATAGCATTTGTGAGCAGGCATGGCCGTTACACAAGTGAATTTACTAATCAATGGGAAATCCATACTGAAGTCACCACAACAATTGTGCAACTGTCTGTAGTGAAGATCTCATGTGTCACTGAGGAAGGGACACTCTTTTGGATAATGTCTGTATGCATTCTGCACACACACAAATCTAGATAATTATCTGCAACATTGGGATAGCACAGAGATACCATGGTCCACCTCATTCCCATCTGAAAAATAGACATCTTTCACAATACCAAAACATTAACATTACACCAACTTGTAGGCACACAACACCTAAAGCAATTCCCTGAAATGCAATAGTACAGAATGAAAAATAAAATGATTTATTCAGCGCCATAATGTAAAAGAATAAATAGATGAGTCCAGGCTCACAGAAGGCCAATGGCCAGTCCAAAATACTGTCCTTAACAGTGGTGACTTTGTGGAGGTTGTCACCCCAAAACTTGCCTGCACATGGTGGTCTTAGAGGTCTGTCGACCCATGGGGGGCATCATCGGAGTCAGGGTCCGGCACCGCAGGGACAGGAGAGGAAGGGTATGTGTAGTGGGTGCAGGTGGGGAGGATTCCTCCACAGTGGCAGGTGCAGCGCAAAAGGTTGCAACATATTCAGCACTGCACACTGCTGCCAGTTCTGACAGGCTACCACCTGAACCCGGGGACACAATGGGAGTGGAGGTAGAGGGCTGTGAGTCAGGTGTAGTGTGTCTGTGGGTGGGTGTGTGATGTCTGTCCCCTGTCCCTGTGAGTGTGCATACATCTCCCTGAGATTGGGTGAATGGAGGTCTGCGCTTAGACTTACGTGTGGGTGTGCTGTGTGTCTCTGTTGGGGTGTGTGATCTTTTGCGTCTGCGTGTATGGTGGACAGGTATGGGAGAGGGGGATGTGGATGGGTCAGAAGGAGTGGGGGGGATTGACGCTGCAGAATGGCAAGTACTGCCATCAGTGTTGAGTCCATGGACGCCAAACTCCGACGTTGATCAGACATGTCAGCTGACATGCCCTCCATGAATGAAAACAACTGTGTCATGATTTGTGTTTGGCCATGGAGGAGAGTCAGCATTGACGCCTGACCAACTTGAATCTGCCGGAGTAGGTCCACAGACTCAGCACTGAGGGCAGAAGGGGAGACAGGGGCAGGGGCAGCGGTGCCGGGGACGAAGGAGACACGGGGGCAGCACGGACCGAGGGTGCCCTAGCAGCTGGGAGGGTGTAGATGGGTCTGAAGGAGGAGGGGACAGACATAGTGGGTGCAGATGCTGCGTATTCCCCCTCCTCCTGGGAGTCCGAAGCCTAGTCGTCCGCATGATATGATGTGTCTTGCTCATGAGGTCCGGCCGCCTGGCTCCCTTCTCCCTCTGTGTCACTGCCTCCCTCCGACACCTCAAAGCTGGTGGCACTGTGGCTGGGTCCCTCTGCCTGGTCCGTGCTTGTATCTCCTCCACTTTCGGGTGAAAAAAAAAAAAAAAAGATGATGCTGTTGGCAAGGAAAAAATTAAAAATATATATCAGTCACCTGTACACATCAGACTTATGAGCAACTAATCATTTGGGGACATTTCTAATCATGGCATGCATCATGAGTCACATGCCACATAACTCAGCACATATGTAAGTATAGTACTGCGCAATAGTAATAGACACAACGCTCCTTGTATACAAAGATACAAGTTACAGACCAGGCCACAACTTGGATGAGAGTCACAATGATGAGCCACTGCCTGTCAACAGGATAGGTGTTGATCAATCACCGTTCAGTTGCCAACTCTGCCACCCAAGTCCAGACATGGTCATGTTCAAATCTGTTTGACCCTGTGCCACATGGGAACAGTTCTGCCCGAACTGCCATGTGATGCCATCCCTGGACCTGAAACAAGTTTTCCATCACCTCTCACTGGCATCACAGCTGTCTACTGCCAGGCTTGTGTGAAACACAGATGTGTATACAAACAAGCAGGGCTGAAGACGGCTGTAATGCCAGAAAGTGGTTCCAGGAACCATGTTCCCAGTCCAGGGAAGGCATGGCTTGACAATTATGGCTGGACTGTTCCCATGAGGCACATGGACAGACAGATTTGCACATGACCATGTTTGAACTTGGGGGCAGAGTGTGCAACAGAGAGGTGATGGATAAAACCCTGACCTGTTGACTGGGTGTGAGTATATGATTGGTACAGAGGCTCCCTCCATCACCACACACTTTAGTGACACTCCTCACAGGGGCATCTATCACCAGAACATACAGTTGCTAGCACATAACACACACTGGCTGTCAAGTGAAGTGGCACACATGTCCAAAATCCAGAAAAAGACAAAGCTAATGTGCCTACAATTGTGAATGTGGAAAACATTGATGCATTCTTGACACACCCGCAACCACATGGGAAATGTGAATACAGTAGTGTGCACACCAAGACAAAACTGCGTTGTACCACCAATCCATACATGTAGCAAAAAACAATGTCGAACAATCATCTCTGTGAGCCAATAACATCGCCTGTAAATCCAACAATGACTGCATTGTCCAGCAGGACAGGCTGAGTGCATAGTGACAAGTTCACATCAGAAATAACATACACAGCATACCACTGACAAGGCTAAACAGGCGGGCCCATAACACCTCCCATGCACAACACCCCAATCACTCCGTCAATGGGAGTGATACAGCTCAAGTAGTGAAAACTCAGAATCTGGGTATCAATAACTGGGCAGCTATATTAAGTAAGCCAAGGTCACATTGTGTGGCTGCCCATCAATATTAGTCCCAAACAACCTGCAACATTTCTTGTGAATACGCACACACGCACTGCCCAGTGTGAGTATGCACAAGCCAAATTTTGTATACATGGACAGTGTGCACATGTAGCTAACACATGAGAAATACAAACTATACCAGGGACAAAGGCCACTGAGGCAGACCCGTGCTGAACTCCATGTTGAGACTCATGATCAGTGCCAAAAAATCATGAAGGGCAAACACAGTGCATAGGTAGTGGAACAGGTAAGGTACCAACACGTGTCACAGACCTCCCTCCAACATGATGATGTGCTAAGCAATATGCATACTAATACATGCCACCCTAGGAGGACATGCGCAAAAATAAAATGCCCAAAGCAGGGGACAAATGTGGAGGAGGGGAAGGGATGTAAAAGAGCATCTGCTGAATATGGGGCATTGAAATGACAATGCATAAAGTGCCTGTCTGACCAGACCAACCCAACTGTGGGAGTGTTACCAGGTTTCGGAGCACTGCAGGTAGCATGTGACACACATGACAACAAACAGACATGTACCTACCCCCCTCCTTGCTGCTGTCCCTCCTGCAACTGCCTATGGAGGTCCGGAAAAACCACGGCCAGGACCCGGAGCGGGGGTGGGGTGAGGTGACGTGTGCCGCCATGCCGGCGTGGAGCTTCAAGCTTCAGCTGCACCCGGGCGATACGGCGGCTCCAGAACCGGATGTCCTGCCACCTCTTGCGGATGTTCTGGATCTTGCGGTGAGGGCCCCCCACAGACCTGACATCCCTGACAGCCCTGGCTATGGCCAGCCAGATCTCCCCCTTCTCATAGGCAGATACCTGTCAGGAAGACAAAGTGAAACAACATCAGTACACCTGCTCCATGTCCCAAAGACACACACTTGCACCACATTTACGATGACAACAGGGCATAGGATGCTGACAGGATTTGCATCATTGTCCATGTGAATGTGGCCTGTGAGCAAACACCAATGCACTACATGCCTTTGAAAGGCAACAGTTGCCTTAAGGGGTGCAAACCACTCACTGAGCAAGATATGCAACTTCAGGGTGATGGACAGCACATTACATGCTGTCACATATCCCACTACACCTAAGAACTCTCAGCAGACCACACATGCACGCCCTGGCACAGATCACTTGCTTATCAGTGTCAACAGTGTATACAACCTCACTTTGCACATGTCACACTTTACAAAGATGTGACACAGGCCTCATGCTAAATGTCCATGTCATGCACACGGCACTGCATACTTGTCACATCAGATGGGTACAGCTGTGGCATACTCCATGCATCAGTGTTGCTAAACATCACATCCACAATTATCCTGGTGACAAGGAACATACACACTCTTCAATGTCCATGACTTCAAAGCATGCATTTGTCAAACATCCACACATGTCACGAGGACCAATTGACAACAGTGAGTGCATTCATCTGTCACTCTGGGGGGAACACTGTTACACCTCAGTAAAAATGGCCCAAAAACATGCAAGGTGTGGCACAGCAGAAAGAGTGAATCACATTGCATTGAATGTCACAGTTAGCACAATGCCGGTAAGCAGTAAACACTATTTAGCTACATCATTCACAGCATGGTAGATACCACAATGTACACACCCAATACTCACTCCAACCTACATTGCAACTCTCTGTCCCATAAATACTCAATGGCTGTAGTGACACTCACACATTCATCGCTCACCTGATCCCCTGGTTTCCCATACAGCTTGCTGTAGTTAGGTAGGAGGGCATCCAGCAGGGCCTGGTTCTCCTCATCACTGAATGCAGGTGCCCTCTCCATGGTCAGCAAAATCAGGGTCCAGGAAACGCAGAGACAGCAGCAATGTAGTCCACTCCAATGTTGTGCAGGCAAGTGCCCTCTCACAGCCACATGCAGCCTTAAATCAGTGCTGCTGAGGGGCTGTCAGTCTCAGGAAGACTGTGATAGGGCAGATTACTTTGCATCCTATGTTTCATCCAATCCCATTCCACATAAGGCCCTGACACACATTTGCATGGTTTCAATTTTGAGCTCTAGCTACACAACAAATATTGCAACATTGTATAGTTTTGGCCAACTGAATTTTGCAGAACACCTGTAGCACACTCAAATCTCTGTTTCCTTGACAACTAGCCTGCATTCTGGGCATTCTACTCGTCCCCTAGGTGTTCCCTATGTATTTTCTGGCATCCACACACAAGTACGGTGCATTTTTCGTTGCAAATGCCAGTTTTTCGATATTGAAACGTTCCGCATACAAACACGCACCAGTGGGGTACGCTCCGCATGGGTATGGCTACAATGCAATAGTGAGATGACCCGTACACACGCACGCACCAGTGGGGTACGCTATACACGCTTATGGCTACAATGCAATAGTGAGACGAACCATACACACATGCACGCACCAGTGGGGTACGCTCCGCACGTGTATGGCTACAATGCAATAGTGAGATGACCCGTACACACGCACGCACCAGTGGGGTACGCTCTGCACGCGTATGGCTACAATGCAATAGTGAGACGACCCGTACACACGCACGCACCAGTGGGGTACGGTCCGCACGGGTATGGCTACAATGCAATAGTGAGACGACCCGTTCACACGCATGCCCAGTGGGGTACGCTCCGCACGCATATGGCTACAATGCAATAGTGAGACGACCCGTACACACGCACGCACCAGTGGGGTACGCTCCGCACGGTATGGCTACAATGCAATAGTGAGGCGACCCGTACACACACTTGCACCAGTGGGGTACGCTCTGCACGCGTATGGCTGTAATGCAATAGTGAGACGACCCGTACACACGCACGCACCAGTGGGATACGCTCCGCACGCATATAGCTACAATGCAATAAAGGGACGACCCGTACACACGCACGTACCAGTGGGGTACTGGGCGTTTCACACGCTCTAGTGAATGCATGTGTACAGTGCGTTCAACAAGCTCACGCATGTCACCATTACTATAGTGATAACAGGAAAACACATGGCAGGGATGTGGGTGTGAGGTCATTATCAGGATGTCCATGTATGTGTTGGCATGGCATACTTACACGAGCAGGCCCTAGGTGTGGCACACAGTTATATAGCAGAGGGCATGTAATCTAGTGGCACAGTTGATGTGTGATGGGCTGTGAAGACATGACATTTGTGATGGGCCACTATGTGGTTCACATTACCTTGACACTTGTTACATGAGTAACATCATGAACATGTTGTTACTCACATGAACACTGGGATGACACACTCTTCAGTACGGGCATCTGTCACATGATGCCAGGGACAGGGGCACTGTCTCAATTGACCAATTGACGCTCAGCATGACCCTGTGTGACAATGTAATGTGTGTGCCATGTAATAGATTGGACATGCTGTTTGTATCCGGTAAACGTAATCCTCTTTAGGTGCATCTATGATGGGTCTGTGTCGTGATTGCAAGTGTCTCACATGTACGCACACCATGCCACAGGGGCATTTCTACAGCTCATGTGTGTGAAGGCATGATAGAGCATTTGTCCACAGACATACAGATCTGCATTCTGAGGATGGCTGTGGTGTAGTTTTGTCAAATGCACAACTCATGCACAATATCACAGAAATGTGAAATACATAGCACATGTGACGTGGGTGTGTTCCTTGCAGTCAGCTGTCTGGATGTGTTGACAACCTTCTCATGCAGGCCACGTGACGTGTCTCACTGACGTGATACATTGGTCTGCTAACTCAGACCTGCCCAGCTGATCATTTGTGTGCATGTCATGTCCATTTCACAGACAACACGTGAATCAGTTTTGTTGTAGGAGTGCCAACTAGCTGGCATAAGTGTCCGTGATGTATAGCCCACGGCAGAATCATAAGTGATTTAATGTGTTGAAGCAGTGTTGATTGTGCAATGTACATTGTAATTGTTGTTTGCTGATAGTTGTACACCTTTATACCCAAACATGTCGTGCAGGGCACCCCCTCTGCCAAGGCCGTTGCCTGACTTGGATGCCATGAGGGAACGTGATTGCATCCGCCGGTACAGATTCACTCAAGTGTTGATTCAGAAGTTGACGGACAGGCTGGAACCACATCGCCAACCGCGACACAGGTATCCAACTGCGCTGACACCCAAGGTAAAGGTGATGGCAGCCCTACATTTCTTTGCCACAGGTACGTTCCAATTCACCATAGGTGATGTGGGGGGGGTGTCCCAGACCATGTTCAGCCGTGTACTACGTGATGTCTTAGCTGCTATGTTGCAGCACATTGATGAATTCAATAAGTTCCCTACTCCAGAAGAGTTGACCGATGTCAAGGGTAAATTCTATGCCCTGGGACACATGCCACATGTAATTGGGTCCATTGATGGGACATATGTTGGACTGGTGCCACCACAGGCTCAGGAGCAGGCCTTCTGCAACAGGAAACCTTACCACTCCATAAATGCCCTGGTGGTGTGTCTTGCTAACATGATGATTTCCCATGTTTGTGCACGTTTTCCAGGATCATGCCACGATGCATTCATCATGAGGCGGAGCAGGGTACCACAGATGATGCTGCAGCTGCGCAACCATCGGACATGTCTTGTTGGTGGGTAAACCCTGTTTCTCATGTATGTCTCAATGTAATTTATCTCTCTCACGGCTTCTGATTATACACTCATTGCCATGATGTATTGTTGTAGGAGACGCCAGATATCCAAACATGCCATGGCTCATGACTCCACGACGCAACCCCAGAACTGCTGCAGACCAGCGGTACAATAATGCACACGGGCAGACCAGGCGTGTGATAGAGCGTATGTTTGGACTCCTCAAGAGCCGGTTTAGATGTCTCAACAAGACAGGTGGATCCCTACCATACGCCCCGCTCAAGGTGTGTGACATCTTCACCGTGTGCTGCATGCTGCACAACATGGCAGTGGAGAAGGACGTGCCACTCATCCTGGATCCTGATGACGAGGAACGGGTGGATACCCGTTGAGGATGAAGGCCTTGGCCAGGATGCTAGCGATGAGGAGGATGATGATGATATCCGGAGTCAGCCCATACGCAACTTCTTCTCATAACGGTGAGTACCTGTAAAATAGTGTGCAAGCTACTACCATAGAGTGACATGTGTAGCATACTGTGTGTCCAGCAGACTGTCTACAATGTCACTTTGATGTTTGTGGTGCAGTGTCACACAAGTGCCGATGTCATGCCACACACATGAGCGCAATGAGTGAACTTTGAATGTACAAGTGTACTACATTGTTAGTGTATTGTACATGACCATGTCTGAATGAATATATTCAGTACATGACCCCTTGTGTGCCTGTCCTTTCCAGGTCGTCCTGCCTGTTGTCTGTTCGTGTTATCTTGGTCCTCCAGCAATTCCTCTTGATGATAGCAACGTCGGATGAATCTGTGTTCCCTGCACGGACATGTGGAAATGTCAGGTTGGGTAAGGATTCCAAACAGGCAGTTTATTGTTGGTATGGTTTTTAAATGTGTGGAAACTGTTCATGCGCATTTTGTAGGCCCATACATACATGTCACATTACCATGCATCAAATTTCATGTTGCGCCACTCCCATGACAAGACAGTCACCTTTCTTGACAGTCATCTGTAGTTGAGTTTGGACTTTGGTGAATGCATCAATGTGTGTTAACATAGACCCTGACACATTGCGGATACCACTGTGTGTGATATCACAAACACAGGCTCTGTGGAGAATTGCAGCCTCACTGTGTGCAGCAGGATGTGTCTGAATCATCCACTCAACCTTGTGGGCCAGTACAGTTTGATTTCCAGAAAACCATGTTGTGTCGGTGTGGGCCAGTGTATGTCCCACATGTTCTGTCAACTGTCATGTGAGTCTATTTGCATGGATGCATTTCCCCTTGTGGCAGTATGTCATGTCACTGTTATGTTGTTACCTCAGTGCCGGTGGAGAACACTGCTTCACTAGCCTTCTCAGTAAGTTGATGTTAACTTTCCATTCTCATGATGCCAGGTAAGTTGCGCTGATTACATCACAACGTTGGGATGTAGCAAATGTTCACACTTACGTGGCAGCAGTCGGGTGAGGTCATTGCCCGAAATCTCTTGTGCCGTGCAGCATATCCTGGTCACGGTAGGGTTGTTTTTGTGGCTTTGTTCCTATTTACTCGCTGTTGAGTTTGGTTACACATGCTTGTCATGTATAGCATAGTAAGGCACAGTTGCAAGAGGTAATGACTAGCCCCTATGGGGTTTCCTGGTGTTTACGTGATTTCCTTCCTCATTTGAGGAGCTGCTTACGGCTCTTGCGGGTGATGTCTACTTTCCCTTCATGACCCTTACTGATTCACAGGGCTAACTACGGATTGCTGGCTTTGTGTCATTTGCACTGCTATACGTCACAATTACTGAGATAGCGAGCATCAATCATACACTGTGACGTAGTTGATGACTGCATGGATCTAATTGCATTGTAGCAGCCTAGTGAGCGTCATACATGCACCATTTTGGTGACAACCTCTACTAACTTTTATGTGTCCGTGTTCAAGCATCTGATCTTGTCTCTTTGCAAGATCTGTGATCAGTGATAGGACACAGTGGCAGTAGTTACACTACACAGTTGTGAGTGGTACAGTCTAGGTGCCAAAGTAATCTGTGAATCTGTAACAAAAAGTATGGACTCATTATGCTTGCTTTCCTTTGTTTCAGATCTCCCTCCCTGCAGTTCCCATCCTCCCCTTCCCTCGCCTGATCGCCCTAATGTGTCTGTCATTTGTAGTCAGAACAAGGGGATATTGGGAGATGGAACCCTTCCAGCATCACACCACTCTGATGATCACAGGTACGGACAGTCCCTGGCGGTCGTGTGGAGAGTGTTTCACCAGCATTACAGGTAACATTGTTGCATGAGTGTTATTGTTGTCAGAGCAACGCCACTGGGCATGTAAATTGGCTGAGGCAGCATGGCCTTGCAACAAACTTCATCCTATTGTGTAGGAACTGTGTTTCACACAGTACATTGTGCCTCATTGCTGTCACCGCCGATATATTTCCAGTCTGCATGCGTTCAATATGGCACTGTTTGCAATGATTGTTCATATGTAGTTAGTGTACAGTGACAACAAGCATGCTGTTCGTAATGGCTAATGGACCATATAGTGCATGATGTACATGGTTGTGTATGTGTTGTGTAGCTTGCTACAGACAACTTGCAGGCTACAGCTGCTGACGCAGTGTGTCCTGTGCCCCGCTTGGCATTATGGTGACTCGTCCTGTGGCCGTAACCTATGGTGAATGTTCACACATTTTCACGCAGTGACCCATGGGTAACCAGCCACTCCTGCCTTCACATACACAAGTCCCTTATTGCCTAGCAAGAATCCTTGGGTTGTGTGCTTGTCTAGCAGGTTCTATCGCCCCTTCTGCCATCATGTGTTCACTCATCCCGGCTGCTGCATCCCCAGCCCCAACGCTGCACCGCGTGGCCCAATCCAGCAACACACACGCCTATGAGATACTCCTCCATCCATCCATCCATTATTGAAGAATGCCGCAGCTTGTCTGTGCCACTGTTGCACAACCGCCATGACAAAGGCAGGTCCGTCAGCACCTGCAACATGCACACTGCAAGACAGTCAGCTCATTTAATGACACATGTGACACAACAGACTCATGCCCCAGTCAACCTCCACACAGTGAACACCAGACAATCATCCACCTGGTAACACGCTACCACAAACACACCCATGACAGCCTCTCAGGCTGTGTGTGCAACTCATACTGACAACAAGACGCAGCCACACATAACAGTGCGTGTACGTACAACCAGGTCATGTGCCTCGTACTGCACACACACTACTTCCAGCAGCACCACATTGTAGTGTATTACCTCGTTGACACAACACCACCACATATCGCCTCCAATGCTGTAACCTGGTAGTAAGCGACCTCAGCACACCACTTCTGCCTAGCCATCACAGACGGATTGTCAAAATCACACAGGGACCACACACCCAATCCAGAATTATGATTGGTCAAACTTAACGGGGTACACCCTCAGAGTCAAATCCAACACCATGGACACAATCTGCATTGTCAAACATCTGCACATCCAGTTTCACACCGCATCCTGACCAGCCTCATTGTAACTATCATCTACAGCTCTCCTATCCTACACACACAATTTGGCTAAGCCATCTATCAATCAATCTATTAATTTGTTAAACGCACTACCTACCTGTGACGGTCTCAATGCGCTGGGGGGGGGGGCTGCTACTGATCAAAACACCCTGGGCTTGAGAAGTCTTGTGAAGGGCAGCAGGTCCTGGGTCTGTCGTAGACTTGTAGGGAGGGTGATCCTGGTCTTTGAGTGGAGGTAGGAGAAGGATCTGTCACTGGCGGTGTTTTTCAGGATGTGAGGGACAGTGGCGAGGTCAAGATTGGGAGAGCAGAGGCTGCGGGTGGGTGTGTAGAAGCTGAGTCTGTCGTTGTGGTATGCTGGTCCTGCGTGGTGTAGAGCTTTGTGTGCGTGGATGTGGAGTTTGAAGGTGATCCTGTTGTTGACAGGGAGCCAGTGCAGGCCTCTCGGGTGTCGTGTGATGTGGCCGTATTGTGGCAATCGAGGATCAGACGTGCCGAGGTGCTCTGGGTGCGTTGCATCCATCTCAGGAGTTTGGTTGTTGTAGCTGCGTAGATGGCGTTCCCTTACTCAAGTCAGCTGGTGGAGAGGGCCAAGTGACTGTTTTTTGTGTATTTGAGGTGATCCATTATAAGATCCTGCGGGGCATTCAGAGGGTGTTGAAGCAGAAAGCAGAGATGGCGTTGTCCTGCTTGGTCTTGGGAAGTGAGGAGTCGAGGATGCCCCCCAGGTTGTGTGCGTGGTTGGTGGGTTCTGGGGTTGTTCCTAGCGATGTTGGCCACCAGGAGTCATCACAGGCTGAGCTGGTGGGGCCCAGGATGTGTACCTCCGATTTGTCAGGATTCTGCATCAGCCTGCTGTCCTTCCTCCATTTTGCAACGGCCTTCATTCCTCTGTGGAGGTTGATTTTGGTGGTGTGTGGGTCTTTGGTGAGGGATATGGTCAGCTGGGTGTAATCGGCGTAGGAGACGATGTTGAGGCTATGTTGTTGTGCCGCATGGGTGAGTTGTGCCATGTGGATATTTAACAACGTCGGGCTGAGGGATGATCCCTGTGGGATGCTGCGGATGGTGTCAGTGGTCTTGGAACAGAACTGTGGGAGGCAGACGCTCTGAGTGCTGCCAGTGGCAAAGGATGTTGCCCAGACCAGGGCAATCTCTTTGATTCCTGCGTCATGGTTGCATACTGTTAGGGTGCCTTGGGAGACCGTGTGGAAGTCTGCTGATAGGCCCAGAAGGATGTGGGCGTCTGTTTCTCCTTTGTCCATGAGGATGCTGATGTTGTTGGTGGCGGCAATGAGGGCAGTGTCCGTGCTGTGGTTGATGCAGAATCCAGACTGGGTTGGTTCTATGATGTTGTTGTCTTTGAGGTAGCGGGTCAGCTGTCTCTTGATAATCTTCTACGTGACTTGTTCTGGGAAGGGGAGCAGGGAGATGGGCCGGAAGTTCTAGAGGTATTTATGGTCCACCTTTGGTTTATTCAGTAAGGCGTTGATCACGACATTCTCCCAGCTCCCAGTGAAGGTTGCTGTCTCGAAGGAGATGTAGGATATTTTTATGGAGAAGGGGAGAGATGGCTTATCTGGCTTTGTTTGAAATGTGGATATGCCATGGGTCAGATGGGGTTCCAGATTGAATGTAGTCCATGGGCATGATGGTGTCTTCATTGCTGACGTTGTAGCAGGCAATCAGGTGATTTGTGTGGGTGTTGGTCGTAGGGGGGGTGGTCTCGGTTGTGGATGAGGGGCTAGCGGAGTAGAAGCTGTTGTGGATGTCGATGATCTTACGGTGAAAGAAGTTGGCCAGTGAGTCACACAGGTCTTGTGATGGTGGAATGTCGTTGGTGCTGTATTTGGGTTTTGAGAGTTGAATTGCGATGTTGATGTGCTATTTGCTGTTGTGTGCGTTGCTGTCTAGGTGGTCCTTGATGGCTGTCCTGTTGTCGGTCTTGATGAGTTGGTGGTGTCTGCAGGTGGCACTCTTGTGTTTCTTGGCTTTCTGGTGTTTGTTTGCAGAGCCTGCTTCTCTACAGCTTCCGACAGGTGCACTTGGAGGTCCTGAGGTCTTTGTTGAACCATGCGGCAATGTTGTTGTTGTGATGGGTGGCGGAGGTCTTGAGTGGGGCGAAGGTGTCTGCGCAGTCGTTGATCCACTGTTTGAGGCAGATGGCAGCGGTGTGGGGGTAGGTGGGGTAGGCTTGTGGTCCCAGTGCAAGGGTGGCTGTCAGTTAGTCCTCGGTGACCTTGCACCAGCAGCGGCGTGGCATGTTCCGTGTGCCGGGGGGTGTGGTGGGTTTCCTGAAGGTGAAGTGGACGCTTCTGTGGTCTGTCCAGTGGTGTTAGGCGGTGTGGTTGAATGAGACGTGTGGAGTTTCTGAGAAGATGGGGTCCTGTGTGTGTCTAGCGGTGTGGGTGTGGGTCGTCACGAGTTGTTGTAATCCAAGGTTGGCATGGTTGTCCTTCAGGGCGGTGGAGTATGCATCATTGTTGTTATGACGGTGAAAGTTAAGTTCCCCAAGGAGGATGTAATCCGTGTAGGCGAGGGCGTGCGTGCTGATGAGGTGAATGATGGAGTTGATGAATTGTGGTAGGACTTCAGGTGGCCTGTAGATGAGTGTTCCTCTGAGGGTAGTGTTGGTGTTGGTGTGGATCTGTAAGTGCATGTGCTAGGCGGTGGGGAGGGTGTCGTTGGTGTTGGTAGTGACTCTGGGAGTGTTAATGTGGATGATGGCAATTCTTCCTACCACTCTGTTGGTGCGGTGTTTGCGGGAGATGTCATAGCCTTCTGGTATGGCTATGGCGATTTCTGTTGGCAAGGTGGTGTTCAGCCTGGTTGCCGTCAACAACACCAGCTAGCCAAACGACAGCAACAACCTCTACACAGGAACAAGAACCTGACTCCAGGAGTACTTGTGGAATTCCAGGGTGCATGCACATACCTCATCCTCAACATCCCCTGCTACTGCCACATCCGCCTGAGATACCTACAATAGTTCCACAGTCAACTGCAGGTTCACCTTCATACTCCTCAGCCACACTCAGTAGGCACTCCACAGACCCAGGCAAAATAAATGATATGGACATCTACCATCCAACACCCCGTTGCCCACAGTCCGTCTTGCCACCCTTGGCCAGCCCAACAATCTTCACATCCACAGTACAACAGCATGTGGCTGATAGTTCTCATACCTCATTAAACAGATCCTGGTGCTCCCTCCGTGGGCACCTACATATTAGCCATGCTCTTGACACCTCAGACACTCTTCTTTGACTGTCTGTCATTACAGTATTTCAAGCAAACCCCACCTTCTGCAGTTAGTAACCATCACGGGTGAGTATTGCCATCCATGTATGTAGTTTTGGAAATCTTGTGGCCTATGTGTGTCCACAGCCGGACTCAGATCCCAGTGTGTGGATGGCTAGAGTTTGCAGGAGACTGTGGCATTTGAAGACATATCACCTCACAAATGTATTTGAATCTGGGTACATACAAATACATCAATGCATATTGTGCTAGTTAGATTTATTTTTGACTCTTGTGCGTGTAACGTGAGTAGGTGCTGTACAACAAGGGGGGAATCCAAAGTTCGCAGCGGGAGATGTGATGCCTTACAGTATGAGTCAACAGAGTCCAGGCCACAGTGCTTGGCATCATTGGGCACACTGCGACCAGCAAGTCCATGTGGGAGACTCAGAAAGTCAATAAGGTGATGCTGTTGCACACAAAGGCAAGATGCCAGACTAGGTGACCTGGGAGTTGTGCATAGTCATAGTCATAGTCATCGTCATAGGTTCTTTTATAGCGCACGAGTCACCAGAAAGGTCTCATGGCGCTTTGCAGAAAGAGACGACAACCATGAGTTCAAGAGAGTGACACAGATTAGTTGGGAAAGAGCCATGGCCCTATGCCTCTCAACGTCTCGTCCATGGACGACCCAACTTCCTTGGGGGACCCTCACGTGCAGGCCTTGACGATGCCTGGGATGCTCCATGTGACAATTCCTCCTCCTCCTCCCTCCCTGTGCCTGTTGTTGGTCTTTGCCTAGATGTTTCTGGCCTTGTGACACAGTGAGGGTGCTACATGTTGACAGTGATCAGACGGAGCGATTGGTTAATTTCCCTATGCACCGTCATGAGCTCATCCAGTCTTGCCTCCATCCGTCCCTGGTGTCGTTCTTGACTGGCATGTAGCTGGGCCTGCTGATTTGTCATTTAGTTGAGGGCCTCCACTACCAGGCTGAACTCTGTGGTGTCCCGCCGGTATACATCCATGATGTCTCTGAGTTCTGCCATACAGGGCCCTGCAGCTGGCTGGTCAGGTTCTCACCTTCACCATGCGCCAGTCCTACCACCCCTGCCGACACGAGCCCGGCCTGCGTTTGTGGGCACATCAGGTCGACGGGACCCATGAGTGCTGGCAGTGGTGGTGTCGTCTGCCACCTCCTGGGTGCCCAGCTAACCTTGTCCCTCATTTTCAGACTGGCTCTGTTGTGGATTATGGGCAGGGCTCTGAGCTGTCTGCTGGGATGTGGCCGGAATGGGTGTGGTGGTTGGCACAGATGTATCTGTTCCAGCTGCTGCACGGGTTTGGGATCCAGAGGGGCCAGGTTGGTTGGGGTCATCCACAGTGTGTTGAGAGGCATCGCTGTCGGTGAGGTCAGGGCCGTGCTGAGCTTGGGACTGGGATCCATCTCCCCCCTGGTTGGGGGTAGTTTCCACACGTTCCCCTGTGGGTGTGAGAGACAAACACTGTTAATGCACTATCATGCAACATCCAATTTTGATATCCATTGTCTTTAGCACTGTTCCACCTGCTTTGGAATGTTGTAATTGTTCACTTGTGTATGGGTATGTTGTGGGATGAGATTGACATGTGCTCAGGGGTGCTTGACATGTTGGGTACTGTTTACGATGACTGGCACAGCCATTGCTGTGGCTTGTGTCGCCAGCACCACACAGATCCAGCTGTGCTCTGTGTGGCCCATTCTGCACAATGCAACGTCAATCCTTATGTCTGGTTCAAGCATGCACAGGGTTTTAATGAAGCATGTTTATGATGGAGACTGAGTAGAATTTTGCTGATTTCATTCAGCAACTTTTGAGAGGTGTTGCTGTGCCGTGACAGCCACCCACTGCCAACCCCCCAGGACCAGTACACCCACTTCTGGCACAGGGCTTTAGAACGTGGCACTTCTCCAAGATGCATTACCTTGTCAATACCCAGGTCCATGTTGCTACTTGAGTGTATCCACAGCGTCCCAAAGCTGTGGCAACAGCATTGTGTGAGAGGCACAATGGACTTGTGATTCAGCACTGTGCTTTATTTGCTTGGATGCGTCATCAGATCAGTATTTTTTAGGTTGTGTTACATAACGATTGTGACAGTGGTGCACTCCATTGTCTGTCCCCAGGGGCTCAGTTTCTGTAAGGGGTGTGTGTGACAGGCCATGCTAGTAGTTTGAGTGTGATTTGCAAGTGGGCGTCCCTCATGGTGTGTCTGTCCCCCATGAAGCATGCTGGCATGATAGTGGTTGTGAGTTCCTGTGCAGGATATCTGACCTTGTCCTGGTGTTAGTGTTTGCACTGGTCACAGGAGGTCCTTGTGCTGCCTACACCAGGGCCCAGTGTCAGCTATCTTGTCAGTACTTTCACACTCCCTGTGCATTGAGCATGGTGCATGGGTTTGTACCTGGGCCATATGGGCTGAGTGCAGCCTCCTACCCTACACCTTGCACCCTCTCACCCTCCCCCTTGCAGCCTTCTGGCACTCCCCTTGCACCCACCCCCATACTGTTAGGCACTGCTGGGAGTCATGGCCACCTCCCCATACTGTTAGGCACTGCTGAGAGTCATAGCCACCCCCCTATACAGTTAGGCACTGCTGGGAGTCATGGCCACCCACCCCATACTGTTAGGCACTGCTGGGAGTCATAGCCACATACCCCCACACCAACCCCATACTGTTAGGCACTGCTGGGAGTCATGGCCACCCACCCCATACTGTTAGACACTGCTGGGAGTCATAGCCACACACCCCCATACCACCCACATACTGTTAGGCACTGCTGGTAGTCCCCCCATGTTACATGAGTTGTTTGTATACTCACCTGGCTCCACGGCTCCTTCGATTCCGTGAACTCCCACCAGTGGTAGCAGGGCCATGACTTCCTCCTCCCAGGGATGGTATTGTGCAGGTCTGCGGGGACCGCCACCTCCAGTGTGATGAGCGTTGGCGTAGTCCTCATCCATCTTGTGCTTGACCATCCTCCTCAGATCGTACCACCTGTTCTGGCAACTACTCCTGGTGCGCCTAATGGGTGCAACAGCATTGAACTTATCGACGATCTTCTCCCACAGGCGTGTTTTTTCAGCTATGCTGGTCTGTCTGACCAATGCACCAAACAGCTGTGGCTCAACTCTGATGGCTTCATCGGTAAGTATCTCCATCTCCGGGTTAGTGAACTTTGGATTCTTTGGTGTGGTCATGGTGTGGGGTGTATGTGATTGGGGGGGTGATGGTGTCTATGGATGAGGGTGTGTGGGTCTGATTGTGAAGGGGTGGTGTGTGTGTGAATGAGATAGGGTGTATGTGTGAAGGTGTATGGCTGCAGTTGTTGGTGTGCTATCAGTGTCTTTGCGCAAATAGGTATGTTGCAAAGGATGATGGGTTGTATGTGTGGGCCCTTTTATTGGTCCATTTGTGGGTGTGGCTTATTTTGAATTTTTGGATGGGTGTGTTATGAGGGGTGGGTGTGACTTGGGCCCTCTGTTTGCCTGTATGGATGTGGCTAGGACATTGTTTTCCTATGGTGTGTACACAGGAGACATGTTTGGTGGGGTTGTGCGACTCGTTTGCACCCTCCTTTTGCTGGTTTCGGGGTTTGTGTGCACTTTATTAGTGGGGGGGTGTGCAGTTCATTTTTGTTGTTGTTGCTGGCTCATACGGGACTTTTTGGGGTGTTCGCATATGCTTTATTGAGTGGTGTGCGGTTCGTATTTGTTGGTGCGGCTGGCTGTTACGGTCCGTTTTCGGGGTGGGGGTTCGTGTACGCTTGAATGAAGGGTGTGCGGTTCGTATTTGTTGGTGCGGCTGGCTGTTACGGTCCGTTTTCGGGGTGGGGGTTTGTGTACGCTTGATTGAGGGGTGTGCGGTTTGTATTTGTTGGTGCGGCTGGCTGTTACGGTCCGTTTTCGGGGTGGGGGTTCGTGTACGCTTGATTGAGGGGTGTGCGGTTCGTATTTGTTGATGCGGCTGGCTGTTACGGTCCCTTTTCGGGGTGGGGGTTCGTGTACGCTTGATTGAGAGGTGTGCGGTTCGTATTTGTTGGTGCGGCTGGCTGTTACGGTCCGTTTTCGGGGTGGGGGTTCGTGTACACTTGATTGAGGGGTGTGCGGTTTGTATTTGTTGGTGCGGCTGGCTGTTACGGTCCGTTTTCGGGGTGGAGGTTCGTGTACGCTTGATTGAGGGGTGTGCGGTCGTATTTGTTGGTGCGGCTGGCTGTTACGGTCCGTTTTCGGGGTGGGGGTTCGTGTACGCTTGATTAAGGGGTGTGCAGTTCGTATTTGTTGGTGCGGCTGGCTGTTATGGTCCGTTTTCGGGGTGGGGGTTCGTGTACGCTTGATTGAGGGGTGTGCAGTTCATATTTGTTGGTGCGGCTGGCTGTTACGGTCCATTTTCGGGGTGGGGGTTTGTGTACGCTTGATTGAGGGGTGTGCGGTTCGTATTTGTTGGGGCAGCTTGCTTGTTACGGTTCATTTTCGGGCTGGGGGTTCGTGTACGCTTGATTGAGGGGTGTGCGGTTCGTATTTGTTGGTGCGGCTGGTTGTTACGGTCCATTTTCGGGGTGGGGGTTCGTGTACGCTTGATTGAGGGGTGTGCGGTTCGTATTTGTTGGTCCGGCTGGCTGTTACAGTCCGTTTTCGGTGGTGAGGGTTCGTGTTCGCTTGATTGAGGGGTGTGCGGTTCGCATTTGTTGGTGCGGCTGGCTGTTACGGTCCGCTTTCGGGGTGGGGGTTCGTGTACGCTTGATTGAGGGGTGTGCGGTTCGTATTTGTTGGTGTGGCTGGCTGTTACGGTCAGTTTTCGGGGTGGGGGTTCGTGTACGCTTGATTGAGGGGTGTGCGGTTCATATTTGTTGGTGCAGCTCGCTCGTACGCAATGTTTTCCGTACGAATCATGCTTCATGCGCAACTACGTTTGCCCGTACAAATCGCGTACCTGGTCTGGATCGTACTTGTTAGTTCGTACGGCATGTTTACAAATTGTATAGTTTGAGTTTCGATGACATTTCGTACGGGTCTTCGATTGTGGTTCGTACGGTTCGCTGATATTCGGACATATTTTCGGGTTTTGGATCGTACTACGCAATTCGGATGGACTTTTTTCATTCGTACGGAGACGGCTACGATTACGAATCGTACAACGTTTTTTTTATCCCGAATCGGAATCGACCCCTTAGAGTATTAGATGCATCCCAATAATTGAAGTGGGAATTGAGGGAGGCCTACAAGAGAGAATCTAGGATAACAGGCCTCAATTGTGTTGTAAGAAAACCCTCTGCGAGTTACATGTTAGAGTCATGGTACAAAATGCTACTTTTAAAATTTTGGGTGGCGCTGAATATCCAGCATTTAAAAGTGGCGGTATTTAATGCATTTTTTTAACTCTGTGAATATTTGTACTTGTGGGTTATGGGTGATAAATCCAAATATTAATTTTTGATTAGATTGCCTGCACTTTTATAAGATATGACGTTAGATTATAAAGCCGCTCTTATTATAATATAACATTCGTTATCGCAGTGAAATATTGGCACTTCTCATGAACATGGAGTCTTTTGATGTGGCCTGTGCATTTACAAATTTCTTAAAAACCAGTGTCGGCTAGAATTATAACAGAGATAAACATTGGTCAATACTGGTTGGATTTTATGTTGAGTTTATGGGAGGAGGGTGGCCACTCCACGATTTTATGTTGTATTTTTATGGAGTGCTCCAGTGTGGGATACTTCTCAGTTTTCTGCCACTGTCTTCTTTTTCTGTCTGCCTGGTTTCTGTCTGCCTTTTATTCTTTTTTATTCTCTTTTTGTGCCTTACTGTATCATTTTTGTCTTGTTGTTTTCTGACTGCCTGGTTTCTGTCTGCCTTTTACTCTTTTTTTTCTCTGTTATGCCTTGTTGTTTCGTTTTTTCCCCCTCACCGTTTTTTGCCTTGTTGTGTCCCTCTTGCTGCTGCGGCCCCTGCAGCCCCTCCCCCCTGCCAGTTCCCGCTCCTGCCTCCCAACTGTGTTTTCCTCACCCACTTCCTATTTAATGGCGGCTGCTGCTCGGCAGAGCCGCAGGTGTGCCAAAGGTAAGCCAGTCTGTGCCAGTCCGTGACCCGATTGCGGCCAGTGCCAGGGACCCTGGTTCTCCAACTGCCCACCGCTATGACTCAGCTGCCCTCCCTGCTCTCAACCCAGGAAGGAACAACAGCTGTCTACGCCAAACACCACCCACGGCCAGTTCTCCTGCAGACAAACCTTCACCAACCTCCACACCCCCACAGCCACTGCACTCCCGCCGGACTCCAGCGCACCCAAACCCCTGAGATGCATCGTCCTCAACGTACACACCCTGCACAGACACACAGTAGAGATATGGGACCTCCTTGACACCCTCTTGCCAGACGTCACCTTCTTCACCGAAACCTGGACCAACTCCACCTCCACCCCAACATCACCACCTCCATCCTCGACGGATGCAAGATCCAGAGGAAGGACCGCCCCAACCACCCAGGTGGAGGACTCGCCATCGCGCATAAGAACTCCCTCCCGCTCACCACTTCGAGCACCAACCACACCTCGTCCCCCACGGACCACCTCCATTTCAAAATCCAGACCGGCCCTAGAATGACCCTACGTGGCACCCTCTCTTACAGACCTCCTGGACAATGAACCGCATTCACCACAACCATCACCGACCTCATCGTGCTCCATGTCATTGCCTCCATGGACTACATACTGCTCTGAGACGTTTACTTTGACAACCTCAGCGACCCCAACTCCACTGCCCTCCTGGACAACCTCGCCAACATTGGACTGAAACAGCTCATCACCACTCCTACCCACAAGACAGGACACACCCTCTACCCCATCTTCGAAGGAGGGAACAACATCCACTTCAGCCACACCACGCAACACCCTGGACAGACGACCACTGCGTACACTTCTCCTTCGATAAAGCCACAGCTCACAAACCTACACCACACCCTTCACGAAGGAACTGGAGCGAGGTCACCGAGGAGCACCTCAACTCCACTCCCAACAACGTTCCTCCTCCCACCATGACCAACATCCACTCTGCAGCCAACAAACTACACAGATGGATCACCAATTGCGCAGAAAAGCTCACCCCCCTCCGCAATTCCAACAGACACCACTCGATGAAAGTCACCTGGTTCACCACCGACCTCCGAGTATCCAGACTCACCTGCAGACGTCTCAAGAAATTATGGAGAAACAGAAAAACCGCAGAAGATTGGACCACCTACAAGAACACCATGACAGAATACCACCAACGCATCAGATCCACCAAAAGGACCTCCATCCAGGACAAAATCCTTGCCAACTCCAGCAACTCAAAGGAACTCTTCAGCATCATTCAAGAATTCACCAAACCCCCAGCGAAGCCTCGGACGTCACACTTTCCCAGGACCTCTGGCCTAACGGCTATTCAATGGTCCACAGAGTATATGTATGTAGCTTTTTGTAGCAGGCACGGCTTGGTATGTTCCCGCTTTCAATCCATGGGAAGGATTAAGTATCAGAGACGTGTTGTCTCACCTCGTTCAACAATCCGGACAGCAATCGTAAGACGCAGCGTAGCGTGGCGTGTGGGTCCCGTGCACTGGATTATTTCGGGACTCTTCATGTGAATTCTCTGAGGGCAATCCTACTTTGGAGACTGTATACTTCACCCTGAGGCGGAATCCTTGCCTGTGAAGTTCCCAGTTATATTTTGAGGCTTGGAACTAGTGACTACAGAACCTTTGCCTCGGCTAACACATGCCTCAACAATACGATTTGATGGCACTTGATCTACAGGACCTTTGGAACTAATCTGGGTTCTACCTTTATCTGGATTATCGCCGTCTGCTACACCAATAATCCAAACAACTGGATATTGTTTAAAACGGTTCAGACCGATTGAAGTCTCATCTATATTCTGCCCTGAGGAAGCTCCCAGTGTGGGAGAGAAACGCATTGGCTGATCTTTTGATGCAACTGATTTTTTATCCAAAATAACGTGATTGAATAAAGAAGAGATATTTTCACATACCTTTTGCCTCCCTGGACTTTTTAAATTGTGCACCCCCATCAGTATTTAGAATTACCTTGTGATCTGGAGCACAGTGACGTCACTCAGCAGCTGACGCAGGGGTTGTTTGCACGATTGCTTTGAAATATTATTGGAACTGGGACTGAGGTGCGGCACCGAAGGCCCGCTGCTGCTTTCTTTTGCTTTGGCTCAAGAGAGATCCATGAAGGCCAGGCAGACGGTGCTCTGCCTAGCAAAGGTATATTTACTGACCAGCAGATGGAGATTTAGGCATTTCTCCAATGTATCAATACCCTTGCGGAACCCATACGGCACCCCTGACAGTGTGTCGGTTGCCTCAATCTAGATGAGGAGGAGCTCAAGTACAGGTCTCCCTGCCAGTTTAACGGCTGAATCCTGCAGAGAAATCTGCCGATAACACCCGGGAGACAGCGGGTTACCTTTCTTAAAATTGGTACAATTACAGCAGAGTCCCAGGTCTGTGGGAGGTTCACTTTACAGACAGTATTAAAGGCTTTACAAAGGAAGGGGGACCAGAGATCCAGAGACTCTTTATGTAGGCCTGTAGGGACTCCATTCGGGCCCGGAGCTTTGTTAGACGGGCTCTTGTTGATTGCCACCAAGATTTCATTGCATTTAAATCCCAAGGCTAGTGGAAATACAACATCCTCATCTTCCTAGTATTGAGCAGCACTCAAACTATAAACCTCCTTAAAATGATCTACCCAGGCTTCCGGGCTGTTAGTGGTGAAAACAGAATTGGGTTTAGTACATACAGATGTGATCTTATTTGCCTCTGCCCAAAAATCCCTAGTATCCTTCAACCTACATGCCATAATAATTTTGACCTAGGCTTTATTTTGCAGTTCCTTATTCCTATTCCGCATTACTGCCTTATAAGCTGTCCTTCATCTACGTATTTTGAGTGGATCCCTGGGTATCTCCTTCAGAACCTCATGAAGTAATGAAGAAGCCATCTTACTGTGCTGGTCAAACCATTTGGCCTCTAGGGGTCTGGGCAAGCAAGGCTTTAAAAACATTCTGTTAACTTCCTGATTAAGCAAGCTGAATGAGCTAGCCCTCTCCAGATATGTGGACAAGGCAGTAAGACATTGGCAAACCAGGGGCACTTGATTTGAGCACAACTTAACCAAAAAGGTGTTCATATCCTCATTTATCCAAGCCAAGCGCAGGCCCGGAGTCTTAACTGTAAGTGTCTCTGAAGCTACTCTTTTTAACCCACCCGTACCTCCAGGGTAAACGAAGATCTATACTTAGGGGGTTAGGGTCACTATAAACACTAGGGACGATTCATGCCACTGGTACCCTACCCAACAGTTCTCTGGCAACAAATATATAATCAATAACAGAGGAATACTCACCTCTTTCAAATGTAGGATTACCTCGGTAATTAGGGTCACAAATTTCGTTTACATTGACCAGGTCAAAAGACTTAATCAACTGGAATAAAGCTGTCACTCATATATCCCTTTGGGAGAAGTCATGCCCTAACCCATTAATGACTCCCCAGACTCCCTCTGTGTCATCCCCATTTTCGCACTGTAATCCCCCCAAAATAATGTCATACCCTTTGTGAAAATGTACTTTGACTTCCAGGTCAGCAACAAAATCAAATAACTTATTATACTTGGTTAAATTATCGCACTCCGAGAACACATTTTAAAAGTTAATAAAAACAATAATAATATCATTTGGCCTTAAAAGGAAGGGCATGGAACAAAGTGCTAACAGAGGAGACCAGGCTAATGCCACAGTCCAAGGGAACGTTAATCCAAGCCAAAAGCTGTGCCATAGCTCTGCCTGTCAGAGATGGAACAGCAGTGACAGAGTAAGGGCAGTACCCATCTGGGCAATGGATTTCAGACACCCATGTCTCCTGAAAACATATAATATCATACGTCTGGAAAATGTTAACCCACCGCTCACAGCCCATTTTGCCTACAAGCCCATCAATGTTCCAAAAAGGGACTTAATCACGTGGATGTGTACGACTGAAGTCCCAGGATTCCCCTTATGTGTTATCGGGGAAATTTAGGTGGGGATATTCCCTTGCTGCCTCCCTATACCCAGGGACTCTTGCAAGGGACAGGGTCTGAAGGCTGGTGAGATCTCTGTCCATTTCAGGGAACCTCTGCGGGCCACTCCTCAGTCATTTTCAGTTCCTCAACAGGCCACTTCTTAACTTCACAGTGGGTGCCCAGTCAGTCATTTTTGGATAAGTGCCCTAGTAGAGAGAAGCGTTTTTTGGAATGTTACCCTGAATAAGGAAGACTTGATAGGTGTAAAAGGAAGGGGGCTCTCCCTCCCATATTAGGCAAGCACCACATCTCTATAGAAGTAGCCCAAAGGGAGAATCTTAACTCTACTAGGGTTGGCATGCCCTTGTCTCAAGGCCCATAAGAGGTCCCGGGCAACCCTGGGATTACTGAAGGTATCAATTATTATTATTATTTATTATTATTTAAAACATTTGTAAAGCGCAGCTGTCACCTGGCAGGTATCCTGGCGCTGAAAGCATTACTCCTGAACTAGAAGCAGTGGGAACTGTTTTAAGGGGATAGACGTGGCGCAGGGGACTAGGGGAAAAGCCACGTTTTTTCAATGACACAGCCCTTGTCAAATTCCTTGCTCATCTTCCCCACCCATCACGCTCAGTCACCCACCTGGCACTAAGGATCTCTGGGGAAATGTTGCTATCGCACCTAATGTTCCCTTGGACCAGTAGTCAAAGTGAGCAGTGTTGCAGCCAGATGATGACAATGTCATGTAACCTCTCTGGGACCATAGCTGTCCGAAGTCATGAACCACACCAAATCCGTATTAACTGTCAGTGTAAATGGTAATTCAAATTTGGCCAGCTGCCAAACAGGCACGAGTCAAAGCAACAATTTTAGCTACCTGAGCCGTGTATTCTCCTTCCAGGCAAGCAGCTTCAACCACTCCCGTGATGGTGCATACAGCAAATGCTGCTCTCAATTGGGCGACAATGTTCCGTATACATGAACCATCAGCAAAGAAAATCTCGTCAGGGTCAGACAATGGTTTATCAACAATGTCAGGTCTCGGCTTGGTGCAAAGTTCACTCATATCAAGACAGTCATGGTCCGCATAATCTTCATCAAGGGTGTTTGGTAACGCATCAAAGTAGCAGGATTCAAAACAGAACACCTCCTAAGAGTCACAGTCTCTGCAGCAAGAATGACTTGCTCGTAGTGTGTGAGTCTATTATTGGTCAGGTGCTGTGTCTTGGTCCGTGTCATCAACAATTCAACAGAATGCAGTACATAAACAATCAATGCATGACCCATGACAAAGCTTTCATATTGTTCAATGCTGACACCCATTGCAGCAACGGATTTGAGACATCCGGGAAACGCCGAAGCTAATGGATCTAAAGTAGCTGAGAAATAGGCAACTGGTCTACGGACACCTCCATGATCTTGAGTTAAAACTGACAATGCACAACCCTCTCGTTCACAACAAAATAATAAAAAAAAGGCTTGTTGTAGTCAGACATTCCCAGTGCCGGAGCACGACAAAGGTCCTCTCGCAACTCCAGGAACGCCGTCATACAGGCATTGCCCCATGGTACCGGATCACTCACATCCTTGCGAGTCAGTCTCTGTAAAGGTTTCGCCTTCAATGAGAAGTTGGGAACCCACTGGCGACAATAGCCAACCATCCCTAGGAACATCCCGACTTCCCTCTATGTGGACGGCACAGTCATACTCATGATTGCTTCATTCTGTCAGGTGACACCTTCCTCTTGCCTTTTTCTATTTGATGACCCAAGTATTGCACCTCATTCAAACAGTACTGTAACTTATTTGGCCACACCTTGTGTCCATTCTCGGCCAAATGATTCAATAAGGCGAGGGTGTCAATCCTTCACGCATCCTCAGTTTTTGAAGTGACAAGGAGGTCATCTATGTACTGCACAAGAACAGCGTTCTGTGGCAGTACAGGACTCTCCAGATTCTTTTTCAAGGTCTGATTAAAGATCGATGGACTCTCTGTATACCCTTGAGGGATATGACACCACGTTAACACATGGTTTTCCAGCTTGAAAGCAAAAAGATACTGGCTTTCCTCATGTAACGGTATCGAAAAGAATGCTTGACAAAGATCAATCACGGTAAACCACTCTGCTTCACATGGTGTGAGAAGTTGGCCTGATGTATGATGTCTCCAGTTCTGGGGGCACCTTATATCAGTCCAAACAATCCCTTGTGGTGGTGGTTGTAAGTCAACCTTATAGACAAGCTATCCTAGGGGTAGCATGGACTAAGCAGCCTTAAAGGCTTAACTTCAAAGGGCGAGTAAAGCGAGCTGTTTTACCATATACAATCCTGTAATATCAAATGAAAGGACACCACACAAGTTATATATTATCAAAATATATGTATTTATTCTTAGAATAATCCCCACTACTCTTTATGAGCAATGAAGCACAAGCGTTTAAATAAAAGCACAGTTAAACATAGACAAGTTGCACGTTTTGGATGAGGCCGGTGGCCACTCAAACCATATATCAATAAAGTGGTATAACAATCACTAATCGATCTGGGGTAAGGCCTAGGGCCTTGGGAATCGCTTGGACTACGATGCGCTAACAGCAGTTAGGGCGGGGGTAGCCCGCGGAATTCGGGTGCAGTGCAGAAAGCACAAGCATGCACCAATGCAAAGTCAATGGTGCATAAAAGTTATCGAGTTACAGTTTTAAGAGTCTTCCGACTGGCCTAGAAGGACAAAACTTTAGACTTAGACACTAGAGGTGTAAAACACTACAGGAGCACTGGCGTTCAAGAGTTACCTCACACACAGGAAGCGGGTGCCCAGGTGCAAAGGTGTGTCGGGTTTCGTCACGAAGATCTAGGGTGCCAGGAGATGAAGATGCTGCAGGCGTCCAGAAGAGAAGTGTCCGGTGCGATCCAAGGGTGGATCGAAGTTGTAGAGTACCTGAAAGCAGAGGGGACAGAGTCCGGGTCACTAGCCAGTGACCAGGAAGGAACCAGGAAGGAACCAAGCAATGTCGGGCTCAATCAGGTCGATGTTGTGTAGCTTCTCTCCGCTGCCACGTGGTCTCTGGGGCACCGAGGATGTCCTGGAGTGGATCACGAGCTGTCCCACAAAGGTTCTCGCTGTTGGCGGTGTCGGCTTCAAAATCGGTATCAACAGGCCTTGGCAAATGCAACCCATGCAGGAATCAAAGATGGCTTAACACTCGGACCAGCAAGGTCTGAGCGGATGCTCCTTTTCAGGGGAGCTGGTGCCAGTCTGGAGCGACCAGACTAGCTGTGTAAATTTAACGTTTCATTGGTACTGGGGCCACTAGCCAACAGGAAAGCAACCGGACCAACGCGTCAAGCAGAAAGATGCAAAAGGGCCCCACGCAGCACTCGTCAAGTGTGGAGGGGTGAGCTTCGGTGCACAGGCTGCTCGGGGTGGGAGCTTCTCAGACTCCAATGCACAGCTTCGAGGGGGCCTCGGATGCTGCATGGTCAGCGCTTCGTTGTTTCTCCAAGATGGCCGCTCCCACGCTTCAGGTCGCCTCCACGGGTCTCAGCTCTGCAGGGACTGTGGATCGGGCAGTTAGAAGGCAGGCACGCTGGGTCTTGTCGATCTCTGTTGCTCAAGTTCCGGCAGGAACTTCAACAAAGCAAACGTCGAGGTGCTGGATGGTGCCTGTTTGCACAGGGTGGTCACTCCTTGACCACAAGGGAGATTCTTCAGTCTTCCACGAGGAGTGGGATGTCGAAGGGTCCAGAGTTTCATTTCATAAGTTTCAGTCAGGATAATCTGATGTGCATTGGCACTGCTCCCACCCATATTCCAAATCTGGGGGCTGGATTACCTGCTAGGTCCCTCCTATGGGTGGGACCTGGGAAGGGGGTGGTTACACCCCTTTCCCTTTGTCCAGCTTCGCGCCAAGACTGGGGCAGGAGTGCCCCAGAACCGGTTTGACTGGAATCTGCCCAGGGACACCTTGTGCGCCCCAGGCAGTGTCTAGTTTCATTCAACCCTCCCTGCTACAATCCACTATCTCCTGTCTGGGGTGGTGTGACACCTCCCTGTGACAGAAAACCCTTTGTCCAGGCATCCTCTGCCGAGTTTCGGTCAGCAGCAGGAGGCCAGACATGTGTCTGTGGCAGCAGCATCCATTTTGTGATGCTGGGGCTCTGGTTAGGATTAACCGCGTTTTAGTAAAGTAACATGCCTGCACCTCTAGAAGGGTGGGATGCTATCCCCATTACCAGGACTGGCAAGGGGATAGTATTCCAATGTGTATGACACTAAACACAACATGTTTTGATAAATCCAAACCAGAGTTGCAATAACCGTAAGGATTATAATGCACTTAAGAGTATATGGTATGGCAGTATCACTGGAACAGCATTAAGGAATTGGTCCCAACACTGCAGTCAGGCTCAGCTCATGCCAGAGCACCATCTCACATAAAACCATGCACTCTGCCTCCAGGACTGTAAAGGCCTGCCATAGGAGTGACTGATAGGTATAGATGCGTCCAGATATAGGTTTAGACATAGGTATACTACATCTAAGCAAGGGGTGATTACACCACCTTGCCCCAGCTGTGGGAACAGCCAGTTGTGTTGATTTAAGTACCAGCCAGGGGTGGCAAAAGATATGCTGCAGCCCCTGGTAGGCCTTGGATGCACCTATGCCCTTGGCACCTAATGTGCACTGGATAGGGGCTGACATGGTGTCCAGTACCAAATTGGTTATGTACCTATAGTACAAGTCTGTGAATTTAGAGAGAGAACAGCAGGCTGGGGGTCTGATTAGCAGACCCACAGCCACATTAAGTCGAAAACCAGTGAAGCAAAAAGCAAAAATTGGGGTGACCATAGGATAGCAGACCCTACTCTCCTACACATGGGATCTGAAACAAAATCACTGATGGATTTGGTACCACCGGACAACATGGAACAACTATATTGTTGACCTTCCTCAGGTCTTGCACAATCCTGAATTTACCACTCGGTTTCTGCAATCCCATAATAGGCGAATTGCATGGACTGCCCATTATCTCCTTCAGGATTCCCTTCTTAATCAAGGTTTTATCCCTGCAACCGTTTCTGGTGTCAGATTATACTGGGGCGTTCTTGGGAACTCAACATTCTGCCTAACCTGAATTTTGACTGGCTCAACTCCTTTGATTAATCCTACATCTTCCCCTGTGAAGTCCCACACCTTTTGCGAGACTGAATCTCTCAAATCAAGAGGAAGCACTTTCACGGTCACTACAGGGTACATCTCTACACACAAGTGCTGATTTGCAACCTTAAAGATGGGATCGTCGTCATTTGTTTGCAATTCCACTCCCTGAGGGGTGCAATAGATTGTACAATTGAGCTTGCACAGAAGATCTCTTCCTAATAGACAGACAGGACTTGAGTCGCACACTACAAATTGATGCCTGTCTCGGAAAGTTCCTATTCTCCCAGGAATCGGTTCAGTCAATGGATTGGTCATTTTCCTATTTGCAACGCCTACAACTTGGATTGATTGTCCAGAGAGGAGTAGGTTGGGAACTACTGCAGATCTCACAGTAGAGCGGGTAGCACCAGTATCAACCAAAAAGGTGGTAGGGTGACCATCGACATAAGCTTCTACAAACGGTCCCCTCTGGTCTACCTCCAAGACTGCCGCAAGAGTGCAGTCTTCCTCCCCCCTCAGGCACCGTCATAACAACGGGTCTGAGTAGTACTCATCACTTCCATCAAAAAGAGGCATATGCTGGTAAGTCTGATTTCCTTGCGGGATCCTCAGTGGCTGTGGAACTTGTACTTGTGGGGCAAGCGTCCCCCCTTTCATCGATCTTGGCTTCATTACAGTGGTTGTCACTTTAGGTACCTGTACTACTTCTCCTTTCTGCTGCAGCTGATTTAACGGATTCAAGGGGTACTCGCGTCTACAGTGTCCAACCTGATGACAAAGGTGACACGCAGTGGTCTTTTTCAGCATCACCACATCTACTCTTACTTTGGGGTCCTCGGCATTTCCCTTCCCTTTGTTCTGGCCATTCTGTTTCCTCCCTGGGGTTCCTACACCTGACTGAGTCTGAGCTCCCCCGTCTGCTGCTTACATCTGAACTAGCATCAACTTGTCCTTAAGCTTCCTATGCTTCGAATCCACTTCATTGCTGCAATATCTAGCATATCGCAGTATCTCGTCTATCGGTTTGTTCTGCCAGCAGATCAAATGCTGTTGGATCATAAGGCAAAGCTCAGGTCTCAAACCCAGAACAAACTTAGAAACAAACTGTCCCATATCCTTGGGGTTCATCGTATCCAACCCACTATATTGCTTAAAGACTTGCAAAAGCCTCTCATAATATTCATGCACTGTATCCTTTGGCTCCTGAACCGTCCGATCTATCTTTACCCAGTCTATATCCTGTGGAGACACCTTAGATTTCAACCATGTAATCGCCTGCTCATATTTTTCCATAACAATTGGTGATGGGCAATTCGTCCCTGTCCGGCTCTGAAGTAGGCCACTCAATCGCAATTTTACATGCTGCCCAGAGATCACTTGGGACTACAATGTCAAACAGTGTATTCAAATCGATCTACAACACTTTCGAAATTTTGACAAACTGCTCAACCTGCTTGTACCACTCGACTGGACTCTCCCTCAGCTTAGGGAAATCATTTGTGAAGGCTGCCAAATCACCTCTACTCCAAGGCAATCGCACATACCCTCCTCTAGCTACTTCTCGTAAAGGGTAGTTCCCTATTTCTGATGTCCTCCCTCCCGGAGGAGGTACCTCTGCCATACTCTTCCTGGTACTATTTTTCTTGGACCATCTTTCTTCCCACTTGTCAAGTCTGTTCCATGCACGTATCCCTATGACCAGTTCTCTAATCTGAGTCTTTAGCCCAATGGCCATCTTTTTGTCAAAGTCTTGGTCACTGTACTGTAGTCTGTGACTATCTTGCAACATCTTCATTTTAGACAGATCCACCTCATATCTGTTTGCCAATTCAGTTAGTTTCTAATGTGCCGACCTTGCTTTGCGAGTCACATCCTTTGCCACAAACAGCAATTTGTCTGGGTCGTAAAGTTCCACTCTCTCCAGTGGTAAATTTCCCTCAACGATCTCATCCACCTTTGCTTTTAACCGCATCACATCTAAACAAAGCCTCTGAAACGTGGTATTACAAATAGGATTATGGCGCCTCTCGGTAGAATCACACCGGTTAATTTGGGTTTATAACATTTCTACAAGACGGTGCTAAAGGGTGTAGAGAAAAAACGTTCGTACATCGCCGCCATCTTATAATGTGCATGTATAAACGTGAGCAGCTAATATATAACGGTCTGCTATTAAGACATGCATTAAATATGACTAGATTATAATGTGAAAAGCTAGATTATAATTGTAAACGTATTTAGTTAGAAAGCCACAGTGTGCTGTGACCAAGAAAAAGGTAGATCAACCACATCGTACACAAAAGTTTAAAGCGTACATATGTGATGTGATGCACCAAATAAGCGTACCAGTCCATAATGTGAAGTATCAGGATCAAAATACATATTGCGTTTAGTATGTAATCTAATGTGATTGTCTTAGTCGTCACAAGACGTGTGGTCTTCACCGTGCACAAATCACTATAGAGCACAAACACCCAAATTATGAGGGGAACGACATCTCACAATCAAGTGGACTTATGGGTAGTAAGGTTGCACGTGTAGCTTTAGGCAATGTACAAACGTTTTTTCTCTCTCCATCACATTCAGGTTATAGTCCTCCTCTTTACAAGAGGCACGTCTTTGTACAAAACGAATGATTCACCCAATCAAAACATATACCTAAAGTATAATCGGGTTGGCCTAACCTTGTGTGGAATTATTACACTTTATTACATTAAATATGCAATTTGTTTTGTACCTGTAAGAGGTCATGTCACATGAAGTACAAAGGCATCTTGTATGTTTACATTTATACAGCCTTGAGGAAGTCGCGGGACTACACCCCCAAAAGCGACGAAACACGTGTTGGCTGTAGCTGTTATACAAGAACACGGAAATAAAACGAAAAAAGAACCAGACGGAATTGTTTCGAAATTTATGTTGCACGATGATGATATAATTTAGCGCTTTTTATCACAATAGGGAAACCAGTTTGTAATTTGACGTGTGCTGGGGATTGGAGTATAGCGCATCACATCTAACCTTTTGCCTTTATTCCTGCTTTCAGTGTACCTCGGCTGGATGTGCCACTCGACGCAGATGTACGTTGCTCAACCTCCACGAGTGGGGCAGTAGCTCCAGTGGAAGTGCATTTGAGGACTTCGCCTTCACCCTATTTGATTGATGGTACCCCAGTTGGATTGTGGTAGGCAGGGGGGGCGGCAGTCAAACAGCTTAGTTTAGCCTCTATGGCCTCCAGGCGGCATAAATAGGATCAAGCTTGCTTAAGGTAGAGTCCTTGAGATCACATTAGAGGTAATTTATTTTCCCACGGATATGTCCTCTTCTACTGGCCCCTTGGAATGTTTTAATGTAAGATTGGATACACATGGTCTCTTGACTTTGGAGCAAAGTGATGTTCTTTTTTTTTTGCCGCCCTGATGCCTGGTAACTATATCACTGTTATGAGTTTTGGACTTGCACCCTGGTGGCGAATAAGCAAAGGAACGTCAACAACTAAAGACTCCTCTGCATTGGGGCAAGACTCCACGTCTAAAACTGTGATTTTGCCACTAACAATGCAATTATTTGGAACCATCTGTGCTAGCGCATGGCTTAAAGCAACACTGCCCGGTGAAGAAAGCGACAGTCGGCGCTCTGCAAGCTCGATATCCTTAGAGATAACACCAACTGCCCGCTTTAGAAACCCTTCCAGGGTATTTCCAGATGCCACAGGGGGAGCCAATGTAGCCTTGCGCTTTACCATATTGCACAAAATAATGCCCCCGTGTAAATATAAAAAGACCAGATGGGGTGGTCGAGCCTTCTCCACTATTGCCCCGAAATTATGGAACAGTCTCCCCCCTGAATTGTCTAGCCAACCCTCCCTGTCGATCTTCCGGAAGCTCTTGAAGACTTGGCTCTTTTCTCAGGCTTACTAACTTACTACTTGCTGTATCTGCTCTCTTGGCCCCTATCTCTCTGTGTAGTTATGCGCCTTGATGCCCCTCCGGGCTAAGTTTGCGCAATATAAGTCTTATTCCATTCCAATATTAAGATTTGGAGTATTAGTACCTGTGGTGGAGTAGGTGAAAGAGAGGTGGCCCAGCCCAACCTTGTTCTGGTGTGTATAAACACACACACATTCACATACTTGATCTCTGCAAGGGGTCCCACCAGTTTGATCTGTGGTCCAGTTGTTAAGCCCCTCCAAAAATCACTTCTAGTGAATGACAGAATGTGACAGATAGAGAGTGGTGGGGAACTAAAGACAGTTGTGTTATGTTATGTGATGTGAATTTGTAGAGTGTGGCTAATCACCCATCAGGGTATCAAGGCAAGAGTCACAAGTAAAGTAAAAGGACGGAAGAATGGACAGTAATATATAGACTTTTACAAAGAATTAAGGGACAGCCAAATAGTGACAACTTTAAATAGAATGAAGGGGGACAGTAAAATGAAGACCAGGAAGGACTCTGGGAGCAACTGTGATTAGCAGAACTGAGCAGTCTACTTTCCATCCTAAAAGAATTGAAATGTTCCTTATAATAACAATTTTATTTTGGTTGGAATATAATTATATAATTGTGTCCAGAGATTAGCCCCAGCGAATGAGGAGGACCCTCTGAACATAAATCTGAAATGGCCCCCTTCTCAGCTTTAGCCAATCTGGGGCACCAACCCTTCATTATCTCCATCAGCACTAAATAGCAGGGGGCCTTAGCTTCCTTCTGTCCATCCATAGCCTGAACTGAACTGCAGAGACCTATAATTTTCTTCTTCCTTTTCCCACCTCCACCAGGCTTGAAAGGCAAGGGCATCTAACACATCCCTTCCCCTGAAGGCTACAGTTACAAAGGCCTCTAACAGATCTCTGTTCCATTCGTGCTTCAGTTGCAAGAATGTCTAACTAAACTCAAGTCTTCTCCAGGTATCAGCTTCAGCGCAAATGACATCAAGCAGCCTTTGGCCCAGCGCCAGAACCCCTGGCCCCCGCTAGCGCCACAACACCTGACGCCGATACTACGCCTACAACCTCCAGGCACTCAACGCCAGCCGAACCTCCACCTGCTTCCAGGACGCCCTGAAGCTCACCCACGGACCCTTCACCTGCCGAAACTGCAGCTACACCAGCCAGCGCACACCTGCACGTCCTGCCCATCCCACTTAAGCAGGCCACACCAATCTCAGATGCATACTACTCAACACCTGCTCAGTCCACAAACACGCCGTCGAACTCTGGGACCTTCTTGTTTCGTCCTCCCCGGACGTTGCCTTCCTGACGGAGACCTGGATGAATGCCTCCTCGGTACCCGACATAGCCATCCCGCACGGCTACAAGATCACCTGCACGGACCGAAACAACAAACCGGGAGGAGGAATCGCCATCGGCCACAAGAACACCATCAGAATTTCAACCAACACTGAAGACTCCCTCAGCATGGCTGCACACCTACACTTCCAGATCTACGTCGATCACAACACCAACCTCAGAGGAACCCTGGTCTACAGGCCCCTGTTCAATGACTCCATCGCCGACCTCATCAGCACGCACACCCTCGCCTCCACAGACTTCTTCCTCCTCGGAGACCTGAACTTCCACCTCAAGAACACCAACAACAGCAACTCCACAACCCTGATCGACAACCTGGCCAACCTCGGACTCAAACATCTCGTCACAAATTCCACCCACTCCACCGGACACACGCTCGACTCCATCTTCTCCGCTAGCAACCACGTCACCTTCTGCCACACTACCGAACTCCACTGGACCGACCACCACTGCATCCACTTCTCCTTCGAGAAACACACCGCGCACAGCCAACCGCAACAAACCCCACACTGCAGCTGGATCAAAGTCACCAAAGACCAGCTCCTCACCACCCTCGCCCGAGACCCTCCATCCCGAGCCCACGGACACCAATGCAGCGGCCCACAACTTCAGACATTGGATCGACGACTGCGCCAACACCCTCACCCCATTCAAGAAGCCCTCAAACAGGCACACCGATACGAGAGCCATCTGGTTCAACGCCGACCTCCAGACTTTCAAGCAAACCTGCCGAAGACTTGAGAAGCAGTGGCGCCAAGACCAGACACCAGACAGCCATGAGGCCTTCAAGAACACCAGACGCAAGCACCACCACCTCATCCGATACGCCAAAAGGACTTTCTTCAAGGAATGCATCGACAACAACGCACACAACAACAAAGAGCTTTTCAGCATCGTGAAAGAACTCGCCTCCCCCAGCTCCAGCTCCAACGACATCCCGCGGTCTCAAGAACTCTGCAACTCCCTGGCCACCTTCTTCCACTGCACGAGCACAGACAAACCATAACAGCTTCGACACCCAGACACCGACAACAGATACCAAAACCCCTGACTCAACGCCCTTCAAAGACACTGGCCTCCTGCCCACCTGGAACAACGTCAACGACGAAGACACCATCAAAATCATGAACACCATCCATTCCGGCTCACCCTCCGACCCCTGCCCCCACCACATCTTCAACAAAGCAAGCTCCATCATTGCACCCCAACTCCGAAAGATCATCAAAAGCTCTTTTGAAACCTCCCTCATCACCCCCACCGACGACATCAGGACCCTGCTGGACAATGGTGAAACAGCGACCCTCATCCTCTTGGACCTCTCGGCCGCCTTCGACACCATCTGCCACCACACCCTGTGCACACGCATCCACGATGCAGGGATCCATGACAAAACCCTGAACTGGATCACCTCCTTCCGCACCGGCAGAGCTCAGAGAGTCCGCCTCCACGCTTGGCAGCGCCAAGAAACCGTCCGGTGAATGCTGCGCTTTATAAGTAATTTTTACATTACATTCCGATCAGAAGCCACCACAATCACCTGCGGCGTACCCCAACGATAATCCCTCAGCCCGACCCTTTTCAACATCTACATGGCACCGCTTGCCAACATCGTCCGAGCGTACCACCTCAACATCATCTTGTATGTCGACTACACCCAGCTGATCCTCTTCCTCATCAAGGACCCAGCCACCGCCAAATCCAACCTTCAAGAGGGAATGAAGGCCATCACAGAGTGGATGAAGATCAGCTGCCTGAAACTGAACTCAGACAAAACGGAGGTCCTCTTTCTCGGCTCCACCCTCTGTGCATAGGATGACTCCTGGTGGCCGGCCACGTTGGGAGCTGCCCCGACACCCACCAACCACGCACACAACCTGGGGTTCATCTTGGACTCAATACTCTCTATGACCCAGCCAGTCAACGCTGTCTCCTCCTCCTGCTTCAACACCCTCCGCATGCTCCGCAAGATCTACAGATGGATCCCCACCTAAACCAGAAGGACGGTCACCCAAGCCCTTGTCAGTAGCAGGCTGAACTACGGCAACGCCCTTTACGCGGGAACCACCGCCAAACTCCAGAAACGACTCAACGCATACAAAACGCCTCCACGCGCCTCATCCTCGGAATCCCTCGCCACAGCCACATCACCGCCCACCTGAGAGACCTGCACTGGCTCCCGGTCAACAAGAGGATCACCTTCAAGCTCCTCACCCACACTCACAAAGCTCTCCACAATGCCGGACCAGCATACCTCAACAAATGACTCACCTTCTACATCCCGAACTGCCAGCTTCCCTCCGCTGACCTCACCACCGTCCCACGCATCCGCCGAATGACCACCGGTGGCAGATCATTCTCCCACCTCGCCGCCAAGACATGGAACACCCTCCCCATCCACCTGTGACAGACCCATGACCTGCTGACCTTCAGAGACTTCTCAAAACCTGGCTGTTCGATCAGTAGCTGCATCTTCCCCCACCCCCTGTAGCGCCTTGAGGCCCTCACGGGTGAGTAGCTCGCTCTACAAATGTTTGATTGATTGATTGACCTTAGGTGACAATCAAATTGTTGACACCTTGCTCCACTTGTAGCTTTCTGTTTGCTGCAGGATGGCTAAAGAAATGGAAGTTACAAAAAAATAAAAAATATCAATAACTTTTGATGCTGTTTACTCAGTTTTATATTACTGTGTTTATGAACCCTGACCCTCGCGTGGTGTAGGAAGGTAGGATCCTTCCGCATGTGTACCCCCACTTTTTGCCTAGTGCTAAGCTGTTTTTTTACTAGTCTGACTGGGATCCCACTAATCAGGAACCCAGTCTATCTGCTTTCTCCCTAAACTGTTATGTTATGTACTTAGGTATACTCCAGATTGGATACTGGTGTACCCTTGTAAGGCCCTAGTATATGGTACACATGTACCCAGGGCACAGGTACCCCAGAGGCCTCCCATGGGCTAAAGCATGTGTTATGCCACCCATGAGAGGCCATTCAAAATGGAATTACAGGCCTGCCATTGCAGCCTGTGTAAGTCGGTACCTGCACCAATTACTTCTGATATAGGTTTACTATATCTAAGGGTCACTGCACTTAAAACCTATAAGTCACCCCTATAGCAGGCCTTTACAATCCTGAAGTCAGGGTGCTTGGTTCTAAGTGAGAGGATGCCCCTTCACAAGCAAGACACCCCTACAGCCTCGGAGTCCATTCTACCGGGTTGTCAGTGAAGCAGCCATAAATTACACATCGAGGGGCATTACGGGACCGTGTGATGACGAACTCTAAAATGGCTAAAAATAAACACTATCGTGTTTGGTGTCAAACATGTTGGAATCATACCCCCACACCGGTAACCGGTGTGGGAGGAATAATTCCACCCCTCAGAAGCATGCTTTTTGGGGTCCCTGGTGTTTCCGGTACCAGCCTTCTCGCTCTGGACAGCACAAAATGGTTGCTGCCGACCAGAGACACATCCTGCCCTTTTGCTGCTGAGCCAAGCTCAAGTAAGGGAAGGTAGGACAATAGGCATCCTGTCACAGGGAGGGGTGACCACCTTCCAGATAGTATTTAGTGTATTAGGGCTGAGTGGGTGCGCTTGTCACCAACTGAAAGTCTGCAGGAGGGGCACATTTGGTGTCCCTGTGCATAGTCCAGTTCAAACCAGTCCTGGGAGCCGTTGGTTCCCGCACTGGCGTACACCTGGGCAAAGGACAGGGTAGTGACCTCCCCTCTTCCCAGACCATCCCCGGGAGGATCCCCTGACTCTTTCCAATCCTCTCCCATGGGTACCTAAGGGCTTACCTGGCTGCAGGACGTTAGGTTCGTCGTGGTCAAGATTCTGACCTGAAACCACTGCATTTCGAACTGCTGGGCAATTTGAACTTTGCTGGACTTTGTTTGGGCTTGACTCCGTCTCCCTCTTAGTCTGCTGCATCGTCTGTGCCTGTCCACCATACAGGATCCATGCAGGACCTGTGGAGCATCAAAGACAACTGAAGATAATCTCCCTTTGAGGGAAGGAGTCACTCCCCTGCATTCGCAGGCACCTCAACACCGCTGACGGGTCTGCTGATCCCAAGCTCCTCCAGACTCCGAAGGGTCCAGCAACACTGGAGGTGGGTTTCTACATCCCTCGAGGCCTGACCTGCCCTCTTACCGAGTTTGAGGCCGGTATCCCTTGTAGGGGCTGCAATACCCACCACCCTGTGCACCGCATTAATTTGCAAGGGCATGTGCTTTATCGCATGTCTTTAACAAGTGCATTGGGCTCCATATAGTACTAACCTCTGGCACCATTTCCTACCAAGATCTTCGTTCTCCTCACACCAAGTGATCCGTGGCATGTTGTTTGGTGAAACTGCTTGAGGTACTCTTGTGACTCCTGTGCCTCCAGCCTGTGGATCCATTTGAGGGTCAAGATTGCTCTTCCTGGGCTCCCCGGGTTGCTCCAGGCCTTACCTGTCTCCCCTTGCTGTGATCCGGCTCCTGGACCTTGCTGGTCCAATCCATACACTATCTTGACTTTCTGTGTGGGTTGCTGTTGCCAAGGCTTGTTGGTGCTCCCGGTGAACATCAACCCCTCAGCACTCGACATCCTTCATGGGACAGCTCGTACCCGGCTCCTGGTCATCTTCAACGTCCACGGAGCTGCAGTGTCAAGAGCACAGTCAACTAACCAGAAGAACCCGACATCGGTGGGCATTCGTCTTCCGAGCCCCTGGTCACTCCTAAATGACCCAGACTCAGTCCCCTCTGCTTTCAGGTACTCTTCACCAAGAATCCATGTTTGTATTCCACCGGACATTCTTCTCCCTTCCAGCAGCGGCACTTTCTCTAAGTCCTCCATTGAGTTTGACTGTGGTTTCCGACGCCACTTCATCCCTATGAACCCAGCTTCCCTGGGATAGGTAACTTGGGTACTTCGGTATCCACGGATGGGCTGGCTCTGCAACCTGCTGTCTTCCACAGGGTTTCTTCGAAGTCCACTGGGAAGGGTCCTTAATCTCTGAAACTCCAACTGCGACTTACCCATTGTGTTGTACGGAGCACGCGGTCATGTTCCCACACTGCACCCGTCACCCGTGGGGTCCCTACTTACTCACCTTGGGTGGTTCCTTGAGTTCCCTTCAATTCTATGTCCTCTCAACATCGTCCTGACTCCAGCCGTGGTTCTTATACCACTTTCTTAATATATGGGTTGGTTCCCCCCTGGCGCCCACTATGTATAAGTGCTATTTACTGTCATTTATGTGCTTACGTATTGTGTGCTTTGTGATTATCTCCATGTGGGAGATATTGTGTCATACTAGTTAGGGTTATAATAATAAATACATATTTTTTAAACTAATGTGTGGTTCTCCTTTCATTTAACCAATACTATAAGATTGCATTCTGGTAAAACACGCTGTTTCAAGACTTAGCCTGAAGGCTGCTCTCCACAGCTACCACTTGGATAGACCTCCTAAATCACCATAAGGGTTGTGTGGACTGGTGCAAGGAGCACACTTTAACTAGTGGACATTATATACCATGCCAACTTCTCACATTGGTGTGCAGCGGTTGGGAATCAAGCCTGCATTGTTTTACCAGATGAATCTTAGTATTGTTCACTGAAAAACCACTACTACTAGGTACATATAAAACTAGCTTAGAATAAGTAAGTTCTACTGAACTTAGTGTTGAGTAAGTTAAGGGTCTAGCACACCCTCTCTCCAACCTCAGAGAATTTAGTTACCAATAGGTTAGGTAGGTGCAACACCACACCACACTTAGTTTGTCTTCTAAAGGAGATGCCAGTGGCTCTCTGCCTTCTAGATAGTATGAGCTTTCATTCCTTGAACTGAAAGCCCTGTGTGCCACTAGAAAGTTGAAGATAGGGAGACATGCCAACACCCAACGCCTGGTAGAGGTGTTACTTCTAGATGACTTAAGGAAAACCCCATGGTCAGATAAACAGGAGAGAGTGGGTGGGCCCGGGGCATGAGGATAGGTAAGGAGGGGACAACCCCTATGACCAAGAATCGAACCCTTACATGGGGAACCTGATGGTTCCCACCTGGGGAACTCAGATCTTCAAGAGGATAGTGCAGAAGGCCCCCTCTTCAGCCCTCCTGGAAGAGTGCAGAGTTTACCAAGGAGATCTAGATCTCCCTGTGCAGAGTCTAATCATTCAGGGCAGTCTAGAGGGACCTATGTGTCTAGCAGGAGAGATAATTCTTTTCATAGGTAATACCAACTTCTTGAGCTTGAGAAAGCTAGGCTCAGAAAAGTTGGGAATAGAGTTCCATGGTGGCAGTAACAGTGTCCCAAGAGTTAAGGAACATGCCTTTGATAATCGGAACCTGAGCAAGCTTGTCCCTCCCTACCATGTTGGGAATGACATCCATAAGTGGATAACTGCTTTGCAGAGGGCCTGTAAAGTTCACAGTGTCCCTCAAGAGCAGTGGGCAGCTTTCTTGTGGCTCTCCTTTGCTGACAAAGGTGGAGATAAGCTCCTCACTGTTGGAGAAGAGGATTGTAGTGGGTTTGTATTGTAATGTATTATTGTAATGTTTATTGGAATGCTATAGTTCTTGTCATCCCGTGCTCGGAGTGTGTGCTGTCGGGGGGTGCGCTCTGCAGTGACTGTTGGGATCAACCTCCTGGCTGGCGACATGTTCCTTGTCGCGGATGAACCCCGTACTTTAATAAATACTCTGATTTCAATGAAGCTCGACTTCGTAATGGTACTGTGCTACTTTGGCGACGAGGATAGGATCAGCTTCATCCACCGAAGAACTCCATGCTGTGGGTTCAGCTCGTCAGTGCAATTGGTGAAGACAGGGATCTGCAGTCAGGCGTGGTTATTGGAGCTCCGATGCGGACGTCAGCACCAACTCGCAGACAGCTGCTGGTCAGGGTGCCTGGTAGATCACTTTTTTTCCTGGTTGGGCCGGGTTTAGGACTAATTGCGTGCAAGTTCTTTTGACTGTCGGAGGCTCGCGCTATCCTCACGCACCCTCAGAGATATCACGCTCTTTGCGCGCACTAGGAATTGTGGGGCGCGACTCCTGGCAGTTCGGCCGCTCATTGGCTCTACGCTGCGTGAAGACGCACGGAGTCCATCTTGGATCAGGATTTGGGTTGTGTTTGGTCATTGGAATATTGCGATTGTATCACTTTATAACTTTGTGGGCCAATTGATTGTGTGTCTCGGTGACATGCACACCTCTCGTTTACTTCATAACTTGGTGGGCCAATTGATTGCGTACCTCGGTGATGCACACACCTCTCGGCAAGCAGCAGCAGATATCTTTCAAAGAAGCATTCAAGCAGTGTGTTGTGGTGACACGCACACCTTCTTTTCAATTCCTCAGTGGCACGCACACCTTTGAAACAGTGCTGGCTTCAAACGTTGCAGTATTTCAATGTTATCATTTACGGGGTTTTACAAATTTCTGAGGGCGTTATTGGAATGTTTATTGGAATGCTATTGTTCTTGTCGCCCCATGCTTGGAGTGTGCGCTGTCGGGGGGTTCGATCTGCAGTGACAGTTGGGATCGACTTCCTGGCCGGCGACATGCTCCTTGTTGTGAATGAAGCCCATATTTGAATAAATACTCTAATTTCAATGAAGCTCGACTTCATAGTGGTACTTTGCTACTTACCCCAAGGATGCTGACAACACTTAAGAGTGGTTCCATTGATGGGGTTGGCTTTGCCACTGAACAGTACAGGATTAAGTTCAAAGACACCCAGAAGGCACAGAATCAGGATTGGGTAGACTTTATGGACAGTGCTACAAAGGCTCTGGAAGGTTGGTTGCTGGGCAGCAAAGTGCAAGACTATTTAGGATTGTACCATTTGATTATGAGGGAGCAGATCCTTAATAATTCTCAAAAACAGCTTTTGCGCCACTACCTGGTGGACTCAGATCTGACTTCTCCCCACGAATTGGATTATAAGGCAGACAAATGGGTCAGAACCAGGGTTAAGCAGAAAGACCAGGGTGGTGGTGACCAGAAGAAATATACTTCCAAACCCCAAGAGAGAGGGAGGGATAAGTATAAAGAGAAGTCCTCTGAAGGTCCCCCAAAGTTCTCCTCTGGGGGTGGTTCCCAATCACCTTCTTCCCCTGGAAAGGAACATTATTGCTTTATTTGTAAAACGCCAGGCCGCAGGAAGAATAATTCTGACTGTCCTAAGGCCAACAATAAGGCAAACATTCCATCTCCTACTACAGCACCCCCCAGTGCTCCAAGTAGCAGTCCTCCAAGTAGTAGCAACCCATCCAAACGTTTAGTTGGGTTCTCTTGGGGTACTGAGGTGGAAATTGGCTTAACCAGATCCCCACACCGGCCTCCTCAATCTGTGATAGTGGCATGGGGATTGACACTTTTACTGTGAGTCCCAATACTTTGGGCAAGTACTGACAGGAGCCTCTCATTAATGGTCAGAAAGCTGTGGCCTATAGGACCACAGTGGCTAGTGTCACCATGGTGACAGGGAACCTGTTTCCTCCCCTTCAGCTTTTACCTGAGTACCAGTACCAAGTGACCAACACTGATGGTGTTAGGACAGATCATCCCATGGCCATAGTCAATCTCAGCTTATTTGGCTCCATGTGAAACTGCTTGTTTGGCCCCAGAGTCACACTAATCTAGCTTATGCACAGAGACCTAGGCCTGTCCAGGTAATGTAAGGTCCAGATCCTGTTCTGTGACCTGGAGGAACACACCATGCATGACCTCACAGTGGCCATAGAACTACTGTCCATGTCCAGAATAAATCACAAAAAGTGGTGGAGGCAGAGTACAAAGTTAATGCAAATTATTAGCATGACCGACCGTTTTCTCTGCGTCAGAGAAAGGTGTGGTTTTTTTCCTGACCCATCTCATGTAAAGTTCTACTATTATGTGAACCCCAGATCCTTGACCTGACATTCTGTGCACTTGCTGAATGCATCCATGTATACTGTTTGTGGAACACAGATGGGAATGAGACTCTGTGTGTAATAAGAGTCTGAGTACTACTAATAGAAGCATTCATCTTGGTTTGCCTCTGGTTTATCATGGCACGAGATGAATGGTGGATACAGCTTCCCCAGACAGTAGAAAGGCACTGCCTGCATTTCTGTGGCTGGAGAGTTGGGACGCCGAAGTGAAGGAATAGGGAAACAGGGCAGCTTCTAGACAGCCAATGAGGACCTTGTTAGCAGAGGGCTGCTGATTAATTCTTAATGAGCACTGCCATTTAGTAGATGGTTGGGCATGCAGTGTCTGTTGTTCAAGGTGAGGAAGCTTCTGGGCAAGAAATGTCCATTTGTCTGTTCCAGATTACTGCTTCAGTATGGCTGATGATAATGAGGTGCAGAGATCACACACTTCATTTTGCCCTTGTTTTGGATACTCTTTCTTGGAATTACCATCATGGCTGCTTGATGCGAGAGTTGTTACCCTGCACAAAGGTTGTGTCTGAGTCTGAAGCAACTAGAAAATGTCATTTGAAAGAGATCCAACCTAAACTGGTTCTGAAACCTCAGACAATGGATCCACGTGCCCTGTCTGGAAAATGTATATTCAAGAGGGATTCAAACCACTCCAGTGGATTTCAGTTCCACGTTCTTCATGATCTAGGTAGGAAATATTCCACAGAACACTCAGACTGCTGTGTAACCAGGGCCAGTGTCTGCACATCTGCTAGTGTCCCACAGGTGAGAGGACATTACCTTAAGTCTGCACCTTTTGCTGCAGTATTTTATGGTGCCCAGACAGAGGGAGGAAATGTGGAGACCCTGCAGGAAAAGCACCCCAGCATACTCCTGATATGGGGAGTAGCCAGAGTTAGAGACTGCCAGGGAGAAAATCCAGCAGTGGTCTGAATGTGCAAGTGACCCTAGTCTCCCTAAATGTCTCCAGTGATGAATCATATCAAGCCTTTTACAGAAATTAAGAATCAAGTGAGATTGGCAGTGAGCTGTGGCTGAGAGATAGGCACAGATGCTGCTTCTTCCCATTTTTACGTGCTCCATCAAAGTCGAGATGTGTGCCCAGATCTGGCTAGAAGCTGCAACTGCCGAAGTCACCCACGAGGTTAACATCTCCCCAGAGGATGCACCTGCCATATCAGCATCCCATCTGCACTCTGCCTATGGCAGTCACAACTGCCAAAGGCGAGAGCTGCCAGATAGCCTGTCGCACAAAAATCCCAGACGCCTTCAAGTTCCAAGAGAGTAACCCCGACAGCTCAGAATCTGCCGACACCGGAGCAGGAATGCTGCATTTGTGCTTCTCACACTTGCCCAGACTACAACTCCCAGACACTGTATCCGCCAAACTTGAGAACTGTGAGCGAAATAAAGACTGAATAGTGGTCTGAGGCCTGGCGTACAAACTTTGTTTATGAATATATCACAAAGAGAAAAGCAAACTGAACTGTTGGGTGCATACACAACTTCAGAGTGAAGAGTGAATTGCGCCTGTACCTAGGCAGTGTATGTCTCGGATTAGATGCAATAGTTTAGAAATGCTGCAGAACTCCATCACTGCTGTGTCTTTTCTGGAGAGCGTAGCACCTCAAGATAAGTAGTAGGACCTTAATGCTGTGATGCATTCCCTCAATTGTCTTGTGTAGTATCTTGTGTGGCCGCTCGTAGCTTTACTTTTTCACCGTGACTTTGGTTCTTTAGCTGCTTGCCTGCTTTCCGCCAAACCAAGGGCGCCAGACTGCATTTGAACCGCGTGTGAGGCTGTTTTCAACAGGGGCTGGGACTGCGAGACCCAGGCTGCAGCGCAGGATCACCAGAGCGCACCTGGAGTCTCTTCCCGCCCCTGCTCCGCACTGATTGGCTGCCTGCCTGTGATTGGCCTGTGATTGGCTGCCTGCCTCCCTAACTGCTCGTGGCCCCCGCTCCGCGGGTGCCGCTCGTAGCTTTACTTTTTCACCGTGACTTTGGTTCTTTAGCTGCTTGCCTGCTTTCCGCCGAACCAAGGGCGCCAGACTGCATTTGAACCGCGTGTGAGGCTGTTTTCAACAGGGGCTGGGACTGCGAGACCCAGGCTGCAGCGCAGGATCACCAGAGCGCACCTGGAGTCTCTTCCCGCCCCTTGCTCCTCCTATAATTACACTCCCCTGACGCTTAGCGGGACGCGTGCGGGACGCCGGGCTAAGCCCGGGCAAAGGGCGGGCCCTCTGTGGCCCTCAGTGGCTGAGGTAGGCTGGGCCGGGCCCGGTTATTTCCTTTTTCATTTATTTTAACACTTGTATCCTGTCGGTGAGTGAAGTGCCTGCTACGAGGGTTCAGTCTACTTACTTTCGTCCATGGACTTTGTCTGCGGGCTGATTGTTTCCCATCACTCCAGTATTCCTCTGGTTTTTACCATTTTAAGCTTACTTACATATTTTTAAACACCGTCATATTAGTGGACATACTTTTTTGTGTGGTGTTATCCCATCTGGAAAATCGTGAGGATGACTAAGAAACTCCGCTCTGGGAGGTTAGTGGGGGGAAGGACCTGTGCAAAAACAAAATCTAACCCCCTAAGAAATAAATCTGTGATTAATTATTCACTTAAAGGACAGTGCCAGCTCTTTGACCTTTGGGAAAAAGCCGTGGATAAGAAAGCAGCTGTGAATGCAATTGACGGTTGTTTACCCATTTCTCAGGCTGGTCCATCTCAGACGGCTGATAACATGGTCTCTTCTCCTACACTGATAGTCCCATTGCAAATAGAAACTACTGTAGGGATTAGCCCTGCTCTTGACTCTGATCATGTTATGGAGGGAAAACAGTCTACCAATTTTCCGGCGCCACAGGCTGGTAATGCTTGTGTTGGCTCAGGGGGAGATGGCTCTCTATCATTTATCGACTTCGAACTCTGTGGCCGTTATGTGAGCACAGGAAGCCCAAAACGCTCTGAAACCTCCAAACCATTTGTGGGCGAGACTCCATCTGGCCTATTGCTATACAGTAGTACTCCCTCAATAAATGCGCAGGATATGTCCGCACTGTTAAATGTTTCTGTGTCTCCTGAATTCCATCTGTCAGGAATCTGTCCTCCAGTTGCTAATAGCGAAAAACCAATATCGGAGTCTTTGATTGCCCTTGAAAATTTGCTTTCATCTATATTATGTCTCTTGGGTAAATTTGTGGGCAGCTCGGACTGTATCTTAGAGTCAGTCACAAAAATTTTGAACGCAATGTTGCACAAGGCCCCCGAAACCAGGAGTGCTCCCTGGAATGGGACTGATACTAACCAAACAATGGGGAACCTAAATGTACCTTTGGAGAAGCCTGATATAAAGCCGATAGCTATGGTTCTAGAAAACTCTTGTACGGCTACGTCTGTTTCAGCGGCAAAGAATTGTGTAAAAAACTCTGATATTGAAATAGAGGAAGAAATTCAGTCTGATGTACCAAGTGCTGCAGTACAGGAACTATTCCCGATTTTTAAAACTGGGAAATTGGAACTACAAGAAGAGGACGACCAAGAAATTACCAAAAAAAGCCGAAAACATAGAAATGACAAAGGAAAAAAAAGGAAACCTCTGCGTAAATATAGGAAGAAAAGACAAAGGCGGATAATCTTTCAAGACTCTATCGTATCTATTAACAATGAGGAGAATGCCACTAACTCTAACCCGGGGTCCATTAAAAGGGCAAGTGAATCTTGTCATGAACATTTAGGTATGGAGACTAACGATAATTTTCTTCCTCTGCCTCCAGATGACTTGTCCCAGAAGGGTGGTCATGGCCTGATTACCCCGCAGGTGGTTGAGACAGGAAGCAATACCCCGGCTGTACTGGGGGTCCTTAACCCTTTTGCTCCCTCCTTTGCCCCCTCGGTCGGTGCTGATATAGGCCCGTACCACGGTCCTCAGGTAAAAAAATCATTGAATTTTGTGGACACTTTTGTTTTGGACTTTGTTCCTTTATTTGATGTAAATTTGCCTCTAAATAGATCTTGGTTGCTTAAATGCCTTAGTGATCAGGAATCCCTTCACCTTATTCAATCAAGGGATATTGAGTTAGTGTCTCTGATAGGTGAAGATAGTGTAACCAGTATTAGAGTCAAATTTTATTCTAAACTCATTGTAAATTTGATACTACAGCAAATGGAGAGTTTTCAATGTAGAGGTATCGATGTTCTGCCTATTTTTGGTTCGGATGTATCGATCTCTCCTCATGGGATGACCAGACAGGGTGACAAGGTGGATAGGCAATCCTCTCCGTTTGAGGATCTAAAAATTTGGGTCTCAAAGGGGAAACGGTCAGTCTCTAAAGTACTGCCTCTTCCGCCAATCCAGAACTCCGCCCCAGTAGACGAGAATCATCGGTGGAATTGGCTGCATGGTGTTCTTGCAACCAAGAGCGCCGATAATTCCAAATTATTCCATCACCTTTAACAATCAACTAAAATTAATTTCCTGGAACGCAGCCGGGACACACAGTAGCCCCGAGAAACTTGACTTCTTATTCTCGTTAGGAGCAAGTGTGATCTGTATCCAAGAAACATGGTGCACTGGTAGTATTTATGGAGGGAAGGAATATTTCGTGTTGGAAGCTCCTGCCGCCCCTTCTAGGAAAGGTCACGCTAAAGGGGGAATAGCTTGTATGTTAACTAATAAACTGAGCTGGAGATTCTCGCACTACATTGATCCCAGTAATCTTTTTCAAGCTATAAGTATATCGAATCTCCCTAATTTTCCTAATAAATCCGGCATTGTAATTATTAATGTGTATGTCCCACCTGAAGAGTGTTTTAACATTTTATTGAAGCATGTATTTCAATATATTGGACAGATTAAGAATGTTCCCTCTCCTCCTGATGTCATTCTAGTTGGAGATCTGAACTGTAAAATCTCGAACGTCAGTTTAAATTTATTTAGAAATATACCCAAAGAAGAGGCTTACTTTATTCCACAATCGATTTTTCCCGATAAAATAATAACTAATAAAAGAGGAAAGATTCTCTTGGAGGAACTGTCGATGGTTGAGGGACTTATTTTAAATGGGAGATTTCCTTCTGATACTCCAGCAAATTTTACGCATAAGTCTCCTTTCAGCTCCTCTATCCTGGACTATGTGATTTCTGACTTTGACATTTTTCCTCATGTACAGGACCTAATGATAGTCCCCACTTCTCTGAGTGATCATTGCATAATTACCATGATGCTCTCTCTTAAACCTCCTCCCACCGAGTCTTGGTCGCTTGGTGGTAATGAGGTCACCTTCCAGGGAACTTCGGGTAGGTGTCGTTGGAATAGTACTTTAATAAGAGGTGTACATGATATTTTATGCAAAACTATACCAGTATTAAATAGCTGGTGTGGTGTTGAAATCGCTAATTTGGAAAAATTGGTGAGAAAGATCACTTTTGATGTAAAAAAGGTTAGTGGTGTTGGAAAAAAACCTTATGTCCCTTGTGCATTGCGCACCCTGAACAAGGAAATAAATAAACTTGTGCGAATGCAATATATAGGAAGATCTGGGGAACTTGCTAAAGAAATCTCGAGGTTAAAAAGAAGGAGAATCAGATTAAGACGGAGTTTAAAAAAGGAGAAGGAAGACTCACTGTGGATAAATTTACGGGAGGCTGTTGTTCATGGAAAAACTAGAGAATTCTGGTCCATAGTCGGGAGGGGCTGCGGTACTAGAAGTAGTCCTCTTCCTATACCCATTTCAGAAGAGGTATGGTCCGCTTATATTAGAAAGCTGTATGAAGGGAATGATGACACAGGTTTAGACAGTGTTCCTGAACTCCTTTCTGAGGATCTGATTATTTACCCATCTGTGAAAACAATAGAAATGGCTATAAAGAACATGCGTTTGTCGGGGGCAATGGGACCTGACGAACTCCCCATGACAGTCTTAAAGCAGGATTCTTTACTCTGGAGTAAGATTCTTCACCCAGTGTTTAAGTCCTGCTTTGTTACTAAAACTGTTCCAGCCTCATAGAAGGGAAGTATATTGATCCCTATTTTCAAGAAAGGATCTAGGGAGTGTCCCATGAATTACCGTCTGATTGCTCTCCTCGACTCAGTCGGAAAGGTTTTCGCTAAATGTATTCTGGGGTTGCTTGAGGACTGGGTAGTGGAGAATAATATTCTCCCATGTGAACAGACTGGTTTCCGTAAGGAACACGGTACATTGGACAATCTCACTACTCTGCATGTGATTACAGATAAATATGTACGTGTAAGAAGAGGAGTGGTGTTCGCGGCGTTCATTGATTTCTCCACAGCGTTCGATAAAGTCGATCGTCGAACGCTGTGGAGAAAATTAGCTGCTCTTGGCTTACCAGTGTATCTCTTGGAGCTACTACGTGCACTCCACTCAGAGACGTGGTGCAGTGTGCTTCAGGGGGGTGAGAGGGGACTTTCTCCTAAGATCCCCTCCCAGAATGGCCTTAAACAAGGCTGTCTTTTGGCACCTCTATTGTTCTCACTCTACACTGCTGACCTTCCTGCCTACTTAGCAGCATGTGTGGGTATAGCTCCGGTGGTAGGTGGGACCCCGATTTCTTGTCTCATGTATGCTGACGGTATTCTCGTATTAGATCTAACCCCTAAAGGTCTTGCTAATCGGCTGAAAGCTTTGCACGTTTTTGCTGATACCCACTGCATGAAAATTAATATATCTAAAAGCAAAGTTATGTGTATCGCTGGAAAAAAGAAATGCCGTTCTGTAAATTTTGGATGGTTTATAGGGAGCCAAAAACTAGAGGTTGTTAAAACCTACACCTTTTTGGGAAAAATTATTGCGGCTAACTTGAGTGAGAGGCCCCATATAGAGCACTGTTCACGTAAAGCATTTGCCCACGGCAGAGCCTTAAACTCCCTTTATTCTGCTACTGGAAAGAGACACTTTGCTTGTCTTCTTGAAGTGTTTAGGGCTAAGATTCCTCCTACGATACTGTATGGTATAGAACTGTTAGAGCTGAAGAACTGGGAGTTCTGTAATAAAATTGAGGGGAAACTCCTAAGATCTCTATCCAGCTTTAATACTTCCTGCTCTTTGGCAGCCTGTAGGTTGGATTTCGGCCTCAGAAGCAGCTGGGTTCAGGGACTATGTGCCTTGGTAAGATGGGTGGCCTGCTTGGCTAGAGCTGAATCAGGGTCGATGAGGGCCCTTCTTAAAAAGGAACTGCTGGGCAATTTCAACGAGTTTTCACAGATGGTTAGGAATTTCAGAAGAGCTGTGTCACTCTTAAAGCTAGATGAAAGTATGTTATTTCTGTATTCATCATCACAGCTAAAACTGGTCCTAAAACAGGCATCGTGGGAACTATGTCACCAAATGGATAGGAATTTAATTCAAGAGAAAGGGGGTAGTAATCTTCTCCTCAATTCCTACATCATGAAGTTGCCCCAACAATATGTAAGTTGGAATTTACCGCATGGTATTCGTAGACTATGGTTTCTGCTACGCTATGATGTACTGCCCTTAAATTCGCTACTCTCCAAATGGTACGGAACCTCCCCTATTTGCAATCTCTGTAGTTTGAGTACTCAGAACTGTATTCATGTTATGTTAATCTGCCCTGCACTCCGACCATTGCGCTTTAAATGGTTAAAATCGATATGTCTCCAATTGGGTATATTTGATGTTAATGTTTTTTTGCGAGCTTTATACTGTCCCCCAAATGAAATGTTTTGCTTCTATATTTTTTATTTTTTTAAAGGTTTTTTAGCTCTTAATTAAGGTAACCTGGAGAGATTTGATTCTGTGCCCTAGTGCCATCGATTCTATGGATGAAATTTACTTTGTATATGTGATGTAGTTTCTTTTCTTTGTCTGTATTTGTCATGAATTTTATGTGGCCCTTAACCAGAGCCAAACATAATAAAATAAATTGAAAATAAATTGAATAGTATTAAAAAATGCTGAGTGATTTAAGCATTTTCTTTTATTCAAGAGATAAGCACTGGGATGGACACTACCATATTGTGTATGTTGGTTGATTAGTGAGTTCTGAGCTTTTGCCCCCTATACTACCTTCTGGCAAAGTCTTTGACTGCATGCCCTTGCTATCCTGATTGTCCAGCGCAGAAAGGTTGTACTCAGCACCAGTAGGATGAACGCCAGGACACCAGTGGTAAAAGACCTCAGCCACCATGGTTGGGATTTAATAGCCCTTTGAAGACAAAACGGTGACCAGATGAAGGTTATTTTTATCAAATAGCAGTTCTCATAAGGACAATCTAGACTGCGGTAGGGTGGCAAGATGGCGACCAACTGACGCCCTAATGAGATGACTTGAGATGCCTTCGAACAATCTCTAGGTAGCAGAGAAACTCAGAACCTTACCAAAGGATAAAAAAGAAGGTTTCAAGGAAAGAATGCGGCAGAAAGCTGAGATCGGGCAAAACCCACCTTTGCGCCTCATCGCCGCGATCTATCCCTCCCTCTAGGACGCGGTGCCCACTCGGAGCTTCTGGATGGGACTTGACCTGCGTGGATCTCCCCTGGCGGGTCTTGACAGCGGAAGGTTGCTGAGTGAGCAGGTTGATCTCTGCTTGGAGCAGAGGAGGCATTTACGGAGCCTGCGTGGCATCCGCTTCAGGAGTAGAGAAGATTGAAGAGCAGGATCAGTGTGGCGATACTCTGTTGCATCCAGCACATCTACCGGCAGTCTACCCAAGTAAGGATGACCGACACAGGGGTGAGAGGTGGCAAGGTCAAGACCGCTTTGGTGCCCATACTGCCATGCACAGCACAGCCAAACACTTCACTAGCACTCGCGCGATTGGGCAAAAAAACTGGATATTGTAAGCGTGAGTGCGAGAGGCAAAGGTGGGGATGAGAAAGGGGATGGCTCAAGCAAAATCCTGCAGGAGAAGAGCTCAACCTCTAACCCCACGGGGAAAAAGAGCAATACTCGGGCACCCAAAGAGACTGACAGCTCACAACCTTTAATCTCCAGTAGTTTTGCGGCATCTACTGGCTCTGGGAACAGTAAGCAGGTCGTTGCTTGTGCTGACCTGAGGACAGAAGCCCTATCAGGCTCAGATACTCCCAGAGTGGGTGGTCCAGGGAAAGCGACCATCTTAGTGGTAGAAGCTACTAATGGCTCTGATGGCAATATGGCAAGCAGTCACAGTAGTCCTTCCTCACTAGCGAATATCACGACCCCGGCTAATGGCGCTGCTGGCAGAACTACCCTTCCCCCACCAGCGCCACACGATGTTCACTCGCTCATAGACTGGAGTCAAACAATGCCAGATAACCAGGACAAGTTTTATTCACTGACTGAAGATTCTGAAATAACAGACAGCAGTATTTCATTGTCGAGTGGGGACGAAGGTAAGAAGTGGTATAGCAGCCCTAATACTGACACCCAGAGATCCAGAACAGGCGCTAAAATACTACACAAAAAGAGAAGCAGAGAACGGACACAAAGAGACAATGGCTTGTCGAAAAATGAGAGTGCTAGAGAGCTGAAATGGGCCTATAACAACACCCCTCTTACACTAGTCCCAAACCCTTCCTCGGCTTCGGGGGCTACTCCAACAAGCAACAACCCAACGAGTGTTGGCAGCGGCAGTAGTAAAGCAGGGAGCATGGTGAATCCGCCTTGACAGATGTCCTACAATCTATTAAAAGCTTTCAGGATGAAGTCATGGCAGACAGTCGAAGATCCCGCATGGCAGCCAAAAAACTTCAAGGGGCTGTCAGAAAGGTGGGGAAAACCTGTGCCGACATAGCGGATCGAATGACCATGGTGGAGGGAAGGACTGAACAGCTTGAAAAGGATGTATCTACACTTCAGACACAGCATGATGAGCATGAGGGGCTGGTATAAGACTTGATGTGGAAGATGGAGGAACAAGAAAACCGGCAGAGACGCAACAACCTCCGCTTCTTAGGAATACCAGAAGGCGCAGAAAAGGATGACCCTAGGAAATTCATGATCTACCTGCTAAGAGGGGCGTTCCCAGAGCTGCATTCGTGGGACCTGGATAGTGAAGTTCAAAGAGCCCATAGATTTCCCCTGTTTCCTGGCAAACATGCATCAGCATCGCAACACCCTCGTGCCATGCTTTTATTCTTTGGGAACTTTCTCCTCCGCCAAACCTTGTTCGACCTGGCAAGGCCAACAAAGAAATGAACATTCGAGGGAATAACTTTCTTTACCAGACCCGATTTCGCCCACGCCACATTAGAGCGCAGGTGGAGGCTTAGGCAGCTCTTTGATCCATTTCAGAAACTGGGGGCCAAAGTGTATTTGCAGAATCCGGCCAGGCTGAAAATAATTTTCAAGGTTGCCGTCCGCAGCTTTGTCTCTGAAATACAGGCACAAAAATATCTCGAGGAACTCTCGGGACATAAATAATATCACTAATGAACTTAAGTATTATTTAAAGCTTAAATAAGTTGTCTTTAGCTAGGAAAATCAGACGGGCTCCGATGCTTGAATATGGTGTATTGTTCTTGTCGTCTTTCCGGAACTTCTCTTCTTTTCAGAGGGCGGGCTTTCTTGATTTGTCTGTTTTGTTTTTCTCTTTGGGAGATGATGATTGCTACATGAAGAGATGTGTTTTCTTTAACGTGATTCTTTGGATTGTGTTGAAACTGGGAGAAGGGGAGGCCCAGCGGGCTCGCGGGGCTCTGCTCGTCAGATGTCACACTCCTGGCTCTGTCACGTAACCTCCAAAAGTGGTGGAGGGTGGGGGGACGGGGCAGACAGGAAAGGGTGCAACAAAAAAAAAAAAAAAGAGGATGGTGGCTATATGCATGGAGCACTTTAGTGTAATAAGATGGGTCTAATAAGAATATTATCTATGAATATTTGTGGCCTAAATGATATCAAGAAAAGACAAACGGTAATGGTAGCACTTCAAGCTTGGGGAACAAATATTGTTTGTTTGCAAGAAACACATATTAAAGGGTCACGAAGGCATATTTTTAATTCTCTAGGATATCGGCTGATATGTGCCACGTCACAAGGAGCCAGGGTAAGGGGGGTTGCTATTTTAGCCAGGGGAAATGGGCTCATCTTTAATCATTCTAAAGCTGACAAATTTGGTCGCTGGATAATCACAGAGTGTCAGTATGGGTGTGGGCAAAGGCTGACTATGTGCCATCTACGGAAGTAATTACGATGAGACTTCAGTTTAAGAGATTTCAATGAATTGATGCATTGCCCTTTGCTGTTAATGGTTTGCGGGGATATCAATATCAATCTGCCCAGCTATTGGTCCTTAAATGAGGGGTGGCACTATACAGAGCGTAAACTTAAAGTTTTTAAGGCATTGAGACAATTGTGTTGTAGCCATGGCCTGGTGGATGGCTGGCAGACCTCAAACCCTGATGACCCGGGGTTTACATATTTTTCCAACCCACATCTCACCCATGCTAGATTGGATTACTTTTTAATCTCCAATTCAATTAAATCTAAATTCCAAATAATTAAACTACCCCGGATCCTGCCGGATCATAATCCTCTCATCTGCTCTCTTGAACTGGACATTAGAAATAAAAAACCCAACTCATGGACCTTTGAGAAATCTTTGCTTTTAGATGAGAATTATTGTAGCCATATGAGGGAGTGGATCCCAAATTTTCTGTCTGATAACAAGGGAAGCATCTCAATTGAAGTAATTTGGGACACGCTAAAAGCAGGAATCCGCGAGGAGACTATGCAATAATCTCTAAAAACTAATAAACAAGCCAGGGAAGCTATGCAGGGGCTACAAGATAACCTAAGGATGGCTGAAGAAGAGCTAAAAAGTGGTACAAGAGACAGTAGTGTAACTAGGAAGGAAGAAGTTGAGAAATTGCAGAACCAAGTGGCAATCGCGTAAGCACAAATAATGAATATCTTTACTGAAAAAGCAATTAAAAAAGCGCTAGCCCAAAAAAGAGGTTTTATGAAGTTAACGAACAAATTGGACATCAGTTAGTAGTTCGTATGAGACAACAGGCCACTTCAAATTTAATTAGCGAAATTCAGGATCCCCAGGGTTCCCGGGTAGAGGATCTTAAACTCCTAAGAGACGCTTTCTGGCGGTTCTATCAAGACTTATACTCTGAAACTGGGGGAGCTGATCAGACGAGCATCGAGGACTACCTGGATAACTCCAGGCTTATTAAATTTGAAATTGAGGATGCAAATAGTTTAGAGGAATCTCCCTCGGAGGAAGAAATTATAGGCATAGTTAAAAACCTACCAGGAGGGAAAGCTACGGGGCTAGACTGCATTCCATCAGAATTCTATGCTTTATTTCTAAGCCAAATTAAAAATGTCCTGGTTAGTCTTATCACGCATATCTTTAAAGGAGGCCTCCTGCTGAAATCTTGGTCTCGGGCGAAGATAATCATCTTTCCTAAAAAGAATAAACCCCCTGAACAGCTTGGGTCATATCGCCCCATTACCCTCATCAACTCAGATTCTAAAATTTACGCGAAAGTCCTGGCTAATAGAATTGCCCCCTTAATCCACAAAGTGATTGCACCAAGCCAACACGGTTTTATTCCTGGTAGATCCACCATCAATCACATTCATCGAGTAATCACTCTGTTTGATGGTATTGAAGTGTCAGGGGACCCTATGGCGCTGGTTTTGCTTAATGCGGAAAAACCTTTCGATAGGGTCTCCTGGCACTTCATCTGGGCGGCAATGTCAAGAATTGGGAACCAGGGAGGGTATATTCAGGCAGTTCAAAAACTGTACGTAAATCCTAGGCCCATAGTGATGGTAAATGGATGTCTAACAGAAGAACTGGTAATATCGCGTGGAACACGACAGGGCTGTCCGTGCTCTACATTGCTCTTCGCGATTTATATAGACTCATTTATCAGGCGATTAGAAGAGGATAGAGCAATTAAACCTGTAAGCTGAATTGCTTTCCTACTAAAGCACTAGCCTATGCAGATAATATTGCTATTGTGACAGTTGACCGAAATTTGGCCATGTCCGCAATAGAGAAAGAGGCAAAGCAATTTGGAGATGTGTCTGGATACACACTCAATCAGGGGAAAACTCAGATTGTTCTAAATAAAAAATGCGTGATGAGGGATGAATGGGTGGTGGAACAAGCAACTTATCTAGGTATCTGCAGTACATCAGATCTTGAAAATCTGGTCAATGTTAATCTGAAACCGAAAGCAGCTGCAATGCAGAAAGACCTCAAACGCCTAGATAATTTACACCTTTCTATCATAGGCAGAGTAAACGTGATTAAAAGGGTCTTCTTCCCCAAAATTCTGTATCTGCTTAGAGCAATCTGCTTAGAATTCTCGGTATCGTGGCTTAAGTCAATTGATCTGATGTTTTCCAGCTTCATTTGGGCATATTCACAACCACGGCGAGCCCAGAAGCTCCTCACCCTCCAGAAGGATCCCGGCGGTTTAGGTCTCCCACATTTGCAGGCGTATTACTGGGCAACCGTTCTCCTTTACAGCAAGGAACAACTGCAGAATAACTGGGAAGATGGAGAAGGGGAAGCCTATACGCCATCTACTTTCCAAATGCTGCTAGGTAGGGAGAGCAGTGGGTACTGGTGGAGACATATACATGACAGCTACCACAAAAAAGTTAAATTTAAAACACTACTTAGTGGGTTCAAGGTGTGGGAAACTATCAGGAAAATGCTTGGGATAGGAAGACTTTCATTTTATGCACCCATAAAAAACAATTCAGATCTGCCCGCAATTTTTAATGATAGTTGTTAGACCTGACACCTTTTGGCGTGGTTCTTCCCCCATCTTTTTGCCTCTGACTCATGTGTTTTGATGCTGTGCTGGATTTCGTTTTTGCTGATTTAGATGCTTTGGACACTCTGCCACTGCTGATCAGTGCCAGAGTGTAAGTGCTCCCTCTGTGAATTGTGATATTGATTGAATATACCTGATTGGCATATTTGTATCACCACGAAGTCCCTAGTAAAGTGCACTGTGTGTGCCAGGGCTGGTGATGACAGATGCTACTAGTGGGCCTGCAGCGCAGATTGCGCCACCCACATGAGTAGCTTTAAAATAGTGACTCAGGCCTGCCAGCGCAGGGCCTGTGTGCAGTCAGTGGACTGCCCTGTCCCCCTGGCCAGTGTCTCCACTGGCTGGGCCTAACCCTTCCCTGTCTGTGCACATCAGCCACCCCTATGGAAGGCTCAAGGTACCCCCCTGGGCAGGGTGCAGTGTATAGCTAAGGTAGAGCATGTACTAGTGCAGGTCACATGCTCTGGTAGTGGGCAGCAGCCATTTTATGTGCTCACTGCTGTAAGGCTCTCTTGCTCCATAGAGTAACATGGAGGAGACTGGCCCCATGTGATGCCAGCCTATCTTCCCATAGGAACAAGATGGGACATAAGTGAAAGATATCCCTGAACTCAGAATTTAATGACACATCTGTTAGTGAAGGGTGTTTTTAAATCCTGTGTTGGAGAATAGCACTTTTAGAAAGTGGCTGTTCTCTTGTCTAAACCTTTCTGTGTGTCTGGGTTTGTGGAATGCCTGCCTGGTCTGGATGTGACAGGGGGGGGCTGCAGAGCCCCGGAGGAGAGGGTCGGAGCCAGCCCGGGGATGAAAGGGCACATCTGCCTGCCTGGAAGGTGGGAGGAAGGAATGCCTGATAAGTGCTGGGCTGCGCTGGCCTGCCTCCCCCTGCTAGCTCCCTCCTGGTGGTCAACTGACACCTCTGGCCCTGAAGCTGACAGGAAGAAGAAAACCAGAGACACCTCAGTGCTCCGCAACCCCCAGAACTGGTTTAGACTGGACCCAGGGCCTCCATGCACAAAGACTTCAAAGGACTTCAAAGACATTGAGGGGTATAAGGAAAGGACCCCTGACTACAGAAGTCAGATTCTGAAACTCTGCAACCAAGAAGGAACCTCGGCTGGAAGGAGGACGGCTAGAGAACCAAAGGAAGATTGCCTTGCTGTGTGCTCTAAGGGCTGACCTGTTCTACTGTCTAACTGGAAGCTGAGGAGGAGAAAGGGACTTTGCTGTGTGCTGTGACCCAACCTGCTTGCAACTGCCAAGACTTTGCTGTGTGCTGTGTCTACAATCTTGAATCTCCAAGGGCCTGAGAAGAGCTGGCCCCCTGTCTGCAACCCAGGGACATAAAGGTTGCCCAAGGACTACAAGACCCTGCTGTGCCCCCTGAAGCTGCTGTGTGGCGAGGAGATCGTGAAATCCTGTAGGTTGCCCGATCAGTGCGTGGGCTGCTCTCTCATCTGCTTGAGAGCGCCGCGCTGACCCAGCCTGCTGAGGGGCCAAGATCGACGTGTTCATCGACATGCGTGTGTGTGTGGCAGCCCGGAGACTTGTGGGCCTTCCCAGTGCAAGGCGCACTGAAAACCCTGTGCTGCCAAATCACCACCGCGGCCCGGGGCCAGGAAACCCCCCGTAACTTGCTCCTAGGTCCAGGGGGCTGCCGCGGCGAAGAACGAAGCCGCCGCGCTCCCATTGGTGGAGGGAGCCGAGCCCCCTCACTAACGCCGCGACGGGATTGGCCCGTGTGGCGCAGCGTCATCAGCGGGATCGGGCCGTGATTGGCCGAAGGAGAGGAGCGTCATCGTTGGCCTGCCCCGGGAGCCGCACTGCCAGTGGCTGACTCCCGGGTGCTGCGGGAGGCTCGACCCAACGCCGCGACGGGATTGGTTGGTCCCGGCACGGAGAGAAGGAAGAGAGGAGACGACCCCCCAGCGAGAGCCGACCTCCCCGAGGGACTCTGAAGCGTTCCGCACCCCCGGCCAGCCGTCCCCCACCAGGTGAGCAGCACCACCTCCCCCGCCGCTCGTTGGATTGTCGAGAGCGGGCGGGAGAGGACAGGGGACCGGCCGGGGTGGGGGCGCGGGAGATCTGCTGTGCGCGAGGCGCCCGAGGCTTAAGAACGCGTGAGCCTGTCCCGGGGGAAAGAAAGAGTCTCCGGGCCTCGCGCAAGGAGCGCATTTGCAGCGCATGAAGCCAACGCATAAGAGCACGCGTGGGCAGAGGGCTCCTTGCTCGTTTTGGAGAGCACATTTTCTTAAAATAAGTCAGTCGTGATTATTTTGGGACCCTGATTCACAAGAGACCTGAGACTATTGTTTTAAATGACAAGAACTTCCTATTTACAAGTACACGTAAGATAAAATGCTACGTTGTCTAAAGAAGTGATTATCGTGCAACTGCTTCATTTACTGCTGAAACTAGATAAAGCTATATATTTTTATCAAATATACTTACCTGTGTGGTCTCAGTTTGTGGTGGATTGGGGATTATTGTTGTGTTAAGTGCAAATGTTATCCACATTGCCTCTGTTTAGCCTAGACTGCTCGCGCCATGCTACCTAGAGGGTGAGCAGGGGTTATCTCAGAGGGTTATTCCTTCGCCCTGACTAGAAGCAAGGGTCCCTACTTGGTCTAAGGTACTTACCTCTGCCAACCAGAGACCCCGGGTTCTAACATTGGTGGCTCGCGGTGCGGATTTTTGAACTAATAATTGCACTTGACCGGCAGTGATCTCTTGTACATCACTAGTCTAGTTTAGCGGCACAGGTTGCACAAGATTTTTTTTCTTTTTGGTGAAACCTTTTTAGTTGAAAAGGTTAGGAAGCATCATGTCTCGGAAAGCGCCAAGCGTGAATGGAGACGGGGAAGTGGAATTTGAAATCCAGGACTTGTTAACCTATAACAAGGAGCAACTGAGAAAAGTCTGCAGACAGCTTGAATGCCCAGTAAGGGGCGGCGCAAATAAGGAAGGGCTACGGACAGCTCTGAGGGCCTGGTGGGAGGCCAAACATGGTGACCCGGAAGCTGCTACTGGAGAGGGAGACACACAGGAGAATGGGTTTTTGCCCAGTGAATTGCCAGTGAGGAAGCCAGGGTCTAGGACCGGCAGCGACCACTCCAGTAGGGTTATGTCTCCAGAGGAAATAGAGGAGAATCAGCGAGTTAGGGCCTATGAGATTGAGCTTTTGAAGCTCAGAGCGGAAGCCGATGAGAAGAGACTGCGCCTGGAAGTTGAGAAAGAGGCGCAGGAGAGAGCGGCGCAGGAGAGAAGACATACTCTCGCTTTGGAGGAAAAGAAGCTCCAATTGGCTCATGAGAGGAGCATGAAGGAGTTGGACTTCAAATATAAAGAGAGGGTGTCCAGTTCTAATGGTGGCAGCGCACAACCAGTACAGGCGGGTAAGGTATACATACCAAAGGATCTGGTACAGAATTATCAGAGGGGTGAGGATATTTATGCGTGGTTCAGAGCGTATGAACTTGCCTTAAAGATGAATGAGGTGCCTGAGAAGAATTGGGGAGCAGGATTGTGGAAGCATTTTGAGGCCTCTGGGAGGGATGTTTTGGCACCCTTAGAGGCAAAGGATGCTTTGTCCTACTCCGCCATGAAGGAGGCTTTGTGCCTCAGGTATGGGCTCACTGCTGAACAGTACCGCCAGAAGTTTAGGAACTTCAAGAAGCTTGATTCAAGTACTTGGGTGGAGTGTGTGAGTATGTACACGCGTGCACTGGAAGGTTGGATGAAGGGCAGCAAAGTTACTGATTATGTGGGGTTGTGTCACTTGATTAGTAGGGAGCACTTAAGTAGTTTATGTGTCCCAGAGCTGCACCAGCATCTTTTGGATAGCAAGTTAACTGATCCCAGTGAGCTTGCTAAAGAGGCGGACCGGTGGACGAGCACCAGGGTCCACAAGGGGGTGGTAAGTACCCCAGCCAAAGGTGGACAGGGTCCCCAGCAGAAGAGTGGGGGGGACACGGGTAATCAAAAGGAGTCTTCTAAAGGGCCCCAAAGTAGTTCCCAGGAGAAGGTGTCTCAACCCCCCAAGCCTAAGAAGTCCTGGCCCCATAAGGGCCCGCAGGACAAAAAGACCCTTACTTGCTATTCATGCAGGGAGGTGGGGCACATTGCTCCAAGCTGTCCAAAGAAGAAATCAGAACCCACTGGTGCTCCCGCTCCAGCTCCGGCGTTGGCCAGTGTAGCTTTGGGAGGGGATTTGATTTCTAGTGGGGAGGAGGGGTTAGCATTGATGACCCTTGTCTCTCTAGGAGACCAAGAGATGGTCCAGGAAACCTTGCTGCCCCAAAATACTAAGAAATACGGGCAGAAAGTGACCATCAATGGACAGGTGGTGGAGGCTCTGAGAGACACAGGGGCCAGCGTGACATCTGTCAGGTGTCGGTGGGTGTCTGAAGAGCAAATTGTTCCCCAGGTACTCCGGCCTGTGGTGGCAGCTGACAGTTCAGTGCGCTACTGCAAGTTGGCGAAAGTTCCATTCGAATGGGGAGGAGTCTCCGGTATTCTGGAGATTGTTGTAAGTGATGCCTTGCCTGTAGATTGTCTATTAGGTAATGACCTGGAGAGCTCCCCATGGAAAGAGGTGGAGCACAGGACTCACTTGGAGATGTTGGGTTTGCCTGCGTGGATCTGTGTGTCCACCCGAGCAATGACAGCCAGCGAGGGCGGTCTAGCAGAGCTGGAGCCTGGAACAATGGCCCAGGGACCTGCCAGGAGAAGGAGGGGTAGAGGGCGCGGGAAACCGGCCCCCACTGTTCCCACGGTCCAGGAGGAGGCAGACCCAGAGGGGGATGCCCTGGAACCTACAGGGGAGCAGGTGGCCGAACTAGGGGAATTGCCTGAGCTGTCCCAGTGGCAGCAAGAGGCTGGTCCCTCCAGGGAGGAATTCTGCCAGGCTCAGAAGGAGTGCCCTTCTCTCATTGGTGTGCGGCAGCAGGCTGCAGACCAGGCCGCAGGCCTGGGGTCCAAGGAGCATTTGATCTACTGGGAGGATGACTTACTTTATAGTGAGCCTAAGTTCGCTGAGCCCGGTGCAGCCCGTGTGCTGGTGGTACCGGAGCGCTTCAGGAACTTCCTACTGGGTCTGGCTCATGACGTGCCTCTCGCAGGACATCTGGGGCAAGACAAGACCTATCACAGGCTTGTCACCCATTTCTACTGGCCCCAGATGAAGACACACGTCTCTGCCTTTTGTAAATCTTGCCAGACTTGTCAGGCCAGTGGCAAGAGTGGAGGGAAGCACGTGGCCCCCCTCCAACCCTTTCCCGTGGTGAGCACCCCTTTTGAGCGGGTGGGCATTGACATCGTGGGGCCCCTGGATCCCAAGACAGCCCTAGGCAACAGGTTTATCCTGGTCTTGGTGGACCATGCCACTCGTACCCGGAAGCCCTCCCGCTCAGGACAGTCACCGCCCCAGTGGTGGGCCGTGCCCTGATGGGGATCTTTTCCCGGGTGGGATTTCCCAGGGAGGTCGTCTCAGACCGCGGGACAAACTTCATTTCTAAGTATATGAAGTCCCTGTGGAGTGAGTGTGGGGTGACATACAAATTCACCACTCCTTACCACCCTCAAGGAAATGGTTTGGTTGAGAGATTCAACCGCACATTGAAGGGCATGATTATGGGCCTGGAAGAGCCCATGAGGCGGAAATGGGATGTCTTGTTGCCATGCCTGTTGTTTGCCTACAGGGAGGTGCCTCAGAAATCCTTAGGGTTCAGTCCCTTTGAGTTGCTGTATGGCCACCCTGTCAGAGGACCTCTGACTCTGGTGAAGGAGGGGTGGGAGAAATCCCGTGGGAAAACCCCTCAGGATGTGTTCAGCTATGTGCTGGCCATTCGCAACCAGACCAAGCGCTTCAGGAAGCTCGCTCAAGAGAACCTGGAGGCTAGCCAGGAGGAAATGAAGAGGTGGTATGACCAGAACACTTCTCTGGTTGAGTTCCAACCTGGTCAGAAAGTGTGGGTGATGGCGCCAGTGGAGCCTTGTGCGCTCCGTGACAAGTGGTCTGGGCCATATGAGGTGGTGGAGCGCAAAAGCGAGGTTACCTATTTGGTTAACCTGAAGACTCCCAGGCAGCCCCTGAGAGTGCTACATGTGAACCACCTCAAACCCCACTTTGAGAGGACTGAAGTGACGATGCTCATGGCTACAGATGCTGGAGGGGAGGAGGATAGTGATCCTCTCCCTGACCTCCTGGCAGTCAAGGAGCAAGATGGGTCAGTGGATGGTGTGGTCCTCTCCCCCACCCTGACTCCAGAGCAGCAGGATGACTGTCGCCAAGTCTTGGGTCAGTTCGCCCCCCTGTTCTCCCTGACCCCAGGTGTCACCAAGTGGTGCGTCCACGACGTGGACACTGGAGACAGTCTGCCTGTGAAACAGAAGTTTTACAGAGTGGCTGACAAGGTCAGAGCCAGCATCAAGGAAGAGGTTTCCAAGATGTTGACGCTAGGGGCTATTGAGCCCTCCAGCAGCCCCTGGGCTAGCCCAGTGGTCTTAGTGCCTAAGAAAGCTGCTACCCCCGGTGGCACCCCAGAACTTCGGTTCTGCGTGGACTACCGTGGGCTCAATGCGGTCACAAAGACTGACGCGCACCCCATCCCCAGAGCTGATGAGCTGGTGGATCGGTTAGGAGCGGCCCAGTACCTGAGTACTTTTGATTTGACTTCAGGGTACTGGCAGATTGCCTTAACTGACGGGGCAAAGGAGAGGTCAGCATTTTCAACACCAGAGGGGCACTTCCAGTTCCGTGTCATGCGCTTCGGGTTAAAAAATGTCCTGCCACATTTCAGAGATTGGTCAACCAGGTACTGGCGGGGCTGGAGCAATTCAGCGCAGCCTACCTGGATGACATTGCTGTGTTCAGCTCCACTTGGGAGGAACACCTGCAACACCTCACTGAAGTGTTGAAGGCTCTGCAGAAGGCAGGCCTCACAATCAAGGCCAGTAAATGCCAGATAGGGCAGGGATCGGTGGTGTACTTGGGACACCAGGTGGGGAGCGGCAAGGTGGCGCCCCTACAGGCAAAAATTGATACCATTCTGGCTTGGGAACCCCCCAAGACCCAGACTGAGGTGAGAGCCTTTCTAGGTCTCACCGGGTATTACAGACGGTTTGTCAAAGGTTATGGCACCATTGTGGCCCCTTTGACAGAGCTGACATCTAGGAATCAGCCCAGAAAAGTGAATTGGACTGAGGCCTGTCAAACTGCTTTGGACACCCTCAAAACTGCCATGTGCACAGCACCGGTGCTTAAGGCACCTGACTTTTCCAGTGAGTTCATTGTGCAGACTGACGCTTCAGAGCAAGGCGTGGGAGCAGTGCTCTCACAGATCAATGAGGAGGGACGAGATCAACCAGTGGCTTTCATTAGCCGGAGGCTAATCCCCAGGGAACAAAAATGGAGTGCCATTGAAAGAGAAGCTTTCGCTGTGGTCTGGGCTCTGAAGAAGCTGAGGCCCTACCTGTTTGGGACTCACTTCCGTGTTCAGACCGACCACAGGCCCCTCAGATGGTTAATGCAGATGAGGGGTGAGAATCCAAAATTGTTGAGGTGGTCCATTTCCCTACAGGGGATGGACTTTACGGTGGAGCACCGCCCTGGTACAGAACACGCCAATGCTGACGGTCTGTCCAGATTCTTCCGCCTTAGTGATGAGGACTCCCAAGAGGTTGGGTAGTTCTCCCCACTTTCAGCTGGAGGGGACACGTGTTAGACCTGACACCTTTTGGCGTGGTTCTTCCCCCATCTTTTTGCCTCTGACTCATGTGTTTTGATGCTGTGCTGGATTTCGTTTTTGCTGATTTAGATGCTTTGGACACTCTGCCACTGCTGATCAGTGCCAGAGTGTAAGTGCTCCCTCTGTGAATTGTGATATTGATTGAATATACCTGATTGGCATATTTGTATCACCACGAAGTCCCTAGTAAAGTGCGCTGTGTGTGCCGGGCTGGTGATGACAGATGCTACTAGTGGGCCTGCAGCGCAGATTGCGCCACCCACATGAGTAGCTTTAAAATAGTGACTCAGGCCTGCCAGCGCAGGGCCTGTGTGCAGTCAGTGGACTGCCCTGTCCCCCTGGCCAGTGTCTCCACTGGCTGGGCCTAACCCTTCCCTGTCTGTGCACATCAGCCACCCCTATGGAAGGCTCAAGGTACCCCCCTGGGCAGGGTGCAGTGTATAGCTAAGGTAGAGCATGTACTAGTGCAGGTCACATGCTCTGGTAGTGGGCAGCAGCCATTTTATGTGCTCACTGCTGTAAGGCTCTCTTGCTCCATAGAGTAACATGGAGGAGACTGGCCCCATGTGATGCCAGCCTATCTTCCCATAGGAACAAGATGGGACATAAGTGAAAGATATCCCTAAACTCAGAATTTAATGACACATCTGTTAGTGAAGGGTGTTTTTAAATCCTGTGTTGGAGAATAGCACTTTTAGAAAGTGGCTGTTCTCTTGTCTAAACCTTTCTGTGTGTCTGGGTTTGTGGAATGCCTGCCTGGTCTGGATGTGACAGGGGGGGGCTGCAGAGCCCCGGAGGAGAGGGTCGGAGCCAGCCCGGGGATGAAAGGGCACATCTGCCTGCCTGGGAGGTGGGAGGAAGGAATGCCTGATAAGTGCTGGGCTGCGCTGGCCTGCCTCCCCCTGCTAGCTCCCTCCTGGTGGTCAACTGACACCTCTGGCCCTGAAGCTGACAGGAAGAAGAAAACCAGACACCTCAGTGCTCCGCAACCCCCAGAACTGGTTTAGACTGGACCCAGGGCCTCCATGCACAAAGACTTCAAAGGACTTCAAAGACCTTGAGGGATATAAGGAAAGGACCCCTGACTACAGAAGTCAGATTCTGAAACTCTGCAACCAAGAAGGAACCTCGGCTGGAAGGAGGACGGCTAGAGAACCAAAGGAAGATTGCCTTGCTGTGTGCTCTAAGGGCTGACCTGTTCTACTGTCTAACTGGAAGCTGAGGAGGAGAAAGGGACTTTGCTGAGTGCTGTGACCCTGCCTGCTTGCAACTGCCAAGACTTTGCAGTGTGCTGTGTCTACAATCTTGAATCTCCAAGGGCCTGAGAAGAGCTGGCCCCCTGTCTGCAACGCAGGGACATAAAGGTTGCCCAAGGACTACAAGACCCTGCTGTGCCCCCTGAAGCTGCTGTGTGGCGAGGAGATCGTGAAATCCTGTAGGTTGCCCGATCAGTGCGTGAAGGAGGGGTGTGAGAAATCCCGTGGGAAAACCCCTCAGGATGTGTTCAGCTATGTGCTGGCCATTCGCAACCAGACCAAGCGCTTCAGGAAGCTCGCTCAAGAGAACCTGGAGGCTAGCCAGGAGGAAATGAAGAGGTGGTATGACCAGAACACTTCTCTGGTTGAGTTCCAACCTGGTCAGAAAGTGTGGGTGATGGCGCCAGTGGAGCCTTGTGCGCTCCGTGACAAGTGGTCTGGGCCATATGAGGTGGTGGAGCGCAAAAGCGAGGTTACCTATTTGGTTAACCTGAAGACTCCCAGGCAGCCCCTGAGAGTGCTACATGTGAACCACCTCAAACCCCACTTTGAGAGGACTGAAGTGACGATGCTCATGGCTACAGATGCTGGAGGGGAGGAGGATAGTGATCCTCTCCCTGACCTCCTGGCAGTCAAGGAGCAAGATGGGTCAGTGGATGGTGTGGTCCTCTCCCCCACCCTGACTCCAGAGCAGCAGGATGACTGTCGCCAAGTCTTGGGTCAGTTCGCCCCCCTGTTCTCCCTGACCCCAGGTGTCACCAAGTGGTGCGTCCACGACGTGGACACTGGAGACAGTCTGCCTGTGAAACAGAAGTTTTACAGAGTGGCTGACAAGGTCAGAGCCAGCATCAAGGAAGAGGTTTCCAAGATGTTGACGCTAGGGGCTATTGAGCCCTCCAGCAGCCCCTGGGCTAGCCCAGTGGTCTTAGTGCCTAAGAAAGCTGCTACCCCCGGTGGCACCCCAGAACTTCGGTTCTGCGTGGACTACCGTGGGCTCAATGCGGTCACAAAGACTGACGCGCACCCCATCCCCAGAGCTGATGAGCTGGTGGATCGGTTAGGAGCGGCCCAGTACCTGAGTACTTTTGATTTGACTTCAGGGTACTGGCAGATTGCCTTAACTGACGGGGCAAAGGAGAGGTCAGCATTTTCAACACCAGAGGGGCACTTCCAGTTCCGTGTCATGCCCTTCGGGTTGAAAAATGCCCCGCCACATTTCAGAGATTGGTCAACCAGGTACTGGCGGGGCTGGAGCAATTCAGCGCAGCCTACCTGGATGACATTGCTGTGTTCAGCTCCACTTGGGAGGAACACCTGCAACACCTCACTGAAGTGTTGAAGGCTCTGCAGAAGGCAGGCCTCACAATCAAGGCCAGTAAATGCCAGATAGGGCAGGGATCGGTGGTGTACTTGGGACACCAGGTGGGGAGCGGCAAGGTGGCGCCCCTACAGGCAAAAATTGATACCATTCTGGCTTGGGAACCCCCCAAGACCCAGACTGAGGTGAGAGCCTTTCTAGGTCTCACCGGGTATTACAGACGGTTTGTCAAAGGTTATGGCACCATTGTGGCCCCTTTGACAGAGCTGACATCTAGGAATCAGCCCAGAAAAGTGAATTGGACTGAGGCCTGTCAAACTGCTTTGGACACCCTCAAAACTGCCATGTGCACAGCACCGGTGCTTAAGGCACCTGACTTTTCCAGTGAGTTCATTGTGCAGACTGACGCTTCAGAGCAAGGCGTGGGAGCAGTGCTCTCACAGATCAATGAGGAGGGAGGAGATCAACCAGTGGCTTTCATTAGCCGGAGGCTAATCCCCAGGGAACAAAAATGGAGTGCCATTGAAAGAGAAGCTTTCGCTGTGGTCTGGGCTCTGAAGAAGCTGAGGCCCTACCTGTTTGGGACTCACTTCCGTGTTCAGACCGACCACAGGCCCCTCAGATGGTTAATGCAGATGAGGGGTGAGAATCCAAAATTGTTGAGGTGGTCCATTTCCCTACAGGGGATGGACTTTACGGTGGAGCACCGCCCTGGTACAGAACACGCCAATGCTGACGGTCTGTCCAGATTCTTCCGCCTTAGTGATGAGGACTCCCAAGAGGTTGGGTAGTTCTCCCCACTTTCAGCTGGAGGGGACACGTGTTAGACCTGACACCTTTTGGCGTGGTTCTTCCCCCATCTTTTTGCCTCTGACTCATGTGTTTTGATGCTGTGCTGAATTTCGTTTTTGCTGATTTAGATGCTTTGGACACTCTGCCACTGCTGATCAGTGCCAGAGTGTAAGTGCTCCCTCTGTGAATTGTGATATTGATTGAATATACCTGATTGGCATATTTGTATCACCACGAAGTCCCTAGTAAAGTGCGCTGTGTGTGCCGGGCTGGTGATGACAGATGCTACTAGTGGGCCTGCAGCGCAGATTGCGCCACCCACATGAGTAGCTTTAAAATAGTGACTCAGGCCTGCCAGCGCAGGGCCTGTGTGCAGTCAGTGGACTGCCCTGTCCCCCTGGCCAGTGTCTCCACTGGCTGGGCCTAACCCTTCCCTGTCTGTGCACATCAGCCACCCCTATGGAAGGCTCAAGGTACCCCCCTGGGCAGGGTGCAGTGTATAGCTAAGGTAGAGCATGTACTAGTGCAGGTCACATGCTCTGGTAGTGGGCAGCAGCCATTTTATGTGCTCACTGCTGTAAGGCTCTCTTGCTCCATAGAGTAACATGGAGGAGACTGGCCCCATGTGATGCCAGCCTATCTTCCCATAGGAACAAGATGGGACATAAGTGAAAGATATCCCTAAACTCAGAATTTAATGACACATCTGTTAGTGAAGGGTGTTTTTAAATCCTGTGTTGGAGAATAGCACTTTTAGAAAGTGGCTGTTCTCTTGTCTAAACCTTTCTGTGTGTCTGGGTTTGTGGAATGCCTGCCTGGTCTGGATGTGACAGGGGGGGGGCTGCAGAGCCCCGGAGGAGAGGGTCGGAGCCAGCCCGGGGATGAAAGGGCACATCTGCCTGCCTGGGAGGTGGGAGGAAGGAATGCCTGATAAGTGCTGGGCTGCGCTGGCCTGCCTCCCCCTGCTAGCTCCCTCCTGGTGGTCAACTGACACCTCTGGCCCTGAAGCTGACAGGAAGAAGAAAACCAGACACCTCAGTGCTCCGCAACCCCCAGAACTGGTTTAGACTGGACCCAGGGCCTCCATGCACAAAGACTTCAAAGGACTTCAAAGACCTTGAGGGGTATAAGGAAAGGACCCCTGACTACAGAAGTCAGATTCTGAAACTCTGCAACCAAGAAGGAACCTCGGCTGGAAGGAGGACGGCTAGAGAACCAAAGGAAGATTGCCTTGCTGTGTGCTCTAAGGGCTGACCTGTTCTACTGTCTAACTGGAAGCTGAGGAGGAGAAAGGGACTTTGCTGAGTGCTGTGACCCTGCCTGCTTGCAACTGCCAAGACTTTGCAGTGTGCTGTGTCTACAATCTTGAATCTCCAAGGGCCTGAGAAGAGCTGGCCCCCTGTCTGCAACGCAGGGACATAAAGGTTGCCCAAGGACTACAAGACCCTGCTGTGCCCCCTGAAGCTGCTGTGTGGCGAGGAGATCGTGAAATCCTGTAGGTTGCCCGATCAGTGCGTGGGCTGCTCTCTCATCTGCTTGAGAGCGCCGCGCTGACCCAGCCTGCTGAGGGGCCAAGATCGGCGTGTTCATCGACACGCGTGTGTGTGTGGCAGCCCGGAGACTTGTGGGCCTTCCCAGTGCAAGGCGCACTGAAAACCCTGTGCCGCCAAATCACCACCGCGGCCCGGGGCCAGGAAACCCCCCCCGTAACTTGCTTCGAGGTCCAGGGGGCTGCCGCGGCGAAGAACGAAGCCGCCGCGCTCCCATTGGTGGAGGGAGCCGAGCCCCCTCACTAACGCCGCGACGGGATTGGCCCGTGTGGCGCAGCGTCATCAGCGGGATCGGGCCGTGATTGGCCGAAGGAGAGGAGCGTCATCGTTGGCCTGCCCCGGGAGCCGCACTGCCAGTGGCTGACTCCCGGGTGCTGCGGGAGGCTCGACCCAACGCCGAGACGGGATTGGTTGGTCCCGGCACGGAGAGAAGGAAGAGAGGAGACGACCCCCCAGCGAGAGCCGACCTCGCCGAGGGACTCTGAAGCGTTCCGCACCCCCGGCCAGCCGTCCCCCACCAGGTGAGCAGCACCACCTCCCCCACCGCTCGTTGGATTGTCGAGAGCGGGCGGGAGAGGACAGGGGACCGGCCGGGGTGGGGGCGCGGGAGATCTGCTGTGCGCGAGGCGCCCGAGGCTTAAGAACGCGTGAGCCTGTCCCAGGGGAAAGAAAGAGTCCCCGGGCCTCGCGCAAGGAGCGCATTTGCAGCGCATGAAGCCAACGCATAAGAGCACGCGTGGGCAGAGGGTTCCTTGCTCGTTTTGGAGAGCACATTTTCTTAAAATAAGTCAGTCGTGATTATTTTGGGACCCTGATTCACAAGAGACCTGAGACTATTGTTTTAAATGACAAGAACTTCCTATTTACAAGTACCCGTAAGATAAAATGCTACGTTGTCTAAAGAAGTGATTATCGTGCAACTGCTTCATTTACATGCTGAAACTAGATAAAGCTATATATTTTTATAAAATATACTTACCTGTGTGGTCTCAGTTTGTGGTGGATTGGGGATTATTGTTGTGTTAAGTGCAAATGTTATCCACATTGCCTCTGTTTAGCCTAGACTGCTCGCGCCATGCTACCTAGAGGGTGAGCAGGGGTTATCTCAGAGGGTTATTCCTTCACCCTGACTAGAAGCAAGGGTCCCTACTTGGTCTAAGGTACTTACCTCTGCCAACCAGAGACCCCGGGTTCTAACAATAGTTATATGCTTAAATGGCATGAGGCAGGAATTAGTCAGGTAGGCTGTCTCTTCTCCTCTTTCAGGATCCATTCCTTTGAAGAGCTGAAAAATAAATTTGGATTAGGCTGGCAGGACTTTAAGTACCTCCAAATTAGGGATTTCTTGACACAGAAGACAGGCGGGAGGGGGGGGTTGTTAAAGTTAATTTAGTAAATTCAACAAAAGAGAGGGGGGGACCAAGGAGCCAATAAAGGTCCAGTGTCCATGCTCCTAAACCAAATCTGTTCACAAAAAGAGGACAAAGTTCCTATACCAGGGTGCAAAAGTCACCCACGTATCTGAGTGCAAATAGTCACCCATACATTAAAAACAGGGAAGAATGGGGAAAAGTAATCCTAGGTAAAAAATACCCTGATGGGAGAGGGAAAGACATACTACATCCTCTGCTGCCCTCACACACCCCGGACGATGTCATGCTTCATCATCGGGCAATTTTGCTCCTCGTAGGGCCGGCGCTGCAATTCCCTACGGGTCCCCGAAGGGTCACTTTATCGGAGATCTTTTAGAGGATTAGCCGGATGTTGCATGCAGGTGTGTGGGGAAGGGTAAGGGAGGGTAAATCAATTACGTGCAAACATGATAGTGTGATAAAATCAAGGGTATGGAAGCAGCGACAAGGTTGTCTAGGTAACCCTTGGCAGTTAAAAGTACTGCTTAAAAATGACTGACCCCACAAGGCCCACTATGCCTGGGTGTCACTAGTCAAGGTCAACATGTTTCGCGCCTCTATCGCCCGTAGGTCATTGACGCTTCGTCAGGACCAAAAACAAAGTGAAGTGCACGTGAGTAAAATACATAAAAGTTAAAATGAGAACCCTCTTATCTCATCCAGGGCGGATCAGGAGACCTGTGTCCCCACTATGTGGTTGTAGCTGTTACATTGAAGCTGCTCCTGGATGATACCAAATATTAATTAAAGCTCTCCTCCAGTGGTAAAGGGAATGGACGCCCGCGAAAAGTCGGGCTTTTGCAGAAGGTTCTCTGGAAATATGGAGATAAGGCCACCCCACTCCCCCGCCCATGCTCGAGTCTTGGCATCTATGAACCGAGGCGGGGCCCTTGGAGCGTCGTTGTGGTCCTGTAATTGATTTAAATTGGTGGACAGAAGGGCCTTGGCTTCCTCTCCCAGAGTTAAAGCATGCTGATGAGTGGGCGGGATGACCCTGCTCCCTGTTGGCTTCCCCTGTCGCTCTCTCCACGCTGCTCCCCTGTGACCCCATCATGTATGTGAGAATGCACACCCCTGCGCAGTCACAGCTCGAGCAGCGTGCGTCATCACGCGGACGGATACTGCTGGAATGGAGTTAATTTAGTAGACACACTATTATCTGCACAAGGAGTACGATTGGGGGCATTTACTTGCACATTATTGCTATGTTTCCAGATGATATGGAAGAAGTCTCGCAGAAATGGCTAGAGAAAGCAGAAATATCTAATAATGAGTTTAATTATGCTTATGAAACGTCGCAAACAATCTTAATGTCACCCAAACTCCAAGCACAATTTTTTAAAACATATTTCTTTTTATATTATACTCCGGATAGAATAGCAAATTGGGGAGCCAGTATGAGTACATGCTGCCCTAGATGTATGCTTTATAATGCTGATTGCATACATATTTTCTCTACCTGTGAGGGACTAAAATCTGTCAAACAAGAAATAGAGAAATTTCTATCCATAATTTTGCACAATAAAATTGCACTATCCAATGGGGTCATTCTATTGGGGGCAGCAGACCCCGGAAACACTAATATAAGCGGTGGACTCATCTTTATTGCAATGGCAGTCTTTAGGCTTTGCATTGCCTCAGCATGGCGGGATACTACTGCCCCCACATTCCAACAATGGTTAGCCAGATTTCTTGCCATCGCAAACGTCGAAATTGCCATCTATAAAAGTAAGGGCAGTAAACTATGGAAAAGAGGTCTAAAAATCTGGTCCCCCCTAATAGCTTGGTGCCAAACTTTAGGTTATATAGAGTGAGCTCTAGGCTTAAAGTGTAATCAGATGTAGGCATTGTAAGATAGGTATTTTTCTTGTTTTTTTCTGGTATTTATATTAAATTGCTCGCTGTATCTTATCATGTATCACATCATGTAGTTTTTGTATATCTTGTATATTCTACCTTTTTGTGTTAATTATGGTGCTTCTTGTTGTATAACGGCATACATACCTGTCTGTCCAGGAGGGAGGGGGTGGGGGAGGAGAAAAAGCAGTTTTGCTGGAAAAAATCTGAATAATGATATTTAAAAAAAAGGACATTCTAAAGAGATTTTGGAGTAGACACCTTACCCACAGCTTGCCGTGCCATGCTTCATCATAGGCACCTATCCATGCCCCAGGTAGGTGAATAACTCAGTGGCGGACACATCCAATCATGAAAGTTCTTATAGAAATCACAACTGGATAATAGCCAGAATCCAGGTAAATATAGATATCTTATGGTATGCCCAAGTGATTTTCTTTTAAGTATTGAGTACCTTAGATATGGTTAAAATAAAAACATGATGGGTGTCTGATGGGTAATCATGACTCATCCACCCTTACAATGCCAACATGTTTTGGCCTTTTTCAAAAACCCATACCGGTCTGAGACCTTCATCAGGGCTTCGTTTGGTGGCTGGCAGATGGGTCCGATTCTAGGTGAATCCGCAGGCACATGTGTGTCTACAGGGGAGTCTCTTCCAGATCTACAGGTAAAGTATCAGAACCACTCATTCTTTCTGCATGGCATGATTAGGCAGGAATGCGAAAAGCCCCGACCAAGGTCCTAGACCACCTGCTTCATACCACTTTGCATAAAATTCTAATAATAACCCCCGCCCCAGGAAAGAGGAGGGAAGAGACACGCTAGAGATATCGAATGCTTTTATCTATCAGTACACTCTGTATTGCAGCTTGTTAATTGCCCTCGTAAGGGTCTCCAATTCTAATTTTTACGTTGTTCTCAGTCATACTTAGTTTGCTTCTATTTTTAAACACAGGCTCCTCTTACCTGCTAGATTCTGCACTTTTCTTTTGGTCGCGTTCCTCCCTGGTCCACCGGGGGTTTTCCCGTTTGTGTGGAGGGAGTCTACGCTATGGCGGGAGTGACCTGGGGCACTTCTGGTGGAAACAGGAATTGAGGTTAGCAGTCTAGCTGCCTACCTCACCATTTTAATTGGTGCATGGCACGACGCGCAGAGGACGCGGGGAGCGGGCGCGCCACTGGCGCACAGAAGGCACCCCAAAGGCAAGCCTGTCTGCACCCGTCCGCGCCTGTACGTCACCAGGATCCCTGCCTGTTTTGCCCCTAACCTAGATAAAAGAACTGGTAACTTATGTACTTATACAATCAACAAACTTTTAAAAATTAGACAAAGCCACTCTAACATTTGCAGACATTTGGTAGACGCTGCACTTACTATCACCATGGTTTTGGAAGGCCCTTTTTCATGTAGGTCCTCCAGATTCCAGAGTATGGGACTGGAACAATTGCAGATTAAAACTATGATACCCGACTTGGGTAATAGCCACCCCCACCGCTCCAATGAGCTGGATCCCTCTCCCCAGATCCCTCTGGACAATGAAGGCTGGAACTGCCTTTTGAGCAATGTTAGATCATTGCCCAAACACGCAGTTAACATCTGGGATCTGTTCTCTTCCAAACGCCCCCATATTGGGTTTCGGACAGAAACCTGGACTAAACCCAGTTCCAACTCTGCAATTGCGGTGGCACTCCCAGAAGGCTATCATATTCAAAAACTGGACTGACCAAGCAGGGTGGGGAAGGCATTGCTATCATTTATGAAGACTCTATTAAAATCCCCATATTAGATCAATTAAGCAATGATACACTGGAAATTTCAGTCTTTAGAATTGACCTACACTCGCAACATAGTTGGAAAGGTGCTCTTGTATATCGGTCCCCGGGCCCACTTTCAAGCTTCTCACTCCAACTTATGGAACTTATCTCTCTGCATGTTATTTCAACTAGAAAATTCCTGCTTCTAGGAGATTTTAATGTTCACAGTGAAAGCTCTGCTAATCAAGATGCCTCCACACTTCTGGCAGACCTTGCCACACTTGAGCTAATCAAGATAAACAACAGCCCCACTCATTCCGCAGGGCACACGTTAGATCTAATTTTAACCACCTTCCCTGACATTCCCCTTGGAGCAACTTGCCCTCTGACATGAACAGACCATTCATTGATTGAGTTCCAAATTAGAGGTCCCAGGACTCATGTTGTCCCCAATTCACACTCTGCTGGGGTGTAAGTTTATGCCACTGTCTATACCACCTCACAGTTTCAGGATATAATTCAAGCACTTCAGAACCCTGACTCAGACAGTGTGGAGGAAGCCTGGCCTGTTTTAATGCTATTATGAAAACCACTGTTGACCACTTAGCCCCCTTGAAACAGTGCCCACGTTCTATCAGACGCCCCCAGACAGCATGGTTTTCTCCTAACCTCTGGACAGAAAAGAGTCACTGTAATAAATTGGAACAGCACTGGCGCCACTCACATAATATAGAGGATAAAGAAAGATATAAACAGGCGCTGGTTCAATACCATAAAAATATAAAAACCTGCTTGCAAAATGCATATTGCGTTGCCACTTGAACAGGCAGGGAATACCCCATGAACCCTGTACCAGATCTTAAAATCTTGTACTAATCCTAAGGCTTGCGACAATGAAGATGCCCCATCTTAAACCTTATGTGACAATTTAGCAAATCATTTCACTCAGAAAAGTTTATTTATTTATCTTAAAATTATTGCAGCTGGTAGTACCCAGAAAGACCCTAAGATAGACTATCCGATGACCACTTCAAATATTCAGACATTGGATAACTTCCCTGCACTCACGCTGAAAAGGTAGAGTCACTACTAAAGATAGTTAAATCTGGTTTTCCACTAGATATTACGGCTAAGACAACCTCCCTGCTCTCCAAGCAACTTGCTGCCCCCATCTGCTCAATTCTCAACTGCTCTATGAAGGAAGGCAGTCTTCCCCATGAGTGGGAGACGGCGCAAATAATTACCATCCAAAAAAATCTTAAAGCAACCATGGAAGACTTATTCAACTATCGCCCCATCTCGCTGCTTCCTCTCCAGAGCAAGCTCTTGGAAAAGCATATTAATAAACATCTGTATGAATTCTTCAAAACCTCGAACTGTCTTGATCCCTCTCAGTCGGGCTTTCGACTTAGACACAGTACAGAGTCTGCTTTGGTTGCAGTAACTGATAACATCCGAATATCATTGGACAACGGCCAAGCAGTGCTTCTTGTACTGCTTGACTTATCTGCAGCCTTCAACACCATCTCTCACCAGAGTCTGCTCAGGAGACTTAGGGACATTGACCTCCAAGTTAATGCTCTAAATGGATGCCGAATTTCTTGTCTAATAGAACTCAGACCATTAATTTGGGCTCTTTCCGCTCTAAAACCACAAGACTGACCAAGGGAGTACCTCAGGGCTCTTGTTTAAGCCCTACCTTATTCAACATTTATGTTAATCCCTTAGTGGGATTACTGAGAAATTTAGGATGTATTCCAATCTCTTATGTTGATGATACTCAGCTACTACTTTCCTTTGATAAAAACAATCCTAATGTTAAGGCCACTTTTTCGGAGAGTATGATAGTCATCGCTGACTGGATGAGGGATAACTTCCTCCAGCTTAATGCAGGGAAATCAGATATCATGCTGTTTGGAGATGCAGTGGTGAGGTGATCCCCAAGATGGTGGGCAGAGGAACTGGGTTCCGCTCCAATTCCAAAACAGGTGGTTAAAAAGCTGGGAGTCAATATGGATCAGAAACTAACACTAAGGGAGCTTGTCACAACAACTGCTGGGGCATGCTTCCACATACTTAGTCTTCTCCGAAGAGTATTCCCTCTTTTACCTTCAACCACGTGGAAAACTCTGATCCAGGCATTAGTGTTAAACCACCTGGATTACTACAATGCCCTGCTGATCTCAGCCAATGAAGTCTCTTTAAATAGATTGCAGGTAGTCCAGAAAACCATGGCTCGTTTAGTTTCCAAGGACCCTCTCCGAACGGCCTCCCTCCCCCTTTTGCAACAATTGCATTGGCTTCCAGTGCGGAAGCGGATAAGATTTAAAATCTGCTGCATTGTTCACAAATCTCCAAATGGCCTAGGTCCCAGTTATCTATCAGACACAAAATATCTGACACCTAGGCCCCTCCGATCAGGGTCTAAATCTCTTCTTCACACTCCACGCTACAAACAATCTTGCTTAGGTGGTAAAGCTTTCTCCCACCTAGCCCCTTACTACTGGAACCAAATCCCCATCCACCTGCGTCAATGCCCAGACTACTTGAAGTTCAGAAGGCTGCTACAAACCACACTGTTCTGACTCACTTCTATTCTTGGTTGGCTGTAGTAGTTATAGCACAGAGATAATAAATATAAAATATAAAATATATCAAATTAAATGTATTTAGCCTTCAGTTTCCAGTAGGAAATGCTGGCTTCCTTGGTTGCACCTGAAAATGGCACAGAACTGGTTAATGGGCAGCTACTTGGTGTTCAAACATGGACCGCTTAATTGAGAATCAGGGGAAAGCTTGTCTGCACTGCAGACATAGCGAGAACCAGCACAGCAAGAATGACAGTATTGACAGTAGTGAAGCAGGTGTAAGGACGTGTGAGGATGACATGATAATATTCCATCAACAACAGCATAGATATGATCTTGACTAGTGCCTCACTGTTCCGAAGAAAATGGTGATCGGGCATGTGGTCCAACTATTACCCGGCATAGGCTGAGCCAGAACATTGGCTGGAGGGCTCAGATCCCTGAATGAATATTCCCATCCAATAGGTGAGCCCGATCCCTTTGTGATGATGACAGTGACAGCTCTAATGGCCTCGCTTATGTCCAGCCTGATTCCCTCCTAATAATGCATCAGTATCACAGCCCTGGAGCAGAAAGTTGAATTACCATTTATGTACTTTTGTCCACAACATATATTTCAATTGTTACTAGATAATTGCCCTAATTCTGAGAAAACGCATGAATTCAGGAAAGAACTGCAAACGGTTTCTGAACGTTATAATCCTGGGATAGAGAAGCAGATAATTGTTGATAATCACATTCAACCAGCCACAGCAATCATTTGTGTTGATTTGGTTTAGTTAACACTAGACCACTGCTTTTAGCTCCTGGTGTCAGCAAATGTCATAATTTGAAAATAGTTTAATGATATTTGCAACTACAGATTCATGTCCCTCCTATGCAGATAAACACTTTTAACAGACAGCGGGTGCAAAGGGGGAAACAAAAACCTCGTACGGGGCCAGAATAAACCCAGAAACATTTCTTAGAGTTATGTCCAAGTGCTTTCCTGATGTTGATCACAAGTCGGAGATAGCTATAAACTGTCACTACGATTTCGTCCGATGCAAGACATTGAAGGAAGTAAAGTGCCTGTGTGCATTGTCTTTTGGAGTGTTTAATCAAGAGGGATTTGATAGTGCAAAATCTGGGTTTGGAATGAAAACGACAGAAGAACAATTATGTGTAAAGTGCTTTGTGAGGAGGCCTGGTCATAGGCGCACAGATCAAGATTGTGCTCCCAATTGTCCCAAGCGACCCTTGACCTTTCTGGTAGGTCGCTCCCCACCACACAGCTCCGCCAGTGTGTCCTGACCCTGCCCCAGCAGCCGCTGCTGTAGAAGTTGAGGCCCTCCTCCACCCGCAGGCTACCACCTGGTGGCCAGTGGTAGGCCTTAGGTTTGTATCACTGTCGCTGTCTGTCTGTCTGTCTTCCCTGTACTGCCCATACTGTCTTCTGGTGTCTGTGACCGTTGTTGCCTGTCTACCCCCTGTGTATGCATTCTTATCTGTGCCCGTTCTCTTGCCTTCTGTTCCCTGATTGTGCTCGTTTTCTTGCCTTCTGCTCCCCTAATTGCACTCGTTTTTCTTGCCTCTGCTCCCCTGATTGTACCCGTTTTTCGTGCCTTCTGCTCCCCTGATTGCACTCGTTTTTCTCGCTCTCTACTCCCATGATTGTACTCGTTTTTCTTGCCTCTACTCCCCTTTGTGCCTCTATGCCACTCGCTTCCCCCCGTTTTTTGTGACCTTTTCTGCCCCTTCTTGTGACCTTTCTGCCTCTGTGCCACTCGTTTCCCCCCGTTTTTTGTGACCTTTCTGCCCTTTCTTGTAACCTTTCTACCTCTGTGCCACTCTTTCCCCCGTTTTCTGTGACCTTCTCTGCCCTTTCTTGTGACCTTTCTGCCTCTGTGCCACTCGTTTCCTCACGTTTATTGTGACCTTTCTGCCCTTTCTTGTGACCTTTCTGCCTCTGTGCCACTCGTTTCTCCCCGTTTTTGTGACCTTTTCTGCCCTTTCTTGTGACCTTTGTGCCTCTGTGCCTCTCGTTTCCCCCTGTTTTTTCTGACCTTTCTGCGCTTTTTTGTAACCTTTGACCCTGCTTGCAGGCAGGTCGCCCCCACGCCGCTACTCGTCACCCGACTGCCTGGTTCCTGCCTCCTTGCTGCCTCCTTGTTTCCTGAGTTTTTCATCCCCTCTGCCCTGTGCACCAGGCCCCCCCGCCGCTCCCGATCCTACCCTTTCCAGCTGCTGCATCCCTGCGTCCCCGCCCCCCCTGCACACCCATTCGCCTCCCCGCTCTCACCTCCCAGCTGCTTCTCCCTCCCAAGTCACCTCATATGCAGACCGAGAAGCAGCCGCGCAGCAGATGCGCGCAGCAGGCGTGCCACTGGCGTGCCCTCCCATCCGCGCCTGGACAGCGCCCAGCGCCAGAACCCCTGGACCCCGCGAACGCCACGACACCAGAATCCACTACGACGCCAGCACCCTCCACACACTCAACGCCAGCCGAAACCACACCTGGTTCCAGGCCGCCCCGAAACGGACCCACAGACCCTTCTCCTGCCACACCTGCAGCTTCACCTGCGACAGAACCACCAAACCCCCAAGGACTGGACCCAACCACCTCCGCTGCATACTCGACACCCGCTCCGCACGCAAACACGCCGTCGAGCTCTGGGATCTGCTCAACACCTCTGCCCCAAATGTTGCCTTCCTGACCGAGACCTGGTGGAATGACTCCTTGGCGCCCGACATCGCCATAGCCATCCCGAACGGCTACAAGATCACCCGCAGAGATCGTGCCAACGGAATCGGAGGAGGAAAAGCCATCGTCCACAAGTCCACCCTCAAGGTCGCCACCCACGCAGACAACACCCTCAACACCGCCGAACACCTGCACTTCCGGATCCACACCGACCCCAACACCACCCTCAGAGGAACACTCATCTACAGACCCCCTGGGCTAAGTTCAGCGACTCCATCGCCGACCTCGCCAGCAGCCACGCACTCGCCTCCACGGACGACATCTTCCTCGGGGACCTGAACTTCCACCTCGAGAACAACAACAACGCCAACTCCGCCACCCTGATTGACAACCTCGCCAACCTGGGCCTCAGACAACTCGTCGCCGCACCCACCCACGCCGCCGGCCACACGCTGGATCCCATCTTCTCCACAGGCTCCCACGTCGCCTTCGACCACACCACCAAACTCCACTGGACTGACCACCGCTGCATCCATTTCACCTTCAAGAAACCAATCACTCACCACCGCACCCAACAGCTGCCTCACCGCTGCTGGAGCAAAGTCACCGAAGACTAGCTGATCACCTCCCTCGCCAAGAACCCACCCACCGACCCCACCAAGACAGACGCCGCAGCCCGAAACCTCAGACAGTGGATCGATGACTGCGCCAACACCCTCGCCCTGCTCAAGAAACCCTCTAACAGCCACGCCAGCAAGAGAGCCACCTGGTTCACCGACGAGCTCCAGACCGCCAAACGCGCATGCCGGAAACTGGAGAAGACATGGCTCCACGAACGCACACCGGACAACCACGCTGCCCACAAGGACGCCACCCGCAGACACCACATCAGATTAGCCAAGAGATCCTCCTTCAAAGATCGCTTGGATAACAACGCACACAACAGCAAAGAGCTCTTCAGCATCGTAAAGGAACTCTCCAACCCCAGCGCCAATGCCAACGACATCCCGCCCTCACAAGAACTGTGCGACTCACTAGCCATCTTCTTCCACCGCAAGATCGCTGACATCCTCGACAGCTTCAACACCACGGCGGCCCCGACTACGCCAGACTCCACCTCCCCTGTGAACACCACCAGCGCCAACCGCCTGACCTCCTGGTCCAACGTCAAAAATGACGAGACACGCGATGCATGTTGAGGCAAGATGGCGGCCGCTAGTGTGGCTGTGTGAGGTGCTCCACCGTATCCCCGTTCGAGTTCCCTGCCATTGGTGAGTTTCCCTACCTTTCAGACTGTGGGTTGATGGCTTTTTACACGATTCTACACTGGCCTCACGGATTCTTGAGCGAGGTCACAACGTCTTTGGTGGAACGTCGGTGATTTCAGCGGCTCTAGCTGTGTGATTGTCTGCGTATTGCTCCGAGCCGACGCCGAGCCGACGCCCGCTCGGATCCCGCCCCGACACTGGGCTGGGCTGGGCTGGGACATTCTGCCTGCCGCGCTGGTATTGACATATTGTTGAAGAACTGCAGGATTACAGAGCTTAGTTTGGTTTGTTTGCCGAACTAAGCGAAAAGATTTAATTGAGGGAAGAAAAAAGGGAACGCTGTTGCTACTTTGTTGCCACTGCGTGGCTACTCTGCTGTAACTGTTTGCCTAAACAAATTTCGGAAGTCGGAATTTTCGTGGTGATACATTACAATACGACCAAATCAAGGTGAGAGCGGGACATTTGTTTCTAAGGCTACTGCTGGCTCTACTAAACTTTAGCAAATATAAGGATTTAAACTGAACAGCGACTTGCTTTATAGTATCTGTGATGGCGCCGAAGGGAAGGGGAAATGTGAAGAACAAAGGCGGGGGAGTGACTAAAACATTGGTGGGGACCCCCACAAGGAGTGCAACTGCTGGGGGAAATGGCAACGGAGCTAAAACGAGAGGAGCCGCCTCTAAGCTCAATGTCTCCGAGGTAGACAGCCGCTCGACTCGGGGGATCACAGATGTTGGTGCAGCTGGAAAGACTAACGGTCTAAGTGCAAAAGCGCAGCCCCTTTTACAGTCACAAGTACGAACTCGACAAACTGGGCAAGGAGCTTTAGGAGATTTACAAACTAATTATAGAGACTCAGTAGCCCATCAATCACAAGAGACACCAGCTAAACAAAAAACAGTTGCAGTTGCAGCTATTTTTGATAAAAGACGGGGGACAAGGCTGAAAGAAAACTTGGAGTTGAATAGTGAGATGACTAATGAGTCTATGGACAGAAATGATGTAGCTGGAGCTGTTAGTAAAGAGAACACATTTGAGATAAATATGAGGCAGGATCAGGCAGAAGCAATTACCCCTGTAGTAGGGGATGAAGATGTGGCTTCCCAGCCTAGCTCAAAAGTGGCGTTGGATAATGATAAAGATCTTGAATTGGAGGCTGAAGGGAAATTCTACTCTATGTCAGACTTAACAACTTTATCCGACAAAGAGCAAGAATTGGATAGTGCCAGTAATCTTGGGGACTGGGGGGACCTCCCGGATTATGAAGAAAGAGAGGATCCGGAACAGTTTCAGACCCAGGATACAGTGAGGAAGATGAAGGAAATCAGCGAAGCAGAACAGCGTGATCAACTACAGCCATTTGTTCAGATTAACTTGGATGAAGAGCTGGAAGAGGAGGCAATTACACTCGGTCTTATCTATAAGACAATTATGACCCATCGTAGTGAGACAAAAATGGAGGGCTTGCGAACGCAAGGTGCCGTAAGGAAATTACAGAACAATGTACGGCGTTTAATAAAAACCTGCGCGGAAGTCACATCACGTGTGGTGGAAGTAGAGGAGAGAGTGTCCTCTGTAGAAGATACTTTGGTGAAGCAACAATCTGTGGTAGAGTCTCTACAGAATGCGAAAACTGATGTGGACTGGAAGCTCACGGATTTAGAAAATCGATCACGCCGTAATAATTTGCGGATTTTAGGGATAGCAGAAACAAGAGAGGGGGCAGACCCTCGCAAGTTTATTGTTCAGTTGTTCAAAGAGGCATTTCCAGAACTAACTACTTGGAACTGGGAAAGGGAGGTAATTCGGGCTCACAAATTTCCGTTTGCAGTACGACAGCGTGCGAGAGATAGACAGGGTGATCAAAGTCTATACCCAAGGGCGATATTGATTTGTTTGAATAATTATTTGTTGCGAGAAGCCTTATATGATTTCGCCCGACCTGGGAAAAAACGCACTGGTTTGGGGTGTGAGTTTTTCGTACGCCCGGACTTTTGTCCAACAACTGTTAACGAACGACGGCAAATGCAGAAACTATTCACTCCCTTTCAAGCAGCAGGAGCCCAGGTTTTTTTGCTCAATCCCTCCAAATTGAAGGTTATCTTTAATGGGCAGATAAGGTATTTTACATCTAGTCGGCTGGCTCAGGACTACTTGTCTGATCTCAAAAAGAAGGAGGGATGAAGTATATGTTTATTGTTAAAAAAAAAAAAACTCTCTAAGCGGAGAAGATGATTATTTAGTTCCGGCATTATGATTATATGAATCTCGGGTGGCGGGCAGGGTTAATCACAATGATTTATTATTGATTGAATGTCAATGAGTGTATCTCTCTTTATGCAAAAGTATTGGTTGATGTGTTACATAAACAAAAAGGAGTAGTTGGCCCCTAGGAGACAATGATGTTAATTGTATCTGTTTATTTTCCTATAGATCTTAGGGGTCTGTGATTAAGAATGGTTTAATACCGATATTAGCAATTAGACGCTAATTATATTTGAGAAGCAGGGTAAGAGAGTACCATATGTAGTGAATTCGTTGGGGTGGGGAACGGCTGTTGCATCTCAACATCACTGAGGACAATGTCCTTAAGCCTCATATCTGGGTGGTGGTGGGGGTGTGGGGGATGTGGGGGGCGAGTTGCAAGGTGCGGTGTGGGGTGGGGGGGAAGTGGGGTAGCTAAAAAAAATTAGACTATTTTTGCGGAATTGGTAATACATTTTCTTTTTTTTGGCAGGCAGGCATTATTGTACATTGTATAGGCTGAGGGAATTTCATCTGGGTTCTGTTTTCTCTTTTAGTGCTTAGATGGGGCAGGATAAAATAGCTATTGGCACTTGGAATATTTGTGGCCTAAATGATGCCAAAAAGCGGGCTCTTTTTCGTAAAATTGTTGATTTTATGCATGTAGATATACTTTGTATACAGGAAACACATATTCCATGGGGGAAGCGGGAATGTTTAAAGCTGCCTGGGTTTGAGAAATTAGCCTGCTCTAAACAGACATCTATGATTAGAGGGGTCGCTATATACGCAAAGGGCGTCCTGGGTAAATGCAAAAGGACATTGGTCGATAAAATGGGTAGGTGGGCTATAGTGGAACTCTGCATTGGTGGGAAATTGTTAACAATTTGCAACGTGTATGGATCAAATTTAGATGACCCTAATGTGTTTGAATATTTAGACGTTGAGTTGGCAGCATGGCCGAGCCCATTACTCCTCTGTGGGGATATGAACATTAATATGCCAAGCAATGTGGACTTCACGAATGTCAGTAATTATGTGGGTAGAAAATCAAAAGTGTTTAAAGCTCTTCAGGCTCTTCTTCAGGAGCATGGTCTTATAGACTTCTGGTATCTGCATAAGAGAACAGAAGATGGCTTTACGTTCTATTACATACCTCATAAGAAGAGCGTGAGGTTAGATTTTGTTTTTCTGTCTAAACAGGTGGCAGCTGTTAGCATTATTTTTAGCTTACCACGACTTCTCTCGGACCACAATCCACTGATTGATGAATGTCCTTGGCCACGAGTTAGAAAACCACTTAGAGATTGGACCTTTGATAAGAAACTTTTATTTGATGAGGGGTATCGCTCACATATTAAAAAATGGGTAGTCGAATTTTTGAATATTAATAGAGGTTCTGCTACAGATCAAGTGGTCTGGGACACAATGAAAGCAGGGCTATGGGGTGAGACTAAACGTTTTTCTTCTTACAGGCGGAAATTAGAACAAGAACGGATGTGCAATGGCATCAGAGAGCTTCAAGATGCCGAAGTAGCATTGACTTTAAATATCAAGGATGGGAATGATATAGCTCCCTGCTTACGAAAGGTGGCGATTCTCAGGGCTGTGCTGCTGGAGCCTCTTGGACAGGACCTTGTGTTAAAATTTTTACAATATCGTACAGAAATGTTTGAGTTCGGGGAGAACTCTGGCAGAGTTCTGGCTAAGAGACTCCGTCAGCGGAGCATTCAGAGTCAGGTGGTGAAAATTGAAGATGAACATGGAATAGTACATGAAATACAGGAAAAGGTCAATGAAGTTTTTCTAAGATTTTATTCCTCCTTATACAGTGAAGATACCATTCGGTTAAACATCGAGAGAGCTGCCGAAGTCTTTTTAGCAGATCTTGAGACTGTCACTATCTCTCCTGAACAGGCCGAGCATTTGGCCACCCCCATTCAATGGGAGGAGGTCGAGACTGCAGTAAAATCGCTGGCCAACGGTAAGGCTTGTGGACCAGACGCAGTGCCATTGGAGTTCTACAAGGTGTTCTTACCCGAGATTGGCCAGGTCTTCTTGGAAGTATTAAGAGCAGCCCAGAGGGGTATAGCACCAGAATCATGGAAAAATACAATCATTGTCTTGCTTAAAATAAAAGATAAACCTGAGTTATTACCATCATCATTTCGGCCTATTTCTTTAATTAATAGTGATTCTAAAATATATTCAAAAATAATGGCAGGTCGACTTGCACAGGTGATTACCCCTCTGGTCTCCGTATTCCAGCATGGATTTATACCTGGCCGAGACACTGCTGACCATGTTAGACGCTCCATAGCATTATTAGACTGGGCTCAAGTCACAAACTCACCCCTCGGGTTGATCCTGTTGGACGCCGAGAAGGCGTTCGACAGGGTCTCCTGGGGGTTTATGTGGGCTGTCCTGAAGTGGAAGAGATTCCCGAAGGAATGTATACAGGCGATTCGTGTGATGTATATTTCCCCAAGTGCTCAACTCCGTATCTCCGGCCAGCAGAATCGTCTTTTTTCTATCACTAGGGGCACGCGACAGGGGTGTCCCTGTTCTCCCCTGTTGTTTGCCCTGTATATTGACCCCTTTCTTTCTAAAATTATGGCTAACCCGCGTATAAAACCCATAACAGTCAGTAATATGTCTTATAATCTGCTAGCGTATGCAGATGATATAGTGGTTATAACATCTGAAGTCCCGTCTGCTTTCAGTGAACTCAAGCAATTGGCAGGGCATTTTGGGGCAGTGTCGGGCTACAAGCTCAATGTTTCAAAGACGCAGGTGGTTCAGACACCTGGTATGGCTATTTCAGATGCCCCAGTGGTTCCTGATGCCATGTATTTAGGGGTGCGTATAACTTCTGCAGTAGATACTATATCTGATTTAAATATTCTACCGGTTATAGATGAAGCCAATACAAAACTGGAAAGACTGGATAGCTTGCATCTATCCTTATATGGGCGATGCAGTGTTATTAAAATGTTAATTTTACCTACGTTTTTATATCTGTTTAGGACTATTCCTCTTTTGTTCTCTCAAACAAGTTTGGTAAAGGCAGATAGAGTCTGCTACAGATTTCTGTGGGGGTATAGGCGCTCACGCAGAGCAGCCAAGTGGATGTGCCTTCCTAGAGATCGAGGGAGCTGGGTGGTTCCAAATCTTGCTATGTATTATTGGGCTGCAATGTTGCAGGTAATGGGAGTATTGTTATGTGGAGATAAAGTGAGCATACCCATATGTAACACCCCCACTCTCTATGAGATTGGGCTTGGTTCCGCCGCAAAAGGTATCTTACTTGAAGTCCTTTAACCTAGCTACTACAAGAGAAACTGCTTTAAGGTCTTGTTAGCTGCATATACTATCTGGCGAATGATTAGGAGGAAACTAACTATTCCAAATATGAATTTATATACGCCTTTTAAAGTTGCTCGAATATTTCCCAGCGTCTTCCAGGATCACGTTATGTATAGATGGCAAAGTAAAGGTATCCATGGGTTGGGCGATATCGTCAAGGATGGTGCGGTCCTATCATATATTGAAATAAGGGATAAATTTCAGTTATTTCCACGTGACTTCTTTAAGTACTTGCAGATTCAAAGTTTTATTCAAAAATATTTGAAGACAAATCCTTGCATTTTGGAGAAAGTGCCAGTTATCGAGCTGATAAAAAAGAGAAGTAGAATAGGCATACTGTATCAATATATTTTATCAACACTTCCGGATGACCTGATTGCCCAAAATGCCAAGTGGGAAGCGAAATTAGGTAGGGCAGGCATTGATTTAACCTCGGTAATAGAATTTGCTAGTCAGGTTATAGTCTCAGGTTCGCTTAAAACTCAAAGTTATATGTCAATGCTGGACTTATATTATACGCCTGCTAAGATTGCAAAATGGGGGGGCCACAAAAGGTAATACATGTGCACGATGCGGGCTGCTGGCAGCTGATACAACACATATGTTTTATTTCTGCCCATCGCTTCGTGCCTTTCTAGATGAAATTGAGCATTTTATTAACAGTATACTTAAGATTCGATGTACAATAACACCGGCACTTGTGATATTAGGGGCTGAGGAAGGTAATATATTAGATGGCGGTAACACCTTTAATGAATCAGCTTTCATATTTATTGCTATGTCACAGGTTCGCTTGTGCATCACTTCTCAGTGGCTTTCTCCGGAAGCCCCCACATTTGTACAGTGCCGGGCAAGATTGTTAGCTGTACATCGTTTAGAATTTTCTGTATTTTCTTGTAAAGTTGGGAGACGGCGACAACTTGCAACCCGAATCTGGGCGCCTCTGGCGGAATGGATTGGATAAGAAAATAGCATTTTAGTACTAGTATCTCTTTTTTCTTCTTCAGTGTCCGGTGTGTTCTCCTCAGTCTTAATCGATACGGATTGATAGGAATGTATCTGTGTTATCATTTGTCTAATTTGACCATTTATTGTTTATTCTAATTTTATGAACTTTGTATAACCAATTCTGCTGTTTAAATTGTAAATTGGAACTGTTCAAATGCTTGGTCTCAATAAAACAAAATAAAAATAAAAAAAACAATGACGAGACACGCAAGGTCATGAACTCCATTCACTCAGGATCTCCATCTGACCCGTGCCCACACCACGTATTCAACAAAGCAGACGCAGCCATCGCACCCCAACTACGGAAGGTCATCAACATCTCCTTCGAAACAGCGACATTCCCGGAAAGCTGGAAGCACGCCGAAATCAACGCCCTCCTCATGAAGCCCAAAGCGGACCCCAAGGACCTCAAGAACTTCCAGCCCATCTCCCTGCTCCCGGTTGCGGCAAAGGACATAGAGAAAATCGTCAACATGCAACTGGCCTGCCACTTCGAAGACAACAACATCTTGGACCCGTCCCAGTCCGGATTCAGACGAAACCACAGCACGAGACAGCCCTCATCGCCGCCATGATGGACGACATCAGGTGCCACCTAGACAACGGCAAAACATCAGCCCTCATCCTCCTGGACCTGTCAGCCGCCTTCGACACGGACTGCCATCGCACTCTAAAGACACGCCTCCTAGAAGCCGGAATCCAAGAGAAGGCTCTTGACTGGACCACCTCCTTCCTCTCCGGCAGAACCCAGAGCGTCCGCCTCCCACCCTTCCGATCCGAAGCCACCGACATCATCTGTGGCGTCCCCCAGGGCTCATCCCTCAGTTCAACAGTGTTCAACGTCTACATGGCCCCCCTCGCACAAGTGGTCCACCATCACGACCTCAGCATCATCTCCTACGCTGACGACACCCAGCTCATCCTCTCCCTCACCAAGGACCCGCACACCGCCAAAACCAACCTTCACGAGGGAATGAAGGCCGTCGCCGATTGGATGAGGAGCAGCCGTCTGAAGCTGAACTCAGACAAGACGGAGGTCCTCATCCTCGGACCCACCCCCTCAGCCTGGGACGACTCCTGGTGGCCGACCACACTGGGAACAGCACCAACACCCAACGACCATGCACGCAATCTAGGATTCATCCTTGACTCCCCACTCTCCATGTCTAAGCAGGTCAACGCCGTCTCCTCCTCCTGCTACAACACTCTCCGCATGCTCCGCAGGATCTACAAGTGGATCCCGACCGAAACAAGAAGAACGGTGACACAGGCCCTCGTCAGCAGCAGACTGGACTACGGCAACACACTCTACACAGGAATCCCAGCCAAACACCTACGACGACTACAACGCATCGAAAACGCCTCCGCCCGACTGATCTTCAATGTCCCCCGCCGCAGCCACATCACCCCCCACCTGAGAGACCTACACTGGCTCCCCGTTGACAAGAGGATCACCTTCAAGCTCCTCACCCACGCACACAAAGCACTCCACAACGCCGGACCAGCCTACCTGAACAGCAGACTCCACTTCCACTCCCCGACCCGCCAGCTCTGCTCCGCCAGCCTCGCCCTCGCCGCTGTCCCCCGCATCCAACGAACGACCTCCGGCGGCAGATCCTTCTCCTACCTCGCCGCCAAGACCTGGAACACCCTCCCTACCCACATATGGCAGACCAAAGACCTACTCGCCTTCAGAAGACTCCTCAAGACCTGGCTCTTCGAGCTGTAGCAGCACAGAGCCACACACACACAGAGCCAAACACACACACAGAGCCACACACACAGAGCCACATACACACACAGAGCCACACACACACACACACAGAGCCACACACACACAGAGCCACACACACACACAGAGCCACACACACACACACACAGAGCCACACACAGAGCCACACACACGCTTGCTGTAAAGTAATTGAAGTGAAGTGCTGATCTTCTATACCTACTTTTGTTATTTGTTTTATATCTCGCCTTGACGTACATGCACTTTGTATTGCCAGAACTGTATCCAGCTAAGACCAATCAACAGTTTTAAAAGCCAGCACAATCAGAGAACAGAGGCAAGAAAAGCGAGCACAATCAGGAAACAGAGGCAACAAAAACAAGCACAATGAGGGGGCAGAAGGCAAGAAAAGCGAGCACAATCAGGGAACAGAGGAAAGACAAGACCTATTGCATTTGCAATGCAATAGTTTGCGTATTTACGCGAGTTTGAGCTATTGACATTGCAAATAACAATGCGTTTAGTAGTAGATAGTAGTGATTGATTAGTAGAGTGTGAGTAGAGTATAGAGTAGTAGAAAGTGACTAGTAGAGTGAGTAATAGTTAGTAGTAGAGAGTGATTAGTAGAGTGCGTAGTAGGGTGAGTACTAGAGAGTAATAGAGTGTTTAATAGAGAGTGAGTAGTAGAGAGTGAGTAGAGAGTAGTAGAGTGAGTAGTAGAGAGTGAGTAGTAGAGTGAGTAGGGAGTATTAGAGTTGTAGAGTAAGTAGTAGAGTAGTAGAGTGAGTAGTGAGAGTATTAGTGTGAGTAGTAAAGAGTGAGTAGTAAAGAGTGAGTAGTGAAGAGTGAGTAGTAAAGAGTGAGTAGTAAAGAGTGAGCTGTGGAGTAGTAGAGTGTCAGTAGAGTGTGAGTAATGGTGTGAGTAATAGAGTGAGTTGTAGAGTGAGTGCATGTCTGCGCAGTCTTTCGCAGACCGAGACCGAAGACGGACGGGGGAGTCCCGCTGTAGCCCCATATCATCAGGCGCAGTTCTAGCTGGCTGAATCGGGGCTTGGTGCTGACACTGGAATTCATCCAGAAATTACAACCACATTTTTACTACACATCGCTGTGCCCAGTATGTTATGCCACTTGAGCAGATGTAGGCCATGACCTACGTAACACAATGGCAACTTTTGCAGATCGGTAGAAGTAGGAGGAACTTCACATTGCTGCAACCAGTATGAATCAGAAAAGAATGGTGGTGAAATAGCCTGAAGAAGGTGAGTTCATGCCTGTTGATCAGGCGCATTCCACATCTGCCATAGTAAAATACAACCCTCTTACAACCAAGCACACGCCCACAGTGTATCATGCTACACATCCCTTTATGTGCCTATGCACTTCACCTATAGTATGAAGCACTGGGTGCATGAAATTACAATACAAAACACAGGTGGAAAGTAAACAGGGTTCTAAAAACCGTGCTAACTTTCTTTAGTTTGAACTCCTTGTCTTACCCTAAGCTCTTCAGAAGCATGTAAGATGCTGTTGAGGGGCTACGGTCGGGAACAGTAATCAACCCTTTGGTGTCATCAGTGGTCAAGGAATGTATGCATGGGCGTCCGCAGGGAGGGCAAGGAGTGGCGCTTGCCCCCCTGGAGCACCCCTCCTTGCCCCCCTGCCAGGGCCGGCTCTAGGGCAGTGTGACCGGTGCCATCGCATTGGGTGCTGGCTTCCTGGGGCGCCGTGTTTACATCTTAATTATGATTTTAACAGCACCTGCTGCACTTTCCTATCCTCCTGCAATTACGGGGCCTCACAAAAATGTCAAGATAACTCCTGTGATGTTCTTCCTGGCCAGAGATCACAGTTTTGTGTAGTTTAGGTTTTTGACTTATGTGAAGGTAGTACAGAGGGTTAATATGCCTGCTGCAAAGAACGTGTACCAAGTAGATCAAAGAGTGCATTTAATGTAAATAGATCAGCAGGTTACTGGTTTTAAAAGAGCTATCCTTTTCTTACTTGCAAATTATAACTTAAAGTCCTAATATAGAATAGTGAGGTATTAACTTTCATCATAGAAGTGCATACACTCTGCTAAGTATAGAACAATGATTAATGTTTCAAAAAGGGTTAATTTGGGTAGAAATGGATTCTTATTAAAGAAAACTCCCAACTATGCTGTTTCTTTTTCGACTCTGAGTTTGTGCTTCTCCACACCAAGCACTCCTAAACTATGCTGCCTACCAGTATGGATGACATGTGACTCCTACACTTTTAGGGGCATATCATCAACGGCCAGCGATAATTATCGCTGTGTTTAGCGTGCAAAAAAATTAACGCCGCATGTCACCTTATTCTATTGCCTGGCGAGCGCACTATCAGCAAGGTGCATCACCCAGGCAATAGAAATTCAGGCAAAAGCGGCGTAAAGAGTCGAAATCGCCGGAATTCCAGCGATGGAAAACCGCGCTAGGGAAAACCTAATCTATAATGGGAGACGTGGACTCAGCATAACAATCCATATCCCATTATAGATATGGCTTAGTAAGGAAAATAGCAGGTGTTACAAACTGGCGAAAAACCCGGTTAGCGCTGATTATAATATCGCTATGTGTGTTAGCGATACACTTGAAAATAGAGAGAATCAGGGTTAGTGATGATATCCCATGTTGTTTCACGGGACACGCCTCCCTTGCATCTCATTAGTGATGTAAGGCGATGCAATGTTGAAACCAGCGCTAATCCCATTGAACACGCGTTAGTGTGCTCTTGTAAATAAAGCGATATTTTTATCGTCACATTTCGTCCAAAAACGGACACAAACGCTGTGATAAAAATATCGCTAGGCCTTGATAATATACCCCTTCGTCCTTTGGCTGATGTAAAAGTTCCTATATACTGATTTACACAAGTATGATTGATTGTCTGTGTAATGTGTGTGTGATGCAAAGTGCTCTGACATACTTTAATGGTATGAGTAGCGCTATATAAAGAATTCAATGCATCTGAGAGAGAGTGGTTATGGAGACTTGGTCCCTGTTAAAGGGTGCTAGTGAGAGAATCTGTGGTGGAGGTGGTCATTGGGGACGCCAACTAACATTGTTGTACTGGGTGCCACCAGCGCTAAAGCCGGGCCTGCCCCCTGCGGAAGCCCATACCACTATGCATTACACATGGTGCTCCAGCCACAGTTCCTCTCCAGCTCACACTCTCTGTTCTATTCTGAAGCTCCTCTGCATTTCAGGGCTCAGTAGGACAAGAAGCGGCCTTCATTTTCCTGCACCGTCCCTTTGGCACTCTCTTCTAGGTGAACTCCTGTGCATCTCATTGCATGTCACATCTAGACAACACCTGCAGACTCTGCTCTTTTCTAGATCCTTCTGAGTACCCTCTGCCCCCCCCCCCATCTCATAATTTAGTCAGAAGCGCCAGAAGACCTCGGACTTTATAGCGCGTTCTGACACATTAACAAGATTGAGGCAAAGTCTTTTCAAATAATTATTGGATTATAGTGATTGACTGCCTAGAACAGTTGCTGTTAAGTAAATTACTAAGCAGAAAGAATAGTCACATTTGAATAAAAGAGTAGCGTCTGCCTCTTGTTCTGGTGTTGTTTTTGTCCTCAGGCTGCTCCCCGCCCCGTCTCACCTCTCTGAGAGCCAGTGCCCCCTTTGACCCTCTATCTGCCGCCCACCCCCTTCCCTGCCTCTTCTCCTGGTTCACACCTTGGTGATTTCACACTTAACGTCACCTCCAGCTCGCATTTTCAGAGAGGGCCCCGGGCTCCCTATCACCGACATGAGGAGGAGGAGGAAGAGAGAGGGAGGACAGAGGAAGACTTGGTGGGGTCATTGAGATGGATACGGTGGGGGTGAGAGTGAACGAAGAGGGGGAGAGAAAGAGAGAGAGAAGCAGTGGGGAAAGAGAGACCGAGAAGTAGGGAGGAAGGAAGATGAGAGAGCAAGTGGAGGGGGAGTGGGGGGTCTGGGTGATGGAGAGCAGCTTCAGAGAAGTGAGACCTGTGTTCTAACTCCGCCATTGAAGACAGCAGGTCCAAAGGAGAAAGAACCAGGCCAGACAGAGTAGGTCCAGGCAGTGTGCACGGAGGCAGGCTCGGTGGGTCCGGAAGAGGGACATGGCAGGCAGAACAGCTCCAGAGAAGGGCAAGCAGAACCGAACCGGACCAGGGCGAGCCGATCCGGACCAGCAGATCCTTCCTGAGCAGGGAGACAGCACGATACACAATCAGAATGTAGTGTTCAGCTTTTGTGGTGCCAGGGGGTAACTTGAGGGTTCAGGGTGGGTGTGGGTTTTAAGGTGCCAGGGAGTAATTTTAAGGTTCACGGTGGGTTAGGGATTGGGGTGCCAGGGGGATAATTTTAGGGTTCAGGGTGGGTATGGGTTTTGGGGTACCGGGGGGGGGGGAATTTTAGGGTTCAGGGTGGGTACGGGTTTTGGGGTGCAAGGGGGGCATTTTAGGGTTCAGGGCGGGTATGGGTTTTGGGATGCCAGGGGGACAATTTTAGGGGTCAGGGCAGTATGGGTTATGGGGTGCCAGGGGGGAATTCTAGGGTTCAGGGTGGGTATGAGTTTTGGGGTGCCAGGGGGACAGTTTTAAGCGTCACTGTGGGTATGGGTTATGGGTGCCAGGGGGGTACTTTTAGGGTATGTAAATGTAAATGTATTGCGACTTATATAGCGCACGTATCACCCGAAGGCATCAAGGCGCTTGCCTTGGGAACCCGTCCTGGCTTTTCCCTGTGAGATAACCCCTACTGGGTATCCCCAGGGTGAAAGCCAGGCATCCCGCAGCGGGTGGGCCGCCGTAGTGGAGATTAAGCAACTATTGCCCAGAGTTGCAGCGTGGGACCCCATGATTAGAATAGGCACCGAGGCGAGAATTATCGAGTCCGTGGACATTTTTAGGCTCAGGACCCTGCCGCGTCCGGAATTGAACCCTGGTCCCGGGCCAGCCCTCTGCATCAGGGTCTGCCGCTCTAATCAGGGAGCCACACTCCTTAGGTTAGGGGCAGGTATGAGTTTTGGGGGGACAGGGGTAATTTTAAGGTTCAGGGTAGGTATGGGTTTTGGTGTGCGAGGGGGTAATTTTAGGGACCAGGGCAGGTATAGGTTTTGGGGTGCCACAATAGAAAGAGATGGCTGTGGCACAACAACCCTATGGTGTATGAGATCATATGCGGCCTGCTTCCTGCCCCCCATGGCTCCTCCTGCGCCCCAGTGTTTCTTGTGCCTCACCTGGCACACATCATGTCGGAGGATGGTGATGATGTTAACATTTTGCCCCCCCCTGGAAACATTTCTGCGGATGATGTCACTTCCGTTACCCCTCCTACTTTGGTAGATGTCATTTGGAGTGCGGTCAATACAGAGAGTGAAACTTGCCAGAAGGGGTGTTTATTTGCCCTCCTTCTGGAGACACGCTGATGTGGTTCTCCCACCCCTACTCCACAGCTTTTGTGTAACTCCTACACCACTAAATTTGGAAAAAACACAGTGTTGATCAAAATACAGCGTCAAGAGAAAGATCTCTACTTCTACTTCAAAATATTACAGATTTGTGTCTGCATGTTTTAAGATTGCCGCTCATTATTTACTCTGATTCTTTCATTTACTGTGTATTTTTTGTCCCAGGGGATATTTTGATCATGTCGCCCGAACCGATCTGTTTAGTCACAAAAATATGTAAACCGGAGATGCTGCTTTGCATTTTTTAAGAGTGCGCGTGGTGCAGATGTAAAGGTGCGTCTCTCGGAGATAGCAGATTACCTCCAGCGCTAAATGCCGCAGTCATGCAATTTTTTGGGGATTTACTCTCATTTGTGCTGCGCCTCCCGGGGTAAATAATGCCTTGATTAATGTAATCCGGGACTGGGACCCGCCACATGCCTCCGTCTCAGGAGAGGCAGCCCTGTTTGACAAACACAAGCAGAGCGCCGACTCTTGCAATCTGGGCCCATCCTCCAAAAGGAGATGGGAGAGGAGGCGGGACCTTTGCACATGGTCCAGCACAAGCGAGTGAATGCACACATGCAAAACAAATAAAGTGAATGCATTCAAGGGCACATATGGTAAGACATAGGGGCACATAGGCCCCAGGCCGCACATGGAAAAAGACACGCAGATGCATCAGGCTATCTCCGGGATCTACATTGGTTCAGGGTGGACAATCAAATTAAATTCAAAGCCTTGAGCTATATGTTTAAGATCAAAGTTGGCAAGGCACCTCAATATCTGAATGCCCTTGCTCGCCCTTATGTACCACCACACCTTTTCCTCTCAACCACTCAGGCCAAATTCTCTGTCCCTAGGATTAGATTGTCACAGATGGGGGGTCGGTCCTTTTCCTGCCTGGGCCCAATGTGGAACTCCCTTCCCCTGCTACTTCGAAATGAAATTATTTTGGGGACATTTCTAATGGGCCTGAAAACGTGGCTGTTTAATCAATAGATCTTCCATCCCTTTTTGCTCCTATCAGGAGGCACTGGGAAACCCTTGGGTAGCTGTTGCGCCTTATAAGAATAAAATAATATAACATAACGTGCAGCGCACACATAGTGATTTAAGTGGGCGGGTACTGTCCGTTACTGAGTACCTGCACTTCTTTTATTTGAAAGAGTGCCTGCATTTCTCAGGAGCAAGCAGGTACTCTGCAAAGTGTGTACCAGCACTCCTGTGTTTCAATTTAAAGCACTGCACACGCACACACACATACACTCATCCACACAAGCAAATGCACAGGCACACTTGCACCAATCCATGCTGTTGGGGTGTGGCTGCTTCCTGACAGGGCAAGCGCTTCTTGATTAGAATACCTACCACAATACCCCAAACTCACGAAACTGCTGACTCAAGTGCAGAGTCTCAAAAGTACCACACACATTTTGCCAGAGCTAACCACCTAGTGCCTCAAACTGCCAAGAACTGGAGAACTTGGGGAAACAACCCAGTGAGAAATGAACACAGAGAGAAAGGAAATCTATCATTGCTGACTCATACCATCAAATGTATTTATTTAAACTCTTCTGTATCAGAAGCACACGAGGACTCTGACACACACGAATTTGCACAGGCGTACACAGTCGCGGACAGACACAAACACAAGTACACACACACATGCAGGTGGGCAACTAGAGCCAAATTTCGGGGGGGGCTGAAAAATATTTCGTGGGAGGCTAATTCTTCCGAACTTAGACAGAGTGGCTGTAAGAAGGGGTGAACACACAACAAAAGCCTCATTTACAACTAAAAGCCTCATTTACAACTAAATGGTCTTTTAAAGACCTGTTAAGTACTCGGGTGCGGCTGCAATTAGATGCTCACCAGCCCGCGAAGCTGTCTTCGCCCGGGCTGACACACACGACAGGGGGGGGGCTGAAGCCCCGTGAGCTCAATGAGTGTTGCGCGTCTGCACACACGCACACCAGTAAGATCATGCACTCATATTAACACACACAGATGCGCGTACACATGCATGGGCATGAAGAAACGCACGCAGCACATTGCCCCCACACAGGCGCATGCACGCACACATGCTAACGCACGCGCAGACACCAGCACACACGGGTGCACACGCACAGGCAGCGGTGGCAAGGGGGTTGATTCCGCTGCTGCTAGTGACTCATCGGCTCTGTGCCAGAGAGAGGCGGAGCCAGGCAGTGCGGGGTTTTGTCTCCCAGTGCAGGGTCACGCATTCCTTTGTGCTTCGATGCAGGCCAGGCTGCTGGTGGCATTCTCCGCCCTAAATCCCTCGGCACAAAGGTGCAGGCCTGCTACGCTTGTGGGAAGAAAGATCTGTACAGAAAGCACTAGGCGTGACACCTCACAGGACCCTTCAATGCCCTTTACAGACACCCACGTGAGCTGTGTCAAAGTGCACCCCACACCACACTGGAAAGACAAAGTGTAGGTAGGCTGTGAACAAAATGCTGCAAAGCCGTGCCTGGGGCTTATTGCTACAGGAAATAAACACCTTCCGCACACCGTACACTGGATTGTGTAATTTTGTACAGAATGTATTTTTTTCTGCAACCATCACCAAATAAATGAGGCTGCACAGAGGTCACAGTGGTGCAGCCGCCATGTCGTGGCTGTTTCTCCCCTGCACACCACGTTGCGAGCAGTATTACAAAGCGGCTGTGACCCTGCTCAGCTTCCAAGAACAAAAGAAGCTTGCGGCAGCCCCCTGCCCCTCCCCAAGCAGCCACATTCAGTCAGATTCATCGGAGGGGCATAGCAGGCTGCGTCGCACAAGACCCCTGCGGCGTGCCCTGCGTGCTCGCCCATGCCCTCGCACACCAGTGGGCATCCCCAACGCTTCCGTGTAGCTTTCTTGCCTGTGCCCCTTTCTATCACTCCTTGCTTCTCATGTGACCCTCAGTATCCCCCCTGTCTCCTACCCCTTCCCGACACACACACACCTTTACTGTGGCCGGTATGGCGTGGGTGGTTTATTTGCACCGTCATCTAAAGTACCTTTGGAACCCTGTTTTGCTTAAATATTCAGGCGTATGAAATGATTAATGCGTGCCTGCCTTAATCAAATATTCAACCCCAGGCTCCCCGGTGCATTGCCAACCCAGAGGGGGCGGCGGCACCGCATCATATATAAATCACAAGGTGTAGGGGACGCTCGGAAGGAGCCTGCGCCTTTCCGCCTGTGTATAACGTTGAACGGACTTACCACTGCCTTTCGGGGGGTTCTGTAAACAAGGAGAGTACAGTGTGGGGCACCGGGCACATGGTACATCAAATAGGAACAGGGTCAAAATCCATGTGGAGAGTATTATTACTCAATAGAGATTTTTGAGAGACATGATTGGGAATTTAAGAAAACGGGGTACACAATTCAGCCAAGAGGCTATTGGTAGCCCTGACAAGGCAGCGCAGAGGCTCAGCGAGGGATGGACGGAGTGAGCACTACCTGTGCTTGGCTGTGGAGCGCGGCGGCCGCGGGTCACTAACTGCGCACGGGAGGGTGCAGTCGCGGGTCCTCGTTGCTGCTGCTACTCCCCCGGTCCCTCTTGTCCCGGTGCTCATCCCCAGAATCCAGGCTGCTGAAATTCCACACGATGAGGGTTTGCACGAGCAGCACGGTGAATGCGGCAAGGATGGCAGAGCGCGAGCCGCGGGCCAGCCTGCGGGCGCACGAAGCGGCCACCATCATCAACGGCCGGCACGTGGGGGCCGGAGGGGACACGGAGCAGCGCGTGCCACCGCCGCCACCTTGGGGGCCGCCTCTCAGCGCCACTGCCCGGCTCTTTACCCCACTATGCCGCCATTTTACACAGGCTCGCACCCTGCTCCTGAAGGTGCCAGATCCGGAAGGCAAGCGAGGAGCGCTAAGCGTGAGAGCAACCCTGCAACAGTCTGTTTTCACACGTGTACCTCGGACCACGCCATGATCCCACCATCTTTTTCTGAGGTCATGCAGAAATGGCTCGGAGAAACGCCCCGTCATTTTCCGACTGGGCGGCGTGTTTTTCTTTCTCTCCTCTTCTGATTGGCTGGAATGTAAAATTCCAACCAATGGGAAGAGGAGAGAAAGAACTTAAAAAACACCCCCCCGAATCCGAAAAAGACGGGGCTTAAATGGACAGACACCCCTCTTCTCCAATGGCTGGCCTCCGTTTAGGAAGCCAGCCAATGGAGAAGAGGGGCGGGTTCAAGCCCCACTCTGGAAAACATAAGATCTCGCCAGCGAGACTGCGCAAGCGCAGCCTACGCAGGCCGAGCCCTAAAAAGGGGTTGGGGGCCATCAATAGGGGCCAACGATCGGTATGAAATAACTGATGGCAATGTTCAAGCTTGTTCCCAACTCACAGCCCCAAACAATGTGTAACAAATATCCCTCATTGCCCTTTTGTCCAAAAAGAATAACGTTGTGGGATTTTCAAATGGACAGGGTCATAGTCACGTCCCTAATTTCCCCCATCCAAGGAATATCGAGACCGGGGTCCAGAGACAGGAAGTCGTCAATTATCGCCCTAGTTAGTAATGGTGACTGATTGGTACAGACATAAATGACTCGTCTGTATTTCATCCTCCAATGGGAAAATCCCTAGCTCCCTTGTGAAAGATGAAGGGAGTGGGAGGAAGTGAAAGCAAACAACAGGCGGGGGGGTGGGGGGAGAGTAAAAGCAAACAACAGGCAAACCTATTTTCTGTAACCTGCAATGCTGTTCCATTGTGAATCATAGATCACCATGCTTAAATATTTTGCCTGATAGATTGCCAGCATTTGTCAATTAGATCTTTCGCCCAGTTTCTCAGCAAAGCAAAAAAAGAGCATTGATACTCCTGGGAATCTAGCGATTTCTGATCTCCTGCAGCGGAAACCGGGACCCTTTGTTGTTGAAAGTCACACAGAGGTAGCTAAAATTACTTGTGTCATGAAGGAGCTTAGAATTCAAGTAAACATTTGATTTAATAATACATTTGGAGCTAATGCAGGTCATAACAGAGGTGTTACTTGTGTTCACTTTCAGGTCCAACCCTTCCATAAAGGATGAGAACCAGTCTAAGAGATGCTGTAGTGTCCCTGGGGTGCAGACCATTAGTACAGAATCGTTTGCATATAGTAACGCTGGTATGGGACACTAACCAATTTGAGGCATGTCCCAGCATGTTGAAACCAACTCTAGCTGATTGATGTCCATGCTGAACCTCACAGAAGCATTGGAGTTGCAATGTACTTCCGTAAGGGGGTTAATTAAGGACCTATACACCCAAGATCTTCAATAATGCTTTACAATTTGCTATGAGAGACAATCAAAGGTGCTGGACAGGTCCATAAATCCCAGAAATAGGGAGCCCTGTTTGGCGATGGTACACTTGCCCAGCAGTAGGGTGAGATTGAAGCCCTGGTCCTCTGTCCCAATCCCCCTCTTGAACCCATATTGGATATCTGAAAGTGTGCTGGTCTCCTCTGCCCATGCCTCAAGACGTGATAATAGGACATGTACCAGTACCTTCACCGTCAAGTCCAGGAGAAAGATCGGGTGCTAAAACCTAACATCCTCTCGGTCTTTTCTTTTAAAAACAGATTCGGACCATATTGGCAATTTGCTACAACTACTCGCTGCCCGTAAAACATTGGTTACCAGAGGGGCCAAAAGTTCAAGCTAGCTGTTGAATGAGTCCTGAGGCACCCCATCTGGACACAGGGCTTTGTGGCTGGGGCTTCATTTAATTGCATTCATTACTTTGTCTAAATTAGGGAAGTATCTTGGCAAGAATTCTCCCTTTATGACAGCGTGGGTGTCGAGTACACCACTCTTCCTTATTCTCCCTCATCCCTTCCTCCCCAGCCGTGTGGGCGTACACTGTCCCACTGAAAGATGCCCATTCCTGCCCCGATATGACAAGGTAGATGGAAGGCTCTTTGACCTTCTTAAAAAATGGCTGATTCACAATACCCGAGAATGCCTTGGGATTTTTCTTGCAACCTACTTCTTCAAGAACCTCCCATGCTTTAATTTTTACAACAAACATATTTCCTAGCCTGTATAGCCTTCCTATATGCTTTCCGATAGTAAGTCACCTCTTGTGGTGACCTGTGGAACTTTTGCAAGGCGCTTTAGGAGTACAGGAGCACTCATTATTAAGCCACCCCGATTCCCTGAGTGCGATTTAATGGCCCTACTGAGGGCAACCTTGATTACATCTGTTAAGGTGGAGAAAGCCTCTATAATCTCACTTGGGTCCACCTCGTCATCTAAGCAGATATTAAACAATGTGTTGTTGCCCCCTATCAGTTTAGACATAAAGGCTGCTATGTTCACAGCCTCCCATTTGATTCTGGGGTTTTCTGCAGATCCACTTTCTGTGGACTGAGATGTTATGTTATGTTATTCAATTCTTGTAAAGCGTGCACCTACTCAATAGAGTGTCCCGGCGCTCAGTAGTACGTGTGTAAAACCGTTTACAAGGCAGACTCTCTTGGTGGGTTATTCTTGGATAACCACATTTTGAGTTGTTTCCTAAAGAGCCATACATCAGTCATTTGTCTGAGTGTTATAGGCAACCCATTCCAAAGGTGGGCCACCTGCACTTGGAAGGAACGGCCCCTCTGCGAGAGAGGACAAATTTGGGCACCGTCATCAGATTTTGTAGTGACAATCTGAAGTATCTACCGGGCGTATAGAAGGTCACCCGTTTCCTAATGTAATGGGCTCCTGTGCCATGAAGTGCTTTAAAGGCCAAAACAAGAGCCTTGAAGTGGATTCTGCTACGAATGGGTAGACAATGTAAGTTCTTTAGATAGGGAGAAATCCGTACTCTAGGACGCAACATAAGCATGGCTCTAGCTGCCACATTTTGGATGACCTGAAGTTTGTTCAGAAGACAATCCGGGAGGGCCAAATATGGGCCATTTACATAGTCCAGTCTCGAAGTGATGAGGGCTTGGACCACAGTCCTTCTCTGGGGGAGTGACAAGAGGGGAAGAAATCTCCAGAGCATTTTCAGGATGCCGTAGCAAGTGCCTGCTACCGATTGAACTTGGGTTTTCATATCAAGAGAATCATCCATCATTACCCCTAGATTTCTCACTACTCCTGCTGATGTCTGAGGGGGTGACATATCAGATGGCCACTATTGCTTCCATTCATCATGGATGAATGAGCCAAAAAGAATCACTTCGGATTTCTCTGGATTGCATTGTAGCTGGCTGAGTCTGAACCAGGCAAAAACCTCGATTAAGCATTTGTTAATCCTCTCTCCGTCAAGATCCTTGCCCTTTTTACAGGTTAACAACAGCTGAATGTCATCAGCATAAGATATAATTGTTGCACCACAGGCTTCTGCCAGAAGGGCGAGGGGGGCCAGATACAAATTAAACAACAGCAGGCTTAGGATGGAGCCCTGAGGGACTCTGACTTTCAGGGGGGGGGGAATGCAGGCCACAGAACGGGGGGACCAAACCTCCTGGCTTCTATCCTCCAAAAAGGAGGAGAACCACTCTAACACCGTGCCACCAAGGCCACACTCAGCTAATCTCTGTAGGAGTCGGTCTTGTGGCAAGGTGTCGAAAGCTGCAGATAGGTCCAGCACGATCAGAGCCGCTCTCCCACCTGTATCGAGGGTCTCTTTGATGGATTCTGAGATCTCGAGTAAGGCTGTCTCCATACTAAAATTTGCCCAGAAACCAGATTGGCTCATGTGGAGGAGGTTGTTGGTTTCAATGAACTCGGTGGTCACAGAGTTCACATATTTTTCTATGGATTTGGCAAAGAAAGGCAGGAGTAAAAGGGGTCTGTAGTAAGATGTTATTGTGGGATCCGCAGTAGGCTTTTTTAACAAAGGAAGGATTTTGGCCCTCTTCCGTGTTGAAAATTAGTACGTTTTGGTGAACATTATCTGCGCCATCTTGCCTCTTCCCCTGATGCCACACTTTTGTCGTGCGCACCCGCCATTTTAAGATGCCCCGATCAGAACGAACCCTTTTGCATGCCGCTGGCCCCTGACATAGCCCTTCGCCTTCACTAAGCCTGCACGCTGACCACCCCCCTGCTTGCACCTGCCTTGAATCATAAACCCCTCTTCGGCGCTGCTCTGCCCCAGGCCCTCATCCTGTTCCCAGCGCGACACCTCCCTTCTTCCCTTTCATGATCTCCGGCCCTTAGATGCAAACCCCCTTTTTCCCCGTGTGCCCGTTTGTCTTCCCCGTTCCCAGGCCGACACCCAGCTCTGCCGATACCATTCCTTGCCCCTCCCCGTACAATAGAAAGCTTCCCCCATCAAAGGATCCCCGGGTTGATCAAAGCCCCCACTCCATGAGATCCGATCAAACCCCCCACATTCCGTGAATCGGCGGAATATCCAGCCGCGCGATACTCATCACCTGTTGTGACTAGGGTGGGGACTTCAACTGTAAATGTGTGTGGGAACAGGCCCAAAGGGGAGTTCCGGGAATGTCTTTTCCGTACATCAAAGCTTTAACATGAATGTGTAATCTGCAATAAAGTCATAAAACAGTGTATAAGAGGCCAGGCCTCAGAAATGTATCTAGAGCACCTCAGAACGATACCTGCTGTCCGTTTTGCTGTGTTCTCCTCCGGAGAGAATAAAAACCTTGTTTCCTGCTTTCCAGTCTCCAGCGCCTGCCTCTTCATTTATTAAATAACTAGAGGGTCACAGAGGCAATACCGCCGGGCAAATATCGATTGTCCCCGACCCGACTAAGGTTTCAACAATTGGCGTCCCAAGCGTGGGGCCCATCAGCGACTCGTGGATCCAGTGGGAGAGGTCCCGACGACAGAGTGAACGACTGCAACGATCGGGAGAGCTCTTGCCCAATAGACCCTCGTCTGGCAGCCGATCATCCGAACTTCACTAGTTCCGAACAGACCTCTCTCGAGTGATCTACGGTCCTGACTGGGGACCATTAGGAGTGCCGTGAGAAATACGAGAAAAAGAGGACGATCGGGCGCTGGATTCGGAAGACAAGAAACTGTCCACATGGTCCGGGTAAGGTCGTGTAATCACGACAAGGTGCAAAATGATTGCTTGATTGTTTGATTGCTTGATTATTTATAAAATACTAGTATTACTCTTTGTTTGACCTAATTGGAGATTCACTGTCTGCACACGGAGAAACAGTAGGCTCCTTCTCTTTTGCAAACGGTGAAGGATAGGTAACGTAACCGTCGCGCCTATCTTTCTCCCCCACTGACTCTATTATTTCTCAACGGTTTTTGGGAGACTCCCCACTCCCTCACTGATTAACTGGGTTCTTTAACCCCGAACTACTGTTCACAGATTGTCTTCTGGAGATTCTCTGTCTGCAAACCGGAAACAACAGCTTCCTCTTTGCGGTTAGTGAAAGGGTAGAGGACGCAGACTTTTGCGCCCTACTTACTCTCCCCATTGTCCTTTTTCTATCCTATTTATTTATTTATTAATTGCTTGATTGTTCCGCGTTCTTGGTTACTCTTTTTTTTATTTTTGTTCATGAGGTATTCACTGCCTGCAAACAACGTAGAATAGGAATATTCTGTCTAGTCTTTGCACCTAGTGATAAGATAGGCACTGCTGACTTATTAGTCCCTCGTTACGAGCCGTCATGTCTGTCTTCTCCCCATTGATTGATAATTGGTTCAGCCCGGACCGTGTATTAGAGGTGGACCATATAGCTCCACTAGAAGGCACCCCTAATAAGGACATGTTCATAAACTATGGATTAGTTACCATAGCCTATAATAAATTGTGGCACAGGTATACCAAAGAAAGTCAAGACAAACAGTGGCCACTGGCAGGATCCTTTGACCTTGATAAAATAGAAACGTTAGAAATAGCCCTTCGAAATAATAAGACAACGCCTATTATGCTCGACAGTCTCGGTATGTGGCGCAGAGAGGCTATGCAACGACAGAGAAAAGACGAGGACAAACCAAGTAGAGAAATATACCGACAGGACAACCCCAGGACACCGCTACCCACAACTTATCCCCCGACACTATGCAAAAGACGACCAGACTTAGGGCCAGACCAATGCGCTTTTTGTAGATATGTCGGACACTGGAAAGCCCAATGCCCGACTCTACTGAGCGTGAGAAAAGGCAAAGGGCCGACAGGAACGACAGACCGGCAGTACGAGAAAAAGCGCGAGACAAAGAAGAACCCGACTTACATAGACAGACCAGATAGAACCACCACGTTTGATTATGCCCGATGGCACAGATTTCGCCAGGACAATTTCAGCGGCATGCTCAAGTTCTCCTAGGTCGGGCAACGTCAAGACGGGAACCCAGCCTCGTTTTAAATTCACAGACGGAAAGAGATAATTATGACCAATAACTGTTTTATATTCGTCTTGGGTCTTTGTATGTCGTACTTGTACTGTCCCCCGTCTGAGTTTGTGTGTATGTAATGTACGAATCCGCGTCATCCCTCTACACGTGTTTCCGTGTTACTCAACCTCTGTTAGCAGAAACTTAGCATAAAAGCAACCTGGAAAGAAAGAAATGGTAAAACAAAATCCGTAGACCATTGATGAACTTGAACTTTTAATTTAGCACAACAAACAAGGAATAATAACGGTAAACTGTAGAAAATGAAAGTCAAACAGAACATTCGCCCCCCCCCATTCTGGAACCTTCCAAAGTAGGGCAGGGTTACGGCTACGCCCAACCAACGGCAACCCATATAAGGCGGGCCCCGCTGCCAACTCTTGGTCAGGAAATCTTAACGTATGGGGGAGCCGGAGGAGAGGCAGGAGCCAGCAGCCTGGGCAGTTGTAGGTAGTCCCGCCACATGTCTCCTCGGCCAGCCGCAACGGGCCTGGATAGACTTAAGTAGTCCCGCCACATGTCCAGAGAAGAACGAGGCACCTCTTTCTTTTCCCTTCCGTGACAGCCGCAGCAACTCTGGGCGGCGGGACGTCCTGTCCATACCCCTGCAGGAATGCGTCCAGGTCGGGCTGGGAGGGAGAGGCGACGCGGACGAGCCTCTCCCACCTCCACCGATAGGAGGTCTCCCAGCCCCCGGCCCAACGCCGAACACCCCCAGTCAGGCGATGGTGCCAATACTTCCACAGCACCGAACACACCATGATGGCACCCCAGTACTTGCGCAGCACCGAACGTGCAATGGTGGCCATATTTTCGGAACACCGAACCTGCAATGACTGCACTGATACTCGTGCCGCGCCGAATGCGCGCCACAGGTGGCCATACTCCCACAGCACTGAGCACAGGACTTGGGGAACACCGGATGTGGAGAGACCTTCATGCGGGGCGATGAAAAAGAGCAGCATGGAGTGCACCGGGAGAAGGAGACGGCGCGAACGAGTCTCCCTCGCCCCCCAGGTGGGGGCATAACAGCTGCACCCCAGCTGAACGTCCCGCTTTCACACAACAGGGCCCTCTTCCTTTCACTCCGAAGGATCTCTCCCACTCTTGCAAACTCGACGAGAGTGGCCCCTGTAGGGCCTCAAAATGGCGTCTGGGTCCGCTGGAAGGCGGGCCCCGGCCACTAGAGTAACTTTGACCAGCAATATAACTCGAACATTTGCCCACTGGGGCACGAGCCCCCATCTCCGACAGCATCTCCGCAGCCTTGAAGATCCTACAAAGGTCCCCGACGGAACCTTCGGCCTCTGCAGGTTTCCGGTAAGGGACGGCTGCCTTGATCGCCAACGAAATAAACGTGACATTGCCACTCCCTCTGTTAGCATGAATTCTAGAACTGCCGAAAAGGACTCTGGTCCAACTGCCAGTAATGGGAAACATTTCCCCCTGATGCTGCTTCCGGACTGAGCCGGCCCCGCTCAAGATGGCGCTGGTATCAATCGGAACTTACGAACACCTCGTGGTGTTCCTTCGCACTAATATAAACTTGATGTTCTGAGACTTTATATGATCCTTTGTACACTTGGCTAGAAAAGACAAGGAGAGCTCACTCGACGAACAGTATGAAAGGATCCCGTTACAAATGTTGATTACAAATGTACAATGTATTATATTTTTTTATAGCTGATGTATAACCTCATCTACGACGCACACATACGGTATACATATAGGAAATCTGATTGCAACTATTATGATTATGCTTCTAAATTATGAAAATAAATGCCCCCCGAACCCCCAGCCAATTAATAGACGTTTTAGTTTCTTACAAATGAATGAATAAAACTTTCCGATGTTTTTATTGCTGCAAACGACACCCCCCACTGTACGCACTTTAGCCATTGCCACGACCGGCCAAATACGACCGCACCCTCATAATCCACGTGCTGAAATGATTTTGCAAAATAAAGTTTTTTTGAAACTATGGACGGGTATTGCATGCTTTATTTTAAAAATGTGGGATCGGTGGGAACGTTCTTTTCTGTGCACCCTACTCTGCTCTCTCTTTAAGGTTAAAAGAAGATGGTTGCCCAGCCCTGGAGGACGGATCGGATCGACAAACACGACACTCTGCCTTCAAAGTACGCGACTGACCCATGTACTCTCGCGTAGAGGAAGACCTTGACTTCCAAGGATGGGTAAAACGAACGGTGTAAATGAGGGAATGTAAAAGGAGGGTGAAATGAAATGGTGTAAATGTTATAAAGTACAACGTTCCAAGGTATCAGGGAACGGAGCTGACCCAAGAACCGAAGAACCTTAGAACGCCACAGCGTTGAAAGAGGTTTAAGGATCCCGATAGTGAGATACATCCTTTTGACTAGATACCTCGTACTAGGCACCTCTGGTTTCCTTTTTACGTTTTCCCCGCACACGACCTATAAGGGCACACTGCCCCCCTCCCCTCCCGACCCCAGAAACCATACCCCCGGGGCCCTGCCCCGAGGAGGAAAGACGAGTAAGAGGTAAGTAAAGGACTTATGAATCCATGTATCTGAATATGCGCGAATGCTGTCTCCCCCACCCCCTTTTTCTTCCCTCTGCAGGTTACATCAGAGATTACAGCCGAGGTGTGGCGAAGATCCGAAGCCTTGCCATGTCTAATACACGAAGCAGACTAGCGCCGCAAGGTGGTGCCTAAGCACGCCTGCAAACTACTCACGTATCGAACAAACCCGAAAAATTTGCACAACCTGATAAAAAGTGATCACCCTTAAACCAGACCGGACGAATGAGCCCATGTCACGTATGATGCGAAACTATGAGAGAATGTGTGTGTGTGACTGAGGCGTTGACCCAACTGGTCGAAGGACCGAGAATGCGAGAAAGTGCGACAAAATGGTACCTCCTTTCTTCTTTCCTTTTTCTCAAGGCACGTCCCCTCTACCCTGTCTAATGCTCAAACTGCATGATTACAAGATTCTAACGCAGACCCGTGAATGCCCTTTACTGTGTAATGCACTAAATAGCCTTTCTTGAATACACTGCCACCCTCTCTGTTGCACGTGTACTATTTAGCCTGCCGTTGCGCTCTCTCTCTCTCTCTCTCTCTCTCCCTCTCCCTCTCTCTCTCTCTCTCTCTCTCTCTCTCTCTCTCTCTCTCCCTCTCTCTCTCTCTCTCTCTCTCTCTCTCTCTCTCTCTCTCTCCCTCTATTTTTGCACTCCCACTCTTCCGAGTGATTAGCCCCGAAATTGGCAGACTGCCACCCCTAGCACACCACCTAATTGGCTTCAAATACCGTCAGTATTTGCACAAAAAAAACTTGTCTTTAATACAATCACCCTGAGACCGCGTCATTACCTCTCCTTTTCCGCTAGAAGTCAATGAACCGAGGTTGGGCCGTAAGGGAAAGGACAGGTAAGACGACAGAGGTTCCCTAATCTGGCCCGTAATAAGGGAACTACATGTCAACGGCTCCTATGGTATAAGAAAGGACCTCAGAATACGCGACCCTCCCCACCCCGAATTGTCGCAATACCCAAACAGGAAAAATGATCACCCCTGTTACATCCCCTGTATCAGCCGCCCAAAAACTGGAGTTATGAAACTACCCCTCATTTCCGGTTGTGAGAGATGGGTCGATTTATGCCCTTACCACAAGTTTCCTATGTCCCTGGTTGTTTCCCATAAAACCCCTGTCCTTTCTAATTAAGTAATCGGGCTGTAAAAGGTTACGTAGGATCCAGAATGATGTTTTACAAGGTTAACAGACTAGTCCAAGGTAAAGAAATCATCGAAATGAACCCCGTAGTAGTTGAAAAGCAGGATGCATCGATAGAAAAGAAATGTTTAGCCATGTTCGTCTCTCAGCAAAATGCCTGTGTAGTGCCATGTTGACAACTCACAGTATCCTTTGTAAATGTAAAACTCTAGAGAACGGCATATCTTTGCCAGGTTCGTCTCACGAAGGTGGGTCACCATCAGATGAACTGTCGTGACTGTAATAAATAATTGTGAAGGAAAGTCATAGTAAATCCAACAGGCCCGTCACCGGTCATTCATATGCCAGTTGTGAACACTAATATAACGGGCATTTTCATTCTTTGCCTGGAGCTGGGAGAGAAATAGACTTTTTGATTATCTTCATCTGCAAATTCTCTAAAGACTGTCTTTTCAAACTTGTTTAAGGGCACAGCTGTTGGAGGAGAGAAGGACCGGATGTGGGAGCACGAGGCCTGACTGCAGACTAAGGAACACCTGCGACATTAGCCAAGGCGAGACCACGACAGAAAAGAGCTGCAGGACGAGGCACTGTTTTCGACAACATGAGAAGAAAGGGCCGACCTGATGCCCCTGCTCGATGTCCAGTGTTTGCCGACAAGTCCCCGCTCTCTGAATTCGGTCACACGCCCGCCTATCTGAAGTCTCTCGTTCCCCTAGTTTGTTCCTAATTTGGCCTTGCTCCATCCCCCTTTTCCTCCGACCTACCCTATGGACTGTTTTGTACGCTCTTCTTCCATCTGAACTTTCTGACAATCACCTCAAAGGACACAGGGCGAAAAGGACCTTTCCGACCAGAAACGCGAGGAAAGGGTCGTGCCCTGCAACGCAGAACTTAGAATAGAGCTGGACTTGTAGCTCCACCGCCGGTGCTCCACAGCGCCAACGAAAGGCAACAAAGAATAATGAGAACTCGTTAAACTTCGAACATTTGACATCCTCAATCGCCGTTTCTGCTAGGCCTCATTTCTCTCCCAGCCGCCATTGTATTGATCATGCTCCAATCCGAATCTGATATATGTAATAACCTGCCAGTCCACGTTATGAAATGTACTTGCTGCTCTCGCTACAGAATCGTTTTTGTATTGCATTCCTATGACTTTCCTGCTAAACAAATTGATCAAAGTTTATCAAATAGGTCCACCTCCTAAAAACTAGAAATGTTAAAATGTATTGTTTACAACTCTTTTCATCTAGGGTTCCTACCGTTTTCTTTCTCATGCCCACCACAATAGAACCGAGTAGAAAATGAACCAGCAAGATGTCTTGAATATGTTAAAGGGAGGACTGTTGAAAATTAGTACGTTTTGGTGAACATTATCTGCGCCATCTTGCCTCTTCCCCTGATGCCACACTTTTGTCGTGCGCACCCGCCATTTTAAGATGCCCCGATCAGAACGAACCCTTTTGCATGCCGCTGGCCCCTGACATAGCCCTTCGCCTTCACTAAGCCTGCACGCTGACCACCCCCCTGCTTGCACCTGCCTTGAATCATAAACCCCTCTTCGGCGCTGCTCTGCCCCAGGCCCTCATCCTGTTCCCAGCGCGACACCTCCCTTCTTCCCTTTCATGATCTCCGGCCCTTAGATGCAAACCCCCTTTTTCCCCGTGTGCCCGTTTGTCTTCCCCGTTCCCAGGCCGACACCCAGCTCTGCCGATACCATTCCTTGCCCCTCCCCGTACAATAGAAAGCTTCCCCCATCAAAGGATCCCCGGGTTGATCAAAGCCCCCACTCCATGAGATCCGATCAAACCCCCCACATTCCGTGAATCGGCGGAATATCCAGCCGCGCAATACTCATCACCTGTTGTGACTAGGGTGGGGACTTCAACTGTAAATGTGTGTGGGAACAGGCCCAAAGGGGAGTTCCGGGAATGTCTTTTCCGTACATCAAAGCTTTAACATGAATGTGTAATCTGCAATAAAGTCATAAAACAGTGTATAAGAGGCCAGGCCTCAGAAATGTATCTAGAGCACCTCAGAACGATACCTGCTGTCCGTTTTGCTGTGTTCTCCTCCGGAGAGAATAAAAACCTTGTTTCCTGCTTTCCAGTCTCCAGCGCCTGCCTCTTCATTGATTAAATAACTAGAGGGTCACAGAGGCAATACCGCCGGGCAAATATCGATTGTCCCCGACCCGACTAAGGTTTCAACATCCGGATGGAGGGAACCTGGCCACTGCTCAGTGAAAGGTTCAAAACCACATTGACCTCCGGGTTAATAATCTCCGCCATAGCAGCTAGTGTTTTTGCAAGGCATGGATCAGAGGGGAAGCTGGATTTTCAATTTTTTGTCTGTGAAATGCCTATTTATTATTATTATTATTATTATTAACATTTATTAGGCGCAAAACAAATCATCCCCACGGGGGTCTCTTGGAGCCACAATATCAGAAGAGTAAAGGAGAGAACCGCTGAATTAGTGACTGAATCAATCAGTCAGTACATTTGTAGAGCGCACAACTCACCGTGAGGGTCTCAAGGCGCTGGGGGCAGGGGTCGGGGGTTGCTGCTACTGCTCAAACAGCCAGGAGTCTCCTGAAGGCCAGTAGGTCTTGGGTCTGTCGTAGGCGGATGGGGATGGTGTTCCAGGTTTTTGTGGCGAGGTGGGAGAACGATATGCCGCTGGCGGACGCTCGACGAATGCGGGGGACGAGGGCGAAGTCGGCGGAACAAAGCTGGAGGTTTGGGGTGTAGAAGGGGAGTCGTTTGAGGAGGTACGCTGGTCCAGAGTTGTGTGGAGCTTTGTGTGCGTGGGTGAGGAGCTTGAAAGTGATCCTCTTGTTGACGGGGAGCCAGTGAAGGTCTTTCAGGTGTGCTGTGATGTGGCTGTGGCGGGGGGTGTTGAGGATGAGGAGTGCAGAGGCATTCTGTATGCGTTGTAGTCGTTTCTGGAGTTTGGCTGATGTTCCTGCGTAGAGAGTGCTGTCGTAGTCCAGTCTGCTGGTGACAAGGGCCTGGGTGACTGTCCTTCTGGTACCGGTGGGGATCCATCTGTTCATCTTGTGGAGCATGCGGAGGGTGTTGAAGCAGGAGGAGGAGACGGTGTTCACTTGCTGGGTCATTGACAGTGTGGAGTCCAGGATGACTCCCAGGTTGTGTGCGTGGTTAGTGGGCGTCGGTGCAGCTCCCAGTGCGGCCGGCCACCGTGAGTCGTCCCAGGCGGATGGGCTGGATCCGATGAGGAGGACCTCCATCTTGTCCGAGTTCAGTTTCAGGTGGCTGGTCGTCATTCATTCAGCGATGGCCTTCATTCCTTCGTGGAGGTTGGATTTGGCGGTGGTGTGGGCCTTGGTGAGGGAGAGGATCACCTGCGTGTCGGCGTATGAGATGATGTTGAGGTCATGTGATCTAGCGATGTTGGCGAGCTGTGCCATGTAGATGTTGAAGAGTGTCGGGGTGAGAGACGATCCTTGGGGTATGCCGCAGATGATCTTGGTGTCTTTAGAGCGGAATCGGTGCGAGGTGGACACTCTGGGTTTTGCCAGTGAGGAAGGAGGTGGTCCAGTCCAGTGCTTTGTCGCGGATCCCTGCGTTGTGGAGGCGTGAGCAGAGGGTGTGGTGGCAGACTGTGTCGAAGGCGGATGAGAGGTCCAGGAGGTTTGGGGGCCACTGTTTCTCTGTTGTCCATTATGGCCCTGATGTCGTCGGTTGCGGCGATGAGGGCTGTTTCGTTGCTGTGGTTGCTGGGGAAGCCAGATTGGGACGGGTCCAGGATGTTGTTCTTTTCGAGGAATGAGGTCAGTTGCCTGTTGACGATTTTCTCGATGACTTTTGCTGGGAAAGGGAGGAAGGAGATGGGCCAGAAGTTCTTGGGGTCAGCTTTGGGTTTTTTAAGTAGGGCGTTGATCTCGGTGTGCTTCCAGCTCTCGGGGAAGGTGCGGTCTCGAAGAAGTTGTTGATGATTTTGCGGAGATAGGGTGCGATGGTGGAGCTTGCTTTGTTGAAGATGTGGTGCTGGCAGGGGTTGGATGGTGAACTGGAGTGGATGGTGTTCATGATTTTGATGGTGTCTTCGTCGTTGACGTGGGTCCAGGAGAGCAGAGGGTTGATGTTGATGTGGCTGGGGGGCAGTGAGTTTGAGGTGTCTGTGTCAGTCGGGGAGGCCTGGTTGCAGAAGCGGTCGTGGATGTCTGCGATCTTGCGATGGAAGTGGCTAGGGAGTCGCAGAGGTCCTGTGATGGTGGGATGTCATTGGAGCTGGGGATGGAGAGTTCCTTCACGATGTTGAAGAGCTCTTTGATGTTGTGTGCGTTGTTGTCAATGCGCTCTTTGAAGGATGTCCTTTTGGCGGTACGGATGAATTGGTGGTGTCTGCGGATGGCATTCTTGTAGGCTGTGTTGCTGTCTGGTGTCTGTTCGTGGTGCCACTTCTTCTCGAGCCTAAGGAAGGCCTGCTTGGATGCCTTGAGGTCGGCGGTGAACCAGATGGCTTTCCTGTCGGAGTGTCTGTTCGAGGATTTCTTGATCAGGGCGAGAATGTTGGCGCAGTCGTCGATACATTGCCTGAGGTTGAGGGCGGCAGAGTCGGTGTCGGTAGTGTCCATTGGTGGATTTCGGGTGAGGGTGGTGACTAGCTGGTCTTCGGTGACTTCGCTCCAGCTGCGGTGGGGGCCCGTTGTGTGAGGTGATGTGTTGTCGGCTTCTCGAAGGTGAAGTGGATGCAACGGTGGTCGGTCCAGTGGAGTTCGGTGGTGTGGGTGAAGGTGACGTGGTTGCTGCCTGAGAAGATGGGGTTGAGAGTGTGTCCGGCGGAGTGGGTGGGAGTCGTGACGAGCTGTTTGAGTCCGAGGTTGTCAAGGTTGTCAAGCAGGGTGGTGTAGTTGCTGTCGATGGTGTTCTCGAGGTGGAAGTTCAGGTCATCGAGGAGGATATAGTCCATGGAGGCAAGGTCGTGCGCACTGACGAAGTCGGCAATAGAGTCGTTGAATGTGGGTGGGGACCGGGTGGTCTGTAGATGAGGGTTCCTCCGAGGGTGGTGTTGGGGTCGGTGTGGATCTGGAAGTGCAGGTGTTCGGCGGTGATAAGCGTGTCGTTGGTACTGGTCGTGATTCTGAGGGTGTTTCTGTGGATGATGGCGATTCCTCCTCCTGTTCCGTTGGTGCGGTCCCTGCGGGTGATCTTGTAGCCGTCAGGCACAGAGGGTGCCATTATAAGGGGTGGGAGGAGCGGTTGGGAGGCGGGAGCAAAGGACAAATAGGCAAGCAGGAGGGTGGGGCCACAGCGACGGGAAAAACAGGCGAAAAAACTGTGGCACGGAGAGGGGCACAGAAGGCAAGGCAAGGGGGACAAATGAGCAAAAACAAAATGCAGTGAAACACAACTCACAGGGGATGGAGAGAAAAGGGCACCGGCAAGAAGGCAAATCAAGGGGGACAGAAAGGAGCAAACAACAGGAGACAACAGTTAACGAGAGACAATTACAGTGAGCCTACGGCAGTGGCAGAGAGCTGAGGGACACGGTCACACAGGCGGTGCTGTGCGGCGTGGGGGTGCGACCTACCCGAAATCAGGGTCAAGGTTCGTTCCACCAACAACCAGGTTTTGAGACGTTTTCTGAACAGCCTAAAGGTGGGGGTTATCACGAATGTCGTCAGGCAGCTTATTCCAGTAGGAGGGCGCAAGGTAAGAAAATGAGCGACCTCCCATTCTGATTTTATTGATCCTTATTGGGCACAACAACCACTGATTGCTTGACCTCAGTTCCTGACACAGAATGTAAGGTATTAGCTTTTTGCTGAGGTAGGCCGGGACATGCCCCTGTAGAGTCTTAAATACCAGACACAGAAGCTTGAATAATGCTTGCTTCTTAATTGGCAGCCAGTGACGTTGGTGCAGGAGAGGTTCCGAAGGCGAATGGGATGGGCGATTAAGGGCAAGACACGCAGCAGTATTCTGCACGACCTGCAGTCTAGAGAGAAGATCTTCCTAATCCCTACCAGTGCGAAATTACCATAATCCAACCTGTTTACTAGTAATGCCAGAATAAGCGACTTTCTTGCAGAGAGGGGAAGCCAAGGAAAGATCTTTCGGAGCATACACATCAGGCCAAAACAAGTGCCTGAAATGCTTTTCACGTGTTGCTCCACGGAGAGTTTATCATCCACCAAGATACCCAAGTTTTTCATCCATTTTTTGGGGGTCAGAGGGTCACCCAGCTCAGGAGGCCACTAATCTGTAGACCAAAGCTTCTCTGCTTTCCCGAACAACACAATCTCAGTTTTGGTTGTCTTCAGCTGCAAAAAATTAGCAGTCATCCATGCCGCCGTCATTGACATGGATTTTTAAAATCTTTCTCTGGTCGATGCTGGATCTGAATCGATGATAATGATCAGTTGAGTATCATCCGCATACGAAACGGTGTCGAACCCACAAGATCTGATAATAGAGGCCAGAGACGATACATAAATGTTGAATAATGTGGGGCTTAGAATGGAGCCCAGTGGTACCCCTTTGTCCACAGTCGAGGTCTGAGAAGTGAACGACTCAAGTTTGACTTGCTGAGATCTGTCGGCAAGGAAGCTTTCAAACCATCTAAGTGCCATTCCTCTGACACCGATCTCTCGTAACCTATCCTGTCTGGGTGTTAGGTGGCCTGTCATTTAGAGATAATAATTGAAAGGCTTTGCAGCAAATGATTGCTGATTGGGCTTGTGTATGTGAAGAAATCACCAGTGGGAGGGTCTAAATTGGCCTATACAAGGATAAAATATATGAGGGAGTCCTCTCCCTTGCCAACATACATGTTGGAGAAAGTGACTTTGTTTTTACTAGTTCCATTAGCAAACCCCATGTTGGATTTCGTCTTGATGAAGTTAAGATTGATGCCAAGAGCGTCGTGCAAAAAATGGGTCTGTAGGCACTCATCCACATCTAGAGACCTACAATCATCTTGAAGTGTAGTGGGGAAGAGATGGGCATTAAAGTCTCCCCCCACACCAAGCGCAGATCTTTACCACATTTTGGTGTAAGAGAGTCAATGTCCAATTCCAACCTGGACAGACCACAACTTTTGCTTGCAGCTGGGATGTTGTTGTAGAAATTGATGATGCCCAGCCTTGTGCCATCCCTAAATTCAAGGCCGAGTACCTGGTAAAAATGCGTATCAGCTTTCTATAAGAGGGTTCTAATGCAAACTATGACGGAGAGGTAGATGGTCAGGCCACCCATCGGGTACTCGCAAGGAGATTAAATAGTAACAAGATGGTAACTCTTGAATTTGTTGCAATGTACTGGTTTTACTGACCAGGACTCTTTCAGGGAGGTTATTTCAAAGGTATCCATAAAGCTAATCCAGTATGGTCAACTTCTGTGCTTCAGGACTGGACATAACAAAAGTCCCTGAAGTGGACGACACTGTACTCGTAATGTGGACAAATTATTTAAGGGCCCGCCTTACGGGATGAAGGCCACTGGAACATTTCTGGGTTGCTCTTTCTGTCCATGATGGAACACAGATCTTGAGTAGATGGTGTTATTGCATTGAGATATGTGTAGCCATTAGTTGTCTCCACCGCAGAGGGCAAGTAAGTACAAATTAGTCGGTCAGTTCTTATTTCCCCGGGCTTGTGACTGAAATAGTTATTTGATATCAAAGACATGGAAGTCAATTATAAGTTTCATGCAAATGAAAACACCTATATAGGCCAGGTACCTGGGCCAACCTCGTGAGAAGCAGTGGTCAGAATGTTCGCTTGGCAGTGGGGGCCATCCAGTAAAGTGCTAGTAACCTGCAGGTTTCAAATCTACTCCTTTGCTGTTCTGGGCCAACAACACCTCTGAAAATGCCTCTTTGCAATGATGTAAGTGTAGAAGTACTTGGAGATAAGGGGCTGGGATATCGCAATGGGGCCTGTTGTAAGACCTCACTACCCAAGTCAAAGAACTTGCCCCTGAAAAGACAGTTCTGAAAGGCTATAGTCTAGGAAGACCAAGAAGTCACTGTGATGTCCCTGTCTCACACCGTTGGGTGGGGCTTACATTTTACAGCTTCAAGGTAGTTAGAATTGATATGATCCAGACCTTTCAATGAGCCAATCAGTTTGAGGATGGTACTTCAATTGAGGATGTCATGGTTGCAGCAGGACATAAAGGTTGGAAACATATTAAGCATCTTCGTTTGCAGACAAGAACAACTACTGGCATCAGTCCCAAGTGGGTTGTATGATGGAACCATGCATGCAATTACAACGCATGCCTTTACAATGAAAATGTAAGTGTTTAGCAGGTAAGTACTATGCCTAAATATGCTTGTGTGTGTGTGTGTGTGTGTATACCTCCTTCAGAATGGCATCAACTTTTGTCCCTAATATGCCCAGAGATGCCATCGATGTTTACGCTGACAGACTTGTTGAGGAACTCAAAAAACTTCAAATTAAGACTATGAAGCAGCGCAAACAACAAGATCATAGAATGAGAGCATATAACATCCTCATGGACAAATTGAAGAAGGATACTAAGATTGTCATAAATCAATCAGATAAGGGAGGAAACATAGTCCTCTGGGCAAAAGAGGACTACATCCAGGAAGCATATCGTCAACTCAACGACCCTATCTGCTATACCAAGATTGATTTTAGAGCAGCTAAACTCATTGAAGAGACATATGCTAAAAAATTACACCAATGGAAACGAGATGGACTGATATCAAGGGATGAATTGAAATTTTTGCATAACACACATCCAGTGTTACCAAACATATATTTCATACCCAAAGTCCACAAGCAAACAATACCTGTGCCAGGGAGACCTATTGTATCCGCCATAAATGGTGTTTTTGAGAACAGTTCCAAATACATTGACTTTTATCTGCAAGACTTCGTCGTCAAGTTACCGGCATACCTCAAGGACACCACCGAATTTTTATACAAACTTAATCAATGTACTTGGTCTGGAAATTACCTCCTTATCACCATGGACATCACCTCACTTTATACGAGTATTGATCACATGGATGGTATTAGAGCGGTGAAATATTATTTAGAACATAGACCCATTGAATTTCATCATCATAACAAAATGCTCTTATCCAAGATAGAGACTTGTCTCAGTAACAATGTCTTTGTATTTAACAATGAGGTGTTCAGACAACTAAGGGGGGTGGCAATGGGGGCATGCTTTTCCCCTACCTACGTGGGGCTCCACGTGGGGTGGTGGGAGGAGCATGTCCTCAGAGCCACTCATGGAACATGGTGGAATAATAACATCATTGAGTACTGGAGGTATATAGATGATATTTTCATTATTTGGCATGGCAGTTTACAAGAAGCTGAATCATTTGTTGCTGATATCAACAACAATCAATTAAATCTTACATTTTCAGCAGAGATTAAGAAGGACGAAGCGACCTTCTTGGACGTGCATGTAAAAATAAATGAGGGTAAAATTGTAACCAGTCTCTATAGAAAGTCTACCTCGGGGAATACCATTCTGCATGCCCAAAGTTTCCATCCTAAACATACCATAGCTGCCATTCCCTATGGAGAATTCCTAAGAATTCACAGATCATGTAGTACATTGGAGGAGAGAGACCATCATCAAGAGGAGTGTAGACAACGGCTCCTAGTGAGGGGTTATGACAACAGGAAGTTACTTTCAAGCATGACAAAAGCAAATAGAATAGATCGTCAAGAACTTCTTAACCCCCTTAGATCCAATCTCAAGGCCTCTCCTAATGAGAAAAATGAAACCAATACCATCCGTCTCATAACTGGTTACAGCCGTCAGGCAAAGGAAATTACAAGAATCATAAAACGCGATTGGCCCATCATTCTAACTGATAATGTCCTCAGGGACATTATGCCTCATTCCCCCACTATTACATTTAGAAGGGCGTACGCAATGCGTAATGACTAGGTTAGCAGTAGCCCGGAGACACCTTTGGAGAATTGGTTATCTCCCCGCAAGGGATTTTTTCGCTGTATTAGTTGTCGTGCTTGCAAGTTCGGTGTAAACACCAGATCTTGCCTGTCACCATTCGACACAAAACCAATCATGCTCAAATCCCACTATACATGCCGCACAGAGTTGGCGGTCTATGTATTGAAATGCAGTTGTGATCTCACCTATGTGGGAAGCACTAAGGGAGCAGTTTATTTGCGCATTCTCCAACATCTGAGGGCTATAGTGAATGCGGACCCCTCGTATCCGGTCGCTCGACACTTCCAACAGGTACACAAGCAGAACTTAAATCATCTAAAGTACTTTGTTATTGATGCGATCATACCAAGCAAGAAAGGTGGGGATAACGAGAAACGCTTACGCCAATTAGAGTCCAAGTACATTGTGATGTTGAATAGCAAACACCCGGGGGGGTTGAACACAGGGGAGGACCTTCGCAATTTCCTGTAGATATATGCAGCCTATATACACTCCACATGTCTGGCTGCATGAGCCTGTGTATCTGTCTATATGTAGAGCAGAAACTGTACAAAGTGAAACTCATTATACAGTTGTGTTTTGGATGTATGATATACATCTCAGGGTGACCTCAAATCATTGTTTTCTTTGTTGTTTTCTTTGCGGTTTTCCTTGCTAGTACCCAGAGCCCTATATACATAATGATGAATTAAAATGGGCAGTAAGAGTTCTTGAAATGAGTTAAATGTTAATGTTATATTGTAGCACTTTATTTGCACGTATTTTACACTTTTTTATTAAGGCTCTCATGTTATTTATATGAGATGTACCTTTTTTAGCCTTCACTCATGCATGGAGTGTCTAACTAAGGAATCATACTGCCATTCTCAAGGTCAGTTGATGTTGGGCTTATCTACAATCAAGATTGATTGTTTGAAACAATATGGAATATAGGAGGAGGTCTTGATAATTTTGACCACACTATTATTGTAATGCCCTCCATCTCATGATTTATTATGAGTAGTCATGAACAGTCTTGTCCTGAGGTACCGGATGGTACAGTATATAGGTAGGACTGGCCCTATGGCAGACCTCATGAGAACACAGAGTTTATTTACACCCTTACTTATTGTGGTTTTCTTTTTGTGTGTATTTGTACAGATAGCATCCAACATTTTGTATGTTCCAACATAAACAACTAACGCTTTAACATGTATTGCACTAAGGTTCAGTGCAACAAAATAGAGCATTGTTTTCATTTGCAATCACGTACTATTGCATTCAAAAAGTATTTATGCGACGTGATCTGTTTGCGAATAATCATGTATTTGTACTGATAATAATTCAATGTATTTATGAATGGCAAACTGACTATCGCTATATATGTAATTTGTAATAGGGTAACCTCGTGACAATGAGGACAATTTTTATCCTTTGGGCATTTATAGCGCGTGTTGCATTAGCACTTTGAAGATTGGGAATGCTTTAAGATAGTTGAAATGTTTGGAACATTTTAATAACAACATGCATTTATGCACTGCAGTACCTTTGATCTGATGTAATGGCAAAAGGAACACATTCATTGTATATCACTAACCATTGTAATATGGCGCCCATGAAATGGGAATGGAAGGTGACTCAAAATGTAAGTCCGCCCTTTATGTTTATCATTGCCTGGAAAGGCGCGAATTTTGAATGTGCTCCAAACCCCTTTTAAGTATGACCTCCGCATTATCCCCTCATCAGTGAGCAAGGACGCATGTCCGAAACGCGTCTGATGACTGGCACCACCACCACCATTCTATGGAATAAATAATTCTCGAAATTACAAGACTGGTTTGCGGTATTTATTTTGGAGTCTGTGTACCTGTGCGCTGGCTGACGGCTGCAGCTGGCGACTCGTTGGAGTTTCATATATATATATATATCTCCAATCCAAAGTTTGCCCTGAAGCGAAGACACTCCAAACAGCAGGATGCTCAAAAGACCATTTATTTCACAGAAAACTGGCATTCACAGTTGGATTTCAGTAAAAGTCTCCTAACGCGTTTCAGAGCTCCTTCGTCAGAGAAACAACTGCTGTGCGCTGAAAGCTGCTTGCACGCACCAACACACATGCGCTCTGTAACCATGTGGGTTTTCAAGTGACGTGATACAAAAGGCATGCTGGTGACTGTAGTGTTTCAACTACCAAGCCAAGTATTACTCCAATGGGTTTCAGTCTGACAGCAAAAGTCTTAGTTCAAAATTAATCACTCCACTGGGCCTCCAATCTTGAAAGTCGGTGAATATATTTCCCTGCTGTGCCATCCATACGACTCAAGGTTTTCAAGTCTCTGGCCCCACGCCGAAAATACTGTGGTGGCATGTCCTCTGCGGCCAGGCTGCTGCATTTAATCCAATCCAAAGTTTGCCCTGAAGCAAGAACACTCCAAACAGCAGGATGCTCAAAAGACCATTTATTTCACAAAAAAACGTGCCGTTTCTAGGGGTTTCGCCACCCTAGGCAAAATTGAAAAATGCCGCCCCCTCCTGTGTCCAGATTTTTTTACTTTATGAGTTATAGCAAAGCACGGAACAGTATTGCGACAAGTCTGGGAAAAGTCACAGGATTTGCCTCCCTGGGCACATCCTATTTCCGCTGTTCTTGCGCTCTGCTGGGATCAGGAATTCGTGTACAAAACTGTAGTAATTTGAACCCAAGGCACATGTTTACCAAGTGGAGCCCCAGGGCTAAGAAACACTACATGGCTTGGAGGGGGCAGTGAGAGGAGGGGGTGAAGTTTACCAAAATCTGTACCAAATGCTCAGAAACACTTGTTAAACACAAATGAAGGACCATCACATATAATCTTTATGTAACTGACATTAACTCCAAATTATTTCATCCAGAAGTCCTAGCTGGGGAGCGCCATCAGATTAGCCGTGCCTGCTTCCTCAGGATCGGGCAGGTGCATTTTGTAGATCTGTCCACTTCAGCTGGCCCCCACTCTAAAATAGCGCCTGTGAGGATTACAGCTTTGAGCTGCCTGTGCCAGGATGGGAGTGACCCCTACTGTAATTTTCTGAACACCTTCGGAGTCACATGGAAGGGCCTAAAGCGAGGCCAGATTTGTACCCAAGGCACGTTTACTTTTTGCAGTTTTATATAGGCAAACTCGACCCAAAGGTATCAGAGCGCTTTACATGAGGGCTACTTATGTTACACAAGCACACATTCATTTTTGATAGGCACAGGGAGGTTAAGTGATTTGCCCAGAATCACAGGATGTTCAGCCGACACGGAGGCTCGAACCTGGTTCCCCAGCTCCTATGTTGGCATCTCTGGCCCTTACCCCACATCCTCTCGCCTTGGCACCTGGAGCAGGGCTAAAAAGGGGGAGACCTTGATCCAAAAAAAAACAACTGCTCGGAAGCACATTTTCAAGACAACCTCATTAAAAATAACATTTTTGGTTGAAATAAACATCATATTGTTTACCACAGGAGCCCTAGGCGGCGCTAAGAAATGAAGCCTGTCTCCAGTGCTTTCTCAGGACCGGGCACATCCATATTCTGCAGCGTTGCACCGTTACTACTTACTAGAAGGGGGCTGCGGGGATGACAGCGTCGAGCTGGAGGTTACCGTGGGAGGAGTCTAGTTCTGGCTTGGACAGACATCCATCCCTTCATGTCAAGCAAATATCCTCAAGCCTCTGTGGGAAGCGGCCCGTGAGGATGCCTTTCTTGCTAGCCAGCTGGCTGCAGTCAAAGGCAAAGATCCTTTCTTAATGAGAGATTGACCCCACCCAGCTCTGTGGAACGGGTGAAATGCGGAGCTAATGAAAGGCTCTGTGGACCTGGCCAGGGCTTCCTGGGCCTGCCTGCCTCACATCTGCATCCACGTGTAGGGTGGGAGTGGCAGGTGTTACTGAAGGAAGAATCGAGCTCCTACTAACGCTCTCACTCTCTCTCCGAAATAACCGCTATCTGCCCTGCTAATGATTGGCCTTGAAAAGGCTGGCTTAACTCCACATAGTGTGTGTTATAAACACAGGCAGTGCAAACCCCATTACCAGTTCAGAAAATGGGAAAGTATTTTATGTGAGTATTTTATGTTTAAAAAGAAACCAACATGACAAAAATTGGATTAGGCACTTCAAAGTTCCGAGTAACGTCTTCAACTGCAGTTCGACATGGACGTTAATAAAAATGCATTGCCCACAGCTGCCGACCTGAGGCTGTCCAAGCACCTAGAGGCGGGCACTGGGAGGGAGGCGCTGCTAAAGGCCGTGGCCGGACAGGTATTGGCACCTTCTAACTAACGTGCTTCCCAGCAGAGCCATGGACCCTGCTTGATGATGCCCCCCACCCGCCCATCTAACTTCCCTGCTGCGCCTCAGGGACTCAAGGCACCCTGCCCTGTGTTCAAGACTGGGGCACAGTGCTCTGCATGCTACGTCCTCGGACAGAGTTCAGACTCTACCAAAGCGCGCCGGTACCTTCCAAAGGACCCCGACCTTCACGCACACATGCTTTATGCCGCCCTCCCCCTTTTGCCGCCCTAGGCAGCCGCCTAGTCTTGCCTAATGGTAGAAACGGCCCTGATTCACAGTTGGATTTCAGTAAAAGTCCTAACTCGTTTCAGAGCTTCAGAGCTCCTTCGTCAGAGGAACAACTGTTCTGTGCTGAAAGCTACTTGCACGCACCAACACGCATGCGCTCTTTAAACCATGTGGGTTTTCAAGTGACGTGATACGAAAGGCATGCTGTTTCAATTACCAAGCCAAGTATTACCCCAGTGGGTTTCAGTCTGACAGCAAAAGTCTTAGTTCAAAATTAATCACCCCAGTGGGCATCCAATCTTTTGATTGGATATATATATATATATATCTATCTATAAAAAAGCGTCTAGAGGAAGGGAACACTATCAGACTCATCACCGGTTATAGTCGCCAAGCAAGACAAGTAACTAAAATTGTCAAGCAACAATGGCCCATCATTCTGACGGATCAAGTCCTCAGGGACATTATGCCCAGAATTCCGACCGTCACTTTTAGAAAAGCCTACGCTATGAGAAACGACTTGGTGAGCAGTAATCCTGAAACCAGTAAGAACAAAGACTGGCTCTGCCCCCGAAAAGGGTTCTTCCCCTGCAGTTCCTGTAGAGCTTGTAAGTTCGGAGTGAACACTAGAACTTATACAACCCCATTTGAGAACAACCCTATATCTCTACGAGATCACTATACTTGCCGCACAGAACTAGCGGTCTATGTACTAACATGTAGCTGCAATTTACAATATGTTGGCAGCACAAAGCTACCTGTGCACCAACGCATTCTGCAGCACTTGCGTGCCATCATGCATGCCGATCAGAGTTACCCGGTAGCCCGGCATTTTCAAGCCGCACATAACAAAAATTTGGCACATTTAACTTACTTTGTCATAGACGCAGTGATCCCTAATAAAAGGGGAGGTGACCATGAGAAAAAATTGCGGCAATTAGAGTCACGCTATATAGTGTTACTCAATAGCAAGAGCCCAGGAGGACTTAATATGGGTGAAGACCTTCACAACTTTCTGTGATTGTGACTCCAGGGCGTTCTATATTATAAGGGTCTGGTATTGTATAATGAGAAGACTGAACATGCAGACATTTAAAATGTATTTGACTCCGAAGTATGTCATAAGCAGTCCTAAGAACACAACGTATGATGAATGAGATGGCCTAAGAAGTCCCCACTATCGATATTGATAGTTTCAATATATTTAAGCACTTTATCACATTTGCACTATATTTATTTTCACCCCCCTTTTTTTCTTTTCCCTCATTAGCATTAATAATCACCTCTAGAGCACCCAATTAGGCGACGCATATTCTTTGTAGCCAAGTTTCAAGTTAGGTTCAGAGAGAAGGATGGAGGGCTGCCAGAAGGATTTATAGTCTGTTTCTGTTTCTGATTAATTAACTAAGGGGCACCACTTTTGCCTGTAAGTGACCCAATGTGTTTTGTACCGTAATAAGCATGACGCATTTAATGTATAGGTACACATGTAGAGTATATCGATGAAAATGAATTTAAAAAAAAGATCAAGAAAAGATAGAAATTATTATGTTCTATTATCTATCATAAGCGTACATGCTATGTAATACGCAAAGTAATATACCTGCATATTTTGATAGCTACATGATATAAATGATTATCGCCTATTAATGCAATATGTATTTGTACAGTCACAGATATGTGGTTTTTTTAGGCAGTGAATATCGTTAGTTATGTTGTGTGCACACGATTACCCATGGTATAGAAAGGAACATAGACTGATGTACACGTGCATCCTCGTTTGGACACTTTGGGAACTTTTGTTTATCAAAGTTTTAGAAGACAGTATCTGTTTTGGCTTACCTTTGACATAAAACGTATATGCAATTTAGGCATTTGTGCCTTTAAAAACTGTTGTTCATACATAGTATATACACACATGCCTTTATAAATTGCACATTTTTATAACGTTAATATTTTGAGTGTGTTTTGGTTAAGGTCATATGGATTACTTGCCACACGTGAGAAAAAGCTGTTTTATTCACGAACTATTACTGTTACAAAATGGCGCTCACATTATGATGTCCATAGGAGCCTGTGCATTTTGGAGAGTCCTCCCTCTCTGTTTACCACTAGTAAATCTTGGCGCCAGAATGTTATTTAAAAACGAATATGCAGCGTTAGCTAAGTATCAGTGAGCAAGGGCACGGACGTGTCCGAAACGCGTCTGATGGCATTTTTTTACCCACTCGTTGCTATGAAATAAAAAAGTAACTTTACACCACCTTGCCTTGAAGTGCTGATTTGGTTGTCTGCGTGCCTTTCCGTGCGGCATGCACATTGGTGAAAAGCTGGATTGTCATATATATATATATATATATATATCAAACCAAAGTGCCTTAAGCATTCAAGAGGCACACAACAGGTCTCTCCCCTCCGGGTCTTTACAGCTCAGCATGTCATCCCGCTTCACAAACATTCAAACGCCCGACGCGTTTCGGGGAAACATCCCCTTCCTCATGGGCTGCAAATGAAGGCACTCGATATTGCATCAATTTCGTTTAGGACTTTTTATTAGGAACAAGCCCCTCAGTGGGCGTGTGCTTAGTGCGTCATGCCACCAAAGTATGCTGGGACTTGTGGTCCATTGGTGCTCGTTTTTTTCCTTTTAGTAAGGTCGAGTGTCCTGACATTTAATAATGCATTGTCTTTACCTTTAGTAGGCTGTGTTGCGTTCGGATACGCTGTATTAAAAGCAGAGTCCTGTGCTTTCAACAGTCCCAATGGTTCAGGACTTCAAGCCTCGCTTTGCCGCCAACTCCGTTGCAGTGACAGCAGGCGATGGTGCTCTCTTCACGGCCAGGCCGCCGTGCAGTAACATCAAAAAAAGGGCCTTAAGCATTCAAGAGGCACACGACAGGTCTCTCCCCTCCGGGTCTTTACAGCTCAGCATGTCATCCCGCTTCACAAACATTCAAATGCCCGACGCGTTTCGGGGAAACATCCCCTTCCTCATGGGCTGCAAATGAAGGCGTCATGCCACCAAAGTATGCTGGGACTTGTGGTCCATTGGTCAGGACACTTGACCTTACTAAAAGGAAAAAAACGAGCACCAATGGACCACAAGTCCCAGCATACTTTGGTGGCATGACGCACTAAGCACACGCCCACTGAGGGGCTTGTTCCTAATAAAAAGTCCTAAACGAAATTGATGCAATATCGAGTGCCTTCATTTGCAGCCCATGAGGAAGGGGATGTTTCCCCGAAACGCGTCGGGCGTTTGAATGTTTGTGAAGCGGGATGACATGCTGAGCTGTAAAGACCCGGAGGGGAGAGACCTGTCGTGTGCCTCTTGAATGCTTAAGGCACTTTGGTTTGATGTTACTGCACGGCGGCCTGGCCGTGAAGAGAGCACCATCGCCTGCTGTCACTGCAACGGAGTTGGCGGCAAAGCAAGGCTTGAAGTCCTGAACCATTGGGACTGTTGAAAGCACAGGACTCTGCTTTTAATACAGCGTATCCGAACGCAACACAGCCTACTAAAGGTAAAGACAATGCATTATTAAATGTCAGGACACTCGACCTTACTAAAAGGAAAAAAACGAGCACCAATGGACCACAAGTCCCAGCATACTTTGGTGGCATGACGCACTAAGCACACGCCCACTGAGGGGCTTGTTCCTAATAAAAAGTCCTAAACGAAATTGATGCAATATCGAGTACCTTCATTTGCAGCCCATGAGGAAGGGGATGTTTCCCCGAAACGCGTCGGGTGTTTGAATGTTTGTGAAGCGGGATGACATGCTGAGCTGTAAAGACCCGGAGGGGAGAGACCTGTGGTGTGCCTCTTGAATGCTTAAGGCACTTTGGTTTGATGTTACTGCACGGCGGCCTGGCCGTGAAGAGAGCACCATCGCCTGCTGTCACTGCAACGGAGTTGGCGGCAAAGCGAGGCTTGAAGTCCTGAACCATTGGGACTGTTGAAAGCACAGGACTCTGCTTTTAATACAGCGTATCCGAACGCAACACAGCCTACTAAAGGTAAAGACAATGCATTATTAAATGTCAGGACACTCGACCTTACTAAAAGGAAAAAAACGAGCACCAATGGACCACAAGTCCCAGCATACTTTGGTGGCATGACGCACTAAGCACACGCCCACTGAGGTGCTTGTTCCTAATAAAAAGTCCTAAACGAAATTGATGCAATATCGAGTGCCTTCATTTGCAGCCCATGAGGAAGGGGATGTTTCCCCGAAACGCGTCGGGCGTTTGAATGTTTGTGAAGCGGGATGACATGCTGAGCTGTAAAGACCCGGAGGGGAGAGACCTGTCGTGTGCCTCTTGAATGCTTAAGGCACTTTGGTTTGATGTTACTGCACGGCGGCCTGGCCGTGAAGAGAGCACCATCGCCTGCTGTCACTGCAACGGAGTTGGCGGCAAAGCGAGGCTTGAAGTCCTGAACCATTGGGACTGTTGAAAGCACAGGACCCTGCTTTTAATACAGCGTATCCGAACGCAACACAGCCTACTAAAGGTAAAGACAATGCATTATTAAATGTCAGGACACTCGACCTTACTAAAAGGAAAAAAACGAGCACCAATGGACCACAAGTCAAAGCATAGTTTGGTGGCATGACGCACTAAGCACACGCCCACTGAGGGGCTTGTTCCTAATAAAAAGTCCTAAACGAAATTGATGCAATATCGAGTGCCTTCATTTGCAGCCTATGAGGAAGGGGATGTTTCCCCGAAACGCGTCGGGCGTTTGAATGTTTGTGAAGCGGGATGACATGCTGAGCTGTAAAGACCCGGAGGGGAGAGACCTGTCGTGTGCCTCTTGAATGCTTAAGGCACTTTGGTTTGATGTTACTGCACGGCGGCCTGGCCGTGAAGAGAGCACCATCGCCTGCTGTCACTGCAACGGAGTTGGCGGCAAAGCGAGGCTTGAAGTCCTGAACCATTGGGACTGTTGAAAGCACAGGACTCTGCTTTTAATACAGCGTATCCGAACGCAACACAGCCTACTAAAGGTAAAGACAATGCATTATTAAATGTCAGGACACTCGACCTTACTAAAAGGAAAAAAACGAGCACCAATGGACCACAAGTCCCAGCATACTTTGGTGGCATGACGCACTAAGCACACGCCCACTGAGGGGCTTGTTCCTAATAAAAAGTCCTAAACGAAATTGATGCAATATCGAGTGCCTTCATTTGCAGCCCATGAGGAAGGGGATGTTTCCCCGAAACGCGTCGGGCGTTTGAATGTTTGTGAAGCGGGATGACATGCTGAGCTGTAAAGACCCGGAGGGGAGAGACCTGTCGTGTGCCTCTTGAATGCTTAAGGCACTTTGGTTTGATGTTACTGCACGGCGGCCTGGCCGTGAAGAGAGCACCATCGCCTGCTGTCACTGCAACGGAGTTGGCGGCAAAGCGAGGCTTGAAGTCCTGAACCATTGGGACTGTTGAAAGCACAGGACTCTGCTTTTAATACAGCGTATCCGAACGCAACACAGCCTACTAAAGGTAAAGACAATGCATTATTAAATGTCAGGACACTCGACCTTACTAAAAGGAAAAAAACGAGCACCAATGGACCACAAGTCCCAGCATACTTTGGTGGCATGACGCACTAAGCACACGCCCACTGAGGGGCTTGTTCCTAATAAAAAGTCCTAAACGAAATTGATGCAATATCGAGTGCCTTCATTTGCAGCCCATGAGGAAGGGGATGTTTCCCCGAAACGCGTCGGGCGTTTGAATGTTTGTGAAGCGGGATGACATGCTGAGCTGTAAAGACCCGGAGGGGAGAGACCTGTCGTGTGCCTCTTGAATGCTTAAGGCACTTTGGTTTGATGTTACTGCACGGCGGCCTGGCCGTGAAGAGAGCACCATCGCCTGCTGTCACTGCAACGGAGTTGGCGGCAAAGCGAGGCTTGAAGTCCTGAACCATTGGGACTGTTGAAAGCACAGGACTCTGCTTTTAATACAGCGTATCCGAACGCAACACAGCCTACTAAAGGTAAAGACAATGCATTATTAAATGTCAGGACACTCGACCTTACTAAAAGGAAAAAAACGAGCACCAATGGACCACAAGTCAAAGCATAGTTTGGTGGCATGACGCACTAAGCACACACCCACTGAGGGGCTTGTTCCTAATAAAAAGTCCTAAACGAAATTGATGCAATATCGAGTGCCTTCATTTGCAGCCCATGAGGAAGGGGATGTTTCCCCGAAACGCGTCGGGCGTTTGAATGTTTGTGAAGCGGGATGACATGCTGAGCTGTAAAGACCCGGAGGGAAGAGACCTGTCGTGTGCCTCTTGAATGCTTAAGGCACTTTGGTTTGATGTTACTGCACGGCGGCCTGGCCGTGAAGAGAGCACCATCGCCTGCTGTCACTGCAACGGAGTTGGCGGCAAAGCGAGGCTTGAAGTCCTGAACCATTGGGACTGTTGAAAGCACAGGACTCTGCTTTTAATACAGCGTATCCGAACGCAACACAGCCTACTAAAGGTAAAGACAATGCATTATTAAATGTCAGGACACTCGACCTTACTAAAAGGAAAAAAACGAGCACCAATGGACCACAAGTCCCAGCATACTTTGGTGGCATGACGCACTAAGCACACGCCCACTGAGGGGCTTGTTCCTAATAAAAAGTCCTAAACGAAATTGATGCAATATCGAGTGCCTTCATTTGCAGCCCATGAGGAAGGGGATGTTTCCCCGAAACGCGTCGGGCGTTTGAATGTTTGTGAAGCGGGATGACATGCTGAGCTGTAAAGACCCGGAGGGGAGAGACCTGTCGTGTGCCTCTTGAATGCTTAAGGCACTTTGGTTTGATGTTACTGCACGGCGGCCTGGCCGTGAAGAGAGCACCATCGCCTGCTGTCACTGCAACGGAGTTGGCGGCAAAGCGAGGCTTGAAGTCCTGAACCATTGGGACTGTTGAAAGCACAGGACTCTGCTTTTAATACAGCGTATCCGAACGCAACACAGCCTACTAAAGGTAAAGACAATGCATTATTAAATGTCAGGACACTCGACCTTACTAAAAGGAAAAAAACGAGCACCAATGGACCACAAGTCAAAGCATAGTTTGGTGGCATGACGCACTAAGCACACGCCCACTGAGGGGCTTGTTCCTAATAAAAAGTCCTAAACGAAATTGATGCAATATCGAGTGCCTTCATTTGCAGCCCATGAGGAAGGGGATGTTTCCCCGAAACGCGTCGGGCGTTTGAATGTTTGTGAAGCGGGATGACATGCTGAGCTGTAAAGACCCGGAGGGGAGAGACCTGTCGTGTGCCTCTTGAATGCTTAAGGCACTTTGGTTTGATGTTACTGCACGGCGGCCTGGCCGTGAAGAGAGCACCATCGCCTGCTGTCACTGCAACGGAGTTGGCGGCAAAGCGAGGCTTGAAGTCCTGAACCATTGGGACTGTTGAAAGCACAGGACTCTGCTTTTAATACAGCGTATCCGAACGCAACACAGCCTACTAAAGGTAAAGACAATGCATTATTAAATGTCAGGACACTCGACCTTACTAAAAGGAAAAAAACGAGCACCAATGGACCACAAGTCCCAGCATACTTTGGTGGCATGACTCACTAAGCACACGCCCACTGAGGGGCTTGTTCCTAATAAAAAGTCCTAAACGAAATTGATGCAATATCGAGTGCCTTCATTTGCAGCCCATGAGGAAGGGGATGTTTCCCCGAAACGCGTCGGGCGTTTGAATGTTTGTGAAGCGGGATGACATGCTGAGCTGTAAAGACCCGGAGGGGAGAGACCTGTCGTGTGCCTCTTGAATGCTTAAGGCACTTTGGTTTGATGTTACTGCACGGCGGCCTGGCCGTGAAGAGAGCACCATCGCCTGCTGTCACTGCAACGGAGTTGGCGGCAAAGCGAGGCTTGAAGTCCTGAACCATTGGGACTGTTGAAAGCACAGGACTCTGCTTTTAATACAGCGTATCCGAACGCAACACAGCCTACTAAAGGTAAAGACAATGCATTATTAAATGTCAGGACACTCGACCTTACTAAAAGGAAAAAAACGAGCACCAATGGACCACAAGTCCCAGCATACTTTGGTGGCATGACGCACTAAGCACACGCCCACTGAGGGGCTTGTTCCTAATAAAAAGTCCTAAACGAAATTGATGCAATATCGAGTGCCTTCATTTGCAGCCCATGAGGAAGGGGATGTTTCCCCGAAACGCGTCGGGCGTTTGAATGTTTGTGAAGCGGGATGACATGCTGAGCTGTAAAGACCCGGAGGGGAGAGACCTGTCGTGTGCCTCTTGAATGCTTAAGTCACTTTGGTTTGATGTTACTGCACGGCGGCCTGGCCGTGAAGAGAGCACCATCGCCTGCTGTCACTGCAACGGAGTTGGCGGCAAAGCGAGGCTTGAAGTCCTGAACCATTGGGACTGTTGAAAGCACAGGACTCTGCTTTTAATACAGCGTATCCGAACGCAACACAGCCTACTAAAGGTAAAGACAATGCATTATTAAATGTCAGGACACTCGACCTTACTAAAAGGAAAAAAACGAGCACCAATGGACCACAAGTCCCAGCATACTTTGGTGGCATGACGCACTAAGCACACGCCCACTGAGGGGCTTGTTCCTAATAAAAAGTCCTAAACGAAATTGATGCAATATCGAGTGCCTTCATTTGCAGCCCATGAGGAAGGGGATGTTTCCCCGAAACGCGTCGGGCGTTTGAATGTTTGTGAAGCGGGATGACATGCTGAGCTGTAAAGACCCGGAGGGGGAGACCTGTCGTGTGCCTCTTGAATGCTTAAGGCACTTTGGTTTGATGTTACTGCACGGCGGCCTGGCCGTGAAGAGAGCACCATCGCCTGCTGTCACTGCAACGGAGTTGGCGGCAAAGCGAGGCTTGAAGTCCTGAACCATTGGGACTGTTGAAAGCACAGGACTCTGCTTTTAATACAGCGTATCCGAACGCAACACAGCCTACTAAAGGTAAAGACAATGCATTATTAAATGTCAGGACACTCGACCTTACTAAAAGGAAAAAAACGAGCACCAATGGACCACAAGTCCCAGCATACTTTGGTGGCATGACGCACTAAGCACACGCCCACTGAGGGGCTTGTTCCTAATAAAAAGTCCTAAACGAAATTGATGCAATATCGAGTGCCTTCATTTGCAGTCCATGAGGAAGGGGATGTTTCCCCGAAACGCGTCGGGCGTTTGAATGTTTGTGAAGCGGGATGACATGCTGAGCTGTAAAGACCCGGAGGGGAGAGACCTGTCGTGTGCCTCTTGAATGCTTAAGGCACTTTGGTTTGATATATATATATATATATATATATATTTGTTGGCAGGTATCTGTGAAAACTTACATTTTCATTGTATGAACAAGTGTGGTAAAGGCATACGCATTTTAAGAAATATATATATATGTATTTTCATAAATACATACATATGTGTATACATTTTTACATATGTATTTAAAATTATTTTTAGTCATGCAAATATATATATATATATATATAATAAAAAATATTTGTGCATATATTTTTTATTTTAACAACCCCCAACTCTTACCCCAAACCCATCCTAAACCCTACAAATTCCCTTACCAGCCAAAATCCCAAACCCATCCTATACCCTAAAAATTCTGTTACCACCCAAAATCCCAAACCCACCCTAAACCCCCAAAAATCCCTTGCTACCCAAAAACCCAAACCCACCCTGAAAATTCCCTTACCTTGGTGCGCATGGCATTTCACGCTTATATAGAACACTGGTGACCAACAAACAGAGCCCCTACTGATGCTTAGGGCCAGGTCGGAGGGCAATGTCCAGGCAGCCGCTCAGCCGGGAAACTAGTGTTAGGTAATTTTTCAGGTGGCATCTCTACAGTGCCCTCAGTGCGCATTTCTCATTAAATCCCACACTGGCATCAGTGTGGGTTTAATGTGTTGAGAAGTTTTATACCAACTTCCCAGATTTCAGTAAAGCCATTATGGTGCTGTGGAGTTTGTACTGACACGCTTCCATACCATATACTCTTTATAGCATTACTGCCCTTACAATGTATTCGAATTGACCTAAACACTGTAGGCGTACAGGGCTCATGCACCTGTACCCTCACCACTGGTAGTGCACCCAGCTAGAGAGATGGATTACTTATGCCAGGGAAGTGGGTTGTAGGCATGGCACACAGAGATGGCTGACACGCTCATCACTTTGTTCTGCACCAAATCAAGCAGCCTGCAAAGGCAGTGTGGGTGGTACAGGGCCTCGAAGGGTGGCACAATAAGTGCTGCAACCCTTAGAGGCATTCCTTGGTCAAATTGCCCTTGGTATCTGGGGTACATTTTACAAGGGGATTACATGTGGCCAGAGAGTTGCCAATTGGGTTTTGGAACAGTACAGTTTAGGGAAACAACTTAGACCCTGGGCACCTGTTTGGCAGGAGCCCAGGGCACACTCAGTTGACGTACATCAACATTTAGGCAAAAAAGTGGGGGGCAACCATGCAAAAAGGGGCCCTTTCCTAGAATGAGGCTGCAACTGGCTTTTTTCGGCTGGCAGCCGCTGCCTAACTGCGGCTCACTCTCCCCTGACACTCAGCGCTCAAGCCCTGAGCGGCTCAAAGAGAGCCTGAGCAGGTCTTACACTCTCCTGAACTCCTGCACTTAACCTCTCTGTGACAGTCTAGACACTTGATTTACTCAGCCATTGTGGTCCATGATTCGAAGCACTACCTTTCTGTGCTAATTTAATTTAAATGTATTGTATATAGCATTTCTGAAGTTGTTCTTCTGCGCGCTCCAACTGAAAATTAAAATGCTGTTTTATGTGGAAATAAATGTGCTAATGTTCATGATACTGTGAATGCTTCACCTCAAGTCATGTCTGACATCTTAGCCCAAATTCCTTCCTCTTACTGGTCTAAACTTGCCAGTGATGTAAGCTGTCTTCTTATAGTTGAGCCCATCAAGAAATGTTTATATAAAATGAAGGGGATTCCTAGTACCCTACAATATCAAACAGATCTCAAGGTGAAAACAGGAATTCCACCAATTTTTGATGCTCTGTTAAAGCAAAACATTCACAAGTACATGCATCAATGTAGGCTTTTGTGATTTCTTAATTGTGATTATTAAGGAATTGCAATTAAGGAATTGCAAAAGCCTATGCATGTAGGAATCGCTATAAAATTAGCGATTCCCAAACATTCGCAAATTGCGAGTCGCAATTAAGGAATGCCTTCCCATTTGAATGAATGGGAGATTATATGCGCAATTTGTGAATACCAATAGGTACTCACAAATTGCGCATGAAATTTCAAAGGTGCCCCCTGAAATTGCTCAGATCACACATGTTGCGCACAGTGTAACCTACACCTTTAAAAAATGCACTTTAGTGCATTTTTCAAAGTTTTTGCAAATTCCTATCAAGTTCAACTTGATGATAATTTGCACCCCCTAGTAGTGAAATTGCTATTCTAAAGTGCTTCTTGTATTGCATTTAAGGAATCGCAAATTGAGATTCCTTAAATGCAATCGCAATTTGAGAAATCACAATTAATTGCGAATTCTCAAATTGCGAGTGCTTTGAACCTTGATGCATCGCAAATGCCCTTTCTGCGGGCGCAAACGGTTTTTTTTTTGCGAACCGCACTGTTTGCGCTCGCAAAAATGGTTGATGCATGTGCCTGATGGTCCACACTGTTAGCATCTGGCATATTCCTATTCTGCTTATCAAGAAGCCAAGTTAAGAAACGGATTGCTTTGTATATGATCTACATGCCGTTACTTCTTTTCTAAATCCCTAATACCTGTTGTGCTGAACTTAGCTTTCCCTCTGTTGTGTATTCCGGCCACTGCTACGTGATTTACTGTTGTTGATCTGTGTTCTGCCTTCTTTTCTATCCCAATATGATCTTCGAGTCGGTTTCTGTATGCCTATTTCTTTGATGGCTCTCAAGTGATGATGGCTCTACTTCATCAGGGGTGGAGTCACCTATCTTTTCACAAGCACTTAAAAAAAGATGTGGACACCTTTTTCTTCCTGGATGGCTCTACGGTGGTTCACTATGTTGATGATTTGTTGTGTGCTTCCGATTTTTAGACCAGGGCAAACAGGATGCTCTACATTTGTTCGCCAAATTAGCTAAATGTATGTAAAAAGCCTTTAGGGAGAAACTGCCATGTTGCCTACCCTGTGTCTGATATTTATGTCACAACATTTCAGACATAAAGTAAACACATCTGTCTGCTAATAGCATCACAAATGTTTGTAAGCTACCCTGATTCGTCATGGTTTCTCAGGTATATATTCCCTTGGGGATGGTTGGGTACTGACGACAATGGATTCAGGGTTATGCTTGCATTCTGAGACCACTGCAAAATTGTGAAACAGGTAACTTCCGAAGGTGTGCCGTAACCTATGGAACCAAACACACATTTTCTTTGAAGCTTGCTTTATCGTGTATCCCTGCTCTGGGCTTACCCAATCAAACCATCATGTTGTATTGCTATCTGACAGCTTTGACTTCAAAGTATTGGTACTAGACTATGGTGTAAAAAGAAACTGATTGCATAGTGCTCCGCTGCTCATGATGTTCTGGATGAAGGGCTCCATCTTAATGCATTAGTGCACCACAATTTTTTAGCAGTGGAAAACTTTATGGGCTCAACTCTTGCACGTCAGTTGGCTGCTGAGGAACATGTGTCTACTAGGCATGTTCCAACAAATCACACTGTCACTTTATATAAATCTATGGAACAGCATAATAAACACAGTCACTCAGAACTTCAACACATACTAATGCACACCAATATTACTGAATGCATGCTTGTGTAGATCATATTTTACATTTGGTCGGGTACCACAATGAAACACACACTGCGTATCTTTGTTTTTGTTGTACGTATATCATATCCCTACCCCCATCCGTCATCCAACTACAGAGCCTCAACAAAGGTCCAGTATATTGCACACATGCACATAAACCATCACTGAGCGCACTTGAGGTATCGAGGAGTCATGCTTAGTGTGCAGAGGTGGGATTGTGGGGGGTGCACCAATACTCTCAAGAATTTGTACGCACAATTATTGTAGCTTGATGAGTGTTGCATGATATTGCTTACACAGAGACCCTGTAGCTTCTACACCTGAATTACAGCCCCATTCTCATGTACAGTGTCAAGTAATTGATGAATGGGGGCTATGATACCTCCAACTATACCATCCTGAGATAAAACGGTTGCATTATTATGATTTAACATCTAAACTAGCATCAACTAGCACATCGCTTACCCATCTATTCATAGACACATCATTTGCACACACTAAACATTTTCAAATCACATCCTAACACCCACACCGTATTGTACTTATTCTAAATGATAAGATAATTTACATTAAACACATATTCGTAAGAACACGTACGGACTAACAAGTCTATTTACGGTATCCCTTTTAATTTTCATACATCTCTAAGGATACTTTTAAACCTACAGACATTTTTTCCCCTTAAGTATCATACCTATTTAATCTGTTTCCGTAGTGGATTTCTCTGCCTCCGCAAAGTAGATGGAGAACTCTGTTGCTTGGATGGAGAACTAATCAGTAGGGTGGAGTGCTCCACCTACTACGACAAACCGGGACGTGAAATAGTTGGACAGGAAGTAGGTCAATCCTGAGCGATCCGTGAACCACCCAAAAACATCCAAATCCATTCTACGGCACCTTTGATTCCAAATAGCCTGCAAATAGCTGAGGATGGTGAAGAGGGGACCCCATTTTCACAAGGAGGAGAAATCATCGGGGCTAGAATCCTTAACAAGTATCCTCAGGTATGACATGAACCTAAGACTCAGCTGACTAATGCAACATAGACAGAGATATGTCAGACCATAGCCAATTGCTGCAGTGCAGTTAATGTCCAAACCCAAAACGTTAGGGAATGCTGGAGGCCCTGGGAGTACCTCATGGTGTTGGGCTTGTTTGAAGTTGTAGGATGTGCTTGGGGGATCCTTCCAGACTCACCCATACAGAACCAAAGGGCTATCTTGAAGGGTTCTAAGAACAGTGTGTACTTACCAGGGGAGACCTGGTTGCTCAGTCGGTGTTGGATTGGTGCAATCAGCAGTCCTCTGGGTACTCTGCTGAGCATTCCCACCCTTGGACATAGAGAACTAGGAATTGAATTGACAAGTGGAGTAGTGTGATTCCAGTTTCATACAGTAACAGTAGACAGGAGATGTGTATCCACTATCTCGACTTTCTGTTTTGGGGCAGTTCCCCTTTCCCGTGTCCTCTCCAGACACAGTCTTTGTGTAGAGTGATGCTTCTCACAGCAGGGTTGTCTACAGCCTGAGGCAAACACCACAGAGGCAAAAAGAGGAGTGAGCTTTTTACATCAAGCTGTCATCAACCAAACTGAAAGAGTGTTCAGGGGAGGTCAAAAGGATGGGCCTCCCCTTCACGTTGCACATGTCAGCAGTCTCACCCTTGACCCAGACCAGTCACCAAACGGCTGTGCTTCAGGAAGACTAATCCGCGGACTCTGGCTCAGCAAAATGTCAAACTGAACTTCTAAAGAAGTCTCGTCTCCTCTTCGCAAACGTCAGCGTATAGATCACCTCCCTCCAATTCCATGAACGTCAGCAATATACTTCTACTGTCTGGGAAACAACCTTACCTCCGTCTCGTGCAAAAGGCCATGCCAGTGTTATCCAAAATGACCTCTGTTAGTCTGATTAACTCACACACACCATGCATGTACTAAGCAGGCCACACAGAAAACGCACAAAAATACAGATAGGATGTTAGTGCTAGGAGTTGGGTAAGTGTACAGAAGTGGAACTTTACACGAGTGGACCAGTAGGCCTTTACCTGTGTGACACAGATAACAAGGCTGGGCCACAACTATGGATTCAGAAAAAAAGAATATGTTACCATCACCACTCTATGTGCTAAACCCATGAAAGAGACAGAGAGGGTGCGCCTCTGCAGTTGATAGGACAGGTCCAAGGACGTACTTGTCTTAATGGATAGAACTAGAACTCTGCGCACATACTTAAGATTAGCTTGACGACTGAGCCAAAATCAAAACACTGGATACCAGATACACACTCATGGCAGGGGAGCATGACTACACCAACAGGGACATTCTTCTCAGAACAAAAATTGTTAAGTTATTTTGGTATTTGTGTTAACCATAGTCACTCACTTTTAAAATGGCAGCTTTATTTTACAAGCTCGCATGGTATTTTTAAAAAATGTTATTTTTAATTCACAGGATAAAGTGAACAGTCACTCAAACATGTGTTTCTTCCTTTTTAGTGGGCTGCCAAGAAACGAGTGATAAACAGCGAGGAACTTGGGGAAGTAGAATGAGGACCTCAGAGGCTAGGCAGGAATAGGAGGAAAACACCATCACTAATATAGAGGAGGAGTGAACATCCACAAGCAGGAAGGGTGCACACGCCCCGAGAGTCACTCGTTTTCAAACAAAGAGACACCAGCTGAGGGTTGGGAGTCCACTAAGAGGATGATCACTTTGGAGTCTAGATGCCAGGAGGAGAAAGACAATAGGGGTTTTCTGGCCTACAACAAACACCATTCTATTACCCCAGGAGCAGGCTCCCAGAGGCACGCCTCCATCAATCAAGAGGACCTAACAACAATGGGCCCTCCAGCTGCCCCTCTCCCACCCCACCCCGATACCTTTTGCTTCTTCTCTTCTGAAATTGTCCATCCAGAAGATTGTTTGAGAGTGAGATTCACTCCGGACCCCCAGTGCCTTCAACTCCTCCCAGAGTACAGGATCCTGCCTGCCTTCCAGGAGTTCATGAAGCAGGTAATTACTGGTTAGCAGGTGCTCTTTCCAGGCCTTCAAGAGGTCGAAAGCAGCAGAGGCAGAGATGTAGGCACTTAGAAGCAAATGCTGACAGGGACACAGTTTTGCTACTTCCTGTCTTCTTGGTGTGCAGACATAATCATGGGTTCTGTGTCCAAGCCCTCCCCTATCGGTGTTGTGTGTCCTAGTATGTTTTTCACATTTGGCCACAATTCTACCTCCTTTTTTCCAGATCCCAATGTGGTGTCTGGACCAACCCTACAATAGCAAGTGCCTGCACCTGTTGAGGCGGTTCAAATAGTTCTGGTCTCTGCAAGAGAGGATGGGAATGACCAAAAATGTTGTTTCTTAACCCAGGAATGCAATTCCGACACCTCATCCCGGGTTAGGGATTGACTTTTATTTTTCCTTGTTCATCATCCTCTATATCACTCCTAAGTGGAACTTGATCTGGTTGTTTGGAAAAAGCACGTATGCTGCCAGATATCATTCGATGTATGTCTCGAAAAACGCAAGTCATATCTCAAACAGCTGTATTCATACCAGTCTCTTGTATATTCAACATGTGGTTTATCGGGTTTCTCTGTAGTGCTTGGTCCTGGTGTGTGGAGCTCTCCTTCCCATCGATACACCGCATGTTGAATACACAAGAGACAGGTAAATACTAGAAGATAAGGAATCTCACCTTATATTGTCTTGAGGAGGCCAGAAATTCAATCGGCCGAAACGCATTGACTATTTGCGATACAAGGAGTCCACAACAGATGTTGAAACAACAACAAAAAACACTAATCTATGAATACCAACGTAGACATTTTGGACACTAGATTGAGTGGTAATTGTATACACACGTGGAACTTTGAAGTCGAATCTAATATGTTTCAAAAAGAAGTGGATCGTCAATGTACTGCCAAAAACATATAAGGAAGAGTGTAACATTGTGATACTGTTGTTTCTGGCTTAGTAACAAGGAGCATTGTTTCTTCAACCTGAAGGCAAGCCAATTCCACAGTTCTCTGGAAATTTTTTGTTTGCTCGTATGGTTGATGGGCAGCGGCAGACTAACTTCTCACATCTCAGGGACCCGTGGAGCCATAGCACAAAGTCACCATGAAATAGGAACCAAGTGGCCAGTGGCCACTTATAAGGAGGGGTAATACTCAGGATCATGGCAGTTGTTTACCAGCACTGGCCCTGTGCTGGAGAGTCGTTCAGCAGTGGCCGCTGACTGTGGAGGAAGCGCTACTACCTTCTGAGGAATAGTTCTGTATACTCAGCCATTGGACCACACCATCTCTGCAAGCTCCCAAAGCCTTAAGACGTGGTATATTGGCACGGCCAAGCCTGAAGACATGTGGTATATTGGCACGGACTCTGTGTTTATCTAGGGAGGGTACGGGGAACCACGCACTCTGAGCTTGTGCTTCTGAATGTGTACAAGGTGTGGCTAAGAGATTACCGTTGCCCGGGCTCACCTGTTCCCAGGAATCCTGCTCCGCGATCAGGTTAATAAGCATCCTATTGAGATAAAGGGCTGGCAATAAGTGCAGTGGACACAGGACGATTGCCAGAGACGGGCAACACGTGCTGCGAGCAAATGTCCCTTACGAAGGACCAGCAAAAAAAAGTGCTGTGGACAAAGGATCTTTGCCAGGGACCAGCAACAAGTGCTGTCAGCTAAAGCTCCGTTCTATGGACTGGCACCAAGTGCTGTGAAAAAAGGACCCCTACCGGGGCATCAGCAGAAAAAGTGCAATGTGCAATGTTGCAGGGGATTCACAGCAAGTGTTGTGAGCGGGACAGTAAGTGGTGTAGCCAAAGCAGCCTAACCATTCCTCAAAGTTCCGACGACTACAGGGACTCCACTCATGGTATCATATACATAAAAAAAATGTTGACACTTTAAACAACAAAGCAGTTTGTTGCAATAAGGTTATGCATACCTTACAGATTTGGGCTATAGGAGATACAACCATCACTCAGTTTCAAGGTTCATACAGACTCACCTTAAGTTACACAGATATCATAGTTGTCAACCTGCAGAACCACCTTTCAGTTCACAGATCCCAGTTTTATCAATTAAACAAACACTCCACCACTTTACAAAGATTTTACACGTCCTTGTCTTAGATGGCAGAGCTGTTCTTCTTACAGCCTGGAGCCTCTGCTGCACAGTGCCCCAGTCACACTTGAATGAAATGAAATGATCACAGACAATAATCAGTTTTCTTCTTTCTTCATTAAACTCTAAAATTCTTCTTTTTCTGGTTGATAGTGGTTGATTACAGACAGTCCAGGGGAAGCCTTGACAATTGACTTCCCCAAAGTACAATCTTCAACAATACCAAAATTTACACTATAAAAATATCTCTATATCAGAATTGTGTTCATTTCAAAATTAAACAATATTGACGTTGAAATTTGTGGAATGTTGTGAAATGGGCAGGCACACGGGGTGGGAGGGTAGGATAGATATCAAACTAAATGCAACAAAATGGAGACACCTCATCTGATGAGGTGTCCTGCGCAGAGCTCACTTCCTGGAATATATGGGCCTGTGGGAATAGGAGATCCTCCTCTCCAAAGTCTGAGAAAGTGTGACGGGAGCGGTCACCAACCCAGGATTTTAATGCACTAATGAGACTTGGAGCATAAAGAGCACTTAGCACTTAAGTTGGGGCAAAGTTTCAGCTCAAAACCTCACATGAGTATGGGGTGTAACAGGATGTACCTCCTCTCTTATGATCTGAGTGGCAAGCCTGTCTCCCATAGCTATGAATGGAACAGCATGTTGACACTTTGCTGTTCCTATAAGCAAAATAAACAGCAAATGTGTGAAGCTAAATCCCTGGGGCTTGAAAAAATCCTGACCACATACTATTTCACATTTAAAAGCACAATTGTCTGACAATAAGCTCTACGGGCTGATGCAAGAGATACAAAAATGTTTACAAAGTTCTACTGATGGTCTTCTCTGATGCCAGTGTGGAGGATACAGGCCTCCAACAACATTTTCATAGTATTCTCCATCATGATCACATGATATAATATCCATTCTGTTTTATAGCTGGCTCTTCTGATGTCCAAAAAGTTAATTTCACAGACTCCTCCAGAATGATCTCCTGAGACAGCTTGCATGTTGGCCATGAGATAACCTCCAGCCTCATTCAATGTCCAAGAATGCAGTTCAAGTGGGCACCATTGACTATAGAGGTCCACAATAAACATTCGATCAGGCTTATAACTGTTGCCTCTTAAAAATGTCCGATGCCCCATGAAGTCATACAATACAATGGGATTCTGCAATCTCTGTATAATAATCGGTCTCTCATTTCTTTATACTAGGTAACTTGTGGTGCACCCAGTCGCCTATTATATAGAAATGGAGTAGCTGCTTAAGTGTAATAACATATTACTGTTGAGTCCATGTCACGATGCCAACAGCCGAGGGAAAAGGCAGGTCAGGTGACAAGCATAATTAAAGCAGTTGTTAAAGAACAAAAACAAAACATTGCTTTACTCTCTTCTGCTCTGTTTTTCTAGCTGTACAGCGACAAGCAGAAAGCAGATATTTATGGATTATTTGCACTCCTTAGGTAAGTATATAAAAGTTAAATTCTTTCTGCAAACATCCCAAGCAGTGCCTTTTTTATGTTGTAAAAAAGCTAACATATTAAACTGATTCTAATATCTTTTTACAACTAACAGTTTTTTTTATGTGTTTCATTTTGCACTACAGATTCTATTTTTCTCCTTCAAGTTTGCAAACATGCTCTCTCTTTGGTACGAAAGAGCTATGCACTAAGGATTTAAGTGGTTTGTGAAAAAGGTGATGGATGGACCATGTATTATAAGGAAAAAAGTGCCCCCCACCGTACATGATAAAGCTATTGCAAGTCAGCTCGAAGTCCCTAACTTTATAAAGGAAATATGCCTTCAGCATGGTTTCTCTATATGGTCATGGAACTCCTCGATAACTTGCAATTTCCTTACAATGTACGGCAGGGGGGTACTTTGTCTCATATAGTCCCCTCCTACTCCCTGAACACAAATGAATAGTTTGCTGGGTTCTTGTGGTGCCCACACTCTTTAAATGGAGTTCCACTCAGCCTTCGCCTTGTACAGGAAGGAGCATGGGAGCTCAATATTACCAGAGGATGAGGAGGAGGTAATGGACCCCTAGGAAGTCATGATATCCAAATTATATAGAGTTAGATCTCTACTTAACCACTATATCAGGACCATATTCTCCAGGTCTTTTCGTACCACATGAGAGAGGGGTCTCTAAATGCAATCAAAATCACCCGCAGGTCATGACTAGGAATTTTGGGCCATCTGATGGCCATGGAGAGGCAGGAAAGACCCCAAAAGTAATGGAATTTCAGGGCGTGCGCAGCCTCAGACCAGATACCTGCATAACAAGGCTACAAGAGGGACTCTTCCTCGCAAATAGGTATTCTATTTTACAAAGGGGCTTGGCCCTTTCCCACAAAGTATCAAGAAACGTCTTATTATATAACAGTAGCATGAAAAAAAGAATCTTCTAGGATAGGGCAACCACTTTTTGTAAAAAGTTAAACTATGGTGCTCAGTGAGATGTGACGGAATTAGACATTGGGTATTGAAAGAGTAATAGTGGATGTGAAGAAAGTAGTGGTCTCTGCTGGTGATAGGACTATGCAAGAAGCAGACCAGAGGCCCTGGAGGAGAGAGGAGATGTATACAGAGCAGATGCAAGCTGAAAGAATGATAGGAAACATGCAGATCTTAGGTACTAGAGGAGCGATAGGATGGTGCAGTGCGTAAATGTCAGATGTGGAGAAGCAATTTGACATCTGTGGAAGGACCTGATGCCATCAGCTGAAATTGCAATGCGAACCATAGAACGAGAAGATGTAGGGTGTTGGAGGAGAAATGGCAGCAACAAAAGAACTGCAACCAGGATGTGCAGGGAATGGACGTGCTCCCTAGGGACAGAGGGGACTATTACTATTTCCCACCTGCTCCAATGCCTTCCGGCCTTAAGAAAACAGTGGGGTAAGGCCTAGAGGTTGCTAAAAAGCTCATTCTTCTTGGTCCAGTCCATGGGCGGTGGCTTCTTTTGAGAACGTTTTTGGTGTGCTCTCTCCTTCGCAATGGCCAACGACACACTGAGGTCCAGCTCAGATTCAGGCGTGGATTCCTGGGGAACCTAACAGAGGGGAAGGCAAGAAGAGAGTGAAGGAGAAGAAGAGACAAGGAAGAGCGTGAAGAAATAGAGAATGGAGAGAAGAGAGAGACCCACGTTAACAGGTCAAATCACAATGCACACGGATATTGTTCTGCAAAGGCGGCCACCCTCCCCAGTGGTGGACATATCTTTCAGGATCACCTCCCTCTACAATAAGTAGGTTTGTTCTATTAGGTAAGCGATTTTTAACTTGATGTATTGATTGAGGTAGAGCAGCCGACCATAGCCACCCAAGGGTGCATATCAAAATGCATTACCGGAATTCTTAGAAAGTGAAACAGCTTACTGAAGAGTAATATCTCAGCTATTCTATTTATGCAAAAACAGGGAAACCATAAGACACAACATAGTAACCTTAACAGAGGTAAATCACAAGCTCGGATTAACATTTAAGCAATGCAGTATATGTCTGCATAAATGACATCAATAAAAACAGATCAACACAAACTTTCTAATTATAATTTTTAAGTTATTCGTACAGTAAAGGGAGATACTGGCTGGATCAGGATTACCCATTCTGCGTAGATACCACACTTCTGAGATCCTTACCACACACATATTTTGCCAAGAAAAAGCTGGCCCTGAGAAGGAGGGAAATAGATTACCAAATACTGATTTCTGCAGCTATTCTACCATTCCTCAAGTGAAAACTCTGAATATTTCTGCATTACTACACCCAGGAATTAGTGTACCCCAATGAAGCAGTAACGTATGGTGCAGTTTCTCTGTAACAGGTGTAATGATGGTGTAAGTAAGACTTAAGTTTCAATCAGTGAAGTAGGTGTGCTCATCCCCAATGTCTGTTGTATTTATGAAGCTCTTGGCCAGCCATGTTAACTAACCCGCAGCATAAAGTGAGAGGTGAAAGTTCCATTGCTCCACCATCCACTCACCAAGTCCCTTGCCGTCACCTCTTGTCATGTTCATAGTATCTCAAGAAACTTAATGCTGATGGCTCACTTCTCTCACTCTCCCATGGTATACATTCACCCCCTATATCATGCATGCCCTATAATTCTCACCTGCACAATCCTTGCATTTATTTCAGGACTTTGATCTTGTCCTGGGTCGTCAGGCGTAGATGCTGTTGATGCTGTGGAACTTGGCCTTGGCGTGGAAGGAGGGCTTTCCAGCACAACCTCAGAGTGTGTCTGTACGGCATTCACCTGAAATAGGGAGAAGATGAGACATTGGCCATGCACCGGGTACTCTTCAAAATCAGCATTTTGAACTGTTCCTACACGGCTTGCCTAAAGCCGCCCAGATGTGTGGAGGACCAGAATTAGGTGCTTTGGAGAGTTCCACCCACTGGGATTTAGACAGCAGGATAAGCCGGCGTTGGACACCTATACAGAGGTCATTCTAAATGGGTAACATTTGCACACCTGCTTAAAAGCTGTGGAAGTAAGGGGTACTTTAGGAGGAAGGTATACCAGATCTAAGCCACAACCTTTACTCACCAATCAGACAAGAAGCTGGTAGTCCACTGCTCTTTGAAATTGTGATGTAAAGCCCATCAACTCTTGAAGAGAAGGGGGGTTGGGTGAGGGCAGTAACCCCTACCTTCTTCATGGATGGCGTGTTAACTACCTTTACATGAAACAACACTGCACAACCCACCTTGTTCTACATTAGAGGAGGGGATATATTTGGCTTACTGCATCATGTAACACTGTCTATCTAAACAACAAGCAGATCAAGGTCCCCTTCCCACGCCACCACAAAGAGTCACCTTTGTAATTACACAAGGGGTCCGCCACAGCTCACCTTCCTAAGCCCAAAACTGTGACTTTATGGGTCGTTCATATAAAAGACGTCACAGTGGGCAATTCGTACCCAAATTGGAATCTGTATCCAGCATCATCCTTTTACAACTCATCCAGAGATGAACACCCCAGAACCCTAGAAACGTACCCTCTAGAAACCCAACAAAGCCATGAGGACAGATTTAAACTTTCCCTTGTGTTCGAAACACATATTGATCCCCCGTAAAGACCAGCCTTGCTCCAACATTACCTTTTCCTCTGAATCTCCATTGGAAATCAATTCTGGCAAAGAACCTGAACACAAAATGAGAGTTGGTCTGAGATTAATGCTAACAGTTCACAAATCCAGCGCTCAGATGCTTCTCAGCTAGTTCTGCACTCCATTTTTGTTTATTTATGGCATTTTGTACAGCACAGATTACACAGATGAGATGTTAGAGAGCTTTACATCTGATAGAGAGTGAAAAACCTTGTAGTGGCTGCAGCATCTTATACAAAGGTACACACATTTTTTTGTTTCAGTCCATAGGCCATACAAATAAGACAGGGATTAAAAGCATTTATGAATACAAAGTGAACTGAATAGCTCATTTTGTCATTAAGAATCCTAGAAGTACACATGAAGCCATTGAATCAATGCTGGGAAGAGAACCCCTGGGCTCGGATGGTCCGCCCTCAGAGTTTTATTAAAAAAAAACCTTCTCAGGAATGCAGACGAATTGATAGAGGTTTGGGTTGAGGCTAGACGGAGGGCTGTGTTGGTGAACTCCATCACTAAGGCTATCATAGTAATGGTAAAGAAACCAGAGGAAGACCCACTACACTTTGCCTCTTACAGGTCCCCATCTATAATAAACATGGATGCCAAAATATTGGCTGAGAAGGGTCTCAGATACGGAGCTGGGCTTACACTGGGAAACATATTTGTTTCCATACCTTGGAGTCCAGATAGCGCCCATGATGGAAAACCAATACCAATAATATGGGGCATATGCTGAAGGGTCTTGGGGCATCAGTAAGATTTTGGAACAAATTGCCCCTATCAATAATGGTGCAAGCAGCTGTGGCAAAGATAGTGTTTCTCCCCCGCTGTCTGTATATGCTACAAAACTTCATGTGTGTACTCCAGAGCTTGATAGCCTATAGATCTTGCTGGTTCGGGCTGGTAGATGGAGTAGGGTTAAGCTAAACATTCTGAAATTGGACACGCAACTTGGAGGACTGGGCACTCCAGAACTAGAACTCTGCTATCTCATTACACAGCTCCAGCATGCAGTGTGGTGGTGCGTTGAGGATGATCACTGGAAGAAGAGGCTGCTGAATGGCATGATACAGGGGAAAGCACTGCCCGTCGCTCTGATTAAAGGATTAAGGTACCCAAGACAGGCCCATATATAGTGCTTCAAACGGCGTAGTCATTGGATGTACACTGACAAAAATGCTTCAATGCGCTCCTTTTCTAGGTCACTAGATATCAAATGGTTGCAGTTTTTAGGTCGAGCCAAGCAGCAGCAAGCATGCGCTGCTCGCTCAGAGAGGCATGCTGTATTGGATTTTGCATTGGAAGCCCTGCCCACTCCGCCCATAATTGTCATTGGCTTGTGCCATTGTCCTTTGTAAATGCTGGCTTCTGCTTTGTAAATAGGCTTGTTAGTCGCTCCTTGGTACCGCCTTGTCTTCATTTGTGACCTCCCATTAGGACTGGCCCTTTTAGTCCTGTTGTTACATGGTACGTCTTTTTTAGTCTGGAAGTACTATTTTATTTAATGCCCATCTAGAAGCAGCTTGCGGTACTGCACCTAGAAATACAATGCTGGTTCCTGGCTCACTACGCAAGCATTTGCAATGCACTAGGTCTGGCATTACTGAAAGTATGAGCTATTGGCGTTGCACTATTATTATTTACAACACCAATACCTCAAACTATCAGTAATGCGAGACCTATTGCATTGCAAATGCTTGTTTTAAAATATTAGCAGAAATCTGACTATTGGTCAGTGGTGGGTTAGTGTTGCACACTTTGCGATAGGTCTATTTCTTACGCAGATGCCAAAGAACAATTTGGTGTGAGGGCATGGCAGTTCTTTCAATAGGCCAAGTAGTCAAAAATGACTTGCGAAATATCGAGAAAGTTCCCTTGTGCCCCTGCAGCTACTGTCACCATGGACATGCTATTGGAGATAAGCGCATGCTGTAGACTGGTAACTCGCATATGAAGGCAGTGAAGGAGGACAGAGTGCAGGCCCACGTGCAGGTGTGACAGTTATGGGAAATAGACCTCAGGGAGTACTTGACAGACGTTGATGCTGATGCTGACGTTGACGAGTGCGATGCTGAGGCAAGTGTCTAATGACATGTTACCAGCTAGCACACAATACATTTTTCCACTACCTTTAAGTCATAAAATCTATCCACAGAGAGCCCCGGTGTGTCATAGATGAAAGACTTCTGAGGCCACATTCGAGCAGAAAGTTGTACTGACATTATCAGGTACCGTCAACAAGTAATGCGCTTACTCTCAATCACTGGCTTGTACGTAGGTGTCACCATTAAACACTGAATACTGGGAATATGCCGACCCAGAAATATGAACATGCAGCACAGATTGGCAGTTCTGGGGGTGGTACTAACAAGAAGGCTGGTGGCGATAAGATGGATTAAACCTATGAGACCGACCACCGACTTCTGGTAATGAGACCTAGCAGAGTAGTCTTTGGGGGAGAAGCTCAGGATGCAGGGGCTGGAACAGATGAAAGAGCGATGGAGGCTATATTCAGTTACTTCAGTGGGCAATGACGATACAGTTAGTGGCCAGGGAAGAAGATGGGAATGTGCTCAATGGAGTACCTGAGGATGGGAGCATACAGACACAGGAACCCTGTTCGTCAGGATGACCAGGAGGTGAGAGTGCGGAGTGGGTGGCAGAATGGGATGGAGCATTTTATTGTATTTTGTACCTGTGTGGGTCTAGAAGAATGGGGCGAGTCAATCACTAGCCACAAACTACTGTACTGATTGTCTAACAAAGTCAAGCTCACTGAGTAATTATTGTGATCTTTGAGGGCATTACTGTGTCTGTAACATTTGTTTTTCTCTTCTTATACAAGTCACCATTCTCTGGCAGGAGTCCAGTGTGGACCCCCAGAACATGCCATTTCCATTCTCTGACAGGAGTCCAGTGTGGACCCCCAGAACATGCCATCTCCATTCTCTGGCAGGAGTCCAGTGTGGACCCCCAGAACTTGCCATTTCCATTCTCTGACAGGAGTCCAGTGTGGACCCCCAGAACATGCCATCTCCATTCTCTGGCAGGAGTCCAGTGTGGACCCCCAGAACATGCCATCTCCATTCTCTGGAAGGAGTCCAATGTGAACACCCCAGAACATGCCATCTCCATTCTCTGGCAGGAGTCCAGTGTGAACACCCCAGAACATGCCATTTCCATTCTCTGGCAGGAGTCCAGTGTGGACCCCCAGAACATGCCATTTCCATTCTCTGACAGGAGTCCAGTGTGAACACCCCAGAACATGCCATCTCCATTCTCTGGCAGGAGTCCAGTGTGGACCCCCAGACCTTGCCATCTCCATTCTCTGGAAGGAGTCCAATGTGAACACCCCAGAACATGCCATCTCCATTCTCTGGCAGGAGTCCAGTGTGGACCCCAGAACTTGCCATTTCCATTCTCTGACAGGAGTCCAGTGTGAACACCCCAGAACATGCCATCTCCATTCTCTGGCAGGAGTCCAGTGTGGACCCCCAGACCTTGCCATCTCCATTCTCTGGAAGGAGTCCAATGTGAACACCCCAGAACATGCCATCTCCATTCTCTGGCAGGAGTCCAGTGTGGACCCCAGAACTTGCCATCTCCATTCACTGGCAGGAGTCCAGTGTGCTGCAGTCCAGCTAAACAGCATCATCAATGTCGCCTTGACACATTGTTGCTGTTCAGCAGGTTATCTCTTGTGCCACACGCATACCTCAACATCTACACATGTCAACAGCACATGACAGACATCTGCTTGGGAGTGCACTCAAAGAATGGCTTGAGATATCCCGCTACCTCCATTTGCACTCCTAACTCATTATTCTGGAACAACTGTTACAGGACTGGTCTAATTCCCCAAAAACCCTTTCCTTCTCATGTGTGGATAATAAATAAGTAGATGTTATTCGCCTTTCTTTTCAAGTATGCTTTTTTTACATAAAATGTGTTTTGTTAATTGTTTATTGACTTTAATCCAGGACCATGTGTTTTATCTCAGGTACTCTCTGTATTGTACTGAATTTAAACATTTATAGTGCTTTATAACCGGATATGGGGTGCTGAATGAGTGAAAACCAGAATCCGCAGAAGCAAAAATATTCAAAACATTCATACGCTGCTGATGCCTGTGACTAGAGTGGGGCCAAGGTTGGGTTATGGCAGTCCATTCTGCTCTTAAAGCACCCCCCTAGTTTACAGCCCCTGGACAAAATGGCACATGGCCAGTCCGGCCCTCCGTCAAAGCACATTTCAAGATTGGCATCATGCTAAACCTTGGGAAGTGTTTGGTTGGAGCAGTGCTAAACTTATTGTGATCCTATGGGGGAAGCATGTTGATGTGTGTGAGTGACCAGAGAGGTGTTCTCAACTGGTTTTGGGCACAGCACTCAGTCGCATGAAAAAGATTAGGTGTGAGCCAAGATGTATGCAAATTCTTGGTGAAATTAAGAGCAAAACACATAGGTATCTACACAGCATGAACCTAACCAGAGAGGAACCGGGGTGCTATGTGTAAGTACATCAAAAAAGAAGCTCAATCGTAGAAGGCCCAGTAATCCATACAGCAGGATGCACGAGACAGACATGATGTCCAATTACAGAAATAATGCCAAATGGGCAAAAATGGGAGTAGATGGCACGTGCAGTATCCATGCACCTGTTTATGGTGGGATCCTGCCTACTGCTACACAAATATATTTTGTGAGCAGGAGAGGAAGTGCAAGAACAATCAAGGTTGGGAATTTGAGTGGAAACTACACAATCTTTAAGGGCCAGATAGCACCTACAATGATACCGGTGATGCACCGTTACATCGCAACTTTTACAACGGGAGTCTTTTACAACGGAACTTTTACAACGCAGGATCCATTACATCGGATGCCATTACAACGCATGGCATTACATAGCAGATGCTATTACAACGCATGGCATTACATCGTAAGTATAGGTAAGTATTTAATTTTTTTACATTTTATTAATATTAATTATAATTAAATATATTTATTTATGTTTTTTAATATTATTAATGTATTATTTATTATATTAATTAAAGTAATTTTTAAAATAAGTACAGGTGTACAGGGGTGTTTTTAGGTTTCAGGGTAGGGTTTGGGTTTTGGGGTACAGGGGTGTTTTTAGGTTTCAGGTAGGGTTTGGGTTTTGGGGTACAGGGGTGTTTTTAGGTTTCAGGGTAGGGTTTGGGTTTTGGGGTACAGGGGTGTTTTTAGGTTTCAGGGCAGGGTTTGGGTTTTGGGGTACAGGGGTGTTTTTAGGTTTCAGGGCAGCGTTTGGGTTTTGGGGTACAGGGGTGTTTTTAGGTTTCAGGATAGGGTTTGGGTTTTGGGGTACAGGGGTGTTTTTAGGTTTCAGGGTAGGGTTTGGGTTTTGGGGTACAGGGGTGTTTTTAGGTTTCAGGGTAGGGTTTGGGTTTTGGGGTACAGGGGTGTTTTTAGGTTTCAGGGCAGGGTTTGGGTTTTGGGGTACAGGGGTGTTTTTAGGTTTCAGGGTAGGGTTTGGGTTTTGGGGTACATGAGTGTTTTAGGGTTCAGGGTTGGGTTTGTGCTTAGGGCTAATTAAATTATATTTACCATTTATAAATTAATTAAAATATATTTATTAAATTAAATTAATTATATTATATTAATTACATTTTTTAATTAAATTAATTAAATTAAATACATTATTTTAATTAATTTAATTACAATTTTAAAAATATTTAAATTAAATTAATTTCATTATATTAATTTTAATTAATTAATTACAATTTTTATTAAAATTAAATTAAATAAATAGATTTAAATTTATTAAATTAAATTAATTACTATTTTAAAATGTATTTTAATTAAATTAAATTAAATTAATTAAATTAACTTAATTACATTTTTTTTAAAAAGGTATACTTACCTATACTTACGATGTAATGCCATGCGTTGTAATAGCATCTGCTATGTAATGCCATGCGTTGTAATGGCATCCGATGTAATGGATCCTGCGTTGTAAAAATTCCGATGTAACGGAATGCGTTGTAAAAAACCGCGTTGTAGTGACACCAATCCCAATGATACCATCATTGCCCTTGAGGACTCAAACGTCTACCTGAGATAGTCTAAAGCCCGGCCATCCCCAGAAGCAAGTAGGACGTACACCAACGCACCTGGCTAGGGCTGGACTGCCCCTACTAAAAGTTAGGCAGGATAAGGCCAAAACTTTCAGCAGAGCTTCGCAACCACCCTTTCATTCTTCTGAAGGTCTCAGAAATTGGTTGAGCACCCGTTGAGCAAGCCCTGTTTGGGTCATGGCCTGCACCCTGTGCATGTAAGGGTGAGTGATGAAGTGCTTGGTAGGTTTCAGAAGGTGGAGGAGCACCCGTTGAGCGAGTCCTGTTTGGGCCATCGCCTGCACCCTGTGCATGTAAGGGGTAGTGATAAAGTGCTTGGTAGGTTTCAGAAGGTGGATGGGCACCTGTTGAGCGAGCCCTGTTTGGGTCATGGCCTGCACCCTGTGCATGTAAGGGGGAGCGATGAAGGACTTAGTAGGTTTCAGAAGAAGGACGAGCACCCGTTGGGCGAGCCCTGTTTGGGTCATGGCCTGTACCCTGTGCATGTAAGGGGGAGCGATGAAGGACTTAGTAGGTTTCAGAAGATGGACGAGCACCCGTTGGGCGAGCCCTATTTGGGTCATGGCCTGCATCCTGTGCATGTAAGGGGGAGCGATGAAGTGCTTGGTTGGTTTCGGAAGGTGGACGAGCACCTCTTGAGCGAGCCCTGTTTGGGCCATCGCCTGCACCCTGTGCATGTAAGGGGGAGCGATGAAGTGCTTGGTTGGTTTCGGAAGGTGGACGAGCACCTCTTGAGCGAGCCCTGTTTGGGCCATCGCCTGCACCCTGTGCATGTAAGGGGTAGTGATGAAGTGCTTGGTAGGTTTGAGAAGATGGACGAGCTCCTGTTGGGCGAGCCCTGTTTGGGTCATGGCCTGCACCCTGTGCATGTAAGGAGGAGCGATGAAGTGCTTGGTTGGTATCGGAAGGTGGACGAGCACCTCTTGAGCGAGCCCTGTTTGGGCCATCGCCTGCACCCTGTGCATGTAAGGGGTGGTGATGAAGTGCTTGGTAGGTTTCAGAAGGTGGACGAGCACCCGTTGAGCGAGCCCTGTTTGGGTCATGGCCTGCACCCTGGGCATGTCAGAGGGAGAGATGAAGTGTTTGGTAAGCTGCTAACCTGTCAACACAAAGGAATCAGCCTACCCTGTTTTACCCTTTTGGCCCCACCAATATTTTTTCTTAGATCCCAGAGAGAGTTGCGGTGTCCAGTTTACATGAGGAGACGCATCCTCCTGCCCTTCTAGAGCATTCCCTCAAGCACTTTCGATATTATAAGGGAATGGCACTTCTGGGTAAACAAATAGGAGGCAAAATGGTGTAGGCCATGGGACATTCCCACTCGCCCCATCTATCTCAGGTCCCGTCCCTCAGTACAGGTGAGGCTCACTGAGCCGTACTGTCACTGCAGAAGGGGAAGAACTCTATCACAACTGACTCCCCATAATTCTTTGCAAATCTGCAAGAACTGTAGACCTTTGGTCTCTCTGGGCCCATTGCCCAGTGAAAGGAAGCAAAGGAAGCTGCTTATGTGTGATGAAAGGGAAGCGAATACTTGCCCATGCCACTGCGGATGATTTAACATGTAATGAGTCGGAGTTCAGTTTGGAGTGAGGCAACTGGAGAGGACATGAAAAAGATAGAGCAGGGTGGTCTAGCTCCTGGAAGGCGGTCCTACTCCTTCAAATAACTTCTGAATGAATAAGAGCAACCTGCTTTGTTTATAGATGCAGGTCTGATGGAGGGTTTATCCACGACCACTGGGACTCTGATACTGCAGATGCATAGGGAGTACAGTCCTCTTTTTCAGTGCAACCTAAGAGAGGCCAATCACTGCAGCCAGTGTTAAACAGTGAAACCTGGCGAAGTCCACTCCCATGGTCAGTATAGCAAGGGGGCAGACCTAGACTGCCCAGGCTCTGCTATAGGAGACCCAGGGAAATCAGGACCCGCTGTAAGAGTACAAGAAGGAGGGCCAGAGGCCAGGCCATACTACAGGAGTACAAGTTGGAAGCCAAGAAAGGCCATGCCCTGCTAATAAGGTACATGAATGAGACCCAGAGCAACCAGACCCTGCTGCAAGAGCTCAAGAGTGCATGCAGAGAGGCCAAACCCTGCAATCTGAGAAACAGGTGTGCTGTGCATTAAGGCTAGGCACTGCTGCATGGGTAAAGAAAGAGGCCAGGGCCTGCTATAGGAGTGCAAGAGGGAGGTCCATAAAGGCCACTCAATGTTATCCGAGTAAGAAGAGTGCATGGAGAGAGGCCAAGGCCCTACTATCCAAGTAACAATAGTGCAAGCAGACAGGCAAGGCCCTGCTGTCAAAGTAATGAGAGTTCACAGAAATCAGGCGCTTGTCATTCATTCTTTCAAAACTGTATTCGGTGTGATTAAAAAATCATAAAAGTATACACACATTTGCATAGTATATGCAAATATATTGTCAGTGCATTGGCGTTACAGACAGTACACTGCGCAAAGCAGAGGGAAATGTGATACAGGATTCAGCAAAATATCTGTGCAAACACAAATTACTTGGTCAGTGCTGTTCAAAATGTCCAATTCAACAAAGCTCTCACAAAGCATAGCATTTTTGTTTTTGTTTTGTTATTACGGGATATTTTGTAGCCATACTAACAATACGTACAATATGAATAAATGCATGGATACATAAAAGCAACATTAAAAAATTTGCCAAAAGTGTAATTTCCTCTACAGCCTACTCGAGGTGGGAATGTGCATACCCACTAGCCCTGGGCTATAAATTCCATTCCGCTCACGGAATTTGGGTAATTTCGCGTCCCGCGGAGAACGTGGAATTGCCAAAAATTCTGCGTTAAGCGGCTTCGTGGAATGTTTTACTTGTTCGCGTTCTCAAAATGCGTGCTTGCGAGATATTTCCCGCCAAGCACACAAACAGCATTCGCGAACAGGAAAAAAGCATTGCGAACAAGCAATTCCACATGCTCATGGAATTTCTGCGTGCTCGTGGAGATTTTTTACAGTTTCGCGGAGCTTTGCATAGCGCGACTACGCAAATTCCGCCCACCCCTAATACCCACAGGGTGGAGGTAAACCATACCAAGTATGCAGAAGCAGCAAAAAATAAAAGATAAGAATGCTTAAAACACATAATACGCAAAATTAAAATAAACATTTTTAACTAAGTTCAATCACAAAAATAGGAGGTGGCCAGAAAGCCTACTATAGCTGACAGGAGACTTTCCAAGGCAGGGTCATGGGCAAAGTAGGATTTTAGGGCAAATGGAAATAAGGGCAAAACGTATTATTCAAAGGCCCTACCCCTGGTGGCCCAACTCCATCTCAGCTATTTAGCTACAGCACATACCACAACATCTATGGTTTCGGTACAAAGTAACCCGAGCATGGGGTTTCCTTGGGCTGGTGTAATCTGGGCAACAAAAGAAAAAAGGGGGCAAGCAGCCAATCTGCATTAAGGCAAACTGGGCAAATAACATCATCAGCCATCTGAGGATGCCATTTGGATGTAAAGGTTAAAAGCGGTAATGCACCACATCGAAGCATCAAAATTAGACTTCCGTTGCAAGGGATGATCACCTAATCAAAAAAAGTCTCAAAAGCAATATGTGGTTTGATTTGTAAGAAAGCATCCGCTAAAGAACCACAAGTAAGCCTTCGGATTCAGTGTCCCGTACCAATTTCCAGTATACATTTTTCGATGTTTTTCTGGCCAGGGGTGAGGTACTATCATCCCAAATATTGGCCCAGGCAGCGTTCCATCAGGGAGTGCTTCCCAAACACACGAACTTAATGGAACGGGATTTGTCTAAAACCACTATATCCTTTAATGCCCGATAATAGTCTGACAGTGCAAGTGTATATTTGAGTTTCAGCCCAAAATAGCAGAGGCTGTAGTTTAACTTTTGGGGCCACTCGCAGAAGGCTCAGGTCATGTAACAAAGGTACAAGCTGGGTATTCTTAGCTGGATTGACTGACGTACACAGAAAATTGTTTATGGCTGTGCTAAGCTTGACTACCTTAGAACAGCCCCAAATCTCTGCACCATAGAATGCACTAGCCTCATCCCTGGAAAACCTCAAGACAGGTGAAACTCGTTTGGCTTTGGAGGATCTAAAAGGCCTGAGGATGGCCACAGTATATTGGGTCAGACTTAGGGTGCTTTCCTGAGTTGTGGGGACCAAGACAGGTCTTAAGACAATGCAATGCCTAGATAATTGAAATCCATTACCCTTTCTAAAGGTGCATCATTTAGAGTAATGCAACCAGTAAATGATCTATGAGGATTGATGGCCATGAATTTTGTTTTAAAAAAGTTAATCACCAACCCTCTATGTTGGCAGGGCTCCCCAAATCTACCTACCAGCATCTGAAGACCTTGTGGGGGTCTTAGAAATTCGAAGGGTAGCGTCAGCAAATAGAAGAAAGAAAATGTTTCTGCCCGCCAACCTAGGTGCATAAAACAACCATCCAGGTATGTGACCAACCCATTGAAGTATAAGGAAAACAATTTGGGTGACCAAAGCGCACCCTTGCCGTGCGCCCTTGAGGATGCCTTGCTTATCTATCAGTTCACCCCTAGGGCTCCAGCGGACCTGGGCATTAGTTTGTTGATGCAATCGCCTGATGATATCAAGGAGATCAAGAAGAATCCCAATGTCTTTAAGTAACTCCCACAATTTAGGGCAGGGCACCAGGTGGAACACGGTCTTCAGGTGGATGTATGACGTTGCAACGTAGGCTATTACAACGCCTGCCTTTACAACGCGGTTTTTACATCGCAATCCATTACAACGCATAGTGCTTTTGGGTGTTGGATAGTGAATTATTTAATTTACTATTCCAACACCAGTCCCCGTGGACACTAGGGAAGGTGTTGGATAGTAAATTAAACTTATTCCCTATCCTAGAGCGCACCCCAGCGCAATGCGTTGTAATGGTTTGTGTTGTAATGACCGCGTTGTAATGGTGGTGCGTTGTAAAAGTTTCGTTGTAAAGGTTGTTTACCTCTTCAGGTCTACGAAAACCAAATAAAGGTGGGATTAAAGTAAATCGGTTTTCCAATATATTGATGTAAAGCTGAAGACCAGATCTAATAGTGCCTGCTTCGCTTCTAAAGCCTCTTGCAAATATGACAACGCCCCCAGTCCTCTATCCACTGCTTCAACTGGTGGAGGATCTGCCTACTAAAGACTTTTTGTGTTACGTCAAAAAGACGGTCTGTAATTGGCACAGGAATCCCTTTGTCCTTTCCTTTAAACCAGTACAATTTTGGCTGCCTTCAAGCTTGGAAGTATTTCCATCCCAGACAGAATTACATTTAAGATGTTTACATATTTTGCCCATAACTCAATTTCAGAAAGAAACAGACCCCCTGGAACCTCACCCGGCGGCCATCCCAGAATATATTTATGTAATTGCCCTCACAGTATCGCCCAAACCTATTTGAGTTGTCATTGACGTCGAAATACGTAAACTATCATAGAGGCTGCCTTCCTCATAGCCCGTTACACATCCAGAAGGCAAAATAAATTGATATACTGTCTTGAGTGCTTCCCTCTATGACTCGAGATGGGTGTGGGGCCACATAGATCTGCTAAGGATTGATACTAAAGCAAAGCGGCCAATTAAATGGCGGATTTCTGCCCTTTATTGGATATCAGCTGCCAGAATATCTTAGAATTTTTTTTTCCTGCGGCATCATATAACTCCTCCCAGAGCCTGTGATCCTAGTCTTTTCGAGCTTTATGCTGTATCTGTTTGCATTTGTCCCTACAGTCTTTAATGCCAGAAATGTCACCTTTCATGAGTGCCATACATAGATCAAGTTTAGACCTGCTGTACCCTTTTTTAACCCGTGTGCGTGTGATATCGGGGCATTGGCTCCATGATTGTGCTTGGATGTAAAACACTCTCCCAATCTATCTAAAAGCGTATGAGTTATGTCAAATGTGGCCTGTAAATTGCTCTCACTGGGAATCACATTTTCGAGATCACATGTGGCCTTCTTCATTTGGTCCCTCAGATCAAGGTGATGTGCCACTTTAGGCCATTTAATTATCCTCCCATCATTTGTTTGAATCGACTCCGGAGCGAGGAATTCATTTAAGTTCTCCAGAGGAGAAATTAAAGAACAGAGAAGAGCACTGCGGTCAGACCGATAATGAACCCTCATATCTTCTAGGTCAAGCCAAATTGGGAGAACTAGAATTATATAGTCTATTCTGCTTGTGGCCCCAGGATGGTTAAACGTGTGTGCTGCTTTGTGATTTCGTAAAAAGTGCCCATTACAAGCTCTCAGGCCGCACATTGCAGTAAACGATAGTAAATCAGAAGCCAAATTGGACCCCCGCCAGACTGGAGCAGTCTCTATAGACGGACTCACCAAGAGCTCGTCCTCCGCTTCAAAGGTCATGGAGCAACCGATATCCAGGGGTTCATATGTTGTATTGAGATCCCCTGCGAGAATGAGTCCATCCTGGGCGGTGAATGTGTTAATGTGACTAGTGAGCAAATAAATGGTCGGAGAGTCACTTCTTCCCCTGTTCTCTCGATTATATACATATTGTAGATCTTCTATGGCCGTGAGTCAGCCCCTGTGAGTGTAATGCCCTGTACATCATCAGACTCTATATCCAGGATGCGGGGTTTCGCAAAAAGCAATATGCACACCCACATGAAAAGGACTCCAGATGGTTGACCCCTTCCGCTATCGCTGTGGCCAGCTGGCTTACAAAATGTAACAAACCCAGGTCTATGGACAGGATCAGTGGACCACGTTTCCTGCAGCAAACATATATCGAAAGACTCGATCAATGAACCCCCCTCAGGAACGTCCAACTTTGAATACACCCCAACCACGTTGCAGGATTAAAGGTTAAGGGGCTTTTGATTAGCAACAGGATCAACCTGGAAATAGGTCAATGGGACTACACACCCTTCTCTAATTTGACTCACAGTTGGATCTTCCCAGTTTTGGCTGATTGGCAATATTGCTGGTTCCCTACTGGCTGATTTACTCATCTCCTTCTCCTTCTCCCTCCCTCCTGCCCTCCCCCCCCCCCGGTGTAGTAGGGCTCCCAGTGGTGGCTAGTGGGCAACGGGGCTGGGGAGAGTTTGAAAAATATATAAAAAAAATAAACACTCACCTCCGGTTGCCCGCCTTGGCTCTCCTCCGCAGTCCCGGAACCAGGAGGCACACAAGCTCCCCATAGCCAATCACAACAGTGCAGTGTTGTGATTGGCTCCTCTAAGCCAATCACAACGCTGCAATACAGTGTTGCAATTGGTCTGAACGCCATGGATCGGCGCTCAGATGGGGACAGGTAGCCTGTGTATTATATTCCCTACCAGGCTGTCCATTACAGCGTGGTGGGGAATATACCAATTGAGCATGACTGTTTAGCTGGGCCAAGACGGCTGGCCAAGCAGTCATGAGTACTTAGTCTGCACAGTCCACTCCTCCTCTCTGAGCCACCAGCCCGCCCGCCCTAATCCAGCTCTACGGCAACAACAAAAAATTAATAAATGATAATTACCTCATTATTATTATTTTATTTTTTATTTTTTCACTGTTCTAAGATCAGAAGAGAGAGAAACTCCTCTGCCTTAGAGGAGAGGAGGCCTCAGAGGGCTCCACACCGAGTCAGTCGACCACAGAAGTATCCTAACTGGTGGCAGTGTCTGAGTATGGGTTTAACTGTGATATAGCAACCTGTGGAGGGTTTTGCTTAAACCAAATAGAAGTGTTGATGGGGTGGGGGGGATCCTTGCACAAGCCTAAACTAGGTAATGCCTCCACCAACAGTCATGAGTAGTGCCCACCAATGGCTCGACATTATGAGTTTCAGGCATCGCATCAAGTCTAGTGCCATGATTTGGCCCCCCAAGACCCAATTCCGCTTTACGCAAAGGAGAGAAAGTCGAAAGAACAACAAACCTAGTAGTACATAAAGGTGACTTAATCAAGGGGTCAACATCATGGGTAGATGAAGTAATACTGTCAGGGCGCTGAGAGGCGGGAGTCAGGGTGAAAACGTGCTTTTTTTCCTCTGGTGCTGGATCTGTTAATAATGTCTTCTCAATTCGTTTAGCAAACATAGGGGCGACTTTAGCACATGTTTTTGAGTAGGGTCCATCCTGTTCACCCCCCAGGGTTAAACTGTGCACTGTGACGCTGCCAGCTTGCTACTTCTATTGTTCTTCCCTGAAGCGTCTACGCTGCTTTGCGCTTGTCCATATCAGTATAAACCTTTGAGCCTTATTACAGGAAAATATTTATAAAATATTGATCGCGTAGAGAAGACCACCACCAAAGCTTGGGGCATTCCAGAAAATAACAGGCAATCAGACCTCTATCAGTAAGAGCCTATACTGCGAACGTGAGAGACCAGGCACAACGCCCAGAGGGCAAATGTCTGATATGTAGAGACAGAGCCCGTCTTACCACTGGACCCTACTTTCAAAGACCACAGGAGGGCCCCCCCCCCCCCAGCTCTTCCTGGCGCTACAGGCACAGGATGGGCCCGGTCTTGGCCTAGGCGCAGCCAGTGCACATCCCACGCTGCAGGACTTGGTTTCATAGCGCCTCCTGAGGCCCATAGCCTGCTGGATACCGAGGTCCCAAAATGCTAGCAGGGACAAATGCTTCACCCAGGCTCTTCTATCAGAGTAACAAAGGTGAAGCCGGAGAGGGCTGGCCCTGCTATAAGAGTATCAAGAGTGAGCGCAGAGAGGCCAGACCTGCTGCCAGAGGACATGAAGTTAAGCACAGCTCTTACATCCACACATATGAGCCCCAGGCATGTACATTTAGACTGTTAGATCAACAAATTCAAATATCAGCATATATTTCCCTCATGCCCTGAATGCATATAATACAATACATCACAGTGCCAAATCGTAATATAGCACATTGCTACTGTTAGAGCTTGGATGTTATAATTCATTTAATCTCTATGAATTCACCCTGGGGAACAAAAATATGTATGACAATTTACAGATATGACAAATGAGTGTCGAGGTATCATGTTTAGAAAACATGAACAAAAGGAAGTTGAAGTATATACTGCATCTTAAAAGCATGCAGACTGTTAGACGTATATTTGTAATGACACCTAACTATAGATGAAACTAATGAGAAGTAAATAAAGCTTTTGGTATATGTTTACTTTATGCATAAATGAACAAATAACAGACAAACTAAAATAGGAATTTTCTTATAAGTGTATGAATAAAGTTGTGTTAGGTATTAGGAATATGGACAGTAACATTAGAATGTGTAATTTGAGCATTGATATTGATGAGAAAAACAATTGTCATAATATTTTGTGCTTCGTAAAGGTTTATTTTAGATAGGCTTTCAAAAATAACAAGTGATGTATTTAACTTGCAAGATGAGGAGAGATTTGCAAGACTAACTTGTGAAATAATAATGAGGTGTTATAAAAACTTTTATATGGGTACTTTAGACCTACATAATGTAATTGCGAGTCATTAACATGCCTAATTGAAGAACTAATGTACTGTATACAATGATGTGAAATTCATATTTTAGCATTGACTCATTAGCATTAAAAGGACGAGAGCCTACTTCCTAGATGTTATAACCAATCCCATGAATAAAATCGGTGGTCTTATGGAAAATGCAAAGTAATGGATTAATGAATCTTCCGGATTTGTATACTTTACCTACTACAGCATCTCATCCTATCAAAACAGACCAATGGGACAGAAGGGTCTGATCAAATTTGTGATGTCAAGGGGTGGTAACCAGAAAATGATGATCTATAATTGACTAAAGTGCGGACGGGAGCGGTTCCAATTCTTGTCCACCTTCCCGACTCACCTTGTGGTACAGAGACTGATGATTTGGACTTCCAGAAACTAACGTGAACTGGGACATATTACTGGGTTTGCGGTCAGCTGACATGCTTGCACAAGTGGAACCTTTCCGGCTGGGAGGTTTTCCGACACTACATGTGGAATTTGATGCAGGAGTGCGGACAGGAGCAAACAAACCTGTTCATGAACTGGAACTGGTAATTTTGTACGATTTCAGAACCTACATCATAGGGCTTGTATGAGGGTTGTAGACTCATTTCACCAAATAATTTTCCTCGGCAGAGGAAGGATTTCCTCTAAACTTGATTCTTACAGCCTTATTGACGCGTATTACAACTCTATAAGTCATAAATCAAACTGGCATGACATTTTCTTTAAAATGTGATAAAGACACACACTGAGAAAATAATTCTGCTGATTCGGTTTCATTCATTTGTTGTGGTCATGTTATCTGTTTCCAAATTAATTTGACCTGAACATTTTATGCCTGAAGAAGGCCATTTAGTAATGAATAAATGCTAACGATTATCTTAGTCTTGATCCTCATTTGATAATAGTTCATCCCCTAAATATTCTAGTCCCTTTCAGCACAGAAAAAGATCCATCAGAGGACCTAAGGGGGGCAGGAAATAGAAGCTGAGATTATTCTGGGAACATCTGTCCTGTAGTAAAAAGTAGTCTAAGGCCCAACACGTTTGCGCTACACTACTTCGGCCCTTAATCGAGGTTGCTTGGGTTTACCTTGCAGTAAAATTGCCCTGTGTTAATCTATAATTCACCATGCTGTTTTACCCAGGGGCAATTTTCTAACCACATACTGAGTTTCCTGGGTTAGAAGATATAACGATCGGAGTTACTGCACCAAATTCTTCATTTTCCCTCATCGCAACCATTTATTCGATCTGCAAATTTCACCGAACAAAATGTGCACTGGGAAATATAACAGAACACTGGATTCAGGTGCAAACACAGCTTTCCTCCGTTCCCAGTACATTAAAAGGGTGGAGTATTAAGTCCTAAACTGAGTTTCATGATGCCCTTTAGCATACATTTCCAGTGTTCACAATGCTGCAGTAATGCACCACCCTGCCAGCTGTCCACAATGTTACAGTAATGTAAATATTGGCCTAGTCTCCCTAGCGTCAGAATAATGCCCACACTTGCCCAGTTTCTAAGTACACAGTTAATGCGCACACCTACACACAATGATCCAGTAAACACAGTCTGTGGCTAAATACACTCTCACACACACATACAGACACGCACACACGCTTAGCCTTCCTGCAGGCCCCCATTGCATTCACCTCCCTTCGCCTGCTCAATGTATGGCTACATTCTCTAAGGCAGCAGACTCTGAGGCAGACCATGGGGGTTCGTGACGCCTACTCAGGGGGTCCGCGACTGCTTAGAAAATTAACTAATGTTAACAGATTAATAAGGTGTATATAAATAAAAAAGCATAATTGAAAATTTAAAAATGTTTTGTAATTATGGAGGAATTTTAAATTAGAGGCTAAAATGTAAGTTGATATCTTCATATTGACTTGTGGACGCAGTGCAAGTGCATCAAACGTAATATAGTATGGACGAAGTGTGGCTTCAATCGAATTTACAAAAGCTCCAACATTCCCATTAAAATTTGGATTTTTTAATACTCATTTGTTAATTAAAATATTTCTTCGTTTGTGCATCTGTTTGATGAAAGCTTGTTTCCCTATTTTTGAGTATTGTTTTGCGGTTCCAATCATTGAAATTGCTTAGGCTATGGTCCCCGGATTCCAATGAGGACTCAGTGGGGTTACCCAGGTTACAATGATTCAGTGGCGGGTGCTATTTTCTAAAAATGATAAAGTGAGGAGGGTCCACAGAAGTCAAAAGATTCAGAACCACTGCTCCAGGGGATGAAGCAGGTCCTCGTTGACAAAGTCAAGGCAGCAAAGTAAAAGCTTCTGTGTGGTTTGTGCATCCAAGCTGTAAATATAGCTCTGGTCTACAGGGAGCTTCATTCACGAACAAGAAATCCGAGGGCTAATCTATCATGCCAAGTAGCCGAATGGTGAGCCACTGGGTGGTCCCCATTTCTAGCAGAATGAACGAAGTGGTAGATCAACTACTAAGTTACAGATTCAGCTATGCCTATTCACCACATCCAATTGGTAGGACCACACAAGTGCAAGAGACAGGTGAGTCTGCTCTGTGTTAGCATTTGTGTGTGCTTCTAGCGCCTATAACTCTCTTAGCAGCCACCGGCACAACTGACTCAATAACCACCACCAACATGAGAGCTTAGGCCCACTAAAGTCATGCCTACTCTAGCCTGTTGAGCCAGGCTTTCTAGTAATGCCTGACAAGCCAGGAAAGTCAGCCCCCCTTTGCTCCTGCATTTCACCAACGCATCTTGCTCTCCCCAACACCCTAGCCTGAGTCGCTGGTCTCCTTATGGCCAATCCCCCTCCCCCCAGGGCACTAGACTTCCCACTCTAGTCTCAATACAATGAGAGCAGCACCACAATATCGCTGCCAGAACATAGTCGACATTAATTTTGTCTGCAAAAATATGGCCTATATATTTAGGAGACAATGTTTACGTCGGACGATATGTTGCAGTCAATGTTCTGGCATACAACCATCCCAACAGCTCTCATCCTAACAGCTTCTCATTAGATCGACTCTACAATGTCGGCATGTCCCTGGTCTCAAACCCGACCCCTGCTTCTTCTTTTTGTCTGACTGTACAACTGCTGCCTCCTTCCCAATTTTTTGCCCCACCCTTAGGGTCTTTCTACACACCCACCCGTTATAATCCCTACCCTTTTCTCATGGTCTATGCCCCGTCACCGTTGTCCATCTTTCCTTATATGGTTATCCTTATCACTGCCCGTGGCTTTCTATTACGTGACTCTATATTTCCTCTGTCAGTTCCCCTCAATGGACATTTATTTCTTATCTCATCTATGTCCATCTATTGGTGTTCACTTCTCACGTCTTAGTCCTAGCATCTATCTCTTCCAATTTGCAGTCTCTCCCCCCCCACCCATTGCAACCATCGTTTACCATTCTCTCTGTGTCCATCCCTCCCCATAATCTCTGATCATCCCTATGTGCCATCAATCCTCAGTGTTCTCCCTCATCTCTCTCCAGTCTCCCTCCATTTACTACCATATTCGCTGCCTCCCTCCTCTCACTGTAACCATTTCTACCTATACTCTGTGCCCTCCAAAGACAAGTATCTCCTTCACTCAACTCCCCAACATTTGCCTTGATCTTTAGCTGCCACCTGCCTAAATATTCTCTCAACTTCCACTATCAGCTGGCCAGGTCTTTGTCCATCTGTCCCCACAGGTTCCCTCTACTTCCTCCGAGCTCCACTTTGTTGGATCGCTCCCCTACTCTGCAATCTCTTTTCATTCTCCGCTTATTGCAGACTCTCCTCTTCTGGCACCTACATTGTCCGTGAACTCTCCTTTTCCCAGACTCCAAGACTGCTCTGCTTTCCCTCGTTGCCCCCCCCTTTCATACCAACCACTTTGCCTTTTCCTGACTCCCCAGCCAAGCTTTCTCCTATGCACAGCTGCTTGCCTTTCGGTGACACACCAGTCACCACCAGCATCTCTCCCCTGCTCAAGTCTAGCTGCCTCCAGTCCCCTGTTTCACCAGACTGTACCCTTAACGGACAAGTTACTTACCTTCGGTAGCACCTTATCTGGTAGAGACAAAATCTAGCCGAACATTCCATATCTTAGAATCCTCTGCAGGCGCCAGACTAGATCCGGAAATGTTTTCAGCAGCACCTCTGTCCATTGGTACAGGGCGACAAGTGACTCCGTAGGGACGTGATCTTCCAAATGTGATGTCAACTGAGTCCATATAAGCCCTCCCCGACGCGCTGACATCAGTTTCTTTGTGACAATGTCCACGCCAACAACGTGGAGCCTAGTAGAGAAACAGCCTCAAGAAACAGTGTGCCAAAAAGGGAAACATCTTGTATCAACAAGTACAGATAGAAGAACCACAGTATAATACAAAGAGGGGATCTAGGGGACCACAGTGCCCTCAGTTCACAAAGTGGGAAGGATAGCTGGGTCGATAAGGAATCTGCGGCTAGATTCTGTCTCTACCAGATGAGGCGTTACCGAAGGTAAATAAATTGTCCATCTGATAGAGACATCTAGCTGCAGATTCCTTATCTTATAATCAGATACCCAAGCAATACCATCCTTGGAGGAGGGGCTGCAAACTGACCTCACCAAAAGATCCTCAAATAGGAGAGGCTGGTTCAAAAGACAGAAGAGACCAGACTATCTGAAGAAATGATAGGTGGAGCAGAGAACTGCTAGAAAAACAAGAACGTTAAAAATAAACTGCTCTTATTCCGAGAACTTTGATAGATATATACGGCATCCTCCGTAATAATGTAAAGGAAATGCTCATTGAAGAGAAGGAAGAAAACAGACAACTAAGAAGGTTGCACCAGGTCGCCAAGAAGGTGTAGGTAAAATGCAATGACGTACACCATAGAAAGGCCAGATGACTATGGGCCTAATGTACAACCATTCCATTTTGCGACCAGAAAATTGCGACGTTTTGCGACTCGCAAAATGAAATGTACAACAGTATCTCAGACACTATTTGCGATTCCTAATGGGGTCGCTAAAGACCCCCCTGATTAATATGAATGAGGTAGGTCGCAATTTGCGACCCCTTAGGAATCTCACATATCACAGGGATGGTGGCCTGCTGAGGACAGCAGACCACCAGGTTTGTATTTGCTTTTTTAAATGAAGCTACTTTTTTTTCAAATGCAGCCCATTTTCCTTAATGGAAAATGGGATGCACGTCTTTATTTTATTTTTTTTATAATTTTAACGTTTTCTTTTCATTTTTTAAAGTCAGACAGTCTCACCACCGCTGCCTGCTCTTAAAAAAATATTTTCACATACATTCACAAAGGTGAAGCGGTCACATGGGTACTTGAAGAAGGTGGTAACAGTGATTGTTTAGCAAAAACAATGGTAAATACCAGTGCAATTTGCTATTAGGAAGGAAGGTTCTTGGTACGCGATAGCGACTCGCAAACCCTATTTTGTGAGTTGGAAATAGGTTATTGAATCGCAAAACAGGGTTTGTACATACCACAACCCTTTTTAGTGATGTAAACAGGCCGATTTCCCATTTGCGACCGCAAAAAGGGTCATACATCCCACCCTACATGTGCAAATAAACATATATACCTGAAGTAAAAGATATCTACATGAGAGCAATTCAAAAGATTGGAACATACAAGCAGAGCATCCAAATATAAATGTATATAAGTATAAATATGCATTTAAAAACATAGAAATTCCTGTAGCCACACAAGTCAAACATGGTACAGCAAAAGTATATCCACTAATCTGAGGGCAACCCACGTCCTCCACCAGTGAGCGAGAGGACTAGAAGTGGAGGAAATAGGAACACTCTAAGAACAGAAGTAACCAAGGAAGGACAGAGATAATACATCCTACCGTCGTAAAAAAAGAGGTTACAACAGTAACTGAGGTGGAGACAGAAAGACAAAGCTGGGAAACCGCGACACAATGCAACAGAATAATAGGAAGTGGAAGGCATCGCCCACTACAGGAAAACAAGTGCAACCATCCAAGAACCAATACCAAGTGGGTGAAACAGAACCTCTCCCATTGAAAAGGGGATGCCACGAAGGTGGGAGTGGCAGGAGTAGGATACAGCAAAGAATGGGAAGCCCATCCTCTGGTGCAAGAATACCTGACAAGGATCCAAACAATCAAGGTGACTGGTGTCCCAGGTGAAAAGAACTGAAAGAACGGCAGACACAACAGCTACCCTATGAGGCGATGGCAGATAAGTATGAAAAAAAAACAGCAGGAGGTAACAGCAGCTGCTGTACGCCAAGTAGGTAGGTTGAACACCGAAAGGGTAAACACATACAAAAACACCAGACTGCTGAAGATAAACAGAAAGGAGCACAATAAAGTAGAATAGGGCCTAGAGAGGAAAGTAGCGCTCAGTCGCATTTAGAAATAATACGCCAAAAGATGCCAATACCACAAGGTGAGTAGGAGATAATCCATGAATCCCACCGAGTAAAACAGAACAAAGAGAAGGTCCACACCGAGGAGGTCGAAGACCGGAAAGAAAGTGAACCAGGTCAAGAGTCACCTGCCTTTGGTACCAGTGCCTCCCACAAGGAGAAGGCAGAGAAAAGAAAGTCGAAGTCTCTATAAAGGATACTAGGTGCATAAATAGTTCACAAAGTGCCTCTAAGGCATATAAAATAATATCCCCAAAAAAGGGGAACCAGGCTATAGTGCATCCACAGATCATAACAGAATACCCGCCAACGAGTAAGCGTTGGAGCATGAAAAAATTCAAGCAGCAAAAAGAAGCCGCAAGAACAGACTCCCATTACAGCACAAAGCAAGATACGTTCCAGAAGGCTGGAAACGAAACCGGCCACTGACCGCATAAATGAGAAGAAAAGAACCTGCAGATGGCAGGAGCTCCTACCGAGTGTAACCTTGGAGAAAAAAAAGAAAAAAAAAGAAAAAAAAAAAGGAGAGAGAGAGAGAGAGAGAGAGAGAGAGAGAGAGAGAGAGAGAGAGAGAGAGAGAGAGAGAGAGAGAGAGAGAGAGAGAGAGAGAGAGAGAGAGAGAGAGAGAGAGAGAGAGAGAGAGAGAGAGAGAGAGAGAGAGAGAGAGCGAGCGAGAGAGAGAGAGAGAGCGAGAGAGAGAGAGAGAGAGATTGATTGATTGATTGATTTGCATAGCCTCAGAAAACCTGGAAGTATGCAACCATGCATGCTGACATAGAGCTATGGAAGAGGCCATAGCCCAAACAACAGAATCAGTTGTATCCATAGTACAGCTGATGCTAAGAATGGCAGCTTGTTGCCCATCGCGTACCAGGGGAACAAGAGCATTCGGGCTTTGTATGGAAGGAAGGGCAAAAGGCATGTCACTGAGTCCCACAAGGCATGGGAGAAACGGCCGAAGACACAAGAAGTATTCAGAGAGCGCAGGGCAGAGCTAGAGCAAGGGAAAATAAGTCTACCAAAAGTTTCACATTTTCTGGCCTCTCTTTCCGGAGGGACAGGAGGGAGAAAATTAATATTTTGGGTGGCCAAGGCAGCCTGAACCACAAACCTCCTAGCAGAGGGATGTCTAAGGAGACAGAAGGGGTCCCCCGCAGCCAGGCAATGGCTGTGAGAAATAGAGTGATCCACATGGAGCCCTCTTCAGGTTTTGCCCAAGCACCCAGCAGGATATTGAAAAGACAGTCACTATAAGGAAGAACAGGCTCAAAGTTACACTGGCAAGGATGTAGAACACCAATTAAAGGGTCTGTTGACAATTCCACAGAAGGAAGTTGCAAATCCAGTATGACCAAAACTCAGCTGAGCGTGAAAACTCACCTCCAAAGCCAAACCAAGAGGAGATAGGAGACGATTCTAAGCCACTGGCATTGCCCAAGTCAAGTAACCAGTAGGACTTCATAGATGGTGGAACTGTGTCCAAAATAGGAGGGGGACACACCACACCGTCTGTAGTACTTCCACAACCATGGTCTTCAGAAGGAAAAACCAGAGGAAGGGAGTCTGAGACAGTCAGCTCCAGTGGAGCAGCACCGTATGCCATAACCGAATGCCGGTTGATACCGAGAAGGAGAAACTACGACGTCGGAAGGAGCGTCGATCAGGGTTGACAGCACTAACATGGGTGCCGGCAGACAAGAGCCCAACACTGACAATTGAGTCGGCAGACCAGAAGTAGGAGCCGAACGTGGAAGCCTCGACGGGCTAATCACTGGCATCACTAAGGTGTTAGACACAGGAGGACGACCAGATGCTTCCGGCAGGGGTCCCAGGCATGATCTCAGGCACCTCCGTGGGGCCTGATGGCACTCGAGAGGGAGGTGATGACCCAAAAATTGAATAAAGAGACCGAAAATACTGCCTCTTCACGATCAAAGATGCCCCGGCCCCAGGACATGTGGGGGGGGACTCATGCCCAGTCACTTCAACAGAAGATCGGCAACCCGCGGTAGGCGAACAAGGCAGGAGGAGCTTGACTTTGACCGCTGATGCCAAGACTTCTCTCCAACCGTCGAAGGAGAATGATGCATGCGGGAACGCTCCAAGCGGGATCGGTCCATAGATCGCGTAGGGGACAGAGGACGACAAGAAGACTTCGATGACTGTGACATCCATGCCACAAGGAGCTTCATGCGACATTCCCAGCGCGCCTTCGGTTGGAGCTGGTGACCGGAGTCACACTCTTTGGAGTCATGGTGCTTACCCAGGCACCACATGTAAACAGAGTGAGGGTACATGGTAGACATTTGCCGTCCACAGGACTCACAAGGCTTGATCATCCGAAGACGCGGAAAAAGGGCAGAAAAAGGGGACACTGCCCTGTCGATGAAAAAACGTCAAGTAGACTAAAAACAAAAAGGCTGGTGGAACTGCAATGCGGATCCGCGTTGGTAGTGCAGAAAAGAAGGAACTGGTGTCAGGAACCTATGGCTGGATGTCTCTATCAGATTGGTCTCCCTTCTTCACTTCAATCCTGGCCCCACTTACACAGACTCTGAATCCTACCTCTCCCCATTTTCCTTGCTACTCCCCTTCAACCAAGAAATTCCCAATCCTCGTGACTCCCCAGCATGCCCCCTTACTACGACTCCAAAGCCTCCACAAATTGCCCGGTTCCCCATTTTGACATTATAGTCTTGCTCTCCCTTATTCGCCTTACACTCATATTATGTTTCATTTTGAAACTATTATATTGCTGAGAAAAAGGACCAGTGTGCATCAGAACACCTCTCAAAAAATGATAGTGTTTGTGAATACATAGAATCCTATAACCTACTTTACAGCAATGTGCTTGAGAGAGGAAGAGGTGAGGTTCTTCGGGTTTATAAATGTATGTAGTCATATGAAGTCTGTTAAAAGAAAACAGCACTTAATTTCATAAGATAATACTCGCATGAAAATCCGAACGCAGCTTTTTAAAATAAAATAATGGCCAAAGTCAAATGACACATTTAAAAGTTGATATTTACTATAAGGCTTGACAACTCTTGATGAAACGAATGCCCATCGTTTGAAAACAAGGGTTTTCAAACCTTCCTATGCACAGTTAAACAATGGATAGTACATTGTTAGAGGGCAACATGAACATGTGTAGTTATAAACATATGAAAAACTCCCACTGTTTTAAACCTTGCTAGCAGCCTTTGAACAGGGACTGAACGAATAAAACAGAACTAATTTCAATCTCTCTGTTCTCCAGCAATGATCAGATAAAGTGTCTCTGTATAGAAATTGGTCTTCATTCCCTCAATATAACAAGGTGAACAAGACTAAGATTTTCTTTATGAGATATTCAAAGTCTAAACCGCACGATATTCAAAGGGCAGACCCTCTTAGCGTGTGTTTTGAAGGAAGTGGATATATTGGATTAAGAAGAGATCTTGCCCACTTTATTTCACTTGTTTAGGTTTCTATCTAACAAAAGCAAGACATTTTCTGATGTGACCTGCTAAACAGGAGGTAGAAGAGTCTTAGCATGTGTATAATGGTCACTTTAAGCCATCATATTGAAAGGGAGATTCAATAACAATTTTAAACAGCAACTCTTGAATGTATCCCAAGAGAAGCTTGGGCCATAAGCCAAAATCTCTGCTCTATATAAAGCAAGGGGTAGTATTTTACTTCTTTAAATAGTTAATAGTGGAGTCAGAGAGAAGCCACCGCATTCATAGTTAAATTTTGTTTAACATCAGGTCAACATTACAACATATTCAGACATTATTTCCACATTAACCCCACGTATGTCCTCCTTGTTATAGTAATTACACAATTAGGCTCCTCTGGCCTCTGACAGAACGCTACCGAAGATTTCTTCTGTCTCTATTAAAACTGAATGCGTCATATACATAAAGAACCTTCCCTGCTTCAGCAATTCCTGTTACTACCAAGCCAAAATTACTGTCCTAGGAGGGAAGGGAGGGAAGTTACTAAAATGAGGACTATCCTAAGTGTAATAAAGATGGCGGGTGAGTAATTCATTTATCATCCACACGTATGTCCTCCTTCAAGTAATTAGACAGTAGGGATATACCTATGCAAATATTTGACAGACACAATTATCAGCTGATTAAATAAATGTATTTATAATAATTACTTCATTGCAGTGTTTATAACAGTAAAACCAAAATTATCCGTAACTATGGAAAACACTTCCCTTGGAGCGAAACGCCACCTGCCTCAGCCTAGTATGCGGACATGGTCGATCTTGCCATCACATTCCCAGGCAAGTCTAGCCCACCTGAAAAACAGGACAGGGAAATTGTCTGTCAGACCCATCTGCTAAGTATGAGAGTTGAAGCTGTTTGCCTATGCCAGCTGTAACCCAGGATACCAGCAGTGACAGAGAAGCTCTGACTTCTTTCCTTTTATCCAAGTATCTCTAGGGTGTCCATCTAACATCCAAGGATGACGAAAGACAGGTAGAATGGTTTCCTGTGATGAATGGAACATAGATTGTACCTTGGGCTTGAAGTTAGGTTCAGGTCTGAGAATCACAATATTCGCAAAATGCATATGTTGAAAAAAGAAAGAAGGTCCTAGCCACCCCTGGCCATGGACACGTGACTGTGGACCGCCAATCAACAGGAGAGATTATGTTGTGAAGGTTGCACCAGCATGCATGGAAGCTCCAATGAAAGAAATGTTGTGTGCATCTCAAAGCATTTTGCCCAAAGAGACCTCTGCTCATGGGGCCCTGAGGGATTCGAGAAAACCACATGAATGAACTGCAGGGATGAGCCTCACTGCACTCATGCAGCAGTTCACAGGTACACTTCTCAGGGGGCAGCAAATTAAGAAAACAAACTTTGGAAAAGCTAGTAGGTCTGGCTTGTGTTTTGAGTCCTTACTAAAGCATTAGATATTCTGCAGTGACAAAAAACTAAAATGCGTGACGATTCAGTGACCTTTTGGGATAATGTATATTTATAAAGCGCACATTTACCCCGAATGGTATAATGGAGCTGAAATAACAAGTGTTTTCCCTGCAACCCATCTTGATGGTGCTCATTGTATCAACCTCAGAAGGATGAAGAGCTCAGTTGACCTCTGTGGTTTGAACCTGTGACCATGAGGTCAAACACAGATCCCTTCTGCGGATGTATTAGTCCACACAGCCACCAAACCCAGGAAATGTAAAATAGTACTTCATGCAATGCAATGCAAGCACTCCATAGGAGGTGTAATGAATCATAAACAGCCAAGAGCATGAAATGAGAAAGAAACTCCACTACGAGGAGCCAACATCCACTCTATATAAATTTAGAAGTACTGGTGGAATAGGTCAGCAGACCTAAAAAGCCTCTCCTCAAAGGGTCTTATATTGCTTTTGTCAGACCGTGTTCAGAGAGGCCACAGGGCAGACAGGGGGTTCTGGGTCCCAGCCATTGCAGTTGAGGTGGTTTACTGGCCCTCCTGCGGTTGAGCAAAGTACACCCTTCCACACTTGACTCTCTGGGTAGTGAGGGTGAGCAGTGAAAGGAAAGGCTTCTCAGGGAGGCAGTGTTGGGATAAAAGCTGAGAACTCAAACACACCGTTATCTTCCGAAACCTAGGCCTAAGTAGCAAAGCGACCTTTTACCTACATTTGTCCTACCTTGCTCTGCATAACGGTTCTAGCACTAACCTTTTACCCAGTTATGTGCTGAATAAATGCTGATTGGTTTCCTTGAAACTAGCTTAATTTATTATGCATGAGGATTCTTAGTAAGGTTCCTGCACATGATGTACTTAAGGGGATTAACATACTATGTATGAAAGTCATGCCTATTTTCATCCTAGGGCGACAGAACTACTTTGCATAATTGCAATTAATGATTTAGGCTCATTTACATAACCGGACTCACAACATATCGATTGTGGTAGGCACCCTGAGGCTATCTTTGTGGTAAAAAAAGAACTGCACTTCACTAGGTAACCGGAGGAGGCACTTTCACAAGATACTGAGGTCCCTGCAGGCTGAAGCCTCAACACGTAGCGGTCTGACATCCCTTGTAGGGTTTCCAGCTTGTGACCAAGACTGGGTCCTTTGTCCTCTCCCATTAGGTAATGGGGTTGGCTCTTTCCTAGGGGATTCTTGGCTTTACACCCACAAACATACTAGGCAAACTTAGGTAGGGTTCACATCGTAGGAGTATGCTTGATTACGGTCATGTTTATATACCTGTATATATTCACTGTTTTAGCACTAGGGTCGAACTCTACCTTCTATTTACTCTGTTGGTGCTTGTAATATTTTACAATTGCTTTTGTCTAATGATTGTCACAGCAAAAATCTTTTATACTTGAATGAAGATGGTTCAATAAAATGCTTATTGAAAACGTCCCCAACTTTTATTGTGTATCTCTCAGAGACTAAGTGAGCACGATTGACTGAGCAAAAAGTACTGTACTGTTTCCACGATCCCTGAAGGGTCAAGGGTTGTCATGTTAAATGGTAGCCAGAAACTATTCACTCCTTGATAAGGTTCGGGTACTTATGGCTGCACTCTGAGCTAGCTGGTCTATAGGGTGACATATCCTGCGGGGGTGTCCGGAATCAGTCTAGACACCAATCCCTTAGTTTGTTACCTACAAACACACAGATCCTATGTATTTTAAGGAACTAGACAACAACATGACACAATAATGCATTGTCCAGTCTAGTGTTTATCTTAGGAAGAAACAAAGCACTTTAATTGTAATAACACAACAAATGTAACATAACACTACACAATTCAGTAGTAATCAGCTAGGAGGTTGAGACCTAAACTACGATTCCTAGGTAAGAGTTTAACCCCTTTATGGTGCACTCTCCCCACTCTAGGACTTTTCTCAGCGTCTATAGGACTTCTGCCCAGGCGTAGGCATAGGTATACATTAGGTGTGAGTGCAGTTCAGTAGGTCGCTACACATGTGAAGAATTTTGTACCTCAGTTCAACAGTTTGTAACCAAAATTGGATTGCATATGTAGCAGACAGTGTTCCAGCTGTAGAACACAGTCTACATGTGTGCGCCTTTATAGATGTACAGCAGCAACTCAGCGAACACGGGACCACAGCCGTGACTTCACTCAAGCCACGAAGAGGGAGGCCACCAGTCCTTCTTCCTCTGTCCATGCACAGCCACTTCCTGAGGCCTAGCAATCTATATGAAAGAAGAGAGCCAGTCAGTGCTATTACACACCCAGGAAACAATCCTGCAGGCACAGAGGCTCCAGACCTCAGGCCATGATATGAAATAGTGCTGACATGCACTCCCTTCCTTTCCTCCAGCACTTTGTGCAGTCATCAGACTTTTAACCACTCTGCTCTTAAATCCGGAATACTGTATGGTGCAGCAGCCTGAGCCCTGTACAGCCTTCCCAAAAGCAGGGGCACAAAGTACACAGCCGCAAGGAGGGAGTGGCAAAACAGCACCGGTCCAATTTGCCCATAAAAAGTGCCACTGGAATTATGTGATTTTCCAGCCTCCGATTTTTTGCCTTAAATTATTGTTTTGCGACATCTGCTACATAATCCATAATCTGCAGATTTCAACCCAAAATATGTGCTTCTAGCTTAAGCAGATCAAAAGTTACTAAAAACGTGTCAGTGTATGTTCGCTGTCACGTGGAATGTGTTTCACAAAGATTAACTGGTCATCTCTCAGGTCTGAGTTGGACTGGCTCTCCCTGCAGGTTGAACCGCAAACCTTTTGCCATAAGACTCCTATTTTTCTGAATTCGTTGTTGCTGGCCTTTTCACTCTGAGCACTTTACAGCTGCTAACCAGTGATAAAGTGCTTGTGCTCACTCCCTAAAAGATGGCAAATTGGCTTACACCTGATTGGCGTATTTAATTTACTTATAAGTCCCTAGAAAAGTACTGTACCATATACCCAAGGCCTGAAAATGAAATTCTATTAGTGCGCCTGCAGCACTTGCTGTGCCACCCACGTAAGTAGCGTCTTAAAGCAAGTCCTAGGTCTCCCATTGTAGCCTTTATGCAATTGTAAACTGCCAATTTGACTTGGCAATATAACCCTCTTGCCAAGCCCAAAGGTCCTTTTTATTACATACTAGCTTCCCCTTCGTGCGTGGCTGCGATCTCAGAAGAAAGGAAATTCAAGGAAACTCGTTATGATAACATTCAATTTACATTGTGTCATTTTTATTGAAACGTATTCATTTTAATATGGAAAACATTTCAAAGTGTCGTTTTAATTCTATTTATTTATTCGAGTGCTTGTGGATACACGATTTGTTGTTTTTCCGTCTGGTGCGTACATCAGTATTCAAAGATTATGAGGACCCTGGGGGGGGCGATATTTAAAAAACAATTATTCCAGAAACCTTCCCGGGAGTGTACTCAACAACTTCCCAAAGTTTCATGGCAATCGGATGAATGGTGTAGTAATGCATAAAGGACAAACAGACAGACAGACAGACATACATTCATTTTTATATATATAGATAAGTCATCACTAAGGTAAGGCATAGACCGAACATAGGGCTTGGTTCATTGTAAATAAAAAGTTGCATATGTATTTTTAAGTTTTAACTCTCCTGGTTTCACTAATGTGAGGGCTACCTCTCCCACAGGATAACATTGGGCCACTTTATTATATTTAATAACTGCTAACCTTTGATTGAAAACAGGTAGGGAAGTCATGTTGGGTATCTAAGGACTTGCAATTCAAAATCCTCTATAATGCGAAAGTCGGATTTTAAGTCACAATTCTGAAAATTCCACTTTTAATAATATGGCAATTTCTTTTACCAACCATTTGGTGCCTGCAGCCTGCAATCTGGATCACATGATGTAGCACAGTGCGAACACACGTAGCGTTGCTCGCGGTCCTCAACGTCAAGTTGGTGACCGCGAGCGAGCTAAATGACACCCCGGCAAGACTTTTTCCTCATTCGCAATCAGCAACATCAAGTTGCCGATCGCAAGCATGGAAAATACACCTCCCGGCGAGGTTCTCAACGCGGGGAGGTCAGGTTTCTCATTGCGAGTGGTCGTGTATGCTCGCGACCGCTTGCAATGAGAAACTACCAGTCCGTGTTGAGAAAGCTGCCGCTCGAGTAAAAATCTACTTGAGCGTTAGAAAACGACAGCTCGCACTGTGCAAGATGCCGTTTTCAATGACTGCACAGTGCGGACAAGCATCCGGCACTGTGCAATCATCGTGAACAGCGCACTATGCAGTTCGCGTAGCGCGATGTGCACTTTGCGTAGCTACGCGTAGCGCTACTTCGCGAACTACGCACAGAGTTACACATCACACACATTGCACACTCACAAAGGGTTTTACACAGGTCTTTTGTGCCCAGAGAAGCTGGGACCAGTGCAGGATAGAAGTAAATTCCACACACCTCTGTAGGGGGAGGACTCTAGAAGCTTCTCTCTTTTCAAAGTGGGCACCAGGTATAAGTAGTGGACCTGAAATAACGGCGTGTGCTGGAAGTGGCAGATCATGTGGAAGTGTCTGCTCTCCCAGTGGGGGAGAGATCCCTTTAGGACGAATACACCAAGGGACTTAAGGATCAAAGTGTAGCAGCTTCTAAACATCAAAACATCCCAGAGCTCCTCCCTCACAGTGAGGGGGTTGTAGCCCTCAGTGGAACTAGGAATTTCCACTGGGAGGAGATACCCAAATGATGAAGCATGTCACCTATGGTGAGTGAGGGTATTCGTCCTAAAGGAATCTCTCCCCCATTCGGAGTGTGGATGCTTTTGCATGATCTGTTGTTTCTAGCACACACAGTTATTTCAGACCCAAGGATTTTTTGTGTTGTCTATTTGAATATGAAAGGGATTATTTCCTTGCAGGTCTCTACATTCAGTCCCTTGGACCCTCCACCCATTGTTATTGTTGTTACCATAAGTAGTGGACCCTCAGGCCCAAAGCTTCAGTACACTTCTGGACCTGTGGAAGACTCAAAAAAGGACTGGTCTACTGTAAGAAGGACTGCCATGCTGCCCTGGTATGCTGCTGTCCTGATGCCCTCTTGCCCTGCTGCCTGAGTGAGAACTCAACCTGCATCTTGAGCCCAGAACCACCAGAGTGACTCTAAGGGCTAGTTGATGGGCCTACTTATCAGAGCCTCAGAGACAAAAAAGGCTCCAACCATCTTGACTCCTGAACCTGGACACTACCTGTTGTGTGTCCTAACCCCCCTGGTGGTGCCCCCAGTCATGGACCCTTGGAAGTGGGGCTAGAGGTCCTTTGCCAGCCCAGCTGTGGTCTCTACCAGAACTGATGCAGCACAATACATATTCAGTGCAGCTCTTTGCCGTGCCTAATCAGAAATGACACAGCATGATGCAGCCATGACACAAGCCCACGTCACAGCCCACACAGCTCATCGAAACTACTACTGCATGTTACATCCTTACCACTAACCTTGCAGCTCCTCATTGGAACTAACACAGTGCTATGCATATTCGACATGAGTATGCATCACTGCCCATTAGAATCGCTGCTGTATGACGCATCCTCGATGAGGACTTAGCATCGCTCCTCAGAACCGCTTCCGCCAGCAAAAATACATTTCTCAGCAGGACAAACATGGTCCGTGTATTCAGCCTGAGCTACTACACGGTTTAACCCTGAACTTGTGACTTTATCCCTGTCCAGCATGACCAAATAACAACAGTGGGAGCTTTGTGCTTCCACCGCTTGGGAATCTCTCATCTCTACCCCAACCCCTCTAATACACAACAACCTACCCCCTTTCCCCCTCGGGGATCTCCCATTACCACTTCTGTCCCCTCAACGACAATTCGACACCCTACCCCCTCTTCTGTTTTCCAATCTCAATCATCCTCCTGGACAATGCATCCTGGTACACCGAATATATTCAGGGACATCCCCTTGCTCATTGATTCACCCATTACCGCCTCGAACACTCAACTTCCTCAACTTCCCCCCTTACCCAATACCCAGATTTGCTGGCACGCTTGGACGATATCTCCCTCCAGATGCACCTCCTCTCCCTCGAACGCCATTATTTGAAATCCCTCTCACTTGATTATCTCCCGTTGTTAAGCCCCCTCCTCTCTAGCCATAACCGGCTCAGAACTCCCGCCAGCACTATTGATACAGCCCCACGTGACCATCCCTCTTCCCCTTCTATCTCCAATTCCATTCCCCTACCCAACGCAGCCTCTCATCCAAGAAGATCATCCAGCCTTACGCCCAATGAAATTGACAGCCAGCTCAAGTCTTACCTGTCTAACACAGATAGCAACTTGAGCCCAAAGGGTATAATTCAAACCATTAATTCCAACCCTAACAGAGAACCCTACCACAACCGCAGAACTATAAATAATGTCAACCTCAAGAGAGTAAACATCATTCAGACCCCGTCCACCCTCATACCGGCTCCACACAAGTTCATACTACTCAATTGCAGGTCTGCCAAAAAACACGCATCCGAGATCTTCGACCTCATACAAAATAATGAGATAGATATCATTATCCTCACTGAAACCTGGCTCAACCCTTCGTCCACCCCAATCTTAGACCTCTTGGTGCCCCCTCACATGACATAATCCGCCTAGATAGAGTGAGGAAGCAGGGTGGTGGTCTTGCCTGTATACATAGGAACACACTTGCGGTCTCCCTCGCAGAGCCCTCCTCGCCAGCTAATTATGAATAACTTTGTCTCAACATCACTAGTAGCAACCAATTGATCTGCAAATTACACACTTTCTATCACCCTCCAGGCGACAATCTTCCCTTCATTGAACAATTAATGGAAATCATCTCTGGCCACATGGACTCAGTCCAGCCCCACATTTACCTTGCGGACTTTAACCTACATTGGTCAAATACTAATGACCAAGCAGTATCATGCCTTAAGTCCTTCTTGAATGATCACAACTTGATTCAACATTGTGACCAACCCACACACACTAAAGGGGAAACTCTAGACCTCACCATCTCCAAAGATCATAACATCACTCTGGACTCCATCATACTTGTGACTGGTCAGATCATCACATCATTAAATTCCATCTCAACTCGGAGGTCCTCCAGTGTAAGACACAAACAACTAAACCAAAGATATGGAAAAGGGACCTCAGAGATATCAACACAGCTGACCTACCAACCCGCTGTAAGCGAGCCCTTTCTCCCAAAGGGGAAATACTCAAAGTCAATGCACTCACAGATTACTACAACTCCTCTATTGCCAGTATCATGGATTCTATAGCGCTACTCCAACAAAAGAATGCACCTACTAAAAGAACGAAACCTTGGTTCAATGGCAGCCTAAACTCGGAATGTCGCAATCTAAGGGCAATCGAACGTTCCTGGAGATCCACACCTTCTGCGGACCATCTAAAAACCCTACGATCAGCAAGAAGCGCTTATAACAAACAAATCAAGACAGCTAAAGCGGAATATTTCAGATCCCAACTTATCCAAGAGTCTAATCGACCCAAGAAATTGTTTGAACTGGTTAAACAACAATCGGTGGAAGCCCCTAACCGTTCAGCTGCGGAAGTCATCCCTCCCTCTTGTGATGGTCTGGCTGCCTTCTTCACAGAGAAATCTAGACTTATTAACATCGATTTGGAGACCATGAAGGCTCTATTGCTAAACAATGAACATGCACCCCCTCTGGCCTTGTTAGACAAGGCAGAACCAGTCAGATGGGTATCAAGAACAACGCCTCCTGGGATACATTTATTCCCTTAACTGAAACTGAGATCAAAAAGGTTCTTCGGAGTATTAACCCATCAAATCACTTCAACGACCCGCTACCTCCCACCATCTTCATAGATATTAAGGAGGAAATCTCCCCCTTCTGGACAAAGATCGTCAATGCATCTCTGTCACAAGGCACGATCCCTGTTTGCCTAAAAGAGGCGCAAGTAACACCTATTTTTTAAAAAAACAGCAGCAGACAGTACAGATCTTAACAACTTCCGACCTATCTCCAGTATCCCTACACTAGCTAAACTCCTTGAAAAATGCGTCCAGTCTCAACTTTGTGCGCATATCGAGAATTTCAGTCTTCTGGACCAACACCAATCTGGTTTTAGGAGTGGGCATAGCACAGAATCGGCTCTCACGCATGTGATGGATGACATCTTAATGATGCTTGATCGAAATGAATCTTGCCTCCTTATCCCACTCGACCTCTCCTCCGTCTTTGACACTGTCAATCATGACAACCGTTTATTCACTCTTGAACAAAGGGTGGGCCCCTCCGGTCAGGTGCTTCTGTGGTTTTCATCCTTCCTGCAGCTCAGGTCACAAAGAGTTCAAGCTAACCAGTCCCTCTCCCTGCCATCCCCAGACAACATGGGGGTTCCACAAGGGTCCTCCCTTTCTCCCATTATTTTCAATTTGTTCCTTGAACCCTTAACTAATGTTCTAAAATCCTTGGACATTCGCTTCCACATGTATGCAGATGACACCCAAGTCTATCTGAAAATCTCCTCCCCAGATGACTTCACTTCACTCAATTCCACCCTACTGACTACCCAAAACTGGTTAACGGAGAACCACCTCCTGTTAAATACATCCAAAACTGAATTCCTCCTCATTTCTTCCCCGAAACATACTCCTAAAATAGACCTCTGGATGAACCAACTCACCGCTTTCAACTGCTCCCCCCGCATTATTGATTCAGGTAAATCTCTAGGAATCACCTTGGACAAGCATCTGAATATGAAGACCCATATTAGCAACGTGTGCAAGAGTGCTAACCACGTGTTGAGAACACTCAGGAATATCAAACCCTTCCTACCTCAATCTAACTTCAAGCAAGTGGTCCAAGCGCTTGTTCTGCCGAAGCTGGATTATGGCAGTGCTACGTTATGTGGCCTCCCCAAATACACGCTGGCCCCCTTAAAGGCTTCACTGAACGCGGCGGCCAGATTGATCACGAACACCAAGCAAAATGCCCACATCTCCCCGGACTTAAAATCTCTAAATTGGCTGCCCTTTGAAGCTAGAATTCAACTGAAGATTGCCTGCCTATCCCACAAAGCCCTTCACTTCAAAACCCCCAACTACGTGGCCCAAAAACTAGTACTATCCGGAGGGGGTAGACCGTCTAGGAGTGCTAACTCCCTCCTCTTGAAACCTCAGATCTTTCGCAAAAAGAGAACATGCCAACAAGCCTTTTCTGGCGTTGCACCAAAAATGTGGAACTCTCTTCCACCGGAAATTCGTAGAATCTCCTCCAAGGATGCTTTAACAGTGGAAGCAAAAAGATTCCTCATGAATAAGTTCTCTTAACACAATGGACCCTAATCGTTCTGTAATTACTACAGCATTGGTTAATAACTGTATTCCCCTCCCCTTACATCTTTATGTATCATCACTCCCTGATGTCATCTTATCACTGACTAGCCCACTCTGCGATAACCCTGAATTAGATAGTATCTGTTACGTTTGCACCATATGATTCTATGCATATTGTTTCACCATTTTTGTCTGACTGTGATCTTACCTTCCTCTCCCTCTAACTGTAAAGCGCTCTGATATCCTTTCGGGATCAAGTTTGCGCTATATAAAACTTTATAAATAAATAAAGTAGAAATTACAAAACAATGAAGTAATACTACCAAAAAATGTGCCACATTGTGGCACATAATTTGCCTTTTCTTGCCGCATAAAAGTCAACACTGCCACATAATTTGGTGCTCCCCTGCCGCATGATTTCAGTGGGCCTGCCCATAAGTAGCCACTCTTACATGTGTATCAGGCAGGCTTAGCATCTTGGCTTTCTTTCTCTGTCTGATGGCAGCCCAAATACAAATCTATTCAGGGCTGACGCGACTATTTGCTATGAAATGCAAAACAATTAGCCAGTTCAGCTGTGTGTGCATGCAATAAACGCTGCTTATGTGGTTGTGGCTTGGTTCAACCCACCCCGAAGCGATGGGTCTGACCCAGAATTTGCCCCCACCAGACCGGTCGGGCTGGCCTCGTGAATGCCCGTGAGTTTATGGCCATTCTAGGACAGAAGGGCTCGTGGTTCTGTCCGGGGCTCTCTCGGCCCTGCTTCAGCTGACTGGACTGCGGACAGTGGTGAGGGCAAGCAAGGGGGAGGGGCTTAAAAGTATTTCCTCTAAAGAGGATTATTACACGGTCTCCACAGCAACCTCCGTTGGCGCCGGGGGCGGGGAGCCCAAGTGAAGGGCTCTGAGCCCCAGCACCGTGTGAACGGCCCTTGTGCGTCGGGAGCAGATGAGATGCTAATCCTTTCAGCAAGAACTCTTGCCTCTCTTCTCACCCCTCACTCCCAATGCCAGGCATCGGCGGAGGGAGATGTTGCGGCAGTGACTCCAACCCCACCTGCAGGATGAAGGGTGAATGACGAGAATACTGGGACCACCTGTCACAAAGGCACACACTGAGATTAGTTTTTGTGTCACATAAGAGTAGGTCGGGGCAAAATGACAACTGTGGTCATGAAATTGGTGCCGGGTGACATTTCACCGTGCGCACTTTAGGTTTATTTCTTGCTCACGGGACACCGGTCTGAACAGAAAATGTTTTGCCAGGAGACATTTTCGTCTCGAAGCAGTCACCTGCCAGTATTGCGCGCCTTTTCGAAGCGTGCTACGCCCGCGTGTGAACATTTAGCACGAGATACTGGCAGTGGCAAATCCCTTTTTATGCCATTCTTGCAATTGTCCATCACTTTTTAGAAATCTCAGTGCTGGCGCTCGTCTCCCTCTGTTTCTAGAGCCGTGGCGGCGCGGTCATTCATTGAAGCGGTGGGCAGACATCTTCGGTGACACCGGGCCCGAATATGTCCTCAGAGTCGGCACCAAACCCACCCGCATACTCAGGCAGGCTTTAGCAGTGGCCCGTTTTTTTTCTGATCCCTGCCCAAGCACGTTGTTTCTCCAAGTACATTTCAGTCGGTCAAACCTGCTGAAAGTTACCGCTGGACAATGCTAGGCAAATACAGCTACGTGGAAATGTCGGTGTGGAAAGCATCACGTTCTGCACGTTATTCCCCATTTGGATGGGGAAAGCTCATTACTGGATCTATTTATCGAGCCTCATAAATACTGATTCCCCAGGACACCAGTTCTTATCGTAGCCCATAAATAACTCATCCCCCAACTGGCCACTCTTAAGGAGGGCCTAAAACAGTAACATAGCCCACCTCCTGCCCCGCGCCTCGAGTATGGCTGTGCCAACTTACCCCAAACTGTGGGTGTGTGTGCGGAGGCTTAGAGTACACCACTGGACATATTTACAGGTTACAGAGAACAAGCGGAGGCATTTTGATCGTTAAACTGATGACTTATGTTAACAAATGGCCTCTTTCATAAGCACTCCTGTCTGCACATGTTGTAGACTTGTGATTATTGGGGTCACGGGTGTGTGGAGGTTTGTGGAATAACTATGCATAATGCAAGGACATATCTCAGGATTGGTCTCTACGGCTTGGTGAGAAGGTTCATGGAAGCCTCTGCAGCAATGTACATCACCTTGGAAAAGCACTGGAATCATCGCATATAGGAGCTTTCCTGATCCAGAGAGGTGCAGAGCAACTCCCTCATTGTTCAAACAAGGACTGCGGAGTGTGGAGCCGGCAGAAGAGCCATGGAGACCCCTCCTGTGCAGCATTGCTCTCGAAAGATTCTGCAGAACCTAACCATCACCCTAGGATTTGATGGAACTACTACTAACTTCAGTTAACCTTCTGCAGCTGCATCATTATTTTGATTATACCGTAAATAAATATTATAATGTTGATATAGCTACAGTCTTCTGTGTGGCTTTACAGGATTATAAAGGAGGTAAGGCTGTCAGGAAAGAAGGCAAAAGGCACGCAAAGCATACTGTAGGAAGAGACAAAAGTAGATAATACTAACGCTCTCTTTTGTGGTAGTGTGGGCGAGCAGTTGGCATATCATAGGGTAGTGCTAAGCATTTGTTGTACTTGCAGAGGCAATACATGACACACACCCGCAAAGAATAAGCCTAACGGCTCGCCCACACTACCACAAAAGAGATTGTTAGTATCATCTACATTTGCATCTGTAAACCAATTGAGATCCCACTGGACTCTGCACAGTGTACTTTGTTTTAGTACACAATATACAGAGCCAGATTCCTACAGTGGTGGATCCGCGTTGGGGTCTACAACTTGGCGTTTGCTGATATCACTTGGTCAATAAGCGACTACATGAGTAAATCCCAAAATTGCCTTTAGTTAAAAGTGATTTTGTTTCAATTTGTCGATTTTTTCAATTTGTTTTAAAATTAACTGTTAGGGCTTTGGTTAAGATCCTGAAGTTTAAAACTGTTTAGGATTTAAAAATGTACTATAGTTAGGACTAAGAAAACTTGTGTTCGGTTTTTACTAGAACCAAAAATGTCTCAGCATTAGTACAATAATGGATACCGCAGGGGTTGTGGCTAAGGAGCTCAAACGTACCCCTTATCTGCTGCCTACTTTTAAGACCTTCTGCAAAGAGTGCAAAATAAAAACAGACTCAAACACTACCGGTGTAATGCTTCAGAAGCTGTTGGCAGAGTATGAGCTGGCCCATCCTATCCTGAGACCGAGGGCGGAGTGAGTGAGGAGGATGACCTGGATATGCCTCAACTCGAAGAAGAGGACACCGTACCTCTACCTCAAAAAACAACCCAATGTACCAAGGCCATCAGCCTCTAGGGAGGGCTAAGGACAATCAAGGTGCACTGAAGAACTCACCAAAGAGGAGGCTCTTCTTGAAAGATTGGCTCGAAGAATAACCCTAAAGGACATGATAATGGGCATAGAAAGCGAAAGGGCATATTTGGGTTTAGGACCCATAAATGGTGACAGCAATATTATACCCAGGGACCTTAAATTACCCCACAGGGATTGTTCCAAAATATACAGAAGGTGATGACATCACAAAATGGTTCACAGCATTCGAGAGAGCCTGTAGCGCAAGGAAGGTCAGCCACAAGTATTGGAGCTCTCTCCTTTAGGAACTGTTCTCAGGAAATTGCAGGGATAGACTCCGGACTCAGACAGGAACAGAAGGCGAGTAGTGGTGGGCGGTAAACTCTGGTGGGCGGTAAACGCCACTCCGCTTCTGCTTGGAGCACGGGGTTTTGCAAAAATGCAGCCTACCCCCAGTGGAGTGGAGTTTACCGGTGCGCTCACCCGACTCAGTGACAACTGGGACTCTGTTTATAAACCTCAGAGGTACGCGCAGTTTCAACACCCAATGAGCAGGTCAGAAGAATTCCGCACAACGTCTCGGATTAGCTGAGATGCACCAGTGTGCCAATCATACATCGTCTCTTACAAAATACAAGTCCTACCCCTTCCAGGCAACCCTGAGAATATGCTCAGTCATGTAACTGTTGAATCAACCTGGAAGTACTAAAATGATAGACTAATGCGGCTTGTGAAATGGCCAATAACCGACAATGGACATTGGGCTGTAGTAAGGTAAGCCTGTGTAATTAGTGGACGGGTTGTCATCTTACCTAATTCTCAGAAAAATACTTACCCAATCTGAATCAAAATAGCCTGCAAAACGTGAAAGTAGGTTAATAATGTTTCAAAATGGCCACCATTCATGAGAGTATCTTTTGCCTATCCATTACAGCGAGTGCTGGTGAAGCTGTCCAAGCCACAGAGATGGAGAGAGGACATGTCCAAACTTGTGCTCTAACGTCAAGAATAAACAAGCATTTGCAATGCAATAGGTCTTGCATTCACACGATTTTGAGCTATTGGCATTGTAAATAACAATGCCTTCTAATTATGTGTCGGGTTTTAAAACATAAATAAAAGGCATTGTTATTTACAAACCTAATAGCGCATAGGGAAGACCTACCTCTCTGCTGGTGCTGCTCGATCTTCCATAGCACAATCCCTTCTACGCAGAAAGGGACTGAGGAACTCATTTACCAGTGGGTTTTCTGGTGAGATTAGGTGCCCCAATGGTCCCGCTCACAACTCAGCGAGCATTAACACAGCACTCAAGAGACACCCGCAAAGCCACCGACAGACATCTACACTCACCCATATGTAGCCTCAACAGACCTTCGCTACCCCAAATCTAGAAAAAAATGCACTCACATGCCAATCTTAGCAGTATTGTGCCTATCTGAGAAACTGTGATCTCTACAAAAATAAACCAATTACACGACTTACCGGACTTTCAAATACTTTAAATATTTATTTTCTAAAACTAAATCCACATATACAGAAAACAGTAAAATGTAAACAAGAAATCTAAATTTATATTGAAAAAGATATACTTCACACTCTCTCTTCTCTAAGGCATGCTGAGGGAGGTGAAGTTAATCTGATAAGGTACGTGCCTTTCTAAGGATTCAAAATAGATATTGGCCTACCAACCTATGAGGAAGTCTGGTATGAACTTTGCACCAGGAAAGCGCATCTTTTAGGAGAATCGCCACAATTTTAATCAAGTAGAGATGTTCCGCATTTTTACCAAAACAACTATGCCCCCGTTGGCGGAGAGACCTTACCTCGGACCCCCCCCACATATGTAAATTGTCTGAAGTGCAGCTACCCGCGAACGTACGGCGGCGCTGCTGCTGCCGGCTAGGGACACTCTGATACCCAAATAAATTCCATAATGTATGGGACAGGACGGGGGCGGACATGCCCTACTGCCTTCAGCGGGAGGACCACACTAGGTCTGCAGCACACGTAATATGCATCCATCAGCTGCCCGCGACCGCACAGGGCAGCTGCACCGTATATTGTCAAGCTCAGCCCCACACCACAAGCACCGGGGGCTGAGCTTGACTGTACCTTCCCCAATGACGAGATGCGGCTGAAGTCCAATGGCCCAACGGAGAACTGCGGCCGTGCCTGCAGCTCTTCCTGGGTCTCTGTGGTGCGCTGCGCCACTTCTCCCCCAGCGGGTGCAGCCCACGGTGGCTGGTGGCAGCCCGTTAGGTTCTGGCGTCCTCTGGCGGTTGGGTCCCATCTCCTTCTGTCACTGGCGTTGCTTCGGCAAGGCAGAGGACGTCCCAGCTGGGATTCGTCACTGCTGGGGCGCTGCAATGATTTGCAGCCCGGGGCCACTTAGAGCCCTAGCTGCCAATGCGAACCGCAGATGCTGGAAAGACAGGTCACACAGGAGGGGAGAGGGCTTCTTCACCTCAGCTCAGCTCTCCCCTCCGGTGGCTCCAAGACCACTAGGAAAGTGTAGCAATCAAAACGGGCTATGATAGAGGCCCTTTAAACAGCATTCTTCAAGTGCTGTATTAATAAACAAAGCGCTCACGCTCCTTTCACCACGAGGCCAGTACAGTGCAAACAAAAGTGCTCCTTCACATCAGAGGTAGCTCTCCCCACTGCGAGACACTGGGCTGCAAAACAAAGCTTTCTATCACACTTTCCATCTTCCAAACAGAAAGGTACAAGGACAGTACAGTCCTTTTCCTGACACAGGCAACCACTGCAGGCTGTCCCTCTCCAAACAAGTAAGGGGCAGTGCTCCTCACACAGCTTCTCCAGCTCTCCTCCCAGGGAGGTTATTCTTTTCAGAGATAGCATAAATCTTTCTCCTGAAGTATTTTGTATCCCTGAGACTTCCAACAGGAGGCCAGCACACACAAGGCCTTAGACACGTAGAAGTCCTGCTCCGTGCGGATGCCTGCAAAGGAAACACACAGCGCTTAGAAGAAGGGCCTCAAAGGAGGCCCAGAGGGGGCTTGACGGTGGGCCTGGTCCGGGCAGAGTAGCTGCTGTGTAAAGCTCGGAGCCGCGCGCGTGAGCTTCTACCGTAGACAGCTCACGTCGCGCGGCTCTTAAGTTTCGTTTTCCAAAGAGAGGTTTCGTTTTCAAAAGCTCATGGCAGAGTCGCGCTCGCACACATGCGCGCTCACGAGGTCAAATCCGAGATCCAAGACAGAAAGCGCGTGCACCTCCCAGTCCCAGTGCGTGCACCTCCCCCATTTACACAGTATACTAAAGTATACACGAGGTCCGTTCGCTACGCTCGACCTAAAAAGGAGACACAGCCTATTCAAGCGAAAGTCCTACCACAACTCTAAATGCAGACCAGGTCTATTCAGGCCAGCGATGAGTCAACAAAGACAGGGCACACCTCAACCCCCCAAGTGACTGTGTAGAGTGAATGCACATCCCCAGCTCCTGTCACTCAAACACCAAACGCTGAATACACAAACAGCCAAGGCACACAGAACGGTAAAGAAAATGCCCACTTTCTAAAAGTGGCATTTTCCAACACAGAATTCAAAAACCACCTTTACCAAAAGGTCCCTTAATAAATTCTGGGTTCAGAGAGCCTCAACTCAATTTTTCGATCTTGTCCCTATGGAAAGCTACACATGTAAAATTGTTACAATGCATCCCCAATGATAAGCCAATGGGATAGAATGCTTTCAATAGTGAAACACTAAAAATAAACAGTGTTTCACCGTCAGGACATGTCAAACACGCTAGTACATGTCCTACCTTCCACATACACTGCAACCTACCCATGGGGGTAATTTGGGCCTAGCTTAGTGGTGCCTTTTATGTAAGGAAAGGTGTGAGCTTGAACAAAGGGTGGGCCCCTCCGGTCAGGTGCTTCTGTGGTTTTCATCCTTCCTGCAGCTCAGGTCACAAAGAGTTCAAGCTAACCAGTCCCTCTCCCTGCCATCCCCAGACAACATGGGGGTTCCACAAGGGTCCTCCCTTTCTCCCATTATTTTCAATTTGTTCCTTGAACCCTTAACTAATGTTCTAAAATCCTTGGACATTCGCTTCCACATGTATGCAGATGACACCCAAGTCTATCTGAAAATCTCCTCCCCAGATGACTTCACTTCACTCAATTCCACCCTACTGACTACCCAAAACTGGTTAACGGAGAACCACCTCCTGTTAAATACATCCAAAACTGAATTCCTCCTCATTTCTTCCCCGAAACATACTCCTAAAATAGACCTCTGGATGAACCAACTCACCGCTTTCAACTGCTCCCCCCGCATTATTGATTCAGGTAAATCTCTAGGAATCACCTTGGACAAGCATCTGAATATGAAGACCCATATTAGCAACGTGTGCAAGAGTGCTAACCACGTGTTGAGAACACTCAGGAATATCAAACCCTTCCTACCTCAATCTAACTTCAAGCAAGTGGTCCAAGCGCTTGTTCTGCCGAAGCTGGATTATGGCAGTGCTACGTTATGTGGCCTCCCCAAATACACGCTGGCCCCCTTAAAGGCTTCACTGAACGCGGCGGCCAGATTGATCACGAACACCAAGCAAAATGCCCACATCTCCCCGGACTTAAAATCTCTAAATTGGCTGCCCTTTGAAGCTAGAATTCAACTGAAGATTGCCTGCCTATCCCACAAAGCCCTTCACTTCAAAACCCCCAACTACGTGGCCCAAAAACTAGTACTATCCGGAGGGGGTAGACCGTCTAGGAGTGCTAACTCCCTCCTCTTGAAACCTCAGATCTTTCGCAAAAAGAGAACATGCCAACAAGCCTTTTCTGGCGTTGCACCAAAAATGTGGAACTCTCTTCCACCGGAAATTCGTAGAATCTCCTCCAAGGATGCTTTAACAGTGGAAGCAAAAAGATTCCTCATGAATAAGTTCTCTTAACACAATGGACCCTAATCGTTCTGTAATTACTACAGCATTGGTTAATAACTGTATTCCCCTCCCCTTACATCTTTATGTATCATCACTCCCTGATGTCATCTTATCACTGACTAGCCCACTCTGCGATAACCCTGAATTAGATAGTATCTGTTACGTTTGCACCATATGATTCTATGCATATTGTTTCACCATTTTTGTCTGACTGTGATCTTACCTTCCTCTCCCTCTAACTGTAAAGCGCTCTGATATCCTTTCGGGATCAAGTTTGCGCTATATAAAACTTTATAAATAAATAAAGTAGAAATTACAAAACAATGAAGTAATACTACCAAAAAATGTGCCACATTGTGGCACATAATTTGCCTTTTCTTGCCGCATAAAAGTCAACACTGCCACATAATTTGGTGCTCCCCTGCCGCATGATTTCAGTGGGCCTGCCCATAAGTAGCCACTCTTACATGTGTATCAGGCAGGCTTAGCATCTTGGCTTTCTTTCTCTGTCTGATGGCAGCCCAAATACAAATCTATTCAGGGCTGACGCGACTATTTGCTATGAAATGCAAAACAATTAGCCAGTTCAGCTGTGTGTGCATGCAATAAACGCTGCTTATGTGGTTGTGGCTTGGTTCAACCCACCCCGAAGCGATGGGTCTGACCCAGAATTTGCCCCCACCAGACCGGTCGGGCTGGCCTCGTGAATGCCCGTGAGTTTATGGCCATTCTAGGACAGAAGGGCTCGTGGTTCTGTCCGGGGCTCTCTCGGCCCTGCTTCAGCTGACTGGACTGCGGACAGTGGTGAGGGCAAGCAAGGGGGAGGGGCTTAAAAGTATTTCCTCTAAAGAGGATTATTACACGGTCTCCACAGCAACCTCCGTTGGCGCCGGGGGCGGGGAGCCCAAGTGAAGGGCTCTGAGCCCCAGCACCGTGTGAACGGCCCTTGTGCGTCGGGAGCAGATGAGATGCTAATCCTTTCAGCAAGAACTCTTGCCTCTCTTCTCACCCCTCACTCCCAATGCCAGGCATCGGCGGAGGGAGATGTTGCGGCAGTGACTCCAACCCCACCTGCAGGATGAAGGGTGAATGACGAGAATACTGGGACCACCTGTCACAAAGGCACACACTGAGATTAGTTTTTGTGTCACATAAGAGTAGGTCGGGGCAAAATGACAACTGTGGTCATGAAATTGGTGCCGGGTGACATTTCACCGTGCGCACTTTAGGTTTATTTCTTGCTCACGGGACACCGGTCTGAACAGAAAATGTTTTGCCAGGAGACATTTTCGTCTCGAAGCAGTCACCTGCCAGTATTGCGCGCCTTTTCGAAGCGTGCTACGCCCGCGTGTGAACATTTAGCACGAGATACTGGCAGTGGCAAATCCCTTTTTATGCCATTCTTGCAATTGTCCATCACTTTTTAGAAATCTCAGTGCTGGCGCTCGTCTCCCTCTGTTTCTAGAGCCGTGGCGGCGCGGTCATTCATTGAAGCGGTGGGCAGACATCTTCGGTGACACCGGGCCCGAATATGTCCTCAGAGTCGGCACCAAACCCACCCGCATACTCAGGCAGGCTTTAGCAGTGGCCCGTTTTTTTTCTGATCCCTGCCCAAGCACGTTGTTTCTCCAAGTACATTTCAGTCGGTCAAACCTGCTGAAAGTTACCGCTGGACAATGCTAGGCAAATACAGCTACGTGGAAATGTCGGTGTGGAAAGCATCACGTTCTGCACGTTATTCCCCATTTGGATGGGGAAAGCTCATTACTGGATCTATTTATCGAGCCTCATAAATACTGATTCCCCAGGACACCAGTTCTTATCGTAGCCCATAAATAACTCATCCCCCAACTGGCCACTCTTAAGGAGGGCCTAAAACAGTAACATAGCCCACCTCCTGCCCCGCGCCTCGAGTATGGCTGTGCCAACTTACCCCAAACTGTGGGTGTGTGTGCGGAGGCTTAGAGTACACCACTGGACATATTTACAGGTTACAGAGAACAAGCGGAGGCATTTTGATCGTTAAACTGATGACTTATGTTAACAAATGGCCTCTTTCATAAGCACTCCTGTCTGCACATGTTGTAGACTTGTGATTATTGGGGTCACGGGTGTGTGGAGGTTTGTGGAATAACTATGCATAATGCAAGGACATATCTCAGGATTGGTCTCTACGGCTTGGTGAGAAGGTTCATGGAAGCCTCTGCAACAGAAAGCCCTTGATGCAATGTACATCACCTTGGAAAAGCACTGGAATCATCGCATATAGGAGCTTTCCTGATCCAGAGAGGTGCAGAGCAACTCCCTCATTGTTCAAACAAGGACTGCGGAGTGTGGAGCCGGCAGAAGAGCCATGGAGACCCCTCCTGTGCAGCATTGCTCTCGAAAGATTCTGCAGAACCTAACCATCACCCTAGGATTTGATGGAACTACTACTAACTTCAGTTAACCTTCTGCAGCTGCATCATTATTTTGATTATACCGTAAATAAATATTATAATGTTGATATAGCTACAGTCTTCTGTGTGGCTTTACAGGATTATAAAGGAGGTAAGGCTGTCAGGAAAGAAGGCAAAAGGCACGCAAAGCATACTGTAGGAAGAGACAAAAGTAGATAATACTAACGCTCTCTTTTGTGGTAGTGTGGGCGAGCAGTTGGCATATCATAGGGTAGTGCTAAGCATTTGTTGTACTTGCAGAGGCAATACATGACACACACCCGCAAAGAATAAGCCTAACGGCTCGCCCACACTACCACAAAAGAGATTGTTAGTATCATCTACATTTGCATCTGTAAACCAATTGAGATCCCACTGGACTCTGCACAGTGTACTTTGTTTTAGTACACAATATACAGAGCCAGATTCCTACAGTGGTGGATCCGCGTTGGGGTCTACAACTTGGCGTTTGCTGATATCACTTGGTCAATAAGCGACTACATGAGTAAATCCCAAAATTGCCTTTAGTTAAAAGTGATTTTGTTTCAATTTGTCGATTTTTTCAATTTGTTTTAAAATTAACTGTTAGGGCTTTGGTTAAGATCCTGAAGTTTAAAACTGTTTAGGATTTAAAAATGTACTATAGTTAGGACTAAGAAAACTTGTGTTCGGTTTTTACTAGAACCAAAAATGTCTCAGCATTAGTACAATAATGGATACCGCAGGGGTTGTGGCTAAGGAGCTCAAACGTACCCCTTATCTGCTGCCTACTTTTAAGACCTTCTGCAAAGAGTGCAAAATAAAAACAGACTCAAACACTACCGGTGTAATGCTTCAGAAGCTGTTGGCAGAGTATGAGCTGGCCCATCCTATCCTGAGACCGAGGGCGGAGTGAGTGAGGAGGATGACCTGGATATGCCTCAACTCGAAGAAGAGGACACCGTACCTCTACCTCAAAAAACAACCCAATGTACCAAGGCCATCAGCCTCTAGGGAGGGCTAAGGACAATCAAGGTGCACTGAAGAACTCACCAAAGAGGAGGCTCTTCTTGAAAGATTGGCTCGAAGAATAACCCTAAAGGACATGATAATGGGCATAGAAAGCGAAAGGGCATATTTGGGTTTAGGACCCATAAATGGTGACAGCAATATTATACCCAGGGACCTTAAATTACCCCACAGGGATTGTTCCAAAATATACAGAAGGTGATGACATCACAAAATGGTTCACAGCATTCGAGAGAGCCTGTAGCGCAAGGAAGGTCAGCCACAAGTATTGGAGCTCTCTCCTTTAGGAACTGTTCTCAGGAAATTGCAGGGATAGACTCCGGACTCAGACAGGAACAGAAGGCGAGTAGTGGTGGGCGGTAAACTCTGGTGGGCGGTAAACGCCACTCCGCTTCTGCTTGGAGCACGGGGTTTTGCAAAAATGCAGCCTACCCCCAGTGGAGTGGAGTTTACCGGTGCGCTCACCCGACTCAGTGACAACTGGGACTCTGTTTATAAACCTCAGAGGTACGCGCAGTTTCAACACCCAATGAGCAGGTCAGAAGAATTCCGCACAACGTCTCGGATTAGCTGAGATGCACCAGTGTGCCAATCATACATCGTCTCTTACAAAATACAAGTCCTACCCCTTCCAGGCAACCCTGAGAATATGCTCAGTCATGTAACTGTTGAATCAACCTGGAAGTACTAAAATGATAGACTAATGCGGCTTGTGAAATGGCCAATAACCGACAATGGACATTGGGCTGTAGTAAGGTAAGCCTGTGTAATTAGTGGACGGGTTGTCATCTTACCTAATTCTCAGAAAAATACTTACCCAATCTGAATCAAAATAGCCTGCAAAACGTGAAAGTAGGTTAATAATGTTTCAAAATGGCCACCATTCATGAGAGTATCTTTTGCCTATCCATTACAGCGAGTGCTGGTGAAGCTGTCCAAGCCACAGAGATGGAGAGAGGACATGTCCAAACTTGTGCTCTAACGTCAAGAATAAACAAGCATTTGCAATGCAATAGGTCTTGCATTCACACGATTTTGAGCTATTGGCATTGTAAATAACAATGCCTTCTAATTATGTGTCGGGTTTTAAAACATAAATAAAAGGCATTGTTATTTACAAACCTAATAGCGCATAGGGAAGACCTACCTCTCTGCTGGTGCTGCTCGATCTTCCATAGCACAATCCCTTCTACGCAGAAAGGGACTGAGGAACTCATTTACCAGTGGGTTTTCTGGTGAGATTAGGTGCCCCAATGGTCCCGCTCACAACTCAGCGAGCATTAACACAGCACTCAAGAGACACCCGCAAAGCCACCGACAGACATCTACACTCACCCATATGTAGCCTCAACAGACCTTCGCTACCCCAAATCTAGAAAAAAATGCACTCACATGCCAATCTTAGCAGTATTGTGCCTATCTGAGAAACTGTGATCTCTACAAAAATAAACCAATTACACGACTTACCGGACTTTCAAATACTTTAAATATTTATTTTCTAAAACTAAATCCACATATACAGAAAACAGTAAAATGTAAACAAGAAATCTAAATTTATATTGAAAAAGATATACTTCACACTCTCTCTTCTCTAAGGCATGCTGAGGGAGGTGAAGTTAATCTGATAAGGTACGTGCCTTTCTAAGGATTCAAAATAGATATTGGCCTACCAACCTATGAGGAAGTCTGGTATGAACTTTGCACCAGGAAAGCGCATCTTTTAGGAGAATCGCCACAATTTTAATCAAGTAGAGATGTTCCGCATTTTTACCAAAACAACTATGCCCCCGTTGGCGGAGAGACCTTACCTCGGACCCCCCCCACATATGTAAATTGTCTGAAGTGCAGCTACCCGCGAACGTACGGCGGCGCTGCTGCTGCCGGCTAGGGACACTCTGATACCCAAATAAATTCCATAATGTATGGGACAGGACGGGGGCGGACATGCCCTACTGCCTTCAGCGGGAGGACCACACTAGGTCTGCAGCACACGTAATATGCATCCATCAGCTGCCCGCGACCGCACAGGGCAGCTGCACCGTATATTGTCAAGCTCAGCCCCACACCACAAGCACCGGGGGCTGAGCTTGACTGTACCTTCCCCAATGACGAGATGCGGCTGAAGTCCAATGGCCCAACGGAGAACTGCGGCCGTGCCTGCAGCTCTTCCTGGGTCTCTGTGGTGCGCTGCGCCACTTCTCCCCCAGCGGGTGCAGCCCACGGTGGCTGGTGGCAGCCCGTTAGGTTCTGGCGTCCTCTGGCGGTTGGGTCCCATCTCCTTCTGTCACTGGCGTTGCTTCGGCAAGGCAGAGGACGTCCCAGCTGGGATTCGTCACTGCTGGGGCGCTGCAATGATTTGCAGCCCGGGGCCACTTAGAGCCCTAGCTGCCAATGCGAACCGCAGATGCTGGAAAGACAGGTCACACAGGAGGGGAGAGGGCTTCTTCACCTCAGCTCAGCTCTCCCCTCCGGTGGCTCCAAGACCACTAGGAAAGTGTAGCAATCAAAACGGGCTATGATAGAGGCCCTTTAAACAGCATTCTTCAAGTGCTGTATTAATAAACAAAGCGCTCACGCTCCTTTCACCACGAGGCCAGTACAGTGCAAACAAAAGTGCTCCTTCACATCAGAGGTAGCTCTCCCCACTGCGAGACACTGGGCTGCAAAACAAAGCTTTCTATCACACTTTCCATCTTCCAAACAGAAAGGTACAAGGACAGTACAGTCCTTTTCCTGACACAGGCAACCACTGCAGGCTGTCCCTCTCCAAACAAGTAAGGGGCAGTGCTCCTCACACAGCTTCTCCAGCTCTCCTCCCAGGGAGGTTATTCTTTTCAGAGATAGCATAAATCTTTCTCCTGAAGTATTTTGTATCCCTGAGACTTCCAACAGGAGGCCAGCACACACAAGGCCTTAGACATTCTTCATAAGCAGGATACCACAGCAAGGTAAAAATAGTCAGTCCTTTTCCTCCACCACAGACAGAAGCAGAGACTGCTGGCCAACCCACCCCTCACGCAGAAAAGGTAGCACTCCTAACACAGTCCTTCCACTCTCCTTCCTGGCAGGGTCCTCTTGCTCCTTGAAGTAATCTAATCTAAAGTCATGGTGTTTTAGGTGCAATGCTTATTCCCCATTTTGTCATTGTTCTCTTTGCTGTAAGGGTCTCTGAACCCCGTCCAAACCAATCCTGCCCTCCATGGTGCAACATGACCACAGGGGGGAGACAGCATTGTGAACAAGCATTTGCAATGCAATAGGTCTCGCATTAGGAAAGTTTGAGCTATTGGTATTGTAAATGGCAAAGTTTTTATATATGTTTTTTTTTTAAATAGCTAAATTAATAGCTTTGTTATTTACAATGCCAATAGTTATAACTTTCGCAAATGTGATACCTATAGCATTTGTAATGCAATATGTTTTGTATTTACATGACTTAGATGTATTGATATTACAAATAACAATGGCGTTTAATTTTTTTAAAATAACTAATACTTAAATAGAAGTTATTGTAATTTATAATGGCAATAGCTTATACTTTTCTAAAGAACTTTTGTGAAATTATGTTCAGTGTATTTTTTTGTCTGGCCTACACACCAACCAGTCAGACCAGCCCATTAAGCTTTGCCATGTTGACCTACAGAACAGTCCGACACTGAGAGTGTGATAGTGTCTGATGTTGCTGCTCACCACTTATGTAATGCACAGTTAGGAGGGTGAATGATGTGAAGATGGTGTGTCCGGTGCAGCTGGATAGGATTAAGTGACTATATTCTGGGTGGGAGCCTGTCCAACAGGGTTTACGAGTTAGCTAATTCGAGCCTCTGGCAGAGGAGTGTGGTAACCCATATAGAATTAATAGGTGTGATGGAAGTAAACATCTGGGATACCTACAGTTTCTTTCCTGAAGTTTATAGGCTATATCTTATTCTATGGGTGGTATAACTTCAATTAAGGGGGTACGATAACTTTAGCAATCCACTCGTTTCAGGACCCATCCTGCCCTGACTCCTGCTGCCGCTGCTTTGCTGCACCCCTGGCTTTTATCCTGGCCGTGGGGAGCCCGGCGATCTGGTGTTTTTCACCACGCCCGGCCTGCCTGCCGGGTGCCTTCTTGCAACATGTCGGCCTCCGTGTGCTGAACTAGGACCCCTGCATTCCGCGTCCCGAGCCTGCTGTGGTCGCTTCTGGCCTTTTGTCCTGGTGGAGGTGACCCCCAAAGCTGCGGCGACTGGCGTCGGATTGTGGACCCCCTGGAGAGACGCCCGCCGTGCCGTCCTCACCCCGCCCGGCTGGACCTCTGCATCTGCAGCCGTTGCCAGTCATCCCTGCATGCTGACGCTAAGCTGCCCTGCCTGATTGGGTGCTGGAACCATTGCTGGAGATGGCGGGAGCAATTTGAGGCTTCACCCAGACTCTCCTGCGGTGCTGCTGTGGTGCCGGCTGCCGTTTTTGGGCAGCGGGAGGCCTGGGGCGACAGTGGCATGAGGCCTGGCACATACCCTCGAGGCTGCGTGATTGGGGTTGCGGTGCTCGACAAGCCAGTGACCTGGTGAGTGGCGGTGGCAGGGGGCTGGGACTGTCTTGTGAAAGGCCCCCCCACGTGCGGACTGCCTGCTCTGGAGGTGACCTGGGCACTGCAAATTGGACACTGACCCGCTGCCTCTCCTTACCTGCTGTAATCGCTGCAGCTGGCCCATCAGACTCCTGGTGCTGCTCCTCTACTTATTCCCTGACATATATCGCCGGGGGCCCCCTACCCCAGGTGTGTCCGGGCCGAGCTTTAATTGCTGTGCAGCCTCCTGATCCGGCCCAATCTGGACCTGCTTGTTCTTTGGGGTCCGCGACGGAGTTGCGTCCTTGTTTCGGGGAGAGGGGAGCCAGCTAAGCTCGGCTGCCGCTGTCGGGTAGCGACCTGAGGGGTCGGGACCACAGTGGTTGGGGGCTACCTCGCAGCTGCAAACATGATCTCGGCCGTCATTGCTGGACGGCGCGGGGTCTCCATTGACACTGTCCAACCACTTGGAACTGCCTGCAACCCGGTGCTTGGAGTCCGAGATCCACCCTCGGACACCTCCAGCGATTGCACCAGACCCCTGCTCTGGATTGGGCCTTACCCGGCTGCGTTGTGAAATAGCGGTCCAGTTCTCTGGGACCCCCTCGCCACTAGCTCACTGCGGTCTATCTTGAGACAAGGAGGTGGTACCATCATTTTACTCTGGGGCCTATGGAATGGAGTAGGGCTTCTGAATCCCCACCCCTCCACCCACACACACCTTCCCTGGTGAAGCCCGTACTGCATGTACCGATGAAAGCCGTCAATCCGAGCAGCGCTGCCTCCTTGGCCTTACCCCACCAGCGGCCTCTCCGCCCTCCATCCCCGCAGCCCCGCAGTCCCGGCAGAGCCCCGCGTCCTACCTGCTTGACATGGAGTCGATGAGGCGCACGTAGAAGTCCTGCTCCGTGCGGATGCCTGCAAAGGAAACACACAGCGCTTAGAAGAAGGGCCTCAAAGGAGGCCCAGAGGGGGCTTGACGGTGGGCCTGGTCCGGGCAGAGTAGCTGCTGTGTAAAGCTCGGAGCCGCGCGCGTGAGCTTCTACCGTAGACAGCTCACGTCGCGCGGCTCTTAAGTTTCGTTTTCCAAAGAGAGGTTTCGTTTTCAAAAGCTCATGGCAGAGTCGCGCTCGCACACATGCGCGCTCACGAGGTCAAATCCGAGATCCAAGACAGAAAGCGCGTGCACCTCCCAGTCCCAGCGCGTGCACCTCCCCCATTTACACAGTATACTAAAGTATACACGAGGTCCGTTCGCTACGCTCGACCTAAAAAGGAGACACAGCCTATTCAAGCGAAAGTCCTACCACAACTCTAAATGCAGACCAGGTCTATTCAGGCCAGCGATGAGTCAACAAAGACAGGGCACACCTCAACCCCCCAAGTGACTGTGTAGAGTGAATGCACATCCCCAGCTCCTGTCACTCAAACACCAAACGCTGAATACACAAACAGCCAAGGCACACAGAACGGTAAAGAAAATGCCCACTTTCTAAAAGTGGCATTTTCCAACACAGAATTCAAAAACCACCTTTACCAAAAGGTCCCTTAATAAATTCTGGGTTCAGAGAGCCTCAACTCAATTTTTCGATCTTGTCCCTATGGAAAGCTACACATGTAAAATTGTTACAATGCATCCCCAATGATAAGCCAATGGGATAGAATGCTTTCAATAGTGAAACACTAAAAATAAACAGTGTTTCACCGTCAGGACATGTCAAACACGCTAGTACATGTCCTACCTTCCACATACACTGCAACCTACCCATGGGGGTAATTTGGGCCTAGCTTAGTGGTGCCTTTTATGTAAGGAAAGGTGTGAGCCTGGCAAGTGGGTGCACTTGCCAGGTGAACATGGTGGTTCACAACTACACATGCAGACACTGCGTTGGCAGGTCTGAGTTAGATTTACAGGGCTACTCAGGTTGGTGGCACAACCAGTGCTGCAAGCCCACTGTTATACAAAAGGGGATGATGGACGGAGCGTTTGAACAAATCAAACACTCACCCCCAGTCAACTGATCTGGGTTTAATCCATCACCATTCGTTAGTTCACTCAGCCACCCCAGTTCAGACATGGCTATATGCAAATCAGTCTGACCCTGTGCCTTATGGGAACAGTCCAGCCCGAACTGCCAAGCCATGTCTTCCCTGGACCGGAAACAAGCATCCTGGGACCGGTTTCGGATTCATAATCCTCATCAGCCAGGCTATCTTGAATCCAGTGGCCAAGTGAACAAGGGACTCACGTCTGAGTATACCCTGCCACACTTAGGGCGAACAAAGCGATACAAAAGGGGATGATGGACGGAGCGTTTGAACAAATCAAACACTCACCCCCAGTCAACTGATCTGGGTTTAATCCATCACCATTCTTTAGTTCACTCAGCCACCCCAGTTCAGACATGGCTATATGCAAATCAGTCTGACCCTGTGCCTTATGGGAACAGTCCAGCCCGAACTGCCAAGCCATGTCTTCCCTGGACCGGAAACAAGCATCCTGGGACCGGTTTCGGATTCATAATCCTCATCAGCCAGGCTATCTTGAATCCAGTGGCCAAGTGAACAAGGGACTCACGTCTGAGTATACCCTGCCACACTTAGGGCGAACAAAGCGATACAAAAGGAGATGATGGACGGAGCGTTTGAACAAATCAAACACTCACCCCCAGTCAACTGATCTGGGTTTAATCCATCACCATTCTTTAGTTCACTCAGCCACCCCAGTTCAGACATGGCTATATGCAAATCAGTCTGACCCTGTGCCTTATGGGAACAGTCCAGCCCGAACTGCCAAGACATGTCTTCCCTGGACCGGAAACAAGCATCCTGGGACCGGTTTCGGATTCATAATCCTCATCAGCCAGGCTATCTTGAATCCAGTGGCCAAGTGAACAAGGGACTCACGTCTGAGTATACCCTGCCACACTTAGGGCGAACAAAGCGATACACTGTTAGCGTTGGATTTACAGGCCCTGGCACACACTGTGCACTTTACTAGGGGCTTACCAATAAATCAAATATGCCAATCAATGATCACCAATCATTGTTGCAATTTATGCAGAGAGCATATGCACTTTAGCACTGATCAGCATTGCTAAAAACCCAGAATCCTATAGCCAACAAAAACGGACGGGGTCAGAAAAATAGGAGGCAAAAGGTTTGGGGATAAACCTGACATAAGGGCCAGGTTTAACAGGTATCATATGCATAAAGATGATGCTCAGTACCTAATGTGTTTAGAAGTGGCCCAACAAGCAAGGGTATCAATATAGAACCATGAAGTACACCACAATAGATGGAATACGCATATTGAAAGATTCCTTAACACATTGATGCTTAGATAGTTGCAATCCTGTCCCTGTTACACAGAGGAATAAAGTGGCTTTTTATCGGAGCAGTCCAAAACAAGAAATACATATTCACCCCATGCTGTAGTCAGCAAGGTATTCCAATTGACTTTGCCTAATTTGATATACACACAAGATATGGATGTGAGAAATGTTCACCCCCCACCTGCCTCAGCCCCTCTAGAACAAAATCCACTAGATGTATCTAAAACGCATAAACCACACCTACACTTCACTGGATGGTTTCCTTATATCAAGACTATCTTATTCAGTTGACAACGTCAACTAACACCACAACAACTCCAGGATGGCAAGTCATCGGCTAAACACTATTATGTTTGAGCACCTACCTGGAATTAAATTAGTTAACCTATGTCCTTCCCAGAGCGTGTATGTAGGAACAGCAAACATGTTCAATGTAAGATTGCTGGAACTCCAGGTAGAACGGCCAAGCTGGAGTTGGTGAAGTGAATCCATCAGACCCTTCTAAACCACCAGTGAAATCGAGCAAACACGTCCCCGCTTATTAAAACTTCACCAAGCACTATTCACGTTTGCACTGCAGTGGTGCGTCTGTACAGCCATTCAAAATGGAGTGTGACTAGGACCGTCTTTATGGTCAGTATGAAATCTTAGAAAACCAAGTCCTCAGTATGCCACCTCTACCAAGTTCACCTTTGCAAAGCAACCTATTTCTGTGACTTTCCACAACTCTGGAGGATACCACCACCCATCCTGATCTCTGTGTACCAACTCTCAAATTCGACACCCCACCATATCCCAGCTCTGTTACTTCCAATGCTATGCATATTCTCCATTAACCTCCAGGTAGAGGTGGAAAAGCCACTAAAAGCTTGAGCCGTGCTTGGCTTGGTTCATCTCGAGGTCCTCTTGAAACCTCGAGGGCAAAAGTGAAGCCGAGGTTCTGTCTCCTACCTATGCTACTCTGTGACAAAAATTAAAGACAACACATTAACATTTTATGTAAAAAGGATAGAGAAAGGGATACCGAATTAGTGGCTGAAATGTACTATGTCAAACCAAAAACATGGAATCAATCCCATCTTCCTCGCTTAGCCAAATTGTGTGATCCTAGGCAAATATTATATTTCGCAAATTGTGTGAACCTAGGCAAATATTGTATTTCACAGAGCTTTCTTTTTCTTCATTATCACATCTTAGAACACCTTCAAATACATGAGTTCAGCATGTGCGCTGAGGAAAAAACCCTCTTTTGTGTGATAATGATTTACTAGATTATTATGTTGCTCTGAGCGTAATAATAATCTAACCAACATACAGGGTAGGATCACGTGACAAATGATTTGTATCTTAAATCACTAATAACATTGCCCAGGGTGGGGTCAGGAATATTTCTAAATTCATGTTTAAAAATACGTTTTTTAATGCGCACCTCAGTGCTTTAATGAGCAATGCAGTGCTAAAAACTAATGTGCTACAGTGAAACGCTTCCGCATGGTATAAAAAGACACTCTGTGAATAGACGTTTTTTGCATGATTTACATGTTGCATATTTTTAGGGCTGGGCTCGTGGGCGAGCTCTCATAGTCCGCCAGGCCCTGGTCCAGCTCCCCCTGTAAATGTGTCGGTTCACCCACATGTACCCACAGCAGTGGCGTAACGATACTTGATGGGGCCCCCCTGCAATGTACATGGAGGGGGCCCCCACACTCCGGACCCCAAGCCCCGCCCTGACCCTCAGTGGACTCAGACCCTCATCCATCAGCCAGACCCCACGCCCCGCCCTGACCCTCACTGGACACAGATCCCTCAGCCAGACCCCAGGGCCTAGCCCCGCCCTGACCCTCACTGGACTCAGACCCCTCATCCATCAGCCAGACCCCACGCCCCGCCCTGACCCTCACTGGACTCGGACCCTCATCTCTCAGCCAGACCCCGACCCCCACCCTGACCCTCACTCGACTCGGACCCCAAGCCCCACCCTGACACTCACTGGACTCAGACCTCTCATCCCTCAGCCAGACCCCCGGCCTAGCCCCACCCTGACCCTCACTGGACTCAGACGTCTCATCCCTCAGACCCCAGGCCTAGCCCCGCCCTGACCCTCACTGGACTCAGACCCCTTATCCATCAGCCAGACCCCAACCCCCGCTCTGACCCTCACTGGACTCAGACCCTCATCTCTCAGCCAGACCCCGACCCCAGCACTGACCCTCACTTCACTCAGACCCCTCATCCAGACCCCAAGCCCCGCCCTGACCCTCAATGGACTCAGACCCCTCATCCAGACCCCAAGCCCCGCCCTGACCCTCACTGGACTCGGACCCTCATCTCTCAGGCAGACCCTGACCCCCGCCCTGACCCTCACTGGACTCGGACCCCAAGCCCCGCCCTGACCCTCACTGGACTCTGACCTCTTATCCCTCAGCCAGACCCCCAGCCTAGCCCCACCCTGACCCTCACTGGACTCAGACCTCACATCCCTCAGACCCCAGGCCCCGCCATGACCCTCACTGGACTCAGACCTCTCATCCCTCAGCCAGACCCCCGGCCTAACCGCACCCTGACCCTCACTGGACTCAGACCTCTCATCCCTCAGACCCCAGGCCCCGCCCTGACCCTCACTGGACTCAGACCTCTCATCCCTCAGCAAAACCCCCGGCCTAGCCCCACCCTGACCCTCACTGGACTCAGAGCCCTCATCCCTCAGCCAGACCCAAGCCCCGCCCTGACCCTCACTGGACTCAGACCCTCATCCCTCAGACCCCGCCCTGACCCTCACTGGACTCAGACCTCTCATCCCTCAGACCCCAGGCCTAGCCCCACCCTAATCCTCACTGGACTCATACCTCTCATCCTTCAGACCCCAGGCCTAGCCCCACCCTGACCCTCACTGGACTCAGACCCCAGGCCCCGCCCTGACCCTCACTGGACTCGGACCCTCATCCCTCAGACCCCGCCCTGACTCTAACTGGACTCAGACCTCTCATCCCTCAGACCCCAGGTCCCGTTCTGACCCTCACTGGACTCAGACCTCTCATCCCTGAGACCCCAGGCCTAGCCTCACCCTGACCCTCACTGGACTCAGACCTCTCATCCCTTCAGACCCCAGGCCTAGCCCCGCCTTGACCCTCACTGGACTCAGACCCTCATCCCTCAGACCCCCAGGCCCCGCACTGAACCTCACTGGACTCAGACCTCTCATCCCTCAGACCCCAGGCCTAGCCCCACCCTGACCCTCACTGGACTCAGACCTCTCATCCCTCAGACCCCGCCCTGACCCTCACTGGACTCAGACCTCTCATCCCTCAGACCCCGCCCTGACCCTCACTGGACTCAGACCCTCATCCCTCAGACCCCAAGCCTGGCCCTGACCCTCACTGGACTCAGACCTCTCATCCCTCAGCCAGACCCCCGGCCTAGCCTCGCCCTGACCCTCACTGGACTCAGACCTCTCATCCCTCAGCCAGACCCCCGGCCTAGCCCCACCCTGACCCTCACTGGACTCAGACCTCTCATCCCTCAGACCCCAGGCCTAGCCCCGCCCTGACCCTCACTGGATTCAGACCCTCATCCCTCAGACCCCAGGCCCCGCTCTGACCCTCACTGGACTCAGACCTCTCATCCCTCAGGCCCCGCCCTGACCCTCACTGGACTCAGACCCTCATCCCTCAGACCCCAGCCCCGCACTGACCCTCACTGGACTCAGAGCTCTCATCCCTCAGACCCCAGGCCTAGCCCCACCCTGACCCTCACTGGACTTAGACCTCTCATCCCTCAGACCCCAGGCCTAGCCCCGCCCTGACCCTCACTGGACTCAGACCCTCATCCCTCAGACCCCTGGCCCCGCACTGACCCTCACTGGACTCAGACCTCTCATCCCTCAGACCCCAGGCCCCGCCCTGACCCTCACTGGACTCAGACCCTCATCCCTCAGACCCCAGGCCTAGCCCCGCCCTGACCCTCACTGGACTCAGACCCCAGGCCCCGCCCTGACCCTCACTGGACTCAGACCCTCATCCCTCAGACCCCGCCCTGACTCTAACTGGACTCAGACCTCTCATCCCTCAGACCCCAGGCCTAGCCCCGCCCTGACCCTCACTGGACCCAGACCCTCATCCCTCAGACCCCAGGCCCCGCCCTGACCCTCACTGGACTCAGACCCTCAGACCTCAGGCCCCGCCCTGACCCTCACTGGACTCAGACCCTCATCCCTCAAACCCCAAGCCCGGCCTTGACCCTCACTGGACTCAGACCCTCATCCCTCAGACCCCAGGCCCCGCCCTGACCCTCACTGGACTCAGACCCTCATCCCTCAGACCCCGCCCTGACCTTCACTGGACTCAGACCCTCATCCCTCAGACCCCAGGCCTCGCCCTGACACTCACTGGACTCAGACCCTCATCCCTCAGACCCCTGGCCCCGCCCTGACCCTCACTGGACTCAGACCCTCATCCCTCAGACCCCAGGCCCCGCCCTGACCCTCACTGGACTCAGACCTCTCATCCCTCAGACCCCAGGCCCCGCCCTGACATGCTAAGAGACTACAATTATCTGTTTAAACTATCTGTTGAAACAGGAAAACAAAACACAAATTTTTTTTTTTTTTAAACAACTATAATTTGCCAGGTTCGCTTGATTTTATTTTAATGCGACCGTTTTAGTAGAAAACTTCTCACCCTTTCCCGGTATTCGGTGTAATGCACAAGGGCAAGAGGAAGTGTGTTACCTGATGTACTGGGCAATATATAGGCACAGAAAGCCCAGAAGGATTGCCTGACATTTCAGACTGTCTTTGTTGCTCAGCTACTTGTTTCCAAACGCAGCCCATTAATTGAATTTCGAAAACCAACTTACGTGTAACATCAGTCTGAAAGTCGGCAAACTTCTTCGGAGTAGGCACCTGGGCAAGGCTAAATTATGCCCGCCGACCGCACAGTGATAGTCCTTCTCAGTACGGAGTCTCTGGCTGGCCGGGTCTCCTGGGATGCCTCACAATTCGCGCTGCACACGCACTTTTAATTGAGCTGCTCAATGGTCACAAGGCCCCCACCAGAATGCCCGGCCCACCCTGAAGAACGTGCAGACGTGCCTGCAGAGACAACTGCGCGCCACCGCTCACTATTTAATTATGAAGAGGTCCGGTGGGCTGGGGCCCGGGGGTGCGCATGCGCAACCAAGCAGACTTGGAGAGGCTTGTTTGCTGGCTCGCTGAGGGGCCCCCTGGAGGCCAGGTGCCACCGCTTCAGGCTTGAGCGCGCCCCCCCCCCCCCCCCCGCTGCGGGGGGCCTGTGTTACGCCCCAGGTCGTGTGCAGTGCCAGTGTGCAGTGCACCAATTAATTTATTAAGAGGCGAGGCCGGGCGTGTTTTAAATCTTCTTCTTTATGAAGTGAGGGGGCCCGAGGGGCCTCCTGGAGCACGAGGCCTCCCCGCAACGCGGGGGCTGCGGGGGCCTGTGTTACGCCCCTGACCCACAGGACTGTGCCCCTCCCCAGACTCTGAGCTCAGCAATATTCCTCTATTCGGCCAACTTCCTAGCTCTGTGCCTGCCACTTGAACAGTGTACACCCTGCAGAACTCAGCCTCCTGTGAATCTCTCCCCCATCTCAGCATCACTTCCCAGCTCCGAGCCCCTCCCTAGCGGCACCTCACCCCTGACCGCAGTGGGAAAGCTCTGCCGTCTCCCCGCACCTGAAATCTTTAGTTACCAGGTCAACAAAACCGTGCCAATGTACATAACCCTGGACTGCCAAGGCGGCCGGTCTCGACTCTTGGCACATGCGCTCATTGAACCCTCATGGATCCGTGCCAATGCCAGCTCGGTTCTTGGTGGCACTGCTGCATTGGCTGGCACCGTACCCCGACTCTCCCATCCAGGTCACATGTCCCTCGGCTCTGGAGTCACCCGACCAGGACGCGCTCATCCCACGCCCTCCCTCGCACACGGCTCTCCTCTCGGGCTCCCTGAAGGCTCCCTCTGGGCGCCTCCTCTTTCGCTATTCTTGGAATTCCAAAGCCCCTTCTTTCAGCCCAGCGCCAGCGCTCCCGCTGGGTAACAATCCGCAGATAATTCACTGGGTGAATCCGGAGCCACGGACAATGTAAACAATGACGTCAGCCGGATTTACCGCACCCAATGCCTCTGTTCACCTGCCTGGCCTCGGTGAGAATCGGCGTGGAGCCCTGCAGCGCTGGTGCCAAGGTCTCTCTAGCCCTCCCTAAAGGCACGGGAGCGACAGCCTGCCTGCGCCAGCCGCCCCGCGAGAGTGCCAGGCTGCCCGCAGGCCCAGTGAGAGGGGACAGTTTATATCTGAAGGAGAGTGCCCTTGTTCGCTTTGCACTAAACGTGTCGGTCTCGTGGCGGGCCGCGCTGAGAGATGTCCAGGACTTTAATTGGGCTGAAAAAGGTTTTGTTAGGGGCGGAGGGTCTGCAAGAGGTGATTGGCCTAAAAGGCGTAACTGGGAATCCTTTTCCTGAGGCCTGTCCTACCTAATTGAGAACAGCGCTTAAAATACATACAATAAAATTCCATGTTTCCCATAGCGTACAATCCGACCAGTATTTTGGCGCCTCGGAGTTTTTGGTTATTGCATCCAGACATCACACAGTAATAGACATGGCACCTATTGGCTTTATCAATGCCTATTTAGCAGTATCAAATGAACGAGCAACAATGGTTATTGTTGTGAATAAATAACAGTGAAAATGTTTCAATTCTGAAGATATGAGACTGAGAAATAAAGATTACTAAAGTCTGTGGAAAGGACAGTAGTCTTCGTAATGTCTCAATCACTCCAGTTCTTCCCTACTCCTGACTTTTAGAGCCTGCTAGACATTCACACCCTTTTTCTACTCACAGCTTTCTGGAAACTTCCACTTGTATATCTAATACTTCATCTCTTTCCAGTTCAACACCCTCTTTTCACTCTTTCCTGAATGCACTTCCTTGAACCACCCTCACTTCACCACCCACACACACACGCAACGCGCCCACTCACCTCTGATAGTGTATTTTCTTTTACTTTAATCCTGTCAATATTTCAACAGCTGTGTACCTCCTTTGTACACTTTCACAAAGAAACACAATTGAAATTGGCGCGCATGACCACTGTATGTGTGATCTGCCGAGAGGTCAATGATTGGATGAGCATGTATTCTGAACATGCGCCTTGAGAAACTTGCACCAGCATTAGTCTCATCTCTAGCGCTCCCAATCGTGGGCTGTTACAAACACCCACCCGCACACAACCTGTATTCACAAAAACTAACAAAACTCATTTCACAGTACTCCACGACAAAAGCATACAGAAACAACATCCTGGAAAAAGCAAACACTTACATAACGCAAGATTAGGTAAAACATGAAAAGTAAAAGGGGCCTGCAATGGCAACGTGGATTACCTTAATGGTTTTTGCAGTCATTATTCTGAAATCGATCAGTGTTTTTCCCGACAAAGCTAAGGACATGAATATATGGCTCAATAGGCACCCATTTCAATGCCAGATTTCAATTACTGCTGGGTCTGAAACCCAGAGGGACCCATCCCACTTAAAACTTTGGAGTTGGCCTGAAGTTCACAATACAAATATGTGTATCTTATGTAGCCACATGGACATGGGTCAGATAGGGACATGTGTGTGCAGAAACATACTGACTGGCCAAAGACAATAAACAGACCTGTGGGTTTATTTTGTTAAATTAACATGATTTAGTGTATCAGGATTGTTTTGTTACATGCATTTTTCACTCTGATTGGTCTCCTGCCTCTAAAACTTCCCAGAACAACCACACGCTTAGGCTTGGCTCTGCGTTGGTCCCCAGTGTCGAAACACAACAGTGCAGGGGCCGCCTGAACATAATATTAACAAAGGGGGTATCTATGCATTATGGGACTTGTAGCTATTCCATGTACAACTGGGGGCTACAGATTCTCAGCATCATAAGTTGTTAAACAGGTGCTACTGGTTGACGGTACAAAAACATGATGGGACATGGCAGATGTGTAGGGTGGCCACCTGGCCGGATTTATGCCGCATGCCTGGTATTTTGAAGCCCAGGCCAGTAACAAGTTTGGGAAAAGCAGAGAAATCCTGTATTTTTCCCTTTTGAAACAATCCTAAGCCAGCAAGCACATGAAGAACTCAGCTAAGAAGTATTTGAGAGCTGTTGAAATCATTTCAGGATGGTTATGAGAGCAAACAGATGGATCCTAACAGAAAAGAATTCTAACAACCTTATACAAATTCAGATTCCTGTTCACCTAGCAGCTTTTGGCCAGAATAGAAAAAGATAATCAAATGGCAATATTTTTTTCCTGCAAAAGCTGGCAACAGTCCTGGAATTGGAAAAATGTCCTCCTGGAATCCATAAATTGGGGGTCAAGGTGAGGCAAGGGGAAGGAGTAATGAAAAGCAGAGTTTGACACTTACGGGCAACAATGACACACGTGACAGTAAATCTGTTCTGGATTAATTGTTCACAAAGAGGCTCTTATTTGAAACATTTTACAAGGCTACATCACCTGCTGCAGAGATATCTAGGAGTCCATACATTTTCAGAGGGATTACAACGGTAAATAACTCTGGTGGGTAATGCAGTTCTGGAAGAGGTTGGTGCTTTGTCCAGTTTCCGCTCATTAAGTCGCATAGATGGTTAAAGTGGTTGCTGTAAAGCACATCATGTAGCATGCAGATCAAAGATTGTATATGTTATATGAATAGGTCAATAGGTTATTGCTTTCACTACAGGGATCCTTTGATTACTCCCAATTCAGAAGTTGCAATCCTTCTATTCTAGTGAGCCATCAACCAGCATTTAGGAACTGCATACAAACTGCAAGTCATTGGTTTAGATAATTACTGTTTTTTCCAATCTAGTATTAGCCTAAGCTTCCATAAAAGGGTTTCTTCGGGTAGTAATAAAGTCTTTTTAGTAACCCTGGGCAGTGAATTCCGTTCCGCCAGCAGAGTTTTGCCAACTCTGCGCTCCATTGAGAATGCAGAGTTCAGGCAAAACTCCTACTCCGCAGCGGAGTGGAGTTAGCTGGCCTTTGCTCACGCCCAAAAACAGTAAAAAAAAAAAAGCACTTACCTGCTGTGGCGTCTCCGGGCTGCTCTCTTCCTCACTGTGGCCTCTCTTCTCTTCTCCTCGTCGTCCTCGTCCACGCAGATGTACATCCTGGGAGGACTGCCCATGCTTGGTTCTCGCAAGACGTACAACTTAGCGGTTTGAGAGGAAAGCGACCACGGTGAGGAGGAGGGCAGCCTGCACAGACGCCACAGCAGGTAAGTGCTTTTTTTAAATTGCTTTTAAAATTTCAATTAGGGAGGGTGGAGGGGAGCGGAGTTCCACAGAGTTTTTTTCCAACTCTGTGGAACTCTGCATAGTGGCACTCCGCGAACTCTGCCCGGACTTACAATCACTTACAATCACTTACCCCAATCACTGTGTTTCGTTTTAAATAATGACTTTGTGTTTCTCCTGACCATGCACTCTTAACATAGTGTCCACAAATATAGATGATATATAACTCCTACAACTGATAACCCTCATTATCTTATGTAACATTTCCTGTATGTTAATTTACAACTAATGTGATTTAGTGTCTCTCTGTGTCTGGTGTTAAGCTCTCTGGCACCCTACACTGGACCGAGTAACACTATAAACGAATTAAAAAAAATAGTTAATTGCCATTTAAATTGTTATTTGTGAATTACACATACGCATAGATACAGTGCATGCACATTCCTTACATAGGGAGTTGAACAGAATTAAAAATCTGCTTCCACATCAGTTTCTCTTAAGTGCTTGTGAAGTGATAACAAGCTGCGGGTCGTTGTTTCCCTCCAGTGCATTGGCATCTAGATGTTGGGCTCCAGGTGGCTCCCAGCCAAGATAATACATGAACACAAGAAGGGCTGATGGCCCTTTAGCTTAGGCCTTTGTTTTGGACCCTGCTGAAATTGAAATTAAGACAGCCCCCCTCTCCACCTACAGGTTACTAAACAGAACAAAAACCGGTCAACATGCCGGCACTGCTGAATTATATCTGTCAAATTACACCAGGACAAATTTTACAGGTCGCCCGGATCTCATTCCCAGATCTGGCTCAGAAATACCTGGCAGAACCTGGATACTGCAAAGTCCATCTAATTTCTTGCACTTGTGGCAACCCTACAGATATGCAACTCTATCCTGCATCTCTTCCTCTTTCCCACCCATACCCCTCCACAGCCCACCCTTCCATCACTCATCCTTACCAGTTAGGTGAACTACGGATGGAATCACTTTGCATTTTTTGAAATACTCGTCGGTTTCCGAATCCACCACCAGCAACCGCGTCTCGTCACCTCCAACCTTAATGGCGGTCACCACCTCGGAGTGCTGCTTGCCTTCCATGCACACAGCGTTCACCTGGAAAGGGAATCACGGCAAGTGTGAGAGGAGAAATCCAGTGTTTGTGCTATCAGATGGAATCAGACCCAAGGCGCCACTGGCAATGGCTGGCACATAGAATGCCATTTTGGCATGGCATTTCTTTGCGGCCCGTTTCGAATTGGGAATGGTTGGGCTCTCCCACGTCAATATAGTTGGAAGTAGTTTTTATGTATTTGGTTTTTTAGGTAGCACTGTGACTGCACATGGAAAACCATTCTGCTGCACTAGGTTTTCAAAAGCCAGTTGAATAGTTACATTTTAACATGTGGCTTGGTCACTCATGTGGGGGCGCAGTGGAAATTGTAGGGGAGCAAAACCTTATGGATAAAGTTTAGTTGTCACCAGTTTTGGGCCTCTAAGAAGGATTTGTAATTGTTTGCGGAATTGGTGGTATTAGGAAGTGCAGAGGACGGGAGTCTGAAGGTAAGGGGGTGCTACTCTTCGGAGAATGTCAGCTTTTAGTTGAAGACCAGGAGGAGCACAGTGCGATTGGTTGTAGTGGAAACAATTCACATTAATTGATAAAGTGTATCGATTGTCCCGGTGGTTGGCTGGGAAGGTAAAGCACAGTATCAGAGGTCTACTCTGGACTTTTTGAGCATCCAGTCTAGCCAGTGGGGTATGGGTAAGATTTAGTCTGAGTCCTGGGTCAACTACTAGCCTAGCAGTTACATTTCAAACTAGCTTCAAGGCGAGGAAATTGTTAACAAGAAGCTATCTTGAAGCGTCGGCTGGGGCAAGAAGCTAGACAAAGAATGGGTCAGAGAACATTTATAGAAGCACAGCAAATAAGTATTTGGTAGCAAAGAGCTCTTCTAGAGACTTTTCTGAGTATTAATATTTGGGACGTGGAAATTGGAAGGAGTTCATGAATAGAGCAGTGGTCATTGGCAACTTAGCCCGAAGGTCATTGCAGCAATAACACTGTTATGAAGTCATTAAGAAGGCTGTCTGGCTGAAATTCTTCTTTCATTGGGGCCTAGGGACTTAAATAGTCAATAGTCACTTCCCTTCACCTGGAGACTCCAATCTCTTCTGCAATATTTTGGTCTGAGAATCTGCTGGCTCTTAGGAGGACAACAAGAGGTACACAAAAGGACGGAAGAGAAGTCAGATGTTCGGGGACAATTCATGCCAGGGGGAGCTCTTTGGAGAAGGGCAGGGTTGATATGAATGTTTTTGTTCTATTTTGTCTACAGGCTCAGAAGCAGATAAGCCCTACTCCAGGAGGTGCATTTCATTCCTTCGGGTTTTCTGCAGGATCTTCCACAGGTGATGGGTCTGAAGGTGCTGAGTTTGACCTCACAAGCATGACAGATGTCCCAGGACACTCTTCAGTGCTGTAAGGCAAGAGCCGGCTGTGCTTTGACAAAGCGATTCTCAGGACCTGAGCTACCAGGCTCCTGCTTCTCTAACATCTCGCCTAGCTAGGGTAGGCCGAACACTGGGCAGATGTTGACGTTGGTGGGATGTAGCGTTTGAGTCTATGACACTTTTTTGCGGTCATGGATAGAAACAATAGATGCTGTACAAACCTAGCTCCGCAACCCCGTGGGATCCTGAATATCGCCCTCTTTCCTGGGGAGAGTGACAGGTGTCCAAGGCAAAGGAGAAAGATTTCTTGGGTATAACAAGTGCCAATGCTTGAGCTGCAGCGTAAGGAAGGGAGGATGGCAGCAATGAAACGATTGTGCAAGGTGTGCAGCAAAGCTTATTCGCAGGGTATCTTGGCACATAACTGTACTGCATGTTTGGGAAGGGGTCATTCTAGAATGTCAAAGTCCATCTGCCCAAACATGAGCCATCTCATTTTTCTCAACCGATTTGAACATGCTGGTTTCCAGAGTGTGGGGCTCTTTTCGGGACCCAGTAGCCCCAAGGCCTTAGAATGGAGCAGCATCCCTGGACACTGCGTGTTAAAGACAACCTCACCAATATCACAACCCAACATCATTCTCACACTTAGCACAGGTAACTGTGCACAGGACTGACTGAGGCTCACAGTGGGGACCCTGGATAAACTGCTCAAGGGATACACAATGCAAACCCTGCTGCACCAAGAATTATACATCGCAGACGCAATGCAGACAGATATACAAGGCCACACTGGGTACAAGGCACACATTGTGATGCGGCAAGCTGCACTACCGTCTACACGGTGAGGTGTACAATGCACAACCTGCAACAGGGAGTGGAGTAAAGCACACAATCTAATGTACAAGAGAGGTGTGCAACGCATAACTCGCTGCATGGAGAGTTGTGTAATGCTTAGCTCAACACACAGACGTGCAAAGCACACAGCCCACTAAGTGATGTAAAAATAGGTCATACTCTACACACAAAGATGTGGAATATATGACCAGCCACACTCACAGGCGTAAAACATAACCCGCTACTCTGAGGAGCACGTCACATAACCTACTACTCGTTCAGAGATGTACAACACAACCCGCAACTTCGAAACACTGCACAAGGTACATAATGCACAACCCTACATGCGGTAAGGTATACAACATACAATCTGCTGCACTGAGAGGTACACAATGCACCATCTGCCAAGCAGTGTGGCGTACAATACACAATCTACCAGTGGCGAGGTAGCCAATGCACAACCCGCTCCACGTGGAGGCGTACACCAGAAAACCTGCTGCACAGAGGGTGTAGAACAGATGCCACGTGTGTGAATTATCGGAGCAGCGGGTGCACGCATAGCACTACAGCACAGCTATGACGTCACTGGAGCCATGCCTCTTACCGATCACAAGGCCATAAGACGGGAAGCCGTGAAGCCATAAACACAAGCTGCACGAGGACGCGGAGTGGTGATAAGAGGCTAGCAGTGAGCCCGTCACAGGGCGCTGATGGTACGGTGGGGGTGTAATGACCAGTATGCCAGCTGCAGGACTTGAGGTAGTACTGTGGGGGCGGGAGGGTGGGGTGAACGGTGATGACTGGTGAGTCAGACCCAGGGAACGGCCCTGGGAGGCACTGCCGGCGCATAGCAATAAACACGCTGCACCCAGCTTCCTATCTAGAATACCTGGGCACATCCATGATAGACGTCAGAGACAGCGCGGGGGCGCAAAAAAGAGAGGGAAAGAGACGAGGAGAGGGTACACGTAGAAAAAGAGAAACAGAGGAGGGGAGAGAGGAGACAAAGGGAGAGAGAGAGAAGGGGGAATGTCAATGAGAGAAAACAGAGGAGGGGGGAATACAGGGCGGTGAGAGAGAGAGAGAAGAGAGACCACCAGAGGGACAAAAAGGAGAAACTAAGCGAATCACTGAAAAAAAATAAAGAAAAGAGAGGCAGACAGTGTAGAGCTAGAGAGACAGAGTAATAGACACAGAGACAAAGAGGGTAGAGCTGAGGAGATAGATAGAGTGACAGAGGTAGAGCTAGGGAGACAGTGGACCGAGCTAAAGATAAAGAGAGCACAGACTTGAGAGAAAAATTGTGAGATCTAGAGATCCAGGCGGTAGTAGCGCCGAGCTAGAGAGCCAGGCGGTAGCAGCGTAGAGCTAGACAGCCAGGCGGTAGCAGCGTAGAGCTAGAGAGCCAGGCGGTAGCAGCGTAGAGCTACAGAGCCAGGCGGTAGCACCGCAAAGCTAGAGATCCAAGTGATAGCAGCGTAGAGCTAGAGAGCCAGGCGGTAGCAGCGTAGAGCTACAGAGCCAGGCGGTAGCACCGCAAAGCTAGAGATCCAAGTGATAGCAGCGTAGAGCTAGAGAGCCAGGCGGTAGCAGCGTAGAGCTAGAGAGCCAGGCGGTAGCAGCGCAGAGCTAGAGATCCAGGCGGTAGCAGCGCAGAGCTAGAGATCCAGGTGATAGCAGCGTAGAGCTAGAGAGCCAGGCGGTATCAGCGTAAAGCTAGAGAGCCAGGCGGTAGCAGCGCCAAGCTAGAGAGCCAGGCGGTAGCAGCGCTGAGCTAGAGAGCCAGGCGGTAGCAGCGCTGAGCTAGAGAGCCAGGCGGTAGCAGCGCTGAGCTAGAGAGCCAGGCGGTAGCAGCGCAAACCTAGAGAGCCAGGCGGTAGCAGCGTAGAGCTAGAGAGCCAGGCGGTAGCAGCGTAGATCTAGAGAGCCAGGCAGTAGCAGCGTACAGCTAGAGAGCCAGGCAGTAGCAGCGTAGAGCTAGAGAGCCAGGCGGTAGCAGCGCCGAGTTAGAGAGCCATGCGGTAGCAGCGCCGAGTTAGAGAGCCAGGCGGTAGCAGTGCTGAGCTAGAAAGCCAGGCGGTAGCAGTGAAGAGCTAGAGATTAGCGCTGAGCTAGAGAGCCAGGCAGTAGCAGCGCCGAGCTAGAGAGCCAGGCAGTAGCAGCGCCGAGCTAGAGAGCTAGGCGGTAGCAGCGCAGAGCTAGAGAGTCAGGCGGTAGCAGCGCAGAGCTAGAGAGCCAGGCGGTAGCAGCGCAGAGCTAGAGAGCCAGGCGGTAGCAGCGCAGAGCTAGAGAGCCAGGCGGTAGCAGCGCCGAGCTAGAGAGCCAGGCGGTAGCAGCGCAGAGCTAGAGAGCCAGGCGGTAGCAGCGCAGAGCTAGAGAGCCAGGCGGTAGCAGCGCAGAGCTAGAGAGCCAGGCGGTAGCAGCGCAGAGCTAGAGAGCCAGGCGGTAGCAGCGCAGAGCTAGAGAGCCAGGTGGTAGCAACGCAGAGCTAGAGAGCCAGGCGGTAGCAGCGCAGAGCTAGAGAGCCAGGCGGTAGCAGCGTAGAGCTAGAGAGCCAGGCGGTAGCAGCGCAGAGCTAGAGATCCAGGCGGTAGCAGCGCAGAGCTAGAGATCCAGGTGATAGCAGCGTAGAGCTAGAGAGCCAGGCGGTATCAGTGTAAAGCTAGAGAGCCAGGCGGTAGCAGCGCAGACCTAGAGAGCCAGGCGGTAGCAGCGCTGAGCTAGAGAGCCAGGCGGTAGCAGCGCAAACCTAGAGAGCCAGGCGGTAGCAGCGTAGAGCTAGAGAGCCAGGCGGTAGCAGCGTAGATCTAGAGAGCCAGGCAGTAGCAGCGTAGAGCTAGAGAGCCAGGCAGTAGCAGCGTAGAGCTAGAGAGCCAGGCGGTAGCAGCGCCGAGTTAGAGAGCCAGGCGGTAGCAGCGCCGAGTTAGAGAGCCAGGCGGTAGCAGTGAAGAGCTAGAGATTAGCGCTGAGCTAGAGAGACCGGCAGTAGCAGCGCCGAGCTAGAGAGCCAGGCAGTAGTAGCGCCGAGCTAGAGAGCTAGGCGGTAGCAGCGCAGAGCTAGAGAGTCAGGCGGTAGCAGCGCAGAGCTAGAGAGCCAGGCGGTAGCAGCGCAGAGCTAGAGAGCCAGGCGGTAGCAGCGCAGAGCTAGAGAGCCAGGCGGTAGCAGCGCAGAGCTAGGCGGTAGCAGCGTAGAGCTAGAGAGCCAGGCGGTAGCAGCGCAGAGCTAGAGAGCCAGGCGGTAGCAGCGCAGAGCTAGAGAGCCAGGCGGTAGCAGCGCAGAGCTAGAGAGCCAGGCGGTAGCAGCGCAGAGCTAGAGAGCCAGGCGGTAGCAGCGCAGAGCTAGAGAGCCAGGCGGTAGCAGCGCAGAGCTAGAGAGCCAGGCGGTAGCAGCGCAGAGCTAGAGAGCCAGGCGGTAGCAGCGCAGAGCTAGAGAGCCAGGCGGTAGCAGCGCAGAGCTAGAGAGCCAGGCGGTAGCAGCGCCGAGCTAGAGAGCCTGGCGGTAGCAGCGTAGAGCTGGAGAGCCAGGCGGTAGCAGCGTAGAGCTGGAGAGCCAGGCGGTAGCAGTGCAGAGCTGGAGAGCCAGGTGGTAGCAGCGCCGAGCTAGAGAGCCAGGCGGTAGCAGCACAGAGCTAGAGATCCAGGCGGTAGCAGCACAGAGCTAGAGAGCCAGACAGTAGCAGTGCAGAGCTAGAGAGAAAGGCGGTAGCAGTGCAAAGCTAGAGAGCCAGGCTGTGCCAGCGCAGAGCTAGAGAGCCAGGCTGTACCAGCGCAGAGCTAGAGAGCCAGGCTGTACCAGCGCAGAGCTAGAGAGCCAGGCTGTACCAGCACAGAGCTAGAGAACCAGGAGGTAGCAGAGCTAGAGAGCCAGGAGGTAGCAGCGCAGAGCTAGAGAGCAAGCAGCGCAGAGCTAGAGAGCCAGGAGGTAGCAGCGCAGAGCTAGAGAGCCAGGAGGTAGTAGCGCAGAGCTAGAGAGCCAGGTGGTAGCAGTGCAGAGCTCATAGTGCAGAGCTCGAGAGCCAGGGGGTAGCAGTGCAGAGCTAGAGAGCGAGGCGGTAGCAGTGCAGAGCTCGAGACACAGGCGGTAGCAGTGCACAGCTAGAGCCAGGCGGTAGCAGCGCAGAGCTAGAGAGTCAGGCCGTAGCAGGCGGTAGCAGCGCAGAGCTAGAGAGTCAGGCCGTAGCAGCACAGAGCTAGAGAGCCAGGCGGTAGCTGCGCAGAGCTAGAGAGCCAGTCGGAAGCAGTTCAGAGCTAGAGAGAAAGGCGGTAGCAGTGCAAAGCTAGAGAGCCAGGCTGTACCAGCGCAGAGCTAGAGAGCCAGGCTGTACCAGCGCAGAGCTAGAGAGCCAGGCTGTACCAGCGCAGAGCTAGAGAGCCAGGAGGTAGCAGAGCTAGAGAGCCAGGAGGTAGCAGCGCAGAGCTAGAGAGCTAGCAGCGCAGAGCTAGAGAGCCAGGAGGTAGCAGCGCAGAGCTAGAGAGCCAGGAGGTAGTAGCGCAGAGCTAGAGAGCCAGGTGGTAGCAGTGCAGAGCTCATAGTGCAGAGCTCGAGAGCCAGGGGGTAGCAGTGCAGAGCTAGAGAGCGAGGCGGTAGCAGTGCAGAGCTCGAGACACAGGCGGTAGTAGTGCAGAGCCAACGAACCATGAAGTAGCAATACAGAGCTAGAGAGCCAGGCGGTATCAGTGTAGAGCTAGAGAGCCTGACGATGGCAGTCCAGAGCTAGAGAGCCAGGCAGTAGCAGTGCTTAGCTAGAGAGCCTGGTGGTAGCAGTACAGAGCTCGCAATGCAGAGCTAGAGAGACAGGTGGAAGCAGCGCAGAGCTAGAGAGCCAGACGGTAGCAGCGCAGAGCTAAAGAGTCAGACCGTAGCAGTGCAGAGCTAGAGAGTCAGGCGATGGCAGTGCAGAGCTAGAGAGCCAGACGGTAGCAGCACAGAGCTAGACAGCCAGGCAATAGCAGTGCAGAGCTAAAGAGCCAGGTGGTAGCAGCGCAGGGCTATAGAGCCAGGCGGTAGCAGTGCAGAGCTAGAGAGTCAGGCGATGGCAGTCCAGAGCTAGAGAGCCAGGCGATGGCAGTCCAGAGCTAGAGAGCCTGGCGGTAGCAGTACAGAGCTCGCAGTGCAGAGCTAGAGAGACAGGTGGAAGCAGCGCAGAGCTAGAGAGCCAGATGGAAGCAGCACAGAGCTAGAGAGCCGGGCAATAGCAGCGCAGAGCCAGAGAGCCAGGCAATAGCAGCGCAGAGCTAGACAGCCAGGCGGTAGCAGCGCAGAGATAGATAGCCAGTCGGTAGCAGCGCAGAGCTATAGAACCATGCGGTAGCAGCGCAGAGATAAAGAGACAGGCAGTAGCAGCGCCGAGCTATCAATCAATCAATTTGTAAAGTGCACTACTCAACCGTGATGGTCTCAAGGCGCTGGGGGGGTAGGGGGGGGATGGGTGCTGCTACTGCTAGAATAGCCAGGTCCTGAAGCTTAGTAGGTCCTGGGTCTGCCGTAGGAGGATGGGGAGGGTGTTCCAGGTCTTGGCGGCGAGGTGGGAGAACGATCTGCCGCCGGGGGTCACTCTTCTTATGCGGGACACGGTGGCGAGGGCGAGGTCGGCAGAGTGGAGCCGTCGGTTCGGGGTGTAGAAGGTGAGTCGTCTGTTGAGGTATTCTGGTCCGGTGTTGTGGAGTGCCTTGTGTGCGTGGGTGAGGAGTTTGAAGGTGATCCTCTTGTTGACGGGAAGCCAGTGCAGGTCTCTCAGGTGTGTTGTGATGTGGCTGTGGTGCGGGATGTTGAGGATCAGGCGTGGAGAGGAGTTCTGTATGCGTTGTAGTCGTTTCAGGAGTTTGGCCGATGCTCCTGAGTAGAGGACGTTTCTGTAGTCCAGCCTGCTGCTGACGAGGGCCTGGGTGACCGTTCTTCTTGTTTCGGTGGGGATCCACCTGTAGATCTTGCGGAGCATGCGGAGGGTGATGAAGCGGGAGGACAAGACGGCGTCGACTTGCTTGGTCATGGAGAGTGTTGAGCCGAGGATAAACCCCAGGTTGCATGCGTGGTCGGTGGGTGTCGGTGCTGTTCCTAGTGTGGAGGGCCACCAGGAGTCGTCCCAGGCTGAGGGAATGGAGCTGAGGATGAGGTCCTCTGTTTTGTCAGAGTTCAGCTTCAGACGGCTGTTATTCATCCACGAGGCGACGGCTTTCATTCCTTTGTGGAGGTTGGTTTTGGCAGTGAGGGGGTCCTTGGTGAGGGAGAGGATCAGCTGGGTGTCCTCAGCATAGGAGATGATTTTGAGGTCGTGCAGACGTGGGTGAGCGGTGCCATGTAGACAAACAGTGTCGGGCTGAGGTATGATCCTTGGGGTACGCCGCAGGTGATCTCGGCGGCTTCAGAACAGAAGGGGGGGAGGCGGACGCTCTGGGTTCTGCCGGAGAGGAAGGAGGTGGTCCATTCCAGCGCCTTGTCTCGGATCCCTGCGTTGTGAACGCGTGTGCGTAGGCAGACAGTGTCGAAGGCGGCTGATAGATCTAGGAGGATAGAGAGCCAGGCGGTAGCAGCGCAGAGCTAGTGAGCCAGGCGGTACCAGTGCAGAGCACCAGTGGCTGGGAGGAAGGGATACATATAGTGGAGATAGATCTAGGGAGCCCAATGGGGCCATGCAGAATGTCACGAGTCTCCCATATCTCACAGAGTATTCATAGGTCTTGGGGCAAAAGGGGGCCCGCTTGTGGGTCTGAACAGGTGAGGGCCCCTGCGCTGCAGGGTTACACCCGATGTGTGGTGCACCTAAAAGGCTTCAGAGGCAGAGATCCAGAGGGTGGAAGCGGTGGAGTGCCGCAGGGGGGAGACAGAAGGAGAGTCAAAGAGTCAGAAAGGAGCAGAGCAACATAACCAAAATCTGGAGTAAGAACCCCATCGCACCCTCCCAGTCTCTCCATCATACCTCGATGATGCGGTCCTGCGCCTTCAGCCCCGAGGCCTCGGCGGGGGAGTCGGGGTCCACGGCCCGCACATACTGCCCCGGCTTTGCTTTGTCGCTGTGTAGGTTAAACCCATACCCATTAGGACCCTTCTTCATACAGCAGAGACGGGGGCGCAGCTCATCCTGTGGGGGACAAAAACATGTTGCTTTTATTGTCTGCAATAAACTACTCTCCAAAATGAGCCACAGTAAAAGCTCGGTTTCTCACTTGTCTGCTGGCTCCTCCATCCCAAATCTCTCTGCATACTAAAGCCATCACCGTATCTGACCCCGCCTGTTAATGTGCATCCTTCCCAAAGTCATGCATGTAAATGTGCACCCTACTCTACCTCATGCCTGCAACGGTGCATCCTTCCCAACACCGTGTGCAGCTGTGCTTCTTACTCAACCTCATGCCTGCAACTGTGCCTCCAGATCACACTCATGCTTGTAAATGTACATGCTGCTCACCCTCATGTCTGTCATGGTTCATTGTACCCAACCTCATGCATGTAACGGTGCATTCTATGCGACCTAATATCTGCAACTGTGCTTCTAGTCAACCTCATACCTGCAAATGTGTATGCTGCTCAACCTCATGTCTATCATGGTGCATCCTACCCAACCTCATGCATGTAACTGTGCATCCTCAGCAACCTCGTGTCTGTAACTGTGCATCCTCCCCGTTCAACAGAACATGTACACTCAACCAAACATCTTGTGCCTGCAAATGCATACCCAACACAACTTCGTGTTTATAAATGTGCTCTCGATCAAACATCATGGCTTTAGCCGCTTCGTATCCAACCTCATGCTTGTAACTGAATATCCAACTCAACAGTAGGCCTCCTAAAACGCATCCTACCCAACCTCATGCCTGTAAATGTTGCTTCCTTCGCAACCCCATGCTTGTAACTGTGCATCATATGAAAACTTGTGAATGGAGATGCGCATCCTATCCAGTCTCATGTCTAACTGTGTATCCTACCCAAACTCTTGTCTATACCGATACGTCCTACCCAACTGGACCTCACACCTCCAAGTCTGCATTCTCCCAAACTCATACTGTAAATGTGCATTGTACCCAAATCCATGCCTTTAAAATGTGCATCCATCCCAACCGTATGCCTGTGAATGTACCTTGTACCTAATGTCATGCCTGTAAATGTGCATTCTTACAAACCTCATCCCTGTAACTGTGTCTCCTACACAACACATGTAAATGTGCGTACTTACCCAACTTCATGCCTGAAAAAGTGCACCATATTTAATCGAAGTCTATACCAGTGCCTCCTATGCAAACGTGTGCATAAACTTGCATTCTACCCACCCTCATGCCTGTAAAAGTGCATTCTATCCAAGCTCAGGCCTGTAACTGTGCCTCCTAAGCAAACTCAGTCCTATAAATATCCAACCGACCCAGCCTCATGCACGTCACTGCATCTCAATATCCTTCCATCCACGGCCTTTTGGTTACTGATACCCATCAATACCTCTCTTCCTTTTTTGCACTATTGTAAAGTACAATGGGCACACACTATGTCTCCATTTTGGGTACACGTTTTAGCTTGACATCTGTTTTAATGGGGACTTTTTACCCATTTTACACTTACACAATAATGTACTGAGAAGCTCTTCTACATGCAGTTAATTTCTTAGTAAGCATTATTATCATGTTATTCGTACACTCTGTCCAAAGCTAGACACGCGATGCCCTTGTATTTGGTTGTTCGGTTGGAAACAGCTGAGACTCCAGACAAACCATCACATCTGCTCTGCACATTTGACAGTGCGACTGGAACAGTGCTTTTATTATATAAACCGCCTTTCCATTACATTCGGAAAAGGAGCACTCTGCTTTGATTTTCCTGGAACGCAGTGTACTGTGACTGAGATGCATCCCGGCTGACTCTTAAACTTTATCCTGCAAAGAATGATAGCCTGCTCTACATCAGATCAGCTTCCTGACGCAACATACTCAGGTATGTGTGGGGTTCTGGCTATGCCAATGAATCTGGCAGAGAGTACTCCCACTATTCTCTATATTGTATAGGTAGTGTTAGGAAAGAGTATAATCACATAGTAATGTTATCATGGTTGAATTGTTTATCTATGTCACCATTCTTGTAATGCTGGTTACAATGCTTTGTTTCATCTGCCTCATAATTGCATCACACTCTTTTTATACACGAATACAATTGTTTCAATAAATGTTTGAAAAGCCATATGTTCATAGCTTTTATGCTTGCTTCAAGCTTGCAAATGTAAGAACAAAAGGGTAGATCTATTTCCATTATTTCCTTGGGGAAAAGAGTGTTCATGTTTGAGGTTGCTAATGCCATCTGGTTCCCTGGCAAGGTTAGGGGTTTAGATGGGGCACTGCAAGAGTAGCTAGGAATTGGGCCAACATTTCCTGATGAAATGTGTGAACCGATTTCCCATATTCTGAAGTTTGTTGTCCAGATACACAGTCCTACTTAATTTGTAGGAACAGTGTAACACCCCTCCTTCTCTAAATTCTCAGCAAGTAAATGTACTGCCATATCTAACATTCCAGCTTGCTGAGAAACCTCATCTTTGAGCCATACTTCTCCACTTCCACACCCTGCCTGCTTAGCTATATACCCCTGAAATAACTCCTCCCCCTCCCTTCACATTTGCCTTTGCTTTCTGATTTAGGTCAAAATGACCCAAAGTTGCCCTGCAGAACATCAAAGTCCCAGATGCTGAGGGAGCCAGTGACAGATAATGGCTCTCAACCCTGGCACCACAGAGGAATATCCTATTGGTTCACCGTGGTTCTTGTGGGACAACAGTGGTGTGTGATCATGTCTTGAACATCCTTCTATCAGACAAAGTCAGATTTTTGATATTTCATTGTCCTACATTCACATTTCCTTTACACTGGGCTAAGTGGGCTACAGAGTTAGCAAGAAACAAAACCAGAAGTGTCCAGAAATTGGGAAATTCATCAGATGGAAAGCTGCGTATTCAGTTTTCTAATAAACGATAGTGACTAGCCACCAAAAACAAGTCCAGGGGTGCACAATTATATTTTGTCTAGAGGATCAAGAATTGTTACTTACCTGTTCTTCTAGAAAAAACTATCACAAAACGTACTCCTGTTGGGAACACTGTTCCAAACAAAGTTTTCCGTCTCCTATTCCACCTCCCTCACACGGCGTCGCAGGCCCCGATTTTACTCGAATTTGCTTGGTGGATCAAGATGTGGCCCAGAAAGCTTCGGTCCTTAAATATCTGTTCCCGCTGTGGCAAGCAGTTTGTGACTCCCTAAGATCCTAGATCTGGAAAGAAATACAACTTGGGGAATTTAACACATCAAATGCCTGGGCAATAAAACTAATCGAGGGCCTGAAACACCTCAAAACTGAATCTTTATGAGCCCATGCCCCATCATATAATGGTTTTAGGAAAGCTCCTGAATAAACAGGTACAAAGCGTTTTGCTTTCTGGTGATGAGGAAAAATTCTCCCAATTACCTCTTAGAAAGTACTGTTGCCACAGGCAGATGCATTTAGGGGATATATTTAAATAAAGCTCCTACAACTAAGATTTGGTGGTTTTCTGTCAGATGACTGCTTGCCAAAATGGGCCGTCAGCCTACCATCAGACGTATGCAGACTGTGCCAACAGGATAAGGAAAGCATTATTCACCTATTAAGCACCTGCACTTTCTTGCTAAATGACCGTAAGCTCCTCCTTGAAAACGTTTTTAATTCCTAGGAAACCAGAGTTTGCATGAGAGAATTTCCTCGTGTAACTGCACGTTTTGTTAAATCTATGAACCTTGTAGAGAGAGCTGACAGCTACATTTGACAATAGATAATATTCCTCAGCACAAAGGTTAATAATAGCACCCACAATCACAGTGTGTGCTGCTGGGTGTGGATGCCCTGCAAACTCATATCTCGCTCCATAGTAGCTGGCAACGTGCAACCACGTTTCCCCATGAATGGTTTGTGAGCCAGCCATGTACTTTCCCGTGAATTGAACCTTCTGCTGTTTATTGGCACTATTAGGTTTAATTAATTGACGCACAACGAGCCACAATAGGAGCACATTGTTTTAAAGTCAGCCCCCTAAGATGCCATAAGTAACAGTTGTACTAACAAAGAAGGGCTGGCTCAAATCAGTAAGGCTGAGCCTATTAAACAATCTAACAAGGGAGTATGCCAATACTGATATATTCATTTAACACACCTCATGGCATCCAAAGAAGAAAAGAAATTCAAAAATGGGAATTGCTATTTAATAGCTATTTATTTATTTTTTATTTTATTTTTTTAAAACCTTTATTGTACCTTACGTTAATACACAGCCATTGGCCTACAACCCTTCGGGCCGGCCGCAATCATGTGCTGATAAATAAGCTGCCCCCAAGAGGGCCTCTTACGGAGTACATCAGTGATCAGCCAAAATGGTAAGTCAAAGGTAAATTGAAAGGCACATTACGAAAGATAAAAAGCGGATCAGTAGAGGTTTTTGTTTTCTGTTTTTTAGAAAAAGAACAAAATGGCAAACAACAAGGAAATCACATTGCGGTCATCCTGAAACAAGTAGCGTTACATTTAGCTGAGTATTTGGACTGTCCCCTGTGTCCATAGTTGTCAATATCTGCTGAGTCAAGTAAGTATAATTGGTTTCGGAATTGCCTGGACTTTCTTGCACGTGGCTGTCCACGGGTCCCGCCCTTATCCTCCCTCAATTCCCGGTTCCCTGATCCTGGCCCTCTTCCCCACTTCATTTCCGGACATTCCCTCATCTCGTTCCCAAGGCCTATCAGTCTTCCTCCCCTTCTTCATCAGACTCTATGGGGTCCTCCTCTGGCAGTGGTTCACAGATTTCTCCCTGGTACGCATTCCAGGGGGACACATATTTTGTTCCATTTCCTTGGGCACGCTCGGCCTAAGTATACTGCCCTCTCCGTCACCATCGCCCTATCCATATTCTTGCACCATTGTGTTTTTGTTGGCAGGTCCGCCACGCCCCAGCGCTGCGCTACATCACGTTTGGCCACCATCATGCCCAACGTGACCCAAAGTTGGCCATATCTGGACAAGTCGTTTGGTCCCCATATGTTTAGCAGGCATGTTCGCGGCTCAGGGAGAAGTGAGGTCCCTAGGGGCTGCGACACTGTGCGCATTATTTGCCTCCAGTACTCCTGGATGCGTGGGCAGTCCCATATCGTGTGGTAAAATGAACCCTCTTCCCCACAGCCTCGAAGACAATAAGGGTGCTGTGCTCTGTGAATGCGGTGTAACGTTGTTCTTGTGTAGTATACTCCATGTAAAATTTTGAGTTGCACAAGCCTCAGTCGAGCAGAGATGGCCACCTCCCGCGGGGACGCAAGTGCCTCATTCCATTCATGTTCGTCCATCTCGCCTATCTCTCCCTCCCATTTATCTTTCAACTGAGTCATTGGGTCAGGCAAGTTATTAATGAGCTTGCGGTATGTCAACGACGTCGCTCGCTCAACCATGAAGTCTCTGAGGAGACGATCCTCAATCGGGGATGCCTCCGGTATGTCGTCCCCGGGGGGTACGGCAGCGAGCAATGCATGCCGTATCTGTACGTATCGGTATGATTCCTGCGGTCCCATCTCGTACAGTTCCCTCAAGCGGTCGAACGCTATAACCTCTCCTCTTTCCCATAGGTCCCCCACCGTTGATATCCCGATGGCGTCCCATTGGGAGAAACCCTTACTGTTTCTCAAGCTTCCCAAGGCTCGAGAGTCCCAAAGCGGGGTGAGCTTTGTTATCTTCCCATTCCAGCCCAGCGTCGCCAGTGCCGTATGCCACAACGCTGCGGTGAGTCTCGTGGGTCTTACTAATTTTCGCACTCAGCGTTGGTCATAAAGCGGGGCTAACATACTATCAGTGCCTGGAAGGCCGGGTCGGTCCGTGAGACGTGGATCCACTGATTAATGGGCTTGAGATGGGCCACCCAGTAATAGAGCCTGAGATTTGGCAGCGCTATTCCACCGTCATACCATCCCCTGTGCATTTTGACCTGCGCAATTCGCGCCGGGCGGTTACTCCACAGCAACCCGGATACCAAGGCTGCCACCTTCTTAAAGTATCCCGGAGTCACCGGGTATGGCGTATTCTCCAGTATATATAAAAAACGGGGAAGGGACATCATCTTATAAAGCGCCGCTTTACCTAGCATTGTCAAAGGCAATCCCGCCCAGAATTTGACATCCTGTTTCAATCGTTCCAAAGGTGGTGCCAGATTCACGCGTGCGAACTCCGTTGGATCCATTGTAACATGGATCCCCAAATATTTAAAGGAGGAGCCAGCCACCCTCAGTGGGCAGTCTACGCCCAACTCTGGGACCGGGCCCTTCAGAACATATATTTCTGATTTATTCCAGTTTATCGTGTACCCCGATACTTTACCATGATCGTTACAGAGGTCTAGAAGAACCGGCACCCCATGTTCAGGGTCAGCTAAATACACCAGCATATCGTCAGCATAGAGGGATACAGGCGGCGTTCTCAGAGCACTACTCTCTTGAGCATGCGTGATCGAGTAGTGCTCTGAGAACGCCGCCTGTATTCATCGGAAGATTTAATCAAGCCCCGAGTGGGCAAAGGACAACACTTGAGCTGTGTGCGCCGGATTTGGTCATAGCGTACCGTGCGACCGTACATTGCGACCGTGTTTCCATCACAGGAATAACTGATTTCACGTGCACAACCAGACTTCACCCTCCCAGCTGGCGACACTGCATTTGTCTCAAGGAATCTTCAGCCTTGCATCTACTAATGAGGAATGCTCTCTGGCCCTGAGGAGAATCCCCTTTTGAGTTATAGGGATTCGAAAAGCGTAGGCCTTTTTCCTTCAGTCTGCTTTTGTTGTTCTTTTGCTAACTTGTTTCGCACTTGAATTTTTTGTATATTATTTTCACCTAAATTGTGTTTTGAATATAACTAATCATGACAAAACCATTTCAGTTGGTTATCGACCGAAATCATTTGTGTAATTTCTGTAATAATCAGAGTAGACTGTTTATATTTCTTCCACTGGTATATTGTTCCACCAAGATTGTGGAAATTATCTCTGCATTTTCTGTTTGAATGCTTGAATGTGAATGTGAGTGGGATGACTGTGATATGCGTGACTATTGAAGTGGTGATTGAGATTTTATCTTTTTGTGTCCTATTTCTCAACTTTGCGCCTGTAATTTTCCAATCTATAATGTACTAAGTATTACGTTTGGAATTTTCAAAATTGATTAAAATAAATAGCTATTAAATAGCAATTCCCATTTTTGAATTTCTTTTCTTCTTTGTATGCCATGAGGTGTGTTAAATGAATATATCAGTATTGGCATACTCCCTTGTTAGATAAGTAACAGTTGGACAGTGATTATGTTTTATCCAAAGTGACATTAACTGAATGTTTTGCATTTTGCTCATTGCTAATGCGAAGTTTATTTAGACATTGGGAATACATGGCCACCTGTTTTATAATCATGTCCATTTATTTAGATATTGGGAATACATGGCCACCTGTTTTATAATCATGTCCAATGTTAATGTTTTATGTAGAGGTTTTTTAACTTGTTTTAAGTGTATGGGAGTGTTTATGGTTTTAATTAACTGAAATAAAGGATTCTTTTTACTGTTCATATTCAAAATGGTCAAAAAGATGTTCTCCTGACCATGTTTACCTAATAATTTCAATTTTTCTTGTATTATTTGTTTTCTCTCTATCTTCACCGTTGTTATCTGGCGTTGGCTTATATTTTGGGTGTACAGTTAGCATTTGGGGCACGAAGCACTCTCAACAGGGTGCGCCTGATGTAGGCTGGGACTGTGTGCCTCATTATGGGAAACAATCTGCCGTCTCCAGCACTGGTGAGAATTGTGACTGTTCACATCTGCCCTGGGGAGGGCATATCCATGAGAAGGGTAGCCAAGGTTTGAAACCGTGGATCCCCCTCGCATCTACCGCATTGCTTACATCTATCGCATTGCCTTTATCAAGTGTGCATTAACTGTATATTTTACCGCATGTATTGAATTTGCGGGATTGTTTCCTGAATATGATGATTTATTTCCTTCTCATTGCTGTTATATATTTATTATGTAAAATGAAATGAATTGACTTTTATTAAACCCAAAAAAAGATGAAAAATGTAATATAAATAAATTCATATTTTTTAATATAACATTTGTGCATCTTGATTTGATTGAGAATTATTTGACGCATATTAGTGAAGCTTACTATAATTGCTTTACCTACTAAGGGCCAGATGTAGGTAATTTTATTTTACCACCTCTTAAATACCGAATCATACCGATTCGGTATTTAAGAAGTGGTAAAATAGAAGTACCGAGATGTAGGTAAATCCAGATGTGCATTTACCGAATCGGTAAAATTCAGTATTTACCGATTCGGTAAATACCGACCGGTAATGCCCATTCATTCCTATGGGCTTTGAAGCCCATAGGAATGAATGGGCATTACCGATTCGGTAATTACCGAATCGGTAAATACCGAATTTCACAAGGGTGCAGGGGGTGTCACTTTGAAACCCTCTAGCACCCCCAAAACGGGTTTGGGTGCCATGTGGCAGGCATACCTGCCCTAAGGGCAGGTCTGCCTGTCATATGACACAGGTGTGCATGCACACACACCGGAATCGGTATTTTACCATCAAATAGGATTTGATGGTAAAATACCGATTCGGTAAGGCTTGTGGGACTCAGAAGAGTCCCACCTACATCTCAATTTTACAGATTCGGTAAAAATACCGACTCGGAATTTTACAGAATCGGTAAATTTACCGATCGGTAAATTTACCGATTCTGTGAAATTGAGTGACCTACATCTCAAATTCCAATTACCGGTCGGTAACGGCCGAATTCGGCCGTTACCGACCGGTAATTGGCCACCTACATCTGGCCCTAAATCCCTCTTTCACTGGCAGCAGACTGGGCCTCATTGTTAAGAATGGGCAGAGATCCCCAGGCAGGTGAATGTAATGTGTAACTGTAGCTGCCTGTGGGGGAATGTCTAGATGGGTGCCCTCGTGACTGCACCAGGGCAGCCTATTTTACAAATGACTGTGGCCCTTTCTTCAACGCCAAACTGACCCGGGGTGAATAAAGCAGGCACAACCGCCCGTTGCCTCCAGGTTTTATTTATTTATTTAAGATGGCACTTGATGTCATTTGGAAGGCCTAAGTAAAAAACAGCCCATCCATAAACCTATATATTATTGTTACTTTTCCTGGTAACTTAGCAATGTCTGATAAAAGTTAGGAATGTACTCCCTTACATTCTCCACCACTCACCCTCCCCAGCCCTCTGATAATATAACACAGCTGCCCATGGGTACACCTTATGCACAAGAACTCGAGCACCAGAGAGGCAGAGCAGAAGGAGCACACGGGGAGGTCGTCTCAGCGGTGGCAGCGTCACCACTGAAGGGTGTATCACATGTGGCAGCAGCACACATGGGTAGGATCTCACAGATGTCGGGGGCACACAGGGAGAGAGAGACTCACTGGCAGCCGGTGCACCATTGGAGAGGGTCTGACATAAGAAAGGAACACACAGGAAGGACATATCTCAAACATGGAAGTAGTGCACGGAGGGGGGAGTACCTCCGACTCAGAGACAAGGGTGCATCTGGGCACTTTCAGGGACTAGGATGTGCATCAAAGCACCTTCACATTCCGAGTAGTGCATTTGTTTCAAATCAAAGACCACGTGTACCTCTGACTGCTTCCTTAAGGGTCATGTTGGTGCATCTAAGCATCCTTAGGAATAAAGCGGGTCACAAGCGACCACTGTGCCCTCGGCCTGGTTGCCCCCACGCTCCCCGCCTGCTGCCTGCCTCCTACCTGCTGCCTGACTGCTGCCTGCTGACGCCACTCCAGCCCGGCGCCCCAGCCGCCGCAGGGCCGCCCGACTCGATTTTCGCGCCGGTTTTTGCCGCGACCCCGCCCCCCCGCCTGCTGATAGGACATCGCGCTCCCCGCCTCACAGCTGACCCGCCCTCACGGATCCCTTCTTATGACGCCCCCTCAGCGACCGCGCAGCGGACGCGCGCAGCGGGAGCACCGAATGAGCGCCGAAGGTGCGCCAAAGGTAAGCCCGTCTGCGCCCGTCCGCGCCCAGTGCCAGGCCCCCTAGCCCCCGCAGTTCCCAGCCCACCCGCCGGACGTACGACGCCGCCACCCTCAACGCACTCAACACCGGCCCATTCCCAGGATGCTACCGAGCCACCCCGAGACGCACCCACGGACCCTTCTGCTGTACCGCCTGCAAGTTCATCTGCGTCCGGACCTGCCTCGCACCAGCACCCGCCAAGACGAACACCAGCAGCAACCACCTCAAGTGCATCCTGCTCAACACCCGCTCAGTCCACAGACACGCCATCGAACTCTGGAACCTCATCGACACCACTGCTCCTGACGTTGCCTTCCTCACGGAGACCTGGATGAACGCCTCCTCAGCGGCCGACATCGCCATCGCCATCCCAGAGGGCTACAAGATCACCCGGAGGGACCGCACCGCCAACCAGACAGGAGGAGGCATCGCCATCATCCACAGGGACACCATCCGCATCACGACCTTCACCGACGACATCCTGACTACCGCCGAACACCTACACTTCCAGATCCACACCGACCCGAAGACCACCCTCAGAGGCACCCTGATCTACCGACCCCCGGGACCACGCACCCAATTCAGCGAGGACATCGCCAACTTCGTCAGCCCGCATGCCCTCCCCTCCGCTGACTACATCCTCCTGGGGGACCTCAACTTCCACCTGGAGAACAACAACGACCGCAACACCACCACCCTGCTCGACAACCTCGCCAACCTCGGACTCAAGCAACTAGTGACCACCCCCACTCACCTCGCCGGACACACAATCGACGCCGTCTTCTCATCCAGCAAAGACATCGCCTTCAGCCACGCCACAGGACTCCACTGGACGGACCACAGCTGCGTCCACTTCACCTTCAGAAGAACGACGACCCACCACCACCAGCAACAGGTCGCCCGCAGAAGCTGGAGCAAGATCACAGCCGACCAGCTCGCCGCTTCCCTGAGCCAGCACCCTCCCGCCAGCTCAGCGAACCCCAGCCAGGCCGCCAACAACCTCACGAAGTGGATCAGCAACTGCGCGGACGAACTCGCCCCACTGAGGACCCCGCCCAGCAGACCCGGCAGCAAGAAGGCCCCGTGGTTCACCGACGAACTCAAGAGCTCCAAGAAGAACTGCCGAGCCCTCGAGAAAGCCTGGAGAAGGGAGCCAACACCGGACAACATGACCACCCTCAAGCTTGCCACCCGGAAGCATCACCAACTGATCCGCGACACCAAGAAAACCGCATTCAAGGACCGGCTGGATAACAACGCACACAACAGCAAGGAACTCTTCAACATCGTGAAAGAGCTCTCCAACCCCAACGCCGGAAACAACGACATCACCCCATCGCAAGAACTCTGCAACTCCCTCGCCTCCTACTTCCACAACAAGATCGCGGACATACACAACAGCTTCAACACCCAACCGACGAACGCCACGTCCAACTCGACCGAACCACCGCCCCCCACCACCACCCTCCGCGCCTGGACTCCGATCTGCACCGAAGAAACCGTCCGCATGATGAACTCCATCCACTCCGGATCTCCGACCGACCCCTGCCCTCACCACGTCTTCAACAAGGCCGACGCCGTCATCGCACCCCACCTGCGTGACATCATCAACACCTCCTTCACCACCGCCACCTTCCCTGAGAGCTGGAAGCATGCCGAACTCAGCGCTCTACTCAAGAAACCAACAGCGGACCCCACCGAGCTCAAGAATTACCGCCCCATCTCGCTGCTCCCGTTCCCAGCCAAAGTCATCGAGAAGACCGTCAACAAGCAGCTGGCCGCCTTCCTCGAGACGAACGGATCCCTCGACCCCTCACAGTCTGGCTTCCGAGCCAACCACAGCACCGAGACCGCCCTCATCGCTGCCACCGATGACATCCGAACCCTGATGGACAACGGAGAAACAGCGGCCCTCATCCTACTAGACCTCTCCGCGGCCTTCGACACCGTCTGCCACCGCACCCTAGTGCATCGCCTCAGCAACGTCGGAATCCAGGAGAAGGCGCTGGAATGGATCATCTCCTTCCTCGACGGAAGAACACAGAGAGTCCGTCTACCACCGTACAAGTCAGAGGCCACCGAAGTCATCTGCGGCGTCCCTCAAGGATCCTCGCTGAGCCCAACCCTCTTCAACGTCTACATGAGCCCCCTCGCGGCCATCGCACGCCAACACAACCTCAACATCATCTCCTACGCCGACGATACCCAGCTGATCCTCTCCCTGACCAACAACCCCGCCGCCGCCAGAGCCAACCTTCACGAAGGAATGAAAGAGGTAGCCGAGTGGATGTCGACCAGCCGCCTGAAGCTGAACTCGGACAAGACGGAAGTCCTCATCCTGGGATCCTCGCCCTCCACCTGGGACGACTCCTGGTGGCCCCCCGCCCTGGGCACCGCACCCAAACCGACAGACCACGCACGCAACCTGGGCTTCATCCTGGACTCCTCCCTCTCCATGACCAAGCAAGTCAACACCGTCTCCTCGTCATGCTTCAACACCCTGCGCATGCTACGGAAGATCTTCCGGTGGATCCCCACCGAGACCAGGAAGACTGTCACCCAGGCACTCGTCACCAGCCGACTGGACTACGGCAACGCCCTCTACGCCGGAACCACCGCCAAGCTCCAGAAGAGACTCCAACGGATCCAGAACGCCTCAGCCAGACTCATCCTCGACATCCCACGACACAGCCACATCTCCGGACACCTAAGAGACCTGCACTGGCTCCCGGTCAACAAGAGAATCACCTTCCGTCTCCTTACCCACGCACACAAAGCTCTTCACGATCAAGGCCCGAGCTACCTCAACAACCGCATCAACTTCTACGCTCCCAAACGACACCTCCGATCAGCCAGTCACGCCCTCGCCGCCGTCCCCCGCATCCGAAGAACAACAACAGGAGGAAGGTCCTTCTCCTACCTGGCCGCCAAGACCTGGAACTCCCTCCCTACCCACCTGCGCCTGACCCAAGACCACCTCGCCTTCAGGAAGAAGCTCAAGACCTGGCTGTTCGGGCAGTAGCAGCACCCCCCCCCCCCCCCCCCCGCGCCTTGAGACCCTCCGGGTAAGTAGAGCGCTCTATAAATGCCCATGATTGATTGATTGATCTAGGCATCTTTAGGAAGAGTGATGGGCTGCTAAGCATGATCAGGGACACTAGGGTGAATCAAAACATCTTAGGCAATGAGGGCAAGTCCACACCTCAGAGCTCGGTTGTGCACGAGCTACGTTTGTGCTCCAAAAATGCCAACACATACATACAGACACAAAGATGCATCTAAACAGATGGAGGGAAAGGCAGGTGAATAGAAGCACTAAGAGAGTCGGGAAGATCACGACACAGCCAGAGGTACACCTGAAGACGCGGGTCTTGTGACACCCAGCCTGAAATGCGCACTTTAAACCGCTCAACCCAGCTGTTTGACAGCATGTACAAGCGTCCAGTATCTTTGGGAGTGCCGAGAGAGGCTGCTCCCTCCAATCCTGGTGCTTCTCACATGCTGGTTTCAAGCATGAGAGCAGCGCCAGGACTGGTTAAGGGAGTTAGCTGGGGCCCTTGACGTGACGAGAAGAAGAGGATGTGTCTGCAGCAAGCATGGTAAGTACGTTTTTATTTTATGTATTTATTTGATGCACTCATTTGCCAGTATCTCCCCTCGTCGTAGTTGTCAGCTGCCACTGCAAGATCAGCTTTTACACTTGGAGAGATGAGATGAATCTAAGCACCTGCGCAGATAGAGATCAATATATACACACCTGCAGAGGTGGGAAACAACGCTAACCCCTGCTCCATGGGAAGGTGAGTTTAAGCAGGGGCAGGTAAGATCATTACTTATACTTGCAGAAACAGGTGATCAATCTAAGCACATGCAAACTACAAGTAGTTCTGCTTGCGGAGATAGCTGGTGAATCCAAGTAGAGCCAGGGACACGGATGATCATGATTCACAATTGTCATTGCCTTTATACAGCGCTGAGTATCCCTGATGAGGTGTTGTAGCACTTAACGCTAGGCTGCATGCTGCTCTAGAGCCCAGGGTTAGTGGTTAGTCCAGTCTAATTGGTTATTGCTCTTGTTTGTTAATGGAATTAGTCTTGTGCGCTCAGCAAACCATTCCATGCATCCTTTCCAGTTTCCTTGTGATAACATTATTAGGAGTTAGGTGTGATCATCACTGGAGGGGTTATGCGAGGTCACGCACATGGATGGTGGGGTTAGTAGAGGAGTTTGAAGAGATCAAGTATTGATATGTGGCAGGGGTATGACTTTCAACGAAGGAGCGGCTGTGATCTTTCACTGGAGTTGTGGGCAGCTTTCAGAAATACAATCAGAGATTTAGGCAAACATGCGCGTGACTTTCCGAAGGTTGTGCTCAGAAAGGAGTCTTGCAGAGGATGGTAGGGGTGCGAGAGGAGAGGTGACAATCAGAAGTTTTAAGTAAAGATCAGTTTTCATTCAGAATGTAGGTTGGTTTAGAGCCAGCATACAATTCGAGACCGCCAGACTAGAAACTATCTGCATAATTTATTTGCAAAAATAGTAACATATTACGTACTTCTGAAAGGTTCTAGAATCAGGCGAGCAGTCTATTTACTGCGTGGATCCCGCTAGACAGAAGGTCAATGTAAACATCTTCGTGGAGTGGTAAGGTAATTATTTAACCAGGAGAGGCAAAGAGTGCATCTACAGGGACAGGGAAGACCGACCCCTAAACCTGCAGACACGGGATGGGATCAGCACACCTGCAGGGCCAGGAAAGCTGATTATTTACACTTCCAGAGACCGAGGTGAATGAAAGGGCCTGCATCGACGGGAAGCGCCTGGAAGGACAGTTCTTTACACTGGACGAATCCAAGCGCCTGCAGGGAAGGGGGTGAAGCCAGCCGCTGCAGGTGCAGCGCCGAGGGCTCCTGCTGGACTCGCCCCCCAGGCTCGCCCAGAGGTGGCTCGGGCACAGCCCGGCTGCCATGCCCGCTCCCAGCTCGAACAAAAGCCGGGCAGTGCCCTCCTCCCGGAGGAACATTCCTGCCGGAGCCCGGGCGGCGGGGGGCGCCGCGGTGGGTGCCGCATGAATCAGCGGCTCGGATAAAGCCGCTCATTATGGCTCAGCTGCTCCACTTCCGCGGTCTCAGGGTCCCGTCCACGGCCCAGTGAAGCCGGCCATTGTACGCGGGCGTGGGGGCACTTCCTCGGCCTACAGAGGCCCCTCGGCTGAGAGCGGCGGCCGAGCCTCTGACGGAAGCCTTGTTAATGCCGCCAAGAGCCGGGGGCTCCGAGGGGCCGCGGAGGGGGGCCAGGAACGGCTCGTGCCCCCGCGGCCCGAGGGGGCCAATGGGTGCGCGATCATGCAGGCCTCAAATGCCCAAGTGGCAGTGGGTCTCAGTGGACGTGGTGAGGCCGTGGGCACCAGGTACGCCCAGGTGCCAGTGGGGCCACTTGGGCATTGGTGAGGTCCAGGATCTGATCAGATGCCAGGGAATCCCGGGCCTGCCGGGACAATCCCGCAGGTGGCAATGCACGCAGAAACTGAACTGTTGCAGGAGGGTAAATCCTCGACCGTCTTTACCTCCTCACCCTGCCTACCAGTCCCAGCTCTACTAGGTGCTCGCCAGTGCCACATCCACTGTGCCCACCATTGGTCCACTCGCACACTGCCAAGAGTCCACTTTTCATACTGCCCACCAGTGGTTTATCAATGCTGGGCAAAAGAGGTAAATAACACTAACTTGTGATGAAACACCAGGCGAAGGAGGTTTAGATTTGACACAACTTATTTCTCCATCCCTAGTTCAAGCCCATGGGGATGCTCCGATGTGCTCTGAAATGCAGCTCTGAATGTAGGAGCGTCATCGAGAAAGGGGGGACCGCAGGGAGAGTAGTGGATAGTTGGGGGCTCACGGGTGGACCCAGGATCTGGGGGTGTGATTTTTAACTACGCACATACTCTGGGCTCCTCTGCAGATGTGGGCAGTGGACCCACAAACATTGGTGGTCTGCCATATCCACTGAACGCAAGGAGGGGCACAGGAGTGTCTTCCAAACTAAGGTTGTTGGACCCGCCCAGGCAGCTCTTCCACAGAGATAACCAGCCCTACATCAGTGAACTGGGCATATGGGCGCTGTCTTGGCGCTGCCACACTTCGAGGCTTTTCTAAGAGACGCCATTAAGGGCAACGGGTGTGTCTCGGAGTGGGCAGCCGGGGAATAGCGGGTTCCAGCAGAATGTGTGTTCTCTGCGAAGGGGCGTGCCTCTTAAGTTTCCCAACATGACTGGATTTCAAAATACTCCTCCCAGTCACCCTAGACCAGGGGTCTCCAAACCGGTCCTGGAGGGCCGGATACATGCCAGATTTTTAAAATAACTACATGTATCTCAATGGGGATATCCAAAAAATCTGGCATGGATCCGGCCCTCCAGGACCGGTTTGGAGACCCCTGCCCTAGACTGACAACTGTGCCCTGGCTCACACAGTGGGTAGAGGCACAGGGCAGCATGGTCGCATATGCGCTCTGGGGCCGCCCATGGAACGTCAGCTGGGCAAGCTAGAAACAGTGCAAGCCCAACTAGGCCCGAGGGATGTGGGTAACAAACTCACAAACGAGTTACCCTCATATAGAGAAAAGGGACAGGGGATGCAACAAGGAAACGGAAAGGAGACCCTTCTCACTGGATTCAAAGAAAAATTAGTATTGCACACCGGCAAATACTACAATTTTAGATGGTGGTAGTAAGGGAATGGCGTTGCTAGGCTAAGAGGCGGTACATTAACAGCTCAAGATAATTCAAGGTTACAACAGTAAGTGATATCGATAATCATAAGCAAGAACACATTTGAATATTCATTTTAATTATTTTCTTTTATATAAAGAGACATAAATATATTAAAACACTTTACAAATACATAAATTATAAAACAAAAGAAATCTAAAAATATTTTGAAATAATGAAATTGAATATTCGAATGTGTTCTTGTTTATGTTTATCGATATCACTTACTGTTGTAACCTTGAATTATCTTGAACATTGTCTGTTTTCATATGTTTAATGGGTAGTCAGCTAGGGCACCAAGTTACGAGGAGAAACAATCAAATTACAAAGAGATCGATAAACATTGTGGGGTCGTAGAATGTATGCTTCGCCCAAGGCGCCCCCTGTTGGCCTCTACTTTAAGGCCACTCCTGGCTACCATCCTCTCTAGTGCGGTAAGGTGGTAATTTCTCGCAGCGATAGCACCCACCCGCCGCTCATCCACTACCCGTCGCCAGCCTGGCATACGGATGCCACAGGCCTTTGCTGTCTAGAAGCAGATATGAACGGCTGTCTATCTCTTGGCTACAATAGGAGGGGCCCTTACTAAAGCAGTTTCCGAAGTCATTATGAAAACAAGCAAGCTTTGCCAATATTTGTACATCTAGTCAGGTCAATAATAAAGCGCTATTTTATAGTGCCGAGTGAGGCTGCATATCATCAAAGCGCAGCAAGAAACGAAAGGGTGCTGCCGGGCAGTGCTCTGCATTCCAACAGAACCAGTCAGAAAAAGTGAAACATTGCTGTATTGAGATACAAAAGTAAGATTTTCGCTTTGGGCCCTTCTGTGGCACCTTGTGCCACTCTGTGATCGCCCTCGGCCCACACACTTAAAAAGCCACACACTCAAGCGATGCCACCTTCCACTCCCACACAATGACATCCATCACCGGAAATTAAAACATTTCCTGCGGCGACCACCACGACCGGAAGAGGCTAGAAAAGGGCGTGCCTAACGGAACTAGACGCCCTACTTAAAGGAACAATACCAAATGGCTCAGCTGAAAGATTTGAACGTTGCCTGACCCCGGCCACTGTGGGGTTTGAAGGAAAAATGAAGAAAAAAAAATCTGCAGGGTTAGATGCTTCAGTGAACTAATGTGTCCCCTGCCAGAATATGCTTTTCAACTCACGGTCACAGGTTCTCAAGCAGACGGGACCGCCCCCACTCTCATCCTCTTCAGGTTGTCAACACGAGATCTACAGACTTACAAAATAATATACACAGCATCAACAAAACCCCTGGGCTGTCCATCATGGGAGATCCAATGGATCACCTCCGAATTCAGAAGCCACCTCAGTACACATCGCACGCACACACCTCAGTACACATCGCGCGCGCACACACACCTCAGTACACATCGCACGCACACACCTCAGTACACATCGCGCGCACACACCTCAGTACACATCGCGCGCGCACACACACCTCAGTACACATCGCGCGCACACATCCACTGAGTGACTGCCCTGGAGGCCTACGCCTAATTTAAAGCGCCACCAGAGCCACAACAAGGATCTAATGCCATACCATACTACGAGGACCAGGGAGCCCTCTTCTACATCTTCACAACAACTGTAAATGGTCCTGAAGATGGCATGCAGCAAATCACTGCTAAACAAAGGAGGACTAGAGACTACTGACCAACCACTGACCCATCTAACCACCCATCGGCTGCTTAGGTACAAGCTGATCAGCACAGCTTCCGATCACAGTTCTTCAAACTTAAGAGCATCCGCTTCTATGTGTAGGCCAGTTTTTATCCCAGATGCAGCACCCGGCCCTCAGTGACCGCCAACCAGCGCAATATAAAGTCAACAATGGACCAGATTAGTTGGCAGCTCTCCAGCTACTCAGCATCTAACTGGAACCTTCAGCGTCAAGAGACTTTGTATAGGATTGAAAGTTCACTCTACATATAACCATACCTACACGTTCAACGGTGTCCTAGGAAACTTGGATTCTAAGGGCCACACTAAGCATGCACTTGATAGAATTGTTCTCTGCAGGAAGGCTACCTCCCTGCCAGTCTCCAGCGAATCTTCAAGCAGGTGTCCCTCAAGGTTTCAGTGTGTCATTCCTATTCAGCATCTATATCCGAACACTCCCCGACATCAAGATATTCGGTCTCACCTCCTACAACTACGAGGATGGCACGGAATATTCTGAAGATGGAAAACGCTACTGACTCAGATTGCTGCATATTTGACACCTGTTTGCTAGTAGTAAAAAAAAAAAAAAAACTGTCAAAGCCAATAGGTCTCATCTTTATAATGCAAGTGCCGGGCTGCTGGCTTTGCCAATGTGTCTGTACAGTATTGTTTAAAGAAGAACAAAAAAAATCAAAATACTGGAAGAAAAGCAGCCATATAATGTATTATATTTTCAAACTGTACATTGAATTCAATCTGTAGAAATCGCATGGTTTATTTTTCAAATACTTTTCACTCAGGAAGCTCTGAACAGAATTTAGAAAGAATAAGGACGTGTCAGAATGTACAGCGAAACGCTTGCCAAGGCGCTATTGACTTTCCACAGTACTCGGCTATTTGGTGCTTTGTGCTAGCCCAGGGTGCAGCTGTATGGGCTAACAGGAGTCAAGTGATGCTAAGTACATTATCTGTCTCAGGTGCCAGCTGAGTGACTGTAGTAGACATGGCTTACCTCAGGGCCATGAAAGCTTTTGAGTGCCACAGTCCATGCTTTCATGCAATATGTAGACTGCACAGGAGAAAATAAAACACCCTTTATGGTCTGCTCTTCAGTCGTACCCAAGCAGAGATATTCCTGTTGCTATTCTTTTACAAGGTAGGAGGGGTGGAGAGCAACACAGGGCGTTGAGGGGACGTATTTGAGGGGAGAAAGCTGCATGAAAGAGAGCTAGAAAGCACATGCACTCTAAAGGAGAGATGAATGAAAAACAAAAATAGTAGCTCCCTAAATGTAAGCAGTGGAAGGATAAAAGCCAGCCCATCAAATGGATCATAAAGAGACTGTACTCCTGGGGAGGGAGAAACACAGGAAGCGGAAAGCAAGCCATTGAATAAGACGCAAGCAAATAAGAGTGACAACAACGCCAACCAATGGTAAACAATAGGAAGAGTTTAAGCCCACTGAGTGTTTACAATAGATCTTTCACAACCAGACAGCTTGCATGGTCTGGTAGGCAAGACCAAAAAGTGGATCAAGGTCAGCCATCTAAAAATGAACACAGCAGAGCAAAAGGGGGCTGGTCGATAGTCCAGCCAGTGCCAAATTTCCAAATTGCCATTGGGAAATTCTAGCCTCACCAACCATGGCCACTAAGGCCCGGAACTCTGGTGTCATCATGGGCACTGGATTCTCCCTAATCAATAAAATCAACCACAAAACAATGATGAAATGCATTCTCTCCTTCCAGGTTCCTTCAGCAGGTCAAGGCAGTCATCACCCTCTTACTTTCCTGGCTATATTACACCAATGGATATACCAGAGGTTTTGGGCCACCATCTCAAGTAGCCCCAGAGGTTAACAGACACAGCAGTAATGCAACTCCTCTAACTCCTCCATCAGTCGGACTAGATCTTTTACAAGCAATGCACTGTCTCATGTAGACTGATCCCATAGAAGGCTCTCATATAAGGCCTGCGAGTCAGACAGTAAATCGTTGCTACTCCCTCTTCCTGCAACAAAAGCTCAACACGGGCCACCAGAGCAAGAATCTAAGATCTGCGTTGGCTCCTCTAATTGTCATCCTTAGGTTCACAAAGCACAGGATAGGGGTCACCACTTTCTTTAAGTAGACAAGTAAAGTTTGCAACACCAGAGGCGCAACTAGAGCCAAATTTCGGGGAGAGGCTAAGAATTACTTTTTGGCAGGCGGGGGACGGGGGGACGGGGGAGGGGGTAATTCTTCCAGCCATAGATAGAGTGGAGCTGCAGGGGCTCTAAGAAGGGGTGAAAAACAACAAAGCCTCATTAACAAGCAAATGGTCTGTTAAAGACCTGTGAACTACTCGGGTCAGGCTGTGTGTGCGCCCGGGAAGCTGTCTCAGCCCGGGCTGACACACACGAGGGGAGGGGCTGAACCCCTTTAAGCCCAATGGGTGTTGCGCGTCTGTGTAACACTAGGGGAGAGGTGTGGCGCCGCGGCCAGGGCGACTGACGCTGGAATCTGGGGATCATGGTTCGATCCCCGGCTCCGGCGGCAGGTTTGCCCAGCACCATGTGACTCTGGGCAATAGCTCGCTTAATCTTCCCGACGGCCCCCAGCGCCTAGAGACCCTTACGGGTGATTGTGCGCTTTACAAATGTGGATTATTATTATTATTATTATTATTATTATTATTGAGGTGACTAAAGAAACTTTCTGACCATTTTGTTTTGAGGAAAACAATAAACCTCTGCCTGGTCTCAGACCTGCTTTGAAGTCGCACACAATAGCAATGTAAAGAGGTTAGCCTCACCATGTCACAACAGCGCCGACTACTCTTGTGATTAGATGTGTATTGATCATGTGTAAGCAGTTGTGTAGTCTCTGGCACCCACGTCAAGCAGAGTGGACAGAGCAACGTGATCTGTTTTAACTCGGTTGATACATCCAATTATACTTTAACCCCTTCCATGCTGATGACGGCCCCCAGCCGTCATGCATCACGGTGCTCGTGTGCTGATGACGGCGGGGTGGCCGCCATGAACCCGCCCACTTTTAAAAACGGCCGCACAGGCGCAGAATCGCGGCCGTGCCCAAGGAGTTAAGACAGAATATACACATATAGCAATTTAGGCAAGGCAACCAGCAATCTCCTGCTTGCATCAGGTTGGACAACTCCAACATATACAGGGACTGGCCTGGTGATGGTAGGTAATCTCTTAACACAGCAAGTTAACTCTCATGCAAACCAATGCTTCCCATATGGCGGTACTACAACTATGGTCTCAGATAATCACACAGGGGCAAACTCTAGCTTACACTGAAGTGGGCAAGTCAACCACTGAAGGAAAGCTCTCGCTTGTACCAAATCAAAGGCAACATGGCATGAAAACACCGGCTTGCACATGATCGGACAACATAACCACGTTTGCAAGTTGTATAGGTCTAACATAGTCCTGCGTTATACTGAAGTTCAGAAGCAGTGGGTGAATGTATTTAGCATTAACTATATTGCTATACACCTCACTCATCTTCCTGACACAAGCAAACCCAAGTGCCGTGCCTTTTCTGAATCGTTTTTGGCCACTATAGGTGTGGCAGGGTATACTCAGACATGAGTCCCTTTCTCACTGCTCCATCAGGATTCAAGCAAGCCGGGCCGATGAGGCTGAAATGCCAGAAACCGGTCCCCGGTAGCTTGTTTCCTTTCTGGTGAAGAATTGGCTTGGTAGTTTGGTCTGCCCTGTTCCCATGATGCACTGGGCCAGGGACAGACTAATTTGCATATAGCCAGGTTCTGAGCTGGGATGGGGCAGTGAGATAAATAACGGTGATGGATCAAGCCCTGATCTTTGGACTGGGTAAGAGTGGTCTGCTTAATTCAGACACTCTGTTCATCACCACCCCCTTTTCTGAATCGTTTTTGGCCACTATAGGTGTGGCAGGGTATACTCAGACATGAGTCCCTTTCTCACTGCTCCATCAGGATTCAAGCAAGACGGGCCGAAGAGGCTGAAATGCCAGAAACCGGTCCCCGGTAGCTTGTCTCCTTTCTGGTGAAGAATTGGCTGGGTAGTTTGGTCTGCCCTGTTCCCATGATGCACTGGGCCAGGGACAGACTAATTTGCATATAGCCAGGTTCTGAGCTGGGATGGGGCAGTGAGATAAATAACGGTGATGGATCAAGCCCTGATCTTTGGACTGGGTAAGAGTGGTCTGCTTAATTCAGACACTCTGTTCATCACCACCCCCTTTTCTGAATCGTTTTTGGCCACTATAGGTGTGGCAGGGTATACTCAGACATGAGTCCCTTTCTCACTGCTCCATCAGGATTCAAGCAAGCCGGGCCGAAGAGGCTGAAATGCCAGAAACCGGTCCCCGGTAGCTTGTCTCCTTTCTGGTGAAGAATTGGCTTGGTAGTTTGGTCTGCCCTGTTCCCATGATGCACTGGGCCAGGGACAGACTAATTTGCATATAGCCAGGTTCTGAGCTGGGATGGGGCAGTGAGATAAATAACGGTGATGGATCAAGCCCTGATCTTTGGACTGGGTAAGAGTGGTCTGCTTAATTCAGACACTCTGTTCATCGCCACCCCCTTTTCTGAATCGTTTTTGGCCACTATAGGTGTGGCAGGGTATACTCAGACATGAGTCCCTTTGTCACTGCTCCATCAGGATTCAAGCAAGCCGGGCCGAAGAGGCTGAAATGCCAGAAACCGGTCCCCGGTAGCTTGTCTCCTTTCTGGTGAAGAATTGGCTTGGTAGTTTGGTCTGCCCTGTTCCCATGATGCACTGGGCCAGGGACAGACTAATTTGCATATAGCCAGGTTCTGAGCTGGGATGGGGCAGTGAGATAAATAACGGTGATGGATCAAGCCCTGATCTTTGGACTGGGTAAGAGTGGTCTGCTTAATTCAGACACTCTGTTCATCACCACCCCCTTTTCTGAATCGTTTTTGGCCACTATAGGTGTGGCAGGGTATACTCAGACATGAGTCCCTTTCTCACTGCTCCATCAGGATTCAAGCAAGCCGGGCCGAAGAGGCTGAAATGCCAGAAACCGGTCCCCGGTAGCTTGTCTCCTTTCTGGTGAAGAGTTGGCTTGGTAGTTTGGTCTGCCCTGTTCCCATGATGCACTGGGCCAGGGACAGACTAATTTGCATATAGCCAGGTTCTGAGCTGGGATGGGGCAGTGAGATAAATAACGGTGATGGATCAAGCCCTGATCTTTGGACTGGGTAAGAGTGGTCTGCTTAATTCAGACACTCTGTTCATCACCACCCCCTTTTCTGAATCGTTTTTGGCCACTATAGGTGTGGCAGGGTATACTCAGACATGAGTCCCTTTCTCACTGCTCCATCAGGATTCAAGCAAGCCGGGCCGAAGAGGCTGAAATGCCAGAAACCGGTCCCCGGTAGCTTGTCTCCTTTCTGGTGAAGAATTGGCTTGGTAGTTTGGTCTGCCCTGTTCCCATGATGCACTGGGCCAGGGACAGACTAATTTGCATATAGCCAGGTTCTGAGCTGGGATGGGGCAGTGAGATAAATAACGGTGATGGATCAAGCCCTGATCTTTGGACTGGGTAAGAGTGGTCTGCTTAATTCAGACACTCTGTTCATCACCACCCCCTTTTCTGAATCGTTTTTGGCCACTATAGGTGTGGCAGGGTATACTCAGACATGAGTCCCTTTCTCACTGCTCCATCAGGATTCAAGCAAGCCGGGCCGAAGAGGCTGAAATGCCAGAAACCGGTCCCCGGTAGCTTGTCTCCTTTCTGGTGAAGAATTGGCTTGGTAGTTTGGTCTGCCCTGTTCCCATGATGCACTGGGCCAGGGACAGACTAATTTGCATATAGCCAGGTTCTGAGCTGGGATTGGGCAGTGAGATAAATAACGGTGATGGATCAAGCCCTGATCTTTGGACTGGGTAAGAGTGGTCTGCTTAATTCAGACACTCTGTTCATCACCACCCCCTTTTCTGAATCGTTTTTGGCCACTATAGGTGTGGCAGGGTATACTCAGACATGAGTCCCTTTCTCACTGCTCCATCAGGATTCAAGCAAGCCGGGCCGAAGAGGCTGAAATGCCAGAAACCGGTCCCCGGTAGCTTGTCTCCTTTCTGGTGAAGAGTTGGCTTGGTAGTTTGGTCTGCCCTGTTCCCATGATGCACTGGGCCAGGGACAGACTAATTTGCATATAGCCAGGTTCTGAGCTGGGATGGGGCAGTGAGATAAATAACGGTGATGGATCAAGCCCTGATCTTTGGACTGGGTAAGAGTGGTCTGCTTAATTCAGACACTCTGTTCATCACCACCCCCTTTTCTGAATCGTTTTTGGCCACTATCGGTGTGGCAGGGTATACTCAGACATGAGTCCCTTTCTCACTGCTCCATCAGGATTCAAGCAAGCCGGGCCGAAGAGGCTGAAATGCCAGAAACCGGTCCCCGGTAGCTTGTCTCCTTTCTGGTGAAGAATTGGCTTGGTAGTTTGGTCTGCCCTGTTCCCATGATGCACTGGGCCAGGGACAGACTAATTTGCATATAGCCAGGTTCTGAGCTGGGATGGGGCAGTGAGATAAATAACGGTGATGGATCAAGCCCTGATCTTTGGACTGGGTAAGAGTGGTCTGCTTAATTCAGACACTCTGTTCATCACCACCCCCTTTTCTGAATCGTTTTTGGCCACTATAGGTGTGGCAGGGTATACTCAGACATGAGTCCCTTTCTCACTGCTCCATCAGGATTCAAGCAAGCCGGGCCGAAGAGGCTGAAATGCCAGAAACCGGTCCCCGGTAGCTTGTCTCCTTTCTGGTGAAGAGTTGGCTTGGTAGTTTGGTCTGCCCTGTTCCCATGATGCACTGGGCCAGGGACAGACTAATTTGCATATAGCCAGGTTCTGAGCTGGGATGGGGCAGTGAGATAAATAATGGTGATGGATCAAGCCCTGATCTTTGGACTGGGTAAGAGTGGTCTGCTTAATTCAGACACTCTGTTCATCACCACCCCCTTTTCTGAATCGTTTTTGGCCACTATAGGTGTGGCAGGGTATACTCAGACATGAGTCCCTTTCTCACTGCTCCATCAGGATTCAAGCAAGCCGGGCCGAAGAGGCTGAAATGCCAGAAACCGGTCCCCGGTAGCTTGTCTCCTTTCTGGTGAAGAATTGGCTTGGTAGTTTGGTATGCCCTGTTCCCATGATGCACTGGGCCAGGGACAGACTAATTTGCATATAGCCAGGTTCTGAGCTGGGATGGGGCAGTGAGATAAATAACGGTGATGGATCAAGCCCTGATCTTTGGACTGGGTAAGAGTGGTCTGCTTAATTCAGACACTCTGTTCATCACCACCCCCTTTTCTGAATCGTTTTTGGCCACTATAGGTGTGGCAGGGTATACTCAGACATGAGTCCCTTTCTCACTGCTCCATCAGGATTCAAGCAAGTCGGGCCGAAGAGGCTGAAATGCCAGAAACCGGTCCCCGGTAGCTTGTCTCCTTTCTGGTGAAGAATTGGCTTGGTAGTTTGGTCTGCCCTGTTCCCATGATGCACTGGGCCAGGGACAGACTAATTTGCATATAGCCAGGTTCTGAGCTGGGATGGGGCAGTGAGATAAATAACGGTGATGGATCAAGCCCTGATCTTTGGACTGGGTAAGAGTGGTCTGCTTAATTCAGACACTCTGTTCATCACCACCCCCTTTTCTGAATCGTTTTTGGCCACTATAGGTGTGGCAGGGTATACTCAGACATGAGTCCCTTTCTCACTGCTCCATCAGGATTCAAGCAAGCCGGGCCGAAGAGGCTGAAATGCCAGAAACCGGTCCCCGGTAGCTTGTCTCCTTTCTGGTGAAGAATTGGCTTGGTAGTTTGGTCTGCCCTGTTCCCATGATGCACTGGGCCAGGGACAGACTAATTTGCATATAGCCAGGTTCTGAGCTGGGATGGGGCAGTGAGATAAATAACGGTGATGGATCAAGCCCTGATCTTTGGACTGGGTAAGAGTGGTCTGCTTAATTCAGACACTCTGTTCATCACCACCCCCTTTTCTGAATCGTTTTTGGCCACTATAGGTGTGGCAGGGTATACTCAGACATGAGTCCCTTTCTCACTGCTCCATCAGGATTCAAGCAAGCCGGGCCGAAGAGGCTGAAATGCCAGAAACCGGTCCCCGGTAGCTTGTCTCCTTTCTGGTGAAGAATTGGCTTGGTAGTTTGGTCTGCCCTGTTCCCATGATGCACTGGGCCAGGGACAGACTAATTTGCATATAGCCAGGTTCTGAGCTGGGATGGGGCAGTGAGATAAATAACGGTGATGGATCAAGCCCTGATCTTTGGACTGGGTAAGAGTGGTCTGCTTAATTCAGACACTCTGTTCATCACCACCCCCTTTTCTGAATCGTTTTTGGCCACTATAGGTGTGGCAGGGTATACTCAGACATGAGTCCCTTTCTCACTGCTCCATCAGGATTCAAGCAAGCCGGGCCGAAGAGGCTGAAATGCCAGAAACCGGTCCCCGGTAGCATGTCTCCTTTCTGGTGAAGAATTGGCTTGGTAGTTTGGTCTGCCCTGTTCCCATGATGCACTGGGCCAGGGACAGACTAATTTGCATATAGCCAGGTTCTGAGCTGGGATGGGGCAGTGAGATAAATAACGGTGATGGATCAAGCCCTGATCTTTGGACTGGGTAAGAGTGGTCTGCTTAATTCAGACACTCTGTTCATCACCACCCCCTTTTCTAAATCGTGTCATGTGAGAGTGACAACATCAGAACACATCTTAACACCAATATTTCCTACAAATGCCAAACAACAACAATGAGCTCTACCAACCACACAGGCAACCCCTGGTGTGTACTGAAGCAGCAAAGTCATTCACACATATAACCTCCAGCCTGGACCAAATCAAACAGAAGAAATTCACATGCAACTCGGACAAGGCTACCGGACATGCAAGCCCGGGCTTGCACTATCTGGGCAAAGCAACTATTCACAAAAGCGCCACCTTGTGCATAATTCACATCAGGACTACACAAGGCCACAAATAACATAACCACGATACCCATTTTGATCAGGGCCTCTTGCTGTATATTTGAAAAATTAGCTCAGAAAAATCTATTTGTGGCAGCAGTATTACAACACTGTCACATATTGTATACCTTGGAAAACTACAAATGCAAAATTAAAGGTGTTACCAATAACAGCACAACTGAACCGCTTGAAATTAAATCTGCATAAATGTGAATATCTGGACAGGTACCACCCAGCTAGTACAGAGTATCTAACACAAAGATTGTGTGCCAAGTGGACTTTGATTCGGCCCATTTCCTCATCCACTGGAGCAGAAGAACAGAAAAGGCTGGGCGTGGTCTAGAAGGCCCGAATAATTCTGACACTGAGCCGAAACATGTTAGCTTTTGTTTTTTGTTTTTTTATAGCTAGAGCTACATGTGCTCAATAATTTTTACTTTATTTTTGGTGGTGAAACTGCCACACAACTTACAGGGGTTTTGGAAGACTTTCAGGAGCTCTGAGGGCTAGGACAGCATCAGTAGAAACATAAAGAGGGAACCTAATACTCTTACCAGAACTGGATCTATATTGCCCAACTTACAGATGGGGTAGTTTAAAATCTAGATAAATGGGACCATTTCCAGGACAGCACCAGGAATCCCTCCACCTCCGTGACCACAAACCCTAAACATTTGAGAACGTTTTTCTGCATCTCCATGTTGTACAGGTTTCATCTATATTATGCAATGGGTGGCCATCTACATAAAATCAAATGTTGGGTAACTACAAGCATACAAGACACAAACTCAATGTATTGTCCATACAGTTTCTAAAGTCACGTGGTGAGGTTTTTAGCACAGTACAAGCAGCTAAGTTAAACCTCCAGTCTACCAGTACCTGCGAGAAATTTTCTGGTCAAACTAAGACTCCTCAGAGTAAGAAAATTACATGATCAGTATAAGTACATCTAAAACAGAAATCATGTGTGATACGAAAGCCTAATATAGTTTATGGAAGAATACAGTTCCCAGGGGGTATGAACAGCAGTCAAAGAAGATGGCTGTAACCTACTGAAGCTCTACTGCCAAAACACCCCGACATCCTGAAAGTTATCTGGCCATTGGTGGTGCTATGCGCCGACAACGAAACCACTGGACGGCTGGAACGCACCACCACCTGAAATCCTGAGGCTCTGACCGCCGCTGTTGGTAGTTCAGAATTGGAGTGAATATTCCTCTTTTATTCCCACCTCCCAAAAGGAGAGGATGAAGGCAGATCGCGTAGCCTCGGAGGGTTGAAGGCGTGGATTGAAGGAGGAAACATGAACGACTGCAGCAGAAAACTAAGGCAAACCAGAGCAGCAAAGGAGAGCCAGACCTGAGGACTCGCGCAGTGCCACCGAGTGCCACACAATGCTGCCTCCCCTCATTTGGTAACCCGGTGAAGAGCCAATATCGCTCGGTGAGAGGGAAAATAGCTTGAACTATAGCATATTAGTGACTTTTTAGTCGTTTTTGGAGGCTCTGAGTAGCCAATTTCAATTAAGGACTGTGAAAACACCCCAGGACAAGGGCAGCAGTAGCCTCAGCAGGCTTTAGTTCCGTTTTTGCTTTTTGGGGAATGGGGAGAAATGGAGGGTGGCAGAAGTGCCTCTTACAGGAGACGTTCTCTGCACACGCCTTTTGTGGCCGCATCACCTCCTCACATGGTGAAATGTTTCATTAAGTTACCCAGTCCTACCAACAGTGGGGTGGCCTGGGTCGATGGAGGAGACCGATGGGTGACGAAGGGCCAAATGTAGCTCCCGGAGTGGGGCTGCATAATGCACGAAAGAAGCATGTCTCAAACATAACCAGGTGAAGCCAAAGGAACAAGTGGCACATATACTACAAATATCTGGCAGAATAGCCTCCACTTGGATAAATGTATATAACCCTAATGTAAGCGGTACGCGGACAGCAAAAAGGAGTGTAGGATGGAGAGTACTGGGAAATCCGATAGGTCAACACAGGACCCTAGTGAAGGAGATTCTATGCGCACAGGCAGCAATGAGTACCAGGTAGCTTAAAACTGTAGCCCTAATTGGGTCACTGAGAAAGGAGGCTGCAGCAGGCATTCCTACTCAAAACAGAGCCACAGGCCTGAACGCCAAGATTATGGTCTAGAGAGGTCCTTCCAAATAAAAAACAAGCATTGGTAATGCAGTGGTTCGCCTATGTGATGAATAAGAATATGTTTTTATAATACAAGTATCACAGGAGCGGACAGGATGTGGCGCAGAGGCCAGAGCTGATGACTCTAGAGCTGGGGTTCCCAGTTCGAGTCTCAGCAGCACAACATCCTGTGATCCTGGACAAATCACCTAATCTCTCCGGGTGGTAAGTTGCACTATATTAATCTGCTGCAAGACAAACAAGCATTGGAAATGCAATAGGTCTCGGATTTATTTGAGTTAGAGCTAATGGCATTGTCAATGGCAATGTCTTTTAGCCATGTGTTATGGAGTGTATGCATGTGGTGTGTAGTGGAATTATGTGGGTTGGATTGGAATTGTAGCAATGGTGACATGCTGCGCTTTAGATGAATATGTTTAAAAGTAAAGTGCACCATACTGCGATTGCTACAATAGTTTATTGTGGATGCGTTAACAATTGATGTGTGCACTGATGGCTGGTGGTGTGTGTGCCTGTAGAAATTGTTCACTGATGGCTGGTGGTGTGTGTGCTTGGTGGAAGCGTGCACTGCCGGCTGGAGGTGTGTGTGCCTGGTGGAAGCGTGCACTGACGGCTGTTGGTGTGTGTGCCTGGTAAAAGCGTGCACAGACGGCTGGTGGTGTGTGTGCCTGGGGAAAGCGTGCACTGACGGCTGGTGGTGAGTGCGCCTGGTGAAAGCAAGCACTGACGGCTGGTGGTGTTTGTGCCCGGTGAAAGCGTGCACTGATGGCTGGTGGTGTTTGTGCCTGGTGAAAGCGTGCACTGACGGCTGGTGGTGTGTGTGTGTGGTTGCGTGTGTGGTGGTGAGTGTGTGGTGGTGAGTGTGTGGTGGTGAGAGAGTGGTGTGTGTGTGTGTGGTGTGTGGTGTGTGTGGTGTGTGTGTGTGGTGTGTGTGTGTGTGGTGTGTATGTGGTGTGTATGTGGTGTGTGTGTGGTGTGTGTGTGTGTATGTGGTGTGTGTGTGATGTGTGTGTGGTCTTATGTATGTGTGTGTGGTGGACTTAGTTCAAGTGTTCGTACCCTGCACACTCACACACTGCCCCTACACACTCACACACTGCTCACCCTGCACACTCACACACTGCTCACCCTGCACACTCACACACTGTTCACCCTGCACACTCACACACTGTTCACCCTGCACACTCACACACTGTTCACCCTGCACACTCACACACTGCAGTCACTGTCACTCTGCAGTCACTGTCACTCTGCAGTCACTCTGCAGTCACTCTGCAGTCACTCTGCAGTCACACTCACTCTGCAGTCACTCTGCAGTCACTCTGCAGTCACACTCACTCTGCAGTCACACTCACTCTGCAGTCACTCTGCAGTCACACTCACTCTGCAGTCACTCTGCAGTCGCACTCACTCTGCACTCACTCTACACTCACTCTGCACTCACTCTGCACTCACTCTGCACTCGCACTCACTCTGCACTTACTCTGCACCTGCACTCACTCTGCACCTGCACTCACTCTGCACCTGCACTCACTCTGCACTCACTCTGCACTCTGCACTCACTATGCACTCTGCACTCACTATGCACTCTGCACTCACTCACTCTGCACTCTGCACTCACTCTCACTCTGCACTCACTCTCACTCTGCACACTGTTCACCCTGCACTCTCACACACTGTTCACCCTGCACACACACACTGCAGTCACTGTCACTCTGCAGTCACTCTGCAGTCACTGTCACTCTGAAGTCACTCTGCAGTCACTGTCACTCTGCAGTCACTCTGCACTCTGCACTCACTCTGCACTCTGCACTCATTCTGCACTCTGCACTCACACTCACTCTCACTCTGCACTCACACTCACTCTGCACACTGTTCACCCTGCACTCTCACACACTGTTCACCCTGCACACACACACTGCGGTCACTGTCACTCTGCAGTCACTCTGCAGTCACTGTCACTCTGAAGTCACCCTGCAGTCACTCTGCAGTCACTGTCACTCTGCAGTCACTCTGCAGTCACTCTGCAGTGACACTCACTCTGCAATCACTCTGCAGTCACACTCACTCTGCAGTCACTCTGCAGTCGCACTCACTCTGCACTCACTCTGCACTCACTCTGCACTCGCACTCACTCTGCACTCACTCTGCACCTGCACTCACTCTACACTCTGCACTCACTCTACACTCGCACTCACTCTGCACTCACTCTGCACTCACTCTGCACCTGCACTCACTCTACACTCTGCACTCACTCTGCACTCACTCTGCACTCACTCTGCACTCACTCTGCACTCTACACTCACTCTGCACTCTACACTCACTCTGCACTCACTCTGCCCCTGCACTCACTCTGCACTCACTCTGCCCCTGCACTCACTCTGCACTCACTCTGCCCCTGCACTCACTCTGCACTAACTCTGCCCCTGCACTCACTCTGCACTAACTCTGCACTCACTCTGCACTCACTCTGCACTCTGCACTCACTCTGCACTCTGCACTCACTCTGCACTCTGCACTCACTCTGCACTCACTCTGCACTCACTCTGCACTCACTCTGCACTCACTCTGCACTCTGCACTCACTCTGCACTCTGCACTCACTCTGCACTCTGCACTCACTCTGCACTCTGCACTCACTCACTCTGCATTCTGCACTCACTCTGCACTCACACTCACTCTGCACTCACACTCACTCTGCACTCACTCTGCACTCACACTGCACTCACACTCACTCTGCACTCACACTCACTCGGCACTCACACTCTGCACTCACACTCTGCACTCACACTCTGCACTCACACTCTGCAGTGTGTGGGTGTCTCCCTGAAAAAGATGGGGAGCCACAGGGAAGAGATAGTGTGTGCTTGTGAGAGCCGAGGGTCCGACGGGTCTGTACAGAGGGCACTGCCAGAACTAAGTATGTCCCAGTACTGTAATACCTGACGCTGCGGCGGGTCAGGATTGGTGTGCATCGGAAGAGCAGAGTGTGCGTCAGTCGTGTAACAGCAGAGGCTGCCAAGGTCTGGGTCGAGGTACTTTGGCACAGTGTGGTGGTGCTGTAACAGATGCTGTGCTAGTCCCGACTGAGATACGTTGGCTGAAGTGAGTGCGCCCTGTATTGCACAGCAGGGGGGGCGGCAGCTCTGCATTAAGACATTGGCAGAGCTGCGGCGTTCCGGGACTGCTGGAGCCCAGGGTGCGGTCGGTCTGGATTGAGGTGGGTAGGATGCGCCTCAGTACAAAAATAGCAGAGGGTCAACAGTTCAGGACTGAGGTACACTGACCGAGTTGTGTGCGCCCCGGACCTAAAAACAGGAGAAAATGGCGCTGTGCACCACTGTACTGAAAGAGCAGTGTGCATGGCATGTGAGAATTGAGGTACACTGCCGGAGCTATGCTCGCTCCGCAACTGAAATAGCAGAGGATGCGGCAGGTCGGGATTGAGGTGCACTGACAGAGCTGTGCACGCCTGGTACTGAAATAGCAGAGGATGCGGCAGGTCGGGATTGAGGTGCACTGACAGAGCTGTGCACGCCTGGTACTGAAATAGCAGAGGATGCGGCAGGTCGGGATTGAGGTACACTGCCGGAGCTAAGCTCGCTCCGGAACTGAAATAGCAGACGATGTGGCAGGTCGGGATTGAGGTGCACCGACAGCTGTGGTGTGCGCGCCTAGTAATGAAAGAGCAGAGGGAGTGGCTTCCCTGGAATCAGAATTGAGGCCCAATGCCTGAGCTATGGCGCCCCTGTACAATGATAAGGATGCGGGGGGTCAGGATAGAAGCCCACGGAAGAGCAGTCGGAGTTCTCGGTACCTGACACAGCGACGCTTCTTTACACGCAGGGTTAAGGTGCATCTCCGGCGCGCTGGCAATAAGCTCGTGCTCACTCACATGCCTGGTCCGCACAATAGAGTTATCCGAGTGCTCACATCCTGTTAAACTGCTCCCATGTACTTCATAACAACTCGGCATGTACCTCCGATGAAAAACTGAACGCGCGTAGAATCCCCGAACAAACAAGCTTCACAACGCCGGACCACAGATCGCGAAAGCGATCCAATTGTAAAAAAAACAAGAACAAGGAAGCTGCGCGCCGAGCGCTGCAGAATTGTGAACGCGCCCGGCCATCTGGATTCACTAACGGAGGCACCCTGACAGCTCCTAATTATAATTTATGTACTTCTTTGCGCGAGCACGAACGAAATATGCCCAAAATGGCGGAACAAAACTACATTTACCCTATCACTTCAAACCTATTAAAACGAAAACACAAGGAAGACGAATCACTGGCCAGATGACAGAAAACGCTAAGGAATGTGTGGAATTCCTCTCGCCAAGGCCCTAGGAGATACTTCTTTTTTTTCTTCTAACATTAGGATCTCGAAACTCCTCCCCCACTTACAGTGGGGAGGAGTCCGAGCCCTAAAAAGGAAAAAGAGGCAAAACTTTATGAAAAAATAGTTCCATCAAAGCAAATGTTAACAGCATTTCGACCACGGGAAACTGATAAGAGAAGCAGACGAGGAACAAGCATTGGTAAATGCAAGAAGGAGAGGAGTTGGCCTAACGGCTAGGGCGCTCGACCTCGGAATCTGGGTTCGAGTCTCTGTAACGGACGCCAAAACCTCCTGTGATTCTGGGCAAATCACTTAATCTCCCCGTGCCTAAAATGAATGTGTGTCTGTCCTCATGTAACGTAACTGGTGCTATGTAAAGCGCTCTGATACCCAATTCGGTTTGGGTCTAGTTCGCGCTATATAAAACTCTGCAAAAAAAAAAAAAAAAAAAAGAATATGCTCCAGCTAACAGAAATGGAGGAAACATAAGTGGCAAGCACAGGAACCAATGAAAATCCAGGAAAGAGAGGGGGCGGGATGTAAGCCCCTTTTAAGTTTATATTAAAAACAATAGAATTCACGAGCACAGCGCGAGTGCTGTGTAGGCGAAACCTAAAAGGCCGGGGTTGATGGCACCGCCCTGCTTTGGTTCCAGTCCTACCTGCGGGATAGGAAGCAGGCTGTGTCCCTTCCCCCATTTCAATCTGCCTTCTCCTCAGTGCCCCATGGGGTGCCTCAAGGCTCGTCCATCAGCCCCATTCTTTTTAACGTTTACCTTAAACCTTTGGTCACGTTAATAAAATCCCATAGGCTAAAAGCCATAAACTACGCGGATGACACCCAGCTCATCCTCTCTTGGGAGGGGGAAGAATCGATCCCTCTAGAATCGTTTCACGACTGCCTGAGAGATACAGCTGGTTGGCTGCACAAAAACTCCCTGCAATTTAACTCCTCCAAAACCGAGGTTCTGTTTTGCGCTGGAAGCCGGATTCCTCGCCTGTTCCCAACCGAATTTTGGCCCCCGGAAGCCCCGGAAAAACCACAGCCGGTCACCTCTGTCCGCAACCTGGGTGTCATGATGGATAACAAGCTTAGCAAACTCAGGTTGCGAAAACAGTCTCCACCTGCTCGGCCTTATTGCGCTCTTTACGCAAGATCATGCCGCTCTTCCCCGCACAGGCCCGAGCGTTAATAGTCAGGTGTACTATTCTTAGTCGCCTTGACTATTGCAACGCATTGCTGCTCGAGTCCCCAGCTGTACTGTTAGACCGACTCCAAAGGGTTCAGACGGCCGCCGCCAAATTAGCCCTTGGCTGGACCAGGAGATCTTCGGCCACAGCGGCCTTAGCCGAGCTGCACTGGCTCCCTCTGAAGCAGCGAGTGGCTTTCAAAGCACTCTGTCTTGTTTTTAAAGCACTGCACGGAGTCGGGCCCAGATCCTTGCAAGCCATGTTCACCTGGTACATCCCAACCAGATCTCTCCGCTCAGCCTCAGCCTGCCTTGTCACAGTACCAAGATTCAACAAGGTCAGGACTGGGGGAAGATCCTTCAGAGTTGCAGCTGCAAAACTATGGAATAGACTGCCCCTTGACATCCGCCAAACATCGCAACTCCTTCCTTTCAGAAAGCGTATCAAAACCTGGCTTTTCCCTTAACTACTTACTCTGGCTACCCGCTCTCAGTCTCCCACTACTTTCCACCTGAGGAGTCATTTTCTTCCAGCGCCAGGATACCTGCAAGGTGACAGCCGCGCTATATAAATGTTTTAAATAAATAAATAAAATAAAAGTGGGCAGATGAACTCAGGAAAATTGCAGGCGTAACAATGGAGCATGAAAAGAATGCAAAGCTCCCACCACAGCACAGTTTGGGCAAGTGAGTATGTTTGGGGTAATAAACTGAGAAATGGTTAGCTGGAACTAGCAAGAGCATCCTCACCAGGCGCCTCATCTCAGATAGACCAGAGTCCAAGGCTGATAGAAATTTTGCTGGCAGTGAGACACCAAATCCGCACTGGAGAGTAAAATTGAATCTGTGCATAAAGAGGCAAACTTGCTGCATGCTGTCTTCCGCAGGATGAGCAGTATTGTGGAACGCAAAGAAAATATTAATTACTACGTAAGAGGTGAAGTCTTTGTGCACCATGATGGAGAAACTACATTGAAACAACAAACTCATGCAAGCCTGTCTGGAAGACAAATAGGAAGACTGAGATGGAACAATTTTTGCCTGGTGGGATTTCTGGAGCAGGATGAAAGTCCTGGCATTAAACTCTAGCGAAGGACTGGATAACTATAGTACTCAAACCCAAGAGCCTGTTTGATTTCTTTCACATAGAGTTCCAAGGCTACTTTCGAAACCGAAAGCCCCCTCACAAGCTATCATAGTCAGGGTTTCCAACCACTGAGACCAGGACTTCATATTCCAAGCGTTAAAGAAACTCTGTCAGACACAATAGGAAACCTTCATGGTTCTCATTTTCTGAAACTTTACAGGATGGTTCAAAACTGTGATATAGAATTGATGTAGTAAGGAGAGTCCGGCGGGACAGAGACCTGAAATATATAATGCTGTTTCTGGCACATGTTCAGATCATCACAGAAGGGAAATCATGGCAGTTCAGTACTTCAGAAGGATAGGACTAGCTGGAGGGTTGGTGTACAGCTAATCCACAGAAGAAAAGACACAGGGAAGCAGCAGTGACAACTGAAGAAACAAGAATGGATGCAATGTCAGTGAAGCTATGGGAGGAAAACACAATGTGTTCTTGTCTGACCTCTCCAGACAAGAGCATCAACAGCGCAGAATCAGACAGGTCAGAGTCTGGAGGAGTAGAAGAAACTGGAGCAGGAAGGGACCAAGGTGCACTAGTGAAGAATACTCGTCCTGGAGGCAGGGTTGCTATGGGAGGCTGAATAAAAGCCAATCAACTGGATGAACACTGAATGCCCTACTGGTTGAACTTAGAAAATAGTGGGCAGGATCCAGGGTGAAGGACTGGTACAGCAGGCCACACGGCCAGATCAAACTCATGGCTCGCCATAGAAAGATATTTGACCAACATAACCATAAGTATCAACTTGACCAGGGCAGGGGAAAAGGTTGGAGACCAACAATGCAGTCACATTGTCTCTTACCTGTTCTAACTAGTAAAGTTACTTAGAGTACATAAGGTATTACAACACACTGGTGCATGGCATAACAGACTGAATTTTGCAATGCAGGGTTGTGCAAAGTTTTGGTTCCACAGTGGGAGGATGTGGGGTTGGGGGAGAGTTGGGGATTTTGGATTACTGTTTACAACACTGTTGTGCTAGGGGAGAACGTTTCCCCTGCTTAGGGACACTTACTGTGTAACTGGACACAGGCACTTAAATGTCTGACATGGAACGTCAATGGTTTGGGCAATAAAAAGGTGCAGTGCAACAAATATTGACCACACAGAAGACAAATGTGATCTACTTTTATGAGACCCACCTGCTGGGCAGTAAGAGTCAGTTCTTTGGGAGAGGGGCACAGAGTAGTATGTGACGCTGGGTATACTAGCAGATGCACGGAATTAGATATACTGGTTAGAAAGTCAATGACGTTTTACTTAGAATGTATCTAGACAGATAACTTGGATCATTAAATAGTGCCACTTGGGACTTCTGAGGGCAAGGAAGTGGCACTGATTAATGTGTCTGCACTTCATGGCCGACAGTCTGATACTTTTTGCACACCAGGAGCTCATGGATTCCGAACCTCTCGGGTAGGCTACTGTTGTTGGGCAGTGATTTTAACTTGGTGATGGGTAAAGTATTCAACAGGTACATAAGACCCAACAAACAAGCACCAGTAACGCTAGGTTGAGTGGCTTCACGCAATCAATGGGCATGGCAGAAATATGGCGGGTCTTCAAAGGTGAATGCATGTGTTTCTCTTTCTACTAGAAAGTGCACACCTCATACTCTGGAATAAACTTTTTTTTACCTTGATGGTGTACACATGTAGGTTTGAAGAAGCACAGTACTTCTCCAGGGCACAGAAGACCACTTTTCACTTGTAGTGACGATGAATAGAAGATATCAGAAACTCAGAATGGGATGGCGCTTAAAGATATGAAACCCAATATGCCATGGGGTAGTGAAAAGTGGAAGAGCTGCGGCTGACCTCAGCAAAGGCCTATTATACAGTAGGTTAGCCCTATGGGAAGGCTACAAAAAAGTGATTAGGATATATGTAATATCTGGTTCAATGAGCAAAGATCAGGAACTGAAATGGCAATGCCAAGCCGAAGACCTAGAAGAGGTGATACTTGAACTCAATTCAATGGCATGCATGCTATCCAGAGGTTAGAGATGCAAGGAAATTGCACATTAAGAGATACACATTCAGGGCATCACTCAATAACAAATTGTTGATCACTATTTAAGACTGCAGAATAGACTTTAAAAGATGGGAAATAAAGCCGGACAGTTATTAGCTCGGTTGTGCAAGCGACATGAGATCATGTAGCACATTTCATATACCCTCACCAATAACGATGAAGTACTGAAGGATGATTAGGCATTGAACGGGGGTGTTTTGCAGACTACTTTGAATCCTTCTATGCTTCCAAACTGGAATGTTGGTATTCAGCTTTACATGATTTCATGTAGGACTGCTTGACATGCAATTTAAGTGTTGGTGTCAACTAAGCACTGAACACGATAGAATGGATATTTATGCTCTATATACAAGAAATTGAATTTGTGCCCTATTTAAATCATGAAAACAGCTGCTCTACAAAAAGCCAACAGCTTCAAAGGGACACCCAACATGGATGGCCCGGTCCTCAATAAAGTTGGCTCTGATGATCGAACTGATAGTCGAACTAATGAGGGTGGACACCAAAATTAGGGAATGGAGATGCGGGTTTGACTGGAAGAACGGAGTCTTCTCACTCCAGCAGATCACACACGGTTGTACATAGCTGATCCTGAAATAGCCCTCCATAGATGGAAATTTATATTTGATACCTACAAAAGACATTCAGGCCTCATGATTGGTTGGGACAAATCACTCTTTGTACTTCTGGCCAATTTTAGTGAAATAGGTGTCTTCCTATGAACCCCAGGGTGGAAAAAGAGCAATTTAGATGCCCGAGGATAAAGGGATTGGCAGACAATCGAACAATATATGAAGATAATGTTGACCCATTGTTACAGAACGTCGAGACTGCCGTCTCATATTTCAAATGGTTTGCTCCGTCTCTTGGATTTTTCAAAATGACTGCACTCACGAAAACGTTATACATAATACATATCACACCATGCAAAATAATGGAGGTTTTTGTGCTGTAAAATGAATGATGTGGCCAGAGCCACTGTGGAAAAGGAGATCCCTTAGAATGTACTTAGGAGACACTCCAAGCATACATAGTCTGGGAGATAGCATTTCAAAATGTTAGAAAATGCCACCAGGGAGTGCAACTCACTAAAGTAATCAGATGGTCCTTACCTCTCAAAACAAACTAGGTTATGGACTGGGTAGCTATACTAGGGGAGTGAAAGGCAACACACATTTCTTAACTGGAGGCACTCTACTCTGCAGATCCCACCAATCGCTGGCAGTGGTAACTGTGGCACAATCTCAGCAGAGAGATGAGCTGGCCCAGATAACAGACAACCTTGACTCCCTTGTGGGCAAGTCCAAAACTCAAAAAAAAAAATGGATGATCTAACGGGGTTCAAGGAATGGGATACTATAAAAATAACAACATTAATTGCCCTTCACATACCCTACTTGCTAAAGCGAATACACTCCTGCACACGACAAGCCTCTAAACACTGCATCCCTAAGCCACGCGGCCGGCCCTCCTGAGAGGGTTGTAGGCAAGGCGCTGTGTTAAAGCTTTTTTCCCGGCCGCTCTGGCACTGAACTCAAAGAGATATACCATACGCGGCCGGCCTCAAACATGAGGTTGTAGGCTTAACGCTGTGTTCAAAATAAAATAGATTTGAACTAAAATAACAACATTGAATGAGGTGTGATAAATGGATAATATGGTCCCATATGAACATTTACAGCAGAAGTACGAGTTAGAGGACACACAGATCTTTATATACCTGCAACTAAGTATGCTCATAGACGTGCGAGCAGGAGTTTCTGCATTCAAACTAAAATGTGCATTAGTATTAGTTGCTCTAATTTACCCATATATACTGACATAGAGCTACTGCAATTGAAACAAAAAGATTTTGATGTGTTAATGTGTGTTTTCTTGACTTAGATTTAATTAGCCTTCAATGAGGCCTCTAAGCCATCTTGTTAAAAATGAATGCTGAAACGCAGTGTTCATTCGGTTTATATTTGTCGCTTGACAACACATGAGGCAAAACGTGAATTTGTTTATTTCTGTATGACATAATGTTCTCGAAGTACTTGATAGAGGAAGCCTCTTGCTACAATCTGAAGTTCCTGTTAACACACTGTATTGCATTCATTCACAATGGTTCTCTGTTGATTAGTTTGTTCTAACACCTCCAGAAGACATTATGACAGAAAGGGCAATCAGTATTCATGTAGTGGGTTAGTGCTAAGGATGGTAGGGTTACGTGAGGTTTTTGAATTGTAATTTTTGTAACACTGCTCATACCATGCAGACTTTGCAACTTTAATAATGCTCTATGCAAGAAACCTTGAATTTGGGACCGAGTCATGATTCTTTTGGTCTCCACTAACTAGGGATGCAGTCCAACTTCTTACTGATTTTGCTTCCCATTTTCAGACTAAGAGCTTGATTTATATCATGGCAGAAAGGGTACTCTGTCCTTCCCGCCAACATAATGGCCCGCCTGCCAGAATTAAAAGTGGGTGGACCATTGGTACAATGGTGGTGGAGATTACGGTTAGACCCAGTCACGGTTAGACCACTCCAGTGGCCCGACAGAGTGTGATTCAGCAGCGGGGTGACAGCGTTGTGCCTTGTGGCTTCTTCTATCCCCCCAGACCCTGCCATTGACGTCAAGACAATAGTTGAGATCGCACACATACTAAGATGAGCCAAGAGACAAGGTGACTCACTTTAGGGGAAAATTGACAGGTGCGACAAGACCCCCACAACCCAGCTGTGTCAGATGCCTGGCAGAGCAGTGGTCCCTGCAGACAACTCTAAAGAAATGGCCATCCCATCAATTATCCAGCAGACAAACAGAGAGATGAAGCTGGCAATTTAGGATAAACTAGAAGGAGTCAAAGTGAAAGTTTCACTGCTCCGTCAGGATCTTCAGAACCTGTCCGACTACACCACAATGGTAGCGGGCCGCACCTCCACACCTCCACAGTGGAAGATGAGGTGCAAACACTAAAGAAAGACCTGAAACACCAATGGGAGATGCCAGCCCTGCTACAACTGAGGGGCAAAGAGGCCATAAGGGCCAAGCCAGGAAAAACAATCTGAGGATTATCAGCATCCAGGAGGGAGCAGAAGCCACAACTTTTCACCACTTTGCTCAGATCCTAGATTCCGAAGACGGATGTAACCCCTGTTTGCTGCTGGAGAGGGCACATCAGGCTCTGGACCCCTCTTTCCTCAGGAGCTCTCCCCCACATCCAGCAATCATAAGAGTTTTGACAGGTATGCCACCACACTCAGAGAGGCACAAGAAAAAATGAAAGTCCCCATCATCCCAGACTGTTCTGCCCAGGTACAACAGAGGTAAAATCCTTCACAGGAGTCAAACAAAAACACAGGGCTATGCAAATTAAATATACACTGCTGTACCCTGCAAAACGGAAGGGGCTGTACATGTGAAAATCCCTCTTCTTCGAGACCACTCAAAGTGCATGGGAGAACAAAAAAAAATCCATAATCGCAACTGGGAGACCCCTGATGAGCGACGACCACCAAAAGAACTTTGTCTGAAACATGAGCAACAATGTTGTGCCAGATCTAGGAAAAGGAAAAAAAAAAAAAAAAAAGAATAGGGGAAGTGGGAGGGGATTTGGTCTCCTCATCTGGCACCAGTGACGAGGAGTGTCCCAATAGACACACTGTTTGACTCCCCTCTTGGCTATATAGAAAGGGGACAGACCTCACTGGGGTTCTAGATACTGTCAATTTGCTTATGATTCAAGAGGTTACTTAACTCATAGGTAGGAGGCAGCTGCACTTCTACATACATCACCATTCAGCTAATTACCAAGGAGAGGTGGAGCACGTGTGTATTGGTAGCTGGTGAATTTTCACTCAGTTAAGTTATAAGGGCCACAGATACATTCAAATATGAAGTGTAGGATTGGTGGGAGTTAGGGTTGAGGTGTTTATAAGTTCTGGTATTTGTTTAAAGCCCAGTTATGACACAGCTGTGTATGGCTTTGGACATTGTACACCTCTGCCTATGACAGAACAGGCTTGATGGCTAAAACACAAAGTAAACTCATTGAATGTAAACGGCCTGAATATTAAAACCAAATAAGAAGCTGTATTCCAATGTGTTAAAAAAATGCGCTCCCAGTATTCTCCTTCAGGAAACGCTCCTTCTGACAACCAAATGTAATGTCTGGGGTAGATATGGGTACAGTAGTTTCATTCCGGTTCACATAAGGATGTAGGGGGCAGCTACTTGGCAGAGGTCTTTCCTCCTGAAAGTGGCACAGGTCCAACACGATACCCTAGGATGGTGGGTTATGATCTCTGGACTAAAGAAAAAAAAACAGATATTTGGCTAGATTTAGCAGCTATGTGCCAACCACATTACTTAAAGGCACCTTACAGGCGTTAACCTACCTCCTACTGAAGTCTCTAGTAGGGAGGACATTCACTGCAGAGGGATTTGAATAAAATGATGAATCCGGGTCAGGATTCCACCGAATCCCCTATAAACAGACCCAGGTCACAACTCTTCCCAAATGTACATCGTCGCCAAGACTCAGCTGAAGTGAAACATCCAATATATAGTTTACCGATTACTCCTATACATACCAATTGGAATCCAGACTGGACAACTTTATTGAAACAGCGGCGGGTCTTATTGATATCCGTGCCTCACATATTTTATCAAGATGCATCTCTGACTACTCCCCAATACAGAGTATACTGACGCACCACTATAGAGGTAATAGTAGACAATGGACAACAGGTTGTACTACAGGATAGCCCAATTACCACCTGTGAATGACTGGAACGTAGCAGCTTGGGCAGATCCCACCGTGAGATTGGAAATAGATACATTGAGTATTCAAAATTTAATGTCAAAGATGTGTGGGAAGTGAACTGAATGTGGCACCACCCCCAGTTACTAGAATACCACTGAAATTCTGGACCTCCGCACCAAAAATATTGGTTGGCATCGGAGAATAACAAAGGAACCCGCGCTAAGCCATGGTTCGTGGCTTTCAACGGTCACTCAACTGACAGGTTTTCACACAGAGACTACCATAGGGATTTCCAGAGTTGGAGATATCTGGCAAGCTAGCTGCATCAAAACATTCAGGCAGTTGACAGAAGAGTTTGAACTGCATAAATCACAGTTCTTCCTATACTTAAAAGTAGACATGCCATAGATGGATACAAGGCAGGGCTCATGTTGTTCTGAAGTTCTACCCACGAAAATCCAAACTAGTATTTGAAAAATTGTAAGTGAAATATATCAGGAATATACAGAGCACTGGAGGTAAACGTTCAAGACAGACTAAAATCACTTTAAAAAGTACGTACTGTACATTTCATACCTATAGCTATCCTGACATCTAAGTCAAGAATATCAAATTCCTTACTCAGATGAGAAAATGACAACATTGTTTATGCCCCCCCTCCAGTTGTCTCTCAATCCTGAAATAACCAACAGATCCCATTCTTCAATTTCTGAAAGCCCAGCACCCTATTTCATGTGGTTTCCTACCAATAGTGGGGATTCCCACAAAGTACTTTGCTTCCATCCAGAACTCACCACATTCTGTGATCTTATTTTTATCACAGTTGGGTTGGGTACTGAAACCGTCACCCTACCCTCAATTAATATCTAGCTAGAATGTAAAAATCTTGATTTGCTCAGTTCTAGGCCTGTCCGTCCTCAACCAGGTTCATCCAGAGCCTTAAAGGCCCACTTATTGATACTCATATATTGTGCTGTAAAACAGTAGTTACGAAGACTTATAAGAGAGATCTGCCTTCAAGTAGTGTTCCCATATGTAGCATGTGCACTGATATTCTAACGAAATTTCCTAAAGAATTGCCTCTGCTTGTTCAAAATATGTATTAGGGACTTAGAAGGGGGTGTTTCGCTTTTAGTATAGGAACCTAGGTATTTGGTTAATTTGAATACTGCTGCCTTCCCTCACAGAGACAGTAGTAGTTGAATTCACAACCTCTTTCTCAAAGCATTTCCAGGTGACAATCGTACAATCTTTTAGCATCTTTTGTCACGTATATCCCTAAGTATTTGAACCCTTCTGTTACAACCTAGAATAGGATTAACTCCCTTCAAGCAGGTTAACTGGAAACAGTAAAACTTAGCCTAGTGATCCTAAAGGCAGAGAATTGTCCAAGTACATTAAATACAGTAAGGAGTCGAACAATCATGTCACTGAGATTTGTAAAGTTTAGGAGAATGTCACCTGCATAAACAGACAGCATTATCCCACTCTAGACTCCACTGCCTCTCTCTGAACTAAGAATCTCTACGTATACAGCATGTCAGCAGCTCCAGGATCAGGGCAAAGAGTACTGGTGACAAAGGACACATTTGTCTGGAAGAAAAGGTTTTTTGCTGCAAACATGATTCCTTTAGATGATGAAACCAAGCAGGAAGCCAACTGGTGGCTAGATTACCTAGCTGGAATGGCAGATCAATTCTAAATTTATATCCCAATCTACTTTTAATGTCAGATGAAAATGTATCAAGTTGGGAAGCTTAATGCAGCAAATGTTCATACGGTGCAAAAATGGTTCCTGGCAGAGCTCAGTCAGCACATCAATTCTTAGAGATTCCTACAGGCTCCTAAGCAATTCATACTTTCAGAAAACACAAAGACAAGTGTTCAGCCTTATTGTAGTGGCATTATACGCAACCTTTTTGTAGAATAATATATAAACCATTTAGGACGGGAGGAGGAATTAAGATAAAATATATTGGCAGAGCTAACAAGTAGTTTGGGAAAACTTACTCCTACTAAGAATAACAGAGAGTATCCCATAGATTCACAATATGGTATCAGATTGACACTTGCATCACCTTATAGGTTACTTCGACAGACAACTACCTTTGGCAGTAATTCAGATTTATCAGAACCTCTGTGGCCCATTTCACCAGATACCTTTGCCTTCCAACTCAAAACTCAGATATCCACTCTTACACAGTTTGGAACTGATTACCATAGAAGCTTTCCCACAGAATTGATCATGTCTTAAATATGCCTTTACCCTTTTTGTAGTGATGGGCAAATGTCTCTCTTATCAGGTACCAACAAACATCCATTGTACTAATAACTCCATGTTGACATTCTCAGGTCAGGTTTCTGGTCCTTCTGGAACTAGCAATAGAATGTCCTATCCTCTTTCCTTACAAATTTCTTGGAACAAAGACACAATCAGATGGATTCAAGGTCTTGGATGCCAGAGCCTGAAAGGCTTTGCAGCACTCTGATACGTCCCTTGGCTTTTGGTAGAAGTTATCTATTTAACCAACCAATCATGAGCACAAGGCACCAATACACTATACAAATCAGTGTGGGCCACCTGACATCGCTTGTCGTTGATTGCAGGCATACCAATCCCTTTTCAGCTGATGTCACAAAGATTGTTAATTACCTAAGAGTTCTTGCTTCAAGTTGGGAATCATATGGAGAAGTGAACAGAAACCACTCTGCTATCTCCTTCAATCACATCCATTTCAATGGAAAACAATCCGGGGTACATTCTTTAGTATACTGTTTTCTCGGAGGCTTTAGAAAGTCCAAACCTCCAATTCCTAAATACTTAATGATGTGAGGTGCTAACTTCGTTTTACAAATGTTTAAAGCACAGAGTGACAACGATCTGCTTTCTCTCCAAGATGTATCCACCAAACTCACAACTTAGCTACGTCTGTCATGTTTCAAAAGAATTGTCAGATGTTGCAATGGTAGATCTTTCTTACAGACCTTTTTCTGCAAGAGGAGTGTTTTTTAATATTTCGAGATGATCTAAGATTGTATCTACATCTGTTGGCTAGCCTTTATTACCTACTTCTCCAAAATAATGTATTGCTCGTTTTTAAAGGAATATGAATTATGATCTTCTGCCTTATGAATGACTACTTTCCAACTTCTAATTTCTTTTAGGAAACCCCATGACCCACTTGGGTTTAATGAATTATGCATTTGCGGGTACTGAGGCTTTCTTTTCCTGGTGCCATTTTATCAGGGGAGCTATGGCATGGAAAGCTTTCTGGATAAGAGCCAAATTGGAAGACAGCTGCAAGGCAACATATTGGTCGCTTCTTTGACTGTTGTCGATCTGCTTAGAACACGCATAAGAGTCCAAATCAATTCTTGTTGTAAAATGTGATTTTTCCTACTGTGCCCGACAGAAAAGTGCTGATTTTATCAAAGACACTCTGGAGTATTATTGTCCTGCCTTTGTCTCTTTACATTTAAAGGAGTCATATTATCCTGCCTACTCTGTAATGGTATTTATTCACTTCACAATTCCATCTGCAACAATACATTCCACATATTGAGAACCTAGAGGAGTACAATTCCTGGACATTGATTTTTCCATAATCGGCGTTTGGAATACGAATCCAAAATGTTTGGTTTCTTTTTTTACTCGGCTTCAATGTCTATGCATCAAGAAATAGGACTTGCAGACTTCAGTCAGCTAAATTTGTAGTAGTGGGTCTGATCTCAATGGTTACAGTCCTTTGTTTCTTTTGATAGCTCTACTTCCAGGCATACTGGGAATTGTTGGTCTATTTGTTCAGGTTATTTTTTATATTAAAACAAGTGAGAGCATAATAGTAGATTATGTGCCTTTAGCCTTTAAAAATCACAATTTTACGTATTCTGGGAAAATCTTTACTTGTTGTAAAAAGGCCCGAACAAATTCTTTGTGCTCAAAATAAGTTTCAGTCTCTTGCACCGACTTCATCATGTTCTTCTGCAGGGCGACCACACAATTTGCAGGAAGCGCAATGTGGTTTTAATAAAACATCTTTCAGAGGAAACACGTTGGTAACTATCACACACTTGGTCACAAGAACTACAATCACCGAGAGAGAGGTACAAGGCAGAAGCAGAACCTGCAGCAAGAAAGCGAGCAAGAGAGAGACTGCAACTTCAGCAAGAACCACATACCTCTAGATTCTTCAACACAAACAGTAAATTCAGTGGGAGGGTTAAGTGTGAGAAAGACTGGCACAGAATAGAGAATGTAAACTACTCAATAATCCTGAAGGAAAATTAAAATATAATATAACACACAAGAGCCCACTGGAGAGTGTGTCGCAAACCTACACACAATCCCTACAACCAGAGAAATGTGTACACTTGCAAGAATCGTGCTGCATACTTTGGACATATATATAAGATAAAGACAGGACATCCAACTCATGCAACATGCATTAGTTGCCCTAGAGAGGGGGCCCACGAGACAAAAATGCACCCCAAAGACAAGCACAAGACAAGTAGGAGCCCGATGGAGAAGGGAACTTATCTTGTAGGTGGAAACCTCAGAGAGGGGACCCTCCTAAGGATGAGCCTCCTTCGATCAAGAAAACATCCTACACACATAGAATCTCAAATTACCAAGGAGAGAGGGGCCGAAACCACCAGCAGAAACACCAGCGAGAGGGAGGATAATTTGACACAAGTAGGAATCACAGAAAAAAGGTTCTTATGAGACTCGCAAGAACCAAAGTTAATAGATAGGCCGCGGTACATGTAAATAAGACCAGAATAAGTGGCTTGCGAGACAAAGAAATTCTAGAGAGATGGTGAAAGTTTGCGTAAATGGATCCCCAGGCAGCAAGAGGGTCTCCATCCAACAGTAGATTCCTACAGCCTGGTCGCAAAAGAGTGACTGGTGGAGCTGCGGGACAATCAAAGAGGGTAAGACATCAACGGCAACAGAGGCGGGACATGGGACAAACACTTACTCCAGTGAGAGGATCTGCAGCCTGTGCTAAGAAAGCTTTCTATGCTGGTTTTATTCTTTGTAAATTATTATTATTAATGAAATGCAAACCAGCACACCAAAAAGCATCTTGGCACTCGGCAACACAAAGAAATTAACAGGGAGCCTTACAGGCTAGCCATGGGGATGAACAAAACAGATGGGACCTTCAAGTTTTAATAAAGGAGAAAGGTTCTTAATTACTTCATGGATTTAGAGGTTGTCAATCAACAGCAACCTTCCAGTCATGTCACCCTGCTCCAAGGGGCATTAAATAGTAAGTCATAAAGAGAATGTAGAGCCTTGCAAGTTCAGTACTAATCTTTCACAGAGGCAGCGGTCATGTTGATTGGAACATACTTTGTGCATAAGGCATTTGGTATTAAATGTAATGCACTGCCCACCGGTAACCAATGAACAATCTATTTATCTAGCTTGACTAAAATCAAGAGATTTTCTAACTACAAAATGTTTAATTGATTGCAGTTTTTTAGCGAATAGTCAGATAATCCGATCAATTTTCGAGAGCACAGCTGCTGAGATGGCTCTGGCACAGAAGCACTTGGGTGTAATGGAGTATTTCGCATATTTGATGCAGACCGTGAAGCACAAAGCAATAACCTTGTTTATCTGTGGTAGGAAGTCAAGAAAAAGAGAGCTTATGAGACAAACATCCTCTGTGGATACCCCCCTTCTCCCACATGGCCTAGTGGTTTAAGGACAAGAACTCCTTTGCAAAAGAGATTAAAATGAACTAAGGGTGGGCTCTGGGGAAAGGGTTTAGTTGCATGCACTGGCCCACAAAATAGGGTCACCCCTTCTGTATGACGAGGATCAAAGTGACTGTTTTTGTTGGTCTTTGATTTTAGCCCTGGGACACTCAGAGTGCTGCCTTGCGTTATGTGCTGACCCGTTACAGAAAGTCTCAACAGGTGCACAGATAAATATAGGTATTAAAGTGTGCATCTGATTTATTGTTACTCTTGAACTTTAACCTTAATAGTAATTACGTAGACTTTTGGAATTAGTTTTTAGCACAGCTTTAAAACCGGCCCCAATTAACAAAATCGGCCTCCACCCTTCCAGCCTCCCAGGGAAACGCCCGACGCCCGGTACGAACAGTCCGGCCCTGGTCATAACCATTCAGATCATAGCAGCGGTCAGTGCTCATACGTGAAAGGTGCAGTCAAAGGAACCCTCCAGTATATGAAGCTCTGACTCAAAGTGGCTGATCTCCTTTATTAGCTGCATTTCAGCTCCCTATCTACACCACAAGCCGGCTGTACATCCGGTCAATGACTTATCCTTGTCAATCAGGCGTGGAAGACATGTGTTGACTTTTCAGAAGTCATAAAGGTCTATCAGCCCCTGCTGTGCCGAAAAGAGCCATAGAAGAGCTGCGTTCCAGTGCCATGCCTTTACCCCAGGACCTCACACAGTCAAAGGAAAGGACCAAACTGGGACAGAAAACAGGCCCAGGTAGCAAAATAAAAGTGCCCACGTTGGCGAATTAGCTAAAAAGGTGGCCCTTGTTTGCAATTTGGGGAAGTTTTGAACTTGAAACAACACTTTCTTTAAGTGCTTTTCATGGTATGGGAGACTGCAGTGATTTGACCATGCTGCAGGCAATAACTGTTTCAATATCAGGGAAAGCACCCGTTATAAGCAGCCCAGCCGATCTCAAAACAGGACCACCATCAGCCAAAAAAAGAAACATTTATTCTTTCAGACCAGCCCATCGGGCACTGCCTGACTGCCCTGTAGGCAAGTCCGACCCTACAGGCAAATAAAGTTGGGCACGCCCACTTCACATCTCGGAGATTGTTCTTTCATCACAGAACTCCCCCTGAAATCCCCAATTAACTACGGCGTTACTTAGTATGTAGATGAATTGTTTTTGGGTTTTATGAAGAATAAGATTAGTAGTTTATCTTCAAAGTAGGCTGTTCCTGCAAACATACCTGTTTTTGCAAGATGGTATGTAAACTCGTGCGTCGTTAGTAACACAGAAATAAAGCAACAGAGAGGAATGCTCAATATTGAGGTCCTATGGAGAGGGACTTAAATGCCTCTGCTGGAAGGTGAAGGAAAGTGCCAGAGACAGACACCAATCTACAAGTGGCCCAAAGAAGACTATAAGTGAATGTGATGGATCACTGCCATTCAGCCGGTCTCTCTCAGATGCCACCAGGTAAGGGATGCACCAGAAGGATTGCTACAAGGGCCTATCAGAACAATCGGCTGCTATGAAATTGAATTATTATTTGGGGGTGGCTACCCACCTCAATAAATAATCACAACCCTTGTCAGTGTGAACAGTCAAAGTCACTAAATTAACCTGAGCTCAATCACCTGGTAGCTATGCCACAGAGCAGACAGGCTTGACATATGGCAATGTGTAGAGTGCTTATGTAGCATCAAAACAGAAATAAAGTCAAAATGCAAAACACAAAAATCTCAACCTGAATTAGAACAAGAGAGTAAGATTCAATAAACAAAATGACAAAAATCCAATAATGGAAAACCGGAAATACGAACGTTTAAAGTTTTAAGAAGGAATATCACCAAGAAGCATAAAGTGCCAATGATCGTGCATTTTCGTGGTAAACCAGAACCTAGGCACATTTTATTAAGGACTGTGATGGAGCATGAATGAATGATAATCTTATAGAGCGCAAATGTGTCAAGGCACTAGGGATAGAGCAATCGGTTATGAATAATAGAGATGGAGCTTCAGATAGTAAAGTGCGAAGAGCCATATTTTTAAAGATTTACGTAAGGGTAGATGAGACTCTTGGCAAGAGATCGTTAGAGGAAGAGTGTTCCAGAGCTTAGAGGCATCGACGGCAAAGGATCTTCCCCCCTGCCCCCACCTAGCCCTCCTAAACCTGGGAACTACCATCCAATTTTTATTGGCAAAGAGTCTTTCAATCCCTTCAGGACCAGAACCATGAAGAGCCCTACGAATAATACATAGGGCCTTAAACAGATTTCTCCTTCCTAGAGGAAGTCAATGTAATTTGCGAATTGCCACGGAGACCAAGTGGAGTTTAGGAAGATCCATCATGAGTCTTGCTGCTGCATTCTGTACAAGTTGCAGTTTATCGGGATATGAACAAGGGATCCATTCATAGAGAGCATTACAATAATCCAGCCCAGACGAGATCAGGGCAACGGCTACCTGCTTTTGAGAAGAGAGAAAGACATGGACAAATCTTCCTCAAAATCCTGCTGACCCAGAAACAGGTCGAAACAGTTCTATTGACCCGGGGATCAAAAGAAAGTGAACTGTTGGCTAGAACACCCAGATTAATTGCTGATACAGCAGGACAGGAGCAAGGTCCAAGTAATTCAGTCCACCAGGAGTGTGACCGTATAGATTGTTGTCTGTCAAAAACCAGGACCTCAATTTTATCCCCATTGAGTCGTAAATAGTTGTTTATCATCCATTCGGCCACGGCTCGCATAAAGCTGCTAAAATTTGCTGCAGATGCTTCAATGCTGTTTGTCATAGATACAATTATTTGTGTGTCATCAGCATAAAACAGTGCCTCGAGCCTGAAAGATATGATTACCTTGGCCAACAGAGAGGCATAAATGTTAAATAAAGTGGGACTCAATGAGGAACCTTGTGGAACTCCACAGAAGGTGGAAATGGAGTCAGAATTAAATTGGTTCATCTTTATTTTTTGTGACCTATCTGAAAGAAATGAGGACAAAAGCTCCAGAGCGGAGCCTGATGATACCTCAATTTCTTGAAGACAGTTAATCAGCCTTGTTGGCGAGATGGGATCAAAAGCCACAGATGGGTCCAAAATTATTAACAGAGAAGTATGCCCAGCATCTACTTGGGTATGTATGTTGTTTACTGCAGATGTTAGGACCACCTCAGAGCTGTGGCCACTCCTGAAGACATATTGGGAGCCATCAAGCAGGCAATATAGTTCCAGGTAGGTGCTTAGTTGGGTATTTAGGTGCTTCTCCAGAATTTTGGCAGGGACTGGTCGTAGCGAAATGGGCCGATGTTAATGTTAATGAGATTTATTGAACGCGCGAATACCCGGGGGTGTCTTGACGATAATTTTTAGATTCCAAAGGGTCCAGGTTGGTTTTATTTAGTAAAGGCTTAACCACCGCTGTTGTCTAGTTAAGAGGAAAAAGCCCTGATGAGATGGCCAGATTCGGTGTGGACGTTTCAGTTTTCAGCAACAAGATAGTGGATAAACAAGAATTGTTTTGGCATCCCATCTCCCCTGCTCCCCTGCTTTCAGATGTGTCCTCTGTGTTATATGTGAAGCCTAGAAACAAAATCTAAGAGAACAAAAGTAGGGTTTACAGCAACAAGACAGTGGATACACAAGAGTTGTTATGGCATTGGTTTCCTAGCTTCAAAGTGCTCCTGCAGTGTTATACATAAAACACAAAAGACCTGTCAAGCAAGATTTGACAAACAAGAAAGTGACACTGTAATGTCAAAAGGAATGAACACAGCCCTTCCCTGCATATTCTGTCAGGCTTAGAGGAGCCATCTCTGCCCATTCTGGTCAGCCTATTGTATGCCCCTGACACAGTGGCGGCCAGCACAGCTCTCAGTGGCAGGGCGGGCGTGGGGGGTAAGTTTGGGGGGGAGCACAGGTCACAATAAAAAAAAAAAAAACACTTACCTTCCCACCAGGCCCCGCTTGTCTGCTCCTGCCCCTGACCAATCACAACGCTGCATCGGCATATTTAACACAAAGCTGTAATGCAGCCTGCATGGAGAACAGGGAAAGTGCGCATGACTGGCTTGGGAGGCCCAAGTAAGTCGACCAAACACTCACTGCACATTTAGGAGGGTTGTACCCTCCTCCCCTGCTCTTCAGCCCCGGCCCCTCACACAAGCTGTCATAGCAAGGACAAAATAAAACGATAATATTACGTTATTATCATTGTATTTTTTCCTTTCTTTTCCTTCTTGAATGCAGTGGGGCGACGCTTCTGCCCTGAGAGGCACTTCACAACTTTTTTTACACCTACTCCAATGCAATTTACTGGCTGGAAGAAGTGGAAGAACAATTGGAAATTTAGGCATCTAGAACTGCAGGCAGGGAAAAGGTAACTTTCTTAAAGTTACTCTTCCTTAATATTTATTAGTAATTGAATTAGATTTTAATAACTATCAAAAACAGTTGTTTAATATTATTTCTACGTAGTCCCAATACGGAGATATGGTATTAGGATTGCAATGTGTACTCTGGTTTTGTACATAGGACTTCTAGGCCTGCCACACTGAAAAATAGATTGTGGGTGTTAGTCACTGTAAGGACATATTAACATTAAAGTTCAACATGTCCAACATTTTAATACCATGTTTCCTGCCTTGTAGATTGCGGTAATGTATTAAGTAAAAGGGAGGTTTGACATTTTTATTTTCAAAGGGTTTATTTTGACAGGTTGAATTGCAGTTTTTACACTGCTACGGTCAGGCTACACTGGTGAATGTCAAATCCTCACTGCAAAAAGTCAGACCAGGCACTTTGGTTGAGCTCTTTTCAAGCACAGAGCAACGTTCCGTGACACCCTCTACCTCCACTACAGATACAGACTTTTATTTTAAACTTGGAAAGCTCCATTATTTACTTTTTCAGAACTCGCACCGCCCTGCCGGGGCCACCCCGCCGTTTTTTTTCCCTAGCTGCCCAGCAAATGCAAGGGGTGAGGGTGAGTGGGTTCTCATGTCGAGAGCAGGCACCCTGCCCCTCGCTGCTCCACCCCCCAGCTCTACTCCTCCTCAGAGTGCTCACCTTATCTCGCTGATGGGTTTTGCACATAATCCCCACTAAGCCATAGATTGCCCGACGGAGGTAGGCGCAGATTTTTGTTCTGTTATTTACGGGACTCCTGTTGTGTACACTAAACCCTTACCTCCTCTGCAAAAGGGGCGGGTTATGCAGCGAGCACGCCATTGGCTGGTCCCACCTGCCACTGCAGCATCCATCATACACCGGCCTAGCAGCTTTACGTGAAGATGAACACTCACGTAGCCAGGGTATTTGAGAGAAAGAGCGAGGCATGGTGCAATCTCGCCCCTCCCCCACTTCTACAACACTGCCCTGCCAAGCGGGCCGAGGCCCCCCGGGCCTCCTGTTGAGCAACTCAGAAATAAAGTGCCTTTCACGTGCCTCCTTGTCCCCGATAAAACGCAGCGCCAGCACAACCCGTGCCCTCTAGAAGCAGTCTGCAAGACCTCAACCGTGGAGCAGAACCCAAGGAAAGCAACAGATAGGGAGAATTAATATTCTTTCTTGGCGGTAAATGTGCTGACACACTCCAGGCCAATCCTAGACGGGGCTTACAACAAAAGCAATGCAATGTTGTAATCTAGGAATGAAAAATATACAACAGAACCCTCTTAGCGTTCACAGACACAAAGAAAAAACTCGCACACTTCAATTTACTGGAACACAAATCGCTCTAAGATTTCCGTGGGGTGGGGGAAATGGGGCTGAGAATCAGTGCAAAGAACAGGGAAAAACGAGCGCATTGCAACTGCTGTCACGTGCGACCACCAGCCTCATCAGGTGTTTTTTTTCTTCAAATAACTGCATCCTGGAAGCTGTTTCCCCCCCCAAATCCAGCATTTTAAGTATTGTCCTCCGTCCCTCCCTCCCCCCCCCCCCCCCAAGTCACAAGTTGACAGGAGCACATAAAGGAAAAATAAACACATCTATGGGGAAAAAACATGAAAGTAGGTATGTGGCACAGACACAGAGAAATCCTGTATCCGCAGTTGAGAACAGTAACAGTAAAGTTACTAATTACGCACAGAAAGTGTCCTCGTAGCAGGACAATGCCCTTAAGCAACTCTTTGACTCTGGCACCACATAAAAAGAGTGAAACAAAACTCCACCACCACCAGGCAATACAGGACTAAATAAACAAAAATGCTACAAATTTGCCAACCACAGCAGTATCACCTGCAAGAGCCACGTGTAGGAAGAGGCGTCTCGAAGGAACCTTCCTGGGGCTTAGAGAAGTTTGGCTTAGCCAATAGGGCCTAAGAGAACGAAGGGTTAGTGGGTCTCCGAAGAGGAAAACTAGTCCTACTTGGCGACACAGCTCATGCTATACAAGGTGTACTGGAAGAGGCAGCTCGCCTCATGGGAGACACTGCGGGGCAGCGTCGGATTGGTAACGTGGGCATTCGGGCAATGCCCAAGGGGCCGATGTCCGAGTTGCTGCTGTGGGCTGATCTTTTCAGCAGTCTGGGGGCCGATTTGGGAGCTGTCTCTAATGTTCAAACAGCCAGCGGCCCAGTGGGTGTCTGAGTGGCCTTTCTATAGGCAGATGGGCGCTCACGGGCAGAGGTATTTATTCATTTATTTATGCGATTTTATATAGCGCGAACTTTACCCGAAGGTGTCAGAGCGCTTTACATAGGACCCAGTTTCAAACATAAGGACTGACGGTACAAAAAGAATTTGCAAATTTTTGACTTACATAAGAACCAGTTGAAAACATACGGATTTAGGATTACATGCGTTATAAAAAGGTACAAACAGAAAAAAATTGCAAATGTACAAGAGATAAAGTCACACAAGGAGGAGATACAAATCGATAAACTCTAGGCATATACTAGTGAAATCACTATCTACTTAGGGAGGGGATACACATGGATATACTCTAAGAGTCACATAGGAATGGTAGAGAGCAGAGCGGACTCCTGCATAAACTAGTGATTAGAGTTATCTCTATATACATAGGGAAGGGGTAAGACTGGATATACTCTAAGAGTCACATAGGAATGGAAGAGAGCACAACGGTCTACTGCATATACTAGTGATTAGAGTTATCTCTATATACATAGGGAGGGATACACCTGGATATACTCTAAGAGTCACCTAGCAATGGAAGAGAACACAACTGTCTACTGCATATACTAGTGATTAGAGTTATCTCTATATACATAGGGAGGGGATACACATGGATATACTCTAAGAGTCACATAGAAATGGAAGAGAGCACAACGGTCTACTGCATATACTAGTGATTAGAGTTATCTCTATATACATAGGGAGGGGATATGACTGGATATACATTCACAGCACCAAGGGAGGGACAGAGAAGGGCAGGAAAGTGAGACAAACCAGAGAGGGAAGCAGATAGTAACACTCCCTTTGTCACGCTGGCCGGTCCATTAACGTGTGCACATACTGAGCGAGGGGCAGGGGGCCTGAGGAGAAGTGGCCTCACTTGTTTCCGGGTGTGTTTCAGCAGAGTAAACTAACGTGTGCATTATTTTTTTACCCCCGCTTTTTTTTAAATAAGATTACGCCGATGCAGTCATTTGGGGAAAGGCATTATGCAAATGTTGGGCCGATTTTTTTTTTTGCGTGCCCGGGCCGATTTTCAATCCCAATCCAACCCTGCTGCGGGGTCAGTACACTGCCTACTGAGAGGCACTGCCCATGAGATGTAAGGGCTCGTAGGAGGCAGAGAAAATCGAAAAAACTGGGAGAAAGAACTAGCACAATGTAAGATCTCCATGGAGACACTGCGATAGCAAAATAAAAGACCTTCTGGAAGACCCAGCTAGTGCAATACAAGGTCTGGTGGGAGGCACCGCTAGTTTAACACGAGGCCCACCGAGACATACCTAGAGCAATGCACTGGGAGACATTTACAGTAACGCAAGGCCTACCGCGAAACAAAGATAAGGCAACAAAGGGCCTACTGCAAGGCACAGCTAGTGCAATACACGGTACCGTGGGAGGCACCGCTAGTTTAACACGAGGCCCCCTGGGAGACAGAGCTAGAGCAATGCGTCTGGGAGATATTTACAGTAACGCAAGGCCTACTGCGAAACACAGATAAGGCAACACAAGGCCTACTGGAAGACACAGCTAGTGCAGTACCCCAGGAGACAAAACTAGAGCAATACAAAGCCTGTAGTCAGACAACACTAAAACAATATGCTGAGAGAGAGCTATTGTAAACAAAACCTACAGGGAGACAAGTGCAATACAAAGGGCCTTATTCTGACATCTGGCGGTCGGATTGTCGCCCGCTATCACGGCGGTCAGGAGACTGCCCAACAAGCAGGTGGACGTGACTGCCCAATTACGATAGGCAAGTGTTTTTTTACACAGGGTCTTGTGCTGCAGCCCAGGATAAGTGCAAAAACAACAATTGATGGACAGAATGCAGAACAATGTCATACATTCACCCCAGTACAGAGATCTGGGCCTAAATCAATCGTTTTTTTGCACTCCACACCACCCCAGGTCAGACATGGCCATATGCAAATCAGCCTTGACCCTGTGCCTCATGGCAACAGTCCAGCCCGAACTGCCAAGCCATGTCTTTCCTGGACCATAATCAAGCATCCAAGGACCGGTTTCTGGCTATCAGCCGTCATCATCTTGGATAACTTGACTCCAGTGGTGTGGAGATCATGGGACTCACGTCTGAGCATACCCATCCCACTCGGGGTGACAAATGCAAAAACAACAATTGATGGACAGAATGCAGAACAATGTCATACATTCACCCCAGTACAGAGATCTGGGCCTAAATCCATCGTTTTTTTGCACTCCACACCACCTCAGGTCAGACATGGCCATATGCAAATCAGCCTTGACCCTGTGCCTCATGGGAACAGGCCAGCCCGAACTGCCAAGCCATGTCTTTCCTGGACCGGAATCAAGCATCCAAGGACCGGTTTCTGGCTATCAGCCGTCATCAGTCTGGATAGCTTGACTCCAGTGGTGTGGAGAGCATGTTCTGCATTCTGTCCATCAATTGTTGTTTTTGCATTTGTCACCCCGAGTCGGATGGGTATGCTCAGACGTGAGTCCCATGCTCTCCACACCACTGGAGTCAAGCTATCCAGGCTGATGACGGCTGATAGCCAGAAACCAGTCCTTGGATGCTTGATTCCGGTCCAGGAAAGACAAGGCTTCGCAGTTCGGGCTGGACTGTTCCCATGAGGCACAGGGTCATGGCTGATTTGCATATGGCCATGTCTGACCTGGGGTGGTGTAGAGTGCAAAAAAACGATGGATTTAGGCCCAGATCTCTGTACTGGGGTGAATGTATGACATTGTTCTGCGTTCTGCATTCTGTCCATCAATTGTTGTTTTTGCATTTGTCACCCCGAGTGGGATGGGTATGCTCAGACGTGAGTCCCATGCTCTCCACACCACTGGAGTCAAGCTATCCAGGCTGATGACGGCTGATAGCCAGAAACCGGTCCTTGGATGCTTGATTCCGGTCCATGAAAGACATGGCTTGGCAGTTCGGGCTGGACTGTTCCCATGAGGCACAGGGTCAAGGCTGATTTGCATATGGCCATGTCTGACCTGGGGTGGTGTGGAGTACAAAAAAACGATGGATTTAGGCCCAGATCTCTGTACTGGGGTGAATGTATGACATTGTTCTGCATTCTGTCCATCAATTGTTGTTTTTGCATTTGTCACCCCGAGTTGGATGGTATGCTCAGGCGTAGTCAAGCTATCCAGGCTGATGATGGCTGATAGCCAGAAACCGGTCCTTGGATGCTTGATTCCAGTCCAGGAAAGACATGGCTTGGCAGTTCGGGCTGGACTGTTCCCATGAGGCACAGGGTCAAGGCTGATTTGCATATGGCCATGTCTGACCTGGGGTGGTGTGGAGTGCAAAAAAACTATCGATTTAGGCCCAGATCTCTGTACTGGGGTGTATGTAGGACATTGTTCTGCATTCTGTCCATCAATTGTTGTTTTTGCAGCAGCCCAGGATAAGGGCCTCAGCTCAAGCCGCAGTGTAAAAAAGCACTTTGTGCACATCCAAGCGCTACGCCATGCACAATTTGGTGGATGATACATGGATGTGTGTGGGGGCACTACAGGTGCCCCCAGGGCCACTTTACAGTGGCCCATGAGGGAAGGGTGCCCTGTTTGGGCCCCCCAAAGTCCCTTTCCAACAGCTTTTCCATGGCGGTTGGACCGTCATGGAATGGCGGTCGGAAAGGGACATCGTAATCCCGACGGCAGTGCCTGCCTGGCACTATTGCCATTCAAGGGATACGATTCCAAACGCAGCCCTGACAGGACCGTACATCCTGTCGGAGGCGGCGGTCCTTCCCCCAATGGTTTTGGTCTGAACGCTTGCCTCATATTGCAACGGTCGGACTGAACGGCTGGTTGTCTGTAGGACCACCACAGATGGCCTGTCGGTGGCGGTCCCACCAACATCATAATCAATCAGACCCAAAGTCCCCGGGGAGATGGAGCTAGAACAATGCATAGAGACAGAGCTATATAAATACAAGTCCTAGTGGAGGATACCACCCTTGTACACTGAAGACCTCAAGAGAAAGACAGCTACAGCAATGCAAGGCCTTCTGGGAGGCACAGATACAACAATACAAGGCCTATCAAGAGACACAGCTAGCACAGTGTAACTAAACAGAGAGCGAGTACATCCGTGGGGTTAAAGCTAAAGGAACCCTGACCTCCTGAGATACAGAGCTTGTGCAATACAAGGCCTTGTGCAATATGAGGCTACCTGGGAGACCCACTAAAGCAATACAAGGCCTGCTGGAGACATAGCTAGGGCTATGCAATGCCCCCCGAGAGACACAAAGAGAAGATGTACTGGTAGACACAGCTAGTGCAACACAAGGTGTGCTGGGAGACATAGCTTGAGCAACAGACTACTCACTCACCTAGTGCAAAACAAGGGCTACTGGGACACACAGCTAGTGTACAGCAAGAGCTACTCGGAGACACAGCGAGTGCTGGGCAAGGGCAACTGGGATACACAGCTAGTGCTGGGCAAGGGCAACTGGGATACACAGCTAGTGCTGGGCAAGGGCAACTGGGATACACAGCTAGTGTACAGCAAGGGCTACTGGGACACACAGCTGGTGCTGGGCAAGGCACAACTGGGATACACAGCTAGTGCAACACAAGGGCAACTGGGATACACAGCTAGTGCTGGGCAAGGGCAACTGAGATGCACAGCTAGTGTACTACAAGGGCTTCTGGGACACACAGCTAGTGTACAGCAAGGGCTACTGGGACACACCGCCAGTGTTGGGCAAGGCGCAACTCGGATACACAGCTAGTGCAACACAAGGGCAACTGTGATACACAGCTAGTGCTGGGCAAGGGCAACTGTGATACACAGCTAGTGTACACCAAGGGCTACTGGGGACACACAGCCAGTGAAGGGAAGGACTACTTGGATACACAACTAGTGCTGGGCAAGGCTAACTGGGATACACAGCTAGTGCTGGGCAAGGGCATCGGGGATACACAGCTAGTGCAAAACAAGGGCTACTGGGACACACATCTAGTGTGCCGCAAGGGCTACTGGGACACACAGCTAGTGTACAGCAAGGGCTACTGGGATACACAGCTAGTGCTGGGCAAGGCACAACTGGGATACACAGCTAGTGCAACACAAGGGCAACTGGGACACACAGCTAGTGCTGGGCAAGGGCAACTGGGATAAACAACTAGTGCTGGGCAAGGCACAACTGGGCTACACAGCTAGTGCAAAACAAGGGCAACTGTGATACACAGCTAGTGCAACACAAGGGCAACTGTGATACACAACTAGTGCTGGGCAAGGGCAACTGTGATACACAGCTAGTGTACAGCAAGGGCAACGGGGATACACAGCGAGTGCTGGGCAAGGGCAACTGTGATACACAGCTAGTGTACAGCAAGGGCTACTGGGGACACACAGCCAGTGAAGGGAAGGACTACTTGGATGCACAGCTAGTGCTGGGTAGGGGCAACTGGGATACACTGCTTGCGTTGGGCAAGGGCAACTGTGATATACAGCTAGTGCTGGGCAAGGGCAGCGGGGATACACAGCGAGTGCTGGGCAAGGGCAACTGTGATATACAGCTAGTGCAAAACAACGGCTACTGGGACACACAGCTAGTGTACAGCAAGGCTACTGGGACACACAGCTAGTGCAGTGCAAGTGCTACTGGGACACACAGCTAGTGTACAGCAAGGGCTACTGGGACACACAGCTAGTGCAGTGCAAGGGCTACTGGGACACACAGCTAGTGTACAGCAAGGGTTACTGGGGGGACACAGCCAGTGAAGGGAAGGACTACTTGGATACACAGCTAGTGCTGGGCAAGGGCAACGGGGATACACAGCGTGTGCTGGGCCAGGGCAACTGTGATACGCAGCTAGTGTACAGCAAGGGCTACTGGGACACACAGCTAGTGCTGGGCAAGGGCTACTGGGAAACACAGCTTGTGCTGGGCAAGAGCAACGGGGATACACAGCGAGTGCTGGGCAAGGGCAACTGGGATACACAGCGAGTGCTGGGCAAGAGCAACGGGGATACACAGCGAGTGCTGGGCAAGGGCAACTGGGACACACAGCTTGTGCTGGGCAAGAGCAACGGGGATACACAGCGAGTGCTGGGCAAGGGCTACTGGGATACACAGCTAGTGTACAGCAAGGGCTACTGGGATACACAGCTAGTGCTGGGCAAAGCACAACTAGGATACACAGCTAGTGCAACACAAGGGCAACTGGGACACACAGCTAGTGCTGGGCAAGGGCAACTGGGATAAACAACTAGTGCTGGGCAAGGCACAACTGGGCTACACAGCTAGTGCAACACAAGGGCAACTGTGATACACAGCTAGTGCAACACAAGGGCAACTGTGATACACAACTAGTGCTGGGCAAGGGCAACTGTGATACACAGCTAGTGTACAGCAAGGGCAACGGGGATACACAGCGAGTGCTGGGCAAGGGCAACTGTGATACACAGCTAGTGTACAGCAAGGGCTACTGGGGACACACAGCCAGTGAAGGGAAGGACTACTTGGATGCACAGCTAGTGCTGGGTAGGGGCAACTGGGATACACTGCTTGCGTTGGGCAAGGGCAACTGTGATATACAGCTAGTGCTGGGCAAGGGCAACGGGGATACACAGCGAGTGCTGGGCAAGGGCAACTGTGATACACAGCTAGTGTACAGCAAGGGCTACTGGGACACACAGCTAGTGCAGTGCAAGGGCTACTGGGACACACAGCTGGTGCTGGGCAAGGGCTACTGGGACACACACCTGGTGCTGGGCAAGGGCAACTGGGATACACAGCCAGTGCTGGGCAAGGGCAACTGGGACACACAGCTAGTGCTGGCCAAGGGCAACTGGGACACACAGCTAGTGCTGGGCACAGGGCAACTGAGATACACAGCTAGTGTACAGCAAGGGCAACTGGGACACACAGCTAGTGCTAGGCAAGAGCAACTGGGATACATAGCTTGTGCTGGGCAAGAGCTACTGGGACACACAGCTAGTGTACAGCAAGGGTTACTGGGGGGACACAGCCAGTGAAGGGAAGGACTACTTGGATACACAGCTAGTGCTGGGCAAGGGCAACGGAGATACACAGCGTGTGCTGGGCCAGGGCAACTGTGATACGCAGCTAGTGTACAGCAAGGGCTACTGGGACACACAGCTAGTGCTGGGCAAGGGCTACTGGGACACACAGCTAGTGCAGTGCAAGGGCTACTGGGACACACAGCTGGTGCTGGGCAAGGGCTACTGGGACACACACCTGGTGCTGGGCAAGAGCAACGGGGATACACAGCTAGTGCTGGGCAAGAGCAACGGGGATACACAGCGAGTGCTGGGCAAGGGCAACTGGGACACACAGCTTGTGCTGGGCAAGAGCAACGAGGATACACAGCGAGTGCTGGGCAAGGGCTACTGGGACACACAGCTTGTGCTGGGCAAGAGCAACGGGGATACACAGCGAGTGCTGGGCAAGGGCAACTGTGATATACAGCTAGTGCAAAACAACGGCTACTGGGACACACAGCTAGTGTACAGCAAGGCTACTGGGACACACAGCTAGTGCAGTGCAAGTGCTACTGGGACACATAGCTAGTGTACAGCAAGGGCTACTGGGACACACAGCTAGTGCAGTGTAAGGGCTACTGGGACACACAGCCAGTGTACAGCAAGGGCTACTGGGGACACACAGCCAGTGAAGGGAAGGACTACTTGGATACACAGCTAGTGCAACTCAAGAGCATCTGTGATATACAGCTAGTGCAAAACGAGGGCTACTGGGACACACAGCTAGTGTACAGCAAGGCTACTGGGATACACAGCTGGGGCTTGGCAAGGGCAACTGGGGCACACAGTGTAACAGAAGGGCTACTGGAAGACAGTTACTGAAACACAGGGTCAACTGGGGCGATGCAGCTACGATGATATTCAGTGTCGTGGAAAAGACGGGGAGCAGAAAACAAGGACTACATAAAGGCAGGGTTAGAACACTAAAGCAGTTAGATTGCTCCAGGCAACCTGCACAAGGTTTCACACTTAAAGAATAGACCATATTGGTCCTAAACGATAACCCCAGACAAATGTTCAGAATAAGTACTGAAATGAAATGAAAAAATGAAATGAAAAAAAGAACTTAATTAAGCGCACTGCGGCCAAGCGGCTTCCTGGCGCTGGGGACTTGGCCAGACTCAACGAGGGGATCCAGGGAGCTAGCAGGGGAATGCCTGGGAGAGCAGGAATGTTTTGAGAGCTTTACGGAAATGGGTATAAATGGGAATGGAACGAATGAAAAGAGGAAGACTATTCCAGAACCGGGGGGCCAGAACCGAAAATCGGGTGCCCCCCGTTCTGGATTTACGGAAGCGGGGGACATGCAAAAGGGAAAGAGAGGAGGAGCGGAGAGTGCGGCTAGGGGCGTGAGGAGTGATGAGAGATCTGATAAAGAGGGGAGCTGAGTGGGTGTGAGCCCGAAAAGCCAGACAGGCCAATTTGAAAAAAGATCTAAGGTGCACAGGGAGTCAATGAAGGGACTTGAGTGCAGGGGTAATGTGGGAAGATTTGGGAAGACGAAGAATGAGGCGGGCTGCCTGATTTTGGATGGCCTGAAGACGGCGGGTTTCATAAGCGGGTATACCCACGTACAGGCCGTTCCCATAGTCAAGGCGGGAAGTGATAAGAGCCATGACTATGGATTTGAGGGCGTACTCAGAGAAATACCGGGAAATCTTCCGAATGAGGCGAAGGGACAGAAAACAAGAGGACACAACGGAGCTGATTTGGGCATGCATAGACAGGTCATGGCTGACCTTGATGCCCAGGGTCCGAACAGAGGAAACCGGTGAGGGGGGGAACCAAAGGAAGGGGGCCAGTGAACCGTGGACCAAGGATTTAAGGGACCACCCGTGAGGACAAGCTCCGTCTTGTCCGGATTGAGCTTTAAGTGGTTGATGCTCATCCATTCAGAAATAAAGACTAAGGTAGAGCAAAACTTAGGGAGAGAGTCAGAGGGGAAAGAGAGATCAAAGACGAGCTGGAGGTCATCCGCGTAGTTGTACACAGAGACCCCCAGCTCGAGAAGAGAAATGATAGGAGGGTAAATATAAAGATTGAAAAGAAGAGGGGAGAGGGAAGAACCTTGGGGGACTCCACAGGTAACCAAGCGAGGAGGAGCGGAGAAACCTGAGAGGTGAACCGCTTGGGACCTGCCCTGAAGAAAGGACGCAAGCCAAGAAAAGGCTGCGCCCCGAATGCCCGCTGCGCTGACACGGTTGAGAAGGATGGAATGATCGACCGTGTCAAACGCAGCGGACAAATCGAGGAGGACCAGGGCTTGGGGAAGATTGATGTCAGCTTTCCCCTTGAGTTCGTCCAGGACCACGATGACCACTGTCTCCGTGGAATGGCCTGGGCGGAAACCTGCCTGATGGGAGGCCAAGAGGTGGTTCTCCTCGATATAGGTGGACAGACAGGATGTAACATAGCTTTCAAGGATCTTACCCAGATAAGGGAGAAGAGAGATAGGCCTAAAATTAGAAAGAAGAGAGGGGTCTAGACCAGGTTTTTTAAGAATAGGAAAAACTATGGCGGATTTGAAGGAGGAAGGAACAGAACCCAGAGCCAATGAAGCGTTAAGAAGGGCAAGAGGAGGGGCAGGACAGCTGGTGAAAAGAGTTTTGAGGATCCGTGCAGGAGCACAGTCCGCCGGGGAACCAGACTTGACTTTTGTAAGCAGATTAAGGAAACGGTCCATGGAAATGGGTGGAAAATGATCCAGAGAGGAGGAGGGCAGAGGGAGGGAGCAGGAGGCACCAGATTGATGCACCATAGGAATATTGGCCTTTATGTTGGCGATCTTATCAATAAAATAATCATTAAGTGAAGAGCAGAGGATCTGAGATGGGACAAGACTAGTGCTAGTGCGGTCAGAAGTAGCAAGGTTATGGACCAGGGAGAAAATTTCTCGAGGTTTATTAGCAGAAAGGGCAACTCTCTCGGTGAAGTATTTAGTTTTGGCCGCAAGGATCGCTCTTTTGTAGTCGTTAAGGAGGAGTCTGTATTTAGCGCGAAGAATGGGACAGTAGTTCCGTCTCCAGTGGCGTTCCGACCGCCTGAGATCGAGTTTGAGGTCTTTGAGCTCACTGGTGAACCATTTCTGCGCGTCATAGGGACGGACGGATTTGACCTTCTTGAGCGGGGCGACCTGATCGCAGGAGGAACAGAGCCAGGTACTAATGGCGTCTGCCTGCGAATCCAAAGAGAGGTCAGTAAAATCAGGAGCTGAAGAGGCCAGGGAGAGCGAAAGAGAGTTAAGGTCAGTTTGGTTCCAACTGCGAGCCAGAATATTTTTGGGTAGAGGCAGCTTGTCGGCCGAGGCCGAGAAAATGGAAAATGAAATAATGGAATGATCAGACCAAATGCAAGGGAGTATAGAGGGGGATGAAACATCACGGCGCAATGACCAGATTTGGTCCAGGATGTGACCCTGGACATGGGTGGGGGCCAAGATATGGGACGAGAAGTTCAAACACTGAAGGGTAGCAGAAAAGTCCTTAGAAGACAGGTCTTCCCTGGGGTCACCTGGCCAGAAGTTAAAATCGCCAAGCAGGATAACCAAAGAGTTATTGACCACCAGTGTGGCCAAAAGATCCTGTAGAGCAGCTACAAATAAAGGCATGGCTTGAGGGGGACGGTACATAAGGACAACGGTGAGAAGTACGGAAAGATTAAGAGATCGGGCCACCAAGTAGTCCACGTAAGGTATGGGGGGGTGAGCAAGGAGTTGAAATTTCAAAGTGGAGCGAATAATCATCGCCACACCCCCCCAAGCCTTTTCAACCGGGCGAATGCTCGGAGGGCATAATAGGTGTCGGGGAGGATGGCCAGGAGATCCGGGAGGGAATCAGTGGAGAACCAGGTTTCGGTAAGAAATAAATAGTCTGGGGAGTCTGTGTTCAAAAGATTAAAGAGTTCCGTCTGATGCTTGACTGCAGAGCAGGTATTAAGCAAATAAGCAGAAGCTGCCAGAGGGACAGGTGAAGAGCGAGTGGCGGGAGAAGGATCAGAAGAGGGAGAGAAGGAACTATGGGTAAGAGAAAGTGGACAGGGAGGGTGGGGGGCAAGAATACCAAGAGAATCAAGACGATGCAATAGAGAAGGGGAAGGAAGAAAGGCGGCAGGATGTGCAGAGAGTTGGGCTGAAGAGTAAACCAGAGAATGGACAGAGTCTGTGGCCCCTGGTCCCGGCCCGTCACGGACGGGCGCAGACGGGCTTGCCTTAGGCGCGCCCGCTGCGCCCGTCCGCTGCGCGTACGTGGAAAGCACATGTTTTTGTAGAGATGTTCAGGGCGTGGCCTCGTACAGGTGGGCGTGGCCTGAGGTAAGGCTCGCTGATGGCGGCAAGTGGGGAGAGCCTGTCCCGCGGCAGCGTTAACCTCGGCTGCGCGGGGGTCAGGGAAGCGAACAAAAGCCCCAGAAACAAGGGAGGAATGGGCAGAAGTTAAAAGCAAACAAGTTATCACAATTTTTTAAAAGATCGATTTTTAAGTTTTAAGCTGTGCTCCCGGCTGTGCCTCAGGAGTGTCTAGTTCAAGGGCCGAGCTCGTAGTCAGCTCAGGTTAAGTAGGCGGGTGGGCGTGGCCTCGTACAAGTGGGCGTGGCCTGAGGTGAGGCTCGCTGATGGCGGCAAGTGGGGAGAGCCTGTCCCGCGGCAGCGTTAACCTCGCCTGCGCGGGGGTCAGGGAAGCGAACAAAAGCCCCAGAAACAAGGTAGGAAAGGGCAGAAGTTAAAAGCAAACAAGTTATCACAATTTTTTAAAAGATCGATTTTTAAGTTTTAAGCTGTGCTCCCGGCTGTGCCTCAGGAGTGTCTAGTTCAAGGGCCGAGCTCGTAGTCAGCTCAGGGTAAGTAGGTGGGTGGGCGTGGCCTCGTACAGGTGGGCGTGGCCTGAGGTGAGGCTCGCTGATGGCGGCAAGTGGGGAGAGCCTGTCCCGCGGCAGCATTAATCTCGGCTGCGCGGGGGTCAGGGAAGCGAACAAAAGCCCCAGAAACAAGGTAGGAATGGGCAGAAGTTAAAAGCAAACAAGTTATCACCATTTTTTAAAAGATCGATTTTTAAGTTTCAAGCTGTGCTCCCGGCTGTGCCTCAGGAGTGTCTAGTTCAAGGGCCGAGCTCGTAGTCAGCTCAGGTTAAGTAGGCGGGTGGGCGTGGCCTCGTACAGGTGGACGTGGCCTGAGGTGAGGCTCGCTGATGGCGGCAAGTGGGGAGAGCCTGTCCCGCGGCAGCGTTAACCTCGGCTGCGCGGGGGTCAGGGAAGCGAACAAAAGCCCCAGAAACAAGGTAGGAATGGGCAGAAGTTAAAAGCAAACAAGTTATCACAATTTTTTAAAAGATCGATTTTTAAGTTTTAAGCTGTGCTCCCGGCTGTGCCTCAGGAGTGTCTAGTTCAAGGGCCGAGCTCGTAGTCAGCTCAGGTTAAGTAGGCGGGTGGGCGTGGCCTCGTACAGGTGGGCGTGGCCTGAGGTGAGGCTCGCTGATGGCGGCAAGTGGGGAGAGCCTGTCCCGCGGCAGCGTTAACCTCGGCTGCGCGGGGGTCAGGGAAGCGAACATAAGCCCCAGAAACAAGGTAGGGTACTCAATAGAGACTGAGGCAGTCCGGAATAGATCAGGCCAAAAAACAAACAAAAAGTAGAGGCAGCGAGGCCATGTCTCCTGTCATGAACAACAAGGACATTTTGCTGACATACTTTCCTTCCACGTGCTGCAAGGAGAGCAGAATAAGCACAACTCAGGCTACATCCTTAGGGCTGACCAACAGCTGAGAGGGCCGCAAGCATGAAAGAGACATGACAAAGAAGAAAACAAATAGAAGAGCATTTGAAACAACCAAGAAAAGACATTCAAATTATATTATTTCAGTATCAATGTAGGTACTTTATCTATAGGATTTTGGTAATAACCATTTGACTTCAAGTCTTGTATTGTTTGCAGCACCTTCCTGAAAGAGAAGAGTGGAGAAAAGGTGGCACTGAGCAAGAATGTAATACACAGAACTATCGTCTGACCCTACTTCCCGTAGTTTTCAACAAGAAGGCACACTTCGGAAGAGGTGTGCGGCAGAGGTGGTCATTCTGTTGCTGAGATAAGAGCAGTGATGGATCAATCAGACTTCTGAAGTCAAGGCGTAGGGTTGTGGACCGGATACGGTCCCAGAGACATGGCACTGGTCGGTTCTAGACTTTCTGAACGCTCTTCAGCTAGTGTCATGTGAAAAAAGTCCCTGCAGACTAGCATTTGAGTCCCACCATAGCAGTCCGTGTCAAGAGCATCAGCATACTTAAGCAAACATGCATAGAGTGGGCCAGGTATTTACGGACTAAGAGTGTTCAAAGCTTGGCATGGACTGCTCTTTGAACAGTTTAGCTAGTGCTGACATACCCGATGTACCCAAACTTGCCATTTGCTAGGGTACCCATCTCTATGACTTGTGTAGAGACCATTTGGGTACATTAGCCTGGCACCGACTCAATGTCCTTCTGTCTGGAGGATTCTGCACTATACAAGGTCAGAGTCTGTTAGGGTACCCACTAGTGGAGATGGTTTGGGGCATGTTGGGCACCCAAATAATCAGTAATCTTGAGTGTGTAACCAGTGTAAAGCGAAGCGATGTATTCAGATTTCGAGCGTGCTAGAGTGCCCATCACTGCAATCTCTGTGGAGCAGCATTGGCATACCCAAACTTAGAAATGTTTAATATGCTCACCGGTGTGACCGGTCAGAGGTAGCTGGAGGATTCACGCTTAACCGCTCGGATGTCCACCAGTTAAGGATTGAGAACTCCAGCTGGAAATGTATTAGTGTGCACACAAGTCTCCATGTATACAAAAAATTGATGTATCCGAGTGCATCGCTTACTCCGGTTCGGATTAATGTGGCTCACTACGCAACTGTATTGACTCTACATGCGGAAATATTGACAGTCTGTGCATCTGTGAGCATCGGCAGCAGCTCCTGCGACAGGCGAGAGCGGAGGGATGGAAGACAACAGCATTCGGTGAGGAGAAATGATCAAGGGAACAGTACCAGAGAAGTACGTCATGCAGTGAGGACAGGCACATATCCCTGCAGGCAGGCTGGAGTCCCCTGTAGTGACACGTAAGGCTAACATGTCACAATCAAACAGGGGAGGGGGCAGTGGGGCAGTTTGAACTACAAACTAACTTTACTGCCAAAGACAGGCAATGATTGGATGTGGTTTGTATTAGCCAATTACATTTCAAATCTCGTGGTTCACACCCCTAGCCCCCAATTACCGCCCCCACCTCCCCAGCCATCCGTGGCCAGTAATGGAGTTGGATAATTTGTTTTGCTACCTAAATCTATGAGATATAATGAGTGACATCTCACAGACAATACAGGGTTCAACCTGGGAACAGGCAAGAAGTCAACACCCTGGTGAGCGTGCCTTTCATTGGACTTTAATGACCAAGAAGTCCCTAGTACAACACTGCAAGGAGATGTGTGCCGCTTTCGACATGGTGTCTCATACAGTGTTACTGAAAGCTGTGCAATCTCTGGGCATTGATGGCCCGGCACTCAAATGGCTTGATTCCTTTCTGGCTAACCGTACATTTCAGGTCTTCTCTTCTACAGCCAGCTTGAAAACCCACTCATCTCCGTACGGAGTACCCCAAGGCTCTGCCCTGAGCCCTCTATTGTTCAATATCTACGTTAGACCTCTGGCAGCGATTGCCGAAGAGGCAGGGCTGCACCTATTTTCCTACGCGGATGACACCCAGATCATTTTCTTTCTCTCTCCGCAGAGAGGGAATCTGAGTAATCTGCTCTCCAGTCTGGGCTGAGGAAAATTGCATCCTGGATGCAAGCAAACTTACTCAAACTTAACGGAGAAAAAAAACTGATTTTGGGGAAAAAGAAAGATCTCTGGGCCCCCAGCACTGGCCTTCGGAAATGGGCGCTCTACCCCAGCCCATCTATCAAGTCCGCAACCTAGGTTTCATAATTGATGATCAGCTTTCAATGAAACAACAAGTGGTAAAGGTGGCCTCGACTTGCTTTATCATGTTGAAATGGCTAAACAAAATTATTTGAATGCTCTCCTGCTCCACCAAGAGAACTGTAGTCCAGGCTCTTGTCACTTCTAGGCTGGACTACAGCAACATCCTGTACCTGGGTGTAAATAAAGATGAAATACGAAAATTGCAGGTGGTGCAGAATGCAGCCGCAAGACTGCTCTGCCATGTTCCCAGGGCTGCCTCTATCTCAGGCTTTCCTCGTGATCTTCATTGGCTCAAGGATGAGAATCTTATTAAATTCAAGGCCTTGAGCTTTAAGATCAAAACTGGCATTGCCCCTCAATATCTACAAACTTTAGTTTGTTCCTACATACCATCTCGCCCTCTCTGCTCCACTACTCGGGCGACATTTTCGGTTCCTAGAATCAGACTGTTGCGGATGGGCAGCTGATCCTTAACTTATCTAGGTCCCTCCCTGTGAAATTCTCTTCCCATGTCACTCCGCAAGCAAACAGTCTTTGGGAACTTTCACAAATGTCTGAAAACGTGGTTGTTTAATCAAAATTCCTCTGTTTTGTCTCTTGTTCCCTTCAGGCTGGCACCGGGAAACCCTTTGGGGTAGCTGTGCACCTTATAAAATTAATTAACATAACATAACATAACATGGGTCATTCCAAGTTCTCTGGTTGAGGCCCATTGAGAGAGGTGTACCACGACAGACCAGACATTTGATATACAGATGGCGAATTATAAAGTCTCTATGCAAAAACCCATTTTAGAGGAAAGCAGTGGTAACCCTATTGTACATTTCATAAGGGCCGATCTTCATTAATGGGTGAAGTCCAAGTTGCTGGTTTGCATAAACACCACGCTTACTGAAGAGAAGAACTACAGCCAACTCCATAACTATTTTATTCCTGGAGGTAAAGATGGCATACCCAGCTCATTGATGGCAGAGGGACAGTTGGTGTCTGCAGAAAGGGGGTACTGGCTGTGTCACTGATGGCAGAGCGTCTTCCACTGGAGAGACACACCAGTACAAAGGGCATTATTATACTGTAAGCTGCCACTGGTTACAGCATAAACCAATATAGCTTTGTAGAGGTCATTGGGGCACTTAGGTTTGGAAAAAAATGTGGGGCTCTCTAGTGCAACCAGTACAGAGGACATACACAACATTGCCATTTGCTCGGGTGTCCAGCAGTGCTGCGCAGCAAGTCTAGAAGTTGGTGGCATAATCAAGCTCAGAATTGATTTGGATGGATATTAGTGTAGGCGGTGCTCTGAACAGATTTACATTGCTTAGGAGACACACCAGTGCTATATAGGCATATTGTATGTACTTCATGCATTGTCTTTCTTCAGCCAAGTAGGGGAGCCCAAGTTTGATGACATAATGCCAGAGATCATTTGGGGGGAAAAAAAGGTAGCAGAGATAAGCACGTAAAATGAAAGGATGTGGATAAAGATATTCTATGCTAAAAAAACTATTTTTTTAAACTACATTTAGGCAAATAAATAGGTTTTATGAAACTGAATTGTGAAAAACAGATACAAATGTCAATTAAAATGCCAGTTTGAAGTGAGTTGGCATGCTAAAGACTGTCAGTAACTTGCATGCCTATCAGAGTGATTTCTGTAAATGGCGTAAATTTTCTATAATTAACCCCAATTGGAAATATTTTTGTAGGCGATATTTCATACACAATATTTATGCCAGACAATATTTTGACTATGATTTGCTGGTACTGCACCCTCACACAAATGACAAGTGCAGATCTAGGGACCTCGCGCAGGCTGAAAACACCCAGACTGCAGCATATCAGTGGCTGGAGCACAGCGGGCACAAGGCCAGCTGTTTGCAGCAGCCCACCTCCTACTCCAAGCCCTGAATGTTCAAAGGGCAGCAATGCCTGCTGAGCACCGAGCAATTCCACAGGCTAAAGTCCAAAGATGGGAACCATTAACAGGGAGCTTCCAACAGGAACCATTAACAGAACTATTAACAGGGATCACGTAGCAGAAACCACAGGTGGAGAAAAAAAGTCAGGGGTGCCGCGTCAGCCTTTGCTTCAGAGACCAACCCAGCTTCAGAGTCCAACAGAGCCATGCCAAGTGACGCTGGATTCAGGGAAGCAACAACCACATGGGGAAACATCTCAGAAGGCAAAGATACCCACCAAAGCGGAGAAACTCAAGGAAACCCAGCGACAGAGGGAAATGCCACCATGACAACCACTAAGATGTAGGATCACTCCTGTTACACTTTTCAACAGAGGCAAACACCACAGCCACGTCAACAGAGGGAGAATCACATCCTAGAAGTAGAGGCCCACCAAAAGCACAAAACGTTTGCAGGAGTCCCATTGAAAAAGGGTAACAACACCCAAGAGACCATTCAAGAGTGAGGAAACTGCAGGGAACAAACCTACAGAGGGAAAAGCCCCTGGGGCAGTCACTAAAAGGGGGAAACACACCTTTAAAACCTGTAAAGAAAGGAAAACCACACCAGCGGTCATTCAATAAAGCGAGGGGCAGGAGTGAGGGCAGACAGGAGCCGGCTAAAGTGTAAAACATCACTGCCACGTCAACAGAGGGAGAATCACATCCTAGAAGTAGAGGCCCACAAAAAGCATAAAACGTTTGCAGGAGTCCCATTGAGAAAGGTTAACAACACCCAAGAGACCATTCAAGAATGAGGAAACTGCAGGGAACAAACCTACAGAGGGAAAAGCACCTGAGGCAGCCACTAAAAGGGGGGGAAAAACACCTTTGAAACCTGTAAAGAAAGGAAAGCCACACCAGCGGTCATTCAATAGAGTGAGGGGCAGGAGTGAGGGCAGAATGGAGCTAGCTAAAGTGTAAAACTTCACAAGAAGAGACATTAACAGCCTGATTCATCAAGCTAAATTGCGGCCGCAATAGCAGCGAAAATGCTATTGCGGGCGCATTTTCCCAAATCGGCATTCATCAAGAAAATAACCAAAGCGCAAACCAAAGATTGCGAATTCGCAAATATAATCTCAGAATCCCCGTAGGTTTGCGCCAAAACACGGAATTAGAGAATAAATTTAGCGAATCCGCAATACAAGCGCAATCGGTATTCATGAAAATTCTCTAATAGCGAAAAACCACAAAATCACTATTAGCGCCGCGCAAATTAAGGACAACCCAAAGCAGGTGGTAACCATAAAAGTCATTAGAGAAAATTTTGAAAAACCGTTGGCCAATCAGGAACAGGGAAAGGGCTGACCAAACACACATAAGGAGATGCAGCAGCAGCAGTTGGTGTCTCACAATGCCAGGAATGTACATGCTGGTCAGGCGGCGAAGGCTACAGCGAGCAGCACGGAGGAGACGCAGAATACAGGACAGGATATTCCGCCAGCGGATAACCCTGCTGGGACAAACCAGGGAGCAGATTTATGCGAAGTACCGGCTAAATGGGGCCATGATAATTCAACTCATACACGACCTTGACCCCCTGATGCAGCACCCAACAAGGCGGACCAATGCTGTGCCTACACATGTACAGGTATTGTGTAGCCTGCACCTTCTGGCCTCTGGGAGCTTCCAGGGGATAGTAGCGGCTGCAGGGGGGATATCCCAGCCCACCATGTCACGCTGCCTCCGGAGTTTTGTTGACGCAATGCTTACCCAGCTACACCGACACATCAAATTCCCCACCAGCCAACAGGAACTGGACTTGACAAAGTTAAACTTCTACAATGTGGCCCATTTCCCATCTGTGATAGGATGCATAGACTGCACCCACATCGCCATCTGCCCACCAGCTGCGACGGAGTACATGTACCGGAATCGGAAGTCATACCACTCCCTTAACATACAGATGGTCTGCAATGCCAAGACTATCATAACTGACATCGTGGCCCAGTACCCAGGGAGTACCCATGACTCTTTTATATTCCGGCACAGCGGCCTCCACACACGACTGGCCAGGGGTGAATTTGGGGAAGGACACCTACTTGGTAAGTACACATTGTCAACAATTACACATTGCAATGATGTAGCTGCGCAGCACAGGCACTCACCCTCTGCTCCTCTCATTCAGGTGACAGTGGCTACGCCCTCCGGGAATACCTCCTCACCCCATACCTCAACCCGGCTACACCCCAGCAACGGCGGTACAATGTTTCTCACATACGGACAAGGAATTGTATAGAACGGACATTTGGCCTACTCAAGAGCCGGTTCCGCATACTGCACAAGACAGGTGGGGCCATGTACTACAGTCCTGATGTGTGCTGCCGCATTGTGGCTGTCTGCGCAATGTTACACAACATTGCAACCAAGCGCCGGATACCAGTAGAGATCTCTGGCAGTGAGTCTGAAGGGGACGACCGTCCACCAGCACATGTGCGTCATGCACGCGGGGAGAACCCTGCTGAAGGACACAGACGGCGCAACCACATCACTATGAACAGTTTCTGAAGCCCACAATCCACTCACCCAACAAATCACTATTGCATGGCAATGTAAATAATGACTGGAGGCCCATGTATGTTGCATGAATAAATATTATTGTTAAATCCACAATAATAACGTAATGTCTACATTCATAATATTGCTGCCGTATTGCGCCATACTGCTCCTAACTAGCCACTGGACATGCTTGTATCATCAGCATTATCTAGGAAATGTTCAAGTAACTCAATTGCGCCTCCGGCGCGCAGCCCCCAAACGCCGCTCTGGCTCTTCCTCTGGGACGGCACGTGTCCCTGTAGTGGGCCTGGTGCTGCGGCGTAACACGCCAACCAGTGAGGCAGACAGGCTGCTGACACTGGAGGTGCCCTCACTGGTGTCGTCCCTCCCCACATTGCCTTCACCAGTAGGATGGAGTGCCAGTACGGCAGTGGTGACCTGCTCCAACACCCGTCCAACATCCTCGACACATTGGATTAGCTGCTGCTGCTGAGCCAGGCACCGTCGTGAGAGCTGGGAGGTGGCATTCCCAATCATGTAGTTTGAGCGGGTGTAGGCTGTCAGGCGCGTAAGGAGCTGCCGGTGGCGTCGGCGGGCGGAGTTGCGCTGCGATATGAGTGCAGCAGTGTTGGCCTCCATGGCTGCCGTCATGCGCTCAATCCTATCACCCACATTGGCCACATTGCGGCCAATGTTGTGTAGCTGCAGCTGAATGGCCCCTTGCCGTCGTGCCTGCTGTTGGTTAATGCGTAGCATCCGGCGCTCAATGCTCATGCCTGGCATGCGCACAGCCATCCCCCTCCTGCCGCTGTGTGATGTGTCATGCTGGCGAGCCCTGCCATGCCTGCTCTGCTGGCTGCCCACAGTGGGTGTGTGCACAGTCACCACAGTAGCTGCACCAGAAGTAGATGGTGCCGCTGGTGGTGGAGTTGTGGTTGGCAAAGGTGCAGCACCTGATGGTGCAGGCGCTGTTGGTCTTGCCCTGCCTGCAGGGTTAGGTGCTGCGCCGGATGGTGCTGGCGCTGTTGGTCTTGCCCTGCCTGCAGGGTTAGGTGCTGCGCCGGATGGTGCTGGCGCTGTTTGTCTTGCCCTGCCTGCAGGGTTAGGTGCTGCCAATGATGGTGCTGGAGCTGTTGGTCTTGCCCTGGCTGCGGGGAGTGGTGCTACGCCTGATGGTGCAGGAGGTGTTGGTGTTGGCACCTCCTCGGCATCCTCTTGTGACTCATCGATCTGCAGCATGTCGCTGTCGCTGCTGTTGTCGGCGCCACCTGTGAGGGGAATTGGACTTACATTAATAGCATGTATCTGTCACACGTGCAGTTGCTACATGCATGCTGGTTGACATTCCCTGCCTGGCTTAGCGATAGCTTATTTTGGGATATGTGAGGCTGCATTGGGGTTCTTTTACATTATGGGCAGACTACATGTCCCACAATGCTTGTGGCCATGATCTCATGTGCATTGTTTGAATGACTTGGGATGTATATGGGAGGCTACAGGGCCATGACCATTGTTGGGGGACAGGGTCGCAGTCGCATGCCACTTACCTTGGCTGTCTTGGCTGAGTCGGAATGAGTCCAGGTTGGTGACACCTATGCACGCCTCTGTCTCAAGGGTGTCCTCCACGCGGTCCTCCATGGGGGTATTGGGAGGGACAGTAGGTTCTCCGCCCCCAGTACCAGATGTCTCGCCCAGCCTCTCTGCCACCCTCTCCTTGGCACGACCTCGGAGGTCGTACCACCTCTTCTTGAGCTCGTCCAGTGACCTGTGTGTCACGCCCACAGCGTTCACTTTTGCTGAGATTCCTAGCCAGATGCGACGTCTCTCCATCTCTGGCACCCTCCGGGAGTCCTTTCCAAAAAGTTTTGCGTGGTTTTCAACCACTCCCTCGATGAGCTGCTCTAACTCCTGCTCGGAAAACTTGAGCTTTCTCTTGCGCCCGGTGTCACTGGGCCCTGGTGCAGGCTCCTCTGACATAGCTACTGTCGCAAATGGGTAAATTGCGCTACTTTGGAGGTGTCCCGGTAGGAGCTCTGTTTAGCTGCAGCCTCGCGATCAGCCTCGCAGTTCAGAATGGGGGTGGGAACTGCCTGCTTCCTGGTTGTGATGTCATCACAGCGCTCGAAAAGCGACTTCCCGTTTGTGCGATCTCGCTACTAGCGAGATGTCGCTAATGGGGATTTGCGATGGCGCAAAATAGAGACGGAATATCTGGGTAATAGCGATTTATCGGCGATTTTATTTTCTCGCTATCGATTTTTGCGCCCGTGTGCGAATCGCTTTCTTTAATCGCTAACTATGATGAATTCCGATCTGCGCCTTTCCATTTGCGATTCGCTGTGAATCGCAAGTTGAGAGTCGCAGATTCCTTTCTTCATGAATCAGGCTGTTTGAGGATTAAAACAATCTTCGGTGGAAAAATGCCTCTGGTACAACCACTGAAGGTGGGGAATTACCCACTGAATCTGTTCAAGAGCAGGAAAGCTACAGCAGACCCCCGCCAATGGAGGGATAAAACACACCCTGAAGAGCCCCCTAAAGCAAAAAATACAACCCCATACGGCTCATCCACGAGGGAGAAAACATCTAGTATGTCACACAAGAACGATAAAACCAACGGGTACCTTCCATTTCCATTGATAAAACACACAGAGGTGGAAATATCTCAGGAGACCCCGAAAGGACTGGCATCGCCCAAAAAAGACCTACAAATAGGGGGTGCCACTAGGACATCCATGAGGGGAGTCCTTGACCCTCTGAGTCCCAGCCAGAGGAGGGAAGTTACCAAAAGACACACAGATAGGGGGAGGGGAAGTGGCCACAGGAGTCCCACCTAAAAGTTGAGAACTCACGGGTAAGAAACTCACCAATTCAACCAATTGGGACACCTATCCCCAACGTAGTAACCTACCAAAAGAAACTGAAGGAAGACACAATTGGTTTATTTTGAGTAACATTTCTATAGCTACCAAAGTTTGCCTGGACAGGATATAAATGCCCACAAATAGACCAGACGTGGACTGCCAGGGACCCCAGGGTTCCCCGCTCACACAGCTCTGTCAGATTGGCTCTCATAATGGACATGAATTCACTCTTGTGCCGTGTCATTAAACCTGCTCGTCACCCTAGACATGATTCAGCATTTGACATGTTCTGGCTGAGCTCTAGGAGTGCCACAAGCCTGCTCCGCCAAGAACAGCATACCTGGGGCCATTACACACTCTAGCTGATCGCACTTTATGAAGGAGGATTATGAGGCTGACACACTCTTTCTTGCATGTGTCCAGCGCGTTCCATAAAAGAGTGAAGCTCATACACACATGAAGAATCAAGACAGAGGAAGACCCATGCCTACGAGATGTCAGGCCGGGCATCAGCTGGCATGCTATTCTGAAAAGTAGAGAGACAGCAGAGAGGAGACCTGCCGCCCTAGGCCATTCACTTTCCTACCACAAGCAGAGCCATCCCTATTGCCACCATAAGTCCTCATTACAAGCTGTGCGGAACAGTGTGGGATGTTTACCCAGTAAATACTGGCGGTGGCATATACTAGGTGTGGTAAACTATTGCAAGTCTCTCAACAAATGAGGCAAGGCATAACATGAAGAATTGTATATTAACACTCTGAATTCCATATGTATTGCCTTTTTTGCCTAACTCCCCTCTTGCCCCCACATCCTTCCAAATACACTTAGATTTAGGCAGCTCAAACCTACCAATCACAGGTAATCAGTGAAGGTACGATAATTATCACACAATTAGGAATGCTGATCCTTGTGCAAACTACTGTTTGCACAGAGGGTGGAATTTAACCCTAAACTTGTAATGTGGGCCCTATTCACGAAGACCCTCCTTGCAACTGACCCAATGTACGGCCTTCATTACAAGGTAAATGGTGTGATATTTATTGCACCGGATAAAATCCACCTCTACTCTGTTGAAATGTATCGGGTGCAATAAAAACCACAGGATTGCAAACTCTGGGGAAATAACATTCAGATTTTGGTTTAAACCGGAACAAACTCCGCAAATTCCGGTCAATATTAAATATTTTGACCCCAATAAATATCAGCAGGTTTGGGGTTTTGTTCCAGTAATTCCTGAGCCCAATCCCCTTGGAGAACTTTTGAAGGTTTGAACCGCCAAATTTACTTGGGGAAAATTGCACGAGTGTAACCTTGCCCACAAAACGTACAATTTCAGTATGCGTGATAATAAGAGCTGCCGCACATTCTGGAATGTAGTGGGTCACTCGTAATAGGGCCACATATGTCTGAATTCTCTCTGCTCTCAAAAACCATTAAACTCTGTTACTTAATTCACCTCTTCACTCCCTGTCCAGTTTAACACTGAAACAAGAATTATATTTTAGTTTGTCAGTGGGTGAAGACGTAGAAGTCACACTACACCTTATTCCGTGCTGCTGTATGAATAACTGCAACAGTAGTGTGCTGCAAATCATGTGGGCGTGGGAAACGTGATTTAAACACATTTTAGGTCTGCCCGAATAAAGCTTTAGAACTCTGACAATGTACACCAACAGTACGGCTTTACAAGGACTGCTCACCTCTTGTAAACAACCCATTTTAAAGCAAGTTTCTGTTGAGTGGCCCAGTCTGTGTACTGATGTCATAGTGCTGTGCATAAGAAGGCAAGGTAAATTAATTACAACAAAAATGCTAAAAAGGGGAGCATCAAGTAATATGCAAGCAAAGTCAGAGGAAATTGGGGAGTATACTGTGGTAGGAATCGATATTTGTACATCGTGGGGGAGACAAGGTAAAAGAAATTATAAAAGTTCCTTCATAGGCTAAAAGTTTAAGCTGACTCTGCACCTCGACATAACTTGTGGCACAGTGCCTGGGGGGATGGAATGACCGTGGGAGGTGGTGTAAGAGCACAGGCATCTCAAAACCAGAGCACCAGCCATGGAATGTTTATCCTGCAGATATGGAACATCGTACGTCATTCCATGTTGCCAGTATAGACAGATGGGGGATGGGGGAAGGGAACAGCCCGGTCTTGTTACATACATAGGGTTTAGAAAGCACGGCAGGCACGGCTGGACTAGGAACCTAAAGCAGTCCTGGCAAAGTTTGTCAGACAGTCCCTGTACAGTGTGCAGCGAGCTGCTAGGAGGGTTTGTGGGGGGAGGAGTGGAGGGCGGGGGATGGGGGTTCTCCGCCCCAAGAAAATGTTGCAAAAAGAAAGACTAAAATACTGCATTTCGCAACACCTTTTTCATTACATATTTAACTGTATTAACGTTCAAAGCATAGCAAATAGTAAATGATGACCTGACATAAGCCCTCAGGCCATAAACCGTGGAAATGTCCCATATAGGAACCCAGGTCTTAAACCGTGGAAATGTCACACAGGCACCTTAGCCTGCAAGCACACACAAGCACCCAGTCCTGGGCACGTGTGCAAGGCAAGGGGCGGCCAGTCAAGGGTTTACACACCCTCTTCTCTTCCTCTGACTCTCCCAGGTGTGACTGGTACTTAAGGCCCTGCTCAGCAAGGCACAGCAGGGGATATTGGGGAAGAGGGTACAGAGGGGGTGGGAGGGAGGAGCTTCTGCATATCACAGAGGAATAACTTGGGAGTCCAGGCATGCTTTTGCATATTGTTTAAAGCTTATGCTCCATGCCGCACGGAGCATAAGCATTAACGAATATGTAAATACGTGCCAAGATGACAGCGAGGCAAGGAAGGCAGGCCAGCATAATATTTAAAGCTTATGCTTCGTGCACGGAGTATACACATTAAACAATATGTAAATGTGTGCCATGGTGACAGCGAAGGCAGGCGCCACGGGGACCAGGCAGATCAAGCACCACCAGGGCAGTCACGTTTTTTGCACCAGCCTTAGGGGCAGGGTGATGTTAATATTTTAAAAAGAAAAAAAAGCAGTGCAGACCTCAGCACGTGTGAGGCGTGGCCCGATTTTGAGCAACTAAAAAAAAATCACCCCCAGTAACAAAATCAGCGCCTTGTTTCAAAACCGGCCCTTGCCCTTCCAGCCGCCTGGGGGATTGCCCGGTGCCTGGCATTACCAGTCCGGCCCTGACTGCAGTGCTCTAGTTGTGTCAGTCGCATGTCAGGAAAGGAAGACAGAAAGACCCTGAAAAGTGAATACAAACACACAGAAAATTTGCCCTAAAATGTATAAAAGCGATGCTGCAAAGAGTCAATATAGTTTTGAAGCAGCCCCCGCGGTCCTACACCTGCCAGGGTAAAACAAGGTGATCACCAGGGTTTTTGTTATTTGGCATTCAGTCCTTGGTGACGTAAGAGGCAGTCCCAATAGCTTGTTCTGGGCACGACCCGAATTGAGTACCCACATTTGCTCGAGCAATGTTAGCACAGTTCTTTTCTGTGACGACAAACTGCCAGCTATTAACAAGCATTCGGTAATAAGATGGACCGATTGGGCGACAACCTACACGGACCCAACGAGCACGTGCTCTGGCATCGATCGCCAGCCTATTGCTGTCCACTTATTTCATGATGGCCTCCATTAAGGTTTTTAGCTTCATAAGCCAAAGGGCCTAGGAAACGAAAGCTGGGTGTCACGAGCACCGACATGAACCACTACGGAACGCTGGAGCAAAAATAGTGCGCAGGCTTCAGACAAATGTTGAAAATGGGATCTTTGGGACTGTTTGAGCAAGCTGGTGCAATCCGGGAAACCGCGAGTTCCAGTTGGTAAGGATTATGAGCAGTGGGGTTTTAATAAGGTTTAAGGGGAGGGGACAGTTAGCCACAATTTTGAGGAGAGATCGCGCAGTATTTGGAGGTAGGCATGTCATTTTTGGCCGGCCCTTCCACCTTATATTTGCAGGGAGAGGGCTGGGTAGGTGTGTGAAGGGTTTTTGCTGGTTGAGTCAGGTGCACAGGGGGAAGCTGTAATGTTCTGGTTTGTCGCTATCGGACAGGTGCTTGTGGCAATACTGATGGAGGTTTAGGCTCAAAACAGTTTAATTACAAGTTAGGGGGGCAAAGCAGTTTGAAGGGGGTAAGTGACAAATTTGGCATTTAGATCATGGCTCAAGGTATGCAGTATTAAGGTAACATAAGTTCAAGGGGGAGGTAAAGGGGAGTTGATTCACGGTTGTGTTGGGGAGGTTTGTTGGGTTGGTTATTCAGAGGTGGGGAGGAATGAAATTAGAGTTAGTGGCAAGGTTTAGTAAGGCTTTTTTTAGTCTGTAAGGCTTCGAGCATAGGATGAAGTTTGTGAGGCGCCACTGTTCCATTAAAGTAGCCTTTTCCACAAGTGGTTTTGACTGCGCTGTCGCACACAAACAGTGGGGCTGCAAAACTCTTGTGAGACACTGCAACTTGTTTAAAATCAGTCCCAAATGTTATGGCCCCTTTGAAAGTTGCTGTTCCTTTTTAAATGTCCTCTTTCTCCATCCCTGCAGTTATTTTAACTAACTACTAAATAAACTTTAACGGAAAATGATTACAACAAACAAAAGCACCATAGAATTACGCTTCTATGTGGTTTTCACTGCCTCAAACTTTATTGACAAACCTGGAGGCGCAGAGTTTCATTTAAGTACATGTTTGGCACTTAAAGTGAAACAGATGGCAGTGTATACTAGAAAAGCAATAAGTTCAATGGAATGGGATAAGAAACTGATACATATACACACTGTGGAGAAGTGTGGCTCAATGGTTAGAGCGGCCGACCCTGATGCAGAGGTCTGGCTCTGACCAGGGTTCAATTTCCGCCTCGGCGGGTCTTGGGCTCAATTTCCCCGGACCTGATCATTCTCGCCTCGGTGCCTATTCTAATCATGGGTCCCACTCTGCAACTCTGGGCAATAGCTTGCTTAATCTCCACAACGGCCCCAACAGCGCTAGGATGCCTGGCTTCACCTTGGGGGTGCCCAGGAGTGGGCACTTCACAGGGAAAGGCCAGGAAGGGTTCCACAGCGGTATGTGCACAGCGCCTGAGAGACCCCTTCGGGGGTGATTTGGAGCGCTATATAAATGCACTACTACATTTACATTTTACTATATCCAGGAATATCTGCTTCAAGTATAAATAATTTAACTATGTCCATCAGAGTTACTCAGTGCTTGAAATGGAAAAATAGGAGTGCAGATAACCTGTACCAGAGTACCTGGTTGTTTCTGAGAAGTGTTAGTACTCCCCAAGTAAAAGTATTACATCTCTCTTGAGAAGTGCAGGCACTAACCCTCTCAAAATAAAAAAAACTGCTTTTACCGGGCAGTACCAGCCCATTTAAAGCACTGGAGTTACCCAACAGCACACAAATCGAACGTTATGATGCATACTGATAACCTGAGATGCCCCCCCGGGCGACCCTATGGATGCAATTTTCACTCCTATGGTTTGGGGGTGCTTGGGTATAACCAGCTTCTGGCTGATGGTCACGAGCGAGCTGGAGAGGGCATTGAATAGAAGGGATACGTACAATATAGACCTGCTTGTTGAGGTTGTATACTGGTTAGAAGCCAAAAAGAGCAGGTAAATCATTTTTAGACTTAGCTTTGGAGTTGCCCACCAAAACATCACAATGCTTTGGCTCTCACCTGACGGCCTGCCACATTACACTTGGAAACAAGAGGCAGTAAAATGGACCACTGCGGAGGGAGTCTCCTTGTGAGTGGAGGAGAGCAGGAGGCAGGCCTTTATCTCTGGCTGAAGATATGTGCAGCCTTCACCGATTCCGATCAGTAAAAGGAGGTTATTTATTCAATAACAAGAACAGGGGGCAGGACAAATCCCACGAGAAATGGGTATTTAGCATTAAGAGATCCTGGATATCCACAGCAATACACTTTGGGCCTGTTGTACAAAAAATCCTAATACAAAATCGTAAATTGCATCACATAACGATATGCAATTTGCAATTTCTTGGGAATCTACTAAAATGGATTTGGTAGAAGTGGGCTCCATTTGCACACTAACTTCTACCAAATGCAATTCGTTGGTAGGTTGGTTCACAAAATATCGATTTGTTATGGGTTGCTATTCGACCTACCACATTAATATGTATATGGTAGGACACAAATGAATAAATGCAGTCCCTTTTCTTAAAACATAAAAAAGTGGTATATGTTTAAAAACAATCAAGTAATTTTACAATCATTTTTTAGGAGCAGGCAGTGGTTCTTGACAATGCCTGCTCCGAACAAATGTTTTTGTTTATATTCATAAAGGGGTTGGGGTCCTTTCCTGTTTGCAATTGGTTACAACCAATTTAGAATTGGTCGTAAAATATTAATGTTTTGCGACCGGATTTTGGTTGCAAAACATTAATACATAAGTTAAGGAGTGGGTATTTCAAAGGGATGCCCAACTTTTAATTAGGTAACATGTTACCGAATTGTAGTTTGGTGATTTGCACATTTAAGAAAAGCATGTTGTGGTCGCCAATGCTCAAATGTTATCTTTGCGACCGTAAAATCGCTTTGTAATAACAATAGTGAAGAAATACATAAGTCCAAGGCATGTGGGCGATAAATGCAGAAAGTTTAAATGTTCCTGTTTTTATTCTATGTTCACACGTATACAATAATATTGCTCAATTAAGGGGAAAAAACAAATAGGAACTAACTAATGACATGTAGAGCTCTGCGAAATATTAGCTAACAATCATAAAGAGATTTGTAATGCCGATACAAATAATAAAATCAATAACTATATTTAAAAAGTATAACATTTACAAGTCCCCAAAAGTTTTTCAAACAAAATATACCGCCAAAACGTACAGGATAGAGACATCTTAAATTAGACTCGCATTCATTCCTATTTGCTGCCACCCTCTAAAGGGGTGACTGCGCTCGAGACAAATTCGTGCACTCTCGTTACCGCGGGCCTCGGCCGGGCGTTCCCTATGCGTCCCAGCCCCCACCACTCTAATGAGACATTTTTAATCAAGCAGAAGGCAGTTGGAAATCCGTGTTCCTTTCTTCTATTCTTGGCCCGCTTCCTCTTTCCTGTTCTTTTACTGCTTTCAGTTGTGCACATACCGACCAGGCTGAGCTGCCTGTTGTGTGTGCTTCAGCGGTAGGCGTGTCAAGGAAATCCGCGCCAATGCCGCGCACGCTGCACTGCTTTAGTGCGTGTGGGTGAAGCTTGCAATGCGCTGTCCACGGGCAGCAGGTCTGCCCGAGAAGAGAACGCTAGCGCTCCTGCTTGCCAAGCTGTGTCTGGTGTGTACACGTGAGGAATGCGGTCACTGGTGGTGCCTACACTGCACCAGGACTGAGGAGCACAGAGCACCCTTCTGTTGCCTGTGCTCTACCTGTTCAGCACATAAATGAAGCTCGCACTACTGCTGTCGTGCTGTATCGTTCGGTTATGCATTGCTGCACTGTGAAGAGAACCTTGATCTGTTATGTTCTATGCTGTCAGTTCCTTCACTGAGTGAAGTGTGCTTTCCTGCTCCCTCAGATCCTGTGTGAATGCAGCTTGCACTACGAATGCTGAACCCCTTCTTGACTCGCGGATGCCGACTATCTTTGACCTTTTGAGTGAACATTTCAACAGAGCCTGTGAAATATCGGGTTCCCGTGTGAAGGATGCTAGCGCTGGTATCTCCATTTGGAATGTTGGGATGGTTGCGATTCAGTTTCTGGTACCAAACCTGGTTCTGTGAGTGCAAGAAACATGCCTGACATGCAGTGGCGCCTAGGACCCCAACCTTCTGGACAATGGGCACCAGTGCCATTTTCTTCTACTTCCCATGTTAGATGGGCAATGGACCTGCGTTCCTTTAACCCATAGCTGGTGGTCAGTGGGTAGACCTGACATCCATGGTGTGGTTTCCCCCTCAAATGTTTTGCCTTCCTCCTCCTGTTTTGCTAAATTCGTTTTGTTGGCCTTAGTACTCTGTGCACTTTGCCTCTGCTACCCAGTGCTAAAGTGCTTGTGCTCACTCCTCTAAACATGGTAAAAATTGGCTAACACCCATTTGTCACATTTAATTTACTTGTAAGTACTTAGTAAAGTATTACTACATGTACCCACGGAAAGTAAATTAAATGCTACAAGAGGCCCTGTAGCACTTATTGTGCCACCCACTTAAGTCGCCTTTTTAAACAGGTCTCAGGTCTGCCATTGCAGCCTGTGTGTAGTTTAAAAACTGCCATTTCGACCTGGCAAAATAATCCCTTTCCAGACCTCAAACTCCCTTATTAATACATTTAAGTGCCCCCAGGGTAGTCCCTAAACTGCTCATAGGGAAGATAACATTGTATTTAAAAAGTGGAAACACGTACTTTTAAGTTTCACGTGTTCCGGTAGTGAAACACTCACAAAACCGTTTTTCACGAATGTGAGGCCTACCTCTTCCATTGGATAACATTGGGTTATATTATTAAATTTGATTAGTGATAACTTTAGTTTGGGAACAGGTACAAATCTCATGTTTGGTGACTAAGGAATTGTAATTTAAAATCCTTGTTCATGGTAAAGTCGGTTTTCAAGTCACAATTCTGAAAATGCCACTTTTAGAAAGTTGTTACAGCAAACAAATGATGGACGGAATGCTGACAATGCAAACATTCTCCCCCAGTTAAAAGATCTGGGTTAAATCCATCTTTCTTTTGCCCACTATGCCACCCCACTTTGGACCCAGCCATATGCAAATCAGTCTTGACCTTGTGCCTCATGGGAACAGTCCAGACCAAACTGCCAGGCCAGGTCCTCCCTGGATCGGAAACAAGCATCCTGGGACCAGTTTCAGGGTATGTCACCCTTTTTCAGCCAGCCTAGCTTGAATCCAGAGGCACAGTGAGCAAAGCACCCACGTCTGGGCATACCCATCCCACTTAAGGCGAAAAGCATTACAGCAAACAAATGATGGACGGAATGCAGACAATGCAAACATTCTCCCCCAGTCAAAAGATTTGGGTTAATTCCTTCGTTCTTTTGCCCACTACCCTACCCCAGTTCGGACCCCGCCATATGCAAATCAGTCTTGACCCTGTGCCCCATGGACAGTCCAGACCGAACTGCCAGGCCAGGTAATCCCTGGACCAGAAACAAGCATCCTGGTACCGGTTTCAGGGTATGTCACCCTTCTTCAGTCAGGCTTGCTTGAGTCCAGTGGCACAGTGAACAAGGGACCCACATCTGGGCATACCCATCCCACTTAGATCGAAAAGTGTTACAGCAAACAAATAATGGACAGAATGCTGACAATGCAAACGTCCTCCCCCAGCCAAAAGATCTGGTTTAAATCCATCGTTCTTTTGCCCACTACGCCACCCCAGTTTGGATAGTTGGCATGTTCCTGCCCTAACCATTAGGTGCCTGCAGTATGTATCCAAGGTCACATGACTAGGAGCAATTGGCAGATAGCCTTTGCATTTCCTCCCAGAAAGCAACATAAAAGGGGGACTCTGTTTTGACAGGATGGGCCACCCTAACAAGATATGTGGGTGCAGAGCTCTCACTTGCCACAATTGCACTTCAATGGGGGATGCCGCCTGCATTCACAAAGAACTTCAACAAGCCTTATTTCACCCCAGACATCGTGGGACCAGTGCATGGAGGAAGGAAACTCTAGAACCATCTGTGGGGGTAAAACTGCAGAAGTTTCCTCTACTTCAAACCTTGGCACCAGGTATAAAAATAGTACCCTCAGACCCACTCTCCTGAACACTCCTGGACCTGTGTATACTACAGAATAAGGACTTCTCGACTGTCTGAGAAGGTAGACTGGAACTTCTCCCTTCATCCCACGCAATCTGAGTGACTCAAAGGATCAGCTGGCTGACCTATCTGAGCTACAAGGTCACAATAAGCGCAAGATGCCTCCCTGCAACTGCCCAGCTGTCCTGCTGCAACTGGGCCTGAACAGGACATGCCTAAGCACTACAGGTCTTTGCAAGAATGAGTCCCTAATCCCCAAGTGGCGCCTTCCCAGCCCTTGGTTGGTATCGGAGAGGACTTCTCTGGACACAAGGACAAATACTGAAGTTTAGGGCTCTTTGCGACTGCGAACTCGCCCGTTCGTGCAGATATCTTGCCACCTACACCGACCAACAATGAAAAGCTCCTGTGAACCTGACTCATTTGGCTACAGCGACGACAGGTAACAGGAGATATGAACTTCGCGGTACAGCATTGACAGCCCCCGGAGACCACAAATGCGCAGCTACAACAGCAACATCTAACAGGATCTTCGCACTACAGTGACTACTGTCTGCGGCGCTCTCCATGCTCCTCGCAGCCTCCTCCACTGTGAGCTGAAGTCTTTGGGACAGACTTTGAGAGGTAACTTTTCAGTGGGACTAACCTGGTTCATGTATCTGACCCGCACTCCATCGCGGTCGGTCTAGACTTGTGATTTTCCCCTGGTCTAACACGACCAGATGACAGAGTGTCAATTTCTGCTTCTAGGAGCGTTTCTAAATCTTTGAAACTGAATATCTCCAGGTCAACTGATTTGATGTTTATCATTTTGGTGTCAAATCGTTTATTCAAATTGACCCTATTTGTTCTAAATTGGTGTGGGATTTTTCTTGTGTTGTGTTTTCACTTTATTTCCGCTTGTGTGCTTCATAAATACTTTGCACATTGCCTCTAAGTTAAGCCTGACTGCTTTTGTTCCAAGCTACCAGAGGGTTAAGCACATGTTCATTTAGTGACTTGTGTGGTTCACTCCAACAATGAATGCTGCTTTTGCTTGAGAAGGACTCCCACCTCCCTCAACCAACTACCCAATTTCTCACAACAGTGATGCCATGTTCCTATATCACTGTGCTTAATTGGCAGTTATCAAACACTCCGTTACCCCTCTATCTGATGTGCTGTTTCTGAAAAGCAGCAGAACAGAGTTCCAAAACTGGTTTTCAGTGGACAGGGAGCAGTATTGCAGACACTTGTATCAATAAGCTCTAGAGCTACGCTCCTGTACCGCCATGCATCTTGGTATGCAGTGTTGGCAGATAGGCTGTAGTTCCTGAACTTGTATTTGATGTTTGGAGGTAGCATCTTAGGAGACACTCCACTACCCAGAGGGTTTAATGAATATTCAGAATTTGAAAGTTGTTGTGCATATACGACAGATGGTCATAGCATGTTCCTATCTATACACAATGCCCAATGGATGATGATGACTAATTCCTAAACCACTTTGTGTCCCTTAAGCTGTTCCTTTACGCAAAGGTGAAACGTGGAATGGGATTCTTCGTATAGGTCTGCAAAGGGATAAATGACCTCCTGCTGTGCCTGTCCGACTCAACACATAAAAAAATCAACAACAAAAAATCGGAAAACCCAGCATTTCAAAAGGTGGCATGGGGAGCACCATAAGGATCTACTTGATCCCTGTGATGTTCGATGGATGCCAGCAGCCCTAGGCTTAGGTCATCAAACCCCACCAACTTCACTTCCAAACGGACGTGAATGACCCCTAGATACACCTGGATCTGGGAATGGTGTGGAAAATCAAATTTTAAAGTCAGTCTGTCCCACAATATGTTTTTGGACGAAGAAGGTTTCTCTACTGACATATTTCCAAGATGGAGATCCTTTTGGTTAGAGACAGATGAAGACCCTACTTCCAATCACTGGGCCCATCATCTAGGCAGCCTATCCAAACGACCTTATAGGTGAAGAATCTTGGAGTACCCTGCATTCCACTTCCCCCAACACATTGTGGTGGCTATAGGAACCAACAATTGGGTAAAGCTGCCCAGGAGGATCCTCTGACACCTACAGCTGGATACGTGTTTTGATGTAACATGTGCATTAATCCTTGCACAATGACAACATCAACACAGACATCCTTGAGAACGAGAACGCTAAGCTACAGGGTTACAAAATGCAACACAACTTTGCTATAACCATGGAAAAGACAACCATACAAAATATGTTCATAAAGCCCTCCATTAGCTCTAAAAAGAGAAAATAATAATAATAATTATTATTATTATTTAATTTTATACAGCGCACAGCTACCCGGAGGTTTCCCGGCGCTAAACAAAAGAGAGAGAACGTGGTAGTTACATAAAATGGACCTTAAAAACCGTGAAGGGACTATAGGTTAAATAACCAGGTCTTTAGGTCTCTGCGGAACCTTAGATAGCAGGTTTCAGTGCGTAAGGGAAGAGGTAGGGTATTCCACAAGGAGGGAGCCAAGTAAGCGAATGAGCGGCCGCCCATTCTGGCTCTCCTAATACGAGGTACCTGATATCTATGTTGGGTAGATGAACGAAGAGTGCGGGGGGGGGGACAATAGTGTTGAACCAGAGTGCTTAAATAAAGAGGGGCAGTACCTGACTTGATACGGTGCATAATGCAGAGGGCCTTAAATTTAGAACGGTTTTCGATTCGGAGCCAGTGTAGGCAACGCAAAGAAGCAGAGGTGGAAGAGGATCTGGGGAGATTGCAGAGTAAACATACGGCCATGTTTTGGACCGTCTGAAGTTTGCGGGTCACCTCCTTACATGCACCCAGAAAGAGAACATTCCCATAGTCCAGCCGAGATGTAATTAACGCTTGGACTACATTTAACATTCTTTGCTGAAGGTAATCTTGAAGGGAAAATGCTCAGTGTGCCATCATAGACTGGTTCCACGCTATTTCACTCTCAGAACTCGTAGGTCCAGCCAAAACACTGATCCTGCATCAAAAGGGTGAAACTAATAAAATACAGTGGGAGTAAGCTGAAAGCAACCAACAGGCAGTTCTGGAACAAACACATCACGCATCCACTTAGTGCAAACCTCAGCATGTAAATGAGTTGATGTTCAACCCAGCCTAGTCAGTCTCCACCTGAAGTTTTTTTTAAAGGGTTTCGTAAACAAGGGGAAGGGTGTTTTTTAATGTTACGGCACTACGCGGGTTAGTTACATGGTGTCAGCTTGAGAATTTCACTGAGCAGTTGGTTAGAGATCAAATCATCTGTTTATGTAGCGATAGTAATACTCAACAGAAGTTGTCAACTATGGTAAATCCAACACTTGATCAAGTGCTCAAAACAGCTAAGGGCATTGAAACATCCCAAATGTTGGTTGGTGGACCTCAATGAGATGCGCGCTGAACCAGTATGCACAGTTTCAGGGTACAAATAAAAATATATTTTTCAAACAGCAGGACATCTGTTTTCTTCGCTGTTTATACTTGACAATGCTACAAAAACGATGTGTTTATCACATATTCGAAAAAAAAAGCATAGAGTTCTGCTGGGATGATCAGCTGCAATCAATGTGTGATGCTGAAGCACAGGTGATCAATTCCAATTTTCTTAATCCCTTTGACCCCAGTTTGTTCTGTATCATTATGGTTGATGCTAGCAAGTATGGCCTTGGTGCTCTGCTGACTCAGAAAAGAAATGAGGGGCGGTGGCTGTGAGTTTTGCTTCCTGTGTGCTGAGAGAAATCAATCTTCATTACTCGGTAATTGATAAAGATTTGCTTGCATGGGATTGGTCAGTCTCATGAGCTCCTGGGCCTTATTATGGTAATTGCACATTTTCATTGTTTGCATTGAGAGCAAATCGCGAAAATGCGCCCTATTATCATGAATGCGCTGCCCCCAGGGCAGCCACGCACTCGCACTGCTCTGGGTGCAGCACATTCAGGTGAAAAACGGAGCAGCTGCTTTACAGTCGCTTCGTGTTTTCACGGTGCAGGCTGCAACTCGCCTGCACTTTGAAGGGGATTAGAGATCCCCTTGGAGGCAGGTGCAGTAAGTGACTGCACCTGCCTGCAACAGGATGTCTGGGGGGGTCCATGTGACCCCATTTCTCACCTCCAGAGGGCGCACTAACAGTGCACCACCTGTTAGATGGCGCACTCTCAGTGTGCCCCATGAGTGCTTCTTTGCCTCTGTGCCCGCGTCGTAATACAGCGTGGGCGCGGAGGTAAAGGGATTTCCTCATTTGCATGGGGCACGACACCATGCAAATGATGGAACGCCCACGTGAAAATAGCGCTGGCCCTTTATGTGCCTCAGCGCTATTGTTATTACAGAAGGGGCAACAAAAGCGTCCTCTTCTGTAATACCAAAGTGCAATGGGGTGCACAAAGCAGGCGCAAACTTTATGTAATATGCCCCTGGTGTATACTCTGAATGGGGAGAATGTAAGGGATGCTACTCCTAGTGGTTCCAGGCAAGTAAAATAAATGATTCAGTAACATTTGCTGTGGCCCACTGCCCTTGGATCAAGATTTCTGCTGGAAGACGAGATGTGTCCAGCTGGTGAGGAGGACATGAGAAAATTGTTTGGTGGCAGCCAGAGATTAGAGAGAGCCTGTGTGTGTTCTCAACAAACTTGGTAAGAAGTCTTGTTATACCCATTTTTGATGTGTCTTAGTGGCATTTCTTTATATCCAGCGTACAGAGTGGGACCATGCTCCTATTAATGTGTTGCCTGCCTGAGTGGTGGTAGTGTATTGTTTGTATGACCCAATTTAAACAGTGGCTATGGTTTATTGGCAGCAGAGCCATGTTCCTACACCTCTTAGGACGATTATGCTTTTTCCCGATACTTCATATAGTAGTAAGCATGACATTGACATGTTCCTCCTGTATACCTCTCTGGTAAAGAGTGGTACCATGTCACTATGCTTGTGTCTGATGGACGGGTGTCATGAAGCCAGTCTGTGGTGTGGGGTGCCACATTCCCATACATCGGCATGTGATAAGCAGCAGTGCCTTGTTTCTATAACTCTGTATCTGCTGGGAGGTGGAGACATGTTCCTATGTTCCACAATCTCATTTGAATCCTTGTCATGTTGCATTGTTTCTCAAACGTAACCCCAATAATCTGCATTCCTACACTTCGATCCAAAATAAAATTGGATTAACATTCAAATGTTGCAAGCTCCTCACACAGAGCTGGTGCCTCACTTTCCCTGCGTATCCACCGAAAAACACATGGGTTGCATTTGATGTCCTATGTGTTTTCAAATCCATGCCTAACACTTATCCAGATTGCACATTATCAATTGCAACTCTTAAGAGAAATCAAACACTGATCTTTGATAATAACTATTTGTTTTTAAATAGCGGTTCATACCACTCATCTGTAAATGCTGTAAATAACCAATAGGCCTAAAATCCAATTTAGGACACACAATTTATCGACCCCAAGGGATGAAGCCTGAGTGTGCCTTGCTAGGATTAGAATTTGTTACCTTCTGATCATCTCATCTGCTTGCTACAAGCATTTCAATAATTGGATGTACTCTTCCTAATCCACTGCCTCGCTGTAATTCAGCAGTACAAGCGCTGCTACTGTCCTGAAGTAAACGCCTTACTCTGCGACTTACCAAATTCACTGTTTGCTCCCACTGAATGCAATGCTTCATAATGAAGTATGTCCTTAAAAGTGAGGAAATAAGGACTACGCACATCAACCCTACTACGATCAATTCAATGACTAGATCTTCAGAGGGCACATGAAAATGAAACTCTGTTGCATCATCTACAGACCTTCCACTTTCAATAGCCCTTCGACCTCACCAAGAACTCTCTCTCCCCGGTTTCACGAGCCACCAGGAGAAAACCATCTAAACAACCACCCTAAACAACCCTACGTTGGAGAAATGAACCAGACCAAAGTAAGCAGTGGCTGGCAATGCCCAAGACACTGGTCGACAGTAGCATGAATTATCCTACTACAACAGCCCTCGAGGTAAATGCATTTGTCACCCCAGGCTTCGAGTAAAAGAAAGAATGTATGAACAATGCTACAAAAGGGCGGGTCACTACATCTCCATGAGTCCATACCCTCTTTCAACCTGTCTCAACTGCCAAAGAGTACATGTATCGCACAAGCGTCTCAGGGAGACGTGCTACCACTCCCATTCATATACTCACCGAGGTTATTCTAGTAGTAAACTCGACATGGCGCCCAGCAGGGAGGTGTCCCAAGAACACAACCTATGTTCCAAAGAACAAGAGAAGTACATATATCAAACTCCTCTTTGCATCATGAACAATTAGTAAATCAACCCCTTCCACGGACATCTCATCTTCAAGTTAGAGTCGGTTGTGGGATACATATACTCTTTGGCAGTTGAGACAGGTTGAAAGAGGGTATGGACTCGAGGGCTGTTGTAGTAGGATAATTCATGCTACTGTGGACCACCTAAGGGGCACATGTTGTTATAACCGATGGAGTTGCCTGAGATAATATACAGTTCTCTGGCACCTAAATACAACATATTTATTTGTTATTATTTGTCGTTTCAGTATTTGTGTCCCGTGTTGTTGGGAATTCCCTCCACACGTGATGATTTAGTCGAAACCTTGTGTGATCACTTTTATTCTGGCACTTTGACCGAACTGCGGTTAGGGCATTATCAGGACTGGGAACGACATACATCCTGAAGAAGACCGGGGTGACCTCTTGAGCCGCAGTAAGTCGGTCGAAACATGTTGGCACAAGCAGTACCAGAAGGGGTGTTTCGAGAACCTAAATCTTTTTTTTTTTTGTTTGTTTTTTTTGCAGAGTTTTATATAGCGCGAACTAGAACCGAACCGAATCAGTTATCAGAGCGCTTTACATAGCACTAGTTATGTTACACGAGGACACACTTTCATTTTAGGCACGGGGAGATTAAGTGATTTGCCCAGAATCACAGGGGGGTTTTTGGCGTCGTTACCGAGACTAGAACCCAGATCCCCAGGTCCGAGGTCGAGCGCATTAGCCGTTAGGCCAATCCCTCTCCCCAAGGGGTTGGCCTTCTCTTCCAAACACTACCCATCCTATTTTTCTTTTAATCCTGGTTGTGGAACCCGCTAATAAAGGTTCATTTGGTATCCTCAAACCAGTTGTAAAGCACTTCCCTATTAACTGCACTTTGTCGCATCACTAGTCCTAGTCACAGGGTGACACTGTAGGAAGGTGGCTACCTGACTATGGTTACCCCAGATTTTTTGCCTTGTGTTTAGCTGGTTTTTTGACTTAGTTGGCCTGGTTCCCTGCTAATCAGGGCCCCAGGCTATCTGCTCTCTCTGTAAAATGGATTCCATGTACCCTAGGTACATACCACAATTGGAAATGGACTCCTTGTCAGCCCCTGTACCATGCACTATAGGTGCTCAGGGCATAGGTGCCACCAAGGCCTACCAGGGGCTGCAGCATATCTTTTGCCACTCCTGGCTGGTTCTTAAATTGACACAACTGGCTGATCTCTCAGCTGGGGCAAGATGGTGTAATCACCTCTTGCTTAGATATAGTATACCTATATCTAAACCTATATCTGGACACATATAAACCTGTGAGTCACTCCTATGGAAGGCCTTATCAATTCTGGAGGCAGAGTGCGTGGTTTAATGTGAGATGGAGCTCTAGCATGAGCTGAGCCTGTCTGCAGCCGTCGGGAACAAATCCCTAAGCTGTTCCAGGATAATGCCATACCATATACTATTAAGTGCATTATAATCCTCGCGGTTATATAGCAACTTTGGTTTGGCTTTATCAAAACATGTCGTGTAATGTGTCATACGATTTGGAATACTATCCCCTCGCCAATTCTGGCGACGGGGATAGCATTCCACCCCTCTAGAGGGGTAAGACATGTTACTTTGCTGAAATGCGGTTAATTTCTAAAAGGGCCTCAGATCCACAAAATGGATGCTTCTGCCACAGACACAAGTCTGACCCCCTGAAGCTGACCGAAATTCAGCCAAAGGGGCCTGGACAAAGGGTTTCCTGTCGCAGGGAGGTGTCACACCCCCCCAGACAGGAGATAGTGGATTGTAGCAGGGAGGTTTGAAAGAAACCAGACACTGCATGGGGAGCACAAGGCTGCCCCTTGCATAATCCGGTCAAACCGGTTCTGGGGCACACCAGCCCCAGTCCCAGCGCGGCCTGAATCAAAGGAAAGGGGTGTATCCACCCCCTTCCTGGGTCCCACCCATAGGAGGGGACCTAGCAGGTAATCCAGCCCCCCAGATTCGAATAAGAGTGGGAGCAGTGCCAATGCGCTTCAGATTATCCTGATGAAACATAAGAAACGAAACTCTGGACCCTTCCACATCCTACTCAACGTAGAAGACTGAAGAATCTCCCTTGTGGTCAAGGAGTGACCACCCTGTGCAAACAGGCACCATCCAGCCCTCGACGTCTGCTTTGTTGCAGTTCCCGCCGGAACTCGAGCGACAGAGATCGACGAGATCAAGCTTGCCTGCTTTCTAACAGCCCGATCCACAGTCCCTGCAGAGCTGAGACCCATGGAGGCGACCGGAAGCGCGGGGCACGCCATCTTGAAAAGACCACGAGACGCTGACCGTGCAGCCCACGAGTGACCCTCGAAGCTGTACACCGGGGTTTGAGAAGCCCCAACCCTGAGCCACTCTTGCACCGAAGTTCAGCCCTCCACACTCGACGAGTGCTGCGTGGGGCCCTTCTGCTTCTTTTGGCTCAACGTGTTGGCCCGGTCACTTGCCAGCTGGCTTGTGGCCCCTGTGCCGACGAAAACCGAAATACAACTTGTGATTCTGGTTGCTCCAGATTTGCACCCACTCCCCTGAAAAGGAGTACCCACTCTGACCCTCCTGGCCCGAGTGAGAAGCAATCTTCCAGTTCCGCGTGGATTGCTTTTGCCAAGTGTTGTTTGCTCCAATCTTGAAGCCGACAGCGCCGACGGCGAGAGCCTTCGTGGGACAGATCGTGACCCGCTCCTGCACTTCGTAGATGCCCCAGAGCCCACGTGACAGCGGAGAGAAGCTCCTCGACAACCACCTGATTGCGCCCGACATTGCCTGGTTCCATCCTGGTTCCACCCTGGTCACTGCTGAGTGACCCAGACTCTGTCCCCTCTGCTTTCAGGTACTTTTCGACTTCGATCCACCCTTGGATCCCACCGGACACTTCTCCTTCACAGCGCCTGCAGCATCTTCAGCTTCAAGCACCAAGAACCAGCGTGACGAAACCCGACACTACTTCAACCCTGTGCACCCGCTTCCTGTGGGTGAGGTAACATTGCAACGCCGGTGTTCCCACACAGGTACACACCCCTAGGGTCTGTGTCTTAAGTTTTGTCTTTCTAGGTTCAGCGGAAGTGTCCTAAAACTCTATTTGCTTAACTTTTACGCACCATTGACTTGCATTGGTGCATGCGTGTGCTTTCAGCACTGCACCCGAATCCCGCGGGCTTTTCCCGACTTCAGTATTGCTTGTCCCGACTGCTCCCAGTGATTCCCTAGGCCCTAGGCCTAACCACTGTTCGATTGGTATCTCTTATACCACTTTCTTAGTATATGGTCTGAGTGGCCCCTCGCCCTCATCCATAATTGTGCAACTTTGTATGTTATACTGTGCTTTTGATTTAACGCTTGTGCCCCTTTGTTCATAAAGAATACTGGGGATTATTTTAAGTAATAAATACATATATTTTTATAATATATACTTGTGTGGTGTCCTTTCATTTGATATTACAGGACTGTGATTGGTAAAACAGCTCGCTTAACACGACCTCTTGAGTTAAGCCTTAAAGGCTGCTTAGTCTATGCTACCATTAAGATAGCTCGTCTACAAGGTTGACTTACAACCAGACACCATAAGGGAAAGCTTGGACTGATACAAGGTGGTTCCAGAATTGGAAACATCATATATCAGGCCAACTTCTCACATTGGTGCGCAGCGGTGCGGATTTGAGCTTGCTGTTGTTTTACCATTGCAATCTTTTTATCAAATTGAAAGATCACATCAAGTACCTTAGGTACATATAAATCAAAAGCTTAGCATATTAAGTTCTACTGAACTTAGTAGTTGTAGATTAAAGGGATTAGCACACCCTGACTACAACTCACTAGCAAGGTACAGTAGGAAAACACTTAGTGTAGGTAAGTGCACCACTTACACCTCACTAGCAGTCATGTCTGGCACAGGTGATACTCCAAGCTCTCTGCCTGCGACAGTTGACCTTACCCAGGCAACTTCCAGCTATGACAAACTTAGCCACAAAGACTTGTGTGCCTTGTGCATATCAAGAGGGCTAAAAAGGGGCAGAGGTCCCACCATTCCAACCCTGATAGCCATTCTAGAACAGGATGACTTAGCTAAGGCGAGTGCAGCTCCCCTAGATTCAGGAGATGGAGTGAACCCCCCTGTAACTGATACCACTCCAGAGGAAGAAGAAGAGGAGGAAGAGGAGGAGGAGGAGGACTCAGATGTAGAGGACCCTGAAAATCAGGATCAGAGGGGTAACCAGGTTATGGTTGCCAGGCTTAACCAGGCCAACTTAAACCTACTTGGGAATGGAGAGGGCCAGCACCTCCCCAGATCCCAAAATATCATTCTCCCAGGCAACAGAAGGGTGAGATCTCCATCAGGGGACTCTCATATTTCTAGTGCCTCAAGAGAATCTCAGAGAGGGATGACTTCCTCTCATAAGATAGAGCATAGGGCCAGGATGAGGGCTGTCAAACTCCAGATAGAGAGGGAGGAGGTAGCCCTGGCTCAAGCTAGACTTGCTTTGGCAAGAGAACAGAAAATGTGTGGCTTAGATGCCACTGGTGGCAGCAATATTCCTAGAGAGAAACCCGGGTCCTATGATAGTAGAAACCTGACAAAGATTGTGCCCCCCTACAAGGAAGGGGATGACATCCACAAGTGGATAACTGCTCTTGAGAGAGCCTGCATGGTACAGCAGGTTCCTGAGGAACAGTGGGCTGCAATCTTATGGTACTCCTTTTCTGAGAAAGGGAGAGATAAGCTCCTCACTGTCAGACATGAGGATGCAAACAATTACAAAGTCCTGAAGAATGTTCTGATAGATGGGTTTGGCTTAACCACTGAACAATACAGGTTAAGGTTTAGAGACACCCAGAAGACACAGACTCAGGACTGGGCTGATTTTGTAGATTGTGCTACTAAGGCTCTGGAGGGTTGGCTACATGGCAGCAAGGTACATGACTTCACAGGATTGTATAATTTGATTATGAGGGAGCAGATCCTAAGTAATTGTCAGAACCAGCTCTTACACCAGCACCTGGTGGACTCACATTTGACCTCTCCCCAAGAATTGGGAAAGAGGGCAGATAAATGGGTCAGAACCAGGATTAGGCCTAAGAATCAGGACAGTAACCAGAAGAAGGTGTCTACCAAGCCTCAAGAAAAGGGTGGGGATAAAAGTAAGGAAAGGACTTCCCCAGGGCCCCAAAACTCCAAGAATGGGGGTGGGTCCCAAGACACTTCCTCAACTGAGAAAAAGCCTTATTGTTATGCCTGTAAACAGGTTGGGCATTACAAAACAGACAACTGTTGTCCCAAGAATAGCAATAAAGAAAATATACCTCCAAAACCAGTTCCAACACCTCCTGTTACTGTCAGCAGTAATCCCCCAGGAAGTGGGAGCACACCCAGGAATCTGAGTGGGTTTACTTTTGGAGCCCAGGTGGACCCTGGCCTATCCAGGTCCCCATCCCCAAATAATCTTGTTTATGAGACTGGCATGGGGTTTGCCAACTTCTCTGATTGCCCAAATACCTTGAGCAAATATAGACAAGAACCCATCATCAATGGTTTGAAAGTTGAAGCCTTTAGAGACACAGGGGCTAGCATCACCATGGTGGCTGACTGCATAGTCCCCTCTAAGCAACTTTTACCAGGTGCCACATACCAGGTAACAAACATTGATGGAATCCACACAAATCATCCCATGGCAGTAGTAAGTCTCAGCTGGGGAGGTGTCACTGGCCCAAAGAGAGTGGCAGTGTCATCAAACTTGCCTGTGGACTGTCTACTGGGTAATGATTTAGAAATCTCAGCCTGGGCTGAGGTTGAACAGGAAACCCATTCTAGAATGGTAAATTCCAATGGAAAGGTTAGTGGGGCTGTGATGGCTACAGCCCCAATTCAAGATGTCCTCCCTGAAAAGGTTGGTAGGGCTGAGCAACTCTCTGCCCCATCTTTAGCAAAAGCTCTTCCTAAACAGAATAGCAAAGCTGTTATGATAACAGCAGAAACCCAAACTGAGTCCCCTCCTGAAAAGGTTGGTGGGGCTGTGATGGCCACAGCCCAAACTCAAACTGATATGTGTGTTGTGAAACCTGAAATGATGGATAACTTCACACAAACAGAGCACAGAGGAGGACGAGAAATCTCCCCCTCACCAGACTTTAGGAAAGGATCAGCCTCCTCAGGGAACTGATCTTACCCCTGATGAAGGAACTGCCCCAGAGGGGGTTAGGCCTAGCCTGACAGAGCCTCTGATGTCAGTGGACCCTTCTCAGGTGGGACCCAGTCTGGAGCAGGTAACCTGCCCCTCTCTATCTTGCCTTAGTCAGCCCAGGGCTGCAGAGGACAAGAAAGACAGTGAGACCCAGAGGGCCTCCTGTCAAATAAAGCACCCCCATCAAAAGATAAGGGGCACCAAAACTAGTAGCCCTAGTAAGGTGAAAACTTTAAAAACTCCTGAGGGAGCGCCCTTAAAAATAGTTAGGGACCTCCCACAGATGGATTCTGTTGGGCACAGCCAAACCTGGGACCCAAAGGGCCCAAACCTGAACGGTCCCTCCAGCAAGCCAAACAGAGGGACCCAGCCTCCAGCTTTAGGTAGCCAGAGGCTGACCCTGAGAGCACAGTGCAACTCAGTTGAAGAAAGAAAGGCACACATGGTGGAAGATAATTGGAGGAAGCTGAGCCCTAAATTAGTGGAGCCTCACTTCAATACTCCATATCCAAACCAGCCTTTGACTTTGCATAAACACACCCAAGGTAGTGATTCCCTATGGTGGAGACCCTCTAATACCCCACGGGTGAGGGACTGCTTAGTGGACCATGAGACAGGGGGTACCCATGCTAGTGCAAGTACTTCCTTATATGGCCACTCAGGCAATATAGGCTTACCTGGCCAAGGATAGCCTTATCTCCTTTCGTTTGGGGGGGGGTTATATAGGAAGGTGGCTACCTGACTATAGTTACCCCAGATTTGTTGCCTTGTGTTTAGCTGGTTTTTTTACTTAGTTGGCCTGGTTCCCTGCTAATCAGGGCCCCAGGCTATCTGCTCTCTCTGTAAAATGGATTCCATGTACCCTAGGTACATACCACAATTGGAAATGGACTCCTTGTCAGCACCTGTACCATGCACTATAGGTGCTCAGGGCATAGGTGCCACCAAGGCCTACCAGGGGCTGCAGCATATCTTTTGCCACCCCTGGCTGGTTCTTAAATTAACACAACTGGCTGATCACTCATCTGGGGCAAGATGGTGTAATCACCTCTTGCTTAGATATAGTATACCTATATCTAAACCTATATCTGGACACATATAAACCTGTGAGTCACTCCTATGGAAGGCCTTATCAATTCTGGAGGCAGAGTGCGTGGTTTAATGTGAGATGGAGCTCTAGCATGAGCTGAGCCTGTCTGCAGCCGTCGGGAACAAATCCCTAAGCTGTTTCAGGATAATGCCAAACCATATACTATTAAGTGCATTATAATCCTCGCGGTTATATAGCAACTTTGGTTTGGCTTTATCAACACATGTCGTGTAAGGTGTCATACGATTTGGAATACTATCCCCTCGCCAGTTCTGGTGACGGGGATAGCATTCCACCCCTCTAGAGGGGTAAGACATGTTACTTTGCTGAAATGCGGTTAATTTCTAAAAGGGCCTCAGATCCACAAAATGGATGCTTCTGCCACAGACACAAGTCTGACCCCCTGAAGCTGACCGAAATTCAGCCAAAGGGGCCTGGACAAAGGGTTTCCTGTCGCAGGGAGGTGTCACACCCCCCCAGACAGGAGATAGTGGATTGTAGCAGGGAGGTTTGAAAGAAACCAGACACTGCATGGGGAGCACAAGGCTGCCCCTTGCATAATCCGGTCAAACCGGTTCTGGGGCACACCAGCCCCAGTCCCAGCGCGGCCTGAATCAAAGGAAAGGGGTGTATCCACCCCCTTCCTGGGTCCCACCCATAGGAGGGGACCTAGCAGGTAATCCAGCCCCCCAGATTCGAATAAGAGTGGGAGCAGTGCCAATGCGCTTCAGATTATCCTGATGAAACATAAGAAACGAAACTCTGGACCCTTCCACATCCTACTCAACGTAGAAGACTGAAGAATCTCCCTTGTGGTCAAGGAGTGACCACCCTGTGCAAACAGGCACCATCCAGCCCTCGACGTCTGCTTTGTTGCAGTTCCCGCCGGAACTCGAGCGACAGAGATCGACGAGATCAAGCTTGCCTGCTTTCTAACAGCCCGATCCACAGTCCCTGCAGAGCTGAGACCCATGGAGGCGACCGGAAGCGCGGGGCACGCCATCTTGAAAAGACCACGAGACGCTGACCGTGCAGCCCACGAGTGACCCTCGAAGCTGTACACCGGGGTTTGAGAAGCCCCAACCCTGAGCCACTCTTGCACCGAAGTTCAGCCCTCCACACTCGACGAGTGCTGCGTGGGGCCCTTCTGCTTCTTTTGGCTCAACGTGTTGGCCCGGTCACTTGCCAGCTGGCTTGTGGCCCCTGTGCCGACGAAAACCGAAATACAACTTGTGATTCTGGTTGCTCCAGATTTGCACCCACTCCCCTGAAAAGGAGTACCCACTCTGACCCTCCTGGCCCGAGTGAGAAGCAATCTTCCAGTTCCGCGTGGATTGCTTTTGCCAAGTGTTGTTTGCTCCAATCTTGAAGCCGACAGCGCCGACGGCGAGAGCCTTCGTGGGACAGATCGTGACCCGCTCCTGCACTTCGTAGATGCCCCAGAGCCCACGTGACAGCGGAGAGAAGCTCCTCGACAACCACCTGATTGCGCCCGACATTGCCTGGTTCCATCCTGGTTCCACCCTGGTCACTGCTGAGTGACCCAGACTCTGTCCCCTCTGCTTTCAGGTACTTTTCGACTTCGATCCACCCTTGGATCCCACCGGACACTTCTCCTTCACAGCGCCTGCAGCATCTTCAGCTTCAAGCACCAAGAACCAGCGTGACGAAACCCGACACTACTTCAACCCTGTGCACCCGCTTCCTGTGGGTGAGGTAACATTGCAACGCCGGTGTTCCCACACAGGTACACACCCCTAGGGTCTGTGTCTTAAGTTTTGTCTTTCTAGGTTCAGCGGAAGTGTCCTAAAACTCTATTTGCTTAACTTTTACGCACCATTGACTTGCATTGGTGCATGCGTGTGCTTTCAGCACTGCACCCGAATCCCGCGGGCTTTTCCCGACTTCAGTATTGCTTGTCCCGACTGCTCCCAGTGATTCCCTAGGCCCTAGGCCTAACCACTGTTCGATTGGTATCTCTTATACCACTTTCTTAGTATATGGTCTGAGTGGCCCCTCGCCCTCATCCATAATTGTGCAACTTTGTATGTTATACTGTGCTTTTGATTTAACGCTTGTGCCCCTTTGTTCATAAAGAATACTGGGGATTATTTTAAGTAATAAATACATATATTTTTATAATATATACTTGTGTGGTGTCCTTTCATTTGATATTACAGGACTGTGATTGGTAAAACAGCTCGCTTAACACGACCTCTTGAGTTAAGCCTTAAAGGCTGCTTAGTCTATGCTACCATTAAGATAGCTCGTCTACAAGGTTGACTTACAACCAGACACCATAAGGGAAAGCTTGGACTGATACAAGGTGGTTCCAGAATTGGAAACATCATATATCAGGCCAACTTCTCACATTGGTGCGCAGCGGTGCGGATTTGAGCTTGCTGTTGTTTTACCATTGCAATCTTTTTATCAAATTGAAAGATCACATCAAGTACCTTAGGTACATATAAATCAAAAGCTTAGCATATTAAGTTCTACTGAACTTAGTAGTTGTAGATTAAAGGGATTAGCACACCCTGACTACAACTCACTAGCAAGGTACAGTAGGAAAACACTTAGTGTAGGTAAGTGCACCACTTACACCTCACTAGCAGTCATGTCTGGCACAGGTGATACTCCAAGCTCTCTGCCTGCGACAGTTGACCTTACCCAGGCAACTTCCAGCTATGACAAACTTAGCCACAAAGACTTGTGTGCCTTGTGCATATCAAGAGGGCTAAAAAGGGGCAGAGGTCCCACCATTCCAACCCTGATAGCCATTCTAGAACAGGATGACTTAGCTAAGGCGAGTGCAGCTCCCCTAGATTCAGGAGATGGAGTGAACCCCCCTGTAACTGATACCACTCCAGAGGAAGAAGAAGAGGAGGAAGAGGAGGAGGAGGAGGACTCAGATGTAGAGGACCCTGAAAATCAGGATCAGAGGGGTAACCAGGTTATGGTTGCCAGGCTTAACCAGGCCAACTTAAACCTACTTGGGAATGGAGAGGGCCAGCACCTCCCCAGATCCCAAAATATCATTCTCCCAGGCAACAGAAGGGTGAGATCTCCATCAGGGGACTCTCATATTTCTAGTGCCTCAAGAGAATCTCAGAGAGGGATGACTTCCTCTCATAAGATAGAGCATAGGGCCAGGATGAGGGCTGTCAAACTCCAGATAGAGAGGGAGGAGGTAGCCCTGGCTCAAGCTAGACTTGCTTTGGCAAGAGAACAGAAAATGTGTGGCTTAGATGCCACTGGTGGCAGCAATATTCCTAGAGAGAAACCCGGGTCCTATGATAGTAGAAACCTGACAAAGATTGTGCCCCCCTACAAGGAAGGGGATGACATCCACAAGTGGATAACTGCTCTTGAGAGAGCCTGCATGGTACAGCAGGTTCCTGAGGAACAGTGGGCTGCAATCTTATGGTACTCCTTTTCTGAGAAAGGGAGAGATAAGCTCCTCACTGTCAGACATGAGGATGCAAACAATTACAAAGTCCTGAAGAATGTTCTGATAGATGGGTTTGGCTTAACCACTGAACAATACAGGTTAAGGTTTAGAGACACCCAGAAGACACAGACTCAGGACTGGGCTGATTTTGTAGATTGTGCTACTAAGGCTCTGGAGGGTTGGCTACATGGCAGCAAGGTACATGACTTCACAGGATTGTATAATTTGATTATGAGGGAGCAGATCCTAAGTAATTGTCAGAACCAGCTCTTACACCAGCACCTGGTGGACTCACATTTGACCTCTCCCCAAGAATTGGGAAAGAGGGCAGATAAATGGGTCAGAACCAGGATTAGGCCTAAGAATCAGGACAGTAACCAGAAGAAGGTGTCTACCAAGCCTCAAGAAAAGGGTGGGGATAAAAGTAAGGAAAGGACTTCCCCAGGGCCCCAAAACTCCAAGAATGGGGGTGGGTCCCAAGACACTTCCTCAACTGAGAAAAAGCCTTATTGTTATGCCTGTAAACAGGTTGGGCATTACAAAACAGACAACTGTTGTCCCAAGAATAGCAATAAAGAAAATATACCTCCAAAACCAGTTCCAACACCTCCTGTTACTGTCAGCAGTAATCCCCCAGGAAGTGGGAGCACACCCAGGAATCTGAGTGGGTTTACTTTTGGAGCCCAGGTGGACCCTGGCCTATCCAGGTCCCCATCCCCAAATAATCTTGTTTATGAGACTGGCATGGGGTTTGCCAACTTCTCTGATTGCCCAAATACCTTGAGCAAATATAGACAAGAACCCATCATCAATGGTTTGAAAGTTGAAGCCTTTAGAGACACAGGGGCTAGCATCACCATGGTGGCTGACTGCATAGTCCCCTCTAAGCAACTTTTACCAGGTGCCACATACCAGGTAACAAACATTGATGGAATCCACACAAATCATCCCATGGCAGTAGTAAGTCTCAGCTGGGGAGGTGTCACTGGCCCAAAGAGAGTGGCAGTGTCATCAAACTTGCCTGTGGACTGTCTACTGGGTAATGATTTAGAAATCTCAGCCTGGGCTGAGGTTGAACAGGAAACCCATTCTAGAATGGTAAATTCCAATGGAAAGGTTAGTGGGGCTGTGATGGCTACAGCCCCAATTCAAGATGTCCTCCCTGAAAAGGTTGGTAGGGCTGAGCAACTCTCTGCCCCATCTTTAGCAAAAGCTCTTCCTAAACAGAATAGCAAAGCTGTTATGATAACAGCAGAAACCCAAACTGAGTCCCCTCCTGAAAAGGTTGGTGGGGCTGTGATGGCCACAGCCCAAACTCAAACTGATATGTGTGTTGTGAAACCTGAAATGATGGATAACTTCACACAAACAGAGCACAGAGGAGGACGAGAAATCTCCCCCTCACCAGACTTTAGGAAAGGATCAGCCTCCTCAGGGAACTGATCTTACCCCTGATGAAGGAACTGCCCCAGAGGGGGTTAGGCCTAGCCTGACAGAGCCTCTGATGTCAGTGGACCCTTCTCAGGTGGGACCCAGTCTGGAGCAGGTAACCTGCCCCTCTCTATCTTGCCTTAGTCAGCCCAGGGCTGCAGAGGACAAGAAAGACAGTGAGACCCAGAGGGCCTCCTGTCAAATAAAGCACCCCCATCAAAAGATAAGGGGCACCAAAACTAGTAGCCCTAGTAAGGTGAAAACTTTAAAAACTCCTGAGGGAGCGCCCTTAAAAATAGTTAGGGACCTCCCACAGATGGATTCTGTTGGGCACAGCCAAACCTGGGACCCAAAGGGCCCAAACCTGAACGGTCCCTCCAGCAAGCCAAACAGAGGGACCCAGCCTCCAGCTTTAGGTAGCCAGAGGCTGACCCTGAGAGCACAGTGCAACTCAGTTGAAGAAAGAAAGGCACACATGGTGGAAGATAATTGGAGGAAGCTGAGCCCTAAATTAGTGGAGCCTCACTTCAATACTCCATATCCAAACCAGCCTTTGACTTTGCATAAACACACCCAAGGTAGTGATTCCCTATGGTGGAGACCCTCTAATACCCCACGGGTGAGGGACTGCTTAGTGGACCATGAGACAGGGGGTACCCATGCTAGTGCAAGTACTTCCTTATATGGCCACTCAGGCAATATAGGCTTACCTGGCCAAGGATAGCCTTATCTCCTTTCGTTTGGGGGGGGGTTATATAGGAAGGTGGCTACCTGACTATAGTTACCCCAGATTTGTTGCCTTGTGTTTAGCTGGTTTTTTTACTTAGTTGGCCTGGTTCCCTGCTAATCAGGGCCCCAGGCTATCTGCTCTCTCTGTAAAATGGATTCCATGTACCCTAGGTACATACCACAATTGGAAATGGACTCCTTGTCAGCACCTGTACCATGCACTATAGGTGCTCAGGGCATAGGTGCCACCAAGGCCTACCAGGGGCTGCAGCATATCTTTTGCCACCCCTGGCTGGTTCTTAAATTAACACAACTGGCTGATCACTCATCTGGGGCAAGATGGTGTAATCACCTCTTGCTTAGATATAGTATACCTATATCTAAACCTATATCTGGACACATATAAACCTGTGAGTCACTCCTATGGAAGGCCTTATCAATTCTGGAGGCAGAGTGCGTGGTTTAATGTGAGATGGAGCTCTAGCATGAGCTGAGCCTGTCTGCAGCCGTCGGGAACAAATCCCTAAGCTGTTTCAGGATAATGCCAAACCATATACTATTAAGTGCATTATAATCCTCGCGGTTATATAGCAACTTTGGTTTGGCTTTATCAACACATGTCGTGTAAGGTGTCATACGATTTGGAATACTATCCCCTCGCCAGTTCTGGTGACGGGGATAGCATTCCACCCCTCTAGAGGGGTAAGACATGTTACTTTGCTGAAATGCGGTTAATTTCTAAAAGGGCCTCAGATCCACAAAATGGATGCTTCTGCCACAGACACAAGTCTGACCCCCTGAAGCTGACCGAAACTCAGCCAAAGGGGCCTGGACAAAGGGTTTCCTGTCGCAGGGAGGTGTCACACCCCCCCCAGACAGGAGATAGTGGATTGTAGCAGGGAGGTTTGAAAGAAACCAGACACTGCATGGGGAGCACAAGGCTGCCCCTTGCATAATCCGGTCAAACCGGTTCTGGGGCACACCAGCCCCAGTCCCAGCGCGGCCTGGATCAAAGGAAAGGGGTGTGTCCACCCCCTTCCTGGGTCCCACCCATAGGAGGGGACCCAGCAGGTAATCCAGCCCCCCAGATTCGAATAAGAGTGGGAGCAGTGCCAATGCGCTTCAGATTATCCTGATGAAACATAAGAAACGAAACTCTGGACCCTTCGACATCCTACTCAACGTAGAAGACTGAAGAATCTCCCTTGTGGTCAAGGAGTGACCACCCTGTGCAAACAGGCACCATCCAGCCCTCAACGTCTGCTTTGTTGCAGTTCCCGCCGGAACTCGAGCGACAGAGATCGACGAGATCAAGCTTGCCTGCCTTCTAACAGCCCGATCCACAGTCCCTGCAGAGCTGAGACCCGTGGAGGCGACCGGAAGCGTGGGGCACGCCATCTTGAAAAGACCACGAGACGCTGACCGTGCAGCCCACGAGTGACCCTCGAAGCTGTACACCGGGGTTTGAGAAGCCCCAACCCTGAGCCACTCTTGCACCGAAGTTCAGCCCTCCACACTCGACGAGTGCTGCGTGGGGCCCTTCTGCTTCTTTTGGCTCAACGCGTTGGCCCGGTCACTTGCCAGCTGGCTTGTGGCCCCTGTGCCGACGAAAATAGAAATACAACTTGTGATTCTGGTTGCTCCAGATTTGCACCCACTCCCCTGAAAAGGAGTACCCACTCTGACCCTCCTGGCCCGAGTGAGAAGCAATCTTCCAGTTCCGCGTGGATTGCTTTTGCCAAGTGTTGTTTGCTCCAATCTTGAAGCCGACAGCGCCGACGGTGAGAGCCTTCGTGGGACAGATCGTGACCCGCTCCTGGACTTCGTAGATGCCCCAGAGCCCACGTGACAGCAGAGAGAAGCTCCTCGACAACCACCTGATTGCGCCCGACATTGCCTGGTTCCATCCTGGTTCCACCCTGGTCACTGCTGAGTGACCCAGACTCTGTCCCCTCTGCTTTCAGGTACTTTTCGACTTCGATCCACCCTTGGATCCCACCGGACACTTCTCCTTCACAGCGCCTGCAGCATCTTCAGCTTCAAGCACCAAGAACCAGCGTGACGAAACCCGACACTACTTCGACCCTATGCACCCGCTTCCTGTGGGTGAGGTAACATTGCAACGCCCGTGTTCCCACACTGGTAAACACCTATAGGGTCTGTGTCTTAAGTTTTGTCTTTCTAGGTTCAGCAGAAGTGTCCTAAAACTCTATTTGCTTAACTTTTACGCACCATTGACTTGCATTGGTGCATGCGTGTGCTTTTAGCACTGCACCCGAATCCCGCGGGCTTTTCCCGACTTCAGCATTGCTTGTCCCGACTGCTCCCAGCGATTCCCTAGGCCCTAGGCCTAACCACTGTTCGATTGGTATCTCTTATACAACTTTCTTAGTATATGGTCTGAGTGGCCCCTCGCCCTCATCCATAATTGTGCAACTTTGTATGTTATACTGTGCTTTTGATTTAACGCTTGTGCCCCTTTGTTCATAAAGAATACTGGGGATTATTTTAAGTAATAAATACATATATTTTTATAATATATTCTTGTGTGGTGTCCTTTCATTTGATATTACAGGACTGTGATTGGTAAAACAGCTCGCTTAACACGACCTCTTGAGTTAAGCCTTTAAGGCTGCTTAGTCTATGCTACCATTAAGATAGCTTGTCTACAAGGTTGACTTACAACCAGACACCATAAGGGAAAGCTTGGACTGATACAAGGTGGTTCCAGAATTGGAAACATCATATATCAGCCAACTTCTCACAGACACTCACTGATCGCTCACTATATATATGTTGTGTTTGTTTTTGTATTGTGTCTTTTGGTCTTTTATGTTTACCTCCTCCCTTATGCTCTGCCCTGAGTGTGGCTACACCAGGGCGTTTTGTAAGCAGACCCGATGATGAAGCATGTCACACACTTCGGTGTGTGAGTGAGGGCAGTTTTCCAAAAAAGTTGTATTTTTTCTGTTTTGTGGTGTTATACGTGTATTTGAGTCTCTCCACCCCTTCTTGTGTGTATAACGTGACTTAGGGGGTTCGGGGTGGTAGAGTTGTAGATACGGTTGACCCTCTCCTATCATTTGTGGTTAGTAATGTGTTGTATCAGACAGCAAAGCTGAATTCTGACCTGTGACAGATTAGTGGCAGGCGGACACTGCCCTGTACATAGAAGCATACTCCGGCCTTCAACACAACACAGATCTTTATCTGCTAACTTGCAGCAATTACTCAAAACCTTCCAACATCAAACAAACTCAGTCATTCCTTGATAAAGGCAGGTAACGTTATCATAATGTAAAACCTATATTTATGTCATCTTGACTTTGCTGTCTCCTGTTTCTGTTGTCTGGTCTCCTGGCCTCCTAGATTTCTAAATTTCAGGCTCTTTTCTCTCAAGGTCCACCCTGCTCGATTTTGGTTCCCTGTGTACCCACCCCTTTTTTCTTTGTCAAGCTTCGCTCCACCCTAGGTTTCAATCCTCCCTCCCGTCATATATCTCTGTTCTCCAGTCTCCACCCCTCATTAGGTTTCCAACCTTTAGGCACTAAACTTCTTCTCCTTTTTTCTATTCTTTAGCTCCAGTCGAGATTTCTAGTGACCAGCAAAGGATGATAATAGTCTCCATGTTCCAGGCGCTGATCTTGCCCAGGGTCAGCCAATCTTCATGTCTATTCCTTGGACTCCAACCCTTATCATTCATCCTCATTCTGCTCCCTTTTCTAGGCTCCACCATCACAAATATATATGCTCCAGGCTCTACCTCTCTCACTCTTCTGTGCACTATGTAGAAGCTTGTCTGCTTTTATTATTACATCTCACGGTTTCAAATGTGTTACTCTGCCAGCCAGTGCATTGGTGCAGCCTAATCATTACCTGGTTTTATTCCTCTACACGAGGGTCTGACCAACTACCGGTGACTCTGTATTTATGCCCTTGTCCTGGCCTACTCCCAAAGTTTTAACCCACTTTCCTGTTTCTGTACCACTTTTCTAGATGCTTCCCTATCTCCACATAAACTAGTATCCTCTTACTGATTAGAGCCATTTTTCTTGGTTCTTCTCCCATTTTCTGACACTAGTTTAGCCCTTATTCCCTAGTTCTGCTCCCCCGAATTCTTGGTGGTCTACTCTAGAATCTGGGAACTCTCCCACATGTCTCTGGACTCACTCACAGATGCTGGCTCCTCTGTATATTGTCTTCCTATGGCATTGCCCCAGTTAACAATTCCTACCACAATTTTCCCACAAGTTCAACTCAAGAAATGGATTGCCCCAACTATCCGTACTAAGTTTGTTCCACCTTCCCCTCAACTTTTAATTCCCCTTCTCTCCTCCTTCGCTGTAGCCACATCCAATTACCTGTTCCTTCTTGCTTTGCTCGCTTGCCTGTCGTTCCTCCTTCTCCTCAGTATCTGCAGGCTTGGAGGCCTGCTCCCCTGGCAGCCCATGGACCAGGTTCTCACCGCATGGAAGCCCCAGGGTCTTCAGTCGCTCATCGGTGTCAGGGTCCACCACAAGTAGCCTCAGGGTGCCAGCTGCTGCCCGAATGCGCTCCACCACCTGCTGGTGACTCTCGGCCTCCACATTGTGGCCATTTACCTCTACCAGTCGGTCATTTGGGCGCAGGCCAGCTTGGCTTGCTGGAGAGCCAGTTTCCACCAGCCGAATAAACTGCCCCTGACGGTCTTTCTGCCCATGCAGGTGGAATCCATAGCCATCAGGGCCCTTCTCCAAGCAGCAGAGCCGGGGCAGCTGCTCCACCTGCCCTGCCATCACTCAGGATTGGTCGTTGCAAGGCCGGTCTTCTAGAAACTAATACTGGGCCAGGAGCAGGATGGTGATAGGTGCAATAAGGGAGCTATAGGGGTGAGAAGAGCAGGTGCTTTTCCAAGACACTGGAAGCAACCCCAGGAGACAAGTGGCAAGCAAAGAAATTAATGGGGCAATATTTGAACCTAATGGGGTAAACAAGTAAACAAGTTACAAAGACAGTGGGATTCCGGAGGGAAGATCAATAAAAAGGGGTTAAAGTGGCAATCTGACCAACTGGAAGTGAAGATCAATGTATTGGGCTGGATGGTCAACGATGCGGATTGAAGGGGGGCTGTCACAAACTCAAAGAAAAAAAAATGCGAGCTAGAAAGGCAATGAAATCGAAAGTGGACAATAAGGGAATGAGGTAAATGCCAAGAGTTGAGAGGCTATGGGAAAGAAGCGGTGTACGGCGACAGGGCGCCTCGGGCTCGCTCAGCGGCAGTCTGGAGTTCCGGAAACTTTCTCGGTGCCACTCTGCCGGGGATCCGGCGCTCTGGGAGCTCGCGCTGACGCCCTGCACAATCCCGGATCTCTCTAGGATCTCCCGCGAGCGTCCAGAGGAATCCCGGATCTGTTCTGCTCGGGCGTCAGCCGGACTCTGACCCGCTCCTAGTGTGAACGCCGGCTATTTAGAGGGGCGCGGCCTTGGAATCCAGACTGACCGATGAGACAGCGAATCAGAGGACGGAAGGCGGGTCCAGGGAAAAAAATATTCAAATCGGGTGAGACTATTCAAATGAGGCCGAGGCCACGCCCCTTCTGTCCTTGAGCTCATCTAAAGGCGCATCACGCACAGCGAAGGCCTCGGTGGATATGGGGAGGTGAAGAGGACCTGAGAGGCGCAGAGAGCAGAGGGCGGCGCCCAGTGGACCGAACGGGCTTCATCCCTCCCCACCCCCATCCCCCCCCCACCCCGTTCTGAGGCCGGGCAGCAGGCCAGCAGCTGTGCAGGTGTCTGTCCCAGGGAAAGCCGGGGCGAAGTACAGCTGGAGAGAAGAGAGCACGGGACAAACATGCTCTTTTCTGCGGCAGACACCTTCAGCTCAACTTGCTTCTGGGGTGTCCTCAAAGGAGGCGATAGGGGTCGCAGATGAATCACAACATCCAGGACAAAGACCTCACAGTGGGAGTTATACTTGTGTTTTACTGATCACCAATGTTTTGAAGAGAGACAATGCGTGCCCATTAACGCTGGTTAAGAGACTGTGGTGGAGAGTCTCAAACATTTTGCACTTGGTTAGCTTCACAAAAGTGATGGTAACTGGCACAAAATGTATTTTTCCTGATTCCCTCTCCAGTGCCAAACTTGCATTGTGCTGGAAAGTACCCAAAAGGTACGGGCGTTACTTATCGCTGGGGGATTACAGGGTTGGTAGATGGGCGTTCCCATGCAACCAAATTAACTCCACTGAAAACAGGCGTTAACCCCTTCGACGCTCATGACGAGCTGGGCTCGTCATGGCGTAGCCTCCTCGCACGCTCATGACGAGCCCAGCTCGTCACGTAAAGTGCGATTTTAAAAAACCCAGCGTACGGGCGGAATTCCGCCCGCACGCATGCGGTTAATAAGGAAAATGTTTTTGTTTCCGATTTGCATTTATGTTGTACTGTACGACACACATACAAAGTAGGAAAAGGTTTCAGGCTTGTCTAGCCAAAGTGTTTTGTACAGGAAGGGTACGCTCCATATACAAAGCCTAAGGTAGACTCAGACACGCACCCTAGCACTATATCGCTAAGGTGTGTGCCTGGCGCACACAGCAGCTGAAATCAGCGATGGCACTAGGGAGAGGGGAGGAGAGTGTCATATCTCTGTGACTATGGCACTCTCCCGCTCCCTCCCTGTCACGCAACACAGCGCAGCGATTCGTGATTCTTTCAGGAATCTGGGCCGGCGTCTGCCATCTTCCTGTACTTTCAAGCAAACAAGGCAGAAATAGCAAATTGTCTTGATTTGGAATTGCATTTATGAAGCTCTTACTATGCATGTGATGGGTAGTAAGCATCAAATAAATGCTAAAAAGGCAAAAGAAGAAATGTTGTTTTTTAAATGAAGGGACCAGGCTTTTGTTCCAATAGCATCTTTTATGGGAGGGCTTCAAAGGCATCAGGGCGCTTTAAACGAGCACCAAATTACATAAAAAAAATCAGATTTGATCTTTTTTTTTTGGGCACGTGGAAATTAAGTGAATTGCCAAGGATCACAGAATATTGAGCTGACACTGGGATTCAAAAGTCCCAATTCCAAAGTCAGTTGCTCAGGCTATTAGGCCACATCTCATTGATTAATATTGGCGTCAGTGGATGCTGGTGATCTTTGAAAGTGGTGAAGTGAAATATCCTCCAGGAGTTCACCCCATTTTTTCCCAAAATTTGCATCACTCAGACTCACATTTAGGCCCAGATGACAAACATTTTGTGCTGGGTTTGTGTCTCAAAATGGGCACAAACCTGCGCAAAATGTGTGAATTACTATCCAGCACAAACCTGTTTTACAGTGGAAAGTTGCCTGAAAGTAATTCAAAGCGCTGCCGTGCTTTACTCTGTGTCAAAGGGGTGGTGTATAGGTGGTACATGGGCAATCCCATGCAACCACCCATAGTTTTGGATGCAAAAACCTATCTAGCAACATCAGTAGACAGGGTTTTGCACCAAAAAATAAACGCCACTTGAAAACAGGCGTTAAAAAGGAGAAATCCTGGACATGGGGAATCTTCTGTGCACATTTTATGTTAATGTTTATGATCATTTGCTATGCTTAATCTTTCTTGTATTCATTGGCCTTGGTGGCCGTGTTATCTCAGCAAAATCTAATTAAATCTGTTATGAAAAAAAAGGAGAAATGCTTTTATTTCTCATAACTTTTCCCACTTTGCATGTGTATTTCTACACTGTACCGCACACATCCAAAGTAGGAAAAGCTTTAAAGTTAGACAAGCATAGTATTTTGTGTTTGAAGGGCACCCTTCCAGTACAAAACCTGTGCTAAGACTCAAACAGACATCTTGCACTATGGTGTAAAGGTATATGTGTGGAACTTGGCAGCCTAATTGTGTGCCAACTATACAATAAGGGCCGAATAGTACCAGGCGCGGCCCGTGCAGGTAATAACGGTGGGGTGGGGGTTAGGGGTCAAGGTAAGTAGTTTTCGTATTTTAAAATTTAAGTTTACCTCGTCATCATCTGTCAACTCCCCCATCCCCCACCAGAGCCTCCAACCCCACCGCTCCTAGCTGCACGGGCTGCGCCTGGATTGTATCATCTCTTTGTAGATATGGCACTTTCCGTCTCTCTCCCTCTCATGCAACGCAGCAACTTTAGGTGCTTTTCTGTGTTGTGTGAAAGTTTTGATAATCTGGGCCTTTGTCTCTTTCCTCTCACTCTCTGTAACTCACATTCTCTCACTTGTCACTTGCTTATTCTTATTCATACTTATTCCCACTTACTGTTACTCATACACAAACATACTCATACTCACTGGTTCTAATGTTCACTTGCTAACATACTTACACTCACTAACTCTGGGCCCTGATGCAACTGCACACTTCCTCTTCTCCTCTACCAACCTGTAATCAATTACTCGTTCACTAGTTCTAACACACTCATTCTCCTTCACTCACTCCCTCATACTCACTTTCAATTATTCATACACTCCCTCAAACACAGTCTCACTTTCACTCTCACTGAAATGAGTTCTTACACAGAGAGAAGATGGTTCTTGTGCATACAGAGACAGTGGTGCTCTGCCACAAACATGCCTCATCATCTTGTAGAGCTGAACTCACTTTTCTGCAGCTAGAGCTTAGTTTCAGCCCAGATGCAGCCAAGTCCCTACATATAGTACTGAACCCATGAACAGCTAGAGCAGAGACCGTGTGAACCCATATGCAATTTCTTTCATTGAGCTTTAGATGAGTTCATTCATACATAGCACTGGTACCCTGGGCAGACAGAGCTGAGCTCTTCCAATTATGCAGTTGAGCTCCACTGCAGGCAGTGCTGAGCCCCTGTATAGATATAGTCCACGTTGAGGCAGTTCACAGGCAGGTTTGAGCACTTTCAGCATTCATTGATATAATGTAAAACCGGAGTTTCTGTGGGGACTGAGAAACCAGGACCAGCTAATATTGTGTTGGAGTATCACAGGCCTCTCAACCGGGTTAATATTGCGCATGGCCTGTTTCTGATAGGGAGTGAGGAGGAGAAGATGGGAGGGAAGATGACATTGAGAGAAGTGATTGAAGAGAGACAGAGACAAGGTAGACAGTAGTGAAAGAAGATTAAGCCTATGTGAGAATATGGACAGGTAAGTAAAGAAAGAAAGGAGCAGAGTGTGGCACTAAGTTGAAAAGAACAGAGACTATGAGTAAAACAGGAGATGCCACATAGATGTTCGAACAGCCACGTTTTCAGTTTCTTGCAGAGCCCAAGTATGAGAAGGCAGCTATAATGTGTAGGGGCAGGTCATTCCAGGCTTTGGGCACGAGGTAGGAGAAAGCAAGAAGGCTGACTCTGGTTCTGTGTATGCAGGGGATATGTGCGAACAGGAGTCTGGCTGAGCAGAGTTGATGCACCTATTGAGTAGGGGTAGGTGGTGGACTCCGCTCTTCCCGCAGAGTTTGTAGTTTTGCTACTCTGCTCCACATGGAGTTTGGCCAAAAAAACTCCCCCAACCTCCAGTGAAGCAGAGTTTACTGTCACAATGCTACGACGCTCACCCCTAGATTTGAGTGCCCCACTGTGAAAGACTTAGCTTTAATTTCCTGTCCTGTGGAAGTTGAAAAGTAAAGTGACGCCATTTTGTAGCTGCTCATGTGACCGTGTGAGTCAGCATCTGTAGATAGGCAGCTCCCGGGATTCTCTTAGTACTTCCTGCTTTTAGGCAGCAGTGGTTGCGGCAGGGTACAGCTGAGACTTGTGGGACTGTTTCGGGAAAAGGGCGTCCTGCTAATGAGGTGCGAGGTTTGTCGCCACCTCTCCAAGGATGTTCCTTCAAGGTTCTGCTGCCAGTGTGTGACGAGGCTTCCCCTTATTGCAGCCAGCACTCCAGGTAACAAATGGAACACATTTTTATATGGAGTAGCTTGTGGTAGGTTTAAAGCTACAATCTTGCGAAACAAATGGGATTCTGGCCTTTTCCTGGTGAAATGGACTGCCATACAAGTGGATGGGTGAAGTATTGTCTTGGTACAGGCCATGGTGTGTGTTGATTATGTACACAGGCTGAGCTTTGCAGGTTATTTCAGATGTATGACGTTACAACGCACACTTTTACAACGCATACCTTTACAACGCATTTTTTACAACGCAACATCCATCACAACGCATTCCATTACAACGCATGTCATTACAACGAAATTTTAAAAACTACATTTACAACGCATTCCATTACAACGCATACTACCTTTACAACGCATACCATTACAACGCATTACATTACATTGCATGTTTGGTAAGTATTGGATAGTGTAGGGGTAAAATTTACTATTCTAACTCCAGGGGGTGCAACAGTAGGGTAAGTGTTGGATAGTGTAGGGGTAAAAATTACTATTCTAACTCCAGGGGGTGCAACAGTAGGGTAAGTGTTGGATAGTGTAGGGGTAAAAATTACTATTCTAACTCCAGGGGGTGCAACAGTAGGGTAAGTGTTGGACGGTAATGTTATGCGTTGTAATGGTATGCGTTGTAATGACTGAGGCGTTGTAATGACTGAGTTGTAATGACATGCGTTGTAGTGGTGTGCGTTGTAGTGTCATGCGTTGTAATGGTTGCGTTGTAAATGCATGCGATGTAATGGATGTTGCGTTGTAAAAGTTTTGTTGTAATGGTAGTGCATTGTAAAAGTTGCGTTGTAAAGGTTGTTTCCCGGTTATTTCTGGTAAAGACTTTGCTGATCATTTTAGATATAGGCTTTTCTTCGGGATTGGTTATAGTCTTAGGCTTGGTTGGGCAGTTCGATACCAGCACCGGCTGGAAAGTTGGTTGTTGATGTAGGCTGAGCAGGTCAGTTGTGTGATTCACGGGCTATGCTGGACAGTTGGGTACTGCCACAGGCAGTGTTGTGTTTGGTTACTTACACAGTGCCTTAGTTACAGGTACTGGTTGAGAAGGGCAGTTGAGGACTGGCACGAACTGCATTGGGCAGATAGGTACTGGCATGAACTGTGCTGGGGGTTGGGTTCTTGTACACACTGTGCTGATGCTCGGTTTCTGGCACAGACTATGCCAGGCTTAGCTGGCAGATCAGCGCAACAGTTTTAATTGTACAGTAAACAGACATCTCCTTCAATGTTTGTCCTCTGCACACAAGACATATGAAGGTCCTTCTTTCTCACGCAGGTACTGCCCTCCCCACACACAGAAATCCAGGGTCTGGTCCTTCAGGGGGTGGTGTGAGTACAGTACCTCATGCGGGGAGATCGGTGGAGGTTATTTAGGGAAGCACACCTATAATTCATTAATTGTGTGGCATATGATCATGCAGTGGATCAAGGGTATTCTGGTCTCCTGCGGTCTGGCCTTGATGCAGTGACCAGCAGTGAACACTCCCTCCCACACATTTGTAAGGAACTTTGAGGGTCTAAAATGCTTGTGTGTGCCTGGCCTGTATTGACATGCTAGTTAGTGAACATAGAGGGGAGTCTTGTAGTTGAGCACTAGGTCTGTACTCACATGGTGGATAGTGAACACGAGTAGGAGGTCTTGTTGCTGCGCACTGGACCTGCACTCACAGTCGTAGTGGGCGAGCAATAATTATAATTCTCCACCAGTGGGCCAAACACTGCGGAATTCAGTGGAGTTTTTTGGTAATTTCACGGATTGCAACTCAACGAGCTCCATCTAGGCCTACTATTGAGGTATGTGAGTAGGTGTTGTACAGGTCTTTGCATGTGTATGTAAGCAGTTTTAGGAGTGTGAGTCAGTGAATGGAAAGCCAGTGGAAGTCTTTGAGGTGCGGAATGATGTGAACATGGGGGAAAGCCTGAGTGTGTGTCTGGCCGCCGGAATTTGTATGGTCTGAAGTCTTCTAGCAGTTAGTGATTCCGATGGATTAAAGCATAAAGCTTGTGAGGTCAGCTCAACTTTAAGGGTGCAATATGAGGCATTTCATGCAGGATCCACTGCTAGTGCATGTGCATTAATCATTAATATATTGTTTGGTGTTACCACAAACCAAGGGAAGAGCTCTAATCATAGTGTCCTCCAATCATGGTCCCCTCAGTGAACAAAAGGTCTGCATACTCCCCAATACTGCTAGCTGTACCTTCCATTTTGCTATGAGAGAGCACCAGGCATCTGTTCTGGTGAAGGAATATGAGCTCAGCACTGGTTGAGGGTGCAGGTGTTCTGCACTGGTGGGAGCTACATGGGCCCATTTAAAGGAGTGCAACAGGGTTATGGGTATGCACACACTTTCCCGCAGGCATGTGTCTGCTCCCAGGTCTCCTAGCTATCTCAATCTAATCCTGTAGACATGTCTTATGCTGCCAATAGTCACCATAACAAGAATACATTTCATTTTTACATGGCTCCAGCTCCTTCACTCATATACAGTCATCCATGTCATAGTTCTAGCATGTTGTTATGTGGTTCCTCCCAAACTTTCGCCCATTGTATGCCTGACTCTTGCTGTTCTGTGGTTGCACTTCATATTTCCCTTTGGCCCCTGATGGGCAAAAAGAGTGCTCCTGCACACTTACCCCTTCCCAAGCAGCTACCATGTGATTAGTGAAACCTGCTACATCCTGATAATCCTACTGTGTTACGGGCCATGTCTGCATCTTCTCCGTAAATCCCTTATCATACCCTCGCCATGCATCACCCTGGTACTTCCGCTGTGCTTCGTGCACTTTCTGTTCATAGAGAAGGGAACTTCTCAACAAAGACATATGCCAAGATCCTCAAAGCTTGCAGCCAGCTTTCAATAGTCTGCTCCACCCTAGGCTTGCGCCTGTCCTATTTATCCTCATCTTTCATGTTGTCTGTTTCCAAATCTAACCCTCCATGACGTGCTTCCGAAAGGGAGAATAAGTCAATGAACTCCTTGCATCATATCCTCTCCTTGGCTTGTAGGGGATTGAGGCTGGCTAAACCTGTTTCTCGCACTATATTGTGAGAATCCGCCAGTGAATGCCTAATTTACTCACTAGTAGGCTTCCCACAAGCTGAACCAAGTGTTGCTCCCCCTTCCTAGGCCATAGTAGGGTCCGCATCACCAGCCTGACTCCCTGGCCCATTGCCAGGCTTGATTGGCTCACTGGCTTTCCCCATCGAGGCCTTGTCATACACCAGTTACTTTTCCCATTCTCTGGCCCCTGACTTTGGCTGGTTGAGGCCTCCGGAGCCCCCTTGCCCTGCATACTGACCTGCACCGTGTCACCCCGCAGGAGGGGTTCACACGCTCCAATGTTTTCTCCAATGCCACCAGTTGACTGCCCTCCACTCACACCTATTGGCCACTGACCCAGTCACAGGCCAACCAAACTGGTTGCAGAAAGGAGGTGGAGCGCTCCTTAGCCCTTGCGAAAGCCATCATGGCATTGTACGTTGGTTAAAATGATGCCTGCAGCCCCATGACCATTGTCCCTAACGCTCCCAGGACTTACTTCCATAGTTAGTTACCTTGGGCCCCTGGCTGCCAAGCTTGGGACAACTCCGGTGTTTCCTGAGACCCTACAGCTCCCTGGCTCGTGGAGTGAAGCATGCCTACCTACATGGCATAATTCATGATACCTCCCATTGACAAACAACTCCCCCTGTTGCCGCTTGCTCCCTTCTTAGTGCCCCCATCCACCAGTGTCTCCTGGCACTTGAGGCTCATAGTGCATAGGTGGCAGAGCCTTGTCCCATTCACCCCAGACTCATTGGCCGCCGCCCAGTAGGCTGCAGATGCTGTTCACTGGTTACCTACCTTCTTCTCCATACTGTTGTCGAAACTACTATCCCCACTCCGGTTGTCATGTTGGACCACTGTCCAGGCTGCATGCCCCATGAACCTGCCTGGTGGGCATTCCGGTGACCGCCCTTGTTGGCCATACCACCATGCACTCTGCATTGCGGTTGCTTGCTGCTCCCCAACCTACTGGTCGAAGTCTCTCCCAGTGGCCACCGTTGGGGCCACCTGCTCCCTAACCCTTGTGGTGGGACTTTGATCCACCAATGCTCCTGGATGCTTCCTTTGTTTCCCCCAAATCTGGTTCCTTGTTAATTTTCAGACCTGTTGTCCACAGCCTCCAGTGGTGTGCCAAGCACCTGCTTGCTGACCCAGTCGTGCCCCTAAATTACTACCAACTCCCTTGCTCTTTCCAGTTACTCCGGCAAGTCATCCTTCAGGTCCCTCCTGGCTGTGCTTGCTTTGGGCCTGTTGCAAACCTCCACGCCGCCCGTGGTATCTTTCCTGTAGCAGACGGGTTTCCGGCATGATCTGGCCCTCAAAGTGTGCCCTGCATGGTCGCAAGCTGCCATAGCTCTTACACACACCACTGTAATTGCTGCTAGCTGCACTTCTGGCTCCCCTATAGTCAATTACTAACAAAGTTGATTTCAGTTATCAATTGTAGTTGCTTCTACGAAATTCAGCGGTGGAGGGTCTTGAAGCTTGGTCACCAAATTGCGTGACCGAAGGGCCACCCACTGAGTCAGACAATGAGAAAAAGTATGCAGCCGAGATGGTTTGATAGTAAGTGCTTGCAAGCCCTGAGAGATCTAAAATTTAGTTTAAAATCTAACCTCAGGGATAATTTAGGAATAGTCCAGTGCAGACGGCCATATAAAAATGCGCTGAAACAAAGAAAGATCACTCTTCAAACTGAAAAATGGGCAGATCTAAGGGAGGCTGGAGAAAGAAGGGACATGACACAATTCTGGAGGATTATCAATAATCCATAATTTCAGGATAGTAAGACCCCTGGGATTGGGACAAATATCTTGCCAGAACAGTGGGTATCACATTTTGAGGGATTGTCCAATCACAACCAGGATATAGAGCTGGAGAGGGGGTGGGTTGAGCAACAGGGCCCAGTTATTGAGTTTTCTCTGGCAGAAATAACAGAGGGGATCCAGGGCCTTACCCGTAATAAAGCCACAGGCCCTGATGGCTCACCACCCGACCTGTACCTGAGTAACATAGATTTGTGAGCCCCTATTCTCACAAGAGTCTTAAATGCGGCCGTCAAGTATGGTCTACCTCGCTCCTGGTCTACTGCAGTTATTGTTCCCATCTTCAAGAAGGGCAATAGGGACAATTCCCAATGCTATAGACCAATCTCCCTGATTGATGTCTCAGCCAAAATCTTGGGTCGGGTAATCTTGCAGCGGCTCATGGAATGGACAGAAGACCACCACATAATTACGGATATCCAGTATGGCTTTAGGACAGGGAGGTCCACAAGTGACCAATGCCTCAATCTCTATTTGCTGGTTGCAAAATACACCAAAGCCAGCAATGAAGCTATCTATTTGGGGTTCATGGACCTAGCAGCTGCTTTCGACCATGTTAATAGGAAAAAGATATGGGTCTTGATAAGGGATATGGGAATTGACCCAGGTCTGATCAACATCCTTAGAGAGTTGCATCGGGACACCACAGCCAAAGTCCGCTATAACACGGAGGGGGGAACACAGAACCATTCCCTTGTACTAGCGGAGTGAGACAGGGCTGCATCCTTGCCCCCTTCTTGTTCTCGCTTTACATTAACAACCTAGAGCAGGCCTTGATCGCTTTAAATATAGATTGCCCAAGAGTAGGAACGCGTCATATACCGCTGCTTTTATACGCGGATGACGCGGTCCTGCTTGCCCGCACTCCGAGGGGCTTGCAATGCGTAATCGATGGTTTTGTTAAATTTATGGACACCTTGAACCTGTTGGTGAACCTGAGCAAGTCCTTCGTGATGTTGGCTGAAACTAAACCTTGCAGGAAGTTCTCATATAAAATAGGGAATCACATACTAGAAAAGGTGCAGTCTTTCTCTTACCTGGGGTTGCTATTTGACGGAGCACTAAAATTTAGATCCTTAGTGGAGGAGCGCTGCACAAAACTAATATCCTCAAATGGCGCCATAGCAAATTTTGGCCGAAGGTTGGGTCGCTGGTCCCCAGAACAGGTCATGAACCTTTATAGCTCTATAGGCTGCTCGAAAGTCACGTACGGATCAGAAGTGTGGGGTTACGTTAATGTTGAGCAATTGCAACTGGAGGAAAATAAATATATGCGAAGGATCTTAAAAGTCCCCCAGAGTACCCCAGCTGTAATTGTGCATAGTGAACTGGGGAGACCTTTCATTGAGGACCAGTTCAAGCTAAGACCCATCATGACATGGCTAAAAATCTGGGTAAACCCTGAGGCAGACTTAAGCAGACACATTTTGAGAGACTGTCTGCACAGGGACAAAGGGTTACAAATTCCATGGCTAAAGTATGTCAAGGTCACTTTGGAGGGTATAGATCGGAAGGATCTCTTCATTAACCCCAGTACAATCTCATACACTGACAAATTGAAAATCAAAAGATTCTTGTCTGATCAGTTTTCCACACGTAGAGCAGAAAGGGAAATGACCAAACACTCAGTAGGTGCCCACCGTCTTTTAAAGAATAACAAGGGCATGGAGCCATACCTGTATTTGATGCATAACGTACAGGATAGGTTTTTAATGACTCGTTTTAGGCTCAATTTATTATCACATATACTGGCTGATCCACCAGGATTTGCATTGACAATTGAGCAGAAGGGTGCCTGCGGCTGCGACAATCGGTCTCCGCAGGACACCCTTCATTTTGTACTTTTGTGCCCCTTTTATAAGTATCCTAGGCGTAAATATTTGGTGGACATTTTAAAACAGGAGAAGTTTCGTCATGCCAAAACCGCCTTACTTTTTTTGCAAAGAGCAAACGATCCATGGACACTCTGTTGTATTATGAATTTCATCAAGGTTGCTGTGAGGTTAAGAAATACAAGAGGAGAGGGCTAACCACTGGACCACTTAAGAACATACTTTTTATCTAGATTGTATATGTAACTCAAGACGCTGTTCAGATGCAATTTAATTCTATTTTAAACATTGTATATATGTGTACTTTTATGATGTTTTTTAATCATCGAATAAAGAATTGCTGAACTGAACTGAGTCAGACAAACTTGAATCAGGAGCAGTGTAGGTACAGTGCTCCTCAGGCCTTGGGCTTGCACTTCCAAAGCTGCCCCTTAGATGCAGGCTTGCAGTTGTGATGTAGGTGATTGTAATGTATACTCCTCTGACACCGAGTATGTTAAAGATGCTTTATTGTATACTCCGCTGACACTGAGTTTGTTATAGATGCTTTATTGGCAACTCTCCATCTTCACCTCAACAGTACATCCTTCTTCAAATTACAATAAATCCCAACTGTCCCATACCCCATACATTCTACCTACCTCACAGTGATGTAAGATACATTCCAATTGATTCAGAAAAGGGGGTGGTGATGAACAGAGTACCTGAATTAAGCAGACCACTCTTACCCAGTCCAAAGATCAGGGCTTGATCCATCACCGTTTTTTAGCTCACTGCACCATCCCAGCTCAGAACTTGGCTATATGCAAATTAATCTGTTTCTGTCCCAGTGCATGATGGGAACAGGGCAAACCAAACTACCAAGCCAATTCTTATACTGGGAAGGAAACAAGCTTCCGGGGACCGGTTTCTGCCATTTCAGGCGTCGTCGGCCCGGCTTGCTTGAATCCTGATGGTGCAATGAGCAAGGGACTCACATCTGAGTATACCCTTCCACGCTTATGGTGGACAAAATGATTCAGAAAAGGGGGTGGTGATGAACAGAGTGCCTGAATTAAGCAGACCACTCTTACCCAGTCCAAAGATCAGGGCTTGATCCATCACCGTTTTTTAGCTCACTGCACCATCCCAGCTCAGAACTTGGCTATATGCAAATTAGTCTGTTCCTGTCCCAGTGCATGATGGGAACAGGGCAAACCAAACTACCAAGCCAATTCTTATACTGGGAAGGAAACAAGCTTCCGGGGACCGGTTTCTGCCATTTCAGGCGTCGTCGGCCCGGCTTGCTTGAATCCTGATGGTGCAATGAGCAAGGGACTCACATCTGAGTATACCCTTCCACGCTTATGGTGGACAAAATGATTCAGAAAAGGGGGTGGTGATGAACAGAGTGCCTGAATTAAGCAGACCTCTCTTACCCAGTCCAAAGATCAGGGCTTGATCCATCACCGTTTTTTAGCTCACTGCACCATCCAAGCTCAGAACTTGACTATATGCAAATTAGTCTGTTCCTGTCCCAGTGCATGATGGGAACAGGGCAAACCAAACTACCAAGCCAATTCTTATACTGGGAAGGAAACAAGCTTCCGGGGACCGGTTTCTGCCATTTCAGGCGTCGTCGGCCCGGCTTGCTTGAATCCTGATGGTGCAATGAGCAAGGGACTCACATCTGAGTATACCCTTCCACGCTTATGGTGGACAAAATGATTCAGAAAAGGGGGTGGTGATGAACAGAGTGCCTGAATTAAGCAGACCACTCTTACCCAGTCCAAAGATCAGGGCTTGATCCATCACCGTTTTATAGCTCACTGCACCATCCCAGCTCAGAACTTGGCTATATGCAAATTAGTCTGTTCCTGTCCCAGTGCATGATGGGAACAGGGCAAACCAAACTACCAAGCCAATTCTTATACTGGGAAGGAAACAAGCTTCCGGGGACCGGTTTCTGCCATTTCAGGCGTCGTCGGCCCGGCTTGCTTGAATCCTGATGGTGCAATGAGCAAGGGACTCACATCTGAGTATACCCTTCCACGCTTATGGTGGACAAAATGATTCAGAAAAGGGGGTGGTGATGAACAGAGTGCCTGAATTAAGCAGACCACTCTTACCCAGTCCAAAGATCAGGGCTTGATCCATCACCGTTTTTTAGCTCACTGCACCATCCCAGCTCAGAACTTGGCTATATGCAAATTAGTCTGTTCCTGTCCCAGTGCATGATGGGAACAGGGCAAACCAAACTACCAAGCCAATTCTTATACTGGGAAGGAAACAAGCTTCCGGGGACCGTTTTCTGCCATTTCAGGCATCGTCGGCCCGGCTTGCTTGAATCCTGATGGTGCAATGAGCAAGGGACTCACATCTGAGTATACCCTTCCACGCTTATGGTGGACAAAATGATTCAGAAAAGGGGGTGGTGATGAACAGAGTGCCTGAATTAAGCAGACCACTCTTACCCAGTCCAAAGATCAGGGCTTGATCCATCACTGTTTTTTTAACTCACTGCACCATCCCAGCTCAGAACTTGGCTATATGCAAATTAGTCTGTTCCTGTCCCAGTGCATGATGGGAACAGGGCAAACCAAACTACCAAGCCAATTCTTATACTGGGTAGGAAACAAGCTTCGGGGACCGGTTTCTGCTATTTCAGGCGTCGTCGGCCCGGCTTGTTGAATCCTGATGGTGCAATGAGCAAGGGACTCACATCTGAGTATACCCTTCCACGCTTATGGTGGACAAAATGATTCAGAAAAGGGGGTGGTGATAAACAGAGTGCCTGAATTAAGCAGACCACTCTTACCCAGTCCAAAGATCAGGGCTTGATCCATCACCGTTTTTTAGCTCACTGCACCATCCCAGCTCAGAACTTGGCTATATGCAAATTAGTCTGTTCCTGTCCCAGTGCATGATGGGAACAGGGCAAACCAAACTACCAAGCCAATTCTTATACTGGGAAGGAAACAAGCTTCCGGGGACCGGTTTCTGCCATTTCAGGCGTCGTCGGCCCGGCTTGCTTGAATCCTGATGGTGCAATGAGCAAGGGACTCACATCTGAGTATACCCTTCCACGCTTATGGTGGACAAAATGATTCAGAAAAGGGGGTGGTGATGAACAGAGTGCCTGAATTAAGCAGACCACTCTTACCCAGTCCAAAGATCAGGGCTTGATCCATCACCGTTTTTTAGCTCACTGCACCATCCCAGCTCAGAACTTGGCTATATGCTAATTAGTCTGGTCCTGTCCCAGTGCATGATGGGAACAGGGCAAACCAAACTACCAAGCCAATTCTCATACTGGGAAGGAAACAAGCTTCCGGGGACCGGTTTCTGCCATTTCAGGCGTCGTCGGCCCGGCTTGCTTGAATCCTGATGGTGCAATGAGCAAGGGACTCACATCTGAGTATACCCTTCCACGCTTATGGTGGACAAAATGATTCAGAAAAGGGGGTGGTGATGAACAGAGTGCCTGAATTAAGCAGACCACTCTTACCCAGTCCAAAGATCAGGACTTGATCCATCACCGTTTTTTAGCTCAATGGCAGAAACAGGTCCCCGGAAGCTTGTCTCCTTTCTGGTGAAGAATTGGCTTGGTAGTTTGGTCTGCCCTGTTCCCATGATGCACTGGGCCAGGGACAGACTAATTTGCATATAGCCAGGTTCTGAGCTGGGATGGGGCAGTGAGCTATATAACGGTGATGGATCAAGCCCTGATCTTTGGACTGGGTAAGAGTGGTCTGCTTAATTCAGACACTCTGTTCATCACCACCCCCTTTTCTGAATCATTTTGTCCACCTTAAGCGTGGAAGGGTATACTCAGACATGAGTCCCTTGCTCACTGCTCCATCAGGATTCAAGCAAGCGGGGCCGACGACGCCTGAAATGGCAGGAACCGGTCCCTGGAAGCTTGTCTCCTTTCTGGTGAAGAATTGGCTTGGTAGTTTGGTCTGCTCTGTTCCCATGATGCACTGGGCCAGGGACAGACTAATTTGCATATAGCCAGGTTCTGAGCTGGGATGGGGCAGTGAGCTAAATAACGGTGATGGATCAAGCCCTGATCTTTGGACTGGGTAAGAGTGGTCTGCTTAATTCAGACACTCTGTTCATCACCACCCCCTTTTCTGAATCATTTTGTCCACCATAAGTGTGGAAGGGTATACTCAGACATGAGTCCCTTGCTCACTGCTCCATCAGGATTCAAGCAAGCCGGGCCGACGACGCCTGAAATGGCAGAAACCGGTCCCCGGAAGCTTGTCTCCTTTCTGGTGAAGAATTGGCTTGGTAGTTTGGTCTGCCCTGTTCCCATGATGCACTGGGCCAGGGACAGACTAATTTGCATATAGCCAGGTTCTGAGCTGGGATGGGGCAGTGAGCTAAATAACGGTGATGGATCAAGCCCTGATCTTTGGACTGGGTAAGAGTGGTCTGCTTAATTCAGACACTCTGTTCATCACCACCCCCTTTTCTGAATCATTTTGTCCACCATAAGCGTGGAAGGGTATACTCAGACATGAGTCCCTTGCTCACTGCTCCATCAGGATTCAAGCAAGCCGGGCCGACGACGCCTGAAATGGCAGAAACCGGTCCCCGGAAGCTTGTCTCCTTTCTGGTGAAGAATTGGCTTGGTAGTTTGGTCTGCCCTGTTCCCATGATGCACTGGGCCAGGGACAGACTAATTTGCGTATAGCCAGGTTCTGAGCTGGGATGGGGCAGTGAGCTAAATAACGGTGATGGATCAAGCCCTGATCTTTGGACTGGGTAAGAGTGGTCTGCTTAATTCAGACACTCTGTTCATCACCACCCCATTTTCTGAATCATTTTGTCCACCATAAGCGTGGAAGGGTATACTCAGACATGAGTCCCTTGCTCACTGCTCCATCAGGATTCAAGCAAGCCGGGCCGACGATGCCTGAAATGGCAGAAACTGGTCCCCGGAAGCTTGTCTCCTTTCTGGTGAAGAATTGGCTTGGTAGTTTGGTCTGCCCTGTTCCCATGATGCACTGGGCCAGGGACAGACTAATTTGCATATAGCCAGGTTCTGAGCTGGGATGGGGCAGTGAGCTAAATAACGGTGATGGATCAAGCCCTGATCTTTGGACTGGGTAAGAGTGGTCTGCTTAATTCAGACACTCTGTTCATCACCACCCCCTTTTCTGAATCGTAAGATACATTCCAAACATGGAATGTATCAACACCACACCGATGCAGGTTTAGCGCCTTTAGCGATGTAGGTGTGGCACCCCCTGCCTTGCTCGCTTACTTCCCACTGGTTCCGGACAGTTTTAAGCAGGTGGGAAGTGATTGATCGCGCACTACCAGCGTGGCCAATCCTGGGTCAGGGGGTGGTTTCAGTAAAGAGTCCACTTGCCACTCCATCGCGATCCCTTGTCCCGACTCCGGTAACGGTGGCAAGCAGTCCTTCGATGCGACACAGTGACGGTATTTTGATGGCAATTCCTCGATGACTCAGACGGAGTGGTATTTCCTCCTTAAAAGTTTAGTAGGCACGGTGCTGGGGCTGATGCTCCCTGCCCTTTTGACCTTGTGCTGGCTTCACCCTACTTTCTCCATTGGGTGATTTGAATCACGCTGGCCAATGCCAAGCGTGTTCCTTCCCGGGCTTGCAGCTGCCACGACTGTATGCACTTGACCCAAAAACTCGTCTCTAATGTGTGATACTAGGCAAACATTTAATTTCACTGTCACCTTTTTCTTCATTGCCTCTTACAAGAATACCTTCAAATATAAGTTCAGCATATGTGCTTGATAAAAAACGATTTTGTTTGATTTAATAGGCTAAATATTCGCCCAATGTATAATAAATATCTAGCCCACATATATGGTACACAAGGCACATGACTTTTCTCTTAGTCCACTAATAGAATTGTCCTTGGTGTAGGGGTCAGGAATGTTTCGCAATTCATATTTAAAAACTCTCTTTTTTAATAAATAGATCACTAAAGCATGATGCAGTAGTGCGCTATCATTTACAGCCAATGAAGTGCCCACAAACGTTCCCACTACTATGCATTTTTACTGATACAAACACTAATGTGTGGAAATCTGCTTTCACAAAATATTTATCATTTCACATCACCAAGTAAAGTGTTCAGATTTGTTTTGATCCTAATAAAATTCATCTCACTTTAGAATTACAAAAAAGTACTTTTTGAAATAATAAAATATATTTTGAAACATTTGTACTCTTCATTTACAGCTATTGAAATGCTGTGTGCACTTACGACAGCCAAACAAAATCCTCTAACTTTTGCAATCAGAAAAATACAAGGAAAAACCACTCTCAAGGATAAAATAAGCAGTGATTTGTGAGAATACACAGCCTGACATTTGACCTCTGTATTAAAGGCAGAGCAAATGTGACAAGATAAAAACAAGATTTAAAGGCATCTTTATTGCTCATTCACTTTGTGAATGAGCAGAGCACCTGTTCTTTGCCAGTTCACCAGACAGGGCCAGTAGGCCCTCAGAATAGTTTAGCCTGATCAACTCTTACTCGACATAGTAAGTGAGCAATAGATTTTTCGAGGCCTGTTAGTTCATGTAACATTCATGCTTCAAGGTAGGAAGCTCCAGCCAGAGCTTTTCTCGAATTTCGTATAGCATCTGAAATTTTTGTTTACTTATTCACTAAATGGGAAAATGGGTGTGTAGGGGCTTTGTGTGTAATGCAAGCTGTTTTGAGGTCTGGCTTGTATGGGGAGCTATTAGAAGGTTAGTAAGATGGATATGGTGTGATCAAGTTTCTTGGGCCAGTAACAAAACGATCTGATGTATGTAAAACGGCTCTGCACGGAGCTAGATGGGCTCTGGGAATGTCAGAGAGGCACAGTTTGCCATGGCCAACTCTGGAGACAGAAAGGGCCTGGATGGCATATTTTAAGTCTTGTTCTAGTATGAAATGTCTGATGCCCCAGAGATGTCTCAGCTGGAACTAAGCGCTCTTGGGCATGGTTAAGATCCGCCTTCGGAGATGAAGCCTACTGTCAAGGATAAAGCCAAGAGACTTGACATTCTCTATTAGGGAAGGTTTACAGTCCAGGGCAGAGCGGGATTTCAACCATTGCGCACAGGAAGGTTGAATTTCTTATGAGGGAATAGAAGGAATTAGTTTCTTGCAGGATTGAATTTAAAATATGTTGGGTTGATATCCAGAGCTGATTCTTGTCAAGTTGTCAGAGAGAAAAATGATGTTGGGGGATGAAACCTACAGGTGTTGTGGTGGGTATCATCAGCATACAGCTGAAAGAGAAACCCAGAACACGTACCGATCTCACATAATGATTCAAGATTAAACAGGCTGGAAAGAGGATCAAGCCTTGAGGAACCCCTTGTTGAAAGATGAGTTGGTTGGAGAGGATGATCCCAGTTTTCACTGATGGTGAACAGTTCATTAGAGAGTAGATGAACCAGTCAAGTACTACCCCCTTGATGCCCATACAATCACTTTGGATGCAGATTAGGGCTTGATGGTTGAATGTATCAAAGGCAGCCGACAGGTCAAAAACAACTAGAAGGCAGGAGTTTCTAGAGTCAAGAATGCAAAGTAGGTCCTCACGATTTGTAGAATTGCAGTTTCTGTGCTGTCCTGTCTGAAGCCTAATTGGACGGTGTCTGGGAATTTATTTGCATGAATGTGAGATGACAGCTAAGATGCTGAGAACTTTTTATCACCTTGCCTAACAAGGGAAGGGAGGATACTGAGCAAAAAGTTTTCCTGTCGGGGTCCAATGATGTTTTTTTCAAAGCGAGGATGAATTTCACCCAGTTTTTGTGAGTTTGGAAAAATTCCTTGTTCAAGAGAAGAGTTTGCCAAGGTGAACCAATTGGGAAACAGCTGTTTGGTGAGATCTTTGCTGATGGATCCAGGGATGACATCAGAGAGGTGGTTTGACAGTTTCACCTACATTATGGTCACCAATATTTGTGTGACTGAAACTGGGTTGAAATACAACCAGGATAACTGCATCTTGCGTGTTAGATTGATCTTGAAAGCAAAGATTGTTCAATGGCCTTCACTTTCTTATATAAGCACTCTACAATGTCATTGCATACGGTTACAGGGGTTTCAGGCAACTTGAGTAAGGTGTTAGATGAAGGAATATTTGACTACTTGATCATATGGAAAAGAAGTTTAGATCTGTTTTTGAAAGCCCCAGAGAGGAATCTGATAAGAGTAGGCTTGGCTATAAAGATATGGTCTTTGTAGCGTTTCTTTAGGACTCTCGCACAATTCAGGTTTGATGAGAAGACATAATTCTGCAATCTTTCTCTTTTTTTTTTTTATTGTCCTCATATCCACCATGGTATAAGAAAGCCATCTAAAACAAGCCATTGAACAGCTGTCTCAGTGTTATACTGGATGGGATCTTATGAAGTGGGGGGACCAAGCATCCCTCAGCTGTCACTAGCTCAGTCTCATTCTTGGCTACCATTGGGGAAGCCAACAGCAGGGCCTGGGCCGGGCTACGACCGGATATCTGCTATGCTTATGGCTAAACATAGGCACCATAGTAGTGTAATCATTGGACCCGGGGAAAAAAGGAAAAAAAAAAAAAAACGGAACTTTATTGTGCCCAAACAAGCATGTGCCAAAAAACTCTTTTGCTTTTATTCCCCGGTCTAGCTAGGTCCATTTGTGCCGTCTCTAGACTGGATGCCAGCCAGTCCCCGTGGGAAGGAGGTAGGGGGTCCTTCCACCTCCTGCAAATCTCCCTCCTTGCCAAGAGGACCGTGTAAAACACTAGGCTTCTAGCTGCATTCTGTGATCCTGTCAGGATCCCAAAAATCACTAAAGGTAGATCAATGATAACTGGGAAACCCAACGATGCTGTAAGAGTCTTACCACTAGCTTCCCAAAATGTAGCAACCCGAGGGCATTCAAAAAACATGTGAATGTCTGATGCTGCCAACAGCCCACACCTTGCACATGCCACTGGATTTCCTATGGCACATTTAGATAATCTCTGGGGAGAGTAATACGCCCTATGGAGGGTATAAACATGGTTCCTACGAAGCCATGAAGGCTTTACTAAACTCTTTAAGAGCTCAAATGAGGTGGACCAAAGTTTTTGTACATCTTGTCCAGTTGTTAAGACTCCCCACAGTTGGACTGGTAGCTTAAATTCCCCATCAGATTCCTCAAGTAGGAGTTTGTACCATTGTGAGATCTCGCTTTTAGTTGGACCAATACTCACTAAGTTGGTTATTAATTGGCTATACCCTCCAAGAGGGAACCTGTTTCTTTTTAAAGGTGGAATTTTATAAGCCTGTGTCCAGCTACTCATTTGTAGGTATTTAAACCTCGAAATGGTTGGACCTATCCTATTCTGGAGGTGCTCCCACGAAAGCAAGTCCCCCTCATAGAAGAGGTCCCCCCATACTTTAAGGCCTGCCTCTTTTAAAGGCATGCTAGGGTGTCTTCCAGCGAGGCTGGGCTTTCAGGTAACCCCCAAAGCGGTGTTTTATCACAGAAATACCCCTGTTTGATTGAATTTGTTACCTCCCACCACATTTTCGCCAATCCATATAGGACCTTCAGTTTGATCTTTTTAAAGAATTTCGGGTTGCCAAATTTAAATAGATACCCCGACTGGCTAAGACCTTCCCCATCCAACATGGCAGAAAACATTAAGCCTACCCCATGGTCAGTAGGCCTTTTTAAGAGCATTCGAGTATGAGACAGCTGAAACGCCCAAGCATATAGTTTTAAATCTGGGGCTGCTAAGCCCCCCTTCTCCCATCGCCTTCTAAGCTTCTTCCAGGCTATTCTCGGTAATTGTTTGTTCCAAATAAAAGAAGTGATATCTGACTGTAATTTAGATATATTAGTCTGATCAAAATAAAGGGGGATGGTATTGAAAAGAAATGAGATTTTGGGCAGAATGGACATTTTAATCAAGTTAACTCTCCCAATCAAGGACTATTGAAGGTGGGACCATGACTGCATTAGCTTCCTACATTCTTTAGCAACTGCTGTGAGGTTTACAATAGCAAGTTTATTGAGATCCTTTATTATGTTTAAGCCCAAATAACGCATTGGTTCACCCGCCTGTACTACCAATGCACTCACATCATCGTTCCAAACCAACATCTCTGTCTTGGATGTATTGATCTGGTACCCTGATATCCGACCAAACCCCAGAGCAATTTCAAATATAACAGGGAGAGCCGTAGTTACATCTGATGTGAGGATAAGCAGGTCATCGGCATATAGAGCTACCTTCCTCTCCCACCCTCTGTGACGAAAAGGTCTGATGGCAATCTCTCTCCTCAGTTGTTGCGCGAGAGGCTCAATATAAAAGTCAAACAGTAGGGGGGAGAGCGGGCAGCCCTGCCGTGTCCCTCTGGTTATAGAAAAAGGGTCTGACAGCTCCCCATTGATCAATAGGCTCGCCACTGGGCTACCATACTACAGACCAACTGCTCGACGGAATCCCTCACCCACACCGAACTTGGCCAAGGCCCCCGACAGGTAAACCCAGTTAACCCTGTCAAAGGCCTTAGTTGCGTCCAGGGTGAGAGCGGTCAAGGACAAGTTCTGTAACACCACTATATCCATTGCCCCTATTAGGTCGTATGTCAATTCGTATAACTGTCGCCCTTTACAAACCCTTTTTGATCTGCATGAAGGACTGACGGGGCTACCAGGGCCCACTTAGAGGCCAATACTGTGGTGAAGATCTTATAGTCCACATTTAAAATTGATATTGGCCTATATGATTCACAGGCATCCTTAGGTTTCCCAGGTTTCAACATAAGCGTAATTGATGCATTGTCCCATGATGAAGGGGGGTATGACCTTCAAGAAGAATCCGATTAAACAGCTGAGTGAGAAAGGGGGCTATCTCATCCTCTAGGATTCTATAGATTTCTGCAGGTAGCCCATCGGGCCCTGCAGCCTTTCCCTTCTTGCTTCTTTTTATGGCGGCCCTAACTTCTCCTTCAGTAATGGCACTGTCCAAGAATTGGGACTGTTCATACGTAAGGCTGGGTAGATCAATATGCCTTAGCCAATCTTCGACCTCCTCTGGCCGAGTTCCAATGTCCTCCTTATAGATAGATTCAAAGAATTCCTTGAAGGCCTTCCTGATTTCAACGTCTGATGTGAAAGAATTATTACCCACATTAATGATGGCTATGTTGTTCCGAACCTGGTCTGTTTTGGTCTTCCAAGCAAGCAGTTGGCCTGCACCTTCGCTATACTCAAAATGGGCCAGCTTGCTTGCCTCCCATCTCTGCTGTAATCTAAGATTCAATACTGAACCTAGATTGGCTTTCAGAGTCGCCATTTCCCTTCTTTGAGTATCTATGATGGACTCATCTACCCCAATACTAATATCGATGAGACTTTGGAGATTGATTATCCTTTTCTCAATGGTAGAAATTTGCTCCTTATACTGCTTTCTTTTGTATGATACTTTCCCTGTTATGAGCCCCCTCAAAAACGCTTTAAACGAATCCCAAATGATCCTCGTAGTTGCTGAGTCGTTGTTAATCAGAAAAAAATTGTGTGTCTCTAAATTGAGGTATACCATGTCATCAGGAGAAGAAAGAAGTGATCGATCAAAGGACCATCTAGAGAGCGATCTCTCCGTTCCTTGAGCTAGTTCCATTACTACTGCAGAATGATCTGAAAGATGTATTGGTAGATATTCAATGGATCTAACATGCTCAGCCAGCCTCAGACTAATTAAAATAAAATCAATCCTTGACTGGTGTTTGTATTTATAGTTCCGGAAAGACACCCCTTGCTGGCGCCCAGACCTTTCTCTCCATATGTCTAGGTAGCCATATAGTTTCATTGCAGAATGTAGCACTAACCTAGATTTAGATAAGACTAAGGATCGACTATTGGGAGATTTGTCCAAAACCGGGTCCAGTACAATATTAAAATCGCCCGCTATGATAGTTGGCTCTGGAAAGGAAAGCAGATGAGAAAACATAACCTCCAGTGTAGATGGGTCATCCTGATTCGGCCCGTAATAGCCCAAGACTGTAATTTGAGAGCCTGCTATCACCACAGATGCGATGGCCCATCTGCCACCTGGGTCCACCAGTTGAGATAACAGCCTGGCTTTGGCCAATTTTTTGAAGATTATAGAAACACCTCTAGTGTTAGTGATCTGAGTAGTTGAAACTGCAAAGTCTATCCACCTATTTCTCTTAATCAAGTCAAGCATCTCTAAATGTGTTAAATGGGTCTCTTGGAGTATAATGACCTGCGCCTCCATATCCCGCAGGTATTGCATGATTTTGTTTGCCCTTGGTTTGGTACGCAGGCCATTGATATTCCAGGAGAAATATTTTATATTACACATCTTTGTCATAGATGTCCAACAAAGAAGAGAAACAAACAGATGAGGCTAATCCAACCCTTAGTTGCCCAAATATCTTTCCAAAAAACTGCGAACACCCTTCCTTTCTACCATATCTTGGCTTACTGAGGACTTTTTCCCATTTTTTCCACCCCCCACCACCTACCCTAGCTACGTGACTCCCCCCCTCCCACCTCCCAACCCCTGGAAAACCCTTGCGATATCTAACCGGAACGATGTCCGGTTGATAGCGCCCCTCTGCGAACTCCCGGAGAAATACGCCACCCTTTAAACGTGAGAAAAATGAATCAAATGGTAATACACAATCATTGCATTTTCCCTTTTATATCCTATGAGGGCTTTAACACTACGGTGCTCTAGATGCATAGGATCTCAGGGAAATGATAAGAAGGCGTTTAGCACCAGAGCTTTTTGCTGAACCAAAGAGTTAAAACCACTCTCAGCTGTCTAAGCTACCTTTCATACTTTATTTTTGCTTCCCATCTGCATCAGGAGTTCATCGGCTGTTTGCACTGACCTTATATTAATCATCTTATTATTGTACATAATTTTCATGGCAGCAGGGAACGTTAGTTGAGCTGTGGTTCCCAGTGCTCTGAAAGCTTCCAGGCACCTCCCAAAACTCCCATTGTTTCTCCAAGGTAATTCTTGAGAGATCCGACCTTATTAAGAAAGAAAACCCCCTTCCAGCCAGAGATTTTTGCTTAAGCGCCAGATTGATAATTTGCTCTCTCAATACATATGTATGAAAGTTAACCAAGATTTTACGAGGCTTTAATCTCCGGGGGTTGCGTTTAAAGGGATCCCTATGAACTCTTTGGTTATCCAATGCTAGATCTTCCAATGACTGGTCTAAACTCAGGGACTCTTTCAACAAAACTGTTATAAATTGCTTTATGTCAGAACCCTCAGAGCCTTCTGGTACGTTCAAGATGCGGAGATTCCCCCTCCTTGCGTTGTTTTCTAATGACTCCATCCTTTCACTAAGTGCTTGCTCCTCTCTGGAAAGCTTCTGAATATCAATTTTCGCCTGGTCCAAGTAGACAGATAATGATGCTGTTGTCTCTTCAAGGACACCAGTTCTAATAGTGAGCCCATCAATTTTATTGTCAAGGGACTCACAATAACTTCTTATTTTAGCTTGATTCGCAGAAGACTCCGCAAACCCCCTTCTTATTTCCATCGTGAGGGCAGAGAACATACCTAGTATAGAAGCTGGAGTTATGTCATCTTTAGCCTCGGATTTAGTTTGATCCGTGGGAGATTCAGTGAGGCATTCAGTGGGGCATTCAGTGGGGCATTCAGTCTGATCAGTGAGATCTCCCCCGACTGCCCTTGCTCCTTCATTAGTTCCACTAGCAGCAGCCTTAGTAACATCCAGTACCTCTAGGTCTCCTAAAGGGGTAACCGGTAAAGTTCCCCGCTCTAACTCCACCTGAGCGAGAGAAGACTGTGATCCTGATCCCTTTTCCTTATCCGGCTGAGCCTCTTGAGGAGGCTGGATTTCCCCTCCACCTCCAAGATCCAACGTACAGGCTTCATGCTCTATGACCCCTTCTTCGGTTCCTTCTTCTTCCACCTCAACATCATGTCCCAGAAGAGGAAAAACCATATCGCATATCTCTGTTGGGGGAGAGGCTTCCAATTCAGATTCAGATGGCATAGCTTGATCCCCTGAGAGATGTAATATCTGGGGAAGAGCTTTGAAATAAGAGCGTAAGGAGGGAGTAATTTTAGAGCCTTTCTCTAGTGCAATTATCTGGGTTTTAGATTTTGCCTTAGATTTTGAGCTATGTTTAGTGCCTCTGCATTTAACCTCTATATTTAAAGAAGAAGAGGATTTTTTTTTATCTAACACTTCTGCGGTGAAGTTGGCCCCCCTACTATGCAGACCTGACACTTCACCCTTTCCCTCTAGCAAAACAACTTTCTTCTTCCGTCCTCTCTTGCCGTAACTCTTACTGAGGGTGGGTGGCACCTTTCCTGATATCTCAGGGGCAGCTATTGCCTCTTTTGTCCCCTCTTGCCCTGACAGTGTTACAGTAAGAGGATCTGATATATCCAGAGGCTCCTTACCATTCTTTCCAGGTGTTAACCCCTCCACTGCATCCGCCACCGCTGTTAATACAAGAGAGTGGCCTTCTCTTACCTGGGAGCTTGTATTCCCTGGGGCACAGCGCGAAATTATAACAGAAGAAACAGCGTGATAAGGCTGCCCCAGGCTCCGCAATACCCTCCCTCTCCTCAGCTCCAGCGCGGCTGAGCAGAGACGTAGTTGTGGTGTTTGCTTCTTCTCTGATGATGTTTCCTGTGGAGATCCCTGCGAGCTACAATCGATGGAGTAATCGGGGATCCTCTGTGGGAGGTAATGCAAAACCTCGTCTTTACCCCAGCCCTGCCACGGCTGACCGCACCGTAGACGTCCTCCTCCTCACGAGTTAAATCCAAAGGTGCCTCCTCGCACAGTGGCCACCTCAGCAAACGTGGGGGACAAACCGGAGACCACGGCCATCGGACTCCACACCCTAGCAAACAGGCCGAGCCAGGATCACAGCGGTAATGGCGAACAAACAACAACGATCTGCCCGACCGCATCCAGCACTCTCTCCGCCCTCCGCCGCTGCTCCGCATGCAAACAGAATGCGGACTGCCAAAGACGTCTCGTCGAGAGCCAGGAAATGGCTCTGCATCCCAGAAGATTCCGAAGTAGATTTCCCCACTATAGGGGTAAAAAAGTAGAAGAATTGAGGCCCACCAAAGTTTTCCTCAGCTTTACCAATGTCACCCTCGATTTTCGGGCATTACTCTATGCAACGCGGCGATCTCTCCAGGAGTCCGTTCCGGAGCACCGCGACCGCTTAACCAGCAGACGCCATGTTTTCCCTTCGCTTCTGCAATCTTTCTCAATTCTGCAATCTTTCTCAAGCTTTCTTAGGTATTTCCTTTCATCATAAAGGTCTTTTGAGGGTTTGGTTCTACTTCACCTAGTCTTGAAAGATGCAAATTCTTCAATTAGGGTTTCAATACAGTTTTTTATTTTGTCTGTGGTGGAGTTTGGTGTTACGTTGAGGAACTTGGGAGGCAAGATTTCAGTGAGATTTGCTTTTAAAAGAATTGATATCAAGGTTGTTTTGTGTCCCTGAGCCATACTTTATTGATTGATCCAATTGTTCTGAGGTTGGTAAAGGACACAATGAAAGGGATTCGATGGTGATTGGACCAATCTATCAGAATGGGATCTTCAGCAATCACAAGAGGAACTTTAGAGATGATTAGACCCATAGATGAACCTTTGCAGTGCGTGGGTTTGTGGCAGTGTTGTAGAAGGTCATTGCCACAGAGAAAGGAAGAAAAGGTGTTTCTAGGTTGCGATCTTCAATGCCCCCAGAACAGATTGAAGTCCCCCTAAAAAAATTATGTACTCTGAGCTAATTAGGTGGAATATAATAAACTTCATACACTCTTCAACAAATCTTTCAGTTTCAACCGCAGAGTGATAAATTACATTTACTCTGAGTTTGGGGTGAAGGGTGGGACATCAAGGGAGGAGACTTCTATTGACAACCTTTGGAAAGAGTGATAATGTGAGGAGGGGCTATCCTGAATCCTAGTGAGCTTTTTTGAATTATCTCTAAACCCACCACCAGGTCTGTTTTACCAATCACAATGTAGAATAAAGTACTGAAGAGGCAGAAAAAGATCCTGTATATCATTTGAGGAATCATTTAGCCAGGTTTCAGTGAGAAACATGAAATCAAGATTAAGGCTCAAGATCATTTCTGCAATCTCTGCAACGTCGAGACAGTATAGAACTGCAGAGCAGCAGTTATGAAGCATGCATCTAGGGGTAGTATTGGTGGTTTTCGAAGTGGGGTTTAAGAGGGGAGCAATGGACACTCTGGTGAAGTTGAATGTGACTTCAGCAACACTCCTAAAGCCCAGTTTGAATTTTGGACACTAACCATGAACTGTCCACAATATCAGCAAAGTGGACTTGCTCTATACTCTGCGAACATGATCCTAGACCGAATCTGTTAGAAGATTCTGGGCATCTCCCCATCAGTGTTGATGCCCTAATTTACATCAGGGGAAATTGTATACTTGCAGCCAACATCATATGTCCAGTTGTATCCCACTATTCTGCTGATTAACTGTCAGACCAATAGACCTAGAGTGGTGTTGTGTTTTGTTTATTTGATTTGCTGTTACTGGACCTTTTCACTTTTCTTTGGTTTTTGGGAGCAATGTAGTGCCCCAAGAACATGTTATAGTGCAGCAAAACACCCATGCAGAAACACAGGGCGGCCAGTACTACACATTGCCCCGCATGCAATAAACAGAGAAAACATCACTAGTAAATTAGTGACCCCAGAGAAAAAGAAAGATAGTACAAGCTAACACAAAGGGTGATAAGGAATACATGCAGGCTAATGATCTATGAATAAGAAGCAATACTATAAAATGACAATAAAGAACCTTCTATGGAAACATGTTCCTTGGGTACGTATAACAAGAGACAGCATAATCCGAATGAACAGTTATGTCAACACAAGTCTTTACATTTCTCATATAACATCCTAGATCTTGTACTTCATCTTCCTGTAGGATTGGAATGAGGCATCCCGCTCCCTGGTGTTCTGCTTGAACTCTCGTTCCATTGACCAAGTTGGGATCAACATGATCATCAATTCTCAATTGGGCCACTGTGTTCATATCAAAGAAATGAGCACAGCCCACACTTTCTTCATCCGAAGAACAGTGATCACACGGTTCAACACAACAAGATACTCTTCGACGCTGTACCACCTTCCACACTCACGGCACCATGCAACAAACGAATTACACAAACTGTTTTGGACCATTTTCCTGTGTAACCTGCCATTTATCCAAATGGCATAATATGAACCCACTCTCCTATTCGGAATTCTTTGGAAACAAACTTCCCTCTACTTTGGGTGATTATAGCCACCATTTTTCTCTTAAGCTGATCGACCCTACCTCATACAACATCATGGATAGCCACACAATCCGTGTTCTCATGATCTGAACCACATGTCTTCCTCTTGAACCACCATGGGGTCAAAAGTGAACATGGTTTGCATTCTCAAAATATCTCAAAAGAAGAAAGCCCAGTCAGAATTATGAGTAGCTCCACATGATAATAGTATGGACTGTAAAGCCTTCCTCCAATTCAAACATCTCGCAACTGCAAACTGTATCAGTTCCTTGATGGCACAACTAAATCGTACCACCTGCCCGTTGGCCTCAAGATGTCTAATAGCTATCCTTTTCCAATCTATCCCACATTCATACTTGGCACTGGTAAATTCTGGACCGTTTCAGAAACTGTATCTGGCAATAACCATCCTCAAGCAACCCATTCATAGCATCTGAGTTAACATTACCAATAATTCATATTTCTGGCTACTTTGTGTACTAATGCACTAGTACAATGCCATGGAATACCTACTCCTGGGAGCATTAAAAGGACCTACGATGTCTATACCTAGCATACTATATGGATCATCTGGTAACGTCATGGGGGCAGCTTTGGCCCTACACAAGGTATTGCTACTTTGCTGCTCTTGTTGCACAATTTGCTTTTATGGACTTCATCCACCATATATATAATCCAGAATATTCATGTTTCTCGGCAAAATATAACTCCGCCTCAAGATTGGATTTCTTCTTAACCTCTCATGAGTTAAAACTATGCAATTATGTTTATTTACCAAACGCTTTTTCAGATCATGCGGCAGTCTCCATGGAGGTAAATCTGGGACCTCAAGATATAAGCACTATAAAACGATGGTTTTTTAATAAATCTAACCTTTTAGATCCTCAATGGTGTACAGAAACCGAAGAATTTATTGAGGAGTTCTTTTCACGCAATAGAGGTACGGCCCCATTAAACACGACTTGGGATGCATTTAAGGCCACTTTACGGGGGTTTATCACATCTAAAGACATACCAAAATATAAAGCAAGAAAAGAGGAGAAGAACAGATTACAAACAGATCTTATAGAGGCAACCCAAGTACACTACAGGGCCAAAACAACACACTCTAGCCAAAAACTCCCTGAGGCTAAGAGTAGGATGAGGGACTTCTATTATGCCCTGGGCGAAACCCACCTTAATTGCTACGCCCAGAGGATGTATGAGGATAGCGAGTATACAGGGAAGCTCCTGGCTTGGCAAACTAAAGAAAAACAGGCTCGCACAGAATGGATAGCCACACAATCCGTGTTTTAATGATCTGGACCACATGTCTTCCTCTTGAACCACCATGGGGTCAAAAGTGAATATGGTTTGCATTCTCAAAATATCTCAAAAGAAGAAAGCCCAGTCAGAATTATGAGTAGCTCCACATGATAATAGTATGGACTGTAAAGCCTTCCTCCAATTCAAACATCTCGCAACTGCAAACTGTTTCAGTTCCTTGATGGCACAACTAAATCGTACCACCTGCCCGTTGGCCTCAAGATGTCTAATAGCTATCCTTTTCCAATCTATCCCACATTCATACTTGGCACTGGTAAATTCTGGACCGTTTCAGAAACTGTGTCTGGCAATAACCATCCTCAAGCAACCCATTCATAGCATCTGAGTTAACATTACCAATAATTCATATTTCTGGCTACTTTGTGTACTAATGCACTAGTACAATGCCATAGAATACCTACTCCTGGGAGCATTAAAAGGACCTACGATGTCTATACCTAGCATACTATATGGATCATCTGGTAACGTCATGGGGGCAGCTTTGGCCCTACACAAGGTATTGCTACTTTGTTGCTCTTGTTGCACAATTTGCTTTTATGGACTACATCCACCATATATATAATCCAGGCCAGGCGACCGAAAGTGCTCACAAATTCTTCTCTTGAAGGCTGACATACCTATATGTCCTATTTTATTTTTTTTTGCAGAGTTTTATATAGCGCAAACTAGAACCGAACCGAATCAGTTATCAGAGCGCTTTACATAGCACCAGTTACGTTACATGAGGACACACTTTCATTTTAGGCACGGGGAGATTAAGTGATTTGCCCAGAATCACAGGGGGTTTTTGGCGTCGTTACCGAGACTCGAACCCAGATCCCCAGGTCCGAGGTCGAGCGCCTTAGCCGTTAGGCCAACCCCTCTTATCTTTACTGTAGTCTTAAAAGGTGACACAACTTTGTCCCCGCTTCTGAGACTTCCATTCTTCCAAGCCAGTTCCCCTTGAAATGTGGCAAAGAATCTAATCTCTCCACGCAAATTCCGTATGTCGGGCGAACTACACTTCAAAACTTGTCTGACGTACTGCCACTATTTGTCTTCTCCCATTTTTTTTTCAACTCACGCCCTTCCAGGATCCACTTTACAGTTCAAAAAAACCTGAACACTAAAAACTACTTCTTTCTCTTCTGTCTCCAATGCAGTCTCTGAATTAGGTAGAGGTAAATTAGACATACAACCAGCTTGGAGCAGCACTTAACTTGTAAAAGAATAAGTGCTGGTGCCCAAAGCTTTGCTCAGAAGCCCGCAGTCTGTGCCTTAAGTGTCAGCATGTCCAAAACCAAGGCTTCATAGTTCTGTATCAACCTCATGCCCTTTAATCCACTATCATTCACTTCAAAACCTTTTATCTCACTCTTACAAGAGTCTGCTTTCTTCTTTTGTGATGGTTATTCTGTTTTATTCTTTATCCTTCTTTCTTCTTTGTGTGTTTGTCTCTCTCTTTCTCTCAGAAACTAGCCTAGCCAATCTACCTTAGACAGTCTTTTCCCTCCTGGGAAAGCAGATTCACTAAAGGATTGCGATCGGTCCTTAATGTGAACCTGTCACCCTATAAGAACATCCGCAGCCCAAGGGCAAGCTAATAACGTTCTTTCTCTCATAGAGTAATTGTCCTCAGACTCTTGCAAGCTCTTGATCCGTACATCAACACCCACTCCTTACATCCATCCTTTTGTTGCAAAAGGGCTACTAATCTATAATTGCTAGCATCCACTAACACAATACAATGTTTTCTCATACCAAATGGCTTACGAGGAGGAGCTTGAACCCCTTTTGTTTGTAACTCAGAAAATGCCCTCCTTTGGGAATCCCCCAATATAAATTTAACCAATATAAGTTGAACCTCATAGGTTCAACTGTGGAAGAGTAATTCTCCACAAATGTTGTTTAAAGCACATTTAATCCAAGGAAAGATACCAACTGCTCTTGGTTTTCTGGCTCTGGAGCATCACTGATTGCCTTCACATTGAACTCCTTTGGTTTCATTACTTCTTTGGATATAGTGTGAACTAGATATTCCATACTATCACACCTGAAGTGTTATTTTTTAATTTGAAGGTCAATCTTTTGCCTGAGCTTGCTGTAAAACCCTGCACAACCTCATATATCCTTGCCAATTACCATTATCATCATTGAGTTTTTTGCCCCATCAAGACCTTTCAAAGTTTCATGATGCATTGAAACACTGAAGCAGCGCTTGCCAGGTTGAAAGGCATTGTTTCAAATTGATACATCCTCTCTGGTGTTACGAAGACTGTAAAGTTCCCTGAGCTTTACATGGTGAAAAACACGTTCACACGCTCGAGGGTAGCAATTCCTTTGTGCATGTTGGGCAAAGCATGTCCGTCAATCCATATGGTCCTATTCAAACTGTGATGGTCCACGCAGAGTCTTAATCTTAACTCACCAATGCTTTTGAGTGAAATTACAATGTGAGCAACCACAGGAAAGCATTCAATAGGCTCAATGATTGATATCTTTAATCACTAACTTAAACAGGATGTCTTTCAATTTGCCTTTATACGATAATGGTATATTCCATGTACGGTGTCTTGTGATAACCGCATCTTCCTTAAGAATTACCTTATTTTAAAATCCCTGGTACCATCTGAACTCATCTTTAAATACATTTTTGAAGACAGCATTTAATATCTGCATGCATTGTCCTATTACCTCATCTACCTGTTTGTCATTTAACACGACCTTCAAGTTTTATTATGTAAACAGGGAATTTTGCCATAGTGCCTAGTCTAATCCCCATCTTCTCTTATTCTATTCTATTCTATTCATTAATTTTCTAAAGCGCATGGCCACCCAGAGGGCCTCCTAGCGCTAAGACAATATTTTTGTCGCATAAGCTTAAGCACACATGTTAGCTGAAGAGCACAGTCATCAAAAGTTTAAGTTCTTGTAGGACTGTAAGGTCTTAACAATCTTTGTATTGCGTGTGGCCAAGCAAGGTTACTGTCACCTTTGTTGTCCACATACACCTTGCCTCACGTTCTGAGATATTGAAAATATAGGTTGCTCCAGAAAAAAAACGAAAATCTTCAGTTTTTATTCCTGTTTATCTACTGGCTTGAATGTCTTTGGCTAGAAACTTCCTCTTGCCCCAGAAATGGTGAGGCAATTCCTCACTTATTATATTGGAGCAAGAGTCAACCCTTACCTCAACTTTTCTCCATCCATTGAAATGTGACATTTAGGTAAGCCATTGCATTTTTTCTGTGTCTGTACTAGATATCATATTAGGGTCAAATTCTTATTTTTGTCGTCAGAGAACATATTGACCTTTCCCCCTTTGTGGACCCTACCAAATTGACATTTTTTCTACATTGATTACAAAATCTCTAAAGTACAGTACACTGTTTGTTATTCCCTACACTAGAGTTACATCTGCATTTACAGTACCTTGGTTCCCAGTTGTGTTTATTTTGTTAAAGTGTTGATTTCTTATTTCCCCCAGATATTTTTTTAGTGTTCCATACCTTCCGCTAACTCAGCTGCTGCTGCTTCTGGAGTTAAGTTAGGCTGGGCATACACACTTTCTTGTATTTTCTGATTGTTAGTTTTCATCTGAACTTGATCTCTGAGCATCTGATCGTAATTTATTGTCTAAAATTGGCATGTTGCTGCTAAAGATCTAAAAATGGCAACATCCTCCTTTGTTTTCTCCAGTGTTTGCTCCCTTGAGTAAAATATATATATTTCATTACTGTGGTTGTATTCTTACCATATTTTAATTCAATTTAAATTTAAAAGTATTTACATTGGCGTGTTCTGCAGAGGAGGTAATAATTTGAACTACTCTACACCCTTTCCTCCTAGACTGCTTTTGCGGAGAGTTAATTTGCTCTTATGTGGATATTCATCTCTTTTAAGACTTCTTCATAGGCCAAAATCATGTCAAATCATACATTCGAAGTGGATACTGGTTCTCCTAGTATGGGCAAGACAAATGGTGGAATGACTATTCCATATATATTGCAAATATACTGTACAGGAGCAAATGAAAATTAATAAATTAAAACCAACAAAGTAGTCAATGTCTTGTGTGTGAACAAATAAATAATTAATATGGGTAATATGGGTCCATGATCATGTAGTCGAGCATGGCGGCGTCTCTTTTCTGAGCTCCATTGCTACTCCGCTTCCATTGGTCATTGCCAGCTGGCCTGGGGCCCCAGAAACAGCAACGATTGGAGAAAGTGGCGGCTAGACTAGAGTGGAGACCCAAAAGTTTGTGTTGTCCATTAGGTAGCACAGAAGCCTAGGAGGCTGCTGTGGGCCTGAAATGCAGCGCAGAGACCTGCAGCGGGAAGTCGTCTCAGCACCTCATCCCACGGCCGTGCAGACAGGGCCCCTATACCAACCCGGTGACAGCCGATACCTTGGAAATGGCCTTGTGGACGGGGACCTCCCGCAAAATTCAGGCGCTAGTGGGTGTCTGCCCTGCGGCACAGGTCGGGAGACAGCACTGGGGGTCCCAGTAGGCTTGGGGAAGGAGCGTCGATGGGGTACCCCCCTCCCTGTTCGAGAGACTGAGCCACAGAGGTGGTGTAGGCACCTGAAAATTGCTGGACCTGGCCTACACAGCACTGGGGTAATTCAACTGAGCCCCCCCCCCCCTCTAATACCGATGGACACCCAGATGCTGAGCCACAAGCGGGGGCCTTGCTTGTAAAGGGCCAGAAATGACAGAGGAGGCCATGTGAAAAACGGAGGCACCACTCATCCACCGTGGAACATGAGTGGGTGTTGGTCCAGAACGCCATTCAGGCGGCCGTGCCTAGCTATTAGCTAGATTTCTGTGGGGGGGTGGAAGGCCCTTTGACATCTGGAGCTTGGAGGACCCACTTGCATGAACAATGGCAAGAGACCAGGGCTTCGTCAGTGAGCCCAGTGATTGTCGGCCCAGGCCCAAATGACAGGGCCACCGCGGAGAGATATAGTAGGGCGCTATTAGTGCAGTGGTGCAACAGATGGAGATAGAGGAATAGTAATGCCAGCTCCGCCTTCAGAGCAGAGACAATGCTGAAAAGGTCCGAAGAGGTATATAACCGTCCCTAACAGGTGGAGTGGGGGTTTGTCCTGACTCCCACCGCCTGCCACACAGGCCGAAGAGTAGCCCAGGCAACAGATAAGTGCCCTCAATCATGGTGGACGAAGGACTCTCGACTTACACAAAGGATTGTCTCTCAGAGTTTCTTCCACACAGTGAGCGCCCCGCTAGGCACTGACCTCCCCGCTTATTGTCTACCTTGGATTTTTTTTATGGAGTATTATATAACGCGAACTTGACCAGAAGGTATCAGGTATCAGAGCCCTTTACATAGCACCAGTTTCTTTACATGAAGACACATTCATTTTTTTGTTAGTCACAGGGAGATTAAGTGATTCGCCCAGAATCACAGGATGTTCAGGGTCATTGCAGAGACTCGAATCTGATTCCCCTGAGTCGAGGCCGACTGCCCTAGCCGTTAGGCCAAGTCCTCTCCCCAATAAGAGGAGTTGCCACATCATGGAGAAGGACACAAAGCATGGGTTCTATCCCACTCAAACTTGTATAGCTAAATAGACGTGACTTACAGAGTCTATTGGTGGGAAATCCTCGCTGGTGGCCACACCGGATACCCATTGATCAATCAGTCCCTTTTCTGCTGGCAATTCGGGACCTGCTCTCCTCCCTGGAAGGAAAAATGGTGGAATTTAAATTGGATGTCTCCTTGTTGTGCCAGGATTTGCGCAACACTATTACTAGGGTAACAGAAGCTAAGAGCCATATCTTGAGTGCAGAAGACAAAGACCATACCCTGCAAACCACTGTTTCGGAGCTCCAGAAAACCGTGCACCACCTTGAATCGAAAGTAGAAGTTACACAATTTGTGACTGCATGGCTGAAAACATGGGTGCCGAGGGAAGAGCTGCCCCCTTGCTTTGCAGTAGAATGGGCACACATGTCACTGGCGCAGAAGCCACTGCCATGAGCCCCGCCGAGTGGCACTTTAAATGGGCAAGAACTGAGCGCCTGCACTTCTTTTATTTGAAAGGGAGAGTACCACCGCTTCTCAGCAGAGGTGCAATGTTTTGATAGGAGCACATGTCCTTCCTAGTGGCAAGCATGTAACGAGGAAGAGTGCGCACCTCATCTCTTTTACTTCCATCCCAAGCACTGAGCGGGTGCAGCTCAGAATTTCTTCTGATTTATTAATTTTAGATCTATGATGTTCGGTGTGGGGTCTAAATAGGACTACATCGATCATCATATGTTAACATGATTCTGGCCCCCATAGCCGCTCAGTGGACTCTTTCAAGTACCCCTTCCAGCCTAAAGGCAACATTTTGTATCAATTGTGATTTATATGTAATTACTAATCAGTTTGCATTTAATCGCCTTGTTAAACCATCACTTAGCGCATAGCCTCTCCCCGTTCCCAGCTCATCCTGTAATTAAAACCTCAGAATCCAATTGGAAAGCGTCCTTGGACAAACAAATATCTTTTATCAGGCCAGGCTGGTTGTAAATCTGATTGGTCTTGCAGGCTGAGGGAGTAATTTACGGTCTTGTTTTTGCATGGGTAGTTTTGTTAACTGTCGCTTATGACTTTCTTTCCCTGTTGGTTATTCAAAGCAGATGTGATTTCAGGTGTTTTGGTGACAGACAGGACAAGAAGGAGTGTTTATTTATATATATATATATATATATATATATATATATATATATATATATATATATATATATATATATATATATTACCTACTGGCGATAGCCAGTAGGTATATATAGTTAGGATTTTTTTCCTATGGGATTTTTGAAAATTCTATGTCGAATAACTTTGGCGTTTGAGGACAGAATTGGCTGAAATTTTCAGGAAAATGGAACATTTTGTTTCTGAGCAGCCCCCGAAAATTTGGGGGGGTTTCGTCAAGGGGGGGCCGAGAAAAAAGGGGGGTCCCAAAATGTGTTTTTCCCATGCAATTTTCCAAAGGGCGGTTGGCCTCACTTTTAGCCTGAACGGCTGAATGGATTTACACCAAACTTGGCAAAATTGTAGGGACTGGTAGCCCGATGTGCCTTTGCTATGTCTCAAGATATAGGCTCCAGTGGTTTTTACGAAAATTAACTTTGAAAAATATATATTGGGCTACATTGGGCTATATATATGTTGGAGCCCAATGTAGCCCAATGTAGCCCAATGTAGCCCAAAGATGGCCACCAGAGACAAAAAAAAACAAATGTAGCCCAAATATCAGCCAGATGTAGCCCAACTATAGCCCAATGACAGAATGTCCCAGAGTGTTCTAAAGAACAACTAGAGTGCTAACAGTCCTACTTATTACAAAGGTATGGCACACCTGAAGCCATCTTGATTGGAATAAAGTGGTAACTCTTAAAACATTTAATTTAAAAAGGAACAAAATGAGGGGGTTCATTTTGCCATAGAAAGTATGATTAGCGAATATGACGAAATCCCGCATACCATCAGTCCGCAAAAAAAATCCCGCATGTACTATTAGGCCGCAAATTAAAATAACGAAAACTTTTAGAACGAATATGCCTTTAGCATACACTAAACAACTAAACTACCCTAAACCCTAAAACACTACCCCCAGCATGACCCTACACTACACAAACAGTACAACACTACCCTAAACCCTAAAACACTACCCCCAGCATGACCCTACACTACACAAACACTACAACACTACCCTAAACCCTAAAACACTACCCCCAGCATGACCCTACACTACGCAAACACTACAACACTACCCAAAACCCTAAAACACTACACCCCAGCATGACCCTACACTACGCAAACACTACAACACTACCCTAAACCCTAAAACACTACCCCCAGCATGACCCTACACTACACAAACACTACAACACAACCCTAAACCCTAAAACACTACCCCCAGCATGACCCTACACTACGCAAACACTACAACACAACCCTAAACCCTAAAACACTACCCCCAGCATGACCCTACACTACGCAAACACTACAACACTACCCTAAACCCTAAAACACTACCCCCAGCATGACCCTACACTACGCAAACACTACAACACTACCCAAAACCCTAAAACACTACACCCCAGCATGACCCTACACTACGCAAACACTACAACACTACCCTAAACCCTAAAACACTACCCCCAGCATTACCCTACACTACGCAAACACTACAACACTACCCAAAACCCTAAAACACTACACCCCAGCATGACCCTACACTACGCAAACACTACAACACTACCCTAAACCCTAAAACACTACCCCCAGCATGACCCTACACTACGCAAACACTACAACACTACCCTAAACCCTAAAACACTACCCCCAGCATGACCCTACACTACGCAAACACTACAACACTACCCTAAACCCTAAAACACTACCCCCAGCATGACCCTACACTACGCAAACACTACAACACTACCCTAAACCCTAAAACACTACCCCCAGCATGACCCTACACTACGCAAACACTACAACACTACCCTAAACCCTAAAACACTACCCCCAGCATGACCCTACACTACGCAAACACTACAACACTACCCTAAACCCTAAAACACTACCCCCAGCATGACCCTACACTACGCAAACACTACAACACTACCCAAAACCCTACAACACTACCCCCAGCATGACCCTACACTACGCAAACACTACAACACTACCCAAAACCCTAAAACACTACCCCCCAGCATGACCCTACACTACGCAAACACTACAACACTACCCAAAACCCTAAAACACTACCCCCAGCATGACCCTACACTACGCAAACACTACAACACTACCCAAAACCCTAAAACACTACCCCCAGCATGACCCTACACTACGCAAACACTACAACACTACCCAAAACCCTAAAACACTACACCCCAGCATGACCCTACACTACGCAAACACTACAACACTACCCAAAACCCTAAAACACTACCCCCAGCATGACCCTACACTACGCAAACACTACAACACTACCCTAAACCCTAAAATACTACACCCCAGCATGACCCTACACTACGCAAACACTACAACACTACCCAAAACCCTAAAACACTACCCCCAGCATGACCCTACACTACGCAAACACTACAACACTATCCTAAACCCTAAAACACTACGCCCAGCATGACCCTACACTACGCAAACACTACAACACTACCCTAAACCCTAAAACACTAGCCCCAGCATGACCCTACACTACGCAAATACTACAACACAACCCTAAACCCTAAAACACTACCCCCAGCATGACCCTACACTACGCAAACACTACAACACTACCCTAAACCCTAAAACACTACCCCCAGCATGACCCTACACTACGCAAACACTACAACACAACCCTAAACCCTAAAACACTACCCCCAGCATGACCCTACACTAAACAACCACCACAACTCTACACTACACTAACACAACACTACACTACACAACACTACACTACACTACACAATCACTAACCCACGAAAAAATTAATACAAACCCACTTACCTCTCTCGTCATCGTGGTTTTCACAACGCAAATGCATTTACCATACATGCCTTTAAAACGTAATTCTTTGTAAAGGCATGCGCGATAAATGCACATGCGTTTTGAAAAAATGCGGGATAATGGTATGCGAGGTCAATGACCTTGCGGGATAATGGTATGCGGACTGAAAGTCTGCGGTATAAAAAATGCGGGAAAATGGCTGCAAACCATGATTAGCAGAAGACTTCCCTGGTGAGCACTAGCTTTACTACAGTGATCTAATGAGCAACTAGAGTGCTAACATTCAGAATTTATGGCAAATGTGTGACACATCTGAATGCCTTCTTGATAGAACCAAAGTAAACAAGCATTGAAAATGCAATAGATCTCGCCCTCGTTTAAGTTAAAGCCATTCTGTTTGTAATGAGGTGGCTTTTTAGCTTTGCTTTTATTAGTGTTTTTAAGACTTTCATGTAAATAACATGCATATGTATGCATATATGTATATGTATGCATGCATTTATATTTATATAGATATGCAGATTATATATGTATATTACCTACTGGCGATAGCCAGTGGGTATATATAGTTAGGATTTTTTCTCTATGGGATTTCTGAAAATTCTATGTCTAATAACTTTGGCGTTTGTGGACGGAATTGGCTGAAATATTCAGGAAAATGGCACATTTTGTTTCTGAGCAGCCCCTGAAAATTTGGGGGGGTTTCGTCAAGGGGGGGCCGAGAAAAAAGGGGGGTCCCAAAACGCGTTTTTCCCATTCATTTTTCCATAGGGCGGTTGGACTCACTTTTAGCTCGAACGGCTGAATAGATTTACATGAAACTTGGCAAAATTGTAGATAAGGTTTGCCCGACGTGCCTTTGCTATGTCTCAATATATGTACTCCAGTGGATTTTGAGAAATTAACGTTTAAAAAAATATATATATCTGTGACAGCGCTCCGGTTAGCGCCCCGGTTCGCGTACCTGACGCGTAACGGAACTTCGCGAAGCGAAGCTGATTGGCTCTCCGGTGTCTGTCAACATTCTAAACAGTCCGGAGCGGCCGCCATCTTGTCTCTCGGTACGCTCGAGAGACAAGATGTGGTGAAAAACGAAGGGGGAAATGAAGGAAAGGGGGCAAGGTAGACCACTCCTGACCCCCTAGGATTGATGAGGGGGATATTAAAGTCCCCCGCGATTTTTCGCGGTAGAGGCGCTTCCTGGTTAGCGAACCGGGCAGCTAACCGGCAGCGTAACGGGAGTCCGCCATCTTGTGTTTTTGGAGCGTCCGGTTCGCGTACCGGGTAGCGTCCCGGTAAGCGTAACAAGGGGAAAACCAAGAGAAACAGTAAAAAAAAAATTAAGGGAATAGATTTCCAGCAAACTTGGCAAAATTGTAGGGACTGTTTGTTTGATGTGCCTTTGCAAGGCCTCAAGATATGTGCACGTGTGGATTTTGTCTAATTAAGGTTAAAAAAAATATATATATCTGTAAGCGTGCTCCGGCACGCTTACGTTACGGGTTTTGTTTGCGCTGCAGAGCCGATACGTCACGGTTATGCGACGCGTCATGAGGCGTCTCACGTGGCTACGTGATACGTCACGTAATAAAGAATATATTTTACAGCTATAGATATTAGCTTTTAAAAAACCAATGAAATTCACTGGAAAAAACCAAAGGTTATAGACCATATATAGTTAGGAATTTGCATTTACAAAACCTTGAAAATTCACTGAAAAAACCATAGGTTAGAGACCATATATAGTTAGCTGGACATTTTATTGACATAAAACCAATGAAATTCCATATATAGTTAGTTGCACTAACTATATATCGCGCACCCGCAATCCACTGCTGATGATGTCACATATTACATCATTCATGACATGGTCAGTGACATCACTGATGACATCACTGATGACATCTCAAATGACATCACTGATGACATCACTGATGACATCTCAAATGACATCACTGATAACATCATGACACACCAATACCAGTTACTACATACGCACTCACTGATTCCTACGTCTACACACACATTCACTCATTCACCCATACAATCACTCATACATACAGTCACTCATTATTACAACACTATCATATGCACTCATACACCTATGCAGACACTCACACACTGCCACTCATCCATGGAGTTACTCACACACCTAGTCAGTCCTGTAAAGAATCAATCACACTTCCATTTCCTCATCTATACAGTTAAACACAGAACACCATACTTCAGTGACATCACTGATGACATCACTGATGACATCTCAAATGACATCACTGATGACATCTCAAATGACATCACTGATGACATCATGACACACCAATACCAGTTACTACATACGCACTCACTGATTCCTACGTCTACACACACATTCACTCATTCACCCATACAATCACTCATACATACAGTCACTCATTATTACAACACTATCATATGCACTCATACACCTAGTCAGTCCTGTGAAGAATCAATCACACTTCGATTTCCTCATCTATACAGTTAAACACAGAACACCATACTTTTCACACATATACTAACACATACTTACTCTCTTATACAATCACTGATACAAGTACACATTGATATGCACAGAGTCACACACCTCCCAGCCAGCCACACACACACTCAGTCTTCCATACATCCACTCATTCTTCAATATGTAAAACATATTTAAACTTTACAAAAACACACAGACACTAGGTGATGTCATCAGTGATGTCATTTGAGATGTCATCAGTGATGTCATCAGTGATGTCATTTGAGATGTCATCAGTGATGTCATCAGTGATGTCACTGACCATGTCATGAATGATGTAATATGTGACATCATCAGCAGTGGATTGCGGGTGCGCGATATATAGTTAGTGCAACTAACTATATATGGAATTTCATTGGTTTTATGTCAATAAAATGTCCAGCTAACTATATATGGTCTCTAACCTATGGTTTTTTCAGTGTATATATATATATATATATATATATATATATATATACGTTTAGGTGGACAGCAGCTCCTGTTAGAGCACTCTCAACACCAGCGACACTCTAGATCTGCTCACCTCAAATGTTTTTCTATCAAAGTCTTTAAGCATAGGATTAGCAAAGTGCCATCCACGCCGAGATAGAAAAGGACAAAGTCTTTTGCCATTTCCACAGCAAAGTCTTTAAGCATAGGTCTAGCACAGTGCTGGCCTTGCCGAGCTGTAAAATGACAAAAGCCATTTATCACTCCAGGCACAGTATTACAGCTTTGAAGTGGTAAAATACCAACTCAAGCCAATCTGAAATGAATAAAAGCAACCCCTGACACAGTGTTTTGCTCTAATTAGAGCTCTTCAGAGAGGTATAGCTTTGTCCAGACACAAGGGAGCACCCAGTATAAGTCAAAACAAAACCTAAACTGGAGAACTACCCAGAGTTCCCTCCTTCTTTTATATATATATATCAAAAACGTATAACGTCCTGTGTTTGAGAGGAGCATCTTCCCAGTTGGTGCATGCGGTGAGACCAGGACAGTGTCTCGCTGAAAATTCTCCCGCACAGAATAAGCAGCACTCCTTCTGTTTTGACAAAGATGATATTTATTTCAAATGCAAACTCCTACACGTTTCGAACTCTGTTCTTGTTCACGGTAGTATAGCTATACTACCGTGAACAAGAACAGAGTTCCAAACACGTAGGAGTTTGCATTTGGGAAAAATAAATATCATCTTTGTCAAGCCAAAAGGAGTGCTGCTTATTCTGTGCGGGAGAATATATATATATGTATATTATATATATATATATATATATTCACTCCAATACCATCGTAATATTCCCGATGAAGAACGAGACACCCAGGGCTGCAATCATCCAGGAGTTTATTTGGCAGATGAAGAAAATACAGCGACGCGTTTCGCCATTACGGCTTTGTCACGCTCGTCTAGCGGCATTCAACATCGTTATTTAAACACCACCCAAGTGCACATAGAAAATATCCGTGAAATGGAGGCGGCCATTTTGTAAGATGCAAACAAACAGTATATCACAGTCTTTTCTAAATTAAATCAGCTCTAGTATATTGCTCGGTCAAATGCACTTATACCAAATTAAATTCAATCATACAGGAACACATATTTTGTTTTGTTTCATCGTTCACCACCAAAATCCATAATGTACAAATATTAGTTTGCAGAGTGTCATATTAAAGCTGGTATTTAAGCATGATATTAAATTTGCGGTTTACGTGTCCAGATCCTAATATTCTTAAACATGCTCTCATAGCAAGTTTTTCAAACCGGCATGGGACTCTATAAGTCCACCCATAAACACGTCATAGTTTGTTTACTTTATCACGAACAAATGTCATAGCGCACATTATTACTATGCCGATCTGCCACATTTCAAACAGTAGTGCCCCAGTGGGCCCGCAAAATAAAGAATTCTTGGTTTAGACAACCTGCCCAAATGTTACCTCAGCATTTTTCTGTACCCAGTCTAGAGTCATTACTTGCCCTTATACCAGACGAGAATATTACTGTCATATTCTCCAGAATAGAAGATGACGCCCCAGTGGGCACTCTATTGCAGAATAATCTCATATCAAGTCAGTGTCATCATAAATTCAATTCAAATTCAAGTTCAATGAAGATAGAGGTGGTTCAAAGTCTCACTGTCAACTCAGTATTCAAAATTCAGTATATTGTTCCATAGGTTCAAAGTGCATATTGATTGGATCAAATCCATACAGGTCCGCCCCCACGTGAAGTGTCAATTCCTAAAAATAAAATACATGATATTAAAAACAAAGAAGCTGCGGAAAGTTGTCAGAACTTATTCATACAGGTGGATTGCCAATTCTTCAGTCACATTCAGTCCTTTGGGAATTAAACATTCAAAGTCCACAATATACTTGGACTCAAGTTTTCTGAGTGATAATTCTTGGTTGCCTCCCCTTGATCCCAACTCAACACTGTCAATGACAACCAATTGCACCAATTGTTCATTTTGCATATGCATTTCAGAAAAGTGTCTGGCCACCGGATAAAGTTTGTTATTGTTGTGGATCGCTCGTAGGTGTTCCAGTACTCTTTTTTTAGCCGTGTGTTTGGTACTGCCCACATACCATTTGTCACATGGACAGATCAAAATGTATATGCTGTAAGTGGTATTACATGTTAAATGTTTCCTAATAGTAAATATCCTTTTGCTATTTGGTACAATCAGGGTTTTAACATCTTTGCTATACTTACAAGCCTTGCATTTTCTACAACAGTTGAAACCCACATCCATATTTTTCGGAACAGTTTTAGAAATCACATTGTTGTGACTAAGTTCATCTCTGAGCGATTTACCTTTTCTAAAAGTAATTTGTGGGTTATCAGAGAGGTATTTCTTCAAATGATCATCCGTTTGTAGGACATGCCAGTGTTTTTGGAGAATCTTACGCACATTATACGATTGTTCTGAATATGTGGTAATGAATCTGATTTTATCAGTCTCTTCCACATTGGCCTGTGGGATCAGTAACTCTTCTCTTTTCTTTATGGCTACTCTGTCTCTGGCAGCATTGATTATTTTTGAGCTGTAACCTCTGTTACGAAATCTTTCACACATGGTGTTCTCTTCTTCCTGATATGTGTCTTTGTCACTGCAGTTGCGTTTGGCACGTAGTAATTCCCCATAGGGTATACTATTAATTAGACTGCGTGGATGGCAGCTCGTTGCATTCATGATGCTGTTACCTGCTGTCTTTTTGCGGTATAGTTTGGTATTTAATAAGTTGTTCTTCACCGCCACCTGTACATCCAGAAATTGCACCTCTGTGGTACTGTAGTTACCAGTAAGTGTAAGGTTCAAAGAATTCACATTCAGTTTATCAATGAAAGATTGCAATGAGACAGTATCCCCTCGCCAAATAAAAAAGATGTCGTCTATGTATCTCAGCCACAGGGCCACTTGATCGAATTCTGCCATTTCCCTGACGACCTGCTCCTCCCACCAGCCCATGAAAAGATTCGCATAGCTGGGGGCGAAGCAGGTCCCCATGGCTGTGCCCTGTGACTGACGATACAAGACTTCATCAAAATAAAAGAAATTATTGGCAAGACAGAACTCGATCATCTCCACCAACATTAGTGAATGTTGAAAAAAGGAAGAATATATATATATATATATATATATATATATATATATATATATATTACCTACTGGCAGTCGCCAGTAGGTAGTTATAGTTAGGACCTTGTTTCTATTCAAAAAGTGTTTTTTCTTTTCTCAATACCTTTGGCGCCGGTTCATGAATCTTTGTGAAATTTTTAAAAGTAGTGGGGCGCTCCGGTCAGCTCCTATCTTGAAAGTTTCAGGGTGATTCGGCAAGCGGGGGCTGAGAAAAAAGGGGGGTCCAAAAACGTGTTCTCTCTATGTTAATTCCCATAGGAAACTTCAGACACGGCTACAGCCCAAACTGCTGAATGGAATTACACCAAATTTGGCACAAAGGTAGCCCTTGTTAAATGGTGTAAATCCGTTTAGTAGTTCCTGAGAAATTCAAGAAAAAGAGGTGAAAAAATCAATTTAAAAAAGGAAACTGTAGACACGGATACAGCTCGAACTGCTGAACGGAATTACACCAAATTTGGCAGAAAGTTAGTGCTTGGTTCAGAAAGCACTCTTTTTCTTAAATGGTGTAAATCCGTTCAGCAGTTGCTGAGAAAATCAAAAAATAAAAGTTCCGATATATAGAGGCACGGAGGATCCCCGCACCCTGCTGATCACGAGCTGCATTCTAATTGACTGTCAACACTTCAAACCAGGAAGTGTTGGCAGCCATCCTGTGCCTCGGTAGAACAGAGGCACAACAAAGCAGTAAAAGAAACGCGCAAAATGAGAAAAGGGGGCAGGGTAGAAACACCCTGACCCCCTAGGCCTGCTCAGGGGGTCCCACAAGGACCCCCAGGGCACAAAAAAGCATTAAAAAAAATAAAAATCAGCCGAATTTGTGCTGGGTGCGGGAATCCGCTAGTTGCTAGTTGGACCCCAGGGACAGTCAGGATTCAAGGGGACTTAATCTCCCAACTTAAAACGGCTACAGGGGGTGTTTGCACACGTCTTCCTCAGGCCCCACTCCCTTCACCACTGTGCAAACGCGCCCGTAGTGTGCTTTAAAGGTAGTTTTAATCCCCCTGCCCTATTATGCACTAAGGCCTTACAGAGGAGGCATGCTAATCACAGGGTACCCCAACGCATAGTGTTCCCTAGTGTATCTTGATGTTTTCACTGTATTCTAATTGTCTTTTAGCATAGCACTGGCTCTATGCCTGGTTAGTCAGAGTCAGTTACCACCAGTACCCATCTGATAACGTTGTGGGCACAGGATGATTTTGGAACAAGGCCTCTTTCTGCTCCTCTGTTGGTTCTTTTCTGCACATGTCTTGTTTCTTCCTGCACTTTTTTCGTCTTTGTGGACTTCTGTTGCTTCTGTCTGCATTTCTTTTGCTTCTGTCTGGGTGCTTTTTCTTCTTTCTTCACATGTCCTACCTCTGTGGTCATAGTTAGAAACTAGCATTTAAAAAACCTTTAAAATTCACTGAAAAAAACATCGGTTTCAGGCATGTTATAGTTAGAAATTAGTATTTAAAAAACTTTAGAAATTCACTGAAAAAACATAGGTTTCAGGGGTATTATAGTTAGCTGTACATTTCACTCGTACAAAACCATAGAAATTCCTCCGATATAGTTAGTTCTGCTAACTCTAACATGCACCCCCGCGATGCACTGATGACGTCTCATATTACATCACTCATGACATGGACAGTGACATCACTGATGACATCTCAAATGACATCACTGATGACATCATCCATGTGATAAATTGATGCATCTTCTCACACCCTAATATAACCTTTGATACACCCACTCTAAATTACAGACTTCCATTCTCAAAACCATAGACACTCCAACAGAAATAACTACATACACACTCACTGATTCTTAGGCTTACTCACACATCCGCGTACTCATCCGTACAGTCACTCATACTTATTGTCACTGAGTACAGGACTATCATATGCACTCCTACACCTATATAAACACTTACCCACCACCACTCATCTGTAGAGGTACTCACACACCTAGTCAGTCATGCAAATAATTAATCACACTGCCATTTACTCACCTGTACAGTTACACACACACCAGCTCAATCACTCATACAAATACTAGCAAATTTTTATGCTCTTATACAATCACTGATACAAGCACACACTCATCCAAACAGCCACTCTCAGAATCACACACTCTCACTTATAGCCACTTATATACTCCAACACACATATATACTGCCTTTCACATATGTAGTTACTCACACATGTACCACTGAGATATACATTCACTCACTAACCCATACACACACTCACCCACCCATACAGTCCATCACAGATGCACTCTTGAAACCATGCACCCAGTGAATCACCCACTCACACGTCTATGCACAGAGTCACACACGCCCCTCCCACATAAACACTCAGGCATCCATACAGATACTTAGACAACCAATCAATAACACATATAGACACTCATATAGCTATTCACAAAACAAAGTAGCCGGTTACACACCAACAGACAGACGGATACAGACATTCACACAGTTTAGTCACTAACCCATGCATTCAGTAGGATACGTTTAATCACTCACTTATAGAGTCAGTCACGCACCCACTAAATCATCCATTCAGGCACTTATACACCCACTCATTATTTTATTTTATTTTATTTTTTATTTACGACGTTTTGCATAGCGCTAGCCTGACCGGAGTGTATCGGAGCGCTTCACAACAATAGCATAGCAAAACACATGAGAGCAGAACATATTACAATAAAGCGAGCAAAAGAGAGCAGAAGAAATAGCAAAACAGTGAGACAATCCGGATGGGACTCGTAGTAAAGAAGATGTTGAGTAGGTCCATTACAAGGACTTGTTATCCCACAGCTGGGAGAGGTAAACTGTCATTTTCAGCACTCCGATTGATCCTATCTAATCGCTAGAGATCAGTTGAGGAAAAGGATTTTGAGCTGACTTTTGAATTTAGCGAAGGAGGGAATAGTTCTGATGTGGAGGGGGGGATAGAGTTCCATATATTGGGCGCATTGCCGGCGAAGGATCTGGCCGCGGTTCTTTGTTTTCGTGGTTTTAGCGGGATAAGAAGTAAGGTATTGGAGCTTCTGAGGCTCCTGTTCTGACCTGATTTTTTGAGTTTGGACGCCAGATATTGGGGTTTGCCTGTGTGGAGGGCTTTGTGGGTGAGGCAGGCCGTTCTGAAGTTCGCCCGCATTTCTATTGGAAGCCACTTGAGTTCTTTGAGAGGAGGAGAGATGTGGTCAAATTTCTTTAATCCAGTGTCCATTCTGGCAGCCGTTTTGAGGGTTGTTTTTAGCGGAGCAAGGTGTGTTTTCGCTATTCCCGAGAGGACTGCGTTTCCATAGTCCAGTCTTGACAGCACCAATGCTTGAGTGGCTTGTTTGAGATCTTTGGGTGGAGTGAAAGGTTTTATTTTGTTTAGTAGCTTCAGGTTTAGGGAGGCGCTCTTAGCCGAAATCTTAATGTGTTTGATCATGTCCAGTTTTGAGTCTAGCGTGATGCCTAATGATTTAACAGAATCGGCCAGGGTGATGTTCCCGTTGAGCCCATCGATCTCTTTTAGCCACTCAACCACTTGAGGGTTCTCTTCTTTGTTCGATATTAGGAGTAGTTCGGTTTTGTCCTGGTTCAGTTTTAAATGGTAGCCAACGTTGCGCTTCTCTTAGTGTTTCATTGAGTCTTTGGATGTCTTTGGCAGAGGAGATTTCCAGGTAGATTTGGGTGTCGTCAGCATATAGGTGAAAAGGGATGTTAGCTTTTCTGAGTAAGGCGGCGAGGGGTTCCATGTAAATGTTAAAGAGTAGGGGGAGAGCACTGATCCTTGGGGGACTCCCCTCAAGACTGGTTGAAGGTCGGATTCGAAGCATCTAATTTTGATTTTCTGGGAGCGGTTGAGTAGGAATCTGGAGAACCATTTAAAGACCACCTTGTTTCAACCAGCCCTTTCTTCGAGAGCTTTGAGGAGAAGTTTGTGGTCAACTGTATCGAATGCTGCCGATAGGTCTAGGAGAATAAGGAGGCAGCATTGGTCTGAGTCCAGTGATTTGTGAATATCATCAATTATGTTGAGGATTGCATTTTCAGTGCTGCATCCTTTCCTGAAACCCGACTGATGGGAATGGAGGAGGTTGGTATTGTCCAGGTGTTGAGTTAATTGTTGGAGTACGCATCTTTCCAGGATTTTGGAAAGATGAGGAAGGTTGGAGACAGGTCTGAAGTTGTTTAGGTCATTTATGTCCAGGCCTGGTTTTTTCAGCAGTGGGGTGACTTTACCCACTTTCAGACAATCTGGAACGATTCCGGTTTTAGGGAGCTGTTTATAATCCTGCACCAGAGTGGATCAAGAGAGAGTTTCAACTTTATGGTGAGTAGAGCCGGGAGAGGGTCTAGGGTGTGAGATGAGGGTTTAAAGGTGGAGATAAGTTTGACTATCTCTCCCTCTGGAATGGGCGGGAAGAGTGACCAGGATTTAGTTTTGGGAGTGGGAGCGCAACTGGGCACCCCAGCTGGGTTGCTAAGGTGAGGGGAGGAGCTGTTGATGTCTAGCGAGCGCTCGATCTTAGAGATCTTGTCATTGAAGAAGGTGGTGAAGTTGTCACACCTTTCTTTGGAAGCCTGTCCCAGGGACGTATTAGGTTTGGAGGTTTGTTGTCTGATGATCTTGAAGAGCTCATTGGGTCTGTTTTTTGCGCCAACCTGTGCAGAGCGGAAATATACAGATTTTTGTTCTTGATATGACTGTTGTATTTCTTCCTGATAGTTCTGAGTTGATCGAGGTGGAAGGCGGTGGGCATGCTCCTCCAGCGTCTTTCTGAGGCTCTCTATATATATATAGAATATATTCAATATGCCTTTCCCTATATATATTAAACATATTTAAACGTTACAGAAACACACAGTCACTGAATGATGTAATCAGTGATGTCATCAGTGATGTCATTTGAGATGTCATCAGTGATGTCATCAGTGATGTCACTGATCATGTCAGGAGTGATGTAATATGTGACATCATTAGCAGTGCATTGCGGGGGCGCAAGTTATAGTTAGCAGAATTAACTATAATGGAGGAATTTCTATGGTTTTGTACGAATGAAATGTCCAGCTAACAATAACACCCCTAAAACCTGTTTTTTTCAGTGAATTTCTAAGGTTTTTTAAATGCTAATTTCTAACTATAACGTGCCTGAAACCTATGGTTTTTCAGTGAATTTAAATATGTATGTATATATATATATATATATATATATATATATATATATATATATATATATATTTATATATATTCACTGAAAAAACCATAGGTTTCACACCAGTTATAGTTAGGTGGAAATGTTACTCGCATAAAACCATTGAAATTCCCACGTTATAGTTAGTTGGACTCACTATAGCTTGCGCGTGCAATGCACTGCTGATGACGTCACATATTACATCACTCATGACATGGTCAGTGACATCACTCATGACATCACTGATGACATCTCAAATGACATCACTGATGACAACATCCTTGTGACAAAGTGGCAGACCTCCTATCAGCATAAAATAACCTTTGACACACACATTCAAAAATAGAAACTAACATTTTCTTAAAAAAGGAGAAATCAATACCAATTACAACAACTTATTAGGTAATTCCAACATCTACATACACATCCACTCATTCACCAACAGTTCTACATAGTCACTCATGCATGTACTTACTCATCATATGTACTCATACACCTATACATCCTGTTACACACTAATACTCATCCATATAGTTACTCACTCACAAATTCACACATGCAAATAAACTATCAAAAAACCATTTACTTGATTATACTGCTATATACACACCGCTACACATACTTCTACAGAAACGGAAACATATTTACTCTCTTAAACAATCAATTATAAAAACACATACTCACTAACCCACCCATACACACAATCATCCACCCATACAGTCTTGCACACATGCTGTCTTCAAAATACATACAAATAGTGAGTCACTCATTCATGCATCTGTGCTCTAAGTAATATCCCCCACCGAACCATACAGACACTGATACTGATACTCAAAAAAACAACTAATAACCCATACACACACTCATGTAGCTACTCACCAACCCATGCAGCCACTTATACACAAAGTGAGACACAGATACAGATATTTAAATATTTAAACATTACTCGCTAATATATGTATTCACTAAGTTACATTTAATAAGTCAGTTAACCAATCAATTTTACACAAAAAAAATCCATTTAGACATTTATTTACCCATTTATTCTTCCATCAACCTTTAGATATACATATATAAAAAATATTTATTTTTCAGAAAGATACACATTCACTGGATGATGTCATCAGTGATGTCATTTAAGATGTCATCACTGATGTCATGAGTGATGTCACTGACCATGTCATGAGTGATGTAATATGTGACGTCATCAGCAGTGTATTGCACGCGCAAGTTATAGTGAGTCCAACTAACTATAACGTGGGAATTTCAATGGTTTTATGCGAGTAAAATTTCCACCTAACTATAACTGGTGTGAAACCTATGGTTTTTTCAGTGAATTTAATAGGTTTTTTTAAATGCTAATTCCTAATTATAACTGGTGTGAAACCTATGGTTTTTTCAGTGAATATATATATATATATATATATATATATATATATATATAACATTTCTATGGCAAAATGAAACCCCTCATTTTGTTCCTTTTCAAATTAAATGTATTAAGTGTTACCACTTTATTCCAATCAAGATGACTTCAGGTGTGCCATACTTTTGTCATAAGAAAGACTGTTAGCGTTCTAGTTGTTCTTTAGAACACTCTGGGACATTCTGTTATTGGGCTATAGTTGGGCTACATCTGGCTGATATTTGGGCTACATTTGGGCTCTTTTGTCTCTGGTGGCCATCTTGGGAGACTGCATATCAGAATTTTTTTAATGAAATATAAGAGGATTTGAGAAGTCACTCAAAATGTGCCCTAATTTTTCTTTCTTCAGCACTAATCATAATTTCTATGGCAAAATGAACCCCCTCATTTTGTTCCTTTGCAAATTAAATGTTTTAAGTGTAACACTTTATTCCAATCAAGATGACTTCAGGTGTGCCATACTTTTGTCATAAGTAAGACTGTTAGCGCTCTAGTTGTTCTTTAGAACACTCTGGGACATTCTGTCATTGGCTATAGTTGGGCTACATCTGGCTGATATTTGGGCTACATTTGTTTTTTTTTGTCTCTGGTGGCCATCTTTGGGCTACATTGGGCTACATTGGGCTACATTTGGGCTCTAACATATATATAGCCCAATGTAGCCCAATATATATTGTTTCAAAGTTAATTTTCGTAAAAACCACTGGAGCATATATCTTGAGACATAGCAAAGGCACATCGGGGTACCAGTCCCTACAATTTTTCCAAGTTTGGTGGAAATCCATTCAGCCGTTCGGGCTAAAAGTGAGTCCAACCGCCCTATGGAAATTAACATGGGGAAAACACGGTTTGGGACCCCCCTTTTATCTCGGCTCCCGCTTGACGGATCCCCCCGAAACTTTCAGGGAAGGAGTGGAGCGCAGCGAGGCAAAGTGAAGGAAAATTACAGGCAGATCCCTCATTCGGCGCCAAAGTTATTCCCAATAGAATGTTGCTGGTTTCCTATGGAAAACGATTCTAACTATAACTACCTACTGGCGACCGCCAGTAGGTAATATATATATATATATATATATATATATATATATATATATATAATGTCTTTGCCTTCAAACTTTATGTCAATGTTGATTATTGTCATTTGGCCAGTCAAGACGTGTTCCAAGTTGTTTGGCCCGCCGCCCTTCCCCCTACTCCCGAGAAACGCAGCTGCAGCTTTGGAGTGTAAAAGGACCACTGTAAACTTTGAGTGCTGGCATATGAGAATATGCCCCTTGCCTCTATATGTTCATGGTTTCTCACACACCCACACACACACCCACACACACACACACACACACACAATACGCACACCACAAAAAAGACTCCACACAGGTTTATAACAAAGGTATTGGATTATCAATAAAATGAGACCAAAACAATATAAATCCAATGAATACTTTCAAGTTATTACCTTCAATCCACAAAGTAATCACAGTGCAAAAATATGCAATTGCTACTATTACGTTCTTTACAGTACGGCAAATGCAGGTTTCAAATCATTCTCGATCCCAACCAGGGATCGCTCAGTGGACATGAGCACCTGCTGTGTCCAAATCGCACCCATCAATGGGTCTACATGGGTCCGATGGGACCAGCGTGCACAGAAAAGGAAGTGGCCTACAAGTGTGCTGTCAGGTGTATGGACGTCTCACTCGAGGTCGGAGTCCCAGTACCTTTCTAGAGTTGCTGGAGCTCATGATGCTCTGGTTGATGGTGGCACACAGTGTCGGAGCTCCTCACGGGGCGGGCAGCTCTGGCACACTGACTGGCGTCATCCCGGCAGCTCGGTGGGGCCGCACAGAAAAGGTTTCTCTGTGCGCTGTGGCATCGGGGTAGCAGACACTTGACTCGATCATTCAGTCGCGCTCGGTTGCAGCGGAGTTGTCAATGCTTAATCCCAGTGAAGCGCTTGGAGGTAAACCATGCAAGCTGGGGAACTGGCTCAGGAGAGTTGGAGATGCAGGATTAATGCCAGACTCCTCGTAGAGCAGGTTCCAATGGCAGGAATTCAAAGTCTTTGAATGCCCTGAGACTTTGTTGAAAAGGAGGCAAGCCAATAAGCCCTTGGAGAGCACTCTGGATGGTAGCACAGCAAAAAAGTAGCGGGAAGCAGGTCAGCGCAGGACGGCAGGTCGCAAAGTGGCAGTCCATCCTGCAGCTCAGCAGGCAGCAAGCCAACACAACAGAGCAGTTAGCAGAGTGGCAGTCCCTCCTGTCAGCACAGCAGTCCTTCAGGCAATATGCAGATGTAGAGCCAGCGGTGTCTGGATACAGATCCAAAAATGTCTGATTAGATGGAGTCAGAGACCCATTACTTATCCCAAAAGTGCCTTTGATGTCAGGGTGACTTCAGAAGTTCTATCTAAAGTGCACTGGTCACCTTTCAGCCCAGTCCTGTCTGCCAGTCTAGCTATGAGCCATGGGAGGTAAATCGACCCTTTGTGTGGAAGCAGTGTTGTAGGGTAATGTTATTGTTTAATGGCAGGAACGTTCTAAATGGATTGCAGGGATTAGAATGTAATAATGCAGTGATCAGACAACAGTTGGGCGTGGTACCACCATGGCTGAGGAAGTCGTGTGCTGGGCTCTTCACTCATGGGTTTTATTATTATAGTATCTTTAAAAAACTTATTACAACTAGCTGTTCCATGTGTAGAGCCATCATTTTATAATTGGCAGAACCACCTTACAACCCCCGAGGGCGAAAGGCAACCGTTTCCTACCAACATTGTTATTACTGCCACTGACTTGTAGCAGCAGTGTCACTATTCCTACAGTTTGTAGCCAACATTTTAGGTACTGTCAAATGTCAGCACTTAATGCCAAATTAAAAAGATTGTTGCCGAAGAAAGGATATTCCTGTTATTTCTGCGCAAGATTGCGGGAGCGTGTCAAGAACCGTGAATGCGTTCTGTTCCATGTGCTGTATGACGCCCTCACAACTATGTTATCTCCACAAGGCCCATTGGCTGTAGAGAGACACTCGCTCAAGACATCCACATGGCGGCCATCTTTGAACAGTACAATTATTGCATGTAAGTAATACGCACACTATTTACACCTGATTCAGTACGGAACACTGTGTCAGTGACACACACTCTATTGGGCCTATTAAAATATAATATTTCATCAAGAAACAGAGCATCAGAGATAATCATACTTTGCACCACGTTTCATATTATTTTGATATTACAGTTTGTCTTTGGAAAACTGGTTTTCAAAAAAAAAGAAGAGAAAGAAGTAGTGTGTTACAAATAATTCCTCAGCTGTAACACACACACATTACAAAGGTTCCTCAGTTGTGATACACACACATTAAAAAGGGAAGTGTTTCTGTTTGAGTAATATATACATTTGGGTTGCAACGCAGAACTAACCAGTCCTGGCTACGAATGATATGTTTAATCATCATCGTTTATTTTAACCAGTATTTGGCAAACCAGTTTTAATTTGGAAACAGTGGTACAAAACTTTTGAAAATCATTTAATAGATATTGACGGCAAAGCATTTTTTGCTGAAATGATTTTAGTGTTATTGATGAGTTTGTTAGGTAATGCAGCATCAGAGATTTGTTAAAATTTACAACCCTTACCTGCATCACCTGGAGATGCTGCGTGGGATATTTTTAGGGAAACAGTTTGCAGATTACTAAAACAGTTCACTGATCAACCTCTTGTCATTAGTGAATGGCACAGTTTTTTTAATAAAAGAAAACAATATGTTGAAGAGTATGTTGAAGAATATGTTGCTGCTCTGAGGGTGTTAGCAGCTAATTGTGAATTTGGGATGATTGTTGACACCTACACTAGAGACAAATTAGTGTTTAATTGTCTAAAAAACATACAGCAATGTTTGTTGGCATGTCGTAATCCCAGATTATCCGAAATTGTGGCCATTGCTCAGGGGATAGAACGATCTATAATGTCAACAAAAGATTTGGCCTCCAATGCAGCACAATTAAGTTCACCTATGTGTGTGATTCAATGCAAAAAGCAATAAGAAACAACAAAAAAGTATTTTTAGACAAAATTCATTATGTTTTAAATGTGGATCTAAGACTAATTTTGCTAATAACCCCGATTGTGCGGCATAAACAAAAAATGCAGTGCAGTTTTACAAAATGAGACATTTTCAGAAGGTTTGTCTTTCAAGCAATTATTGCAACAATACTTCTGTCAACAGCGTGGAAAAAATGGAAATTGCATCACATAATTTAGTTTTGACACTGGATGACACTCAATTTAATAAAAATATTAACATGATTTGTGCAGGAATTAAAGCACGATTAGAAATTGTGCATATTGGTAAAGTGGCTGTGCATGTTATGGCTGACTCAGGCTCACTGATAACCATTTTCTCAGAAAGGACTTTCAAAACAAAGTGGGAAAATATTAATTTGAGCAAAACAGATGTTATTCCAAAAGCATTTGGAAATTTCGACATAAGTATGTTAGGATATTTTGAGAGCTGGTTGGAATTTCAGGGTTCCATCATTCACACAAAAATATATGTTGCCATTGATGTAAAGATATTGTTGGATGGTATGATTTGAGGATGCTAGGTGTGATGTTATGTCCTGGCACAAACTGTTCCATCAGATTGAGAGACATTTCAGTAAAGAATCTTGAAATACTGAGTCAACTGTTCAGGATGTCGTTAGTAAACATGGTAATGTATTTTCTCCTGCAGTTGGTCTGGTGAGAGGATTTGAGCACAAGATCAAACTTTAAAAAGGTGTGTCACCTGTACAATACAAAGTACGCATGGTACCACTTAGTGTTCATGTTGAATTCAAATATAACCTAGACAAAATATGTAGTGAAGGCATAATTGAATCTACAGACAGTTCTTAAAGGGTTTTGGCTGTGGTCATCGCAAAAAATAAAATCTGGAGATTTACATCTCTGTGCTGATTTGAGATTCTTGAACAAGAAAATTACAATTATAATTATTATTATTAAATTATATTTAACAATAATAATAATAATTATTATTATAATTTATTAAAGTTATAATTCTATTATCATCCATTACTTAGCATACAAGAATTATTGGCAGCTGTAAATAGCGCATGGTACTTCTATATTCTGGATCTCAAATCAGCATATCATCAGGCTCTGTCGGTTGAAGAATCGAGAGATCTCACAACTTTTATCAAGCCATTTCAAGCTTTTCGATATTTGAGGTTTCCTTTGCTACCAACGTTTTCCAGAATCTTATGAACGTTCTTTTACAAGGTTTGGAAGGTGTTCAGGCCTTCCAAGACAACATCTTAATCTTTGCAAAAACGATCAATGAACATAATAAAATATTAGACAAGGTTTTGAGACTTCTTAAAGATAAAGGTATGACATTAGGTGTAGAGAAATGCAAATTCATAGTACAAGACATTGATTATTTAGGGCACAAAATTACAAAGGAAGCATCAAACCCAAAACAGATTTACTGGATGCTATTATCAGAGCAAGCAAATCATATGACAACATTTCCATGAAGTCTTTCTTAGGATTTAGAGAGTACTATGCTAGGTTTTGTTCAAGGGTATGCTCTTTCCACTGAACCACTGCATAAATTACTTAAGAAAGGAGAACAATTTGCGTGGACAGAACTACAAGAGGAAGATTTTAAAAGGTTAAATCTTTAATAGTTGAAGCTCCTGCTCTCAAACCATTTGACCCTACTGCCAACTGTTACATCACAGTAGAGACTAGTTCACTAGTATTGGGTGCAGTTTTTAGTCAGGTTATAGGTGGCAAAGAAAACATGGTGCATTTATATCTAGGGCATTGCGAGGGGCTGAGGTATGGTATTTTACCATTGAAATAGAAGTTTCTGCTTGTGTATGGGTGGTAGAAAAATTATTTGTTCTTTTGACAGGTCATAACTGTTAGTGTATATGATGAGCGGGTGAAAATCGAACAATGCTTCAGCAAAATTGGTGAGGTTAATTTCTAGATTACAGGGGCCCTATTTATGAAGGCCTTGAGCCGCCGGTGCGTCACTTTTTCCCATGTTAAAAATGACGCACCGGCGGCGCAAGGCCTTCATAAATCTGCCCCCAGGAGTTTAACTTTGAAATTAAACACACAGCTGGTGGAAAGAATTTACCAGCAAATTGTTTGTCTAGATTACTTCAGAAAGAAGTTGCGGTAGACGAGGAACTGGATCATCATGAATGTGTTGTGGCTGCTGTTGATGCAATTGACTTGTGTGATGGTGCTATTTCAGAATCAGAATGGCTAAAATGGTGTGCAGAGGATAGTCAATTTCCACTTATTAAACAGTATGTTGTAAATGGGTGGCCACCATGCAGAAATTAGGTACTGAATTGCAGAGTTTTACAGAAGTTTCTGGAGTGTTGATTGTTTGTTCCTTGAGAAGGTATTAGGCAGAGTCTGATTAAGTTATATATCATAGATTTGTTGGTAATTCAGAAAAAGTAATAAACTTCTTAAAGTACGTTTTTCAAATTGAACGATTTCCAAAAAGTTTAATATTGGATTATAGAGTACAATTCATATCTGAAAGAATGATGCAATTTTTGAAGTCAAGTGGTATTATTATTAAGAGGTTACCACTCTTTTGCCCAAAAGCTAATGGTCAATTTGAAAGAGTCAATAGATTTTTGAAAGATGGAATTCTGTTAGCCTTAACCAATAACATCATAGTGGACGGATTTTTGAAAAAAGACAAAATTTGGAGCTACTGTAACACCCCACACACTGCTTCTGGGGTTTCCCCTTATTATTTGATGAGATGTAGGAATGCTCGCACTATGGTTTCTCCTGACATGAGCAACTCAGGCGTATGTGGATCTGAAGCAAAGTGTGATAAATTTGGGAAAACCATACACAAATTTAGGGCTAATCTACAAGATAAACAGATTAATTGTAAAAACTATTTTGATAAATTGACAAAAAGACAAAATGTAAAGAAATCAGCATTGGTGATTGGGTAATAATATCCAAACCTATCATTGCTCATAAGGGTAAATCAAACGTTATGGTTCCTGCACAGTTAATAAAAGTAACTGGTAGTACTGTACTGGTGTACGAAAGAGGATGGTGGAATAAAAGTGCTATTGTTGCCCTCAAACCAGGACAAGAAAGGGTATGGCAAAATTGAGGAAAAACATGTGTAGTGCAAAATGAAATGTATTTTTTTTTTTTTTTGCTACTGTTTTTTTTTTTTTTTTTCTTCAAGTCATTTTTATTGAGATTGTAATAGGAAACAAAAGTAAAGAACAATACAGTAAGTCTTCCGTTACATAGATGGCTCGATGATATTGTTAAAGGACAATTACACAAATCTAAAGAAAATCAAATCAAATCACATCACATGTTGCTTGCATAGCCGACATATAAGTACACACAAACATAATGCATGGGAGCATAGGTTGAAGTCAGTAGGGGTATCATTATATATGCACTTAAATGTTGTATCTAAACCACCAAAGGGGCTTGACCCTTGATCACACTCTAACCAAAGCTGTTCTGAGTACACAATAGTCCCTATTATCTCAAGGTGGATCATAGTGAAAGGAAGATATGTCCAATGATTTCCATAATTTCTTATGAGAAGGCCTCCATGTAGACTCCTGGAGTGCCGGGTTACTAGCACCTCTCAGGAATGAAAGCCATTCCTGCCAGATTTTGAAATTCACCTCTGCTGCATTCTTCCATTTGCATAAAATCACTTTACATGCAAGCGTTAGCATTAAGTCTAAAAGTTGACGATCCTGATCATATGGCAATTGTGGATCAAGCGCACCCAGAATGACATAAACAAATTCCTTTGCAGGCCTTATCTTGAAAATGTGGTGAATGCAGTCAAATATTTTTCCCCAATATATTTCTAGAGAAGGGCAATTGAATAGCATATGTGCGAGATCACCAGAGCCTGAATGACAGTTCCAACATGTAGGCGTATCCCTTAGGTTACATTTAAAAAGCTTTTCCGGGGTCCAAAATGCCCTATTTATAAGCATATATTTTGTCTGAAATAGGATGGGAGACACTTTGTGGGCTAGAGCCGTCTTATGTATCACTTCCCAGTCAAACCCTATCCCGGTGAGATTGGGTTCAGCTTCCCATTTCAATTCCACCTTTCTATGGGCTTTCTTAGGTAAGGGCAGTAACATTTTGTACACCTTAGAGACAAAGTGACCCGCAGAAACAAGTCGTGGAAGATGAGCTATTAACCACGGTGTATGGGGCGAGAAATTACGAGCTGTCAATATCGCCTTGATTTTTAGAAATTCATAGAAATCCATAGGAGTGAGGTCATATTTTCTTTGTAAAATCGAGAACGGGAGCGGGTCTTTACCGTCATACAGGTCCACTGCCATGTTAATGCCTTTCTTGGACCAGGCATCCCAATAGAGACTTTTACCATTTTGCTTGAGATATGGGTTTCTCCATAAGGACATGTAGGATGATGTTTTAATGTCATGTTCGTTTTGTGCGTTTGATCAAGTCGCAGCAAGGCTCGCCTAGTATTTAACATTATATATTTAGAATGAGGCAGGTGTGACAGGTCCATGGTGAGCAAGGTTTCGAGAGGGACATGATCCGTAATTGATTTCTCAATATCGACCCATACTGGAGTGTAAGACGGGGATTTTATCAACCACTGCGTTCCCTGTTTACACAGGAAAGCTGTCTGATAGTTCCTGAACGAAGGAAGACCCAGGCCGCCTTTATCTTTTGCTAATTGCAGCTTCGTCAGTGATACCCTGGCTTTCTTGCCCCGCCACAGGAAACCACCAAACAGCCTATCCACCCTAGTAACAAAGTCATCCGAGAACGTCATGGGGAGCATGCTAGCCAGATAGTTTACTAACGGAGTGGACATAATTTTGAGCGTCTCCGCTCTGCCCCACCAGGAGAGGAATTTGGGGGACCAACCATCCAACAGCGTCGATATCTTTTTTAGGGTTAGTTCCTCATTTGTTTTCAGGGTGGATATCAGATCTTTACCGAAGTCCAATCCCAGATACTTAAAACACTTCGGTTGCCACATTAGACCGGAGTCTCCAATGATGCCCTTGTCACCTATGTTGTTCAGGAGTTTGACCTCCGTTTTATCTTTGTTTAGTTTGTAGCCTGAGACACTGGAAAAATCCTCAATATCGGACATAAGTGCGGGAATGGCTTCCTCTGCTCTTTCCGACATCACTAGGACATCATCCGCATAGGCTGTCAGTTTCACGGTGCAGTCCCCAAATGGGATGCCCGCGATGGTCGAATCGTGTCGTATGTGGTATAGGAATGGCTCAATTGCCAGTAAGAACAGAGAGGGAGACAAGGGGCATCCCTGTCTCGTACCCTGTTTCAAGCAGAAGGCAGAGGAGAAAGAACCGCCAGCCCTAACTCTCGCCGAGGGACAGCAGTATAAAGACATTACCAATGTTGTGAATGTGTCCCCCAAGTTAAATTTGTGTAATACTGCTCTCAGGAAAGACCAGTCGACCTTATCAAAGGCCTTTTCAGCATCCAATGTTATCGCTGCAGTTGGTGTGCCTAGGAGCTTTGCTTTCTCTAACACATGTGCCAGAACCCTTATATTGTCGCTGGACAATCTATTTTTAAGAAAGCCTGCCTGAGATGGGTGAATTAACTGGGGAAGGACCTTCTGGAGGCGAGCGGCGAGTATCATAGCTAGGATCTTACAATCAATATTGATTAGTGAGATAGGTCTGTAGTTTTCTGGTTGCGTTGGATCTTTCCCATCTTTGGGGAGAACTGCAATGATGGCTTCTGACAAAGTACCTCTGACTGCACCCTGATCGTTTATTTCATGGAATAGGTGTAGTAGGGGTTCAACTAACAGAGAAGGAAAGGTTTTGTAAAATCTAGCCGTGAACCCATCCGGACCTGGAGCTTTCCCCGACTTCATATTTTTGATTGCTTGTTCTATTTCTAGAGCACTAATCGGTGCATTAAGATTAATTTGGTCACTAGTGGAGAGTTTTGGGAGATCGCATTCGTCCAAGTAACTCTGTATCCTGCCCTCCTCTACGGATTCATTTTTTGCATAGAGATTTTCATAAAATTCCCTAAATACCTCTGAAATTTTGTCCGGTTCCGACTGTGCAACCCCTGATGCATCTTTAATGACATTAATAGTATTCTTCTGAACCTTAAACTTCAAATACGACGCCAGACTCTTCCCTGCTTTATTTGATTCGCACAGTTTGAATCTCCTTCTCTTATCTAGCCAAACCCCTGCTCTTTCGCTGATTATTTTGTTGTATTCATATTTCTTATTAGCCAGGGCATGTAGAGATAAGTCATCTCTGTTCCTCAAGTGCTTCCTCTCTAAGATTACAATTTCGTTCTCCAGGGTTTCTAATTTCGCGTTGTAATCTTTGTTCATCGCTGATCTAATTTTGATGCAAACACCCCTTATGGTGCTCTTCAGGGCCTCCCACCTTATGAGATCTGAAGTGTCCGCTTCTTTGTTATCCTGCAAGTAAGAAGAGATAGCAGATTGTACTGCAGTACGATGTTGTTCTATGCTTAGGATTTCATCATTCAATCGCCACGACGTTTGCCGAGAGGAGGGTATAACATTAGCAATGGATAAGGAGATGCAAGAATGATCGGACACGACTCGTGGCTCTATGGATGTGGAATCTATTCGGGGGACCCCGTTTTGTGATATGAGAATGTAGTCGATTCTAGAGTACGAGTCATGGGGTGAGGAATAAAAAGTAAAGTCCCTACACGTTGGATTTTGTAGCCTCCACGCATCCACTAAGTGAAAGCGTTGGCATAGGTTGAGAAGCGCTTTATGTGATTTATGTGGTTTGAAGGGACAGCGGGAATCCCTATCCAATGTTGCATCCATAGGGAGGTTGAAATCCCCCGCTAATATGTGAACCGCAGAGTCAGGGATGTTCTCAAATTGTTTATTTAGGTCATCCCAAAATTTGAGGTCGCTAGTGTTAGGTGCATATATGTTCGTGACGTAGAACTCCGTATTGTCCTTACTTAGTCTGGCCGTGACCCACCTCCCATCGCCCCCAGTACTGGAAGATAGAACCTCTACCTTAGATTTCTTCGCTACAAGTATCAAAACGCCATTCTTTTTACCCAGGGCATCCGCACCCACTACTTCACTATAACATTTGTTCCTCAGGTGGTAAAACTGCTTGTTCTCAAGTTTAGTCTCCTGCAACAAGACGATGTCACCTCTCAATCTCCGTGCATAATCTAAATTCTTCTGCCTCTTGACAGGTTGGTTCAAACCTTTAACATTCAAAGATAATATCTTCAGTTTATCGATATTAGCTACCCCCAACGGAGTATTAAATGCATTATTTGTCATCAGCAGACATCACAATCGTATCCTCAACCATATGACTCAAAGAGTACAAGAAGTAGCCTATATGGGTAACATGAACATGTGTCCTGTGAAGCCAACTCATGTGGCGACAGACTCCACAATTTTTCCAAATATCATGGACTGGTACAAAGAGGGCCATGCAAGCAAGAAAAAACAAAAGCATAGTGCACAAAACACACACCCCACCCCACAATACCCTCATCCCCCCACCCTCCCCACCCCAACTGTAGATAGTAGACATGGTGACTAGAGAGAGACTGCAACGTTCCCCCCCGTGATTATACACCAAGATGTAAATTTGGAACAAAGAAACTATGACAGCAAACCTATAGGCTATTGCCGAATAAACCATATGTACGTATTATTTCCTGGAAACCATTCACTTGTGCTCCGAAGCAAAGAACCCAAGAACAGAAGAGATGTGAGTACTATAGTCCTGTCTTGACACAAGGATCTAGTATGTGTTTGACAACAGAAGCAACTAACGTTTTCACCCTGTGGAAAGACATGGTGAGGGCAATAACAACATACAACCAAACTTCCTAATTTCCAGATGGCATTTGTAATAAAGCGCAAGATCCTTATTATATGGCAACAACGGAATATAGGATATGTGAGACCACTTGAAGGTACAAAATAACAATATGATAGGATAATGATAAGATAATGAACACATCAGAAGGTAAGTGAAATGTATTTTGATGATAATATACAAGAAGATCAGGGGGGATAAAGTATGATAAATAATGAGTGGATAAGCAGGCAGGAGCCCAAACCACAAGTGGTCGGAGACAAGGGTTTGAATGTCGCAAACAATGGTTAATGAACAGCACAATTGTGTTATTGTTGAACAGCACGATTGTATTGGTAATCGAAGGGAATTTACACAATAGGATGCAAATTTGTTATCTCAAAATATGATTGGCGAACATAATTGATGATGTTTCTGTTAATGTACATTATGCTCATATTGTTGAGGAATGGAAACTAATGCAAGATGAGGGGTGTTCATTAAAGCCTGCAGAAACCTCTATTGATTGTGCACCATTAGTATGTGAAACAAAGAGAGATAAAAAGGTTCCAAAGAAACTGGAAGATGTTATTTTATATTGAATTTTATTGATTTTATCTTTATTATTTTCTTCCTTCATATCAATTTTAGTTGCATGCTTTAGACATTTTTCCATAGTTTTCTTAATTTTTATTATTAACTTTATTTTACGGTAAACAGCACGTGTAACGGGTGTACAACCAGTGTCAGCATTTGTTAAAAGCATAATCATTTACATATTGGGCATAGTACATAGCCCCGGCAATTTTCATGATATGGGCAATCTCATTAGCATCCAAGAAGTCATACATTACATCAAGTCTGTTTCTCTCTCTGAGCCTGTGTGACTGTCCATTCCCATTTGTCTCTGTGAACTTGTTTGTGACCCTTCTTCCAGGAAATCATGACAAAGTTCCCTCCATGACCTTAAATCCTCGTCTAACATATCATCTTTAGGAAACGCTTATGCTTTAGACATTTAATTGAATACTTTGTGGTAGATTAAAAAAGCGGGGGAACATGTTGTAGGATAATGTTATTGTCTAATGGCAGGAAAGTTCTAAATTAATTGTTGGGAGTAGAATGTAATGATGCAGTGTTCAGACAGCAGTTGAATGCGATACGTCCATGACTGAGGAACTCGTGTTCTTTGCTCTTCACTCGAGGGTTTTCTTATTGTAGTATCTTAATGAAACTCATTGCAACCTGCTGTTCCGCGTGCAAGTGAAGTGTTACCGCCTCTCCTCCCTCCTGCCCAGCATGACCCATCAGTATGCAGATGCAGTTGAGTGTCCTGTTTTGTGGCTGTCTAGAGGAATTGCGCAAATGAAGCTGTCACTCAGACCAGCCCAGATGTGTTTTGGAGACAGGCTGTCAGGCACACAGAGCAGTAAGTGCAGAGAACTGTCCACTTTCTAAAAATGACATTTCTAAAATAGTAAATCCAACCTCACCAGTAAGTAGAATTTATCAATACCATTCCAAGCATATGCAACCTCAAAAAGCTCCTCCTCTCTGATTAGGAATTACAACTTACAACATTATTAAGGAATTTGCAATGCTACCTTATGAAGGGGGTAGGCCTCACAGTAGTGAAAAATGAAAAAGGCTGTTTGTCACTACCAGGACATGCAAAACTTAAAGGTGCATGTCCTACCTTTTACATACATAGCACCCTGCCCTTAAGGCGACCTAGGGCCTACCTTAGGGGTGACTTATATGCACTAAACAGAGATTGTAAGCCTTGGCAAGTAGGTTTTAAATGCCAAGTCGAAGTGGCAGTAAATTGTGCACATAGGCCCTGCAACGACAGGCCTGAATCAGGTTTGAAAGGCTACTTATGTGGGTGGCACAATCAGTTCTGCAAGCCCACTGGTAGCATTTAACTTACAGGACCTGGGTGCATGAGGTACCATTTTACAAGGGACTTACAAGTAAATTATATAAGTCAATTATGTATACACCAATCACAAGCCTGTTTAGGGAATAAACTCATGCACTTTAGCCCTGGTTACCTGTGGTAAAGTGCCCAGAATCCTAATGCCAAAAAAAAGATACAGCAAAAATGTGAAGATCCAAAGCAAAATGTTTGGGGGAAGATCACCTTAAGGCTGACAGGTCTAACAGGTATTTTATCCCCTATTTCATCTATGTATGGATTTATGGATGTATGATGTATTTGTATGGCACAAACCTAGACAAAACGCAATGAAGCGCTGTACATTACCAGGATCTTCCAAGTACAGTGTCTTTCGGGGGCAAAAACATTCCAGGGAAGAAAAGCATTCACTTTTGACTGTTTGATATAACCTGTGGTCAGATGAACATCTGTGGAACTCTGTTTAGAGATAACACTTTTTGAGGAGTTTTAATAATTTTGTGTAATTACAATTATCTTGTGCATGAATTTATTTTGTGCTTATTTTAATTGATTATTTTGACTCGGGGAGAGAAGGGTTTAATTCCAGTACGCAGTATGACTATGTCACAGCCACCATTCGGGCTAAGGGAACAACTAAATCATCAAAAAAGCTTAGCGGCAGTGGAAGAGTTTAGGTACATTTGCAGCTTTGGAAAATGAGGGCTTAGGCCCTGAGGAAGCACAGGTGGATAGTGTTTAGACCATGCAGCAGCATTGTCAACCCAGGCCATTGGGCTTAGGAGCAGCCGCTGCAAACCATCATATGTGTAGTAGCAGCTACTACTGATTGGGAGTGGTGGGGCGGAGGTGGGTGCGAAACTGAACAAAATGTTTAAAAAAACACGTACCTGGGCCGGCTGCAGGAAGCACCCAGGCTCCCTATAGCCAATCACAACACTGCAATGCAGCGTTGTGATTGTTGTGAGTGCTGAATCATGGCACTCAAATGGGGACTATGAGGCTTTGCATGTTCTTCACCAGTCTGTGTAAAGCAAGCCTGGTGGGGAAGATGCAAATTGTGCAAGATTGTTTGACCTGCCAGAGAGGGCTGCCCAAGCAGTCATGCGCACTTAAGGAGTACAAGCCACTCCTCTCCCTGATCTGGCCAGCCCCGCCTCACCCCAAGAGCCACTGACTTCAATAGGAAAAGTAAAATGATAATAACGATACATTATTATCATTTTATTTTCCTATTGAAGTCAGTGGGCCGACGCTAGCAGAGGAGCCGCCAATGGGTATGTGCCCTGTTGGAATACCATGAAATCAGTGCAAGACCAAGTGTGCTGCACCGGGGAGGCAGCGTAAGCTCTGGAGCAGTAAAATAGCAGCAGGACAGAAGCTCAGGACTAGTTTTGGGGCTTGAATTCAAGCTGACAAGAAGCACTAACTAAAAAGAGTAAAGGCATAATACTCTATTGTGGAGCCATTGCAGCACCATGGAACCAGGACTCTGGCCCAGGAACAGCATAGAGGAGCCAGTGCTCATGACCCAGGGCACAAGCTAGAAGGACCACCAAGGAGCCAGAAATCAAGGTCCACAACAGCACTATGGACTCAGGACCCAGACCTTGACACAGACCCAGTGTCATAAATGGGCCTGCCCATTGGGACCCAGGAAACCTTTTGCTCCCTTTTTAGGTCTCGTGGCGTTTAACAGCGCGTAAGCGCTGTGTCCGCCAGGAGATCTTTTGTCGCTGGGTCTGCTTCCCAGGAGACAGCACCTGGCCATGCGCATTTTCTCTCCGAGGAGGCGATTTGAGCGGGCCACGCGCACGCGAACGAGCGCTGTGGCCAGCTGCTGTCTCCTGGGAAGCTCCCACACGCATGCGCATTCACACAGACACACACACGAGTGCCCATGCACGCACATACATACATACATACATACAGAGACACACACTCTCCCATGCATACACACACACGAGTGCATTGAGCCCCCCCCGCCGTCGCACACATACATACACACACGAGCATACACACACGAGCATACACACACACAAGTGCACCGAGACCCCCTCCCCCTCCTACCTCCTACAACTAAGTTGTCCGGTCCTGTTCTCTTCCGTGCAGTCCTTCGATTCCGCCGGTTTCTCCTCTCGTTGCCCGCTGCCCGTCTCTGCCGGTCTGTGATCCCACGCTGCTCCGCTCTCATATTCCTTCTCCTGACGTCTACCGGATGGGAGCTCTTAGGGGAGGGGCGGTCCTATCAAGTCCGGCTCGGCGAGGGCTGCACTGTTCTCTATCGGCGGAATACGGCCCCAGCTGTCCGCCATGTTGAAATCCCGTGTCTCCTCACAGACCTCTTTTTGAAATCCAAATACCCATTTACTGGCCGATTTGTACAAAATATCGGCACTGCGGCTGCAATGCTTAATTTGATCCGGTGGTTTCCGGTGGGGTCACCTTTTCTTTTTTAGGTTACGTGAAAGCTTTGTTTGTCAAGCTGACATGGGCATATTCAGAACTTTTTCCAAACATTGGCCTTCAATACCATCCCAATTCTGCATTCCACTCATAAATAAGATTAACGGATGTATGGATTCTTCACTACTTTAAATGGGGCAGAGATTGGAGTTGGATGGATAGATTAAGGTGACTCCAGTGAAAACACTATTGCTATGGGTGGGGGAGTATGTTATCTTTAAACCCATATTGCACGCTGCAGTTTGGTGGACTGATTTAGAGCACAGTATTATTTTTTTGTGCAGTTCTATATAGCTTTAACTCGACCCGTAGGTACTGGAGCGCTTTAAAGGAGCATCATCATTAAATATCACACAAGGACACATTCATGTTTTTAGGCACGGGGAGATTACGTGATTGGCCCAGAAACACAGGATGCTGAGTCGACGCCGAGACTCGAACTGGCTCCCCAGTTCCAACGTCGACAGCTCTGGCCATTAGGCCACCACTGTAACATACAAACCGCCCCCGAGACTGGGAGGAGGGAGGGCAGAGGATGTGTATAAATGTCCACTTAGCTAATTCGCTGTCCAGGTCTTTACGGGGTCTGGCTCTATTAACCTGCCAGCGCCATTGAGAGTTTATTGACAAACAGCTGTCGGAGTGTTTAGCGCGGGCTAAGAGCTGCTAGTGGTGAGTAGTGAGTAGTGAGTAGTGAGTGCAGAGTAGTGAGTGCAGAGTAGTGAGTAGTGAGTGCAGAGTAGTGAGTAGTGAGTGAAGAGTAGTGAGTGCAGAGTAGTGAGTGCATAGTAGTGAGTGCAGAGTAGTGAGTAGTGAGTGCAGAGTAGTGAGTAGTGAGTGCAGAGTAGTGAGTGCAGAGTAGTGAGTAGTGAGTGCAGAGTAGTGAATGCAGAGTAGTGAGTGCAGAGTAGTGAGTAGTGAGTGCAGAGTAGTGAGTGCAGAGTAGTGAGTAGTGAGTGCAGAGTAGTGAGTGCAGAGTAGTGAGTGCAGAGTAGTGAGTAGTGAGTGCAGAGTAGTGAGTAGTGAGTGCAGAGTAGTGAGTAGTGAGTGCAAAGTAGTGAGTAGTGACTGCAAAGTAGTGAGTAGTGAGTGCAAAGTAGTGAGTGCAGAGTAGTGAGTAGTGAGTGCAAAGTAGTGAGTGCAAAGTAGTGAGTAGTGAGTGCAAAGTAGTGAGTGCAAAGTAGTGAGTAGTGAGTGCAGAGTAGTGAGTAGTGAGTGCAGAGTAGTGAGTAGTGAGTGCAAAGTAGTGAGTAGTGAGTGCAGAGTAGTGAGTAGTGAGTGCAGAGTAGTGAGTAGTGAGTAGTGAATGCAGAGTAGTGAGTAGTGAGTGCAGAGTAGTGAGTGCAGAGTAGTGAGTAGTGAGTAGTGAGTGCAGAGTAGTGAGTAGTGAGTGCAGAGTAGTGAGTGCAAAGTAGTGAGTAGTGAGTGCAGAGTAGTGAGTAGTGAGTGCAGAGTAGTGAGTAGTGAGTGCAGAGTAGTGAGTAGTGAGTGCAGAGTAGTGAGTAGTGAGTGCAGAGTAGTGAGTACAAAGTAGTGAGTGGTGAGTAGTGAGTGCAAAGTAGTGAGTGCAGAGTAGTGAGTAGTGAGTGCTGAGTAGTGAGTGCAAAGTAGTGAGTGCAAAGTAGTGAGTAGTGAGTGCAGAGTAGTGAGTAGTGAGTGCAGAGTAGTGAGTAGTGAGTGCTGAGTAGTGAGTGCAAAGTAGTGAGTAGTGAGTGCAGAGTAGTGAGTGCAGAGTAGTGAGTGCAGAGTAGTGAGTGCAGAGTAGTGAGTAGTGAGTGCAAAGTAGTGAGTGCAAAGTAGTGAGTAGTAAGTGCAGAGTAGTGAGTAGTGAGTGCAGAGTAGTGAGTAGTGAGTGTAGAGTAGTGAGTAGTGAGTGCAAAGTAGTGAGTAGTGAGTGCAAAGTAGTGAGTGCAGAGTAGTGAGTAGTGAGTGCAAAGTAGTGAGTACAAAGTAGTGAGTGCAGAGTAGTGAGTAGTGAGTGCAGAGTAGTGAGTGCAGAGTAGTGAGTAGTGAGTGCAGAGTAGTGAGTGCAAAGTAGTGAGTAGTGAGTGCAGAGTAGTGAGTAGTGAGTGCAAAGTAGTGAGTAGTGAGTGCAAAGTAGTGAGTGCAGAGTAGTGAGTAGTGAGTGCAAAGTAGTGAGTGCAAAGTAGTGAGTAGTGAGTGCAAAGTAGTGAGTAGTGAGTGCAGAGTAGTGAGTGCAGAGTAGTGAGTAGTGAGTGCAGAGTAGTGAGTAGTGAGTACAAAGTAGTGAGTAGTGAGTGCAGAGTAGTGAGTGCAGAGTAGTGAGTAGTGAGTGCAGAGTAGTGAGTAGTGAGTGCAGAGTAGTGAGTGCAAAGTAGTGAGTAGTGAGTGCAAAGTAGTGAGTGCAGAGTAGTGAGTAGTGAGTGCAAAGTAGTGAGTGCAGAGTAGTGAGTAGTGAGTGCAGAGTAGTGAGCAGTGAGTGCAGAGTACTGAGTAGTGAGTGCAGAGTAGTGAGTAGTGAGTGCAAATTAGTGAGTAGTGAGTGCAGCGTAGTGAGTACAGAGTAGTGAGTGCAGAGTAGTGAGTAGTGAGTGCAAAGTAGTGAGTGCAGAGTAGTGAGTAGTGAGTGCAGAGTAGTGAGTAGTGGGTGCAAAGTAGTGAGTAGTGAGTGCAAAGTAGTGAGTGCAGAGTAGTGAGTAGTGAGTGCAAAGTAGTGAGTGCAAAGTAGTGAGTAGTGAGTGCAGAGTAGTGAGTAGTGAGTGCAGAGTAGTGAGTAGTGAGTGCTGAGTAGTGAGTGCAAAGTAGTGAGTAGTGAGTGCAGAGTAGTGAGTGCAGAGTAGTGAGTGCAGAGTAGTGAGTGCAGAGTAGTGAGTGCAGAGTAGTGAGTAGTGAGTGCAAAGTAGTGAGTGCAAAGTAGTGAGTAGTAAGTGCAGAGTAGTGAGTAGTGAGTGCAGAGTAGTGAGTAGTGAGTGTAGAGTAGTGAGTAGTGAGTGCAAAGTAGTGAGTAGTGAGTGCAAAGTAGTGAGTGCAGAGTAGTGAGTAGTGAGTGCAAAGTAGTGAGTACAAAGTAGTGAGTGCAGAGTAGTGAGTAGTGAGTGCAGAGTAGTGAGTGCAGAGTAGTGAGTAGTGAGTGCAGAGTAGTGAGTGCAAAGTAGTGAGTAGTGAGTGCAGAGTAGTGAGTAGTGAGTGCAAAGTAGTGAGTAGTGAGTGCAAAGTAGTGAGTGCAGAGTAGTGAGTAGTGAGTGCAAAGTAGTGAGTGCAAAGTAGTGAGTAGTGAGTGCAAAGTAGTGAGTAGTGAGTGCAGAGTAGTGAGTGCAGAGTAGTGAGTAGTGAGTGCAGAGTAGTGAGTAGTGAGTACAAAGTAGTGAGTAGTGAGTGCAGAGTAGTGAGTGCAGAGTAGTGAGTAGTGAGTCCAGAGTAGTGAGTAGTGAGTGCAGAGTAGTGAGTGCAAAGTAGTGAGTAGTGAGTGCAAAGTAGTGAGTGCAGAGTAGTGAGTAGTGAGTGCAAAGTAGTGAGTGCAGAGTAGTGAGTAGTGAGTGCAGAGTAGTGAGCAGTGAGTGCAGAGTACTGAGTAGTGAGTGCAGAGTAGTGAGTAGTGAGTGCAAATTAGTGAGTAGTGAGTGCAGCGTAGTGAGTACAGAGTAGTGAGTGCAGAGTAGTGAGTAGTGAGTGCAAAGTAGTGAGTGCAGAGTAGTGAGTAGTGAGTGCAGAGTAGTGAGTAGTGGGTGCAAAGTAGTGAGTAGTGAGTGCAAAGTAGTGAGTGCAGAGTAGTGAGTAGTGAGTGCAAAGTAGTGAGTGCAAAGTAGTGAGTAGTGAGTGCAGAGTAGTGAGTAGTGAGTGCAGAGTAGTAAGTGCAGAGTAGTGAGTAGTGAGTACAGAGTAGTGAGTGCAAAGTAGTGAGTAGTGAGTGCAGAGTAGTGAGTAGTGAGTGCAAAGTAGTGAGTAGTGAGTGCAAAGTAGTGAGTGCAGAGTAGTGAGTAGTGAGTGCAAAGTAGTGAGTGCAAAGTAGTGAGTAGTGAGTGCAGAGTAATGAGTGCAGAGTAGGGAGTAGTGAGTGCAGAGTAGTGAGTAGTGAGTGCAGAGTAGTGAGTAGTGAGTGCAAAGTAGTGAGTAGTGAGTGCAAAGTAGTGAGTAGTGAGTGCAGAGTAGTGAGTGCAGAGTAGTGAGTGCAGAGTAGTGAGTGCAGAGTAGTGAGTAGTGAGTGCAAAGTAGTGAGTAGTGAGTGCAGTGTAGTGAGTAGTGAGTGCAGAGTAGTGAGTAGTGAGTGCAGAGTAGTGAGTAGTGAGTGCAAAGTAGTGAGTGCAAAATAGTGAATAGTGAGAGCAAAGTAGTGAGTGCAGAGTAGTGAGTGCAGAGTAGTGAGTGCAGAGTAGTGAGTGCAAAGTAGTGAGTGCAGAGTAGTGAGTGCAGAGTAGTGAGTAGTGAGTGCAGAGTAGTGAGTGCAGAGTAGTGAGCTGCCTCAAGTGAAGTACTCTGGTACCCAAGGATGACTAGCAAACAATATTATTCACAACGTTGCTTACTATTCAGCAACATTTGACAGTTTGCAAATCATCTTTATACAACAATTCAGAGTTTGATAACAAATTAATGTAACACATTGTAATATACAATGCCAATAGCTCAAACCTTAATGCTGCGAGACCTATTGCATTGTAAATGCTTGTTTATAACTGCTGATGGACGATTTACTGCGTACAAACCTTCATAAGTTCATTGGAAGACTAGAAACAAGGCAATAATGGTCTGTGTCTACCAGTCCTGACCATTTCTAGTCACTTACCCCTGCATGCCAAACTGTGTGCCACCATTTGCTGTAATGGCTACTAGCATAGACCATCTATGGGCCTTGCCATTATGAGGAAAAATATAATACAATCAAACTACCCCAAAAGTGGAAGTGAGCAGGATCTATTGGGAATGATGTTCCAAAGCTTTTTTTAAATTCTACTAAAGTAGTTTCCATACTTTTTAGCCCTCACCTGCGACATTGCATGCGCTGCATATGTTCTCACTTCCAAGACATATTGTATACAACAAGGGGCAGGCAGCCCATTACTTGCCATTTGTTGGCTTCATTATCACTCTTATTTACTGCCTTCTAGTTGGATCCTCACTTAAGTATCCAAAAAGTGATGGATGAAATGCTTGACTTAATTTCCGCCACTGGTAATTACTCGGGCCACATCCAAATCCATTGTTATTTTGCACACCATGTCACCTCAGTTTGGACTTAGCTGCCTAGCCAGGTACTCCCTGAACCAGAACACAAGCAAACCAGGACAGGTGTTGCCCTAATTATGTGCTCATTAGCCAGGTACAGATCGGTCTCAGTGACACGGTGTGCATGGGACCAACATCAATCAATCAAAGTATTTGTATAGCGTGCTACTCACCCGGAGGGTCTCAAAGCGCTTGGGGAGGGGGGATCCGCTACTGCTCGAACAGCCAGGTCTTGAGCTGCTTCCTGAAGGCGAGGTGGTCCTGGGTCAGGCGGAGGTAGGTCGGGAGGGAGTTCCAGGTCTTGGCGGCGAGATAGGAGAAGGACCTTCCCCCTGTGGTAGCTCTTCGGATGCGGGGGACGGCGGCGAGGGCGTGGCCGGTCGATCAAAGCTGGCGTTTGGGAGCGTAGAAATTGAGGCGGCTGTTGAGGTATCCTGGTCCTTGGTTGTGCAGGGCTTTGTGTGCGTGGGTGAGGAGACGGAAGGTGATTCTCTTGTTGACCAGGAGCCAGTGCAGGTCTCGCAGGTGTCCGGAGATGTGGTTGCGACGGGGGATGTCCAGGATGAGTCTTGCTGAGGCGTTCTGGATCCGCTGGAGTCTCTTCTGGAGTTTGGCGGTAATTCCGGCGTAGAGGGAGTTGCCGTAGCCCAGTCGGCTGCTGACGAGGGCTTGGGTGACCGTCTTCCTGGTCTCGGTGGGGATCCACCGGAAGATCTTGCGTAGCATGCGTAGGATGTTGAAGCACGACGAGGAGACGGCGTTGACTTGTCTGGTCATGGAGAGGGATGAGTCCAGGATGAAGCCCAGGTTGCGTGCGTGGTCTGTTGGTTTGGGTGCGCTGCCTAGGGCGGGGGGCCACCAGGAGTCGTCCCAGGCGGAGGGTGAGGATCCCAGGATGAGGACTTCCGTCTTGTCCGAGTTCAGTTTCAGGCGGCTGTTCTTCATCCATTCGGCTACCTCCTTCATCCCTTCGTGTAGGTTGACTCTGGCGGTGGCGGGGTCGTTGGTGAGGGAGAGGATCAGCTGGGTGTCGTCGGCGTAGGAGATGATGTTGAGGTTGTGCTGTCGTGCGATGGCTGCGAGGGGACTCATGTAGACGTTGAAGAGGGTTGGGCTGAGCGAGGAGCCTTGAGGAACGCCGCAGATGACTTCGGTGGCTTCTGATCTGAACGGGGGGAGGCGGACTCTCTGTGTCCTTCCGGCGAGGAAGGAGATGGTCCACAGCAGCGCCTTCTCCCGGATTCCGATGTTGCTGAGGCGCTGTACTAGGGTACGGTGGCAGACGGTGTCGAAGGCCGCGGAGAGGTCTAGGAGGATGAGGGCCGCTGTTTCTCCGTTGTCGAGCAGAGCTCGGATGTCATCGGTGGCTGCGATCAGGGCGGTTTCGGTGCTGTGGTTGGCCCTGAAGCCAGACTGCGAGAGGTCGAGGGATCCGTTCATCTCGAGGAAGGCGGCCAGCTGCTTGTTGACGGTCTTCTCGATGACTTTTGCGGGGAACGGGAGCAGCGAGATGGGTCGGTAGTTCTTGAGGTCGGAGGGGTCGGCTGATGGCTTCTTTAGTAGGGCGCTGAGTTCGGCGTGCTTCCAGTTCTCCGGGAAGGTGGCGGTGTTGAAGGAGGTGTTGATGATGTCCCGTAGGTGGGGTGCGATGACAGCGTCGGCCTTGTTGAAGACGTGGTGAGGGCAAGGGTCGGTCGGAGATCCGGAGTGGATGGTGTTCATCGTGCGGATGGTGTCTTCGGTGCTGATCGGGGTCCAGGCGCGGAGGGTGGTGGTGGGGGGCGGTGGTTTGGTCGTGGCGTGCGTCGGTTGAGTGCTGAAGCTGTTGTGTATGTCCGCGATCTTGTTGTGGAAGTAGGAGGCGAGGGAGCTGCAGAGGTCTTGCGAAGGGGTGATGTCGTTGTTTCCGGCGTTGGGGTTGGAGAGCTCTTTAACGATGTTGAAGAGTTCCTTGCTGTTGTGTGCATTGTTGTCCAGTCGTGCCTTGAATGCAGTTTTCTTAGTGGCGTGGATCAGTTGGTGGTGTCTTCGGGTGGCGAGCTTGAGGGCAGTCATGTTGTCCGGTGTTGGGTCTCTGCGCCAGGCTTTCTCGAGGGCTCTGCAGTTCTTCTTCGAGTTCTTGAGTTCGTCGGTGAACCATGGGGCTTTCTTGGTGCCGGGTCTGCTAGGCGGGGTCCTCAGAGGGGCGAGGTCGTCTGCGCAGTCGCTGATCCACTTTGTGAGGTTGGTGGCTGCTTGGCTGGGGTTCGATGCGCTGGTGGGTGGGTTCTTGCTCAGGGAGGTTGCGAGCTGGTCGGCTGTGATCTTGTTCCAGCTTCTGCGTGCAACTTGTTGCTGGTGGTGGTGGATCATGGTCCTTTTGAAGCTGAAGTGGACGCAGCTGTGGTCCATCCAGTGGAGTCTGGTGGCGTGGCTGAAGGCGATTTCCTTGCTGGAGGAGAAGACGGGGTCGAGAGTGTGTCCGGCGTAGTGGGTGGGGGTGGTCACCAGTTGCTTGAGTCCGAGGTTGGTGAGGTTGTCCAGCCGGGTGGTGGTGTTGTGGTCGTTGAAGTTGAGGTCCCCGAGGAGGATGTAGTCAGCGGAGGGGAGGGCATGCGGGCTGACGAAGTCGGCGATGTCCTCGCTGAATTGTGTGCGTGGTCCCGGGGGTCTGTAGATGAGGGTGCCTCTGAGGGTGGTCCTGGGGTTGATGTGGATCTGGAAGTGCAGGTGCTCGGCGGGTGCGAGGGTGTCGTCGGTGTTGGTCGTGATGCGGATGGAGTTCCTGTGGATGATGGCAATGCCTCCTCCTGTCTGGTTGGTGCGGTCCCTCCGGATGATCTTGTAGCCGTCCGGGGTGGCGATGGCGATGTCGGGCACTGAGGAGGCGTTCATCCAGGTTTCCGTGAGGAAGGCGACGTCTGGGGCTGTGGTGTCGAGTAGGTTCCAGAGCTCGACGGCGTGTCTGTAGACGGAGCGGGTGTTGAGCAGGATGCACTTCAGGTGGCTGCTGCTGTTGCTCGTCGCGGTCTTGGGCACTGCTGGAGTGGTGCAGGTCCGGATGCAGGTGAACTTGCAGGCGTTGCAGCAGAAGGGTCCGTGGGTGCGTCTCGGGGTGGCTCGGTAGCAGCCCGGGAGTCTGCCGGCATTGAGTGCGTAGAGATCGGTGGCGGCGTAGGTCCGGCGGGAGGGCTGGTGACTGCGGGAGCCAGGGGTCCTGGCACTGTGCGCGGTCCAGGCACGGACAGGCGCAGACGGGCTTACCTTTGGCGCACCTTTGGCGCTCATTCGGTGCTACCGCTGCGCGGTCGCTCTGGGGGCGTCATAAGAAGGGAGCCGGTAGGGAGGGTCTGCAGGGAGGCGGGAGCGGGTTAGCCAATCGGCTGGCGGGGGGGCGGGTTGACACTTAAGTATACAACAAAGTGATGGAATGCTTGAATTAGTCTCAGCCACAGGTACCGGGGTAAAGCCGTTCCTGGTTTGCTTGTCTTCAGATTCAGGAAGGCCCTGGCATGGCAGTTCAGCTGGACTGTTCCAATTGGAGCAGGGACAAGACTGATTTGTATATAGCTGGGTCCATACCGAGGGGCTATGTGTGTAAATAATAATGGATTGGGTGCAGCCCTAAGTGATTACCAGTGGCTGAGATTAATACAAGCATTCCATCCATCATTGTTTTGTATACTTCTAGTTGGCCACCGATTGTCAGCTTCACTTTTGCTCTCTTCGGCTGGAGCATGGGCCAAGTACTGATTGCTTCAGGTTGATGTCTGGCCTTCCACTGATCACTCTGCAATAAAAATAAAATAAAAAATGTTTTCTTCTTTCTCTGTTGTTCTTGTCTGTGTTGCTTTCCATGTTGCTTCTCCCCCCACCCCGTGTCTGTCTTTATTAGTTCTTCCCCTCCCACCCCATTTTTCCTTGTTGCTTCATACCCTCCCACCTCCTATTGTCCATGCTGCTTCTTTCCCTCCCATGCTCACCTCATTGTCCCAGTTGCTCTTCCCCTGCTCCCACCTTCCATAGTCAAAATTGCTTCTTCTCTCATCCCCCCATTGGCTGTGTTGCTTCTTCCCCTCCTACCCCTCCATCCTATTTTCCGTGTTACCCACCCTCCTGATAAAAAGAGCTATTACGCGGCCAATGCTGGCTTCATCATGTCATATTTTTGTCCTGTTTCCCTTTTCCCCCAGTGTTGCCAGTTCCCTCCTACCCTTCCTTCAGATGCGCTGTCCGTGTTTGTGCCCTTACACGCCATAAGAAAACAAGCATTTGCAATGCAATAGGTCTCGCATTTGCGAGACTTTTAGCTTTTGGCACTGTAAATGACAATGCCTTTTATTTATGTGTTTTGAAAACCAACATATAAATAAAAAGCATTGTCATTTATAATGGCAATAGCTCAAACTCTCGCAAACGTGAGACCTCATGCAAAGCACATTGAAAGGGTGGGGGAGGGAAATGCTGCAGTTGGAGAGGCCTGTCTGTTAAAGGGCGATGCTCAGCTGTGCAAGCGGTGCCGACAAAGTGAATATGACGAGCTGAAACTAAATAAAGGGGTGTGGCCGCCATTAAAGTGAAAGCACTGCATAGGGCGCTTTCACAAAAAAAATCGATTTGTTTGTGAACTTTACAAACACAATTTTTTTTTGTGAAATCGCCCCATGCCTTGCTTTCACTTTAATGGTGGCAGCGCCCCTTTCTGTAGAAGCAGCTTGCTATAAGCTTAATGCAGCAAGCAGCGTCTAAAGAAAGGGGTGCAGCCACCATTAAAGTGAAAGCATGGCATGGGGGCTTTCACAAAAAAAAACATAGCTAATATAAATGAAAGCTTCTGGAGCGTGGCAGCTATAGTTAAAGTGGACTGTGCTGACAAATAAAATAAAGAAAGGAACGCGTCCACTATAGTTAAAGTGGATTGCGCTGGCAAAGAAATTAAAGAAAGCAGTGCAGCCGCTATAGTTAAAGCAGACTGTACTGGCAAAGCAAAAAATATAATGCAGCTGCCATTACTAATAAAAATACAAAAGAGGGTGGCGTGCTGCGTTCTAGGAAAGCATGTCGTGGGTAGAATAGAAGAAATTAAGGAAAAAAATTGTGCTCACAGACTAAATAAAACATACCCTACACGACCAAGGCCCGAGCTACCTCAACAGTCGAGTCAACTTCTACGCTCCGAAACGCCACCTCCGATCAGCCAACCACGCCCTCGCCGCCGTCCCCCGCATCCGAAGAGCGACGACAGGAGGAAGGTCCTTCTCCTACCTGGCCGCCAAGACCTGGAACTCCCTCCCGACCGACCTGCGCCTGACCCAAGACCACCTCTCCTTCAGGAAGAAGCTGAAGACCTGGCTGTTCGAGCAGTAGCGGCACCCCCCACCCCCCACCCCCAGCGCCTTGAGACCCTACGGGTATGTCGCGCGCTCTATAAGTGCCACTGATTGATTGATTTTATAATACTAACGGACTCAGAGAACATGGTAGAAATTCGAGTTTAGTATGCCTGGACTCAGAATAAGAAAATACATCTGTTAGTGAAGTTTATTTTAATATTCTGTGTTTGCAAATATCACTTTTAGAAAGTAGGTATTTGCTTGCCCAACCATTTAAGCCTGCCTCTGCGAGGTTGTGTATTCCTTCATCTGGTTTTGTGAGTGACAGGGCTGGGGGATTCCAAGAGACAGGCTGGGGCAGCCCGGTGGTGAATAGAGAGATCTGCATCTATATGGGAGGGGGGAGTTGCACCTGGGACCTGAATAGGGTTGGGCCTTCCCTCTACAATGCCAGCTCCGCCCCCTGTGGTGCGTCTGATATCTCTGCCCTGCACTCTGAAAGAAGAGAAGGAAGACTGTCAACAAAGTGCTCCCGGGCTGTCCTTGCCTTCCACAATGCTGGCTCCACCTCCTGTGGGGCGTCTGATGTGCCTGCCCTGCACTGTGAAAGGAAAGGAGAAGTCTGGTAAACAGAGTGCTTCAGAACTGGTTTGAACTGGGCACAGGCCCCTCTCCCCTCAGAGAACAAAGGATTTAGGGGTATAAGTATTGGGACCCTGATCCCAAGAAATTAGATCACTTCTGGACTTACAAGACAAAACCTCTGCTGAGGAGAGTAACCTGAAGAAACTGAGGAGAAACTTTTCCCAAGCTGAAGTGCTGCTTGGTGGATTGGTCTGCAGTGGTTGCCTGACTGCCGAAGAGAGGAGAAAGAACTTTGTGGACTTTACTTTCAACTTGTGCAAAAGATCTCCAAGAGCTTGGAAGAGAGCTTGCCCCCTGACCGAAGTCCCAGGACCAGTGGACTTCACCAGCCTTTGTGAATTGCTGCTGGAAACACTGTTTCAGGGGCTACAGAGGCAGGGAGCTGTGACCGACTCTCACGACCAGCCCGGTGTCCTGTAGGCACCGCATCAAGCAACGTCCGCCTCGAACAACGCAAGGTCTGAGCTCACCGACTTTGCCCTGATGTCGTCACCGAGCCGTTGCCTTCACAGCGACTGGGGGACACCGCGACGTGCAACGCCTCGCTACACCGACTCGTACTGGTCTGACCTACGCAGTCACTGCTGCTGACTTCGAGTCCTGTGAACGCACCGGATTTGGGCACCGCCTTGCACGCTTTGCGACGCACCGCCTGACTCGCACCACTGTCCGGACTGATCGACGCTATCTCCCGAACTCCGTCTCTGTCGCTGCACCGCATCGAGGGACAACGCGTCCTGCAACGCTTCCTTTCTGCACCGTGACAAACACCGGAACCGGCTCGCACATCCGTGCCGGCCGCCTCAAGTAAAAGGTACCGTGACTGACTCTGTCGACATTTGAGTGGACCCCTACCAACGCGGTCCACTGGATTTGCTAGACTCTGTGTTATTTCAACACCACTGTAGCCAGACCGGGCTACCGACTCGCCCAGAACCTTAAATTAAGCCTTTTAACCAGAACTCTTGAAATCTAATAGTACTGTGGATTCCTTTTGTCGTTTATTGGTCTTGAGGTAACTCTATATAAAATATACTTATTTTTGATATAAGACCTGGTGTGGTGTCCATTTGTAGTATTGTCATTGGGTTACTGTATGTGGTCACAAATGCTTAATTTACAACCCCTCTGAGATAAAGCCTTGCTGTTCGTGCCAAGCTACCAAGGGGGTGAGCAGGGGTTATTTTAGGAGTGTAATCCCCTTATCCGGACTAGAGGAGAGGGTCCCTATTTGTCACAAGTACCTACCTGTGCCAACTAGAGACCCTCAATTCTAACATTGGTGGTCAGCAGAAAGGATTTCGAACTTGCATTTGTGACCCATATACAGTGATTGGTGAACACTACTTAGTGAGTGCAGACCATAATGCAACCACATACTTCTGATACTTGTTTTTGCCAGGGATCTCCATTTTTGCAAACTAATGCCTGGTTCAATCAGAATGGAAAATGCAGCATCCATTGCATCTGTTGACTGTGATTGGGAGGAAGAGAAATTAGAAAGCTACACCAACAACCAGCTCAAGAGCTTTTGCAAAAAGTTGAAAATTTCCGTGACCGGACACTCCAGAAGGGAGCAGTTCCAAAAGGTGCTGAGGGCCTCGGTCGAGGCAAGGAATGCCCCTGGAAATGAGATTGAATTTGAGGATGCAGATCAGCAGCTGGAAGGACCATTGGGTCCTGAAGGGAAGGGTGCAACCTCCCCGTTGGGTAGCAGTGTTTCTGCTCGAGGTCTGTTCCCAGAAGTGTGGGCAGACAGGAAAGAAAACAGGATGCATGAAATGGAGCTGGCCAAGCTTGAGTTGAGTGGACAATTGGAGCTAGAAACTAGGAAATTAGCCCTGGAAGAAAAGAAAATGCAGTTTGAGCATGACTTGATAATGAGGAAGCTTGATTTGGAGCTCGAGAGGCTTGAGGCCATGAGTGTCTCAGCCCAGCAACAAGAAAATTGGGTAGCTCAGGAAGTGAGCTTTGCTGAGTTGGAGGTGGAATCCAGCTCAGATGGTGGCAGCAATATTCAGTTATCTAGTGCTGAGGGAGTAGTACACACACCCAGAGATGAGTCACCTGACTTGGAGGGGGTTAACATACACCAGGAGGTTCAAGGACATGAGGTAGCTCCAGTAGTGTGCAGTGTCCCTGAAAGGAATAGGGTAACTGGCGTAGGGGTTCATGGTCCTAGTGGTGGGAGGGACACTCTACTGACTCTAGATGAGAGATGCAGGGAGAGGGATTCCCCTAAAGTTGAAGTCCTGGTATGTGAGTGTGAAGACCGCCCAGAAGAGTGTGGGTTGTGTGACAGAGACAGTCAGATACTGTCTTACCAATCTCAGGAGAATGATGTGGAGTACGTGTGTGAGGCACTGGATGGTGAGGTGAAGGATAGTTTGGTTAACCCCTGTAGGGGGCTGTGTGATCCAATTGTGGGAGAGCATATTGTAAATCCCTGTTTTCCAGAGCTATGCCAACACCTGTTGGAGAGTGAGTTCTCTGACCCCTGGGAGCTCACAGTGGAGGCTGACCCGTTGGTGGAATCCAGAGGGTCTGAAGAAGCGTTGGGGAGTGATTCCAACAAGAGTGGCTCAGGTATCTTCTAGTCCTGTGTGATGGAAGAGGTTCAGTGTAGCCCAGCTAGGTCCCAGTGTAGTGGGAGGGGTGTAGGGGCTCACGTCCTGTCTCAGAGGAGGAGGAGTGAGTGTGGGTCCTGTCCCAAGGTACCCGAAACCCAGTCTCAGAGCCTGGATGGTTTCTTAAGGGAACATCAGGTCAGGGGCCTAGGCTGTACTTGTAGGCCATTTGAGGAGAATCTCCCAGTGTCTAGAGAACGTGTAGCCTCTGTAAGCAGAGCTCCAGTAGTTCTGATGTCTGGCAGTGTTGCTCCCGCTGGGAGGGTGCAGAAGTCCAGATGGAGGGGCGAGAGGGGGAAAGAGTCCCCAGTGGAAGAACCAGTAGGTCAGGAGCCAGCCGGAAGGGCTGCGGCACCAGTCAATGACTATGTTAACACCACTTCTGTTCTGGGGGATCTTCGCGCACTATCAGATGGACAGGGGTTGGGAGATCTGCGCCAGGCAGACTGTCACACGATACACAAGTTATGTGTCCCCCTCGGGGTGGGGGCATGCATGCTCCCAAGGAAGTCCTGGTGCGCCGGGCAAGTGTTTATTTATTTATTATTATTTATTACATTCATATGGCGCAACAGCTACCCTGAGGGTTTCCCGGCGCCTTGAATCTGGGATTTTGCTCGGTAAGATGGAAGGTTTATGAAGGAATGTGGAGTTTATTGGTTAAATAGCCATGCTTTAATGCCCTTCCGGAATTGGGTGTAACTTGCCTCAAGACGAAGTTTGAGCGGAAGTGAGTTCCACAGAACCGGGGCCAAGTAGGTGAAGGAGCGTCCGCCCAATCGTGCCCGTTTGAACCTAGGGACAGTAAATTTAACCTGATGCATTGACTGAAGGTTACGGGAGGGTAGACATTTATGCGCCAGCTTACATAAATAAGCAGGAGCCTCTCCTGTGCTGATCCTGAACATGGATCACTGACATAATATAGAATGACAAAATATAGACTTACCAAAATATAGTCACCAAAATATAGAATGCCAAAATATCGAATTCCTATCTACAACCAGGTAAGTACAAAAATATCGAATCCAAAATATAGTCTGTAAAAAATATAGTCAGTCAAAATATCGAATTTTTTTAATTTTCTCAAAAGTAATTTAAAATTAATGAAATAATAAATATAATTAACTAAAACATACTGAAAAATACTCAAATAACCTTAAAATTAAGATATAGTTAATTTAAGTTATTAATAAAAAATGTACAATATTTTACCGTAGGATAGCAGGAGGGTAACATTTAATATTACCACTCCAGAGAGTGCAACAGTAGGGAAAGCGTTGGATATTGGAAGGGTAAAAATTACTATTTCCACTCCAGAGAGTAGAACAGTAGGGAAAGCATTGGATAGCGTAGGGGTAAAAATTACTATTCCCACTCCAGAGAGTGCACCATTAGGGAAAGCGTTGGATAGCGTAGGGGTAAAAAATACTATTCCCACTCCAGAGAGTGCAACAGTAGGGAAAGCGTTGGATAGCGGGAGGGTGAAAATTACTATTCCCACTGCAGTGAGTTTAACAGTAGGGAAAGTAATGATTTAATATATTATTAAAAATAAATTAAATATCAATACCAATAAAACATTAATTGAAATTAATAACCAATTTAATATTATGTAATAATTAATTAGAAATGCAACTACATATTAGTTATTAAAAATTAATAACCTATTCATAATTATTTAACAACGAATTAATTTTCAATAACAAAAACTAATTAATAATAAAAATTAATACCAATTAAAAAATAACAGTAAATTAATTATCAATACATAAAAAGTATTTTTAATATGTAATTAATTACAATTACATTACTTCCCACCCTATTCCCCTATAAACCCACATCCCACTACAGAAAATACATTAATACAATTATCATAATTATCAAATATTTAATTAATACAAAATAATTACCAAATTGATAAAAATTAATTGCCAATTAATAGAAATTAATTACCAATTAAAAATTAATTAACAATACATTTAAAATCAATACCAATAAATGAAAAAAATTGTTTACTTAAGTACAATTAAATTACTTCCCACCCTATCCCCCTATAAACCCACAACCCGCTACAGAAAATAAATTTAGAAAATTAACATAATTACCAATTAATCAATTAATAAAAATTAATTGGCAATTAATAAAAATTAATTACCAATTAAAAAATAACAATAAATTCAAAATGAATACCAATAAATAAATAAAAATATTTAATTAATTACAATTAAATTACTTCCCACGCTATTCCCCTATAAACCCACAACCCGCTACAGAACTAGAAAGCAAAATTTAATGAAAAATTAATAATAATTGCTAAAAATTAATATTTTATTTAATATAATTAAATTACTTCCCACCCTATTCCCCTATAAACCCACAACCCGCTACAGAATTAAATTACGCAAACATTAAATAACATAAAATTCATTACTTAAAATACATTAAACATACATTACAAAAATTAATATACACTTTTCACACATATACTAACATACAAAACACTTTTAAAAAATGTATATCATTAAAAAATCGATATATTTAATGCCTATATTGTATACTTCGATATTTTGACTTCTATATTTTGAAAATCGATATTACTTACCTTAAATTCGATATTTTTAACCACTATATTGTGTCCATTCGATATTTTGTCCATTCTATATTTTTACTTCGATATTATGTCCATTCTATATTTTGGAATCGATATTATGACTGTTTACCCCTGAACATATAACACAGAGCTTTGAATTTAATTCTGTTGGCTATCTTCAGCCAATGTAGTTTCTTAAGATGATCCGCAACACTCGTTCGCCCAGGAAGATGGAGAAGCAGCCTTCCGGCCCCGTTTTGAATGACCTGCAGACGGTTAGTGATATCTTTGTTGGCTCCTAGATATAGGACATTCCCATAATCTAGTCTTGAGACAATGAGGGCCTGTAGGACTGTTCTCTGTGCCCCTTCTGGAAGTTGCCATAGAATTTTCCTCAACCATTTGAGGATGGCGAAACAAGTTGAGGCCGTTTTAGCTGTCTGCACACGCATGGATAGTTTGTCATCGATTAACACCCCAAGGTTGCGTGCGGATTGTACTGCAACCGGGGTAGGACCCATTTCCATCGACCAGTGGGTAGGACCCCAGAGTTCCTTATGTTCCCCGAAAATGATAAGCTCAGTTTTTTCCCCGTTCAGTTTTAATTTCTTAGTATGCAACCAGTCTGACATTCTCAAAAGCCCACAACGGAGGGAGGAGGTGGTGGATTTGTCGGTGGCTGATAGGGAAAACACTAATTGAGTGTCATCCGCATAGGAGTAAATAGTGAGACCCATTTCCTCTGCTATTTGAGCCAGGGGGGTAACATAAATATTAAAGAGCAGTGGACTCAATATTGAGCCCTGGGGTACCCCATAAGGGGAGGTCAGGACATCGGAGACATTGTTTTTGGAAAAGATCTGGAAAGTCCGGAGAGAGAGGAATTGTTCCAACCACTCCAGTGCTTTCCCTCTTACCCCTATGTCCTCTAGGGCCTGAATCAAGGTTTTGTGGGAAATGGTGTCAAAAGCGGCACTCAAATCTAGAAGAATGAGTGCCACTGTGCCACCATTGTCCAATACCTGATGGATAGCTTCAGTTACCCCTAGTAGGGTGGACTCAGTAGAGTGACCCCTTCTGAAACCCGACTGGGAGGGGTGTAGTAACTTGTTGCTATTAACAAAGTCCGCCAGCTGTTTATTAACATGTTTTTCCAGGATTTTGGAAAATATTGGCAGAAGCGATATTGGGCAAAAGTTAGAGAATACCTCCGGGTCTCCGTTCGCCTTTTTCAGCAGAGATACTACCATAGCACGCTTCCAGTCTTTGGGTACAACTGCTTCAGTTAGGGAAGCATTTAACAATGTTCTAATTATATCCAAAATGTATGGATCTAACTGTTTCAAGATGCGGGCTGGCATTGGGTCCTGAGGTGAGCCTGATGTGATGCTGCTTAGTACTTCCATGAAGGTAGTGGTGTCTAGTGGTTGCCAGGCAGTGAGCAAGTGCTCAGAAGTGTTCAACCTAGGGGTTTGGTCCCTGGGTTGGGAAGCCGGGTTCAGGTGTTGTCTGACCTGGAGGGAGGGGCGACTGTAATCAGTGTCCTGACCAATGTAGCTTCTAGGAGTACCACTCCAGGTGGGTGGGTACAGCACTCTGGAACGGCGTACAGAGGGAGGGAGTCCTCGCCTCTGACCCCGGTATAGCCTGAGGGTTTAGACCCTAGTTTGGAGAGACAGATTCAGGTGTTGTCTGACCTGGAGAGAGGGACAACTGTAAACAATGTCCTGACCGGTTGGTCTTATAGGTGGACCACTCCAGTTGGGAGGGTGCCGTTCTCTGGAAGGGGGTGCAGAGGGAGGGAGTCTTCGCCTCTGACACCGGTGCAGCCCAAGGGTCTTGAGCCTGGGTTGGAAGGCCATGTTCAGGGTGTCCCCCATGACCTGGTAAAGAAACAAAGAGATTTGAAGATACCTTCTACCTAAGCAAGATTGTAATTTTTATTGTCATTTTATGGGTCAAGGGGTATGATTTTGTGTTAGTATTTTTATTTAAGTGCACAGAAATCTTGTCTGTGTATTTTAATTATTAAGCTAAAATTATTTGTTATATTGTCTACGTTTGTGTTTTGTGTTTTGTACTTTTATGATTTTAATTAATCGAATAAAGTGGATTGACTGACTGACTGACCTGGTAACCCAGTTGCAGGATAGAACCCCTGAACTGGTGGGCGAAATGTGCAGGACACCTGCCACAGGTACCCTGACAATTCTGGAAGGGGGTACCACTCCAGGAGGGAGGGTACAAAGCCCCAAGGAGGAGGACTGGGTGTGGGAGAGCCCACCCCAGTCTCTGGTCCAGCCGCCCAGTACAGGCCTGGGACTGATGGGTCAGTGCCAGATGTCATACTTGACCTGACAGGAGGGAGAGTGGACAAAGGGTGCCAAGCACCTTGGGCTACTGTCCCCGCTCTCTGATGCCACAGAGGTTTGAGAACCCTGAGAGGCATAAGGCCTGGGTCTCATCCCTGACTACTGTCAGTGGCCACTGTGACTTGCTGTCTGTCTGTTGGGACACACCTTTGAGGAAGTTAAGGTTAGATGCTGGACAGGTGGTGTCCACAGGTGAAGAAAAGAGTTCCCCATGGATTAGCTTGGTGGACCCTGAGAGTATGGACAGAGGAATTGAAGTGGGTTCAGATTGGCATAGAACTGGAATATGCCCCTGCTGTGGCGGGCCAGGTCCATGTTCTATCGCCCTAAGCAGGGAATCCCATCAAGGTAGTGATTGGTCTGCCCTGTGTTTTGGCTGGATGGGGGTTGTGTTGGACTTGGCCCTTTTTGCAGGGTCATCCCTGAACTTTTCGCCTTCCTCCTATATTTTTTCTGACCTGTTGTTGGCTATTTTATAACTCTGGGCACTTTACCACTGCTGATCAATGCTAAAGTGCCTATGCTCTCCCTACTGTAAATGCATGTATTAATTGGTGATTCCATGATTGACTATTTGGTTTACTTGTCAGACCCTAGTACAGTGCACTGAGTGTGCCCAGGGCGTGTAAATCCAAATGCTGCTGGTGGGCTTGCAGCACTGGTTGTGCCACCCACAAAAGCGGCCTTGTAAAATGTGTCTAAGGTCTGACATTGCAGAGCCTGCGTGCAGTCTGGTACTGTCATGCTGACTGGGCAAGTGCACCCACCTGCCAGTCCCTAAACCTTCCATTGTCTACATGTTAGTCACCCCTTTGGTAGGCCCAAGGGCAGGGTGTATTTGTAAGTATAAGGTAGTGTCGCAGGGATTCTGCTCCTACACAGAACTGTGCATAGAGACTTGGAGCCTCAGTGAATTAGGGTGTACCAAAACTCACCTTAGTATCCAAAATCCCCTACCAGACTAGCAATCAGTGTGTCATTGGTTCTTCCATACCCCCAATGATTAGACAACCCAGAACATGGACTTAGAACACCTCAGGTAACGTGGAACACATGAACACTCTTTCGTTATACTATCATACCAGTCCAGGACGAGGAGTAAATGAAGACACGTGCAAGTTTGAAATATTTATTTCTAATGCCGTGTTCTCAGGCGCAGTATCTTAGCTAATACAAGCAAACATATTATAAGCAGCAAGGTTATCAGCATAATTACTATTCCATAAAATACAAAGGGAGAACGCATGTTAAAATGCTAAAGGGAAGAAGGCTAAATGGCACCCAGTCTTACCCTCCATTGCTAGTATATTATATTATATCTACACCTCTTTGGGTTTTAGAAGGGCGGCCCCATACCTTTGGTCTTAGTAGAAAGGGATCACATCATCTTCTACACCAGCTCTCTGCATGCGAAAATTCATCAAGTGTGTTTGCATGCTCTGTGCAGTGCATTATTAAACGCGCCAAAACCAGAGTTGGCCACAGCTGCATATATGTTATGTCTAGGACGTGCGCTGATCAGACCGAACAACAACCACTGTGTTGAAATAACCTTGAAGGCCTCGGCACTCACTGTTCAGACATAGCTTACCAAGCAAAGCTGATACAATAGGAAAACATATTATTCTTGTGTGAAGCAAAATATTCTACTAGGCTCAAAGCATTAATAACAATATGTGCCTTGTGCAGAAGCAGCAGAAAGGAAAAATAGCTTTTAAACTTCTAATAAGCTCATGCTAACTTAACACAGTGTGAAGGCAAAGCCTATCTCCATGACAGTAGGACAAGCCCTGATGTGTGTGGCATGTCTTAATAGTGAATTACATCCATTTTAGTTTTTCACTATTGGAAGGCTACCTGTTCTCCATAGGCCAGAATGGGCTGTTAGAATTATTACACTTTATAATCCTAACGGACTCAGAGAACATGGTAGAAGTTCGAGTTTAGTATTGTCACGTTCCGGCGTTTGCCGATCCCGGGGGTTCCGCCAATCCACATACAGAAGACCGAGACCCTCACTTCCGGGCGGAAGCAGAGTCCCGGTCTAGTCTTTCTAGAACCACCTTTTGCCCAGTAGCGCTTCCGGGGGATTCGCTTAAACTCAGCATTTCCCGCCGGTTCAGCGCTTTGGATTCTTTGTGTTCCTGGTTCGCGTCTCCATGCGAACGCTTCCCAAGCTGATTACCGAAAGCCTCTCCTTCGGCATTCATACCTTCATTCCGGTTCTGTCGGAACTCTGCCTTCTTCCTTTCCGCGCTGGTGAGCGCTGATAAGGAGTTCCTGTTGGGTGATAACCAAGCGCAGGAGCGCTTTGAGGTACAGTTCTGATCCCGCGCAGGATGCTTACATTTGTTATAGCTTTATCCGTGCTGGAGCGCATTGCAGGTTCTACCTGCAAAGCGCTGGGGTACAGTTGTTCTTTTATTTTGCATCAACGCGCAGGAGCGCTTGTTCTTGGCTAATTTGCACAGCGCTGGGGCGCTACTCATTTCTTGATTACCAGCACGCGCAGGACCACCAGGTCTTGGCTACTTTGTACAGCGCAGGAGCGCTATTCATGTGTTCATATACATTGCGCTGAGGTAATGCTTACCTTTGCACAGGATTGATTGTGCTTGCAGAACTACTAACGTGAAACACTGTACATGTATACTTACCAGCGCAGGAGCGCTTACATTATTTTCCTTTCCTTGATGGGAGCTACTCTTGTCCTTCTTTAGTTTGGACATCATAAGCCTTGGTGAGTTGCCCCATGGTACATTCTTCTGTATGTGATTGGATAGTGGGAATAGGACGTGGGAGGTGCGTGAACCTTCTAATTGGGTCTCTCTTGTTTTCCCCAGCTGTTGTCCACTGCACAACCCAGAGTCTACAGCCACAAGCCTCCTGACATTCCTCCTTTTTTGGCTCCCTTCCCTGGGCCCATCTACTCCCTGCCGGGTATTACTTTCTGCACGGGGTCAGGTGGGTACAGGGGCGGTGGCTCTTGTCGTCTCTGCGGAATAGCTTCACAAGCAAAGGTAAGCCTTGTGGGGTACCTGACAAGTATGCCTGGGCTCAGAATAATAAAATACATCTTTTAGTGAAGTTTATTTTAATATTCTGTGTTTGCAAATACCACTTTTAGAAAGTAGATATTTGCTTGCCTAACAATTTAAGCCTGCCTCTGCGGGGTTGTGTATTCCTTCGTCTGGTTTTGTGAGTGACAGGGCTGGTGGATTTCAAGAGACAGGCTGGGGCAGCCCGGTGGTGAATAGAGAGATCTACATCTATATGGGAGGGAGGAGTTGCCCCTGGGACCTGAATAGTGCTGGGCCTTCCCTCTACAATGCCCGCTCCACCCCTTGTGGTGCGTCTGATGTCTCTGCCCTGCACACTGAAAGAAGAGAAGGAAGACTGTCAACAAAGTGCTCCCGGGCTGTACTTGCCTTCCACAATGCTGGCTCCACCTCCTGTGGGGCGTCTGATGTGCCTGCCCTGCGCTGTTAAAGGAAAGGAGAAGTCTGGTAAACAAAGTGCTTCAGAACTGGTTTGGACTGGGCACAGGCCCCTCTCCCCTCAGTGAACAAAGGATTTTGGGGTTTAAGTATTGGGACCTTGATCCCAAGAAATTAGGTCACTTCTGAACTTACAAGACTAAACCTCTGCTGAGGAGAGGAACCTGAAGAAACTGAGGAGAGACTATTCCCAAGCTGAAGTGCTGAATGGGGGATTGGCCTGCAGTGGTTGACTGACTGCCAAAGAGAGGAGAAAGAACTTTGTGTACTTTACTTTCAACTTGTGCAAAAGATCTCCAAGGGCTTGGAAGAGAGCTTGCCCCCTGGCCGAAGTCCCAGGACCAGTGGACTTCACCAGCCTTTGTGAATTGCTGCTGGAAACACTGTTTCAGTGGCTACAGAGGCAGGAAGCTGTGACCAACTCTCACGACCAGCCCGGTGTCCTGTAGGCACAGCATCAAGCAACGTCCGCCTCGAACAACGCAAGCTCTGAGCTCACCGACTCCGTCCTGACGCAGTCACCGAGCCGTTGCCTTCACCGCGACTGGGGGACACCGCGACGTGCAACGCCTCGTTACACCGACTCATACTGGTCTGACCGACGCGGTCACTGCTGCTGTCTTCGAGTCCTGTGAACGCACCAGAGTTGGGCACCGCCTCGCACGCTTTGCGACGCACAGCCCGACTCACACCGCTGTCCGGACTGATCGACGCTAGCTCCTGAAATCCGGCTCTGACGGCGCACCGCAAGCTGCAAGCACCTCATGGAAGCACTGTCTCGCCCTGCAACACACACCTTGGATTCACCGACTCTGTCAACGGGCCGCTGCCTGCACCACTTCGAGTGACAATGCATCCTGCAACGCTTCCTTTCTGCACCGCGACGAACACCAGAACCGGCTCGCACATCCGTGCCGGCCGCCTCAAGTAAAAGGAACTGTGACTGAGTCTGTCGACATTTGAGTGGGCCCGTACCAACGCGGTCCGCTCAATTTGCTAGACTCTGTGTTATTTCAACACCGCTGTAGCCAGACCGGGCTACGGACTCGCTCAGAACCTTGAATTAAGCCTTTTTTTTGTGAAATTTTTTTAATGTTATGAGAAACAACAGCAGGGCATAGGTCAGTTAAAAGGCGCATACATTGATTGAGGTAGGTCAGTATACACAACAATGTTAATACATGACGGAGAAGATTAAAATGGTCTATGTTAAGTTCACTTGGTACATCACTTAAGTCCCTCATTCCTTCCCGTCTCCTACTCAGTATAATTCTCTCCATCTTGCATTGGTGGTTCGCACAAATATCCCCTATATTCGTTCCAGGCGCTCCAGATTGTGTCCTATTTCTGAGGGCATCCCCGGTTCAGGTATACCGCTCTCTCCGCTAATATTGCTAAATCCAGATCTCTGCACCAGTCCGTGAGCGCAGGTACCTCTACAGAACCCCAGTACTTGGCTATATTTCGTTTGGCATACATTATACCTATTGTTACCCAGTCCTGTGCTGAGTGAGTAAGATCGTTTGGCTCCCAGATGTTCAGTAGGCAGCGCCGTGGCTCTGGGACGACAGAGTCCTTCACCACCTGTGACATAGCCCTCATGACCTTAGCCCAGTATGTCGCTACTTGGGGGCACTGCCATATGGTGTGGAAGAATGTTCCCTCCTCCCCACACTCTCTCAGGCAAAGGCGGTGTGTGGCTTTCCCTATCATGAGTATCTTGAGCTGTACAAGACAGAGTCTGGATGGTATGGCCACTTCTCGGGGGGAAGATAGCGCTGTCTGCCAGTCCGCCTCATCAAAGTCCCCTAAATCAGTAGACCAAGTATTCTTTAGTTTCAGGGTTGGGTCCAGTAAGTTGTTAACTAGTTTACGGTATACAAAGGAGGTTGCTTTTTTGGGCATGTGTTCAGTTAGTAGCCTGTCTTCTAGCAGGGTGGATTCCGGTACATCCGCACCAGGTGGAATAATAGACCCTAGGGCATGGCTAATCTGCAAGTACCGGAATTTCTCGGTGGGCGTTAAATCGTATTGGGTTTGGAGCTGGTCGAATGACAACACCTCTTTTCTATAGGTCCCCCACCGTGGAGATACCTATTAGATCCCATGTTCTGAAGCCCTTACTATTGCGAAGTTTGCCTAATCGTCGCGAGGACCAAAGCGGAGTCTTTTGAGTAATAGTGTCTTTACATTTGAGACGGGTCTGTGCTACATACCAAAGGCTTACTGTGTGTGCTGTTGGGCCGAGAAGGGATGAGATGCTTCTTTTATCATACCGTGCTGCGAATATTCCTGCCTCTCCCAACTCATACCTGTCTGCTTGGAATGCTGGTTCTGTTTGGGGTGCGTGTAACCACTGATTTATTATTTTTAATTGAGCCGCCCAGTAGTATAGTTGAATGTCAGGGAGGGCAACACCTCTGTCGTACCAGCCCCTGATTAACTTATTACGTGATATGCGTGCTGGTTTATTACCCCAAAGCAGGCCCGAAACTAGTGCGTCAATCAATTTGAAATATTTCAGGGGGACAGGGAACGGTGTATTTTCCAATACGTATAACAGTCGGGGGAGTGTCATCATTTTATATAAGGTCGCCTTACCCAGTAGGGTCAAGGGCAGAGTATGCCAATGCTTCACATCATTACGGAACCGCTCAAGGGGGGGCTCCAAATTTTGGCGGAGGAAAGCACTTGGACTAGTCGTCACCCAGACACCCAAGTACATAAAAGGCTCTTCCATGACCCTTAGGGGGCAGTACGCCGGGAGCTGTGGGGGGGGCCTTAAGAACGAATAAGACAGATTTGGACCAGTGGATGTTGTAACCAGACGCCTGCCCACAAATTTCACAGATATTCAGGAGCACTATGATTGATCGTCTGGGGGAAGTCAAATATAAAAGAATATCCTCCGCATATAGAGATATGCGGTCTTCCCACATTGCAGTCCAGTGTAGCCCCCTGATCATGGGGTCCCACCGAATCCAGGCCGCCAGTGGCTCTAACGCCAGCGCAAGAAGCAAAGGGGACAGCGGGCATCCTTGGCGTGTACCACGACCCAATCGGAAGTTCCTAGAAATATGGCCATTAGCCACGACATGTGCCAAGGGCTGTGAGTATAGTAGTTTCACCCATGCACAGAATGTGGGTCCAAAGCCGAGATGCCTGAGGACAGCGAATAAATAAGGCCATTTTACCATGTCGAACGCCATTCGAGCATCCAGAGAGAGGATGACTGCTGGTTCTTGAAGACTTGGTGTTCGTGCCATTACTGCGTGGAACCTTCGTAAATTAAGGGCGGTGTTCCTATTGGGCATAAACCCGGATTGATCCGGATGTATCTGTGTCTCAAGATGTGAGGATAGTCGATTGGCAATCATTTTGGCCAGGATCTTGGCTTCCAAGTTAAGTAAGGATATTGGACGATACGATGAGCATTCATCTGGGGGTCTGCCAGATTTTGGCACTGCAATTATGGTAGCCGTTCGCTGGTAATGTGGCAATTCCTCTGTCTCCAAGCTGTTTAGAAACATTGTACGGAGATGTGGGGCTGTTAAGTCAGATGTGCGTTTGTAAAGCTCAATGGGGATCCCGTTAGGTCCCACAGTTTTCCCTGACTGCAGAGAGTGGACGGCGGAGAGAACTTCGTCCGTCGTGAAGTCAGCTTCTAGAAGTAGGGCATCGTCTTCTGATAGTGACGGCATTTGGATAGCTTTGATGTACGTTTGCGCCTCCTCTGTTGTCATTGGGGAGTTGGATGTATAAACTCGTTCAAAATAGTCAGCCAGGGTGTCTACTATGTCTTCAAGGGTAGTGACAATTGCTCCAGCCGGGGTGCGGAGTTGAGCAATCGTCCTCTGTGCCCTTTCCCTCCTGTCTAACCAGGCCAGGAGTTTGCCCGCCTTGTCCCCTACTTCATAAACGGTGTGTTGCGTAATTTGGAGCCGTAATTTAACTTGTTCCCCTTGGTATTCTCTAAGCACGCATTGCTTAACACATATTTTTTGGGCTGTCTCCGCAGTGGGGTTCTGCTCATGCTGTGCCTGGAGCACGGCCAATTCAGCCTCAAGCGCATCTAACTCACCTCTTGCCGCACGTCTATGGCCCGTTATTGAGGCAATAGCCTTTCCTCTTAGCACAGTCTTGTATGCTTCCCACAAGACACCCGGGGATTGTACAGAGTTCACATTATCTTGGAAGTAGTGCTTTGTGACTGTGATTATGTCCTTGCGGATTTTGGGGACCTGTAAGTAGCCAGTGGCAATAGGGAAAATTAGTTTTTTCACTTTGATGTGCATCGTATAGGCCAGGAAGACAGGTGAGTGGTCGGATATGCCCCGAGGACGTATCTCAACCTCAGTCAAGTGAGGCAGGCTGTCTGCGGAGATAAGAAAATAATCAATGCGGGAAAGGCTATTATGCACTCCTGATTGGAAAGTGTATCTGCGCTCCACAGGGTGTCTGTATCTCCACCCATCTGTGAGGCCCAGGGCGCCAAGAAACCCGTTCATACGGGAACTACCCACCCCCACTGTCCTGCAAGGGTAGCGGTCCATGGCCCCGTCCACAACTGTATTAAAATCTCCTCCCACAAGCAGTTCTCCTTCCGGTAGGCCTAATAAGAATGCGCTAAGCGCCGGGAAGGCCACTGAGTGGAGGGCAGGGGGGATGTACACCGATACAATATTAAACCGTTTACCCTCCCATTGACATGAAATGGCAGCGAACCGCCCCTGTGCATCCGTCCAAGTACGATGTATGATTAGCGGAAATTGCTTACGCACCAGATTGCCAACCCCTCTAGACCTGTTGAGAACTCAGAATGTGCTACCATTTTGTACCCCCAGCGGTCCATAGCCTTACATGTCGAACCCACCAGGTGTGTTTCTTGTAATAATGCTACTGCTGGTGCAGAGCGCCATAGATATTGCAACACCAGCCCTCTTTTGATTTTGTCCCCCAACCCATGCACATTACAAGTGAGTAAAGTCATGGGAGACACTGGGGCTACAGAAGAGACATCAGTACCAATGTTGTTGCATGCCGACATTGTTCCTACCGCCATAAGCAGTACAGCTTTTCAAACCATTGCCAATACTGCGCACCCTTTCAGTAGTATCGTGCTCATTTACTTAAAATCTTTTCCCTTAACATAAAACAATAAAACTTTGAACAGAACGCAAAAACTTTCTTCTTTCCCCACCCTCCGTGCCTCCCTTCTCGACGGATTCACAACTACCCGCCACCCCAACAAAGCAGAGTGCTTACTACCCTTCCCTAGTTCTTTAATGAATGGGGGTAAGAGAAGGCGGCCATTGCCCTTCTACCGCCCGTTGTGTCAAGAAATGTCAGTGACCCCAGTTATATTGCCAGCATCAATTGCGTCTTAATAAGAAATATTTCGCCCAGTACACGAGGCCTTCATCGCAGCTAATTTCCCACCAGGGGTTTTTACCTGTACCTGGGGGGAACAATGCAGCGTGTCCTCGCCATCTCAGCAACGTATAAAACAGTATAATGTTACAAAAGGGGAAAAAAGGTCTTGATGAAGTCGGGTCACGGCTGCTCCCTTAGCCGCCGCATCATTTTACTCCAGACCTTGTTTCCCTTGTAGAGGGCGTAAGTTCACTCTTGCTCCATGTCGTCTCGATGTTTATTTTGTTGCGGTTCGCAGTGTCCGTTGCGGCCCGGCCGTGAGGCCCGTCTCCAGCCTTCCAGCCAGTCTTGTACTTCCGCAGGTGTGGAGAAAAACCACGTTTTCCCTTCAGCTTCGAGTCTTAGTTTGGCAGGGAATAGCATGGAGTATTTGATTTCATGTTCTCGAAGAGATTTTTTCACGTCGAGGAATCCCCTACGCTGTTTTGTAACTGCAGCGGTGTAGTCTGGAAAGATTGTTATGGCAGAATTATCTATTCGATGCGACGGAGCCGTTCGGGCGGTCTGAAGGATGACATCCCGGTCCCTAAAGTTAAAAATACGTGCCAAGATAGGCCGTGGAGGGGCTCCCGGTTTTCGCCTGCCACCTGGGACCCGATGTGCCCTCTCAACGGAAAAGAAGTTGGACAGTCCCTTAGCCTGAAGATGCTGTGTAATCAAGTCCTCTACAAAAAGGGTCGTCTCTGACACACCAATAAGGCGGATGATATTGCGCCTCGATCGCCCCTCCTGATCCTCGAGGCGGGCTGCTAGTATTTTATTGTCTGCTTCCAGCTGCTGCACCTTTGTCTTAAGGGTGGAGGTGTCCGTCGAGAGGGCCGCTGTTGTGGTCTCAACCTCTGCCACTCTGGTGGAAATTTTACTAAAATCTGATCGGATCAAGGATATATCGACCGCAAGGGTCCCTAGTCTCGAGTCCACCTTATTCATAGCAGCCATAATATCTGTTAGGGTCACCTCTTGCGGGGCACCACCAGGAGCACCTGTAGGCGTCGGGACATCTTTGACGTGCGCCTCACCTTGTGACTTGGTGAAGGCGAATTTGTCGAGCTTTCCCTGTCTGGCTCCTTTCGTGTTTCTCCCACTCATGGTAGCGACTCACAGGACAATGCAGTCTGATTCAGGGCGCACCACCGCTTATAGGTCCGATCACTGTGTCCCCTCAGCCCAAGGTACAATGCAGCCTCACTCTCCAAAGAATAAAAGGGTGGGATGATGTCCTGCCTAGAGACCCCTATGTCCAGTCCGCTGCCCAGCAATGTTTACAAAAAGCCTCACACTCACCATCTGCAAGGTGGTGAGTGCCTTCAGCTTACACTGAGCAAAACAGTCACTGGTGTGAAAGGGGGAGGTGACACGTCGCTGTAATATCCCCGGTAGCTTGGTGTCACGGAAGAGTGTGACCCCCACAGTGTGCACCCCCATGCATGAAACTCAGTCACATCGCCAGTGCCCCCAAAGAGTCAAGTGTAGTGGGTAGCCGAAAGCGCGCCGTCGCAAAATGGCAGTGCAGGGTTACCTGTACTTCGCCACCGCAGTATCACCGGAAGCTCGTTGTTTCAGACGGGTGCGACCTCTATAGTGTGTTTCCCATTAGGTGTTCAATGTAGATTCAGCGCTCGGGCCCCCTCTGAGTCAAGCACCTTGATTAATTGGGAGCGCTCCGTCGCAAAATGGCGGTACAGGGTTTTCCGTGATCCTCACCCCGACCGCCTGGATATTTTTTTTTCACCCCCACCGGGAGGACTTGATCGGCGCTTCAGCGGTCTCCTATGCCCAGCTTAGGACAGCGCCATTTACCACCACCACAGGATTGATTCGTAGGGGGGGAGCGTCTCGTACACCGTCACTTCCGCTCCCCTCCGATCCGGCTGTAAGGTCATCAGTGTCGGGCACCCCTTCACTGTGAGTCCCGGCTGCTGCTCTCCGTTAGGCCTCTGCCCCTCGTCCCGACCTCCAGCAACACCGCAGAGCGGATAAACCAGTACCGGATTGAGCCGCCCTCCTTCCGTCGTGTTTCTGTAGTTCTGGGCATGCAATAGGTCACGGATTAGTGGACGGATTTACTGGGCCTGGTATCAGGACCTCAGAGCCTCTCTAGGCTGTGGCCATCTTCTTCGGCTGCTAGCCACGCCCCCCTTGAATTAAGCCTTTTAACCAGAACTCTTGAAATCTAATAGTACTATGGATTCTTTTTGTCGTTTATTGGCCTTGTGGTAAGTCTATATAAAATATACTTATGTTTAATATAAGACCTGGTGTGGTGTCCATTTGTAGTGTTGTCACTGTATTACTGTATGTGGTCACAAATGCTTTTTGTTTTTTAAAAATTATTTTTATTTGCATTTTGTCAAAACTTCAACATTACAGTCGTGAAATCAGCAGTACATAGACCTCTACTCCCACTCCCACCCACCTCAAAGCCACAAATTTCTGTCACAATACGGAACACCCCAGTTCAACGTCCACAGATACAAGTTACAATCATCATATTGTGTCCCACCCGGGGCCCTCTTGTCGGTGCTCTAGCGACCGAATAGCCAGAATTTCAAGTTCCCCCCCTCACAACCCCCCATCCAACCCATGGTAGTGCCGCCATTTGGTCCAGACCCTTTGACATTTTTTCAGGCACCCCCTTGCTTTATACGTCACTCTCTCGGCTGCCATGTAAAGGTCCAACCCTCTACTCCATTCCTCTAATCCTGGCGGCTCCGGTGACCCCCAGTACTTTGCTATATCCCTTTTCGCCACTAAACCTCTCCCAGTTATGTGAAGACGTGCGTCCAGTAATTTTGTATCCTGTCGCATGCCCAAATGGTGTGTTAAAGGTCTCCGACTTGTTGGCGGCATCTAAGACAGTGCGTGTCTTCTATTTTCCCCATTCTATGGAGTCGCATTCTATCGTAGTAGGTTCTGTGAAGCACATTGAATTGAATAAGGCATAGTCTTGATTTAATTGCCACCTCCCGGGGATGCATTAATACTATGTCCCAGTCTAGGTCTTCCATGCCTCCCACCTCCGCCTCCCATGTGTGTCTAAGCTTCGCCAGGTCACCTAGCATATTGTTAGTTAAGGTTTTGTATGTGAGGGAGACCGCCTTCCCTTGGATTCGTTCTTGGAGGAGCCGTCCCTCCAAAGGTGCATACTCTGGGATATCGCTTAGTTGGACATTCTGGGCCTTCCACGCATGTCGAAGCTGTGTATATTTGAAGAGCTGTGAGTGATGAAGCCCAAATTCGGATTTTAGGACCATAAAGGATTTCAGCTCCCCTTTGGCAATTACATCCCCCATAGTGGAGATACCTATGTCGTCCCATCTTCGGAAGCCGCTTAGTTTATTGAGCTCTGTTAACCACTGACAGTGCCATAGCGGTGTTTGCCGGGTGGGCTTCTTCTCCCATCCCATGCGTTGTGTGGCCTTAGTCCACGCATTTAGCGTAAGAATCGTCGCTGGGAGGAGCGGTTCCCGTCTAGTGCCCCCATAGAGATAATGTAGTAAGTTCTGTGACGACAGTTTAAGCCTCTCTAGGGCAAAAGTGGGGTGATCCGCCGGGGCATGTAGCCAATTATTAATCGGTACCATGTGTTCCGCCCAGTAGTAGGCCTCCAGGTTAGGGAGTGAGATCCTCCCACTATATTGGTGTCTTTGGAGCGTAGTCAGGGCCACTCTAGGTTGCTTACCTAGCCAGAGAAAAGTTCTCAGATCAGAGTGGATTTTAGCCATCAACGTTGTCGGAAGCGGATAGTATTCGTTCTGTAGGGTATATAGATACTTAGGTAGGATGATCATCTTATACATGGCCGCTCGACCTAGAAGTGTGAGTGGGAGCTGTCTCCAGCGGTCCATATCCGCCGCAGAGTTCATTATGATCCGTTCAAGATTCTTTTGGAATGATAGCTTCCTATCAAGGGTGATGTATATCCCAAGATACTGGAAGCCCTCCACCGTCGTCAGTAGTTGCCCCGGCAGCCTCCACCATCGGTCTTGACCCCCAGGGTCATACAAGATCGATTTGTGCCAATTTATTGTGTATCCCGCTCGTCCACCATAGTGCTCTAATTCCCGGAATAGCTCCGGGACGGTGGTCTCTGGTTTCGTTATATACAAAAGGACATCATCCGCATAGAGGGATATCTTTTCTTGTGTGGGTCCTGTGTCAATTCTCGCAAAACCGGAGATGCCCTCATTTTGTCGGATCCTGGCTGCAAGTATCTCAATAGTGAGTGCAAAGAGGAGGGGAGACAGGGGGCAGCCCTGACGGGTCCCTCTCTGGATCTGGAATTCACGCGATAGCCTCCCATTCACCCTCACCCTGGCTCTTGGTGCAATGTAGAGGAGCTGGACCCACCTCTGGAACCTAGGGCCAAAACCAAATTTTTGCAACACAGCATAGAGGAACGGCCAGTGAACCGCGTCGAAGGCTTTCTCAGCGTCGAGGGAGAGAAACCAGTGTGGGTCATTTCTTCCCTTCACTTCCTGCAGCCAATTGTGGGTACGTCTAAGGTTCAGTCTGGTTGCTCTGTCCGGCAGGAAGCCCGTTTGGTCTAAATGTATAAGGTCTGGGATCACCGACCTCAGGCGGAGCGCCAAGATAGTCGCTAGAAGTTTCACCTCCTTGTTCAGGAGGGAGATGGGGCGGTAGGACGCACAGTCCTCTCGCGGTTTGCCCTCTTTATGTATTGGGACGATCGTAGCCAGGGAGAGGTCTGGGGTGAGCCCCCCCTCCTGGTATGCCCCGGTAAAGAGACCCTTCAAGTGGCGGGCCAAGAGGTCCGCCGTACGCTTAAAAAACTCTGCCGGGTAACCGTTCGGTCCTGGTGTTTTACCCGGTCTCAGTCTGGCTACAGCCTCCGATATGTCATCTACTGTGATGTAGCCTCCAACACCAGAAGGGCCTCAGGAGACAGCATAGGCAGGTCCATCTGTGCCATATATTGTAGAGCTTCCTCACGTGTCCCTAAATCCCTGGCTGCGTAGAAGAGTTCGTAGTGTGTAGCAAATGTTTCAGCTATTTGTGCATCGGAACTGACAAGCATCCCGTCTGCATTCCTAATGTGATCCACCCATCTAGTCGCTCGCTCCTTTTTACTTAGCCAAGCTAGTAGTTTGCCTGACTTATCCCCCACATCGTAGAGGCGGTGAAGGGTGGCTAGGGAATGAGTTTTCGCATCATTAGTAACCAGTTCTCTATATTGTCTCTGGGCTTCTAGCAGTCTTCTGAGAGTCTCAGCACGTTTCAAACTCTGGTATTCCCTCTCTAAACTCAGGATAGTCTGTTCCAGTGCAGTGACCTCAGCTTGGAGTTTTCTTCTTTCCTCTCCCAGTCTACGTTGTATTCTATCCCGCAGTACCGGTTTCAGGGCTTCCCAGAAGGTGACCTTCGACTCCACTGTTCCCTCGTTTTCAGCAACATAAACCTTAATGTCTGCTCTCAAGCCTCACAGAATAGATGCATTTTGAAGATCCCAGGCTGCGAGGCGCCAAGTGGACCCCACAGTACCCCAGGTATGGCCTACCTTTACTAACAATGGTGAATGGTCAGAGATGCCTCTAGCCTTATATTCTGCAGTGTCATCCACCTTCAAGTACTGTCTAGACATAAATATATAGTCTAGCCTCGAGAATACCGTGGTCACAAATGCTTAACTCACAAAGTACTCTGAGATAAAGCCTTGCTGCTCGTGCCAAGCTACCATGGGGGTGAGCAGGGGTTATTTTAGGAGTGTAATCCTCTTATCCTGACTAGAGGAGAGGGTCCCTATTTGTCACAAGTACCTACCTGTGCCAACTAGAGACCCCCAATTCTAACAGAGATACTCTATGTGGGATGTCAAACAACAGTTACAGGATATGTCATTCTTTGTTAGATACGTCTCTGATCCTGCATTGATTGTACTCAGGTTCACGGTTTCCATACTTTATTTTATGCACTTTGACCCATAGCCATTAGGCTTGCATATTCCCTGCTTGTTGCCCTGATCACTGTGCAAAGGTTACATGAAATCGTTTTTAATTTTCTTCCCCATCCGAAACAAACAAGCTGTATTTGTAAATTATATTAAAGTTGTTTTTGTCTTCCGTTTTTAGGCTGAGCAACCACATTTTGCGTAGCCCGTGAGAAAACAGTCTGTCAGTGTTAACTTAATACATAAGCTGTGTGCTGCCATCTCTTCCTGTTGCTTACGGATGAGTGGTATTGTGCAAGGTGTAAACAAGATGTAAACTTTAAGCTCTTAAAGATGGTCCTGATCTCTATTAAGAGTTGTCTTTTTACAATATATGTGAACAGGTACAAGTTTTTTTTTAAATAATTGGATATATAGTTTAAAACTGAGCAGGGGCATTTTACATTTTCTTTAAATTATTTTTCCAGCCAATAAATAGTACTGGGTGCGTTTTAACAAAGGCCCCCTCCCTCACGGGTGACGTGAGGGAGGGGGCAGTGGAGGGCTAAATTATTTGGGAGGGGGTTGGTTGGCCAGACATTCCCTCTTTACCCTTTTGTCATTCACAAAAAGTGGTGAGTCTCTCAGGGCTGTGGGTGGTCAGTCTGCTAAAAGGGCTACCTATTGTAGGGAGACCTGTATCTGGACCATCACCAGCCGCACAAGGGACAGCACATGGGGAAGGAAGTAGCGGCTAAAGAAACCGCTCTTTGTGCCTGTCTAGAGGGAGCCACCAGCTGAGGGAAGAGCTCATCCCAATATAGGCTATACAAGTCCATAGAAAAGACATGAAGAGACCAGTGTCATCAAGTGCATTCAACCAAGTCCTTGAAGGATGGGAGGGATGTGAAAGTGCAGATAAACAGTGAGGATTAGAAGCAGACACCATTGGTCAATGATTTATAAATCCACCAGTTGGATAGTGCCAAGCTATGCCAATGCAAAGTTGTGCCCTCCTGAAGCTGTCTTAGTTCCATGTCAAGGATTTCTTTCTGTTCAAAGCTGTGTGACTGGATTGTACAAAACCTCCTCTAAGCCTCTGCGTTACATTAAGAACACAACTTCCTTAGTCACCTGTGGTCCTGTGCCTAGAAGTCCCTGTGTCAATAGGTTTTGACAGAGGTGCTCACCTCTTTGGAGGAGAAGTTAAACAAGGGAGATCAAGGACTCTGTAAATAGAGCTTGGAAGAAGAGATTCCCAGTGGCAAGAAACCCTATTTGGAGACTCCGTGTTCTCCAGATACAGGGGGTGATGCACTGCTGATAGGTGGCACACCAGTGTACCATCTGTGGCTGGATATTCCCAAAACAAATATCTTGAGCCTTTTTGTCTTTTATCTAAGGGCTTGGGACAGAGTCGCTCGTTGGTCGGACGGAGACTCATCCAGCTCACTAAGAGAATTCGCAGATTCACAAAGTCCTTCAGTGAGTTGTAACTTAGAGTATCTGACTTAATAAAGTCCATTCTTGTACACCACATTTAAAGAGCTGCCACTTTCTCAGAATGAGTTCCAGAAAAAGATCTTAGCACAATGGGAACTGGACCAAACTTCCCCTCTTTGGTCCACTCAAGTAACCTTACAACTCTTAGGCCCTTGTCATTTTTATGCTCTCACTTTAGACTTAAATTTTATTGAAAATCGAGCTCAGTGGTTAACCTGGGGGGTCCAGTTTGGGAGCAGTAGGGCTGGATCCATACTAGTTTTTTTTAGAAAATTCACATAAAATAAATGTGGATATGATGAATCTAGAGGAAATCATTTGCAGTCACTGGTTATCCTGAAAAATCTAGCATATATCTGTTGCTTTTCCATCTACGAAGATATCCCTGGGTTAAACTATTTGTCATTCTTCCTTATCACATTTCATCATATATTTTAGGGCTTTACATATTTGTTTCTAATACTCCTTTTAATTTGTGTTTGATGGTGAGTGTCGTTGTTGATTTGTGCGTCTCTGGTGGAGTTAGCCTTGTGGTTCACTTTCACTACTGTTGAAGAGCGGAGGAGATTGTGGTTCAAGGAGGATTTCTGTCACAGCTCTGGCTGTAATTCTCTGAATTCGAGAATAGGTGGACATTATGCCTCCTTGTTTGCCCAGAGCACAAATCCACAGATTTACTGGCAAAACAGAGCTCAGGGCCCTTGTAACATTGTGGAACCATGGTAAAATACCCAAACATAAATGCCACACAACAAACCCTAGTGCAGCAATGCGGAGCTACTGTTCACGCCATACGACAGCAAGGGCCAGATATACAAGTGGTTGCAAATTGTGCAGCAACCTTTTGCGAATGGAATCTGAAAATATCCAATCGGAGGGGGTCGCAGACTGACCTGCCTAGTTAATGCTCATTAGGTGATTGACGGCAAAGCAGACACTGTGATGGCGTCATGACAGGTGCAGCAGACCACCACCCCTGTGTTTGCATCCCAAAATGGGAAACGTTTTATTTATAAGCAGCCCCAGTTCCTTATAAGACCCTTATAAGATAGCGTCAAAAAGGAGCAGTGCTTTTGTGGGGAGGTGGCACTATACACATGGCCCTTCAGACCTGTTATCTATCCACCTATTAGTACTTATCAACCATTCCTACAAATGCTTGGGGAATTTATAACTTTCCCCAAAATATTCCTGGCCTGTAGTTAGAATACTAAATAAGGTCCCTGGAATACTTTGGAGGGATGGGTGAGTTGCTCTTTTCCCATATATTCGAGGACTGGAGTTACAATAGTAATGTTGACCTTCTAGTGCCCGTCACACCCACTGCTGCCCTGAGAGCGCAGTTCAGGGCAAGAAACACAAACGAGCCCTGGGGCACTGCCTGAGTCTGTGATGTTGATTCCCAAAGGGGAAGGAGGCAGATGAGACCCCGTGCCCTGCTCAAATCAGCTGCCACCTCTGTTGAGGAGTCTGTAACTGATCGATGGTGTGCGCCCAGAATTGCAGTCACAAACCATCGATATATTGCACGTTGAGTCCAGGGGCGTAACACGGGTCCCACAGTCCCCGCGGAAGGGGGAGGGCCCCTGGGAAAAGGCGGGGGCCCCTAAAGCAACTGTGCAATGCTAGTACTGTCTGGCAAAACAAAGAACAGCAACTGCTATTGCCTGTCCAAAGCTCGCTCGCTGAGATATGGGTGTCTGTTTCCGGAAAGAAATACAATTGCAACATTTATTGATGTATTGTCACAATATAGAAAATACCAGCGATAAAGCACCGTCGTGACTCTGTGCCACTCACACATGAGGGGAAAGTAAGAACAGAGTAAAGTAGGTAAATATGAGCACAGAAGAGATAATGGAGAAAAAGCGGGAGGCACCAGACAGAAAATAGCCATAGAGAGGAGAAGAGAGAGACATGCAGGCTATAAAAACTTAGCTGGATAACAGACTCCTAGCAGAGAGACAGAGACAGGGGAGGGAGGGGGAGGACAGAGAGAAAGAGAGATGGGAAAAAAGCAGAGAGAAAGTGAAAGAAGAGAAAGTGAAATACAGCAGTTAGGTACTAATTACGAGTCCATCACCCCTGCATTTGGAATTTATAAAATGCAATAAAAGCTTCTAAATAGCACCTATCCAGCGTTTTCCCCAGTAACGGAGAATAACATACACCAGAATGTATTGTCTCGAGAATTACTTGCTTTCCTCTTTTCCCCCAGTTAAGTTTTCCAAAGGTAGGCTGTAGTAATGGGTGCTCGCGCACCATCCACCCGTAGAATATGCTCCCTTGTTGTGTAATGTTCTACCAGAGTCAGTTACTACATAGGCCATGGGAGACGAGACTGGTTGGGTTATGGTGGGAGTACCCCTCATTGTATTTGGCAGGGGTGCGCCTTAACACTTTGTCACACCACTTACCGAATCTCAATCTGGCACTCCCCTTTCATGCCACTTATAAACTATGATTCTGTGTGGATTGCAGAACCCATTTTACAAGACAGAAAACATTTTCCTATTCATAAAATGGGTTGTACATAAATTGATTAAGTGGTCGCAAACCCAGTGATTTTACGAATTGCATGGTTTAAAATGGCAAACTCCTTTAGTAGATCTGGCCACAGATATAAAACCATTTCATCCACTTAGGGGAAGATTCTGTATCCATGGGTAGCACCAAGAAACTAGGGAGGAGATGCAAAATAACCATAAGAAACCAGTGTACAGTTCATGGGTAGCAAATACAGAATCCCAGGGAGTCGACGGGAAATCGGGGTGCAGAACCATGAGCACCATCAGGGACTAGATCCTGGAATAACGCTATGGAGCCAGGGGCCGGACCTGACTACCAGAGTAGAGAGTCCCCCGAGCCACAACTTAGAGGAGCACTGAGGAACAAGAACTAAAGGCAGCACATGGGCTCTGGTGCACAGGGGTAGCAGCACTAGGCTGCATGGGTGAAGGCACAGAGGCAACCCTGGAGAATGCCCAAGGGAAGCGCTAATGAATCCAGGCAGCAGGGGCGGACCAGGGCACAGGGGCAGAAAATGAAACAACAGAGCAGCTCGGGGGAACCAGGATATCGAACTTCAGCGAGCACATCATGTGTGGATGGATAGTCTAGGAGTCCCCTCCCCGCCCCCCTCCCCACAAAGTGATGGTTCGTCGGAACTGTGACCTTATCCCACCATTAGTCAGCTAACGTGGCTGTACACACATCATTTATCTCGGCGATGCTGTTCCTTTACTTTTATTCAGATAAATACAGTACATGAGTCAACTATGCGCCCCAAACCACGACAGATAACCATACCTGTAGTTAATTGATGCAAAGGTCATATACTTAAAAACTGACAAGAGTGGCAAATGTTTACAAGTGGAGAAATCTTAAGCAAACTGTGTTGTTATCGACCATTTGTCAGGAAGGAGCTTCCCACAGACCTTTGTTAAACATCACCTCATTTGCAATGATTACTCTCAGCATTAACCTTAGTCACACAAGAACACTGCGTGCTGAGTGTCTTTCACCCGAGCGAGGACTCCAATTGCTGAAGCAGGTGGAATCTCCAGGTAAGATAAGGAAATGGGTCCTCCTTAGAATAGCTGGAGTCTTTTCTGACAGACCACAAAGAGAGGGTGGCAGTCGGGGATGATTCATTCAGCATCTTTGCAGCGCATCATAGGGTACTTAGGTTTACTTCTTTCACTCATTCTCTTCAGTATTTACGTACAAACAGTTTCTATTTGACCTTGGTGTCAGTCTTCCAAACTATGCAAATGACATGCAAACACCATTTCTGGTATCACAAAGTCCACTAGTTGATAAAACCGAGTAGCTGAGATTTTTAATATCAAATAGGACTAGATAATCTAGAGAGGGATGCACCTGAAAGCCAACCAAATAGATTTTCCACTTGTTTGCACAGCCCAGAGACTCACAAACAAGAGTTCTGGACATCACATTTCTCGAGTTGGCAATATTAATATTTACATCAAGAAGAGAGTTAAAAGGCTGGGAGTTGGTTTTGATCAGAAGCTCGCCATGGACTAAAATGGTTGTCCAGTCTTTGAAATTATCATCTAGCCTTAGTCCATAAGTGCCGGCACTTACTAGCTCAGGAGAACAAATGGTCATTGCTCAAGCAGTTATAGGATTAAAGATTGTCTACAGCAATGTGCCATTGACTTCCAAATCTAGTCTTTATAAATTGCGAATTCTACAGAATTCTACAACTAGACCTGTTTTTATTCTACTGAGGAATACTCGTATTTCCGCCAGTGTTTTAAATTGCATTGGTTACTGGTGATCCTACAGGTTAAAATTAAAGTTTTTACTTTGGCCACAAAGCAGTCATTGGTGTTTCACTTGGATATCTGAAACCGAGCCTTAATCTTTACTGTCTCGTTAGATCCTTGAGATAAGTCAGTTAAAATCCTCCTGATCCCTACGCAGGGTGTTAATAAAAGGCAGGGGTATAGATCTCCCCATACCATTGCAAGTTCACTGTGAAGTTCTGTCCCTCATATCTTTCAAGACATAGTTGAGCTTTCTCCTACTGCGCTTATACATATAGGGCCTCATGTATGAGGCCGTGCATCACTTTTACGCCGCCGGTGCATCACTTTTTGTGACGCACCAGCAGCATAAAAAATTTGCCTTGTTGCACCATATTTACAAAGTGACGCATCTAGGTAGATGTGTCACTTTGTAAACCCCTGCGCTACATTATACCTACGCCAGGTATAATGTATGCAGGGGGCGTTCTGACGCAAGACAGGGCCATAGAAGTGACGCAGTGAAATCTATAAGATTTCACTGCGCCACTTCTAGGACACAAATGCGTTAATTTCTTACGCCTGCCTCTCAGCAGGCGTAAGACTGACGCGGGCCCTTTCACATGGGGCTTGCCCCATGTGAAAGGACACATTGCTGGAGTTGCGTCACTTTTGTAACGCACTCCAGCAATGCGTCATTTTTTGCGCCATACAGATACGTCAGAAATACTGACGTATCTGTAACTCCTTGCGCCATGATGCGTCATACTGTAATTATGACGCATCATTGGTGTCGCAAAGAGGGCGCAGTGAAAAGTGACGCATTGCTGTTTTCACGTAGCGATGCGTCACCTTTCATAAATGAGGCCCCTAATTTCTATGCGTTTCAGCGATAAAAACATAAGATGTCTTCATCAGGACCGAAAGATCTTATAATGTAAGCATTAGTCCGAAATTTCTTAATCATGGAATGGTTGTCTCATGTGGACCTCATATTCGTAGTCTATAGCAATAGATGTTTCTCAAATCACTATTTTTGTGGTTCCCACACTGTATTTTGAGAGCATGTTACTAAATCGTACCATGAGCAGGTGTTCAGTGTGTGTGAAGCTTATGAGGAATTGTGGTCTGTAGAGTGTCATCAGTCAAGGGGTGCAGGGGGCTTCTGTTATTGTGAGCATTATGCATACCACAACATAACTGACAACATTGGAAACATTTTCAGTTTTGTGTTTGATGAACCATGACTTACCATTAACTTCGTTTTTTCAGTGAATTTCAGGATTCTTTATGATGTTTACTTCTTTCACTCATTCTCTTCAGTATTTACGTACAAACAGTTTCTATTTGACCTTGGTGTCAGTCTTCCAAACTATGCAAATGACATGCAAACACCATTTCTGGTATCACAAAGTCCACTAGTTGATAAATGTGACCATTTGACCATGCCCTGCGCCTGACCCGCTTCAGCTACGAGCAGCAGGCGTTGATCACAGGGCCTGTTTGGATTTGCACTGGGCTTGGTTAACTGCTAAATTCATGCAGATTCATCAACCCGTGCCAAAGGTACACGAAACTTGCACTGCCTCCAATTTGTCTTCATCACCCCTGGACAGATCTGTTCAAAATTTGACAACCCCTAAAGGAACCTAACCCTTATAAAACTAGGCCATATTTTGTGTAGATTCATCAAATCGTGCCAAACGTAGTTATTAGCAAACAGACACTTCTTTAACACCTCTTTGACACCCCTCCCCTGAAATCTGACCCCAATCGACTTGGGAAATTGAGAAAAACAAGGATAATTTAAACATGTTTCTGTCAAACTTTATGCCAATCCATCAATTACTAGTAAACAAAAAAATATATTGATCCACCCTTTGTACTTCCCCAACGGATCTGCACAAAAGATAACATACCTGCACTGGGTGTAATTTGCTAACTGCCTGCCTCATTATTGCAGATTCATCAAACGTTAGCACTGTTATGAGAGTTAGGGCCAGATGAACAGAGCATTTTTCTGGTTCCTAATAGCCCAATAAACAGAATACGTCAGTTTGTGACCTGAAACAGGCTTTTTCAAATTACCAAAATGTAATGCTATAACTTTCTACTGAATCGCATTTCACATTTGCGGTACGGTATTTGGAAGGGGGCGCGTTTAGTGCGTCCCTTCCAAATACCGAATCAGTATGGTATGTATTACTGTTTTGCGACTGAATTCAGGTCGCAAAACAGTGATACTTTACCATCAGTTTAAACCTAGTGGTAACCCATTCACTTGCAAGTTTTTCAAGCAGTAACTCAAAATGAAACTTCAAGGTTTTCTTTTTTTCTTTTAAATGCATCCAGTTTTCTATTAAGGAAAACAGGCTGCTTTTAAAAAACACAAAGATTGCTTTGTTAAAAAGCAGTCAACTGCATTGTGGACTGCTGACCTAAGCAGGCCATCATCCTGGTGATGGCTGGGATTCCTAATAGTTTGCAAACTGACACCTACCTCATCAATATTCATGAGGTAGGTCAATTTGTGACCATCAAGAAATCCCTAAATGAAACTCAATGAGTGCCATACATTAGGAATTCCAATTTCCTAGTTAGGATTCAGAGAGAATCACAATTAGGAAATCTGTATTCCTAATGTTTGTACATCTGGCCCTTGGCCTTTGGTTCACCTGCACTACTGCCGGTGAGCTCAAAAGATTGTTTAACAAGGATTTCCATCTCCTGTCTGTCTGTGAATCTGTGGATTCGAGAATGGGTGGACATTATGCCACCTCGTCTGCCCACGGACAATACAGCCGAGGCAGAGATCAGGGCTCCTGTAACATTCTGGAACTATGGTAAAAAACCCAGACATAGGTACCACACTACAAACCATTGTGCAACAATTCAGAGCCACTGTTCATGCCGTAAGCCGGCAAGGGCTTAGATGTACTCAGATTCCATTCGCACCAAATGGTTGCAAATTGTGCACCCGCTGTTTGTAAATGGAAACTGATTTTGCGAACAGATCTATCTACTATTAGGTTGGTTCGTAAAAAATCACTATTTGCTGGGGGTCGCAGATTAACCTGCCTAATTAATGTTCATTAGGTGGATTGCAATTTGTAGGCCCCAGTGATTGCCTGAAAACACATAGATGGTTTCATACACGGTACAGCAGACCACACCACCCCTGAAACATGAGGGGGCCCCCTGCAAGGTACTTGAAGGGGGCCCACTCTCGATTTAATCAGGAGCTTTTCAGAACAGAGTACTGTGCCGAGGGGGCCCCTTGCAGGTCCAGCCCCCACCCCCCGCGGGGGCTGCGGTGCCCGTGTTACGCCACTGGTTTACATCCCCAAACTGAAACTTTTTTTTAAGCAGCCCTAGTTAAAGGACTTGTGCTGCTTTAATAAAATGAATATTTCCCATATGCGAAAACTTCAGAAGGACCAGGCAGCGGTTCCCTGGAGCATTGCCTACCCCCCTGAGTCTGTCAAGCTGATTCCCAAAGACGAAAGAGGCCCTCGTAAGACCCTTTTCACATTACTAACCACCTCCTTTGAGGAGTCAGTAACTCCTCAATTGTTTGCGACCAGAATTGAGGCCCACACCTTTGATATATTGCAATCCGAATCCGGAGGCGTAACGCAGGGCCGCATCCACACCCCTCCCCGCGGGTCCCCATGAAACTGGAGGGAGGGCCGCCCTCAAGCAGCCATGCAATGTCAACACAATCTGGAAAAAGAAAGAACAGCAACCTCTGCTGCCTGTCAAAAGCCGGCTTTGCAAAAAGTGCTGTTGAGTTTCCTGGAAGAAATAAAGTTGCGACATTTATTGATTTATTGTTGCAATATAGAATATTTCAGGGAATGAGCACCCACGCCACTCTGTGTCACTTCACACGATAAGAGCAGAGCAACGTAGCTGAATGTGAGAAGAGGAGGGAAAATGGGGAAAAAAGAGAGCGAAACCAGCGAGAAAATAGACAGGCATATGGAGAGGCATTGAGGGACATACAGGCTATGAATAACCGTATCTGAATAACAGACACCTAACAGAGAAACAGAGGCAGGAGAAAGCGAGAGAGAGAGGGGGGTTATAAAGAGATTGATGGGAAAAAGAGTAGAGAGAGAGAGTAAGTGAAAGAGGAAAAAGTGAAAGGGAAATACAGCTCTTACGCCCTAATAGCGAGTGCCCCAGAGGCATACCGTACTTGGAATTTATTGTGCAATCAACAACATTTACAAAGCACCTAACCACAGTTTTCCCCAGTGATGGAGAATAACATGACCTTAATTGTCCTTGTCCTGGTAATTACTAGTATCCAAATAATAGGAGTCAAGAGGGACATCAAGGACTAGGTCGCCCTCCACTCAGTCAAGCACTAATCATAAATTGACCCAGTCCTAAAGGCAAAAAATAATGTAGAACTGTAAACAGCTATAGTTTGTCAAATGATCGTTCTAATTATACCTCTAATTATAGAGATTATTACTCTGTTTCAGTCCAATGCCATGAATAAAAGATAGCCCGTCTCTGATAAACAAATAACCAGACAACACAGTACAGACATCCACTAGAAGGACAACATTTGAAAAAAGTGTGAATAGCTAGATGACACCTCACGGGCGCACCACCAATGGGACCCCTGGTTGGTACTCACCAGGATGGCCCTGTTCTCATCATCGGTGTCAAATAGCTTAACGTAAACGTGTCCGAAAACCCAAAGTAAAGAGAAAGACAGTGAATGGTGCAGTGTACGTAAAACGTATATGTGACAAGGACTAACAACGTTCAACATATAACACACAAAATACTGCGCAACAAGATGCAACTACCTTTTTATTTATATTTTCTTGTTGCTTACAGTAAACATGTGAATATAAAAAAAGGGGGGACGAATACTACCTATCGATTCATACTCAGCCCACAGCCTGTTTTTTATATCACATGTTTACTGTAAGCAACAAGAAAATATAAATAAAAAGGTAGTTGCATCTTGTTGCGCAGTATTTTGTGTGTTATATGTTGAACGTTGTTAGTCCTTGTCACATATATGTTTTACGTACACTGCACCATTCACTGTCTTTCTCTTTACTTTGGGTTTTCGGACACGTTTACGTTAAGCTATTTGACACCGATGATGAGAACAGGGCCATCCTGGTGAGTACCAACCAGGGGTCCCATTGGTGGTGCGCCCGTGAGGTGTCATCTAGCTATTCACACTTTTTTCAAATGTTGTCCTTCTAGTGGATGTCTGTACTGTGTTGTCTGGTTATTTGTTTATCAGAGACGGGCTATCTTTTATTCATGGCATTGGACTGAAACAGAGTAATAATCTCTATAATTAGAGGTATAATTAGAACGATCATTTGACAAACTATAGCTGTTTACAGTTCTACATTATTTTTTGCCTTTAGGACTGGGTCAATTTATGATTAGTGCTGGTAATTACTAGCTCTTTCCCCCAAATAAGCCAGTCTCAGTGAAGCTTTGCAAAGGTAGGCTGTGGGGGACAAGAGTGGCTAGGCTGTGGGATGGGGAGCGCCCTCATCGTACTTTGCAGGGGTGACTACTAAGGTTTTGTTATGTCTCCAACAGAGACTCAGTTCGGAATGAACGCCCCTTTCATGCCCCTTCCAAATTGTGGTTCGGTGTGGGCTGCAGAACACATTTTACAAATCAGAGCACCTCTTCCGATACGGAAAATGGCTTTTGTACCTAACAAACTAATTTAGTGTTAGCAAACCCAGTGATTTTACAAATCACATGGTTTGCAATTGCAAAATCTTTCAGTCGATCTGGCCTGTAGGAAGGTGGATACCTGACTAGGGTTACCCCAGATTTTTTGCCTTGTGTTTAGCTGGTTTTTGACTTAGTTGGCCTGGGATCCTGCTAATCAAGGCCCCAGGCTATCTGCTCTCTCCATAAAATGGACTCCATGTACCTTAGGTACATACCTAATTGGATATTGGGCCACTCTTGTGAGTCCCTATACAGTGTATTATAGGTACCCAGGGCATAGGTGCACCCAAGGCCTACCAGGGGCTGCAGCATATATTTTGCCACCCCTGGCTGGCCATCCAAACTGACACAACTGACTGATCACTCAGCTGGGGCAAGGTCGTGTAATCACCCCTTGCTTAGATATAGTATACCTATATCTAACCTCATATCTAGACACATATGCCCCTATAAGTCACTCCTATGGCAGGCCTTAACAATCCCGGAGGCAGAGTGCTTGGTTTTATGTGAGATGGTGCTCTAGCATGAGCTGAGCCTGTCTGCAGCTTTCGGAACCATGTCCTTATAGCTGTTCTAGGATATTGCCATACCATATACTCTTAAGTGCATTATGAACCTCGTGGTTAAATGCTATATTTGGTTTGGCTTTATCAAAACATGTCGTGTAAGGTGTCATATGCTTTGGAATACTACCCCCTCACCAGTTCTGGCAACAGGGGTAGTATTCCACCCTTCTAGAGGGAGAAGACATGTTACTTCCACTAAGCCCGGTTAAAGTTAACCAGAGCCTCAGCATCACAAAATGGATGCTGCTGCCACAGACACAAGTCTGACCTCCTGCTGCTGGGAGTCCTTTCAGCGAGGGAGGCTTGGACAATAAGTTTCCTGTCACAGGGAGGTGCTAGCACCACCCCAGACAGGCTATAGTGTATTGGGGCAGGGAGGGCTGAATGAAATGAGACACTGCCTAGGGCACACAAGGTGTCCCATGCATAGTCCAGTTCAAACCGGTGCTGGGGCACTCCAGCTCCAGCTCTGGCATGAAACTGGACAAAGGGAAAGGGGTGTAACCACCCCCTTCCTGGGACCCACCCACAGGAGGGACCTAGCAGGTAATCCAGCCCCAAGATTTGGTATATAGGTAGGAGCTGAGTCCCAAGACTTTAGATTTATCCTGACTGAAACTCTGATACGAAACTCTGGACCTTTGACATCCTACTCGACGTAGAAGACTGAAGAATCTCCCTTGTGGTCAAGGAGTGACCACCCTGCACAAGCAGGTACCATCAAGCGATCAACGGTTTGCTTTGTCGACGCTCCTGCCGGAGCCCGAGCACAGAGCCTGACAAGACCCAGACTTCCCGACTTCCTTCAGCCCGATCCACAGCCACAGCAAAACTGAGACCCGTGGAGGCGATGCGAGATGTGGGACTGGCCACCTTGGAAAGCCAGCGAATTTCTTTCCGTGCAACTTCTGAGGCACCCTCGAAGTTGTGCATTGGGGATTGAGATGCCCCAGCCCCGAGCACCAACTTCACCGAAGATCAGCCCTCCACACTCCACGAGTTCTGCGTGGAGCCCTTCTGCATTTTCCTGCTTGACGCCTCTGTCCGGTCATTTGCCCGTTGGCTATTGGCCTCTGTGACGACGAACTTTTGAATTTCCAACACTGGTCTAGTTGCTCCAGACTGGCCCTTGCTTCCCTGAAAAGGATCAGCCCATCAGACCTTGCTGGTCTGATTAAGAAGCCATCTTCCTTTTCTGCACGATTTGCCTTTGCCAAGGCTTGTTGACTCCAATCCGGAAGCCGACACCGCCGACAACGAGATCCTTTGTGGGACAGTCCATATCCAGCTCCTGGTCATCGTCGACACCTCCTGGTCCACGTGGCTGCAGAGACAAGCTTCACGACATCACCTGATTGCTTCGCGACATCGCCTGGTTCCTTCCTGGTTCCATCCTGTTCACTGGCTAGTGACCCAGACTCTGTCCCCTCTGCTTTCAGGTACTCTTCATCCTCGATCCACCCTTGGATCCACCCGGACACTTCTCTCCTGGTCGCCTGCAGCATCTTTCTCCAAGGCTCCATAGGAATCAGCAACTAAACCCGACACACTTTGACACCTATGCACCCGCTTCCTGTGGGTGAGGTAACGCAAGTATTTCTGTACTCCTGTGGATATTGACTATCCTAGTGTCCTAGTTTCAAGTAGCTTTTCCCTAGTCCATCCGGAAGTGTCCTAAAAGAACTAGTTTCCATTTCTTTCGTTCCCATTCTAACTCTATGGTAACTTGCATGCGTGTAAAGACACTGCACGCGCATCCCGTAGGCCTCCTGCTCTCCATCCATTGGTAGTATAGTGTAGCCCCACCGATTCTCCAGGCCCTAGGCCTTTCCTTTGTTCCTTTGACGTGGTTCTTATACCACTATTTTAGTATATGGTTCGAAGTGCCCCTAGGGCATTACTGTATTTTGTGCAACTTATTGTATTTTAACTAAGTATCTTGTATTGTGCTGGTGCCTCTGACCTCATAAAGAGTTCAGAGGATTGTGTTAGAAATAAATACATATATATTTTGATAATACAACCTGTGTGGTGTCCATTCACTTGGTATTAAAGGGATTGCATATGGTAAAACAGCTGGCTTCACATGCCCTCTTGAGTTCAGCCTAAGACTGCTTTTGTCCATGCTACCACTAGGATAGCTGGTCTATAAGGTTGACTTTACAACCATAAGTATAAAGGTTGTTTGGACTGGTGCAAGGTGCTCACTAGAATAGTGAACATCATATACCAGGCCAACTTCTCACATGGCCCCTACTATTTCACCCACAATAGGGAAGATCCTGTCCCCACAGGTAGTACGAGAAAACTAGCAAGGAAACCCAAAATAACACTAAGGGACCATCTTACAGCTCATGTACAGCAACAAGATAGAAACCCAGGCCAGCAACAAGAAATCGGGGTGCAGAACCATGAGCACCTACAGGGATCAGATTTAGGAATAACGCTATTGAGCCAGGGGCTGGACCTCAGATCAGAGTAGAGAGAACCCCGAGCCACAACTTAGAGGAGCACTAAGGAAGAGGTACACCATCCTAAAGGCAGCACATGGGCTCTAGTGCACAGGGGTAGCAGCACTTGGCTGCAAGGGCGAAGGCACAGAGACAACACTAGAGAATGTGAGTACAGGCCCAAGGGAGGCACTAATGAGTTAAGGCAACAGGGCACAGCGGCAAAAAATGAAACAACAGAGAAACTCAGGAAAGCCAGGACCTCTACCTTCAGCAAGCAGAAGTAATGTATGGTTAGATAGTGTGGAAGTACTCAAAGAGTGGTGGTCCATGGATATTATGACCTTGTGTCAACCATTAATCAGCTAACTTGATTATATACTCATAAGCTTTCTTCTTTGATGCGGTTCCTTTACTGTTATTCAGATAAATAGTTATGAGTCAGCTACGCTTCCCAAACCACAACAGATACCATGCCTACATTTAATTTATGCAAAGTTTGCCTATTTAAAAATTAACAAGAATGTTAAATCTTTACAAATGGAGAAATCTTAAAGTATAACTGTGCTGTTGTCGACCTTTTGTCAAGAAGGAGCTTCTCACAAACCTTCTCAGTTAAACATTAGCCCCTGTGCAATGATTACTTTCAGCATTAAGATGAGTCACACATGAACACTGTGCGTCCAGTATCTCTCACCTGAGGAATCCAATCGCTAAAGCAGGGGAAATCTCCAGGTGGAATACTCAATGCAAAATGAGAAAAGGGGGGCCTCCTTGAAATGGCTGGAGTCTTTTCTGTCAGACCACAAAGCGAGGGCGGCAGTTGGAAATCATTCATCCAGCATCTTTGCAGCGCATCATGGGGTATCTAGGTTTACATCTTTCACTCCTTCTCGTCAGTATTTACCTTCAGACAGTACATCAATATCTATTGGACCTTGGTGTCGGTTTCGAAATTATTAAATCCTGTGTAGAGAGTGATTGCATTTATGTAGCTCCTACTACTGTTGAGACGTTGAAACACTTCACGCCAGGCAGCACTCTGCTCCGGAACCCAAGATTAGGCAAGTGTTATTGGTTATTGTTGGCTATTGAGATTAATTTGATTTGTTTAGAGTAACCACTCCATGCATTCACTCCAGTTTCTATGTGTTGGATTCAATTAATAAGAGTTAGTTGTGATCATTAGTTCGTGGGGTGTGATCACACGCAGATGGTTGGTGGGAAGACGAGGTGAGCTAGACGAGATTATATTTGTTAGATTGCAGGGGCATGAGTTTCAGTGGAGGAAAGGCTGTGATGTTGTAAATGAGGTGTGATTAGTTTGCAGAAAATCAATAGTAGATGTTAAGGCAAACAGGTTGTGCTTATCCAAAGGAGGCAGGTAGAGGATGGAAGGGAAGGAGAGTATCATTTGAAAGGAAAGAAAACAGGGAGACACACAATATAAGAAAATATATGGGTTAAAAATGCTGGTGCGGTTTTCTCCTGATGTTCATCCTCTGGTTTGGCTCACAGAATTAATTACATTATTGCCTGCTTTTCTGTGGTTGGAGGGTGGAGGTCCAGACGCTTAAGTGTGGTGTAGGGTGACTGGGCTGCTTTTAGAAATGTTATAATACTTTCGTAGTAGAGGGCTATTGACATGACTTCCTCTAGCGCCGCCCTCTGATAGATGGTAGGGGAGGAATTGCAGATTCTGCTGTGCAAGGTGAAATGGCCCTTTAAGTGAGGCCCAGCTGGCATGCTAAGTCCATCAAACAGTGACAAAGTTATTAGTAAATCAAAAATATTTTTACCAATCCTTTTTTTGCTAAACTTAATACCCCTGCACTCAGTATAATTTGCTAAGTGCCTGCCTAATTTGATCCAGACTCATCAAGCAGGACTACAGATATGAGCAGATGAAAATTGTATTGCCCACGTGTAGCTTTGCCCCTTGATAGGTTGGTTCAAACTCCACATCCCAATAGAAAATCAATCCTTCCAAACTTCTTCCAAACTTTGTGCAGATATGTTACACACTGCCAATGTTAGTAACAAATTAGGCCACTTTGCCCCCCCCTCCTTTTAACTGGACCCCTCTTCCTGCATCTGCTTGAACAATAAAAAGTTCAAACTGCTTTCTCTCATCCCAATTTAAAGACATGAATTAATTCTCAAATCCTACTTATTGTGCCTCCCTCGCTCCCTATCTTCCTACCTACTCTTCCATGCACCGGCACTGCTACCACACACCCATACTCACTCTCTTATCATATTCATACCCATACTATGTACTATAGTTCATCTTTACTGCCCTACGTGTTATCTAACCATACACATACAACTACCACAACTATTAGAAGACTACAACTTACTACCTCCCTTGTACATCCTCTCACCGAAATCTATCCTCTACAACCCCTATCTATTCGTTCCGTACCCCTGCTATTCCTTTTCACCCTCTTCTCCCTCCAATCATCTTCCCAAAGCAACATGCTAAATGTGTTCCTGGATTATCAAACTCCCTACATCTTTCTTACTTACCATAACATACCTCAACTCACAACTTCCTTTCCTAACTCTCCTAATTTCTCATTGTACTTGCCATACACGTCTATAACAAATCAGAAATCTCAAATCTTCATAAGACTTCAGCCGTTAAATACACAATGTCTCACTTTCCCACCCAATTTCCACATATTATTAGTCACTTATGTTCCCTTCCTCATCTGACACCATCACCAACCCGACCAATTTCCCATCTTCCCATGTAGACATCTGACAATCTTCTTCCCCGTCTAACATTTTAATTACTTAACACAATACATCACATTACAAACTCACCCACTATGACTCTCATCAGTGGCTGAATTTGGAGATCTAAATTTAGACCATTTCACGCCCCTCTACCAATTACTTATACCACATCTAGTTTCAACAAACGTTAAAGAAAAACAAACATCACCAATCACACAAACTTGCACCACCTATACTACATCACAACATTACTCATCTTCATCATATCACCAAAATATAATCCTGCACAAACAGTAATTTCATTAAAACATGGTCAGACATACTCACCCTCCGAGCCAGCTCCATCATACTGCTAATAAATCTATGGAGCAGGACGGTGATTGCCAGGAAAGCCACTGTCACAGCAACAAAAGACCTACTGCCCTTCATTCTTCCCCACCTTCTCATAAACATGAAGAGCAAATCTCATCCAAAAATATTTAACGTATCTGCAAAGAGCTCACTGGAGGAGACCAGCTGCAACCCGGCCCCAAACCTTTCTTCTACACAATGAAGCTCCTACATCTAAATTGCTTGATGATCACCACCTTTTCAGTGAGCAAAAAAGTAATACATCTTTGATCTACTGACAAATACAGAACCAGATATATTATTCATCACAGAACTCAGGTTGGCAAAAGACATGGCTCCAGTACTTCATGAAGCTATCCCACCTGGAAATGGAGTCATTGCACAAAATCGGCAAGGAAAGCCTAGCAGCAATTTTTAAACATACCATGGCAGTCACTATGATGGAAGTGGTATCATACTGCAAGGTTGTGAAACCCTTCTTACTAAAGACACACACAGCCCTACTTTTTTACCTATGACTTCCTCTTGTCCCACAGACCCCAGCCAACAACAGAACCTTTACGGACACCTTCTTGGACACAGTATAAGATTTATCTGTCCAAAACTGTGGAAAAAATGAATACTTGGTGGCCTGAAAATCTGGTTAAATAAACCAAATATGCCACATCCAAATGCCATTATATCATGGTCAACTTGCAATTGAGTGTCTCTGGGCCCACCCACATAGCAGCTCATACATTGTATATTATCTTCAACCTGGAACTAATCAGTGTTCAACAAATTTCACACGTCACATGGATGGATCATAACGTCACTGAAGCTCCCTCATAAAATATCAACTAAATCCCACTATCTGACAATAATATACAGATGCAGACAATGAAACAAATTAAACATGCAGGAGTAGGAATCTCAACCATAAACACTCAATTGTAGACAATAAACTCAATTGAAGAACTCTCTGAATGGATGACTCTTGATTTCAAAATATTAACCCCAAAAAGATATACAAACAAATGCACAAGAACAAAAAGGATCCTGGGATGAATACAGATTTGAAACAAATAAAGCTACATTGTCAACAGTTCAATGGAGATGGCTCAAATCCAAGAACTTCCAAGAAAACATGTCTACACAGACACAACAGAATGTGCAAATCATACATAAAGAACGACAGAAATGCACTACTCAAGCAGAATCGACAATGCCAAAGGTCCAGTCAAGGAACTCTGCAAAATTCTAACAGAAGTTTGCAAAACAGAAAGCTGTCAAATCTCTAACCCGTCTTGACAAGACTTCTGCAATAAACTAGGGCCACTTTGTTTATCCAAAGCATACATACTGAGTTCTTGTCTAACAGACAAGAGAAACAAGTGCTCGCCTAACATACAAACAAAAACAATCACAGCAGAAAAACAATCAGCATCTATATCACCCTTTCAAAAAATTACAACCTCAAAACCTGAAGACAAGATAAAAGCCAGAAGTCCAACTGGTTGTCCATTATAAAAGGATTTTTAAATCAACATCTGGAGCAATCCCAGTCAGACTTATTATCAATAATTTATTAAACGCAAGATTTTTCCCAGAAGTATTGAAGAAACCATACGCACGCTTATTACTTAAGAAGATCAACTCCGGCCTACAAGACCCTAACGGCTTCAGGACAGTCTCTAATAGACCTTTCCTTGGCAAACTTATAAATTGGTCAGGCAGGATTTTACGAGATCACAGATTTTGTGGCAAATAGGATTCCGGCCAGGAGGAGGGAATGAATCAGCCATAAACTCAATTTGAGATAATCTAAAAAGTACAGTAAAAAAACGAAATGGTGTAGCTGGACTACTACTCCTGGACCTTTAAGTACATTTTGAGAAAGTGTGCGTCATAATTTAAGTGTTTAACTAAAAAAAAGTCAATATAAATGCCATCACTGTTACTTGGATTCATCTTACCTAAACAAGTTTTTTTCTGATTCATAAACCCCATTTTTCATCAAATCATTACTGCATAAAAACACGTTTGCAAGGATCTGTCATTTGACCTCCACTTTTTAACATATACATGAAACCACTACTAGACCCTATCAACAGTTTAGAATTAGCCTGCCATAACAACGTAAATAACACACACGTAATTCTTAAACTGCAAAATCCTATGGACAAGGATGTATCAAAACTCAACACCTGCTTCACAGCCATGATCAATGAATGACATGGGATCACCTCAGGTCAATGGCCCAAAAGCTGATCTGCAGTGAATGGATGATTATGATTCTTGAACTTTCTGGACAGAAAACTGGAAACTCTGGGAAAAATAGGTAATGAAGTATGAATCTTCAAATTATCTTCTAGTCTACACTTCTTTGAATGCCGAAATGGACAAACTGCCTCAATCAACTTTCTGCACAATGAAAACACTTAGACATATCTTTCCCCAGCTGGAATTTCCTTAGAAAATACAATCAACATGAGTCATTCTTTCTAAACATGATTATGCTAATGGACTATTCGCCAACATTCCATGCTCAACCATGAAAGGCTACAAAGAACACATAATTGTATTTCTTAATGTAAATATGTAATCCCACATCTCTCAGCCCTGCAGGCTCTACACAGGCTGCCAATTGAAAAAAAAATCCACCATCAATCTTGTATGCATCACTCACAACCAATAAACAGCAAAGAACCACATTTACTTCAATCAAAATTCACCAAATACTCCCAATGAAGAACCCATGTCCTAGGCTGGCACCGAGTAACAATTCCTAATTACAGGAACAAAACAAGTAAATGTAAATGTAAATGTGGGTTTACTTGTAAAGCGCACTGCCACCCTACTCAGGGTATCCTGGTGCTGTATACCGCTGTGGAACCCTTCCTGGTTTTCCCTGTAAGATGCCCCCTACTGGGCACCCCCAAGGTGGAACCAGGCATCCCAGCGCCACTGGGGCCGTTGTGGAGATTAGGCAAGCTATTGCCCAGAGTTGCAGAGTGGGACCCATGATTAGAGTAGGCACCAATGCGAGAATTGTCGAGTCCGCGGACATTGAGCCCGATATCCTGTCGCGTCGGGAATTGAACCCTGGTCCCGGGCCAGACCTCTGCATCAGGGTCTGCCGCCTCTAATCAGTGAGCCACACTTCTCCAGTGATGGCACTACTGTCTCCGTTCAAGACACCCAACTATGAGAATCCCTACTTGCAGACTGAACCATTGAGAATCACTTGGAGTTCAGACAATTGGTTCAGACCTAGTTAATCCCAACATGACCAGTCACTAATCTATATGATCCTGTTCACAAATACAACTGCCATCACAAAGTTTGGCCTCTCAGCCGAAGGAAAGCAGCCTCTGCAGGGAGAGCTAAACCAGCAGAACTATTCAACAAACACCTCCTCACTAATATCAAAGGAGAACCAGATCCCCCATCAATGGTTCTGTTTCAAATGAATACATAACAGAATAACCTATCCAAATCGCAGAAATGAAATATTATTTGATTTTAACTTAACCTATGAAAGAATAAACTATTCAACAACATTGCCAGCCAAATGGAACAACCAAAGATGCAAAAACATATAGCACCTGTCCACAGGGACCAAACTTCAACCCTTTGTTCAACGGTTTCTACATACTCCGATTGCATGCTATAGCAAAGGCCTCCTACATTCCTTAAACATGGATGAAAATTGACTTTAATTTAAATCTGTTGATTGTTATCTCTCCTCCTTCCTTTCTATCAAATGACCCTGTACATCACCTCCATCCTCTGTATGCTATCCTTTGCATGACTGTCGGAGGGAAGCCTACTCTGACATATGCCAGTTTGCCTTATTTTCCACTATATTTCTGCATACTGGCTTTTCTTAACCTACTAACTCTCCTTCTGTGTAACAATTCAATGGCCCCTAACAATATCTGACCTCCTCTAGCCTGTCTGCTTATTCTGCCTTCCATTTCCATGAACTCACACTAATGATCACACATAATTTCCATTAACTTCATCTACCGCAAAGCAACTGGAGGAAAGGCATGGGTCAGTTTCATGAGAGACCAAGACTAATCCCAATAGCTAACAATGACTAGCAACCACTGAATTAACAACTAACCTTAGATTCCAGAGTAGCATTTCAACCACCATGAAGCATGTTATCAGGAATATTAGGCACTAAATAAATGCAAATTACAGTACAACACAAGTTAAATATACCATTAAAATGCGAACCAGGCTAAGTCTCTGTCAAATTTGGCCATCAAATGGTACCAAAATTATTAGGAAACCAAACATTTGTGATCCCCCATTGAATGCCCAGCTCACTGGATCTTTACACAAACTGACATATCTGCACTATGTGTAGTCTGCTGATTGCCTGCCAAATTATTTGAAGATGTATGTATGTATTGTGAACTTATATAGGGCGAACTGTCACCCTACGGGTAACCTGGCGCTGTAACTTAGTCAGATGGCAACAATAACAGCAGGCCTAGTTGTCAGTGGGAAGCACTGCTCTTAGTCCTAGGGTATAGCCAAGTTTTCAGACTCTTTCTAAAGCATAACAAAGAGTTAGCTTGTCTAATACTGTGGGGTAGCTCGTCCCAGAGGCGTGAAGCCGCTGTACCGAATGCCCTGCCTCCCATCCTGGATTTCTTAAATCTGGTAGTGTTTACCAGGTTTGCACTGGAGGAGCGAAGATGTCTTATGGGTTTGTACGAGGTAAATCTCTCCTGCATAGATAGAGGGCCCATGCCGTGCACTGCTCTATAGACAATGCATAGAGATTTAAAACAAACTCTTTCCTTAATGGGCAGCCACTAGAGATCCCTCAGGGCGGATGTGGTAGAGGAGCTACGTTGTCTGTTTAATCCCAACTTTGCTGCTATAGACTGGACTCTCTGCAACCCCTGCAAGATATATTGTGGGTCTCCCAGAAACAAGGAGTTGCAGTAGTCCAGTCTACAAAGAATTATGCTCCTCACCACAAGGGGTCTAGCCTCATTAGGCAGCAATGGAAGAATCTGCCGAAGCGCTTTCAGCAAAGCAAAGCAGACGCTGATCATTTTGTTAGCCTGGGATGCCATTTGGAGATTGTCATCAATCAGGACACCCAGGTAACATACCGTTTTGACTGAGGCCAGAGGGTCATCCCCAGGAGTAAGTTTAAGCTCTAGCGGCAGATGCTGTACCATTTTGGCAGTAGAGCAGCATACCGCCTCTGTTTTCCCCCCGTTGAACGGCAAAGAGTTTTCTTTGAGCCAACCAGAGGTCCGACACATGCATTCTTGGAAAGTATCCATAGACACCGCATGCTTCCCTTCCAAGGAGTACACCAATTGGGTGTCGTCAGCATAGTTGACGAGGTCAATCCCAAAAGATTTTATGATGGAAATCAAAGGGTGCAAATATATATTAAAAAGAATGGGGCTTATTGCCGAACCCTGCGGCACTCCATAGTTTACCGGAGACGTAGAGGAGGCAAACTGTGTCATGGTTACGACCTGTTGTCTCTCTGATAGGTACGATTGCAGCCACTTCAGAGCTCGACCTTTCACACCCATTCTCTCCAGCCTTCCTATCAACACTGCATGGCTCACCGTGTCGAATGCGGCCGACATATCCAGCAACACTAGCAGAGAGGAGTTGCCATTGTCGGCTCGCATTCGCAGATTATCCAATATGGTTGCCAAAGATGTTTCCGTCCCATGTCCTGGGCGGAAACCGAACTGATCCCTATCCAATAGATGATTGCCTTCAAGATAGCACAATAAACACTTGCTGACAGCCTTTTCCAGAATTTTTATGGGGTATAGGGCCCTTATCCTCCGCTACCCCCTTGAGCCAGACGATTTTTCACCCTTGACATTACTTATCATGGACACCGGTGCTGATCACCCGATATCAAAGCTGTACAAATCAAGCATAGCAGGGCTCGCTGCCTGAGATGCAGGGGTGTGCGCCGCTTGGGAACGGTACCTCGGTCACTCATTGTCTGACTTTCAATGGAACCACTGCTGCATGCAGACAAGCAGGGTTTCGATTAATCACCTTCATAAGTTGCTAAATTCTAGGGACCTCATTTATGAGGCTGTGCGTCACTTTTACGCTGCCGGTGCGTCACTTTTTGTGACGCACCAGTGGTCTAAAAAATGCGCCTTGTTGCGCCATATTTACAAAGTGATGCATCTAGGTAGATGCGTCACTTTGTAAACCCCTGCGCCACATTATACCTGCACCAGGTACAATGTATGCAAGGGGGGCGTTTTAACGCAAGAAAGGGTCATGGAAGTGACGCAGTGAAATCTATAAGATTTCACGATGCCATTTCTTGGCCGCTAATGCGTCAAAATCTTACGCCTGCTTCATGGCAGGTGTAAGACTGACGCAGGCACTGACAACATGGGACTTGCCCATGTGAAAGTACACATTGCTGGAGTTGCGTCGCTTTTGTGACACACTCCAGCAATGCGTCACTTTTGCGCCTACAGATACGTCAGAAATACTGACGTATCTGTAACTTTCAACATGATGCATCATATTATAAATATGATGCATCAATCATGACGCAAGGAGGGCGCACTGAGAAATGAAGCATCGCTGCTTTCATCCAGCGATGCATCATTTCTCATAAATGAGGCCCTAAGTTTCTATTGTGTGCATATGTTACACCAACTAAAATGTACCGGATGGACCCCACGCATCCCCACACATGTCCCAAATGTCACTCTCCACCTCGTGACTTCACTCATATGACATGGAACTGGCCAAGTACTAGAGAACCATATTTACGGAATTGTTACGCAGGACTCAACTTGCGCTCACACCTGCTCCACTACAGCAACTACTGGGGTTCGTACATGATGTCCCGAAATCCGTGTGCCGCTTCGTGGGCATAGCGCTTTTGCGCGCTAAAAGGGAAGTAGCTATACACTGGGGAAGCAGGCACCCAGCAGGGCAAAAGGCATGGCTTAAAAGCCTAACAAATTGCAGCACGAATACTGAACTTTAAGCACATTTACAGCCACTGACATTTAGGAACACAAGACATATGGCAGCAGCTAAACACATGAAAACAACGGACTCACAACTTGAAAAATAATGTATGACCGCAGTGCCCAAACGGTTGGGTATTGCTTACTGCTGAGTAGCAGGCAACCCCTTTAGGCCCTAGGGGATTTGGTCACACACGCTACATATTAGAACCAGCTGCTGCTTTTTATGTACCCATATTTGTAACTAGGGATGGAATGTAACGACCACCATGTGACAACTGTATGATGAGTATGTACGGTACTTTACTTGCTAAAATTGAAAATAAAGTTTAAGAAAATGTTGATGCTTTCTTTTAGGCTTCAATCGCTGACAAAATAATACCAATATCAAGGGATGCCTCCTCGTGCTCTCCAAATGTGGCATGTAATGTGAGGTTACTTAACAATATATCCTGCAAGAATACAGTGCAACACCGCCGCTGAACCACCTCAGCATCAGTGCAGCACCACTTCAGCACCAGTCCGTCACTCTGCACCACTTCAGTAGCACCAACTGAGCATTATTCAGCAGCACCTGAGCAACACCGCAACACCAGCACAGAACCACTTCAACATCACTCAGCTGTAGTGCAGCACCACCTCAGCCCCAGCGCAGCACCAGCACAGCACCACCTCCGCATCAGTGCAGCACCACATCACTACCAGTGCAGCACTACCAGTGCAGCATCAGCGCAGCACCAGCACAGCATCACTCAGCACCACCTCAGTACCAACTCAGCATCTCCTCAGCATCACTCAACACAACCCCAGTACCGCATCAGCACAGCACCTCCTCACATCAGTGTACTTCCACCAGCGCAGCACCAACTCAGCACCAGCACACTCCCACCACAGCATCAGCACAGCACCACTATCGCAGCACCCCCTCAGCAGCAACTTAGCACCAATACAGCATCACCTCAGCACCAGCACAGCACCAACTCACCATCACTTAGAATCACATGAGCACCAGCACAGCATCACCTGAGCACCGCCAAAGCATCACTCAGAACCACCTCAGTATCACTCAGCACCACTTCCTCACAAGCATACCACCTTCTCAATATCATTCAGCACCACCTCAGCACCAGTGCAGCACAACCTCAGTACCAGCACATGATCAGTGCAGCACCACTTCAGTATGAGCACAGGCAACATCACCATCAGCACAGCACCATCTGAGCCCATCACAGCATAGCACCATCTCAGCACAGCACCACTTCCTCAACTTAACAATATATCCTGCAAGAATACAGTATAACACCGCCGTAGCACCACCTAAGCATCAGTGCAGCACCACTTCAGCACCAGTCAGCGTCACTCTGCACCACTTCAGCAGCACCACTGCAGCACCAACTGAGCATTATTCAGCATCACCTGAGCAACACCACAACACCAGCACAGAACCACTTCAACATCACTCAGTCGTAGTGCAGCACCATCTCAGCCCCAGTGCAGCACCAGCACAGCACCACCTACGCACCAGTGCAGCACCACCTCATTACCAGTGCAGCACGACCTCAGCATCAGTGCAGCATCCCCATCTCAACAACAGCGCAGCACCAGCACAGCATCACTCAGCACCACCTCAGCACCAACTCAGTATCTCCTCAGCATTACTCAACACAACCGCAGTACCATCTCAGCATCAGCATAGCACCTCCGCACATCAATGTACTGCCACCAGCACAGCGCCAGCGCACTCCCACCACCGCATCAGCGCAGCATCACCAGCACAGCACCCCCTCAGCAGCAACTTTGCACCAACACAGCATCACCTCAGCACCAGCACAACACCAACTCAGCATCACTCAGAATCACATGAGCACCAGCACAGCATCACCTGAGCACCACCAAAGCATCACCCAGAACTACCTCAGTATCACTCAGCACCACCTCCTCATAAGCACACCACCTTCTCAATATCATTCAGAACCACCTCAGCACCAGTGCAGCACAACCTCAGTACCAGCACATGATCATGCAGCACCACTTCAGTGTCAGCACAGGCAACATCACCATCAGCACAGCACCATCTGAGCCCATCACAGCATAGCACCATCTCAGCACAACACCACTTCCTCATCAGTGTGCCACCACCAATGCAGCACCAGCTCAGCTTTACAACAGAACCACCTCAGCACCCGTGCAGCACCATCTCAACACCACATCTACATGAGTGCATCACTACTGACGCAGCCCCAACTCTGTATCAGTGCAGCCTCAACTCAGCAGCAAATCAGCACTAATGCAGCACCACTTCAGCATCAGTGAAGCACCACCTCAGCATCCGAACAGCATCACCTCACCACAGCACCAACTCAGCGCCACTCAGCACCACTTAAGCACCAGCTCAGAACCACCTGAACAGCAGTACCAGCACCTCACATGACTCAGCACCACCACAGCATCACTCAGCACCACCTCACCATCACTCAGCAACACATCAGCATCAGCACAACACCACCTCAGCACCTCCTCAGCATCAGCACAGCACCATTTCAGCATCAGCACCATCTCCTCATCAGTGCATCATCAGTAGTGCAGCACCATTACAGCATCTGTACAGCACGTTCTCAGCTCCATCACAGCACCACCCCAGCACCATGTCAGCCTCCAGCGCAGTCCCACCCCAGCACCAGTGCAGCTTCACTTAAGCACCAGCGCAACACCACCTTCAGCAATTGCACATCACCACCTGTGCATCAGCGCAGCCTCACCTCAGCACTGCCCCAACTCACTATCACTCAGCACCACCTGAGCACCACCTGAGCACCACCTGAGCACCAGCGCAGCACTACCACCTCAGCATGACTCAGCACCACTACAGCATCACTCATTACCACCACATCACAGTGCAGCTTCACCTGAGCACCAGCGCAACACCACCTTCAGTAATTGCACATCACGACCTGTGCATCAGCGCAGCATCAGCTCAGCACTGCACAAACTCAAGATCACTCAGCACCACTTGAGCACCAGTTCAGCACCACCTGAGCACCATCACAGCAGCACTAACACATCAGCATGATTCAGCACCACCACAGCATCACTCATTACCACAACAGCATCACTCAGCACCAGCACAGCATCACTCAGCAACACCACAGGACCACCACAGCACCACCTCAGCATCAACACAGCACCATCTCCACATCAGTACACCGCCACCAGTGCAGCACCAACTGAGCATCAGCGTAGCCTCACCACAGCATTAGTGCAACACCACCTCAGCACCAATGCAGCACCACTTCAGTACCAATGCAGCACCACATCAGCATCAGCACATCACCACCTTTGCATCAGCGCAGCATCAGCATTAGCCCAGCACCCCCTCAGCACCAGTAAAGCACCACCTCAGCAGCAACTTAGCCCCACCTCAGCAGCAACTCAGCACTACCTTAGCACCACACAGCGCCACCTCAACATCAGCACAGCACCATCTCAGCATCAGCACAACACCACCTCTGCATCAGTGCACCCACCAGCACAGCCTCACATCAGCACCAACACAGCCCCATCTCAGCAGCAACTCAAGCACCAACAAATTACTACTTCAGCAACAGTGCAGCACCACCTCACCATCAGCTCAACATCACCTTAGCACAGCAAGACAACTCAGCATCACTCAGCACCACCTGATTACCTGTTTAGCACCACCTGAGCACCAGCACAGCACCACCACCTGAGCATGATTCAGCACCACCACACCATCACTCAGCACCAGCACAACATTACTCAGCACCACCACAGCATCACTCAGCACCACCTCAGCACCAGTGCAGCACCACCTCAGCCTCACACACCACCACCTCAGCACAGCACAACCTCCGCATTAGTGCACCGCCATCAGTGCATCACCAACTCTGCATCAGCACAGCACCACCTCAGCACCAGCATAGCACCACCTCAGTACCAATGCAGCACAACTTCAGCGTTAGCACAGCACCACCTCAGCACCAGTGCGGCATCACCTTAGAACCAGTGAAACCCCAACTCAGCACCACCAAAGCATCACTCAGCACCATCTTGGTATCACCTAGCACCACCTCAGCACCACCTCAGACTCAACCAGCACCAGTGCATCACCAGCACAGCATCACTCAGCAACACCACAGGACCACCTCAGCACCACCTCAGCATCAACACAGCACCATCTCCACATCAGTACACCGCCACCAGTGCAGCACCAACTCAGCATCAGCGTAGCCTCACCACAGCATTAGTGCAACACCACTTCAGCACCAATGCAGCACCACTTCAGTACCAATGCAGCACCACATCAGCATCAGCACATCACCACCTTTGCATCAGCGCAGCATCAGCATTAGCCCAGCACCACCTCAGCACCAGTAAAGCACCACCTCAGCAGCAACTCAGCACTACCTTAGCACCACACAGCGCCACCTCAACATCAGCACAGCACCATCTCAGCATCAGCACAACACCACCTCTGCATCAGTGCACCCACCAGCACAGCCCCACATCAGCACCAACACAGCCCCATCTCAGCAGCAACTCAAGCACCAACAAATTACTACTTCAGCAACAGTGCAGCACCACCTCACCATCAGCTCAACATCACCGTAGCACAGCAAGACAACTCAGCATCACTCAGCACCACCTGATTACCTGTTTAGCACCACCTGAGCACCAGCACAGCACCACCACCTGAGCATGATTCAGCCCCACCACACCAGCACAACATTACTCAGCACCACCACAGCATCACTCAGCACCACCTCAGCACCAGCGCAGCACCACCTCAGCCTCACACACCACCACCTTAGCACAGCACAACCTCCGCATCAGTGCACCGCCATCAGTGCATCACCAACTCTGCATCAGCACAGCACCACCTCAGCACCAGCATAGCACCACCTCAGTACCAATGCAGCACAACTTCAGCGTTAGCACAGCACCACCTCAGCACCAGTGCGGCATCACCTTAGAACCATTGCAACACCAACTCAGCACCACCAAAGCATCACTCAGCACCATCTTGGTATCACCTAGCACCACCTCAGCACCACCTCAGACTCAACCAGCACCAGTGCAGCACCACCTCAGCACCACCTCAGAAGCAACTCAGCACCAACGCGTCACCACTTCAGCATTAGCATAGCACCACCTCAGGGCGAGTGCAGCATCACCTTAGCACCAGCGCAACACCAACTCAGCATCACTCACCACCACCTGAGCACCGCCAAAGAATCACTCAGTACCACCTCAGCACACTCAGCACCACCTCAGTTTCACTCTGCACCACCTGAGCACCACCTCCACACAAGCACACCACCACCTCAGCACCACCTCAATAACACTCAGCACCACTGCAGCATCGGTGCATCACCACCTCAGCACCAGCACAGCATCAGCGCAGCACCACCTCAGCATCAGTGTAGCACTACCTCAGCACAGTACCACCTCAACATCAGCACAGCACCATCTCAGCATCAGCACAGCACCACCTTCACATCAGTGCACCACCACCAGGGCAGCCCCACCTCAGCACCACTGCAGCCCTACCTCAGTACCAGCACAACCCCACCTCAGCAGTATCTCAGCAACAACGCAGCACCACCTCAGCATCAGTGCAATACCACCTCAATATCGGTGCAGCATCACCTCAGCAAACCACCAACTCAGCATCTCCTGAGCACCAGCAGAACACCACTACCTGAGCATGATTCAGCACCACCACATCATCACTCAGCACCAGTACAGCATTACTCAGCACCACCACAACATCACTCACCACCACCTCAGCACCACCTCGGCACCAGTGCACCACCTCCTCAGCATCACACAACACCCCCACCTCAGCATCAGCACAGCGCCACCTCTGTATCAGTGCACCACCATCAGTGCATCACCAACTCTGCATCAGCTCAGCACCACCTAAGCACCAGCATAGCACCGCCTCAGCAGCAACTCAGTACCAATGCAGCACCACTTTAGCATTAGCACAGCACCATCTCAGAACCAGTGCAGCATCACCTTAGCACCAGCACAACACCAACTCAGCACCACCTGAGCACCACCAAAGCATCACACAGCACCACCTGAGCACCACCTTTGCACAAGTACACCACCACCTCAGCACCAACTCAGGATCAATCAGCACCACCACAGCACCAGTGCAGCACCACCTCAGCACCAGCACAGCATCAGCGCAGCACCAGCGTAGCACCACATCAGCAGCAACTCAGCACCACTTCAGCATTGGCACATCACCACCTCAGCACCAGTGTAGCATCCCCCTAGCACCAGCACAACACCAACTCAGCATCACTCAGCACCACCGGAGCACCACCAAGGCAGCACTGAGCGCCACCTCAATATCACTCAGCACCCCCTCAATAACACTCAGCACCGCATGAGCACCACCGCCGCACAAGCACACCACCACCTCAGCACCACCTCAGTATCACTCAGCACCACCGCAGCACCAGTGCAGCATCACCTCAGCACCAGCACAGCATCAACACAGCACCACCTCAGCATCAGCGTAGCACCACCTCAGCACAGCACCACCACAGCACCACCTCAGCATAAGCACAACACCATCTCAGTATCAGCATCACCTCCTCATCAGTGCATCACCAACAGTGCAGCACCAACTCAGCACCAACGCATCACCACTGCAACATCGGCACAGCACCATATCAGCATCAACACAGCACCACCTTCACATCACTGTACCACCACCAGTGCATCCCCACCTCAGCACCACCTGAAGCCCCACCTCAGCACCAAAACAACCCCACCTCAGCAGTAGCTCAGCAACAACGTAGCACCACTTCAGCATCAGCGTAATACCACCTCAATATCGGTGCATCACCTCAGCAAAACACCAACTCAGCATCACTCTGCACCATCTCAGCATCAGCACTGCACCACCTCCTCATCAGCACCGCTACAGTAGCAATCCAGCACCAATTCAGCGCCACTTCAGCATCAGCTCAGCACCACCTCAGCACCAGCTCAGCATCACCTCAGCACAGCACTAACTCAGCATCACTCAGCACCACCTGATTACCTGTTTAGCACCACCTGAGCACCAGCACAGCACCACCACCTGAGCATGATTCAGCCCCACCACACCATCACTCAGCACCAGCACAACATTACTCAGCACCACCACAGCATCACTCAGCACCACCTCAGCACCAACGCAGCACCACCTCAGCCTCACACACCACCACCTTAGCACAGCACAACCTCCGCATCAGTGCACCGCCATCAGTGCATCACCAACTCTGCATCAGCACAGCACCACCTCAGCACCAGCATAGCACCACCTCAGTACCAATGCAGCACAACTTCAGCGTTAGCACAGCACCACCTCAGCACCAGTGCGGCATCACCTTAGAACCAGTGCAACCCCAACTCAGTACCACCAAAGCATCACTCAGCACCATCTTGGTATCACCTAGCACCACCTCAGCACCACCTCAGCACCACCTCAGACTCAACCAGCACCAGTGCAGCACCACCTCAGCACCACCTCAGAAGCAACTCAGCACCAACGCGTCACCACTTCAGCATTAGCATAGCACCACCTCAGCGCGAGTGCAGCATCACCGTAGCACCAGCGCAACACCAACTCAGCATCACTCACCACCACCTGAGCACCGCCAAAGAATCACTCAGTACCACCTCAGCACACTCAGCACCACCTCAGTTTCACTCTGCACCACCTGAGCACCACCTCCACACAAGCACACCACCACCTCAGCACCACCTCAATAACACTCAGCACCACTGCAGCACCGGTGCATCACCACCTCAGCACCAGCACAGCATCAGCGCAGCACCACCTCAGCATCAGTGTAGCACTACCTCAGCACAGTACCACCTCAACATCAGCACAGCACCATCTCAGCATCAGCACAGCACCACCTTCGCATCAGTGCACCACCACCAGGGCAGCCCCACCTCAGCACCACTGCAGCCCTACCTCAGCACCAGCACAACCCCACCTCAGCAGTATCTCAGTAACAACGCAGCACCACCTCAGCATCAGTGCAATACCACCTCAATATCGGTGCAGCATCACCTCAGCAAAACACCAACTCAGCATCTCCTGAGCACCAGCAGAACACCACTACCTGAGCATGATTCAGCACCACCACATCATCACTCAGCACCAGTACAGCATTAATCAGCACCACCACAACATCACTCACCACCACCTCAGCACCACCTCGGCACCAGTGCACCACCTCCTCAGCATCACACAACACCCCCACCTCAGCATCAGCACAGCGCCACCTCTGTATCAGTGCACCACCATCAGTGCACCACCAACTCTGCATCAGCTCAGCACCAACTAAGCACCAGCATAGCACCGCCTCAGCAGCAACTCAGTACCAATGCAGCACCACTTTAGCAGTAGCACAGCACCACCTCAGAACCAGTGCAGCATCACCTTAGCACCAGCGCAACACCAACTCAGCACCACCTGAGCACCACCAAAGCATCACACAGCACCACCTGAGCACCACCTTTGCACAAGTACACCACCACCTCAGCACCGACTCAGGATCAATCAGCACCACCACAGCACCAGTGCAGCACCACCTCAGCACCAGCACAGCATCAGCGCAGCACCAGCGTAGCACCACAGCAGCAGCAACTCAGCACCAATGCGGCACCACTTCAGCATTGCACATCACCACCTCAGCACCAGTGTAGCATCCCCCTAGCACCAGCACAACACCAACTCAGCATCACTCAGCACCACCGGAGCACCACCAAGGCAGCACTGAGCGCCACCTCAATATCACTCAGCACCCCCTCAATAACACTCAGCACCGCATGAGCACCACCGCCGCACAAGCACACCACCACCTCAGCACCACCTCAGTATCACTCAGCACCACCGCAGCACCAGTGCAGCATCACCTCAGCACCAGCACAGCATCAACACAGCACCACCTCAGCATCAGCGTAGCACCACCTCAGCACAGCACCACCACAGCACCACCTCAGCATAAGCACAACACCATCTCAGTATCAGCATCACCTCCTCATCAGTGCATCACCAACAGTGCAGCACCAACTCAGCACCAACGCATCACCACTGCAACATCGGCACAGCACCATATCAGCATCAACACAGCACCACCTTCACATCACTGTACCACCACCAGTGCATCCCCACCTCAGCACCACCTGCAGCCCCACCTCAGCACCAGCACAACCCCACCTCAGCAGTAGCTCAGCAACAACGTAGCACCACTTCAGCATCAGCGTAATACCACCTCAATATCGGTGCATCACCTCAGCAAAACACCAACTCAGCATCACTCTGCACCATCTCAGCATCAGCACTGCACCACCTCCTCATCAGCACCGCTACAGTAGCAATCCAGCACCAATTCAGCACCACTTCAGCATCAGCTCAGCACCACCTCAGCACCAGCTCAGCATCACCTCAGCACAGCACTAACTCAGCATCACTCAGCACCACCTGTGCACAAGCTCAGCACCACCTGAACACTTGTAGAGCACCACCACATCAACATGACTCAGCACCACAGCATCACTCAGTCCCACCTCAGCATTACCTGAGCATCACCTCCGCACTAGCACGCCACCACCTAGGCATCACACAGCACCACCTCAGTCTGCCCTCGGAATCTGTAATCTGTTGATTCTCCCCTAGTTTACGTCCACTGCTCATATTGTAATTCAGGTTCTATTTTTCAACCTCCACCCTTCCGTTGTTTATGTCTCACCCCCCCCGCCCCATAACAAAAAAAAGCTATAACAAACAAGCATTAGAACAGGCAGGAAGAAGTTGCTAGAACTTGCTGCTGTCAAAAGGGAGTCCGAGACTTCTTGGAGACGCACAGGCACTGTCCTCATGTCTCCAGCATTTGGTTCGACTGGATGGGTAGGCTGGAAGTAGGGGACCCAAGGTTGTTTTTTCCCCGCAAGTTTGCTGAGCCTATCCCCCTGCATCGTAATACCTACCTACCTGCATTCTGGGACCTGCAGTTCTGACATTGGACTGCTATAACACCCTGCTGGCAAACCTGAGGCAGGTGTGTCCTTCACTATTTTGGTAAGGAGGAGTCTATGTAAACACAACTATCAGGAGTTTCAGCACTGAACTGTGGCATTTGAAGAAGGCACACAGCCGAAACCGGTCATGCCGTCCAGTCTCTAATAAACACTCAAAGGAAACCCTGCTGTGTTCTCCGCTGTTTTCGTGAATGGAGGAGATTTGGTGTCATTTATATATATATATATATAGATATATATATATATATATATATATGTCCAAAGCTTCTTTTCCCAGTTAGAAAAAGATGAGGGGACGCGGCTGGGCTTCACGGAATTCTTCTATGGTGTACGGCATGACGCGTTTCGGCGGTAGCCTCATCAGATGCCTCCGTTGTTATATGTATATATTACCTACTGGCGGTCGCCAGTAGGTATATATAGTTAGGATTTTTTCTCTATGGGATTTTTGAAAATTCTATGTCTAATAACTTTGACGTTTGTGGACGGAATTGGCTGAAATTTTCAGGAAAATGGCACATTTTGTTTCTGAGCAGCCCTTGAAAATTTGGGGGGGGTTCGTCAAGGGGGGGCCGAAAAAAAGGGGGGTCCCAAAACGTGTTTTTAACATTGAGTTTTCCATAGGGCGGTTGGCCTCACTTTTAGCCCGAACGGCTGAATGGATTTGCACGAAACTTGGCAAAATTGTAGGGACTGGTAGCCCGATGTGCCTTTGCTAGGTCTCAATATATGTGCTCCAGTGGATTTTGAGAAATTAACGTTCAAAAAAAGATATATATCTGTAACAGCGGACCGGGCAGCGCTCCGGTTCGCGGACTTTTCGCGGTACGGAGCTTTGTGAAGCGAAGCTGATTGGTTCTCCGGCGTCTGTGAACATTCCAAACAGTCCGTAGCGGCCGCCATCTTGTCTCTCGGTAGGATCGAGAGACAAGAGGAGGCCAAAGCGAAGGGGCAAATGACCATAAGGGGGCATAGTAGATCCTCGCTGACCCCCTAGGTTTGATGTGGAGGTTTTAAAAGGGTCCCGCGGGGCAAAAAATAATAATAATAATAATAATAATCGAACGGCTGAATGGATTTGCACGAAACTTGGTAAAATATTAGGGACTGGTAGCCCGATGTGCCTTTGCTAGGTCTCAATATATGTGCTCCAGTGGATTTTGAGAAATTAACGTTCAAAAAAAGATATATATCTGTAACAGCGCTCCGCTTCGCGTAACGGAGGTTTGCGAAGCTGATTGGTTCTCCGGCGTCTGTAAACATTGCAAACAGTCCGTAGCGGCCGCCATCTTGTCTCTCGGTAGGATCGAGAGACAAGAGGAGGCCAAAGCGAAGGGGCAAATGACCATAAGGGGGCATAGTAGATCCTCCTTGACCTCTTAGGTTTGATGTGGAGGTTTTAAAAGGGCCCCGCGGGGCAAAAAAAATAATAATAATAATAATCGAACGGCTGAATGGATTTGCACGAAACTTGGCAAAATTGTAGGGACTGGTAGCTCGATGTGCCTTTGTTAGGTCTCAATATATGTGCTTCAGTGGATTTTGAGAAATTAACGTTCAAAAACAAGATATATATCTGTAACAGCGCTCCGCTTCGCGGAGATAAAATTATATCTGTATTACCTAGCTGTTGCTAACACCAATTAGCGACGGCTAGTAGGAGATAGCGACCATCTTGGGCCCCACTTTGCATGTGAGTGATATTTATCACTAATGACATGCAAAGTGGGCATGCCAAGATGTTAGCGACTGGAAACAGTCGCTAACATCGCTATCTCCTATTATCAACTTTTGGAAATATTCGCGATAAGCGCGAATATCTCCAAAAGCTAGCACCTGCCCTGAGCAGTTCTTAGCCATGTTATCCAATGGGAGGTGGATAACATGGCTAAGAGCATTAGCTCGGTAATGCATGAATATCGCTGAGTTTTCAGCGATATTAATGCATTGCGGTCGTTTTTTATCGTATTTGCGATAAACCTTGAAAATAGCAAGGTTTATCTGCGATAATTTCTGACGATGCTTAGCGGTAAAAAAATCGTTGCTAAGCATCGTTAGGGATAAATATCGCTTAACTTTGGTAATATGCCCCAACGTCTGTTAACGTTCGATTCGAAGGAAATCAGGAAGTGTTGAAAAACATTGTCTGCGCCATCTTGTCTTTTTTCAAATGCCACACTTTTGTCGTGCACGGCAGTCATTTTAGATGCCTTGACCAGACCCACTCTGTGCACGCTGTCGATCCTTAGCATGGCTCCCCACCCTCGCAAGCATCTCCCCCAGGCAGTGGTCACCCCCGCTCTCTGTCTTATGCATGGGTAATAAACCTCCCCCCATCTGCGCTGCTCTTCCCTGAGAATCACACCCTGTGCCCGCCCGACACCTCCCTTTCGCCCTATTCACTACCGCACCCTCTGACACTCCTTTTCCTCTGTGTCCGATTGTCCATGCCGGTCCTAGGGTATCAGCTAGCCCTGCAGATGTAGTTTATGGCCCCAGCTGTAAAGAATCACCCCTCTTCAAAGGAGTTATAGTAGATCAAGGCCCACACTCGATGAGATCCGTCACAGCAGACGCGTTCCTATTATCTGAAAACCATCCTGTATTGTGATTGGGGAGGGGACCGAGCCTGAAGCGGAAGATTCCAGGGATGACTCTTTGTACATCAAAGTTTTTACAATTATGTGTCACATTAAAAATATATAGCACTCCGACAAAGTAGTAAGATTATAAAACTTTAATAACTTATAAATATATACAAGAAAACAAAAACAGTAATAACATATAAACATTTTTAGGGAAAAACAACGAAGTAGCGGTCGGCTGTGCGAATAGTCCCAACGCAGCACAACGTCCAGATTTCTGGCGTGGGGCGTCGCGGGGGGTGGGTCATCAGTAGCAAACTGTTGTGCGAATAGTTCCAAGGCAGCAGAACGATGGCACCAAGGTGATGTCCAGTAAGTTGCCGCACTGGTTTTGGTATCCTACAATGCTGCTCCGAATAACGGCGTGGGGCGCCCCGGGGGAGGCGGCGTGAACGGGCCTCTCCAGGTGGAGTCTCATCTGTTGTAGTGGGGCGCCCCTTTACCGTTTCAGTTGCCATTCCGTCCGTTTTTGGTCCACTGTGTCAAAAGCCGCAATTCAGCTGAGTTGCGCCCACTCTTGCGGTGCAGCGATAGGCGGCTGTCACAGGACTCTCAAAATGGCGGCAGGCTGTTTCCTTTTTGGGCCTGGTCCACTGAAATGGCCCTGGGACACCTTGGAAATCGGACGCTTGTCTGCTAGGTCTTGGACCCCATTCTCGAAAGCGTCCCCTCCGCCTTGAGGATTCATCAAAAGTTTTGGGGGCCCCCGACTCCTGTAGGCTTCTGGTGGGGAGCGGCTGCCATGATTGCTCGCGGAATGACCACGACGGAGCTACGAGATGGTGGTGCTCTCATGCTGACGCCAGCTTCAGTCTGAAACATCCAGAAACAAGGTGGGGCTTTCATCGTTTGGGGAAAAAAAAAGTTTTCATCCAATGAAAAGTGTTGTTTTTAGGTCATATGATCAAGCCTTCCATCATTAGGAAACCAAAAGTAAAATGAACCAATGAAAAGTTTTATAAACAAGTCACATGACCTGTTATGCGGCATAGGGTATAAAATGCGGAGAAAATACGTTGGCACGTGAGGCGGCGTCAGTAGCGGACCGATGTGCGAATAGGCCGAAGGCAACACAACGCGCCAAGATCCGGATGGCACCGAGGTGGTGTCCAGCAAGTTGCAGCACTGGTGTGGCCATCCTACAATGCTGAAAGTCGGCGTGGGGCGCCCCGTTGGCCTGTGAGTTTGCGTCAGTAGCGGACCGATGTGCGAATAGGCCGAAGGCAGCACAACGCGCCAAGATCCGGATGGCACCGAGGTGGTGTCTAGTAAGTTGCCGCACTGGTGTGGCCATCCTACAATGTTGAAAGTCGGCGTGGGGCGCCCCGTTGGCCTGTGAGATGGCGTCAGTAGCGGACCGATGTGCGAATGGGGCCAAAGGCAGCGCAACAATATTTTCGGAATAGAAGACACCACAAGGCGCTGAGATGCCAAGATCCGGATGGCACCGAGGTGGTGTCTAGCAAGTTGTGGCACTGGTGTGGCCATCCTACAATGGTAAAAGTCGGCGTGGGGCGCCCTGTTGGCCTGTGAGATGGTGTCAGTAGCGGACTGATGTGCGAATGGGGCCAAAGGCAGCGCAACAATATTTTCTGACTGACACCACAAGGCGCTGAGATGCCAAGATCCGGATGGCACCGAGGTGATGTCTAGGAAGTTGCTGTACTGGTGTGGCCATCCTACAATGGTAAAAGTCGGCGTGGGGCGCCCTGTTGGCCTGTGAGATGGTGTCAGTTGCGGACCGATGTGCGAATGGGGCCAAAGGCAGCGCAACAATATTTTCTGTATGGAAGATACCACTAGGCGTTGAGATGCCAAGATCCGGATGGCACCGAGGTGATGTCTAGCAAGTTGCTGTACTGGTGTGGTCATCCTACAATGCTGAAACTCGGCGTGGGGCGCCCCATTAGCCTGTGAGATGGCGTCAGTAGCGGACCGATGTGTGAATAGGCCGGAACCAGCACAAGGCGCCAAGATCCGGATGTCACCGTGGTGGTTTCATAGTTGAGAGGCACTTCATCTGCAGTGGGGCGCCGAGATCCGGATGGCACCGAGGTGATGTCTAGCAAGTTGCTGTACTGGTGTGGTCATCCTACAATGCTGAAACTCGGCGTGGGGCGCCCCATTAGTCTGTGAGATGGCGTCAGTAGCGGACCGATGTGCGAATAGGCCGAAGGCAGCACAACGCGCCAAGATCCGGATGTCACCGTGGTGGTTTCATAGTTGAGAGGCACTTCATCTGCAGTGGGGCGCCGAGATCCGGATGGCACCGAGGTGATGTCTAGCAAGTTGCTGTACTGGTGTGGTCATCCTACAATGCTGAAACTCGGCGTGGGGCGCCCCATTAGCCTGTGAGATGGCGTCAGTAGCGGACCGATGTGCGAATAGGCCGAAGGCAGCACAACGCGCCAAGATCCGGATGGCACCGAGGTGGTGTCTAGTAAGGTGCACTGGTGTGGCCATCCTACAATGTTGAAAGTCGGCGTGGGGCGCCCCGTTGGCCTGTGAGATGGCGTCAGTAGCGGACCGATGTGCGAATGGGGCCAAAGGCAGCGCAACAATGTTTTCTGAATAGAAGACACCACAAGGCGCTGAGATGCCAAGATCCGGATGGCACCGAGGTGGTGTCTAGCAAGTTGTGGCACTGGTGTGGCCATCCTACAATGGTAAAAGTCGGCGTGGGGCGCCCCATTAGCCTGTGAGATGGCGTCAGTAGCGGACCGATGTGCGAATGGGGCCAAAGGCAGCGCAACAATATTTTCCGAATAGAAGACACCACTAGGCGTTGAGATGCCAAAATCCGGATGGCACCGAGGTGGTGTCTAGCAAGTTGCTGTACTGGTGTGGTCATCCTACAATGCTGAAACTCGGCGTGGGGCGCCCCATTAGCCTGTGAGATGGCGTCAGTAGCGGACCGATGTGCGAATGGGGCCAAAGGCAGCGCAACAATATTTTCTGAAGAGAAGACACCAAAAGGCGCTGAGATTCGGTTACCACCGAGGTGATGTCTAGCAAGTTGCCGCACTGGTGTGGCCATCCTACAATACTGCTCCGAATAACGGCGTGGGGTGCCCGAAGGGGGGGGGGAGAGGGCGGCGTGAACGGGCCTTCCTAGGTGGAGGCTCGTCTGCTGTAGTGGGGCGCCCCTTTACCGTTTCAGTTGCCATTCAGCTGAGTTTCGGCTGCTCTTGCTGCTACAGCGACAGGCGGCTGCAACAGGACTCTCAAAATGGCGGCCTGTTCTTTGGATTTGGGCCTGGTCCACTAAAATGGCCCTGGGACACCTTAGAACTCGGACGCTCGATTTTTTTTTCCTTTCCTGTACATGCAAAAAAAGGTAAATGCCCGGTACGTTACACGCTTCATCTGCCACGATGAACTCTCCCGAGGAACCGAAATATAGTTATGGTAACTATACCATGCATCGTCATATGGAGAGGTGGCACCAATTAATTATAGTGCTGCATAAAAGAGAGATTTGGAGGAGAACCCCTGACCTGCTAGTACATTCATCAAAGAAGTGGCACTGACAGCATCAGAGGCAAGGGAAACGGTCCCAAATATTTAGAAGAACTTTGGAAAGATTAAAATGACATGTTTAGATTGTGGCAAATTAATTTCATGTGGACAGATGAGTGTTACTCTAATAAATACAGCATATGAACATCATCATAGTCGATGGTTGGTAGAGACATTTTGACTATATCCTGGACCTGCCCGTCCTCGCCCAAAATGGCGCCGGAATAAATGGGACTCGTAACTCCTTGTTGTGTACTGGTTGCAGAACCTTGAAATCACGAGATACGTATGCAGTTTTGAAGCACATGGCGGGCGGGGACGAGAATTGATTGAATATTTCGACATCCCTATTGATATTAAGTTCTGATGTGTTATTGATTACTGTACTATTGAAAGTTCGAATTAACGTCACCCATGGTACTTGCCCGCAAATGCCCGCAAATTGTAACTGGCCCTGTCGTATTTTAATTATAAAATGTACGTCCACCGATTCCGTAACTGTTAGACACCTTAGTTCTTGCAACCTAATGGCCCGCCCGTTACGTTCCTCTACAGTGTAAATGTCTACTCATCATATACGATTACAGTTTGCTCCGTGGCCGGCCCACGTGGTTATAGGCTCGTATTTGTATAATGAAATTTTCACAATAAAGGTTTTTAAAAGAAAACATGGTAGTAGTATATACATTGGTAAAGTTTTTAATAATAGTCACTGTTTTAGAATCATTAAAAGGCAAGTGAAATAAAGCAGACCAATTACATGAAGGGTAAAAGGTATAATACGAAGGAACGCAGTAAAGATAAATGGTCAAGGGCTGTTGTGTTTTCTATTCCTGCAACATAAACTGATCGATAAGAATCTCATATTCAGGCGTATCGGCGACTAAGACAGCAGGTCGACCCTCTTTTGCTCAATGGCTCCGTCATGGGACGAAGAAACGCTCTTTTTCTCGAAAAAAGATTATATTTTACTTGCAGGACAGTTGTAAATTTTCCGGGAAAGTACATTAGCCTGGAACATTATAACATATATTTAAGAAAAAATAATGTTCGGAAGTAATAAAAAGCGTAATTTTTAGGTCATATGACCAAGCCTTTCATCATTAGAATAAGAAAAGTAAAATGAACCAATGAAAAGTTTTATTAACAAGTCACATGACTTGTTATGCTTACGTTACGCGCTGCGCGCCCCGGATGACTTCCGGATGCGCTAACGTGGCGCGTCATATGACGCATTACGCGACAACGCAGGTCCAGAATATAGTCAAAATGTCTCCACCAACCAGCGGTCGGAACACAACCCCTTTCAGCAGGCTAAATAGTTCTGTTAAATGACAACAGAAGGGACAGGCAACAAGAACCATTAGTCAAAGAGGGGAGGGCTAGTTCTTCTCTACCGGGTTACATTGGGGCGCTACCGGAACTGATCGAATTGGTAGTCTACAGTGTTTCTGGATGTTTCAGACTGAAGCTGGGGTTAGCATGAGAGCAGCACCATTTCGTAGCTCCGTCGTGGCCATTCCGCAACCAATCATGGCAGCCGCTCTTTATCGTTATTTTGGGCGGGGTGGGTGGCGGAGCCGAGCTGTTTTGCAGCCATCATTGTGTGGAGTTCAGTTCATTTCACTAGTTTTGTATTTGTCATGAGGGGTTGTTCCTAATGTTTCTATTTTAGCGAGGTCAAAAAGAGATCCCATTAGTGGCCTACTGATTTTGCTCGATTCCTTTTCTTTTTTTTTACACGATTTTTCGTTATCTGCAAAGACTAAACAGAGTATTGCGACTCTGTGTTTGTTTGTAAATAGAGAATGAACCAAAGAGAACCAATTCTAAAACAGTAAATACTTGGATAACAATCAATCAAATGGAGAGAGAAGCAGGCACGACGTATTACAACGGGGGCAAAGGCCTGCATTAACTACCCTTCACTATGTGCAAAGAGAGAGTACTCCTAATAGAAATGAGGGGGGGGGCACCATTCAAAGCAGATCAGTGTGCATAAACACGAAAATGTTTTCACTTACCACGTACTTGACATTCGACAGCTTATGATATTTGCTATTAAAAAACCATTGAAATTCACTGAAAAAACCATAGGTTATAGACCATATATAGTTAGGAATTAGCATTTACAAAACCTTGAAAATTCACTGAAAAAACCATAGGTTATAGACCATATATAGTTAGGAATTAGCATTTAAAAAACCTTATTTTACTCACACAAAACCATTGAAATTCCATATATAGTTAGTTGCACTAACTATATATCGCGCACCCGCAATCCACTGCTGATGATGTCACATATTACATCATTCATGACATGGTCAGTGACATCACTGATGACATCACTGATGACATCTCAAATGACATCACTGATGACATCTCATTTGACATCAATGACCACATCACTGATGATATCATTCATGTGACAATACAATGCATCTCCTCACATTTTAATATAACCTCTGTTTCACCCAGTGTTAAATACAGAGTATAATTTTTGAAACCATTGACACACCAATACTAGTTACTACATATGTACTCACTGATTCCTACGTCTACACATACATTCACTCATTCACCCATACAATCATTCATACATACAATCACTCATCTTTACAACACTATCATATGCACTCATACACCTATACAGACACTCACACTCTGCCACTCATCCATGGAGTTACTCACACACCTAGTCAGTCCTGTAAAGAATCAATCACACTTCCATTTTCTTGTCTATACAGTTAAACATAGAGCACCTTACATTTTCAAACATATACTAACACATACTTACCTTGTTATACAATCATTGATATAAGTACACATTGATCTGCACAGAGTCACACACCTCCCAGCCAGCCACACACACACTCAGTCTCCCATACAAATACTTGGACAATCAATCAGTAACCCATATAGTTAATCATATAGCTACTGATCAACACATGCAGCAGTTTACAGAACAACAGACATAATGATGCACAAATTAAGACACTTTAGTCACTAACCCATGCACTCAGTGAGACACATTTAATCACTCACTCATACATTCAGTCATGCACCTACTAAATCCTTTGTCCAGACACTTATACTTCCACTCATTCTTCAATATGTAAGACACATTTTAACTTTACAGAAACATACAGTCACTGGATGTTGTCATCAGTGATGTCATTTGAGATGTCATCAGTGATGTCATCAGTGATGTCACTGACCATGTCATGAATGATGTAATATGTGACATCATCAGCAGTGGATTGCGGGTGCGCGATATATAGTTAGTGCAACTAACTATATATGGAATTTCAATGGTTTTGTGTGAGTAAAATAAGGTTTTTTAAATGCTAATTCCTAACTATATATGGTCTATAACCTATGGTTTTTTCAGTGAATATATATATATATATATATATATATATATATATATAATTTTTATAGCGTGAACCTAGCCCAAAGCCAACAAATCACTGAACAGGGTCAACGACAAGCGTAAAGTCAGATAGTGGTAGGTGCAGTAGCTGGCCATGGACAGTCACTAGTAAAGGGCACCAGGTGGGCCCAGGGCCTGTAAATCAAATGCTACTATAATAATAATCCACATTTGTAAAGGGCAAACAATCACCCATAAGGGTCTCCAAAAGCCGACGAGCGGGGGTATTGATCTGGTGTATCCGCTGTTGTAGCGGGTTGCGGCCGCACAGTTTCAGCCCTATGCAGGTGGCTTTGCCGTTACCCCCGAGTGGGTTCTGCGGCTAGTCCGCGTACCCAGGTGCCGCTCGGCCACGCTGCACGCCCAAAGGGAAGGAAGCCCTCCTGGCATGTCCACAGTTCCAGCCGCTGCGCCCACGTAGATGACAAGACCTGTGGCTCCAAAAGAAAACAGCAAGCTGGGATCACAGGCCTCTCAATGTGCCTCGCTGTCACTGCCTCCGCCGCGGTTCCTTTGTTTTTATGGCTATTTTCCGGGAACTGTGTGTCTCTGATGAGGGTTCTCCTGGTTTTGGCTCCAAGCAATTCAGATGGTTTGAACAGGAGACAAGATTCCCCCCCCAGACAGAGGAGATCCGCCCAGGAGCACAGGCGCACAGGGGTCCAGCCCGGCCCCGGCAATCGCCTTGCAGTTAGGAGGCAGGGACACATGTAGGCCGCTGATGCAATCAGCCCAGGCCTACCATGGTCCTTGGTTCCAGCGAGCGGGGTGTTGATCCACTACTTCAGCGACCGTATTGAGACTGCAGCCGTGCTGTTCTCGGCCCTTTGTGGCGTCGTCGTCTTTAGTCTTCGGTTGGGTCAGTAGCAGGCCTTCACCCTCTGGAGCCGCTCGCCTGCTTCATGCACCCAAGGAAAGAGACATCCTCCCAGGCGTGCCTGTAGCGCCAGCTGCGGCGCCTACGCAGGTGTTCTGATCAGCTGCCCCAGAAGCCTATAGCACGCCGGAACCATGGGTTTCTTTGCATGCACCGCTGCAGGTGCCTCCAGTGCGGCCTCCTCATTAATTATTGGTGTTTTTCATGGCTTGCATGTATTTTATCGGGAGGAGTCCGGCGGAGCTCCAAGACTACCGGGCCATCTTGGTCGGCGTCTTGGTCATGCCCTTCTGGATTAAACTTTCACTTTATTTAGATGAGAGGACTGATGGCAGGCTGTTTTAGGGCACTGTGTACTTTGAGGGTGTGGTTGGTGTCCAGGGGGAATTCAAATTACTTTGCTTTCAGTGAAAGTTAGAATTAGGAAGCCGTGAAATCACTGAACCAGGTTTGTACTGTTGCATATTCTTGCCAAATAAAAGCACTTCTGTCTTAGTCGGGTCGAGCCTCAGGCAGGAGCTGGGAATATAGGGGCATATTAACTAGGGCCATATTGCCGCTTTAGCGGCACTTTTTGCCGGTAAAGCGGCGATATTTTTATCGCCCTATCAACAAGCTGTCGCTAACAGCAGTTAGCGACAGCTTTTAGGCGATAGCGACCGGTTTGGGGCCCGCTTTGCATGTCAGCGATATTTATCGCTAATGACATGCAAAGTGGGCGTACCCAACCTGTTAGCAACTGAAAGCAGTCGCTAACATAGCTATCGCCTATTAGCAAGGCAGGCAAAGCGATTAAAAAAATTGCGCTAAGCGCGATTATCGGTATAATCTAACGCCTGCTAAAAACACGACTTACCTGTTTATCCAATGGGAGGTGGATTGTCAGGTTAAGTCCGCATTGGCGTTAATGCGTGAATATCCCTGGATTTCCAGCGATATGTACGCATATTGCCGCTATCGCTGAATATTTTAGCCCAATTGAGAAAAAACGTTGCTAATAGCATGTTTTCTCCCCTAACATATCCAGCGATAGGCAGCGATAAAAAAAATGCGCTAAGCGCATTTTGCGATAAATATCGCTATTCCTTGCTAATATGCCCCATAGTTTTGGACCAGGTACAGGCAGTGTTGAGGGATTGGAAGTCTCAATTAAGGAGACATCCAGGTGAGTTGTTTGTCATCGGCATATTGGTGAATCTTGATACTGTTATCTGTGAGTAGAGTCTTGATCAGCTCCATGTAGAGGTTGAAGATGACAGGAGACAGTATGGAACCCTGTGGGATCTTCCAGGACTTGGCAGTTCCCCTGTGAATAGACTGGCAACAGTTGGAAAGGTAGTAGGAGTGCCAGTGGAGAACATTTCTGGTGAAGCGCATTCGAGACTCCAGGGTGTATGTGATACCAGGATGGTCAACTGTGTTGATGGCAGATAAAAGGTCCCTCAGTTTCAGTAGGCAGGGGTCATCTTCATCTGTGGTCAGGAAGGCATCATCTGTGCCATGTAAGGTATCTCTGTCTGGGCTGAAGTCTGATCTGAAGCCAGACTGGTAGTTGTGTAGGAGATGGTTATCTTTGGTGTGATTTTGGAGTTGAATATAGACTGCTTTTTCAGTGATCTTACCAATTGAGGTTCCGTGGTTTTCGGGACCGGACTCCATTTTGTTTGCGTTGTTCATAACATCATTTTGTGTTGCCCTCACGTAGGCCGTGGAGGTAAACAAATGAACAAAGTTGCATGGGCCTCATTGTTCATGTATGCATTAAACAGGCCCTTTTCTGACTTGTGAGTGAACTGCAGGACGCTGACCTCTTCACCTGAAACTGACCCTTCACGAAGCCAATTTCTCTGGCTGATCGTTGTCTGAAATTGCCAATCAATGTTCAGGAGATCGTTAACTTTAGTTTCCTTGCACATATCTTATCCTAATCAGCATCTGAATTGTTTCTTTCCTTACGACTTTTCATTACATGGGTAGTGCTTTCAATTATGGGTTTGTCCGGCTTGTGGAAATTGAATTTGGGACAGTCCTAATAATTAACTTTTGGGTTGGGTTACTGTAAATTGGTTTTTGTTAATGTGATACTCAGTTAGAAAATGTGTCCTAATGGTCAGAATTTGGTGCAGTGGGTGTCCATTTGTAATGTGAATATTGGGTATAAAAAGGGATGTTTCGCCTTACAAATTTGAACAGTTTCTTGAGTTGTACACCGTGTTGTATTGCTGAGATTACTGTTACTAGCTGCAGCTAATAAATTTGATCTCTGACGCCACCTAGAAGTATTCCGTGTCTCTGTTTGCCAAGACAGGAGAACCCGAAGACATTGGGTGTTTCCCTGGCGCCGCTGGGTTCTAAAACCCGGTTCTTCAGTTGGCGCCCAACGGTGGGGCGACTTCAGCGGTACCGGTCCAAGCCCGAGGATCGTGAGGAGGCACGTGAGGAAATTCTGGAGGAAGGCCGCCACTTCATTGACCCCTGCATGTCGACGTGGACTGAAGGTCTTTTCTGCGAGGCTTCCCACTTTCCAACGGCTACGAAGGACTGCTGCCCTGACTGTCGCCCTGTCTTGGACCCTTGATTGATCCTTTGTAGAGCGAGATGATAGACGGTCTTCTGGTGGCGTGACAGATATTTGGTTAAGTATAAGTGGGTCGCTCCCACGACTTTGTTTTGATTCTTGGTTTTGATTTGATTTTTGCAAAAATCGAAGCCGAGGGGCTCGTATATTTACTTGTGTATCAATAGTTGATAACCCCTTGAAGTTTGAAGCTAGATTAGTGAGCTATAAGATGCCTGGTCTTAGCAAAATTAGGAAATGGTTTAGTTGTGGTTGCAACAGGGATTCCCGATTGGAGGATTCGTGTCCGATACCTCCGGTTGGAACTCCGATTTATGAGCTCTATTCAAAACACGGAGTGGGTCCTATTACTTATAATGAAGTGTGGGTCCGCTATACTAATAAAGATGGTGTTTTACGATGGCCCCAACATGGTAGTTTCGAATTAAATATTTTAGATAATCTGGAAGTTGCGCTATTTAAGAAGAAAGACCGGCCGGCAATGTTTGACTCTTTCCGCCTTTGGCGAAAGGAAGCCAAACAGCGAGAAATTAAGCCAGCAAAGAGAGATAGGAAAGATAAGAATATGTCAGTACTACAAGCTGCTAGGCAGTTTAAGTCAGATGAGGAAGATCGAGTGTGTGAAGTTTTAGATAGACAGCGTTGCATGGCCATAGATAAATGTTATCCGGCCTTGCCGTCTTCTCCGACGAAAGTGACGGAAGACCCTGAAAAAGATCCTTTGATGTCTCATTTACTGAGATTACCACCTCCTTACGTGCAGGGTGCTACTGCGCCTCCATTACCCCCGGTTGTTCTACCCTTTGTTGTTCAACCTCGTGCTGTCGTTCAGCCACCCGGTGCTCCACAGATGGTTTTGCCTCCTACTGCGCAACCCACCCTAGGGTCGCAAGCTTTGCTTCCAGCTTTGCCTCAAACTCCTTTCCCTTCTGCTTCTGCATCTCAGACTCCTACTGCTCTTGTTCCTACTTTGTCTCAAGATTTTAACTTTCCTGTTTTTACGCCTACTTCTTCTCCTTCTGTTCGAAAACGAATGACAGAAACTGTTGTTAATCTGTTGTCTCCATTGTTTGGGCCACTGAGTATGACCCCTGTTTCGGAACGTAAGCAGAGTCGTAGTCAGTTTCCTAGTTCCGAAGAGCGAGCAGTATTGGATTTATTGGCTCGTAGATGGATTTTAAATGCTTCCAGGTATAATTTGCCAGTGGTTATGGATGTTTTCTTTCAGTGGGAGCCGCCTAAGCAAAGGTATGTTTTTGATGTAATGTGTACGTTTTTGCGACAGGAATGGGAAGATAATGAGTTGGGTCCGATTCTGCAGGAAGTGCTTGATGTTCAGTCAGAGTTTGCTAAAGGGACGATAGTGGAATCTGATGTTACTGATGCTGTAGAGACGATACTTGCCTTCAGAACTAGACTCCCGTTTCAGCCATTGTACAAACCTGATCCTTCTGTTAGGAGGAAAGTGAAGCAGTATCCTATGAGAGAAGTTCCCCCTGTATGGAGAGAGGCAGTTCAGGCTGATGTCGGTTTGGGTATTCAGGCTGCAGAAGCCCATTTTCAGCGAGTATGGGTACATGTTCCATGGAAGAGAGCAGAGGTCTTGGCTCTTAAGCAGACCTTACCTGACCCTCGTAAGAATCCTGCTGGTTATTACAAGGAGTTGTCCCAGACTGTTGAAGCATGTATTATGAATTTAGCTGACATAGATATGTTAATGGGTAATGTAGTTCCTCAACCTTTGTGGGCGAACATTCGTCATGAGAATCATGCGGCAGAATTAGGAGATACGTGGGCTAATTTTGTTGCTGCAGATGGTCGACAGGTTGGAGGTGCCAAACCTGAGCCTTTAGTTGCAGAATTACCTGGTAGGATTATTAATCTAATGAAAACTATGATGCCTGCTCTGCGAGTGAATTGGGATAAGTTAGCAGCATGCAAACACAAGAAAGACGAGAGTGTGTCTGATTTCTTCACTAGGTTTGAAGAGACGTTTATCGATCATAGTGGTCAGGACATGAGTACGGAAGGTGGTCAAAGGTTGTTCGTGGACAAATTTGTCTTTAATTTGCTTCCCGAACTTTCTAATAAGTTAAAGGACTCTGAGAGTTCATGGGCTGTTTCTTCGTCGGCCCAGATATTGGCTACTGCACAATATTATGAGAATAGGGATAAAGATGAGAAGGATAAAGCAGAGAAGAAAATGAAAGATTTAAAGCCGAAGGTTATTTTGCAGCAAGCTCATCCGCCTTGTCAGAATCAGCCTCAGTTTCAGCAACCCCCACAGTTTCAGAGATTATTACAGAAGCCTGAGCCTTATGCTCCGCGATTCTTTCCTGGTCCTAATCAGTGTGCTTATTGCAGAGAGGAAGGTAATTTCAAGAATAGTTGCCCGGCTTTGTTACAGCGTGCGACTGGTGTATCTAGTCGGAGAGGTCGTGGTGGTTTCCAGCAAGCTCCTAGGGGTAGGGGACGTGGTGTGTCACCCCAGAATGAGCGTTCCTCTTCCCTTCAGAATTCTGCGAATTATTTTGACAGACAGAATGTTCCGAGTGGTCTGTCTGCACAGTACTATGTTGATGATTATTATGTCGAGAGTGAGAGTGCTGGTTATAATGATAGTTAGGACAGCCATGGGCAAAGAGAGGGAGTAGTGTCAGTTCCAGTAGACCAGAGTGGACTTTATGTTGAAGTGATTACATCAGGTGTGGTACAACCTTGTCTTTTGGATACTGGTGCGACAAAGAGATCTATTATGCACTCTAAACTTCCTGGCGCACCTTTGTCTGGCTTGACTAATGTTTCCGTAGGATTTTCAGGCGCCCCAGTTTGTAACCCGATTTCTAATCCTTTGCCCCTTTCTATTGGCCCTTGTGAATTAGAAGCTCCTCTTATTTTGACGACTGGTTGTAATGAGAATCTGTTGGGTTTGGACTTGCTGAAAAGATTGTATGCAACATTACATTGTTCTCCTTCTGGAGTACATCTTACCCTAGGTGAGAAAGTGATTTCTCCGATGTATTTGTCTAAAGATTGCCTTCCACTGGAATTGCGTTCTCTTCCTGATACACTTTGGGCTACAGGTCCCAATGATGTTGGTCTTTTGCAGATTCCACCTTATGTTGTTACTCTCAAATCGAATGCTAGGCTACCTCGTATGCCACAATATAAAATATCGAGTGATGGCGAGAGAGCTCTATTAGCGATTGTCTATGATCTGGTTAAGAAGGGTGTAGTTGAGGAAACGAGAGGTAATGTGTGTAATAGTCCTGTTTTGCCTGTCCTTAAACGTACTGATGCTTCTCAGCCACCTGTGTATCGGTTTGTGATCGATCTTGGAGAAGTGAATAAGATTGTGGTGCCACAGTTTCCTGTTGTTCCAGATATCACTGCTTTGTTGACTCTGATTCCTGCTTCGGCAGCCTGGTTTTCTGTTATCGACTTGAAAAATGCTTTCTTTAGCATTCCGATTGCTAAGGAGAGTAGGGATATTTTTGGCTTCTCTTTAGGAGGACGAAGCTTCCGGTTTAAGAGAGCTCCCCAAGGTTATTGTGAAAGTCCCTCCATCTATAGTCAGGCGTTGAAAACTCAGCTTGATAGTTTTGTGTTGCCTACTGGTGCTACTCTTATCCAGTACGTTGATGATCTGTTGGTTGCTGCTGATGACGAAGAGATTTGTAAAGAGGCTACTCTTTCTTTGTTACGACATTTGTCTGACCTCCATCATAAAGTGTCACCTTCCAAGTTACAGTATTGCCGACAAGAAGTAACCTACTTAGTTCATCTCTTGTTGAAGGAGGGAAGAAGGTTCACCCCAGAATGAATTCAAACGATTGCGCAAATGAGTGTGCCATCCACACAGAGAGAAGTGCGCGCTTTCCTAGGTATCACCTCGTATTGTAGACAATGGATCCCTAATTTTTCCCTGCTAGTGAAACCTCTGTTGGCGCTGACTCTTAAAGATACTCTGCATCCTCTCCCTTGGTCTGATGAGTGTCAGAAAAGGTTTTCTGAATTACGTGATGCATTGTGTTCGGCTCCGGTATTGGGTACTCCTGACTACAGTAAACCTTTCACGTTGTACGTTCACGAGAGAGAAGGTTGTGCATTGTCAGTGTTGACTCAACAGTTTGGAGACAAGCAACGCCACGTGCGTATTTTTCAGCGACGTTAGATCCGGTAGCTAAAGCGTTGCAGAGCTGTTTGAGAGCTACAGCGGCAGCGGCTGTTTCTATCCGACAGTCTGCTGGTTTGGTATTGGACAATACGTTGATTGTGATGGTCCCACATGCAGTGGATACCTTAATGAACAGGACCAAGACACAGCACCTTACTAGTGCACGTCTGTCAGGTTATGAGTTGACTCTTTTGGCTAGCCATGTGCACATTAAAAGATGTAATGTGTTGAATCCAGCTACGTTGTTGCCGATCTCTACAGAGTCAGATGCTCAAGAACACCATGACTGTTTTCTTCGTACAGAGGAAAAACCGAAAGCTAGAGTTGACCTGAAAGATACTCCTCTTGAGAATGTTGATGGTACTTTATGGGTAGATGGTTCGTGTTTTAAGCTTCCGAATGGTGAAACGACTGCAGCATATGCCGTCACAACTTTACATACAGTTGTTGAGACAGCATGCATAGCACAGAATTCTGCGCAAGCAGCAGAGTTGATTGCATTGACACGAGCGTGTGTATTGTCAGAGGGAAAGCGAGTGAATGTTTATACCGATAGTCAGTATGCGTTTGGTGTTGCCCATAGTTTTGGACGTTTGTGGGGAGAAAGAGGATTCCTTACTTCCCATGGCACAAAAATTCAGCATGGGCAGTTAGTGAATGAACTTTTGGAGTCTCTTGCTCTCCCAAAGCAGATTGCAATTGTGAAATTGTGATTGCTTTGCTCACTTTGCACCTGAGGCTGAAGCCGGGTGGTTGTCATTTTTAAATCTTGTGCTGTATACTACTTGTTTTTCCCTCTGTGTCCGTTCCCCCCTGCTTAGCATCAGCACTCGGATCTTAGCGAAGCGCCACATGCTATTTAACCGATCTTAAGGTTCACGGGCCAAATAGAATTTTAAATCACTCACTGCGCGCTGCCCCGTGTTGGCAGTTTTAATTCACATTTCCCCGAGGCTGCTGGCCGAGTTGCGGGTCATAGCCACGTGTCCCGGGCTGCGTGCTTTGGTGGCGGCCATATTGGGTAGGGCTCCCCACTCCTGACGCTCTTGTCGCCTCTACATAAACAGACGGCCATGACTCCGCGCAGCGGACGCGTTCAGCGGACACGCCGCATTCGCGCCAGAGTCAAGCCAGAGTCCAGCCCGTCTGCTCCCGTCCACAGCCGGAAGGGGCGCGGGGCCGGACCCCCTGATCCTCTCGCCCTCGCTGATAGTGATGGTATTAACAGGGAAAAATTTCGTTATACTAAAAATGAATTACTAACCCTATGCCCTGAATTTAAAGACAGTTGTTGCCATACACTGTCAGTGGACTCGCCATCGCTTCCTTGCGAGACTTGCAATTTTACCACCCAATGGCGAAGAGCGATGAGTTGGTGCCGACCAAAATAACAAGCATTGGAAATGCAATCGGGCTCGGATTTATTTGAGTTTGAGCTAATGGCATTGTAAATGGCAATGTCTTTTCGCCATGTGTTATGGAGTGTGTGCATGTGGTGTGTAGTGGAATAATGTGGGTTAGATTTGAATTGTAGCAATGGTGGCATGCTGTGCTTTACATGAATATGTTTAAAAGTAAAGTGTACCATACTGAGATTGCTACAATAGTTAATTGTGGATGCGTTAACAATTGATGCGTGCACTGATGGCTGGTAGTGTGTGTGACTATGCCACACTGGTGCCACTGCATCTGCTGCACAATGGTAGCTACGCCACACTGGTGGTACTACACCTGCTGCGCAATCATAGCTAAGTAACACACTGATAACACCTCACCTGCTCCACGAATGGTAACTACGCCACACACTGGTGCCACTGCACCTGCTGCACAATCATAGCTAAGCAACACTACCACTGCACCAGCTCCACCAATGGTAGCTACCAATGACCGGTACCACTGCACATGCTGCACCAATGATAGCTACGCCACACTGGTGCCACTGCACCTGCTGCACAATCATAGGTAAGCAACACTACCACTGCACCAGCTCCACCAATGGTAGCTACCACTCACCGGTACCACTGCACATGCTGCACCAATGATAGCTACGCCACACTGGTGCCACTGCACCTGCTGCACAATCATAGCTAAGCAACACTACCACTGCACCTGCTCCACCAATGGTAGCTACCACTCACCGGTACCACTGCACATGCTGCACCAATGATAGCTACGCCACACTGGTGCCACTGCACCTGCTGCACAATCATAGCTAAGTAACACTGATAACACTACACCTGCTACACAACGCCATCTACCACACACTGGTGCCACTGCACCTGCTGCACAATAATAGCTAAGCAACACTACCACTGCAACTGCTCCACCTATAATGCTATGCCACACTGGTGCCACTGCACCTACTGCACAATGGTAGCTACGCCACACTGGTGGTACTACACCTGCTGCGCAATCATAGCTAAGTAACACTGATAACACCTCACCTGCTCCACGAATGGTAACTACGCCACACACTGGTGCACTGCACCTACTGCACAATGGTAGCTACGCCACACTGGTGCCACTGCACCTGCTGCGCATTCATAGCTAAGTAACACTGATAACACCTCACCTGCTCCACGAATGGTAACTACGCCACACACTGGTGCCACTGCACCTGCTGCACAATCATAGCTAAGCAACACTACCACTGCACCTGCTCCACCAATGGTAGCTACCACTCACCGGTACCACTGCACATGCTACACCAATGATAGCTATGCCACACTGGTGCCACTGCACCTGCTGCACAATCATAGCTAAGTAACACTGATAACACTACACCTGCTACACAACGCCATCTACCACACACTGGTGCCACTGCACCTGCTGCACAATAATAGCTAAGCAACACTACCACTGCAACTGCTCCACCTATGGTGCTATGCCACACTGGTGCCACTGCACCTACTGCACAATGGTATCTACGCCACACTGGTGGTACTACACCTGCTGCGCAATCATAGCTAAGTAACACTGATAACACCTCACCTGCTCCACGAATGGTAACTACGCCACACACTGGTGCCACTGCACCTGCTGCACAATCATAGCTAAGCAACACTACCACTGCACAAGCTCCACTTACTGTTTCTTCACTCCCGCTGCCTACTCACAAGTTGTAATTTGCTATCGTGTAAAGGAACTGCCACTGTAGATGAAAAGTCAAGTAACATTTATTTAATCTCTCCCCCGTACTGAACGAGTGGCTTTCCTGCTGCATTTTGAATTTTTTTTTATGCACGACTGCTGATATGGCCGGATGATGATTTGCCTCTTTGTAAAATCATGTTTTGTAACAGCTTCCAGAGAGGACTGACAGATGGCACGTTTTAGCCTTCTGCCAGAAATGTATACATAAACACGGTTACTTCCTTACGAGTTGTCAAAACACTAGACCCTTCATTTATTTGCAAAAGGTGAAAATTGATAACGAATCAAATTGTGTTCTGCCATACCGTAGCCCATACCGTATACACTTACACATGAAACGATGCACACGAACGCGCGCCCTCAAAACGCACTGCAGAATGGTGAACGCGCCCAGAGCATCTGGATTCCATTACAGCGGCTCCCTGACAGCTCCTAATTAAAATTTATGGACGGCCCTGCGCGTAACCGCACACGATATGCAGGAAGTGGCCCACGAGTAAAATATATGGCCTATTGCGTTACGACTAATATAAACACGGCACAGCGACGACCAATTACCATTCAGATTGGAACTAAAAGTACTGAAAAATCTCGCGCACTAAGGAATTTTTCCTGCACGATTCAGAAACCCCTTAACAATAGGAGCTCGGAGCTCCGCCCCCCTGCTGACGCAGGCGTGACGTAGGCCGAGCCCTAAAAATGACATTATTAAACTGCAGATCCATGAAAAAGCACAAATTAGAGATACATGATCTGTTGACAGAGGGGGACCTTGATGTGCTCTTCCTAACAGAGACATGGCTAGACGAAGCCTCGACGCCCGAAATTCTGGAAGCTATTCCCCCAGGTTACTGTCTGATCAGAATCGATAGAGAAGGGCAGAGAGGCGGGGGACTAGCATTAATCTATAAAAGTGATTTACAATGCACCTTAGAGAAGGCCATACTGCCCAACAGTGAGAGTGGCTTTTTTACGATAAAAGTAAGCCCTAAAAATTTCATCAACGGGTTCCTCTTGTACCGTCCCCCAGGCAGGACCACACAGTTCTGCAACCAATTGACAGAACTGGTAACTCAGCCTGCACTCCGGTATAAAAATGTTCTCATCTTGGGAGACCTTAACCTCCACTTCGAGGACATTAACTGCGGGGAGGCACAGGCTGTGGTTGAAGCACTGAAATCCCTGATGCTCAACTTACAATCAGTGTCCCCGTCGCATCAATTAGGTCACCTCCTGGACCCTGTATTCGCTAATTGGGAGGGTATTAAAGTTTCCACCCCGATCAGAATAACATGGTCTGATCATCTTATCATTCCCTTCGAGGTAGAAGGTGCCCCACAGGAAATCAGGATGATCAAGCCCAGGCCCCAGAAACGTAGAGATTGTTTAATCAGGAAACCTTCAAATCCGCCTTGCTCAAGGAACCTTCCCCCGGAGCGACACTCTGCTGGAGGCGTGGGACCACTATGAAAAATGGATGTCCAGGGCGCTGGACACAGTAGCGCCATGGACACTCAATCCCCCTGCTAGAAAAACCAAATCTGCCCCATGGTTCTCCAAAGAGCTTAAGGAAGCCAAAGCCAAATGCAAAAACCTCGAACGAGGCTGGAGGAAAAATTACAATCCAGAATGTAAGCTTAGCTATAAAATAGAGCTAAAAAAAATACCACAAACTCGTGAGAGCAGCCAAAGGCGCTCATTTTAGGGAACGAATAGAATTTGCCGATAACCCCACCAAAGAACTTTTTTCCATTTATAAAGAGCTTACGGTCACCATCAGACTTGAGGCCCAAGACACCTAATCCAATGAGCTATGTAATGACATAGCAGATTACTTTGTAAACAAAGTGGATATAATACATACCACTTTCACAGGCGGCATGGACCTGCCGATTAAACTCACGGAAGTGGGAGATGACTCTGTAATCAAACCTCATCTCACTTGCTTTAAAGTACCTGATAGGCAAGACCTGCTTAATATTGCTAACAGCATTCAGTACGGCTCCCCCTATGATGTGATTCCTCCTAAACGCTGTAAGGGAGTCCTAGAATGCATGATCGACCAGATTGGACACATGGTCACCCTATCCTTCCAAGAGTGCCATGTGCTTGACGCATGGAAAACGGCCCAAGTCATCCCTCTGAAAAAAAAAACAACGTACATATCTCCCAGCTACAGAATCTCCGCCCCATTTCCCTTCTTCCTTTCTGCGTGAAAGTTGTGGAGAAGGTGGTTAACAGCCAACTCATGAAATACCTTGAGGAGGAATCCCTCCTCCATCCCACACAGTCAGGGTTCAGAGCAGGCCACTCAACGGAGTCAGCTGTTCTCTTCTCCACAGAATGTCTCAGACAGTTAGTGGATGCGGGGCAGACAGCAGCGTTGGTTTTACTAGATCTTAGTGCAGCTTTTGACACCGTGCTGCACACAACGCTGCTGTCTCGCCTCTCAGACATGGGAGTGGAGGGATCTGCTTATGAATGGATAAGATCTTTTCTAGAAAACAGGAGTTTTCAGATGCATTGCCCTCCTTTCAAATCCTCCCCCCGGAAGCTGAGACATGGGGCTCCACAGGGCTCCAGTTTGAGCCCTACGTTGTTCAATCTCTACATGGAACCCCTGGCTCACATTGTGGAAGCTTTCGCAGTGGATATTGTCACATATTCTGACGATACCCAACTGATGATTAAACTCACGCACAATCAGATGGAAGACGCCACCAACTTTTCCAACTGCATGCTATCTGTGGCAAGGTGGATGAACAACAACTGCCTGCGCCTGAACGGCGACAAAACAGACCTGCTGGTTATTGGCAAATCCCCCTCTGCCTGGTCACATGCGTGGTGGCCCACTGAATTGGGCGCGATTTGCTCCCCGGCGGAATCCGTCAGAAATCTTGGAATCATGCTTGATGCTGAGCTTTCTTTTAAACAACAGGTCAGCAAAGTCACTGGAAGATGTTTTGGTATACTCAAAACTCTTCGCAAAGTTCTTGACCTTCTCCCCATCAGCGCCAGGAAGACACTTTTCCACGCTCTAGTCACACCGCATCTGGACTACGGCAATGCCATGCTGTTAGGCTTAAGCAAAAAAGGCATACACCAACTGCAGTGCGTTCAAAATGCTGCAGCTCGCCTGGTGCTCAACCTCCCGCGTAGAGCATCGGGAAAGACGGCACTATTTAAACTACACTGGCTCCCTATTGAGGAACGCATTAAGTTTAAAGCGCTATGCTTTGCACACCGCATTGCCCAGGGAAAAGGCCCAGGTTACTTGCGAAAACATCTTACCATCCATCGCCCTACCCGGAACTTAAGATCTGCCGGAGCGATGTTGTTCAAACTTCCCCGCATTCGCAAGGCCAGGATGGGAGGTCGCTCCTTCAGGTTTTTAGCAAGCAAACACTGGAATAAACTTCCGCTTGATCTACGCATGGAACCCTCTGAAACTAGATTCAGACTGAGACTTAAAACCCATCTCTTCCCACGTTAATAAAGCTTTCTTGTTCCTTTGACTTAGGCCACTCGCTTCTGGACTTCTGTCTCTCTGGGAGCAGCAGCAATTTTAGCGCGGGGACACACTGTCTTGAGTGTAACCAGGCGCTCTAAAAATGGCTTTATTATTATTATTATTTAAGTGTAGTGCGCATAAGAAAGTTGTGGACGATGTAGGTCGAGGGAATGCGTTTGCGGATGCAGATGCGAAGGAAACGGCGAGAGACATGATGAGCCGTATGTATGTGGCAGGTCCTGCAATATGGGTTGTGGAAAGTGGAATGTGTGAAGACACAATAGAAAGTGTGAAGATGATTCAGGCTGAAGCTACGGAAAAAGAAGTGAGTACGTGGAGAGAGAGTACGGGTATGTTGGATTCGACGGGTTGTTGGGTTGAGTTGTCAGAACACCAGCGATGGTTGTTGCCTGATGCGTATGTGCTCCCAGTGGTTACTATGGCGCATGGAATGGCTCACATTAGTTCGAAGGGAATATGCAAGTTGTTGGCTCCTGAATGCTGGAATTCCTAAATGTGCTGAGAATTTGGTGAAACATTGTATGATTTGCTTGATGCATAATCCTGGCAAGGGAACCCCAACTCCAGCTGGTCATTTTGCTCCTCCGACGTATCCATTTGAAGTGATACAGCTAGATTACATTCACATGGAGAGATGCATCAATCTGAAGTATGTCCTTGTGGTTGTTTGCGCCTTTTCCAGATGGATAGAGGCCTACCCCCTAAAGGATAATACTGCCTTGTCTACAGCTAAGGTTTTGCTCACAGAGTATTTCCCCAGATTTGGTTTGCCGAGAATTGTATGGTCGAACAATGGGAGTGAATTTGTGGGTCAAATCATGAAGAAAGTATGCGTTGGTTTGGGTATCAGGCAGAAGTTCCACGCAGCGAATCACCCCCAGTCTGCTGGACTTGTTGAATGTTACAATGGTACCTTGAAGCTGATATTAGCTAAGGTACAAGCGAACACTGGTCTTACATGGCCGGATGCCTTGCCGTTGGCTCTTTTGTCAACAAGGACGACAGTGCATTCTCGTGTGGGACTTAGCCCACACCAAATAGTTTTTGGTCGTCCAGCGAATGTTTGGGGTGTGCCTCGTCCTAAGAAAAACAGTGACCTTGAGTACCCTATGTTGGTGGATTACTTACATGACTTGACTGCTAAATTACGTGTTCTCCACCAACAGGTCTATGACAGTTTGCCGACAGCTACTGCAGATCCAGGGCACGCGATCCAACCTGGAGATTTTATCTTGACGAAGAATTTTCAGCGATCCAAGAATTTGGAGCCGAGATGGACTGGTCCCTATTTGGTATTGCTGGTCACTAGAACTGCTGTTAGAGTAGCTGGTAAAAAGAACTGGGTGCATGCCACCCATACGAAAAAAGTTCCGTTGCTCTTACCGTATGATAAGTGGGTGATGGATGGAATAGCTGACTCCGAGTGTGAAAGGGTTCCTAGATTCGTACCTTTTAGTGCTGCACATTTGACATGGACTCAGTCGGAACGCGTGGATGATGATGTTCTGCAAGCTGCGGTGCCTCCGTCTCTGAGACTCGACATGACTAATCCGGAACTCCTCTTTAAGGATCAGACTGTACCTGGTAAAGAACGCTACGATTTGAGGCCAAGAAAGTCTATTGCTATGGACAAATAAAGATTGAATTTTTTTATGTAGTGTATTACACCTTGTCAGATCAAGAGACTTTTTTACTTTTTTCTTTTTCGAGTCACCATCCGGACTCAGTTGCAGGGTCACGGTATACGTTCTTAAGGGGTGAGCCGCGTATTGACACAAGGTCTGTGGTTTAGGGTCGTTAGTACGATCTTGACGCACACTTAAGTCTAGAAGGAAAATTGCCGGGAGCAGCACGTTAGAGGATGGAGTCTTTTGAGTCCGACAAGGGTGTTAAAAGAGTTGATTTCAGAGTGCAAATGTGTATATTGGTTCGTAGCAAAAGTTTTTTAATAATGTGTTTTCTTATGCTTTCGAACATTACGTTGGTTTGTGTGGGTTGGATTTTCTATGCATCACAACAGACACTTGCATCTACCTCCCAACCTACTCTTTCTTTTCCTACTGTTTCCCCACATGAGTTTCATACGTTGCCTGAACATGAACAGACACGAAGATTAGAATTTGTGAACAATTTGTTTATACAGATGCTACATCAGCATCAGCTAGTTGTAAATACCACGAATTGTTGGGTGTGTGGTCTTATGCCACATACGACTGATAAGGGAATGCCATATTTGGTTTTGCCTTTTTCGCCTAATGGGTCAGTATGGGCACTCCAATCAATGTTTATCTATCCAAGCAGAACCCCAGAGACGCCGCCGTGTGAGGAGCAGGGAGACCGACAATAAATATTGAGATCGGCCTAGAATCTTGAGGACTACCCCTGATTTTAAAAACGCCGTGATAAAGGGCAATTTGGGCCTGGCTACAGCGATTTATGAAATATATTACATCGGAATTGTGATCGGTGGCTCCTCACAGACGGGGTACTTTTTACAAATAAAATATACAGATATTAAATCTATGTTACCACGCAGATGATTTGGTGTGGGTATAGTCTCAACTGAATACGCTCAGATGAGGACGTGAGATTATTGAGTGTCTCCTTATAAACCCAATATATTGATTCATAAGAGAAACAGTCCTGAAGAAGGTGCACATTGTCTACACCGAAACGCCGCATCGACACTTGTTCTCTTGAACAATTTTAATTCTTTGGATGTATATAAAAAATGTTTTAATTGTGTTTTTATATGATGTATTGATTTTTTTTAAATATGTTCATATGTGATTGTTAGTGCATAACAACTGAATTGTATACTGAATAAACATATATGTTTTTAATTTGGCAAACACACTCTTGCCATAGAAGTTCTTTTGCACCAATACCCACTGTCTTGCTAGTAGTATGTTTAGATATTATGTTTAGGAATTGCTAAATACCATTGATTTACACATTTTTTATTGAGCCCAATTTTTTGATACGAGTTAGTTTATACTGTTGTGGTTGTAAGGTTGTAAATTAGCCCAGTCCTACGATGGATGCATAGTCTCCTCTGGATTATTCCAGCAATCCATAGGTTACATGCTCTAGGGACACTACAGATCTTTTTTAAGTATCTTTCCCCTGGTCCCAATTGAGCCATAGAGGGGGCCTCCTTATTATATATATATATTTTTTATCTATGCGAATGAAGCATCTCCTGTACGTTCTGTCAAAGATAATGGGAATAATAATGCCTTGATACAGGGAATAGTAGATATGGTCAGAGATATTGATGCATATAATGCTATCCCTAAAGATGAGGTACGAGCATATGTTGGTTGGAACAAGACGAGATATAGCATTAGTCTGACAGAGAAAGAGAGACAGAAAAGGTCTCCTCCTATTTGGATTGTACCCCACCGAGGTCATTTTTGTCTGCAAGGTAATGGTCAGAATCCGAGAGCTCAGCTTGGTAAGAGTGTGTGTGTTCACACCTATGTTTATACGTCCCAGAAATCTCCACCGTTCGTGCCAGCCAAAGGCACGTATTTTGTTTGTCACGACAGAGCATATACATGGTTGCCTTCTGACTTTTCAGGCACATGTTATGTGTCATTTTTGCTTCCCCCTACATACACAGCTGCTTTCAACTACCATAAGACAAGATATGGTAGAGGTGTTATTGATGCGAAAGACACTGCCGCACAAGAAGTTGGAGACTTCTTTAAGGGGTTCCTGCCCTTTTGGGGTCCTATGGCTAATGGTAGGACTATTCGTGAGCTTACGAGAGTGGTCGAGGCCACTATAAATGAGACTGCAGGTGCCCTTAGCAATATTACAGCTGAGCTTCAAGCGGATCGCCTTATGACATTACAGAACCGCTTTGCTTTAGATATTATACTTGCAGATAGAGGTGGAGTATGTAAATTGATCGGGTCTAGTTGCTGCGTTTTCATACCAGATAACGTCCCAACAGTGTACCAAGCCATCTTGAGGTTACATAAGTCCGCTGAGTCTATACATGTAGACAAAGGGAACTGGTCATTGATAGGATGGTTTTGGGAAATGCTGTCCAAATTGGGATGGAAGATTCTGATGTTTCTTGGTATGGCTCTAGCAATCTTTTTCTCGTGTTGCTTATGCATCCAGTGTGGTCCCGTCATTTGTAGTGCTACAATATGTGTGAGAAGACCTGTCCCGAGAGAAGTGAAGGATAATAAGATGATGTTACAGCAACACCTTGATGACCTGATGAGAATAGATATAGACCTGGATTCAGATTGACGTGAGTTTAGGTCATTGCCTACGTAATGGCAAAAGGAGGGTCTGAGGTTCCGTGGTTTTCGGGACCGGACTCCATTTTGTTTGCGTTGTTCATAACGCCATTTTGTATTGCCCTCACGTAGGCCGTGGAGGTAACCGAACGAACAAAGTTGCATGGGCCTCATTGTTCATGTATGCATTAAACAGGCCCCTTTCTGACTTGTGAGTGAACTGCGGGACGCTGACCTCTTCACCTGAAACTGACCCTTCACGAAGCCAATTTCTCTGGCTGATCGTTGTCTGAAATTGCCAATCAATGTTCAGGAGATCGTTAACTTTAGTTTCCTTGCACATATCTTACCCTAATCAGCATCTGAATTGTTTCTTTCCTTACGACTTTTCATTACATGGGTAGTGCTTTCAATTATGGGTTTGTCCGGCTTGTGGAAATTGAATTTGGGACAGTCCTAATAATTAACTTTTGGGTTGGGTTACTGTAAATTGGGTTTTTGTTAATGTGATACTCAGTTAGAAAATGTGTCCTATTGGTCAGAATTTTGCGCAGTGGGTGTCCATTTGTAATGTGAATATTGGGTATAAAAAGGGATTGTTCGCCTTACAAATTTAAACAGTTTCTTGAGTTGTACACCGTGTTGTATTGCTGAGATTACTGTTACTAGCTGCAGCTAATAAATTTGATCTCTGACGCCACCTAGAAGTATTCCGTGTCTCTGTTTGCCAAGACAGGAGAACCCGAAGACTTTGGGCGTGTCACTGGCGCCGCTGGGTTCTAAAACCCGGTTCTTCAAAATGAATGGAAAGTGAGTGACAGGCCGGTACTTGGCAAGGTCATCAGGGTCCAGGGTAGTCTATGGTGTCATGTTCAATTGGAATAGGATTTTGCAAACTTTTTCTCTGGGTACTACGGCTCTTTTCTGCCCTGGTCTCTTACGATCTGCCATGACAGGATCCTCCCTGAGAGATCCCGCCATCTCACTTATCTACATCTGTTACCTCACTTCCTTCAGGCACTAAAAACAATCCAGATTTAGTGTTTGTGTGGTAGTATCACTCTCCTAGTTACAAAGCAGAACAATAATCTATATTGTTGGAGCCTGTGCAATCGTTGGGTCTCTTATGAATGCAGTTGTTTTCACTTCATTCTCAGAGTCTTCCTCTGGCTTTCCCTCACACAGCGCCCCACACTGCCTTTTACCAGCATAACCTGATGTCATGGAGTACTGGCTCTCAAGTCAGGGGCTGATGTGGGTACACTCTCACTTCCCTTCCCAGATCATATTGATAAATCTTGCTTCTCTCTGTCATTGGAGCTGCTCGCATATTTACCTTTATCCCTGGCATCCGAAAGGCTTCTCATCAGTTTTACTCCATAAACAAGACCAGCTTTCTGTTCTACATCATCCCCTGACCTAGGTGGACAGCATTATAAGTCCATCTCATCTGTGGTGGATCTGCCCTGCTGAAACTGGCAGAACAGAGTAATCACATCTTTCCACTTAAGCCTTGGCCAGGCACCACTGTGAATACAAGTTTGTTCTACCCGAGAGTTAGAAAGAAGAGGAAATCAATTTGGACCTTGTTTTCAAATGTTGAGGCAATATACATAAATGTACGTTTCTTCAGGAATATATAAATGTAGTCCTAGGATTTTGCCTACAAGACACCAATTAGCAATTGTTGTCTGTGCCGTTTGGGGGTTTCTTCTTGTGGTCTGGTTCACCCCCCCCCCTTTCTGATTACAGGCGTTCAGTGGTGACTCTCCAGTGATCACTTGCGGACTGTTAAGAAGGTTGTTGGTTATGGAGCACATGAAGGGGCACTAGAAATGAGAGGGGGGGGGTGTACTGGCAAGATCTGCAGAGATGCAAGGCATTGCAGTGTGTGTGCCATTGGGACATTTATTGGTTTTCTGTCCAGAACCAGATATCTACACCGTGTATGATTTCACATGTACTGGAGGAATAGCCATATTTCACAGGGTTCCTAATGCTGGACACATGCAGCTAGAAACTGCACCTTCAGGTCTGTGTGTGGTGGCCTGAGATAGTGTCTGGAACTCAGATGAACTTATCTGACTTGATGGCCCTTAATATTTGCCAGTAGCTGCAGATGGTGGCCACTGGAAACTGGACCTTATTTGTCATCAACGTACTTTAACTTAGACAAGAGAGAGAAAGGCAGGAAGAGGAGAAAAAAGGAGGGAGAGAAAGATTGAAAAATAGCAACAAAGGGTGAAAGTTGTGATGAAAAAGAACCTGCAAGAGTGAGATAAAATGACAGGACGTATAGGGTGGTGGAAGAAATTGTCACAAGATGGAATCAACATAAGGCAGTCCTTGTCATTCAACAATATCAGCATTTAGCATCACTGGCGGTGGACTTTTATGATAATCTTATTTAATTTACAAATGGAGTGCTGGAGTGACATGCACCTCAGGAGTATACTACACATTTTCAAGCAGCAACGAGATGTCCGCAGTCTTCCCAGTTGCAGTGCTACTTCCATTGTTTCTCACTGTGGAGCATATTTACAATAGAAGTGACGGAGAGCAGCTTTAGTCTTCTTGGCTAAACGCTGTGCTCCACCACTTCTGAAATGCAGGGCTGCACCATATTTACAATAATATAGTGCATACCTGCATTTCCCCCTGCGCTGGTGCTAAATTTAGCTGCCTAGCGCCAATGCAAGCACCCTTGCACCATAGTGCAAGGGTGTCTGCATTACAGGGGAAGATGGTTTATGTGCACAAAGGTCTCCCTTCCTGCACATAAACAATCTTTAAATGGCGTTTCGTAACTTCTATGTGCTTAATGCAGCACACATAGAAGTTGAAAAATTTCATTTTTTTTAAATGATTGTGTTGGACCCCAAAACTTTTTGCTTTTTGCTAGCCTATTTCTGTAACCTGGTGTTGGTGATTTTAGGCCTCTGTGCACTTTTTCACTGTGATACAGTGTAAAGTGCGTGAGCTCTCTGTGTATGTGTGGTGAGTGACCTGCCCTCTCATAGGAATGCATGGGGAATATGTGTGACCATGGTAGTTCCTGATGTGTGGGGAGTGCAGGGTCGAGTTTGGTATGTGCGAACTCGTGAGATTGAATGCTGCACAATGATGTGTGCGGCATGATTTTGTCTAGTGTGGAAGTGCCACTTCTAGAAGTTGGCATGTTAGTGTAATTTGTGTCTGGCGTGTGATTGGCTGGAGCTGGCTGGTGAGCCTGGCTCCAGGAGTAAGGATGGGTCTGCCCCGGTGGTGAATGGAGAGATTAGCATGCTGATGTGAGGGAGGAGTACACCTGGGAGCTGAATAGGGCTGGGCTTTCCCCACCCAATGCTGGCTCCACCCCCTGTGGTGTGTCTGATGTCCCTAGCCTGGCCAGTGAAAGGGAGTTCCCCATAACCAGTTGTAGCTGGTTCTTACATTGCCTACACCCTGCTAGACAAAGGGATTTTGTGTATAAAAAGAGGCTGTGACCTCTTTTAAAATGTTCTTGTTTCTGACTGCAATCTACCAGGGGCGTGCTGCTGCTTGGGCCCAGGGAAAGGCTTGCCTCCCCGGGCCCTGCCCAGCCCCTCGATGCCTTGAATTGCTGGAGGAAGTCCTGGGATCCCTCTGCCTCTCCTGGGATGATTGGAGACTCTGCTTTAGCCTGGAAACCTTGTCTTGGGTTGCTGGGACCCTTCTTGTTGTAGGGGTCAATCCTGTGGGCTTGTCTATGCCCCCAGTGCCTGGAGAGCGCTTTTATTATGCTTTTCTGGGCAGAGCGCTGTCGTTTTCCCTTGGAGGGAAGCGCTCCTGCCCTTTTGTGTGCCCGCAGTAGTATTTTTGGACTTGGGTGCCTACCCCGATAATGGCCGCTACTTTTATATTTTAAATAGAGGGAGCCTACCCCTTATGGCGCTTTTTAAAATATGCCCGCCTCGAGGGTGCCTACCCCTCGTTTCTGCCGCCCATTCACCACCGGAGCTGAGCCGCTTTTTAAACGTTGCCGGGCCGCTGCAAATGCGACCCGGAAGTCAGGCACCCTCGCTGGGACATGGTTGTGGCCTCGTGAGGCCTGAGGGAAGTCCCGAGGAAGTGGCGGACGAAGAAGGCACCAGAGAGATGGCTGCTGGTGCCTGCCGGTGCGGGGCTCCCATTGCTGAGGGAGAGCCCCGCAGGCACCAGCCGGTAGCAGCAGAAGGCGGGTGGGGCGTGGGGCACATTGCTGGTGCCCGCCCCCGCTGCAAGTGAAGAACCGGGGACGACAGAGGCTGCACTGCCGTGAGTGCTGCAGCCCGCAAAGAGACGGAGAGAAGTGTGGAGTACCGCCTCAGAAGAAGCCGGTGAGTGGGGCCCTGTGCTATTTAGTAGGGAGTAGGGCGTCGGGGCACATTGCCGGTTCCCGCCCCTCCCCTCAAGCGTGAGGACCTTTGCTTTGAGCCTGTCGAGGCTCCAACGAAAGTTGTTTTGCGAGCCCCAAGGGGCTCCGGGGGCATTTTAGAGATTTTGAGTCCCCCAGAGAGGGACTCCAACGAAGAGGGCATTCAGGGCAGCCCTGGATGGCAGTGGGCTGCGCCAAGGTTTTGTAGATGGCCCCTGAGCCCCGTGGCTCCCACATCTGGGGGCATGTTTGTTTAGGGAGCCGAGGTGGCTCCCCCACCCCCCAGTAGTTTCCAGAGCCAGATGGCTCCCAGGGGACATTAGTTATATACCGAGCCCCGTGTGGCTCCAACGGTGGGCCCAGTGTTTAAGGAGCTAGAGTGCTCCAGGGAACATGTGTATTTTCCAGAGCCCCGTGGCTCTTTGGGGGCATGTGTATTGTAAAAGCCCCGTGTGGCTCCAACCTAGGGCACAGGTCTTCAGAGCCTAGAGGGCTCCCACGTGTTGCACAATATATTTGAAGGGCTAGTGAGAGCCCAAGCTGCATTTTTGTTGCACATGCTCTAGGCCACCTTTCTGCCTCATGATTTCTAGAGCCCAGATGGCTCACTTTGGCGCAGTTTGGCTGATTTACAGCTGCCCAGCAGGTAGTGGGCAGCTGCACCGTTTAGGCTTTCTTTCAGGGGACCTGTTCTTGGTGAACTCAGGAGTGAGTCGCACTCCTTCGCCCCTACCTTGGCCTGTCACAGCTGCACAGCACTTAGTGCCAGTTGCAGCGTTTAGGCCCTTGTGATTGTCTTCAGCTGCCCAGCAATTAGTGGCCAGCTGCAACGTTTAGGTTTGCGCCGGTGGCGCACCCCTGTCTGGCGCTGCGTTGGCAGCGCGCCCTGACATTCTGGACACAGGGCATTTGAGCCCCTTCTTGGATGGTCAGTTGGCCAGGGGGCTGGTATGTGGATAGGGCACAAGGCCCTAAGGTGATTGTTGTGCAATGTGATTACCTGTTAGGTTTGCGATGATAATTGCCTGATATGATTTATGTACTAGAGTGATGTGGTGCTAGGAAATGTAATTCATTTAGTATGTTTTACGCACCCTGTGTTTTATACCTCTAAACTTGGGTTTATGATTGAGGTTATTTTACCTATGTAGGTTTATGCTATTGAGATGTTTTCACTCTGTGAGTTACGCCCCTAAATGTGATTTATTCTTAGGAGGCAGAGTCGACTAGTGAGGAGATTGCCTACTGTATTTTTACTGGCTAGGCCTAAATGTGATGGCTGTGTAATTTGCTTTGCCTTTATGCTTGTGTTATACTTCTAAAGGTGCTCATGCTTAGAAGTTTGCTTTGCCTAGTATGTTATACTAGAGAGGTTATGTGTCCATGCGTGGTCTAGGCCTATGGTTATTAGTATTGCGTAGTGTGTACCTACCTTTACCAGTAGTTACTGGTGGTGTTCTACAATTGTCAGTTTGTGTTACAGCTATTCTAAGTGCTAGTTCTACTAAGTGCTGATTCTGACAGTGGCCCACGTGGCCCTGTCCTGGTGTAAATAATCCCTTGCCAGTTGGCACAATGTATATTGTGTGATTACTATCTGATGTGTTTTGACAATACAAAAGTTAATTTTTATATAACCTTGTGTGGAGTTCCTGTTGTAGGGTGCCTAGGATGTTGTTGCTGTTGTGTGCGTGCGCAAATGCTTTACACATTGCCTCCGGGATAAGCCTGTCTGCTCGTGCCAAGCTACCAAGGGGGTGAGCAGGGGTTTCCTTGGCTTGTGACCCCCTTGCCCTAACTAGAATGGTGGTTTCTGCCTGGCTTTGGCGTAAGCCTTAGCCAACCAAAAATCCCAGTTCTAACATTGTTGGTCAGCGGTGAGGATTAGGACTTGTGTTTGCACAGTACCACAGCGACAACTGGCTACATTACAAAACTCTGCATTTTAGATAGTCACATGTTTGGGATTATTGTTTATGATTTTTTTTCCCTCAAGAGTGTCATTTTCAAATGGTATTCCTGCGCTTTTATGTATAGTGGCAGAAAAGAGAAAATGACAGGGCGGGACGCCAGTAGAGAGGGAGGTTCCCATAGATAAGGAAACCCTTGCTGGGTCCTGTGCCCAATCCCTGTTCGTGTCCCTGTGTGGGTAGATGGAAGAGAGGGAGTGTGGAGGAGAAATGGCTTGCTCGGGAGGGTGGTTATCCCCTGAGTGTAGTGTGTGTGTCTGGATTCCACAGTATGGTAGGATCCAGTGGTGGCAGCTAAAATGTGTCCAGTGCGTGAAGTACCATTCCCAGTTCTCAGAGTATGGTGCCTGGTGCTCAGTAAGAGGGGTACAGGTTGAGAGTCAGGGGCAGTCAGGAACGTCTCACCAGTCTGGAGGGGGAGTATGTGGATGAGTGGTGTGTTGAACTGGAGGAGTTGGTGTGAGTTTTTTTTTTAAAAGCAGCTTGCACAGGAGGTGTACCTCTGGTGGTGTGCAGGATGTCCTGCAGAGGCACTGGACGAGAAGGTGGATGTCTGGCGGTGTGCTAGATGTCTTGCAGAGGCAGTGGGGAGTGATTCCAAAAGGAGTGGCTTGTGTATCTGATGATCCTGTGTAGGTGTAGGTGAAGAGGTTCATGTGTAGTCCAGCTAAGGTCCCAGTAGAATGGGAGGGGTGTAGGGGCTCACATCCTGTCACAGTGGAGGCGGAGTGAGTGTGGGACGGTGTGTCCCAAGGTGGCCCGAAACCCTGTCTCAGGGCCTGGAGGGTTCCCTAAGGGAGCGCCAGGTCAGGGGTCTAGGCTGTACTTACAGGTCATTTGAGGAGGATCTTCCTTTGTCTAGAGGACGGGAAGTGTCTGTAACCAGAACTCCGACGGTCCTGGTGTTGGGCAGTACCGCTCCTAAGTGGAGGGTGCAGAAGTCCTGGTTGAGGAGTGAGAGGGGGAAAGAGTCCCCAGTGGAAGAACCGGTGGGTCAGGGGCCAGCCAGAAGGGCTGGGCCACCAGTGAGTGACCATGGTGATGCCACTTCTGTCCTGGGGGATCTCTGCGCCCTGCCAGGTGGACAGGAGGTCGCGAGATTAGAGCCAGGCAGACTGTCACAAGACACAGTAGTTATGTGTCACCCTCAGGGGGGGGCATGTGTGCTCCCCGTGAAGTCCTGGTTCGCTGGGCATTTGAACATCTAGAGTGCTTGACCATTTGTGGGGCCTCTGGAGGTCGTTCCCCGAGGAGGGGGGAGGCCAGGTTCAGGTAGCCTGACCTGGAGAGAACAGCGTCTGTGACAGGGTCCTGAACAGTTGGGAGGAAAGTGTGTGCTCTATCTAGCCTGGGACATACTGATAATCCCACTGTGATAGGGAGTACTGGAGGAGAGTGTGTCGCTGATACGCCGCTGACGTGTGCTCTGTCTAGCCTGGGACATACTGATAATCCCACTGTGATAGGGAGTACTGGAGGAGAGTGTGTCGCTGATACGCCGCTGGCGTGTGCTCTGTCTAGCCTGAGACATACTGGGACTCACCCTGTGATCATGGAACTGGAAGGGGGTACAGAGGGAGGGAATCCTCGCCACTGACCTTGGTGTAGCCGGAAGGTAGATCCCAGGTGGTAGACCAGATGATGGAGTGAGATTCTGATCTGGTGGGAGAGTTGTGTTCTGGTGGGTGCTTTCCTGGGAGGGTGCGGAACCCCAGAAGTAGAGGTAGGGTGGGGCATTCTTGCCCGTGACCTCTGGTCAGCCTGAGGGTGCGGACCCTAGGTTGAAGGATCAGTGGTAGTTGTAGCTACACTAAGAGGGAGAGTGGATACTGGCTATTGTGTGCCAGGGGTTACTGCCCCCCACTCTGTGGATTGGTCAGGACCTGTGACATTTGGATGGCCTAGGGCCTGGTCCTGGCCATGGACGACTAGAGGGTGCCAGTGGGGTATCCTAGGTGGGCCAGAGAGTTCTTGTTGAGAGAAATCCATGTGGGTTCAGAGTGGCGTAGAACCGGAGGGTGTCCCTGCCGTGCAGGCCCGTGTCCGTGTTTTGTCACCCAAAGCAGGGAAGTCCATCATGGAATGATTGGTCTACCCTGCGTTTTGGCGGGAAGGGGGGTGTGTTGGACCTGGCCCGTTTAGCAGGTTCACCCCGAAACTTTTTGCTTTTTCCTAGCCTATTTCTGTAACCTGGTGTTGGTGATTTTAGGCCTCTCTATAACTTTTTCACTGTGGTACAGTGTAAAGTGCGGAAGCTCTCTGTGTATGTGTGGTGAGTGACCTGCCCTCCCATAGGAATGCATGGGGAATATGTGTGACCATGGTAGTTCCTGATGTGTGGGGAGTCCAGGGTCGAGTTTGGTATGTGCGAACTCGTGAGATTGAATGCTGCGCAATGATGTATGCGGCATGATTGTGTCTAGTGTGGAAGTGCCACTTCTAGAAGTTGGCATGTCAGTGTAATTTGTGTCTGGCGTGTGATTGGCTGGAGCTGGCTGGTGAGCCTGGCTCCAGGAGTCAGGATGGGTCTGCCCCGGTGGTGAATGGAGAGGTTAGCATGCTGATGTGATGTGATGTGGGACCTGAATAGGGCTGGGCTTTCCCCACACAATGCTGGCTTCACCCCCAGTGGTGCGTATGATGTCCCTAGCCTGGCCAGTGAAAGGGAGTTCCCCATAACCAGTTGTAGCTGGTTCTTACATTGCCTACACCCTGCTAGACAAAGGGATTTTGTGTATAAAAAGAGGCTGTGACCTCTTGTAAAATGTTCTTGTTTCTAACTGGAATCTACCAGGGGCGTGCTGCTCCTTGGGCCCAGGGGAAGGCTTGCCTCCCTTGGCCTTGCCCAGCCCCTGGATGCCTTGAATTGCTGGAGGAATTCCTGGGACCCCTCTGTCTTTCCTGGGATGATTGGAGACTCTGCTTTAGCCTGGAAACCTTGTCTTGGGTTGCTGGGACCCTTCTTGTTGTAGGGGTCATTCCTGTGGGCTTGTCTATGCCCCAGCGCCTGGAAAGCGCTTTATTATGCTTTTCTGGGCAGAGCGCTGTCGTTTTCCCTTGGAGGGAAGCGCTCCTGCCCTTTTGTGTGCCCGCAGTCGTATTTTTGGACTCGGGTGCCTACCCCGATAATGGCCGCTACTTTTATATTTTAAATAGAGGGAGCCTACCCCTTAATGGCGCTTTTTAAAATATTAAGAAAAAGAGAGATAAGGAGGGTCTAAAGGGGTTAGTTTACCGACCCCGACATCTCAATACCCCAATTCAAATATAATAACAAAGAAATGAGATGTCTGGTCAAATAAATGTGTGTGCTGTACTAGAAACTAAGGGCACGGTGGGATCGTATAGCAACCAAATGAAATAACACAGGGCTGAGAAACTCCCATCAGACCACCCTTATGGCGGAGTCTCATCATGTGGGATACGAATAGTAAATCCAAACCTCGCCCAACCCATCAATTGATGGTGCAGAGATGGCACTAGGACAATCCTTATTAAACTTTATTTTTTGCCCTAGTAGTCAATTTTATATTTCACTCTCACATTCACAGCACTGCACTCCATCAGCATCATCTGAATTGCACTGTGGCTAGAGTTCCTCCTCAGTAATCCATCTCTGAACCATCAATTGATGGGTTGGGCGAGGTTTGGATTTACTATTCGTATCCCACATGATGAGACTCCGCCATAAGGGTGGTCTGATGGGAGTTTCTCAGCCCTGTGTTATTTCATTTGGTTGCTATACGATCCCACTGTGCCCTTAGTTTCTAGTACAGCACACACATTTATTTGACCAGACATCTCATTTCTTTGTTATTGCTTTTTAAAATATGCCCGCCTCGAGGGTGCCTACCCCTCGTTTCTGCCGCCCATTCACCGCCGCAGTCTAGCCGCTTTTTAAACGTTGCCGGGCCGCTGCAAATGCGACCCGGAAGTCAGGCACCCTCGATGGGACATGCGCGTGGCCTTGTGAGGCCTGAGGGAAGTCCTGAGGAAGTGGCGGACGAAGAAGGCACCAGAGAGATGGCTGCTGGTGCCTGCCGGTGCAGGGCTCCCATTGCTGAGGGAGATCCCCGCAGGCACTAGCCGGTAGCAGCAGAAGGCGGAGGGGGCGCGGGGCACATTGCCGGTGCCTGCCCCCGCCGCAAGTGAAAGACCGGGGCCGACAGAGGCTGCACGGCCGTGAGTGCTGCAGCCCGCAAGGACACGGAGAGAAGTGTGGAGTCCCGCCTCAGAAGAAGCCGGTGAGTGAGGCCCAGTGCTATTTAGTAGGGAGGAGGGCGTCGGGGCACATTGCCGGTGCCCGACCCTCCCCTCAAGCGTGAGGACCTTTGCTTTGACTAGAAAAATGTGGTTGGGGAGCGCACAACGAGTTCAATTTGAATTAAAATTGTTTTTCTTTAGAGGTTGGGTGCTGCAAGCAGGTGGCGTGTCCGTCCGGCACACGTCTATAGTAAATACAATTGATGTGTCACCATGTTACCTTGGTGACATCCCTGCGGTTTGTGCACACCGTTGGTGCTTAAACAATAAGCCTCCACAGTATAGGTAGTTGTCGTACTTTATTTTGTCGTTGATTTTATGATGTAAGACATTTCATTCATATTTTACATGTTAGACGTTTCAAAAACGTCTCTAATGCATTTCGGGTGGTATACCCTTCATCGGGGAGCTTCTGTGAATAAAGACAGAACATATAGCACTAAAGGTGGGTTCGGGTCGTAGGGTGTAATTAACGTAACATGCGGGGCATGGTTGGTGAAATGGGTGACCGGCTTCAATTACAAAGTGATCGGAATTGGGTTTCAATGGTGTGCTTTATTGTGCTTTCTATATCAAAGTGATTAGGCGGGATTGTGGTAATAGACTAATAAAATAATAAAATAATAAAAATAACTTAGTGCTCGATTGTGCCGTTATGTGCCTAAATGCGATAAAAAGGAAAAGAGGGTGTGTTTCACTCACGGGTTCACGATGTGTGAAGGATCTGCAATAAAGTTGTACAACCGAGTGTTAGTATTAGTAGACGAGTTCATTTCACATTGCGCCTTTAAAGACGCTTATGTGAAGAGGCTGGCAGAATCGCGACGCGTTACTTACTTAGAGTTAGTGTGCTCCGTGTTTATGGTGTGTCTCTCCGATGCTCTCCTTCCCGCGAAACCAGGAAGTGGGTGTATGACACCCGGGTGAGGTGCGGTAGATATAGAAATGGGACTAGTGAGGCGGCCATATTGAGAGGGTGAAAGGGGTGTTCGATAGCGACGGTGGGAACGTAAGAGTTGACAAAGATAAAAATAAAAATAATGGTGGAGATACGAGTATATAGTCAAAGAAGAAACAATTGTAAATATAATATAATAAACATTACGATATAATAAACAATATAAGAAATGGGATGACCCAATAGCAGCACATCAGGAATGTTTGTAGGCGACATGAGGCACCATGAGTAGGTGATCTATAAGTAGGAGGAAAATTCCAAACGATCATTCAGTCCCATTGGTTTCATGGACTGTAATTTGAAAATCCATGTCATCTCTCTCTTTAATAGTTCTTTGTTATTGTCTATGCCTTCGTTTCTTTCAACAACCTCAAGTATCAGGAATTTCAACTGTGAGATGTTGTGTCTGGATTCTGTAAAATGTACTGCCACGTTGGACTTGGTGTTTTGTGTCCTAATGTTGGACTTATGCTCATTGATGCGAATCTTAATTTTCCTTTCGGTTTTGCCAATGTATATCATGCCACATGGGCATTTGATCAGGTAAATGACATTCTGCGTGTCACATGTCGCGTTCACTTTCAGTTGTATTTCATTCCCTCTCATGGGGTGGTTAATGGACGTGCCCTTAATAATGCAGTTACAATTGCCGCAAGAGAAAAGTTGTTGACAAGAGTCATCCAACCACAGGAAGACAGAATGGTCCTCGTATCTAAATTTTCTACGCTTAGTACAGCGTATAAAAAAATCATCTTGAAATATTGGCCAATCTTAACTGCAGAACAAGATTTTGGAACCTCCTTCACAAATCCTCCCATATTTGCATACACCCGCAGTGCAAACCTCAAAGAGATTCTCAACAAGAAAGCACTTAAAAAAGGCAACTACAAAGGCACTCAACCTTGCATGAACTGCTGCAATTGTAACTGCATTATTAAGGGCACGTCCATTAACCACCCCATGAGAGGGAATGAAATACAACTGAAAGTGAACGCGACATGTGACACGCAGAATGTCATTTACCTGATCAAATGCCCATGTGGCATGATATACATTGGCAAAACCGAAAGGAAAATTAAGATTTGCATCAATGAGCATAAGTCCAACATTAGGACACAAAACACCAAGTCCAACGTGGCAGTACATTTTACAGAATCCAGACACAACATCTCACAGTTGAAATTCCTGATACTTGAGGTTGTTGAAAGAAATGAAGGCATAGACAATAACAAAGAACTATTAAAGAGAGAGATGACATGGATTTTCAAATTACAGTCCATGAAACCAATGGGACTGAATGATCGTTTGGAATTTTCCTACTACTTATAGATCACCTACTCATGGTGCCTCATGTCGCCTACAAACATTCCTGATGTGCTGCTATTGGGTCATCCCATTTCTTATATTGTTTATTATATCATAATGTTTATTATATTATATTTACAATTGTTTCTTCTTTGACTATATACTCGTATCTCCACCATTATTTTTATTTTTATCTTTATGTCAACTCTCACGTTCCCACAGTCGGTATCGAACACCCCTTTCACCCTCTCAATATGGCCGCCTCACTAGTCCCATTTCTATATCTACCGCACCTCACCCGGGTGTCATACACCCACTTCCTGGTTTCGCGGGAAGGAGAGCAGCGGAGAGACACACCATAAACACAGAGCACACTAACTCTAAGTATGTAACGCGTCGCGATTCTGCCAGCCTCTTCACATAAGCGTCTTTAAAGGCGCAATGTGAAACAAACTCGTCTACTAATACTAACACTCGGTTGTACAACTTTATTGCAGATCCTTCACACATTGTGAACCCGTGAGTGAAACACACCCTCTTTTCCTTTTTATCGCATTTAGGCACATAACGGCACAATCGAGCACTAAGTTATTTTATTATTTTATTATTTTATTAGTCTATTACCACGATCCCGCCTAATCACTTTGATATAGAAAGCACAATAAAGCACACCATTGAAACCCAATTCCGATCACTTTGCAATTGAAGCCATTCACCAACCATGCCCCGCATGTTATGTTAATTACACCCTACGACCCAAACCCACCTTTAGTGCTATATGTTCTGTCTTTATTCACAGAAGCTCCCCGATGAAGGGTATACCACCCGAAATGCATTGGAGCCGTTTTTGAAACGTCTAACATGTAAAATATGAATGAAAAGTCTTACATCATAAAATCAACGACAAAATAAAGTACGACAACTACCTATACTGTGGAGGCTTATTGTTAAAGCACCAACGGTGTGCACAAACCGCAGGGATGTCACCAAGGTAACATGGTGACACATCAATTGTATGGACCTTTGCTTTGAGCCTGTCGAGGCTCCAACGAAAGGGCAAGGTGTTGTTCGAGCCCAAGGGGCTCCGGGGGCATTTTAGAGATTTTGAGTCCCCCAGAGAGGGACTCCAACGAAGGGGGCATTCAGGGCGGCCCCGGATGGCAGTGGGCCGCCCCAACGTTTTGTAAATGGCCCCTGAGCCCGGTGGCTCCCATGTCTGGGGGCATGTTTGTTTAGGGAGCCGAGGGGGCTCCCCCGCCCCCCAGTAGTTTCCAGAGCCAGATGGCTCCCAGGGGACATTAGTTATATACCGAGCCCCGTATGGCTCCAACGGTGGGCCCAGTGTTTAAGGAGCAAGAGTGCTCCAGGGGACATGTGTATTTTCCAGAGCCCCGTGGCTCTTTGGGGGCATGTGTATTGTAAGAGCCCTGTGTGGCTCCAACCTAGGGCACAGGTCTTCAGAGCCTAGAGGGCTCCCACGTGTTACACAATATATTTGAAGGGCTAGTGAGAGCCCAAGCTGCATTTTTGTTGCACATGCTCTAGGCCACCTTTCTGCCTCATGATTTCTAGAGCCCAGATGGCTCACTTTGGCGCAGTTTGGTTGATTTACAGCTGCCCAGCAGGTAGTGGGCAGCTGCACCGTTTAGGCTTTCTTTCAGGGAACCTGTTCTTGGTGAACCCTACCTTGGCCTGTCACAGCTGTGCAGCACTTAGTGCCAGCTGCAGAGTTTAGGCCCTTGTGATTGTCCTCAGCTGCCCAGCAATTAGTGGGCAGCTGCAACGTTTAGGTTTGCGCCGGTGGCGCACCCCTGTCTGGCGCTGCGTTGGCAGCGCGCCTGACATTCTGGACACAGGGCATTTGAGCCCCTTCTTGGATGGCCAGTTGGCCAGGGGGCTGGTATGTGGATAGGGCGCAAGGCCCTAAGGTGATTGTTGCGCAATGGGATTACCTTAGTATGTTTTATGCACCCTGTGTTTTATACCTCTAAACTTGGGTTTATGATTGAGATTGTTTTACCCATGTAGGTTTATGCTATTGAGATGTTTTCACTCTGTGAGTTATGCCCCTAAATGTGATTTATTCTTAGGAGGCAGAGTCTAATGTTTTTAGACTAGTGAGGAGATTGCCTACTGTATTTTTACTGGTTAGGCCTAAATGTGATGGCTGCGTAATGTGCTTTGCCTTTATGTTTGTGTTATACTTCTAAAGGTGCTCATGCTTAGAAGTTTGCTTTGCCTAGTATGTTATACTAGAGAGGTTATGTGTCCATGCGTGGTCTAGGCCTATGGTTATTAGTATTGCGTAGTGTGTACCTACCTTTACCAGTAGTTACTGGTGGTGTTCTACAATTGTCAGTTTATGTTACAGTTATTCTAAGAGCTAGTTCTACTAAGTGCTGATTCTGACAGTGGCCCACGTGGCCCTGTCCTGGTGTAAATAATCCCTTGTGAATATTGCCCGTGCCAGTTGGCACAATGTATATTGTGTGATTACTATCTGATGTGTTTTGACAATACAAAAGTTATTTTTATATAACCTTGTGTGGAGTTCCTTTTGTAGGGTGCCTAGGATGTTGTTGCTGTTGTGTGCGTGCGCAAATGCTTTACACATTGCCTCGGGATAAGCCGGTCTGCTCGTGCCAAGCTACCAAGGGGGTGAGCAGGGGTTATCTTGGAGTGTGACCCCCTTGCCCTGACTAGAATGGTGGTTTGTGCCTGGCTTTGGCGTAAGCTTAGCCAACCAGAAATCCCAGTTCTAACTGATTGTTTATGTGCAGGAAGGGACACCTTCTTGCACATAAACAATCATTGGTGTTTTGCTGTTTCAGGTGCGCTGCGCAATGCAGCACACATGGAAACAGCAAAAGAAAGAAGAAATTAAACACTTCTCCTCATTGCGCCAGGGTAAGACCAGATTTTCCTGGTCTTAATTTGGGTGCTGCCCCATATTTACACCACACTTGTAAATATGGTGCAGCATCAAAATCAATGGGTGTTGCAGTAGAACCACAACACCCATTACCCTCCCCTTTCAAGCTAAGTATAGCATTAAAAGGTGCCTTCTTTACTAGGGCATGTAAAGCCATGTTAAATGGCTTAACACTGCCTTGTATATAAGGCAAAGCTCCTATTGCCACCTCAACGTCGTGAAAAGTGACATTGTGGTATTGATAAGGGATTGTAAATATGTCCCTATGTGTTATCAGATTGAACCTTTCATCCCGGAATTATCACATGGCCCGACAGGAGCTTATCAGCCCTACTTTGAAAAAACCTTTGAGTTCTAGCCCTCTGTATTCAGAGGGTTAAATGTACTTTAGAGAGAAAAACCTGAAACTGATCACACCTGTGCTATTTATAGAAATCTATTCCTATTCTACAAAACTTCAAGATTATTCCAAGGGTACAACACGCACAGTCAAGTGTTATCTAAGAAGCAGTGTTAGATCGTGTGAGCTGTTGAAATCTGACATCTTGATGTAAGAAGTGCTTCAAGCACCTTGATTGGAAAGTGTTAGTAGAGAAATATTACAGAAACTCCCACTGGTGATTATGAGTGTTGAGCTGAGAATGTCACAAATCTAGAATGATTTGGCATGGGAGAGGCTCTCATTGATTTGGATCATCCTGCTCAGAGCTTCCAGTTAACTATTCGCCAAATTCATTGTTGTCCACTTTTGAGTCAGTCTCTGTTAATGTGAGTTACTTTAGTTCCCCAAGACTGCTTTAGATTTCCAAGAAACTGCCATATTTTTGGGAAATGTATAACCATACCTCAAAGACTACTCACATAATATATTTTTGCATTAGATAGGACGCTAAAGAAGAGAAATCTACAGTAAGCCCCTTTACAAATAAGTAATCGTAGGTCATGTACCAAGACGCAAATCAGATGGGTAATTTTATGGACAAGGCACATAGGTGTTGAACAATGGCATATACCTGGTACTACACCCACTTCCTTCTTGCTTCATTGGACACAGATTTATCAAAGGATTCGCTTTGCCCTTGCGCCACGCATGGTATCGCAGGGGCAAAGCAATCCTTAACCTCATCCATGCTTGTGACGAGCTCAGCTCGTCATGGAGTACAGTTGAGCTCCACTCATGTCGAGCTGAGCTTGTCACGGCCGTTGGAACGTTCGCACGCGGGGCTGATTACCCCACTGTGCTGAACGTTCTAAAAATGGGTGCGGCCGTGATGAGCTCAGCTCGTCATGAGGGCAACTCCGCTTTCCCCCCTCGACCCCCGCACAGGGGGGGAAAACACCCCGCAGCGAAGGGGTTAAGTCAGATTTACTAAGCAATGCAAGGCCAATGTGCATGGCCCAGCGTTGCTTGGTAAATATGGAATAACGCAAGGCAGTGTAAGTCGCTGCCTTGTGTTACTCTGCCCTGGGAAGGCATTCCATGGGTGGAGTGTGGGTGTCCCCACGCATCCCCCCATGGATTTTGGCACATACCTGGATTTACCTCCACTGGTAAACCTGGAAATGCATCCAAATGCTAAGCCTTCCTGATAGTGGCACAACAAGGAGAAATATATCCATTTATTCTCTTTGTTTCCTCTTTCTACATGTGCTGCACAATGCAGCACACATAGAAAGAGGAAAACTGCTTAAAGGATTGTTTTTGTGCCTGAAGGTGTCCCTTCCTGCACAAGAACAATCCTACCTACAACGCTAGGTACCCTTGCACCATGACGTAAGAGTGTCTGCACTGGTGCTAGGCTGCACTGAGTGCGGCAGCGCAAAGAGGGCGCAGGGTAGCAAGTTGTCTTGTTGTGTTGCACTGTGTCAAAGTTAGATGAACCTGGGCTATGGTGTCAGAAGGATTTATTTCTGGATGATACTAAATTACTCTTTAGTTAATTTATGTATTAATAGGTAAAGAGATGCACAGATAGGGGTAATCAATAACTGCAAAGAAATCACTTTGCTGTCACACACTTATATACAGGTCAAAGACCGCAAAGGCACTGTCATTTTTGGGTCGTACAATTTTTTTTGTTATCATACAGAAATAAATCCTTTCGAAACGGTTATACTTCGACAACTATTCACCCAGGTTCCGAAGAACAGGGGGCAGCCCCAATGTTGTATATATTCCCCATTGCTGCAGCGGCACATTCCATCTTCTGCTTCGGCAGAGAGGTGGTGCAAAGAAACAAAGTTAGGGGTCTAGAAATATGTGTGGGGGAAATAGTACTGATGGATGTGGAGTCCAACACGCGCCCCTTGGGCATATACATCTGAGATAAAGTAGAGGATCATCTCTTTTTAACCTAGGGAAGAAGAATGCCAGACAGAAGGCAAATTAAAGATTTACTCATCAGATTAACATTCCTTCCCAGGAGCCTGTTTGAACTTTGGACCAAGTTAAAACAGTGCGAGCCTGAACTCTTGTACTGATTACTTCATTGACACTGTATCACTAAATACAGCATTTATGTAAATCATCATGTAAGAAAGGGACTGTAGGACTGTTAGATAATACATTGAATGCAAAATGTATCTCATTATCTTTATATATTGTAGACCTAACTAGATCATGGCGCGGCTCTGAACCTGCGTTGTATGTGTGCGCTGCGATTTATGATCATGAACACTGAGGGAGGTCTTCCTATCAGTTGGGGATCTGGTGAAGGGATGCTCCTTTCATTTGCAGAGTTCATATCATGTAAGTATTCGGTGAGGTTGGGGGTCCTTTTTGTTGGGATCCCAGTCAGGGTGTTCCTATCATGGGGGAGCCTGTAAGGATGGTGCCTTTCATATCTGGAAATAGGTGCCTTTAGTACCTTTCTACATTACTGAAGGACAGGTACTGCTGCTCAGATGTTTATGAGGCTGTTGTCCCAGATCCTAGGCGCATAGGTGGCGAAAGCTTGCCGTCTGTATTTTTTTTTTACATTTCTTATCTTCCAATTTCGTGCTGTCCAGTCTTTTGGGGTTGCATTGTCTACCTGTGTTGGTTAACTTCTCTGCCAAGTATGGAGGGATGCCCTTTCTGGTAGCCCTGCAAAGGTGCACATGACCTTTAGGATTATGTGCACTTGGAGGGGTAACAAATGCAGTTCCTGGATTGCAAAGGTTATGTGATTAGAGTTATTCAGGACTTTAATACGTTCTGCAGCATGTAGAACACTTTTCGTGGATGCCAATGTGTTGTCCTGGGATCTGGTTGACAGGGCGTGCGTGCGATCCAGTGAAACAGGACTAAGGTTTGGACTGTTGTTCTGAAGTTGATTTCAGTTGCAAAAAGGCTTCAATTTTTTTAGGAGAAAGCTCATTGCAGGCTTTCTTGGTTTTCCCTTGCAATGTGTTCTTTGAACGAAAGGTCTCTGTTGAGGATGAATCCAAGTGATTTTGCTTTGACTTTCAGCAAGTGATTCAATTTATCCAGGTTCATCTCTTGTTTGTTGTGGTTGACAAGCAGAAAGTATCTGTCTTGGCTGAGTTGAGCTCTAGGTAACTATGGGAACACCTAATGCTGCATGAGATCACTGCAGGGTTTGAGATTGTGACGGAGATCTTGATTTAGAGTGCTGTCATTTGCATAATGGTGGATATTGATGCTGCCATCAATGAGTAGGGTTCAAAGGGGCTCTACGTAGAGGCCGAACATTCCGAGGAACAGATTAGAGCCCCTTGGTATGCTACATGGGATGGGGAGTTTCTGAGACCTTGAAGTTTTCTTCCCTTGGTGGCAAATGGTAAGATAGGAGGACAAACATTGCAGAACCATGTCAGATGTGCTTTTGCATTTTTTGATAGTTGGGATCAGTCTTTGGAAGTTGACTGTACTGAAAGATGCAAAGGCCACATGGGATCAAGAGGCAGGCCACATTCTTGTCAGACTGACACCTTGCAGGCGGCAGACATCTCCGGCCAGGTTGGTGGTCCAGCAGGGGGCTATTCTTGCTATGTGATCATTTAGCTGAGTGGAGACACCTTTTTTTACGATTTTTCCAATGAAACGTAGAAAGGTGGTGGGACAGTTGTTGGCAAGAACGTCAGAGGTCAGTGTGTTGTTTTCACAGGGTCTGACTTGTTTTGAGATTATCTGGGAAGCTTCCTTGACTGACACTTTTGAGGGTAGCAGAGTTAGAGGCTTCTGAGTGGAGGACTTTCACAAAGGAGGAGGATTGAATGACGTCTTCATATGTGGCGGCCCTGGGGGAGCTGCAGACATAGGGCAACTCAGTGTGCTAAAGAGGGTAGGAGGCTGGTTACTTAGGAATGGAGTTATGGGGATTGGAGGCAGTATAGTTGTCTGTTTGATGCAGTCACAGTGGCTCTGCTTTTGTTTATTTTCCCTGTAAAAACGTGTTTGATGGTTCTGCACTTGTCAATTTATTGTGGGATTTACATAGACCTGTCCTTACTTCGCTGACTAAAAGTGCCACAAATTCAGGCAGAGACAACAAATATTAGCCATTTTAAGTTCCCAGTGAAAAGGGACAGTGTACACATTGGAACACCGCTAACAATACATGAGATGTTCATTAATTAATTGCAAGGAACATAATCCTAAACAATAAGGAACATTATGCTAGAAATCTTACTATCGCAAGGCGTAACTCTTCATTCAATCATTACACCTCAGTGTTAACCCACAAAACGAACATAACGCAAACACTGACCTACTATGTGCTCTTTGCCTACTGGCAGTGTTTGCTCCTTAAAGCTACTCAGCAAGCAGCAGAGTTCAGGCAGGTAAGGAAAATAAATAGAGATGGCCCTAAAGAGGTTCAATCTGGGAGAATAATGCTTGCAGCCATTCAATAGCTCGGTGTTCCTGAGGTGATACTAAAAAAATTGTATTCTTGCTATTTTGACTCCATGCAGCACCAAGGTTTGGAAGTAATTCTCCTTACAGCAGCTCTGGTTTTTGTTTGCTAATTTTGGAGGGGGGTTCACTTTCCAGTGTTCTTTGTAATACACAACACCATTTGCAGTTGTCTCCAACCTGTGCTGGTTTCCTGCTTTACTATTGCTTTGGAATCCGGTCAGGTTTATGAATGTGATTAGCTTCCCAGGATGTTGTGGCCAAAACACACAGGGGCATATTAACAAGGGGATTGCGCAACCAGAACAGTACTTTTTACAAAGTTCCGGTGGCGCAATGCCCAGCTCCATATTTACAAAGTGGAATTAAGCCACTTTGCATGGCATAATGCCACCTTGTAAATATGGTACCCTTTCACACAGATATCTGCCTGAAAGGGGCGTGCAATGGGTGTTGCTGTTCCACATCAACACCCACTGCTTTATTTATGCTGCCCCAGATTTACAAGGATGTGTAAATCTGAAGCAGCGCCAAAACCAATTGCAATGCAAAAGCATGCGTTAGATTGGTGCAACGAGGAGAAATACTTTTATTTCTCCTTGTTTTTGCTCTTTCGAGCAAATCGCCTTAAAAGAGTGTTTATGTGTACCTTCCTGCACATAAACGTTCCTTCCCTGCAACACAGACACCGTTGCACCATGGTGCACGGGTGCCTGCGTTGCAGGAAATCATCTCGGCAATGCAGGCACCTTTGCACTATGGTGTATGTGTTGGTGCTAGGCAGGCATTTTTTGCACCAGCGCAAGGGAAAACACAGAGGTGTGCAGTATTGTAAATACAGTGAATGTCTGTGTTTTTTTTAATGTCGCAGCGTGGCGCTGCAAAATTTGCTGCAGAGCTGCGCCATTTCCTTGTAAATATGCCCTCCAGTCTGCTAGTATTGTACAGCCTTATACCATGTTCAGCGCCATGAAGAGCTTTATAACAAAACGTCCTTAAAAAATAAAAGTGCAACCTGATCTTTGTTTTTTTACTGAGACCTGGATGAAACCCCATACTACATCTGCTGTTGTGTTGGGTGTTCCCTCAGGATACAGAATTATGCATGTTGATAGGCCCAATAAAACTGGAGGAGGCTTAGCGATAATTTGTAAGGACACGTTTAAGTCAACTATTTTAGACAAAATATGTAGTCCAACGATGGAAATCATGATTTTTAAAATCACATTAGGTAGTACTTCCTGGAAAGGAGCCCTCTTGTATCGTCCACCCACTCCCAACCCCGACTTTGCCCTGCTCCTTCTGGAAACACTTGCTCCCCATATGAAAGCCAAGGAGGATTTTATCCTCCTCGGAGACTTCAATATACATATGGACACTCCTGATTTGCCGGAAACCATTCACTTAACAACTGACCTATCTCACCTGGGGCTTAAAATAATTAACAACGGTGCTACACACATAGGTGGTCACACCCTTGACCTTATATTCTCCAACTGTACCAAAATACGTTGTTTTCCGGCAAAAAAGATCCTTTGGTCAGATCACTTTTTGGTTGAGTTTTATCTGGCTGGGCCGATCAAATGACCTCAGAAAGCTCTGCCCCCGCCTATTCTTCGTCGAGAATGGCATAAAATTTCAGTGACCAATTTGCACAAATACTGGGTGCAACCGACTGTTACGGATACAGACACTGCTGAGTCTGCATTAGAGAAATTTAACCAGTCCCTGAAAACCGCTATTGACACCATTGCTCCCCTTAAACTACACAAGCAATTCCCCCAGTCCAAACAGGAGAAATGGTACACAGCTGATCTTAGAAAAGAAAAGCAAAAATGCAGACGCTTAGAAAAAACATGGAGAACATCCAAAAATGAAGAGGCCAGGAAAGCATTTCACGAGGTTCAGTCAGCATATTATAAAAATATAAAATTAGCCAGGAAAGTCCACTTCTCCACTCAACTGGAGGAGGCAGGGAACTGTCCCCGTGAATTGTTTAAAATTTTGCGAAATTTTATTAAACCCATAGCCACTGAAAGCACCGATGATGCCTCTCAACCACTCTGTGACGAAATTTCTGAGTTCTTCGAGGAAAAAATAAATTTTATTTATGACAAAATTTTAACCTCTAAAGGTGGGGTTACTACATCCATTCCCGAAGCTAAACCCGGCACACAGGCTTCAAACTCCCTGTTTGTCATTCCTCCCGTCACAGATCAAAATTTGGCAACCCTTATTGGCCATATGAAAACAGGCTCTCCCAGTGACCTTCTTCCTGCTAAAATGATGGCCCCTTTGATTTCCATCTTAGGCCCCTCAATCCAGGCAGTTATCAACACCTCCCTGGCCAAAGGCCAAGTCCCCATGGAATGGAAGACTGCGGTAGTAAACCTAATCCGGAAGAAGGCGACCCTACCCTGGACGGATCTATCTAACCTCCGACCTATCTCTCTCTTGCCTTACATCGGCAAATTAACAGAGAAGCACGTGAACACCCACTTTTCCAACTATATCGAGACAGCGGATGGCCTAGATCCTTCACAATCTGGTTTTAGGCCTAACCATAGCACCGAATCCGCCCTACTGGCTGTCACCAATAACATCAGGATGACGCTTGATAGTGGAAGGTCGATGATTCTGGTGCTATTGGACTTATCCGCTGCCTTCGATACGGTGTCTCACGATTTGCTTCTCTGCCGTCTGAGAGAGATAGGATTGGGAGGCATGGCCCTGTCCTGGATGGAGAGCTTTCTTTCCGGCCGCTCTCAAGAAGTCAGATTGGGCCCCCATAAATCCATCGCTAGGGAGCTCACCAGGGGTGTGCCACATGGCTCTTGCCTAAGCCCCACACTGTTTAATGTGTACGTGGCCCCCCTGGCTGACTTAGTGAGATCTTTTGGGTTTATACCGGTGTCCTACACCGATGACACCCAACTTCTGTTCCCCTTTAAGACCTTCTCTCCTGCTTTACAAATAACTTTTGCAGAAGGGATGAGGGCAGTTTCCAAATGGATGGCCAACAACTGCTTACAGTGCAACGTGACCAAAACAGAGGTTGTACTTTATGGGGAAGCAGTGACATTATGGTCCAATGAGTGGTGGCCTCTTGAACTAGGACCTGCCCCTATTCCTAAACAGACCATAAGAAATCTGGGAGTGCTATTTGATCAGTCACTGACCTTCAAAGATCACGTCAACCAGGTTGCTGGTACCTGTTTCGGGGTTATTTCTCTGCTGAGAAGGGTCTTTCCTTTCCTCCCAGATCACCACAGAAAGACCTTGGTCCAGGCTCTGGTCGTTAGTAGATTGGACTACTGTAATGGCCTTCTTTTATCAGCTAATGAAGGCCATTTTAACAAACTACAGGTGGTCCAGAATATGGCCGCGAGGTTAGTCATGATGGCTCCATCCAGGACTCCCTCCCGGCCACTACTGATGGAACTTCACTGGTTGCCAGTGCGACTGCGGACCAAATTTAAAATCTTGTGTACAATTCACAAGTGTCTGATGGGGAAAGGCCCGAAATTTCTCTCCACAGCCTTCCTTCCTTATGTTCCTGGCCGCTCACTACGATCGAGCAATCTCCAGCTCCTTAAGGTTCCAAAAATTAAAAAAACTCGCCAAGGAGGCAAGGCTTTGGCATACACAGGGCCTGTTCTTTGGAACACTCTCCCCCTCGCACTAAAGCTTAGCACTGACCACCTGTCTTTTCGAAAAGCCCTGAAAACTTACCTTTTTTCCAGCATTTAATTCATTCCCTTCCCACCACCCACTAGTACTGTTCGTGCAGAGTAGTCGGTTCTTTTGTATGGCAAAGCGCGGAGATACCCCTTCGGGGGTCTATTCAGGCGCTATATAAGCATATAAATAAATAAATAAAATAAAATAGAGTTTAGAATTAGAGTTGTGAGGACAGACTGTGTAGCTGTTGATTTCCAGTCCCACTGAGAAGATCACGTTGAATGATATATTGCCTTGTAGCTCAGTTTGCGCTATACAAATCCCTCTCTATGCCTATAAGAGTATTCGAAAATGCTCATGCAAGAAAATCCTTCCACGCTGTAGACAATTCCTGATTGTATCCCTTGTACAGCCCTCTGGTGCTGTGTTATTATATTTGTGAAAATACCCATACAACAGAAGAAAGACATCAATCAATCAACCAAGATTTGTAAAGCACGGCTGCATCACCCGTGAGGGTCTCGAGGCGCTGGGGGACAAAGTTCATGCTGCCTGAAACCAACACTTGAGATAGAATTTACTGGGTGCAGATTCAACACAAGCATCTGCTTGATCTTTTATCTGGATCATCAGACCAGCAAGTTGAAGGATTACTTAAGCATAACAATACAAAAGGACTTTCACTGGTCTGTACAACTAATACGGGCAAAGAAAAATGTGACGGACTCTGTGTCTACCTATGAAGTGTGTACAACAAAAAGGAAATGAATCTAGGCCATATTTACCGTGGTACGCCTGGTATGACGACTTTAGGAGGCACAGTCTTACTATGGTCACAGCAATTGCTTACATCATCTGGGCGGGCGGGCTCACTCACTATCAATCTCAAGGTTCTACACATCAGCAGCCTCGGCATTGGAGGGTGTGTTAGTTGAGATGGATTTGCCACTGTCTATAAATACTCGCAAGATTATTGCATTGACTCAGAGATGTTCTTGGCTAGCAGGAAGTGGGGCGACCCCGTGCATGGAATTGTTTGCAACTTAAGGGAATATATAGCCCACTTCTTTGACACGATAAAGGTCCTTTCCACCTTTTCATATTTTGGCAGACAGTCAGGAGTAGCTTCTCCCAGTGTCATGTTCTATCTGGGTTCAAGACTCTCCACTTTCTGTTGCCCCTGCTTGCTGCTTCAGAGGTTTAGAGGGTTAGCTGATAAGATCAGTCTTTATTAGGAACTGGTCATGGTAGTTCAGTCCTCCAGCAGGGTCTTTATACTGTAGTCCTATGTGCACTTCTGAACTTTGTTTCGGGGGTGGTGCACATCATTGAACCTCAAACAAAGTTCATGCTATTAGGCGCACATCTTCTAGTTTCTATTGACCCTCTTCTGGGGCTCAGCCGAGAGTCGCTTGCAGTAGGTACCTTGCATCTGTAGTGAGTGACTGTAAAGGTTTTTTTGGGATACACAGGGGCTGTGCCTTTCAAGTCTTATACTTTTTTCCTGATAAACAATGGTGCTTTGATGCACCTATCATACTGAGTGTTTCTTCCAGTTGGAATTTGCCCCAGGTATGACACTCCTTTTAATGTTGAGCTGAAATCCCTAGCAGTAAAAACCTTCATTTTTGTTACTGGTCATTAAACACCACTCTCCCTCTGGAGTTAATGTTTTGCAGGCCTGTCAAGAGGGGATTGGGATCAGAACACGGTGTCTTCTGGGTCGCTGGATATGTATATCCCAGCCTTGTGGAAGGGATGGGAGGAATGCGCTTAAGGAACAACTTTCACGGGGTGAAAAGCAAAAGGTGGCAACTGGATACTTGCCTTGGGAGGCTGACTCACCACACTCTATGGCACTCATTAGGGGTTGGCCATTAAATTCCAATATGTGTGGTACCTATTGTCACCGCATGTATCAGAACTGCGAGTTTAGGGATAAAAATTGCATCTTCGAGTACATTTCGGAAGATCAAACCAATGGATATTCATGTGTTGGGGAAATGCTCAGGAAATATGGGAAGAGCAGATTTTGGTGTGGTGGGCATCCAAATCCATGTGAGATTCCTGATTATCCAGGAAAATGTATAATTGGCTGGCATTTATTGCGCCTGATAAATTCAGACTCAGAGTTGTCGGGTTTTACTGTGTGTGATAAACATCGCGGCAATAACTGGAACAATTGTAATGAGCCGATACTGGTTAAAGAACATTGCCAGCAATTGAGACTTTATAGACCTTCATAAAATACCTCTCCTGGTTTCAGTCAGAAATATTTGAGTTTTCTTATCAAAGGAGTCCAAAATGTAATCGTAATATATGCACTGGAAGGAGAAGGTAATCTACAAATGCACAGAGTGTGTAAAGAAAACCACGCACCCATTTTATTATCAAGCAATTATATAAATGTCATAAAAAGAAAAAGAACCATACAAAATAGAACTGTGGGTTGATCTTCTCATCAAACAGGTTACAGCAAAGGAATGGATGTGATCAGCTACTGCATACGTTTCAGATTGCCAACCATTCTCCAAGGACATGAATATGGCTACTCTGCTTCCTCAACCCACAGTGGGCGCAATGATGATTATGCACTCCCTCCTGGCCATGTGTCCCACTGTATCGTCTGCACCACACTCCATTACAGTATGTACACACGCACCCCATCCTAGCTAATTTACCCTCTGCTGATAGAGGAATGCTTATGCAACCCATGCATCCTGGTTACCTCCAGCTAAGCAGGAAGCAAAGCGAAATTGCCACTTATAGGTCTTTAGTCATGGTGGATTGACTCTAAAGCAGCTATGGGTGTCTAAGTGCAGGGTCTGCGGGTGTCTAAGTGCAGGGCCTTCATGTGTCTAAGTGCAGGGTCTGCGGGTGTCTAAGACGGCGGACCCTGGAGTCCTGAAATATGCTTCCTGGATGGATAAGCCTGTCCTGGAGCTTCCCAGTGCTGCTGGCTGATCAGAGATGAGTGACTGCCATGACATGGAGCTCCAAGGAACCATTAGTCCTAAAGCCTGTCACTGGTGTGTTCTGAACACTGGGAGTAAAGCTTCCCAAGGACATTCAGGGTGTGAGGACTTGGTGCATGCTCACAGCCTACCCCAAAAGGAACACGATTAAAGCTCTGACCTCGAGCTTCAGAGGAGCTCAGTCTATTGATCAACAGGGGGAAGACTCAGGCTCTGAGCTCAGTCCATAGAGGGCAGGGATGGGCTCAGATCCTTTACTCTAAGGCTTGAGATCTGAGTCCCAGGTTATAGACCAATAGGAACAAGATCCAGACTCTGCTCCGAGGGGTTTTAGGGGCAGGCTCGGAGTCCGGACCAATAGCAATAAGTTACAGACTCCGAGCGCATCTTTAAGGGATGGGGAAAGGATCAGAGGTTGGATTTTTAGATCAAGCTCCAATCTCAAAGTCCTATCTTTAGGGGATCAGCCTAGGTTCAGAAACTCTAACAACAGTGAAAATACCTAAGCTCAGGCCCCCAAGTGAATGGCGTGGGTGCACGTTATTACTCACATGCTAAGTGAAAGTGTCCAGGCTCCATGTTTTAGTCAACAGAAAGATAAATACAGGCTCTGAACTCAGCGTATGGGAAAAAGTGCAGTCAGAGGGCCTTATGTGTATTATGGCAGGCGCGTGCCCAGAGCCCATCTGCAGAGTTCAAGTACTGTCCCTAAATCTTAACCGAGAAGAGCAAGGCTTAGGCTGTGAGGAGGATCTTTACACTAAAGGTGTGGTTCAAACCACAATCAATTGAAACATAGATACAAGCTATAAGCACTATCTATAGGGCCAGAGTTAGACACTTGTACAGTGATGGCGCAGGCCCAATGCCTCAAACAGGAGGAAGAGTGAGGCAGTGAGCGCACTTATAGGGGCTGGGCAGGCTCTTTGCTCCATGTAAAGGGCCCCGTCTATAAGACACAGAGAAGGAAGTCAGAACAAGGTCCTGCCCATTCCACTTTAGTGAGGAATGGGAGCAGGTTCAGAGCTCTGTTTATAGTGGGCAGTTCCTGCTTTGAAATATGTCTGCAGGCAGAATTGGAAGCTCAAATATGTGTGTTTCAGGGACATCTTAGGATCAGAGTCCTACTATATGGCTAGCAAACACCCTGTAACAGCACTTGTAAACAAGAAACATCATAACTTCAGGCTTTGAGTTTTAACTTGCAAGGGCCTGGATACTGGCTTGCAGTTACCGGGTATGCACACTGGCGAAGTGATGTAGAGGAGCATCACACACCTTTCCTCTGACTGGTACCCCGGAGTCATCATCAAGAAGCTGTTGCATCTTTATTCTGCACTGCACAGGAGATGGTTAGGGCAGGACAGGGTCTGAGAATATGTGGGCACCTATAGTGACAGAGGAGGTTGTATAATGACAGGGTTAAACAACTCCTAACCGTGGTCTCCGTCAGCCTCTCCTGTGCACTTTCCTTTTCTTCTACATGCAGCTTGCCCTGCAGTCCCTGCCCCCTGAGTTCTCATCAGGCAAGACGCCACCAGTGCCCACTCCCAACTACTCAGGAAAATGTCCTTTCCTTCGCTTTTCCGTTTTTCCAGAGGTGAACCCTCATCGCCTGTCATGCCAGCTCCCTCTGGTCAGTCTCTCCTGAGATGAAAATCCATACCCTGTCTCCTTGCAACCCAAATTTCTCCTCCAGTGAAAACCACTCCCATGCCACCTCCTGTGTCTGCAGGTGACAGCCTATTCCCTGCTGTCTGTGCTTCCCCTCTTCCCTCCATAGTCTCTTCAGGTGAAGGCACAAGATGCTTCCTGGTCCTTCTGCTTTTCTCTTCATGGTCCCCCCTCTCCCACGCTCTGCTCTCCTCGCCCGCTCAGTGGAAGCTGCAGCAGCTGCTCTTCTTCTTCTGCGCTTCAATGTACTCATGGATCTGGAAGGTGGGTTGGTCTGGGTACCGCCCGGCTCGCTGCTTCAGCTCCCTGTTACCAGAAAAATCATGTTATTCCACATTTTCAAAGAGTTTACACAGTGAGCACAGCAGAAGGGATAAGGTAGGGCATGAGGGTATCTGGTGAGCTGAGAGGGGGCAGGAGAACATGCACACGCATGATTAGTTAGCAGTGCTTGACACCTGGCATGATGAAGAACAGTTTGACGCTACTTGGCCATCTACACGTGGCGTAATCAGCGATGGCACATGGCCTCTCAAACCTGGTATGATCTGGAAGGGCATGCAGGAAAAATTATGAAGGGAGGAAGGTGACATGGCTGTGGTGGGATCACCAAGGAGAGGTAATCAGATAACACCAGCTTGGAAGGGCTGAAGAGAAATGTTGGGGGTCAATGAGGCACCTAGTCAGCCACAGCTGATGAGATCCGTGCAGGTGTGACACCCTGAGGCCTTCCATCCCTGGGTCAGGGAGGGCATGTGGACAAGTAGAGAGATAGAGAGGACAAGACGGGACCATGACCCGGTAAAGTGAAGAACGAGTGGCATCGGGGACGGCGTGAAGGGCACATTAAAGGATAAAAGAGGGCGAGATTGCCACATGGCTGCCTACAGCAGGATCAAGAAATGAGTGGGTGCACGGCCAGCTTTTGGAATGGATGAGCTGGGCCCGGGTCCAGGGTGCCAATCTTCAGAGGGGCTCACGGCAGCTCTCTGCATTACAGCTCTGTGCACATCAACGTCCCTCTAATGTGGCTTGTTCGGATAATGTTTTACATTTCTCAATCGCAATTCAAAACCCTATCAGCCCCTTTCTGTGCCCTCCCATCTACCTTTCACCCCTACTGCCTTACACCGATGCCCCTTCCCATAGCTGCCAAGATTTCACATTGCTTATGTGTGACATTTTAATAATTTCAGTGAAATTGTGAGTGACATTCAACGACTATCAGTGACCCTTTCTTGCAAGCAAATTCAAGCAATGAAGACGAGGGAAACATATAAATATCAGAAACTGCACCCATTTGAGCAACGAGAAACTCTAAGAAGATCTTAAAACTGCTGCATAGCACCAGAAATGGAAGGGCAATGGGACCCGTCTATACCAAACAGGATGCGAGAGGCCATACTGCCTGCCAATGTGTCTCGTGTTCCATAACGCCCCCCCCCAACCACTCCCCCTCACAAAAACAGGATAGATCTTCCATCGGTGGACTTAAGCAGAACCAAGTCCCTCCCTCTGCATGAACTGATCATACTGTGCTGAGAAACCCCTGCACAGCTCGAGGCAAACCACAATAACAAATGCTGGGCTGGAGCTCTGCTGTCTCATGCAGGCCTCAGTCCCAGCATGCATTGCTTTTCACAAGCAGGTACAATCTGATTGCTTCCTCCATAATGTTTTTGAGGTGGGCGAGTGGCGAAGCTTTGAGCACAAGTTACCCCACAATAAGAGAGATGCCTGCATGGATTAGTATCACACATCACTGCCTGGCACGTTCATGCTTGAAAAAGGGCAGCAGGCAGCTGCAGCTGAAGATGATGATCAACATGACCGCGCCCTACCAGTGCTATGAAATTAAAGGAAATTTTATTCAGCAGAGAGATACAGGAACTCACTTACTTTGCGAGGTGGCGATCAATTCAGTAATGGGCCACCTCAAGGCCACAACGACTACCGCAGCAAACACCACAGCTGGGGATGCTTCTGAGGCTCAGTGTAGCTCTGCACAGAAGTGAAGTGGACTGGGGAGCTGCTGCTGAGGAACCACTCCATCGGCCAGCACTGTCGGTGCGGTTCACTGAGCAGCTGGTGGGTCGAAGGGTCCGGTCGTGTAATCTGCGTTTCATGTACCCTTCTGTGGCACACGCACAAACGAGCAGAGCTGCCAAGGTCAATGCAGCCTGTAACTTTATTATCATGTTTTGAATCCCCGCAGTTGGTGGCAGCAGGATGTCCTGTTTTGGCCATTAAAGGTGTGTGAGTCAAGATCCTGCTCACAAATGTATCAATGCCACATGGTGCAGTGGGGGGAATATTCTACACTGCACCAGAGTAGCAGCTAGAGCTGCCGACTCTGCCAGCTCCTAGGATACCGGGAGCAGATCGCACGGCGTGCTGCTCCTACAGCAGATTAGTTTCAATATCAGTATAGTGAATGAATACTAGTAGCGTTCGGCTTCACAGCTGAGGAGGGGCTATAATTGATGCGTGGCTTTGCATTTCAGTGTGGTAATACGAACCACACACTGAAAAGCGTTAGACTAACGCTAGATGCGTGGTTATTGGCAGGGATGCCTTCCCCATTCCAACACAGGGTTTGCCACCAAGTTGACGGACGTAAGCTGTGGTCCATTCAGGTGAGTTGGGGGAGGTGCAAGATGTTTGAAATCGGAGGCAAGACACTGCTTTGATGTAGCCAGCCAGTAAAGGTTCTGTGAAAAGTGGTCCCGCAGCGCAAGCCATTTTACGCCAACAGCATCGAGGGCGGCACATTTCTTTCCACCAGGCGCAACCCGAGCGGGGGCGGCTTGGAGTGGGTGCTGGGCAGGGCACCAGGCCGCCCTAACACCAAGCAGGGTAAGGTCCAGTAGGAGGGTGGGCATCAGCTGGAACAGACGTCAGTAGGGAGGGGGTTAACTCACCAACACCGCTAAAAAGCGTTGAAATTAACCCAAATAAGTTATTGTTCACCGGCACGGCCCGGTGGCCATAGCCCTGTCATGATAGTACATCCGCGGTCATCCTTCAGCGCTTTCTGCCCAGCGCGACATTAAGAGAGCGCACCCCTAGGACCCGACCCCCCCGGTTCCCACCCCCCCCCCCCCCCCTCCTGCTGCAGGCATTGGGCGGGAGGATCGCCGTGAGGTCTCCGACCGCCCGAGTCCTTCCGGGTCGCGAGTGACGCACTTCCGGTCGGGGGCGAAGGGGGTGGAGATTATGACCTATTTAGGGGCCCGGGTCAGTGACCTCGGTCTCTTTGTCCCCCTTCTCCCCACACCGGACGGTTGGGCTCCTCCAGGTCCTGCGCCTCCCCCCTCTATCCTTAGCTAAATTTTAAACTTTTAAATAGTTGGGCCCATCATCTTGTCCTGGATCGTGTGAGGAGGAGCGGTCGGCGGAGGAGGTGAGCCGGGGACGATCGCGGAGCACGGAGACAAAGGCGACGGTCCTTCCAGCGGTGACCCGGCAGGTCAGGTAAGGGGTGCGTGTGGCTGGGGGGGCTCGTTCGGAGCGGCAGGGAGCGGGAGCTGTGGGGCCTTTCAAGCCCTTTAATTTAATCGGCCCCGATCCCTTGTGGCTGCGGGCGGGGGCCTTTAGTGCACGTTTTCTCTTGCTGGCGGTGTCGGGCGCTGGGGGAAGGACAGCGGGTGGGAGCGTGAGCAGCGCATTGTTTGGGCGGGAAATTGGTTGTGGGTAGCGCTGCGAGTTAGAATGCCGCCCAAAAGATCGAGCCACAAGAGGAAGGATGGCGAACCTGAGATCGCCCAAATGTTGAAATTGATTTTGGCGAAACTGGGCAACAATCATGAGAGTAGCGATGAAGAGGAGACAGTGCCAGAACAATCACCATTAGAGGGCATAGAGCGCCCACGTAGGGAAGGGGTCCCACCGAGGGCCGCTTTTCTCCCATTAATCAAGAAATCGAAGGTTCAAAAGAAAGCGAAGAAGGGGGGCAAGGTCAACAGAGACGGGGCTAGCGACAGTGGCAGACCAGCAGCGGGGGGCGAGAGTCCAGCAGGCCCCGCCCTTCCTATTCCCGCATGCGTAGTGCCCTCGCCTCTAACAGATCCAGTAGTTAATGCGGCGGTTCCCCTAGGGGATCCTGTGGGAGCAGCGCTAGCTGATATTAAGGAGGCATTAAGGGTATTGGCCCCTGTTCAGACTCCGGCGCAGCCACCAAAGATAGCTCCACTCGCTCAAGGGGCAGCTCCGGACCCCACAGCGGATATTCTGGCGACGGTAGCCACCCTAGTCAATCAGCTGGCAACTCCCACGACTCAGCCCATAGCGGGTATGGCAGCAGTAGCTCCTTGGGTACCCTTGAAATCAGCAGAACAGGACGCGTTGGGGAGTATTCAAAGGCAGTTAACACTCCTAGTGGAGGCGCGAGGCAAGGCCCCAGTGACGTCGGAACCTACCCCCTCAGCAGTAGCAGTCCCCATAGGACCCATAGGAGGTAAGACGGGGGCGAGTCAAGCAAACCCCTGGAGGGTACTAGCGGTGTGAGCGTTGTGCAGGGCAATGTGTTGTCTCAGCCTGGGGCATTGGCCACCCATATAACTAGCGACATGAAGGAAAAAATTTGGAAGGGTGAATATGTAGATATTTTTGCGCTCATCCGCCCAAAGAGGCGGGAGGTTGAGTATAAAGAAAGAGAGGGAAAGGAAGGGTCTTTCCGGGACAGGAAACCAAGGGTCGATGAAACTTTCACCTATTGGCTGAATGGCTTTCATGTTTATACGACAGTTATGCTGGAAAGGAAACCAGAACTGGCAATATCCCTGGTAATTTATACGAATAAGATCCTGACAGCCCACGCCACTCTGGGCGGGACAGCCTGGTTGGATTATGATAGGGATTTCAGGTGGGCAAAGGCGGCTAACCCGAGCATAGGGTGCGACCAAGTAGAAGTGAATGTCTGGTTTAGAGAGCGTCAACAACAGGGAGCATCACTCCAACCAGCCCTTTCGGACGTCTCAGGGAGGCCCGGGAGAGAAGAGGGGAACCTGTTGGACGTTCAATAAAAAGACGTGCACCTGAGGAGGAGCTTCGCGCGGTTCCAAGATGGACGCGTGAGCTAAGGGCTCCCGAGACCCCTTCCGCCTCCTGCGACTATCCTGTTACTGATCCTGATTATGACGACGGGTACTTTTTATTGATGCCCTGCTGATGCTAGCGATCCTTTCCAGAATCGATTTGGCCGTCGGATACCGGACTTACTGCACCCTGAACTTCGAGGCCTACATCGTATGCCAGCCGGCGGGCTTGAGTCCCCGAGGTACCCAGGTGGCAATTGAACAACAACGGCTGATAAGCCACGCCCTTTGCCCCTGGCGTACTTTCGGTTTCGTTTCTGCTCCTTGTTGAGGACGCCCAATTCCCGGTCGGAGTTCCGATTCTACTATCGCTGCCAGCCTCTTACTGGTGCTGTGTCCCTGTCTCCTCGTAGTTTCGAGCCTGCCACGACGAAGATCATTTTGACTGGATTCTGTAATTCCAGTTGGGGCTCCTTACCCGTCATGACGGGCAGAACAGTCGTGGAGAGACGCGGCGCCAGAGGTTCGTCCCGCGGGGGGGTCATCCAGTCTCAGACCATTGATCGCTTTACTCGACCGAGGGGATCCCCGGGTGGATCGAGTGGTGCCCTGGAGGACGCTGGGGACGGTGCTCCTGACGACGAGGAGCCAACACTGAAAGACGTTATGGGTGCTATTGCGAGTGTCCGATCCACCATGAGCCAGCAGTATGAAACCCTGGCAGCTAAGATAGATACGGTGGCGATCGATGTCACCCTCATCAGAGCAGACCTTGGTAAAACCAATGAGCGTGTCAAAGCTCTTGACCTCAAGACCGCGAGTTTGACCACGGATGTCTCGGAACTCCAGACCACGGTTCGCCATCTTCGGTCTACCTGTGACCTGTTTGCCAATCGGTTGGAAGACTTTGAGGGTCGTGCCAGGCGCAACAACGTTCGCATTGTGGGTGTCCCGGAGAATTCTGCCGACGTGCCTGTTGATATCCTGGTGGAGGACCTTGTGCTCAAGCATCTGATACCGAAAGGCCTAAGTAAATTCTTCGCTGTGGAACGGGCCCACCGTGTCCCGGGTGGCAAGCCGAAGACGGGAGCCACTCCGCGGCCTATTATTGCTAGACTCTTCAATTTTCGTGATAGAGACGCTATCCTGCAAGCTTCCCGAACCAATGGGCCTACTAGATTTGAGAACGCTTCCATTAGTTTTTACCCGGACTTCACCCAGGCCGTGCAGAAGCAGAGGATGGGCTTTACGGGTGTGAAACGGCGCCTCAGGGACCTGGGACTGAAATATGCTATGCTTTTCCCGGCCCGTCTGAGAATCGAACATGCTGATCGTGCGCTTTTCTTTGACCGCCCTGAGGTGGTTAGTGACTGGTTGGACACTCTATCGACGCGCCATGAAGGCCCGGAGGCCACGAGAGGCGCTGAGGGCGGCGTGGAGGACCAGGAGCAGTGAGTCTACGTCGGCGAACCAGGATCCGCTGCAGTGGCTTAGAGACTATGTTTCAAGCATTGTGTGATTGCCCGGGGGTGGGGGGGGTTCCGGGGATCTTCCTCCTCTGGGGACTTTTCTCGCTTTTTGTAGGTTAGTTTAATGGGGCGACAGGCACACTGCAAGTTGGGGTGGCTCTTTGGTCTACCGCAGGGGTGCAGGGAGGGGGGTTTGAGTTTGATGGGTTCAATGGGGTGGTGGGGGGGTTCTTTTCTATTTGTTTGTTTCGAGGCTGTGCTTTGCTTTACATTTATTGTCATGTGACTGTTTCGGGATGGGGGGGCGGTCGGACTTCCTCCGGGATGGGGGGTAGGGGGCTTAGGGTGTTGAGCTGGAATGTTAATGGTCTTGGGGACAGGGTTAAACGTGGGATTGTGCTGCAATACTTGAAGAGGTGTTCCCCGGATGTGGTCCTGCTCCAAGAGACCCATTTGGTGGGCAATACATGTCACACATTGAATAGAAGAGGCTATCGTTTGGTGGCGCATTCCGGCTTCACTACGGGGTCGAGAGGGGCTGGTATCCTAGTCAGGAATTCCCTTCCCCTGGAGATAGATGGCACGGTGTTGGATGACAGGGGCCGCTATGCTGGCATTACGGGGAGATGGGAGGGGAAATTGATTTCCATATTGTCGATTTATGTTCCGCCTGGGCTGCAATCCACTACATTTGCCGATTTGGGTGAGGTAGTTCTGGGTTTGCCTGATGGTTTGCTGGTGTTGGGTGGTGATTTCAACTCTGTGGTGAATGGCGAGAGTGACCGTGGCCCCCCCAGACTCCTCCCACCATCTCAGTTATGGTTAGGGAAATTCTTGGATGCCTTCGGGCTGGCCGACTGTTGGAGACAACTGCACCCTGGCCGGCTTCAATATACTTTCCATTCGGGAGCTCATGGAAGTCTCTCGAGACTTGACTATATCCTCGTGCCGATGGTGCAGTTGATCTCTGTGCGTGAAATTAAACACCTGGCTAGAGGTATCTCAGACCACTCCCCGATATGGCTCCATTTGGATATTGGTTTGGGGACTGGGGGCCGAACTGCCCCAATCAATCCATGGCACTTTCAGAATCCCCTCATCAGATCTGAGGTGATCAAATGCATGAATTTATATTTTGCCGAAAATGAGGGATCGGTGTCTTCCCCGGTCTCCCTATGGGAGGCTTATAAGACTGTGATCCGCGGTCAGACTCTGTCCCTGGTTGCTGCCGAGAAGCGGCGTACACAGGAGGAGGTGGTAAACTTGGAGTCTGAGATTATTGAGTTGGAGGAACGGTTGGAGGCTGGGGTTACGCCTGAGATATTGCACGTTTTGGCTCTTAAGCAATTTGATTACAGGGCTTTGGTGACTGCCTCTGCCGAGGCGGTGCATCGTATGCAGCAGGGGCGTCTGTATGACGTGGGTGATAAAGCGGGGAAGTTGATTGCTTGGCTGGATAGGCGTGATAGAATGAATCGTGTTGTGCCTGTGGTTGAGAGAGTCGATGGGGTGCGGTTCGTGGACCCGGTTGAGATAGTTGAGGTGTTTGCCCAGCACTTTCGGGTTGTGTACGCGCCGGTCTCGGGCTTGCCGGAGGAGGACTCGCGCTTGCTACTTCATGATCTTGAGTTGCCCGGTCTCTCGGAGTCAGACGGGGCGTTACTGGAGACTGATTTCTCTGTCGATGAGGTTGCGCTCGCTATTCGCTCTCTTCGTTCAGGGAAGGCTTCGGGCCCCAACGGTATACCGGTTGAGCTGTACAAGCTCTGCCCGGACAAAATGGCGCTGTATTTGCTGCGTATGTTTGTGGCGTCGCGTGACCTTGGCTCTCTTCCTAGAGACCAAAGGCTGGCCTCTATTGTGGTCATTCATAAAGACGGCAAACCCCGCGAGTGCTGCTCATCGTATCGCCCTATTTCCCTTCTAAATGCTGAACCCAAGATATTGGCGAAACTACTGGCAAATCGACTGGCAACGGTGATTAGCGGACTGGTTCACCCGGATCAGTCCGGTTTTATCCCCCAGCGCAACACTGCCCTCAATCTTCGTCGTCTGCATGGCGTCATCGCGAGGGCGGGTTCTCTTAGTGAACCGGCCATTTTGGTCTCTCTTGATGCCTCGATGGCCTTTGATACTGTCGAGTGGCCATATTTGTGGGCCACTCTTGCCAAGTTCGGCTTTGGTCCGAAATTTATTGCATGGATTAAACTCCTGTATGCACAGCCGTTGGCGCAGGTGGTGGTTAATGGTAGAGCTTCGGAGCCCTTCGCTCTTGGGCGAGGCACGAGGCAGGGATGTCCTTTGTCTCCGCTGTTGTTTGCGCTTGCGCTTGAGCCTTTGGCCGCCTGGCTCCGTTGGGAACCTTCCCTAAAGGGTATTCGATGGTCCCCTGGCTTCGAGGACCGTGTATCATTATATGCTGATGACATCTTGTTGTATTTGACGTCCCCTCGTAAGTCGCTGGGAGTCCTCTTCGATGTTCTGCGCTCCTTTGGTCGTAACTCTGGGCTGGTTATTAATTGGTCCAAGTCCTGTATCTTCCCGCTTACTGGTGATCCTCTTTCTTTGCCCCGAGTATGCCCTATCCCGGTTCGCCCTGATGGTTTTAAATATTTGGGGATTTTTATTTCTCTTGACCCTGCATTACGGTATGACCGGAATTTGTTGCCTCCGCTCACCCGGCTTCGGTCGGATGTCGCGGCTTGGTGTGGTCTGCCCTTATCCCCCTTGGGACGGGCGGCTTTGTTTAAAATGATGTCTCTTCCCCGGTTCCTGTATGCGGTGCAAAACACACTTGATCTAGTGCCGGCTGGCTACTTTCGCGAAATTGAGTGCCTCCAGAGGAAGCTAGTGTGGGCTGGCCGTCCCCGTATTGCGTTGGCTAAGCTCACGCTACCCTGGTACGATGGGGGCATTGCGTTACCTGATATACGACGGTATTACTGGGCATCTCAATTGAGTGCCGTGAATCATGCTATGTATGGTCCATTTCCGAATCCGGCTTTCGCGATGGACCGGTGGCTCTTGCCCCGGGGGGATTATTACAGGGCATTTTATTCTCGAGGTGCTAGGAAGAATTTGACGGGACCCACTGGTGTGGGGGTATGGGGCAGCGCGACTGCGGCTACTGGATGGACGGATAGGCTGACCAGAGCGACCCCTCTGTTTGCCGCGGAGAGACTGGGTGAATTGTGGACTTCGAAAGGGTTTGATAGATGGGACCTCATCGGGATCAGTAAGTTGGGTGATCTCTGGGTTAGGGATAGAGTGAAGACCTTTGCCGAGCTACAGGAGGAATATGGTTTGAATGCTTCGGAATTTTTTCGATACCTTCAGGTTCGTCATGCCATTGGGTCGGTTTTTCCGGCCGGTTCTGACATCCCGGAGAGCTCCCCCCTGGAAGACAGGGTGCTGGACGGACATGTTCCGGACAGCACTATCTCCCTTATTTATAAGAAACTTATTAATACTCAATCGGACTTACTTGTTCACTTACGCAGTGCCTGGACTGACGATGGGCTAGAGTTGGATGATGAGGATTGGCAGGCCGCGATATCCTCTCCTAAGGAGGTGGCGATCCCGGCGCGTTTGCGGCTCGTTCAGCTGAAAATTCTGCACCGGGTCTATGTCACGGGTCCCCGATTGATGCATATGGGTTTCTCTGAGGATGGATTGTGTCGGCGGGGCTGTGGTATGCTTTCTACCTTCCTCCACATTGTGTGGGAGTGCCCGGAGGTTGTGTCTTTTTGGAATGGAGTACATGTTGTGATGAGTGAGGTCACGAATGTTCAGCTGCTGCCTGAAGCCAGGCGCTGTCTATTGAATGTATGGGAACCGAATGATTGTAATGTTGCTCAGACTCAATGGGTGACGCTGGGAAACACGGTTGCGAAAAGGGACATTGCACAATTGTGGGGTTCCCAGAGGGCTCCGTCGGTCTCCAGGTGGGAAGACAACATGGATTGGTGCATGTTCAGGGAGAAGATTGTTTATATCTCTCGTGGCAGGCCCAAAAAGTGGGGTAGGATATGGGACGAATGGAACTCATTCCGTGGGGATATATGCGACCCCCCTTTCATTGATCCCCCTGACGTGCCCTGTTCCCCTTGACTATGCATTTTGGCTCCTTCCTGTCTTGTGTTATCGATAACTCGCTGGCTCTGGGTCCCCGTCCTCTCCCCCCCCCCTTTATCTGTTCTCCAGAGGGCTCTCCTGTATTTTCATACTGTCTCTGGCCTGTCTCCCCGCATCATATGAAACAGACAACGCAATTGGGCATAGCCTTGTTTTTTCTCTTCTTCATTTTTCTTGTTTGGTTGTTTTAAAAATGAAACCTTTCCATATCCTGTCGTTCAGGAATTGACTGATATCATGCACCATGGTTGCCGGACCCCTGGTTGTCGGCTTCTGAGCTGTGTAATTTCACGTTGGTTTGTGGTATTGTGTTAGCCGGCCCAGTGGGTTGTAGGCGTATACCTGTCTTATATTTTTTGCTAATAAAGGTTTAAAAAAAAAAAAAAAAAAAAGACGTGCACCTGGCCTACCGGGCAATGTAAATTTAGGCATGCTTGTTCCTTCTGCGGGCACCCCTCTCATCCGGATTTTAAGTGTGTCAAGAAAACAAACCAGCGAGGTGGGGGGGGGGGTGGCAAAGATATCATACCCCCACACCCATGAGTTGCCTACTCCAGTAGACATTGGGAGACTGTTTTTTTGGCTTAACCAGTATCCCGACAGGTCAGCAGCCAAAGTTCTCTTCTTGGTTTTTTCTGAAGGATTTTGTATCCCAGCGCACGGTGTGGCTCCAGTGGGGCAATGTAACAATCTGCTTTCAGCACGCATGCATCCCACAGTAGTGGCACAGAAAGTGGAAAAGGAGCGGGCCTTGGGGCGGGTGGCGGGCCCCTTCCCTTTCCCTCCTCTGGAAGGGTTTGTGTGCTCCCCACTAGGCGTGGTCCCAAAAAAGGAGCAGGGTCAGTTTAGGATGATACATAACCTCTCTGCTCCCCGGGGTGAGTCAGTAAATGACGCCATAGATCCCTCCCTGTGTTCTGTGAAATACTCTTCCTTTGATGCCGCCTTACAGAAGGTGAGGAGCTTAGGACCAGGGGCAATTTTGGCAAAAACAGATACTGAGTCAGCTTTCCGCTTGTTACCGGTTCACCCGAGTGATTATCATCTACTGGGGTTTCAACTGAATCAGCAATTCTATTATGATAGGTGCATGCCGATGGGGTGTGCCATTTCATGTAGATACTTTGAGACTTTCAGCTCCATGCTTCAGTGGGTATTTACATTGAGAACAGGCGGTGAGGAGGTGGTCCACTACTTAGATGATTTCATGGTCATGGGCCCGGCAGCCTCCGAGGCTTGCGCCAGGGCCCTGAGGAAGCTGGTGGCCCTGTTCCAAGAGTTCGGGGTCCCCCTAGCACCGGGTAAGACAGTGGGCCCCGACACATGCATGACCTTCTTGGGCATAGAGGTAGACACTGTGGCAGGCGAGTGCAGGCTCCCCCTCGACAAGGTACAGGCATTCTCCCGGTCCATTGAAGCAGCATTGGCAGGACCTAAGGTGACCTTGCACCAGTTACAGGTGTTGGTAGGGCAGCTCAACTTTGCGCTGAGAATCATTCCCATGGGGCGTCCTTTCTCTAGGTCCATCGCCAGAGCCATGGGCGGGCTGTCACACAAGCATCACCGGGTTTGCCTGAGGGCAGAAGTGAGGGAGGATCTCAAGGTGTGGCGCGAATTCCTGAGGGACTTCAATGGAAAGGTGGTGTGGCCCGCGCCACAAGTATCTAGTGCAGCACTGGGCTTGTTCACGGACTCTTCGGGCAGCTGTGGATTTGGGGCCATCCTAGGACCCTCAAGGTGCGGGGCACAGTGGCCCTTAGAGTGGCATGAGCTCGGTTTGACAAAAAACATAGCATTCCTGGAACTGTTCCCAATTGTGGTAGCGGTAGCAGTTTGGGCTGACTGTTTTAGGGACAGGTCGGTGGTCTTCTGGTCAGATAACATGGCGGTGGTGGAAGCCATCAACAGACAGGGGGCCTCTTGCAAGCATGTTTTGAGACTGTTAAAGCATTTAGTGTTAGAATGCTTGAAATTGAACTTGATTTTTAGTTTTAAATGTATTTTATTGGATTTGTCAACAAAAGAAATATCAGACATTTTGGCAGCTTGCAAAGGTTGGCGGTATGTGATGCTGGCGGGACAGACTAGCAAGTCTTCCCTAAGTGAGATATATAGAGTGAAGCACATACGCCAAATGTGGTAAACAGTATCATGAAGGCAAATATTATTCGATGCAAAAAAGCAGAGCAAGATAAGGAGCAGCCAACAACCCTTGAACAACCCGAACCCCCCCCCTCCTCCCCAACCACCCCAACCAGTGTGCCATGCGCCAAAAAAGAGTCTGCACTTCAGCTTAGAGAGGATAACTTCCATGTTCCGGGGATCACCCGGGATTAGGTGTGGGATCTGTGAGGCGCAGAATTCGGAGATATTTAGGACATGTGATCTCATTAAATTCTTTGGACAACAGGGACAGCAGTGGCGTCCACGTTTTCTGAAAGGCGGCGGTGGAGTGTGTAAGTGTAGCGTGCACGCGTTCCATCCCAAGAGTGAACCAAAGTTTATGTAACCACCCTGTGTGAGTGGGTGGAGTCGCCGAGCCCCATAGGGACAGGATGTGTTGCGTGGCCGCCTGCATAGCAATTCCCATTTGACGGCCCCTTAATGATTTCAGGGGGAATGTGAGTGCTTTGGGGAGTCCCAGGATGGTATAAGCTGGGAAGCGCGGGACCTCAGTGTCAAAGGAGGAGTCGATGTCATCTAGTACCGCCTCCCAGTAGCTGCGGATCTCTCGACAATCCCAAAGGAGATGAGTTAAGGTGCCGCGTTCCCCACAGTGTCTCCAACATTGTTCGCTACGTGATGGGTTACCCACATGAAGTCGAACGGGGGTGAGGTGCCAATACATTGCTAACTTCACTGCGGACTCTCTCGCTGCCGTGTTGCGTGTGGTATGTGAGGCCCTATAGTAGATATCCTTCCACTCCCTTGACGTGAGCGTCCTGCCTATTTCGGTCTCCCAACGCCTCTGGCTCGGGGTCTTATCGAGGCCGGGTGTCGGCGCCAGCAGTTTATAAATGTCTGAAATGAGGTGTTTGTCTGAGTCCTTGGTGAGTAGCCATTTCTCAAAGGGCGTCATTGGGCGACCCACCTTGTCGACAATAGCTGGGTCTGTGAGCCAATGCCTAAGTTGGAAGTATTGGAAAAGGTGGGGGTTCCTCAGATCATATCCCTGTGTAATGTCTGATAGAGAAAGAAAGCCTTGTGTATCAAAAAGATGACCAGCCGAGCGGCACCCAGAGGAGCGCCATTGTGGAAACGCGTTTGGGTCATTGCCCGGAGGAAAGTCCGGGTTGTCCAAAATGGGAGTGAATGGGGAAGGGAATGTCATCAGGCCTCTATGAAGAGCGACCTTGTCCCAGACTTGCAGAACAGTGCGAGTGATAGGTGATTTACGGAGATATCGCGTGCGGTGTTGCCTAGCAAGAAACGGGACTCTCCATAGTGGCGTCTGAGCCATTGCTCTGTCTTGGAAGAGCCATCTTTTTTCCGACTCCGGCCTGTGCCATTCTACCAGATAGCGAAGTTGAGCCGCTTGAAAGTATTGTGATAAATTAGGAACGCCCAGGCCTCCGTCATCCATGCTCCTGTACGACAGTGATTTCCGGAGGCGTGCGCGCTTCCCGTTCCAGATAAATCGGTGGAGGATGTCCTGCAGCTCGTTCAAAGCTCCAGGTGGGGGCATGGCAGGAAGTGTTTGGAATAAATATAGGATGCGAGGTAAGATAGACATTTTTACCGCCGCCACCCTCCCCAAAAGCGAGAGTGGTTGTTTGGACCAGCGAGTGGTGTCTTTCCGGATTGCAGTGGTAAGGGATCCGTAGTTGGTCTGAACTGTCAACGCAGTGGAGGAAGTGAGGGAGATGCCTAAGTAAGGGATTGAGGGGGCAGTCTGGAGGCCGCTCTCTTGTGCCAAATTAGGAGTTTGCGGGTGCGCATTTTTGCCCAACGGCAACACCAGAGATTTGCCTCTGTTAATACGAAATCCCGACACCGCCCCAAAGGAGTCAAGCTCCTCCATAAAGGCGGGGATGGAGCGAGCCGTGCAATCAAGGGCCACTATGATATCGTCCGCATACAGACTAATTGTGTGGGGTTCGTGCCCAAAGGTGATACCTCTAATTGCAGGGTTATCTCGGACTTTCTGTGCTAGGGGTTCTATATATAAGGCGAACAGGAGGGGGGAGAGGGGACAACCCTGTCTCGTGCCGCGTTGAATTTCGAACGAGTCCGAGCGCAAGCTGCCCAACCGGACCCTGGCATGCGGATGGTGGTAACAACACGTAATCCACGTCAAGAAGCGGTCCCCCATTCCAAAGCGCCGCAGAACCCGTTGTAGGTAGGTCCAGTCGACGCGGTCGAATGCCTTCTCGGCGTCGATAGCCAACAGTGCGGAGTCCGAGCCCTGAAAGTGGGATTTGTCAATTAAATGTAGTATTCGTTTAGTGTTGTCACTACATTGTCTGTTGGGCACAAAGCCCGATTGGTCGGGCTCCAAGATCCCAGGAAGACAGGGGCCAAGACGTGCAGCTAAAATGCCCGTGAAGAGTTTGAGATCTAGGTTTAATAGGGAAATAGGGCGGAAAGCCGAGCAGTGCGTGGGTTTCTTACCCGGTTTAGGGAGGACCACCACCTCGGCGGCTAGCATGTCCGGGGGGATGGCACCAGCACCCTCAAAGGAATTAAAGAGCCTGGCGAGTACCGGGGCCAGCAGATGGCTGAAGGTCTTATAGAATCCCGCCGAGAATCCGTCCGGCCCCGGGGATTTGAGTGGGCGCAAACGGGTTATGGCGGCCAGCACCTCATCCAAGCGAATGGGGGCATCCAGAGCGTCCGCGTTGGCTTTAGAGAGCTCGGTGACAGCCACGGAATCTAAATATGTGTAGATCATCTCAGGGGACGTAGCCTCCACTCCGTATAATGAGGCATAGTAAGACCTGAATGCCTCTGCCACTTGCGTGTCATCAGTGAGGACCGTTCCAGTATCATCAGTGAGGCCAGAGATCTTGGTACATTGTGTCTTAGCTCTAAGTGCGCTGGCCAATAAGCGGCCAGTCTTGTTGCCGCCGATGTAGTAGGTATGCCGAAGGCGGAGCGCCGCAAATTCGGCTCTGTCCACGTCCAGACTAGCGAGTTGGGCTCTAGCTGCTTTCAGTTGCCTCCAGATGCGTGGAGCGCAGGTGCGACTTGGGCTCTCTCTAATTCTGCCACCTTTGCCGTAAGGTCATCACGTTTGGCCTTCCGGTCCTTGGCCTCCGCAGCCGCTATGGCTATCAGTTCGCCACGGACGGCAGATTTTAAGGCCCCCCAGAGAGCCGTCATAGAGATCCCTGGTGTATCGTTAGCGGTTAAGTAATCAGTGATGCACTTCTGAAGGCGTGCGGTGACTACTGGGCGCTGCAGTAGAGTCTCACGCAGGCGCCAGGAACCCCGGGGGCGAGGAGGCGTGCGAAATAGGAGCGACACTTCCACCGCATCGTGATCTGAGACAGCGGCAGGAGTTATATCAACTCCCCGGAGGGACCCGAGCAGCTCCGTAGAGCCCAGGAAGTGATCAATCCTAGCGTACGTGTGGTAAACATGGGAGTAGAAGGTGAATCGTGTCTCAGTTGGGTGTGTAGATCTCCACAGGTCTACCAAACCCCTTTCCCGCAGCCACTCAAGTCCAGTCGCCGAAATAGCACCTACATCTCCATACCTGTGTCCCGACCTGTCAGCGTGTGTGTCCATAACAAGGTTGAAGTCCCCCCCAGGAGTAGAAGGGAGTCGGAGGAACCCAGAGCATCAGACGTTGCGTTCTTCAGAAAAGTCTCCTGTCCAGTATTCGGGGCATAGAGCGAGCCAACCGTGAGGCGTGTGTTCCCTATGTGGAAAGTGTATGCCAACATCCGGCCCTTAATTTCCCCTACCTTGATCCCCACCTGGCCCCTGAACTGTTTAGAGAGGAGAATAGCCACTCCGGCGTGTTTCGTGGGTAAGGAGGAGAAAAATTGTTGTGGGAAAGCATGTGAGCGCATTCTATGCCAGTCTTTCTGCAATAGGTGAGTTTCTTGCAACAGGCAGATATCGGCCTCAGAGTTCTCCAAATAGGAAAGGATCGCCCTTCTCTTAATAGGATTATTCAGCCCTTTTACATTAAGTGTTATTACCTTCACCTTCGTGTCACACATGACTGGAAAACCTCGGCAAATAGCGTGGAGACACTGTGGGTCGTCTATAACGTGTCATCGCGGTAGCACCTGGATAGCGACTCCTAAGGGGACACCGCGGGGCCCCTCGCCCTCCATGAATCCAACCCCAAACATGAAGCCCGGGTGTATCGCTGAAAATTCGAGCAGTAGAACAGCAACTACGCAGTCGTGGCACACTGGTTCCCACCCTGGATCCCTCCCCGCAGTCCCCCACTCCCCCCCCAACAACAACCCCATCAAACTGTGTAGAACTGATCAACATCCGATATTCAAAGGCAGGATAACATTCCCTCCCCCCCTCCCCGTCCCGTAATAACCCAAAAAAGAAGAGAAGGAAAAATAGTCCCAGTCCTGTGATTCCGCACAGGGCCGTGGTAACAGTTCTCATGTGGGTCATCTCCAGTGGCGGCTTCTCCGGCTCCCCGCCCGCCCCCTCCCACCGCTGGTGCAAAGGACCGTGCCATATTTGATCTCCCCGGCCACGGGAGTACTTAATCTTCCGGGGGAGAGGTTTCTTTGGCTACCTCCGCCACTGCAGTGGCGCGTTCCTGCAGGATGATCGATGCATCTGGCTTCAGCCGGCGCGACGGCGATCGTTTGTAGCTCACCGTGTGTCATTCACTCTTGGGTGACCCCTGGGAAGCTCGGGGCGTCGGTGCTTCATCATCTTGATCCAGTCCCAACAGCGAGCAGGTGTCTTTGAGCGACCTCATTTGGTGCAGCCTTCCGTTCCATTTGAATATGAGTCTAAGCGGGTGACCCCAGGAATAGGGGGTTTCGGGCTGTCGTAGAAAGTCCGTCGCTACCTTGAATTCCTTGCGTTTCTGCAGGGTGGTGGCGGAGAGGTCCTGATAGAGAGCTATGGGACGACCTCTATATTGAAGGGGCTGAGCTCGACGGGCCTCCCGGAGAATCCGTTCCTTTAGCGGGAAATCGGGCAGAAAGGCCAGTATGTCCGGGGGGGGGGGCGAATCTCGTCGCGGCAATCCAACTCTATGTGCCCTGTCGATGCGAATGGGGAAATCCGCTGGCTCTCCCAAGATGGTTCTGAAGAGGGCTCGTAGATATTCAGCGACGTCAGACCCTTCTTCTTTCTGAGGAACACCCCGGACCCGTATGTTGTTCCTGCGAGAGCGATTTTCAAGGTCCTCTGCGTGGGCCTGCAGATCCAGCTGGTGGTCTGTAAGTCGCAGGATTTCTTGTTGGAGTTGCTCAATTTCAGTGCTCTTAGTGTGATCCGCCTCCTCCACTGCAGCCACCCGTTCCCCGAGGCCATCTACCTCACGTCTGAGTTCCTGAACCTCACCTGCCACCTCTTGTTTCAGGGATTTAAAGTCATCACGTAGGGAGTTGAATAGCGTCTCCAAAAAGGATCTAGTGATGGGGATTTGGTCTTCTGCAGGTGGCGGGGGCGGTTTAGCGACTATCCGGGAGGGTGGGTCCTTGGCAGGTTTAGGCTGGGTTTTGGCCATCAGCTCCGGGAGCGTCTGATGTCCTCTCTTGCCGTTCTGGCCCGCCATGTTGCGCAGGGACTTGGGAGTAGGCTGTAGGGGCCCACAATGGGGCCTACGGGTGCAAAGGCGTCCGGGGTACCAAGGAAGTCCAGCGATGGGCGCCGCAGGGCAGTCCTGGTCAAGCACGTATGCCCCGCCTCAATTCGCGAACACAGGCCGTTGCAATGTTAGTGTCTCTGGGGGCTCCACCCGAGTTTGCCCCTCGAAGTAAGATGGCGTCTCCCTCTCTTTTGCGTGGCTTCGGGGACAAGTGCAGATTCCTGTGAGGGCCGCTGCCTCCCAGCCTCGCTTCGCGCGGTGGGGCCTAGGTTCAAAGGCAGGTGGCACCCCCGAAGGCCCAGATCTCAGTGCAGTGAGGACCGGCGTGTGGACCCAGGTCTGGGAGCCCCAACCTCATGTCTGCCAATCGGCTGGCCCTGCTCGTCGGTCTGTCTGCGGGGAAAGTCTGTCAGGCCCAGGGAGCTCGAGGTCGATCCCGGTTGCTGTCCCCCCTCCAGGGGCGATGGGGCCTAGGGTCAAAGGAGGTCAGTACCCCCCAAGGCCCAGATCGCGGTGTAGCGAGTATCGGCGTGTGGACCCAAGTCTGGGAGCCCCAACCTCGTGTCTGCCGATTGAGTGTCCCTGCTCGTCGGCCTGTTTGTGGGGAAAGTCTGTCAGGCCCAGGGAGCTTGAGGTCGGTCCCCGCTGCTGTCCCCCCTCCAGGAGCTCGAATGCGCCCCTCGAGCCTGCCGCAGCACCCAGCACCTGTCTCCTCACCTGAAGGCCGCGAGGCAGTTGCAGTCTTGTGGCGGTGCTCCCTTTCACCGGGCTGCAGGGAGAGGGCCGAGGTCCGTGAGGCGGCGGCTGCTCCACCCCCAGGGGTCTCTCCCGCCCGTTCTGGTGCCCGACAGAGGAGGCCGCGGCAGGGGGGCTCGCCGGGCAGGTTTGGCGCTCCCTCTAGGCCCGCCGCCTCGATGCTGCAGGGGGGTCCGGTGCACAGGCCCGAAGCCGGGGCCTGTAGTCCTACGACCCCCGGATCGGCGTCTCTCCCAACAGCTGGGCGGCTCAGGCAGCGGGTCGCACTAAGCTCCGGGTCACAGGCGGAGGCACCGCTCAGCCGATTCTGCGGTCCGCGCCTCTCATCCGCTGTTCTCGCCACGGGGGTGCTCCCAGAGGCGTCCGTGTAAAGGCGCCCAGCCGTTCAGAGCCGCAGCATGGCCGCCATCACGGAGCGCGGGACGACCGGCAGCTCAGAAGTGCAGCTTGTGGGCGAGCGGCTCAGCAGAGGGTCGATGTCTGGTCACTGCCGCCGGACGGCCCCTCTCCCGCTATTCTCCCGTGTTGGCAAGGGGAAATAAAGGCTAATTTTGCGGTGGTCAGGCGGGGTCAGGCAGGGAGCTCCGGAGACCCACGTCCGATCACGCCGCCATGTTGGACACGCCCCCTTGAACTTGATTTTTAAGGCTATTCACATACCTGGGGTGGATAATCACGCCGCTGATGCTTTGTCTCGTTCCAAGTTGCAGGACTTCCTGAGATTTCACCCACAAGCAGAGGAGAGAATGACAGTGTTCCCTTCGTCACTGTGGTCGATTGGGCTGGTAGGTGCCTCGTTGAGCGACAGCACTAAGAAAGCTTATGAACAGCATTTCAATTCATACCGGTTGTTTGCAAGGCAGGCAGGCATCACAGACTTGTTCTCGCAAGAGGCGGTGTATGGCTTCCTTCAGCTTTTAAGGGATCAGGGCAGGGCAGTCTCCTATGCGAGGGCACATGTTTCAGCGGTAGGTTTCTTCGCTAAACTGGCGGGGCGGAGTGACCCGAGCTCATCCTTTGTGGTGAGGAAGGCTTTGATCGGATGGGCCAGATTGGAGGGGCCCAGGCGGGACCACCGGAGGCCCCTGGACATAGCAACCTTATCTAACATCTTAGAAGCCCTGCAGAAAGTGTGTAGTTCACACTATGAATGTGCTCTATTCAGGGCCGTCTTCTCCTTGGCCTTTTATGGGGCCTTCAGGCTGAGTGAACTGGTAGGGTCCTCTAGGCAGGACCAGGGGAGGGGCTTACAGCTCCTAGACATTTCTTGTTCCCCGGGGGTCCTGGAAATCATCCTGAGGAGGTCCAAAACTGATCAGGGTGGGAAGGGATCTATTATCAAATTGAGCGCGGTCCCGGGAATGACAGCGTGTCCCGTTACTCTGTTGCAGGCATATTTAGCATTGCGCCCTCCTAATAGGGGGCGGGCCTTGTTTATACATGAACAGGGCCACTGTCTGTCCCAGTACCAATTTAGGGCTGTCCTGGGTCTAGCCTTAAGGGAGTTAGGTCTGGAGGGAGCGGGGTACTCCTCTCACTCCTTCAGGATTGGGGCGGCCACCTTGGCTGCAGGGGCAGGCCTGTCAACTGCTACAGTGAAACGAGTAGGGCGATGGGCCTCTAGTTGCTTTGCGAGGTACATCAGACCAGAGCTATTGTGACTAACGGTGTATATGTTTCTGAAGCTGGTTGTTAACTTTTCCATTTCCATCCTATCCAGTAAGATGCCCGTGAAGGTGGTGTGGGTTCTGGGACACTCGTTCGTGCGGCGCGCTACGGTGCGATTGCAGCAGAGGCGAGTAGTGAAGCCGGCGGGCTTAAACGGGACGGAATTCCTGTGGAGGGGCGTCGGGGGGTTGCGAATTCGGCACCTAAGACGTCTGGTTGAGGAGCTCAGAGAACAAGAGGGGCAACAAATCCCGGATTTGGTAATCATCCACCTGGGAGGAAATGACATGGTCGACAGGGGCCACCTGGCAGTCAAGGAGGCATTACTGACCGAGTTTGCATGGTTAGGGCGGATCTTTCCTTCGGCAAAAATTGCATGGTCGTGCATGATTCCACGCAGGACCTGGGGCTCCGGAGTGCGGGCGAGATCATTGAACGTTTCAGTTAGGAGACTCAACGGGGAGTTGGCCAAGTTGTGCTCAGTGAAGGGCCGCTTGTGTCTGATTCCACACAGGATGATCTCTGGAGAGGCAATGTACCACCAGGATGGAGTACATCTGTCAGACTTGGGCACCGATGCCTGGATCAATGGATTATGGTAATTTGTACTGAACGCAGGTGGGGAGGGTGACAGACCTAAGGCCCTTGGTCACCCTTGTGGCGGAAAAGAGACCTGCGAACACTGACATTGACTCACACGATGGATGGGGGTCCGCTCTGCGTACTCCCCAGGCCAGCACTGGGGGGGGGAGACGGTAAGCTCTCCGCTTGGAGAAAGTTGACCACCGGCTGGGGAGGCTAGGGTGACAGGATCGAGCCTCCTGGGTCCCTGGGCAGCCTGGTGGTCGGGGGGTGGGCCCCGGATTGGCGGACAAGGATCGGAGGTGGGGCCCACCACTCTAGGGCGCAGGTGGGTTGCACCTGGGCAGGATGCCCCCCCCGTTGTGCTGGTTGATGGGTACAAATTTAAATGTCAAAGATTTTAAATGTCTATTTTGAAAGTGTTATCTTGTTTGCTAGGTATGCAATGTTAATTCTTGTCATGTTTATGTGATATGTTGATTAAACATGGCCTTTTTAAACCCACACAAATCTCAGTCTTCGAGGTGTATGTGGGTTTAAGTTTGAGGGGCAGGGGCGGGGACATGCTGGGGGGTCCGGGTCCTATTGACACTGGCAACAAAAACTCTGGCGAAGATATGACCCCTTTTCCCAGTGCAGCGACAGACCTTCTCCCGAGTGGGGAATGGGATCAAAGCAGAATGTTCAGCCCTTGGTGAAAGGTTCATACACCCCGCAGCTAGCACTGCTTTGAACATTATCCTAATCTGGCTTGTTTACGTGACCAACTAACTGACCAATGATATTATCAGAAGCTTTGGGCCTGCACTAATAAGTTAGGCAGGAGAAGAGCAGAAGGCGGACAGGGCAGATTGTTTTTACCAATGAAATATGTTGTCACCGTGCACCCTCTGAACGATGGAATCTCACAAGCGGCCAGATTGTGACCCTACTGTCAAAATAAAAAGCCATTACTTTCCTTCCCAATACCATGGCCACCTCCTCAGTTGACACTTCCATCGTGCGGTGAGACCATGCATCTTTTTGTACACTCCCTCTTGACAGGACACCACCTATATTTCTGCACATGTTATCTCCCTATAAATGAGCAGACCTCTCTGCATATCTCTCATGAGAGGTGTCTGCCCCATCTCTGTATACACACCTTCTTAGAGAAGAAGTCATCCATCTGGGTACACTTCTCTCTCCAGCAGTGCACAAGTCCTAAAAAAAGAAGTGGGGGGACGCCGTCACCGGAAGTGACGTCACGACAGGAAGTGACGTCACGAAAGGTGCCGAGCTGCTTGTCCCGGAGGCCAAAAAGTGAAGTCCAGTTGTTTGGCAGGGGGGACGGCGTCTCCCCTGTAAAATAAGTGGGGGGACGCCGTCCACCCGTGTGGTACCCCGACTCGAGCCCTGCTCTCCAGAGACGAGCACTTCTTTTTAATGGGGGTGCCGACCATCTCTGTCTAGTGCATTTTTTCCCATAACGAGGAGCATAATTTCCCTCACACACAGAGCATAATGTTCTTCCCAAGTAAGAAGGCGCCCAGCTCTGCGTACACTTTCCATATGAGATTAGACGAGACCATCCCTCCCTATGCACAGTTCCCCTATGAGGGAAGACGCCACAAACCTGTATACACAGAGCGGTGTGAAGTGAACACTGGGAGTCATAACCTCTGATGAGAGATGTATACACAAAGAGGTGTGAAGTGAACACATGGAGACAATCTCTGATGAGAGATTTAGACACAGAGAGGGGTGAAGTGAACACATGGAGACAACCACTGATGAGAGATTTATACATAGTGAGATGTGAAGTGAACACAGGGAGACAAAACCTCTGATGAGCGATGTATACACAGAGAGGTGTGAAGTGAACACTGGGAGACATAACCTCTGATGAGAGATGTATACACAGAGAGGTGTGAAGTGAACACAAGGAGACAAAACCTCTGATGAGAGATGTATACACAGAGAGGTGTGAAGTGAACACTGGGAGACAACCACTGATGAGAGATTTATACATAGTGAGATGTGAAGTGAACACAGGGAGACAAAACCTCTGATGAGCGATGTATACACAGAGAGGTGTGAAGTGAACACTGGGAGACATAACCTCTGATGAGAGATGTATACACAGAGAGGTGTGAAGTGAACACAGGGATACAAAACCTCTGATGAGAGATGTATACACAGAGAGGTGTGAAGTGAATACAGGGAGACAAAACCCCTGATAAGAGATGTATACACAGAGAGGGGTGAAGTGAACACATGGAGACAACCACTGATGAGAGATTTATACATAGTGAGATGTGAAGTGAACACAGGGAGACAAAACCTCTGATGAGCGATGTATACACAGAGAGGTGTGAAGTGAACACTGGGAGACATAACCTCTGATGAGAGATGTATACACAGAGAGGTGTGAAGTGAACACAGGGATACAAAACCTCTGATTAGGGAGACGTCTTCTCATCAGAGATTCTGTCTCCTTGTGTTCACTTCACATCTCTCTGCACATCACAGATCAGGGGCTTGGTCTCTCTATCTTCATTCAACCACTCTTTCCGCATTCATCTCTCAAAGGCTATCTCATCCTGTCTTAACTTCACATCTCTCCGAGAATAACCCTACTATTAGAAGTGCACTTTTCCAAGCGCATTCGCTCCCTTATGATCGAACTGGTTTGGGCAGAGAGACAACCGAGAATATCCTGGGAGGTGCTCACGCTGCCTCAGGCACAGGGCGGATTGGCTTCCCCCGATTTTGCCCTCTATGCGTATAGTGCTCAGGCACAGTTTTTACACTTTTGGGTGCACCCCACACCCTTCCAGCCACATGTAGCTATAGAAATTGACAGGACAGCACCCCTTCCCTTAAACACAGCACTCTACCACACTTATAAACGCCTGTGCGGGGAAGTTGATACAGTCGAAACCATGCGATGGGCGTGGGATTGTCTCAGCAAACGAGCGCATAGAGACATACTTTATGCGCACTCCATGCCGCTACACAACAATCCACTGATCCCCCCATTAATGGATGCCAAATCCCAGACGCGTGTGCACCTCCACAACATATAAGTAGGCCAAGATCTCTACCCAGGGGGCAATTTCCTGACACTACAGCAAATGTGTGGCCCTGTACTGTATTCAGTGCTTGACACGCTGCTCTACTACCAAATACGCGCCTCATGCAGGAGTAAATTTAAAGCATTTCCGAAGCCGCCCCAATCGGTACCGGCTCTTGAAAACAGGACAATGGAATTGGGACGCAGACTGATCTCCCGCATCTACACCATAACACAGAGGGAATTTCCCATCATTGTCCCAACATCCCGTAGAGCCTGGGAGGATGACCTTGGGGAGAGCATTACTGATGAACCATGGGAATTCGGTTGCAGACAGCTGGAGCGTCTGTCTCCCAACTATCACCTTAGGCTCATCCACTTCAAGTATCTCCACCGCCTCTACCATACCCCCGCACAACTGCACAGGATGGGGTTGCACCCAGATGATAATTGCTGGTGGTGCGGGTCCCCTCTAGCAACCTTCTTACACTTAGCCTGGCAGCGTAGGCATATAGCAAATTACTGGCTGCAAATAATACACCACATTAAAAATATAACTTGGCATAATCTGCCCTGCACCCCACTAGTGACACTGCTAGGGGTGGTTTTAAATGTGCCACCAGAGTCCAGGAAGCTGCCGACAATGTTATTATTGATGGCCAAAAGACAAGTGGCCCTGCATTGGAGTGCGGTTTCCCCTCTACCTCATACCTTACACGACGTAATGTTGTATCCCTGTGGTCCGATTGGGCCTGCTGGCCCACCAATTTGTAATGTACTGCATTTTATGTTTTAAACAAAATGGCAATAAAAAAAATAATAATTAAAAAAAACTACTATTAGAGGCTATGCCTGTGTTCACTTCACAGTTCGCTGTGCACACCTCTCTAATCAAAGGCTGTCTCCCTTGATCAGTTCACGTCACTGCGCATACATCTCGTATCAGAGGTTATGCCTCTGTGTTCATTTCATATCTCTCTGTGCATGCATCTTGCTTTATAGGCTATGCCACTCTGCCGCTCTGTGTTCACTTCACACCTCTCTGCACATGAATCTCACATCAGAGGGTATGTTTCCCTGTCTTTATTTCACATCTCGCAGCATTGAGCCGCCTTTATAGTCACAGCCCGTTTGAGAGAAACAATCTTGTTGCGCTCCATAAAATATTCAAGTAGTGGCAACAACAGTGTGATTGGCAGCTATGATGGTCCCATGGCGTTAAAATCTTTGCTCACCATAGGTGTGTATTTTTCTGTCTCAGGTATATTTTGTATATGTTTTTAGTTATACAGCTGAAGTTGCTCCGCCAGATTATCTGCTTTTCATTCTCAGATTTTCCTTGCGACCAACAGTGGTTTAATTCCATCCAGGGTTGGATTGGGATCAAAAATTGGCCCGGGCACTCCAAAAAAATGGGGCCCACATTTGTGGATTGCATCTTTTTTCAAAACACTGCTTCAGTGTTTTAAGTGTTATAAAAAGGAGGGGGGTTTCTATAAAAGAGGCATGTTTTCTTAACTTCACTAAGATTTTTTAAAAGTGCAAATGTTGCCAGGACTCTTTGTTTATGGATTAGTTCACAATGGTGAGCCACACCTGAATATAAGTGAGGTCACTTCCGCTCAGGCCCCCAGCTCATTCTGCATACATTAATGGGCTAGGCCAGCGAGCATTGGTAAAAGGAAGGCAATAGAGGCCCATCTACCTTCAGAAAGGCCTCTCAGGCCCACTTGGGCTGGTGGCAGTATCTGATCTATACAGATACAGCCCATATCAGTCCATATCAGTCAACACACTGGCCAAAACAGTGGCCCACAGCTAGAACTCAGATACCGGCTCATCAGCCATTGCCCGATTGCCCACCTTACCAATCCGACCCTGATTACATCACAGTTCTGGCACATCTCTTTGGCTGCAGAGCCTTGATGAATAGCCACTCCTTTGGAGCGTGCGTCTATTGGTGCAATTTAGATTGCGGTCAAGGGATGACTGGTTCCCTAGTAGAGTCCCAGGATGCGATGATGGAATCCTCCCCCTCTTTAAGTCGAAGCCTGCGTTACAGCGCATGCGCTGTCGCAGGCGAGAGTTCTTGTTAACAAGAAGGGGCATGAAACCACGCCCCTTCTTCCACTGGCCGCCCTCGCCAAACGGAGGCCTGCCACTGGACAAAGCCCGTGTTCGGATGATTTGTCCGGCTGTGATCCCGCCTCTCGAGGACTGGGTGACGTGACTTACGGTGTCACAAGCGTATTTTCTAAAATATCGCCATGGCAACCAAGAGTCAGGTCACCAGTCCGGGAGGGGCGTGATTCATTATCCTGTTTCCGGCTATTTATTTATTTTTTGGGGCATTTTTGGAGTCATTCCTGCGCGTTCCTCGGCGGTGGAGGAGGTAAGGGAGAGGCGGTGCTGGTTACTCTATGGAGCTCGGCTGCCGTTTCAGGGACACCGTGCTCAGTTTTTTTTTTTTTTTTTAAACTAATAGTGAGCGTATGCGATTACTATTCCCTTTAAACAATGTATTTGGCTGGTGTTTTCGGGCATTTATGGCAACAAAAGCTTGGTGGTGAACGGAGACTTATCACTGGATTACCAGCGCACTCCCACTGCCCTTTTTGTCATTTAATTAGGGTAATTTGTACCTGTCTGCCCACCGAGCGCGCAACTGTCTTGACCGAATGTGTCTCCTCTGCGTCGTCGTACAAGAGCTGTTTTCCGAGGGTGGGCGCCGCTCACAGGGTGTTAACAGATTTATTTCATGTCTGATGAACAGCAGTGATTGTTGCAGGGAATTGTTGCAGTGCTGCTGAAGTGGGAAGGGCGGTGGTTTATGTGAAGTCATGCTGGCTGTGGTTGGTATTTTCAGCAGTCACCACAGCTCGTTTAGATGGACCACTCAGAGTCCCTCGGAGCTCTGCCCACCATGCAGTATTTCATGTTCATGGGGAATCTGGCATTCAGCCGAAGGAATGCCTTCACGGGCCTGGCGAAACACCTCCTTCGCAGACGCATTTTTCACGACCTGCATTTGCATGACCATGATAAAGGTTAGCAGTCCAGCTCCCTGACTGCCTTTAACTGTGAACATCCCTGTTGGAGAAAGTGGCGTCACGCAAAATGAGGTGTCCCTCTGCAGAATGTGCTGAAGGTTCCATGAGTCTCCCATATTTTAGAACTAAACATTGGCCTTGTGCTAGTCACTAGACCCATATAGTGGTGGGGTCCCTCCGCGCTACACCTCTATTTGGAAGCGTAACGTTCCTTGTCGCAGCATTACGCTTCATCAGGGGCAGTAAGCGCTATAACTTACAAGAAGACACACTGATCTCCTTGCAGCAATGCAACTTGAAACAGTGGGGATCTGGAGGACGATTAGTGACCTTTCATTTTCATGTGTTGTCTATTAGAGACCTTTTTCCTTTGTAGAAATGACCAGCCGTTAATTTACAGGACTGTTTGCTGGTATCTCTGACTGCAACGTGGGTCCCTTGTGCCACCCTCTACTACAATCTGTGGTCACATTTTACCCCTAGTTCTAGCCACCCCACTTTTTCTGCTTGTTCGATTTTTCTTGGGTATGTTTTTTTAATGCAGCCACAAACAGTTCATATTCACAGGTGAACAGTAGGTGCATGACAGTAAACTGCACAGTTCTCTCCAAAACGCATCTCTCGAAAGCACCCAGACCTTACTATGTGTATGTGTATATCGACGTTGCCATGAATTGGTTTGTTGTATCTTGGTTTTACATTTATATTTTATTCATTGCACTGTTCCTTTAACATGTGCATTCCTTTTAGATTCTTCTTAGCAGATGTGTTCTTTCTCTTTGCTTGGTGTGGCAGTTGCCTGCTAGCCTGGAGAGGGACACCAGCTGATCTCGGTAGCTTATGAATAAATATATATTATCTCTTTTATAACTCCTTGGTGAACGTTGTATCTTTTCCCCTACAACATTTGGCGATTTTTGGCTAGCAGAGTAAAAGATGGAAGAAAAAAAGCACAGAATAAGGAAATTGTTATCGGCTGGTGAAGAGGACCACGCATGATCAAGAACATTTAAATGTTTTGGAGGAGTAATTGGGCGTGAAGACTACATATTTACACTCAGGTGACGGCAAAATAAGGACTGAGCATAACCGTAAAGAGAAGTGAGGATTTGCTTATTGAGAATATTTCGAAAAACTGATCTATTCTTCTGGAGATGCATGAAAAGCGCAACAGTGATGCTCAAGAAACTTAACGTGCCTGAGTGAGTAAAAACTGTGTTGAGATTGGGTGTATGCCTCAAAGAATAACCCATTAACTAAAAGAAGGTGCGCAACTTTTGAATTTGTTAAAGACGCTCAGCCACGGAGCGACATTTAAAAGTTGAGAAACTCTTACCGCGAGACTCTATTGCTCTTCAGAATACTGCCATTGTTCTTCTCTTGAAAAGCGGAGAGCGCAGCCTGATACGATTCATCACGTCACGTTTGTGCGTACCGACGTGTTTGCGTCCTACGTAATGGCAGCCATTTTGAAACAGTGGTGGTTGCTAGGTAACGCCGGATAGTGAAAAAGAGACGGGCTGAATACGGAGTGAGAGAATAAAGAAACACGGAGGCAGTTGACCGTTTTACTGTGGATATATTGGGAGAAAAACGGTAACGTAATAAAATTTTATTATACAAGTGAGGGGAAAGATTAATTAACTCTGCAGCGTTAGTTTATGCAGCAACATTGTGACAGTGAAGACGCACGAAGAGAAGAGTTGTGTACTAGTACAAGGAAGGAAAGAAACACCCTTATAAGAAAAATGGAAAGCAACAATGTAGTAATGCCACCACGATTCTTGCAGCAAAGTGGTGATCCTCCTATAGAATGGGAGGAATGGATTGAGGTATTTGAAAATTACATTGAGGCAATTGATGGCAAGGACTTTAGTGCAACAAGGAAGAGAGCATTATTATTGAGCACTTTGGGGAAAGAGGGCCAACATGCTTTCAAATTTTTGTCTCCTTTACTAATGCCGAAGGAAGAGTTATAACTAATGTGTATTTGGAGGCGAAAGCAAGATTAAAGAAACGATATTCAAAGGAAGTTAATATTGTCATGGCAAGACAAAAGTTCTACACTCAACCTCAGCGGCAAGACGAGAGTGTTGATCAGTTTGTTACTCGTCTACGGGAATTATCGTTGAAATGCAACTTGGCAACATCAGGGACGAAATGATAAGGGACCAACTTATTGTCCAGTGCAAGAATAAGAAGATGCAAGAAAAACTGTGGGCAGCGAAGAACCCTTCTTTACAGAATGCAATTGATATTGCAAAAGTTGTGGAAGAGTCTGGTGCATGTATGAAAGAGATGGAACGTAAGGACAGTATGAAGGAGAATGTGTCGTGTGTTGAAGTTGTTGAAGAAGTGGGAGCTGTGGGCTGTAAAAAATCTTATGAGAGGGGTGAGAAGAATGTAGGGAAGAGGTTTAATAATGCTTACAGCAGCAATGATTCGTACAGAAATAGAGAGAAAATGTGTTCAAGGTGCGGCAGTACGTACCATACTGCGGAATATAAGAAATGTTTTGCGTTGGACAAAGATTGTATGAAATGTGGGAAGCAAGGACATTTTTCAAGGATGTGCAAGTTCGTGGGCAGAGGAAAGATTGCTGTTGTACAACAAGAAACAGTGGATGCCGCAAAGATTGTTGGGGTTGAAGGAGTTAATAAGATTTTGTGCGTGAGCGATGAAGAGTCTGAAACGAATCCCAGGAGGAGAGTGAGACCTAAAGCTATGTTTGTGATTGATGGAAAACAGGTTGAATTGATGGTGGATTCTGGGTCATTCTGGACCATCATTCCTGTTTGCTTCTTTAGTGTAAAATGGCCAAACATTAAGTTAGAACCAAAGGATATCAATCCAAGCGGGTTTCAAAGCGAAAAGATTGATATCATTGGCTTTATGTATGCGAATATCTCATTTAAGGGTAGATCAGTAAGGGGTAAGGTGTATGTTGCCCAATCTGGTCCAGCAATTTTAGGTTGGGGACATCAGTACGATTTACATATTGTGTTAAACCCGAGAGCGAAAGATCAGGTTATGGTGGTGGATGAGGTACCTACTGGGTCGATTGTTGATGGAATGTCCGAGTTGTTCAAGGAGGAGATTGGTGAGTTGAAGGGTTACACACACAAGATCATGCTAAAGCCTGACGCTGTCCCATTGCAACATAAAGTCAGGAAGGTACCCATAGTAGCTAGGAGTGAAGTAAAGAGGATGTTAAGTGAGATGTTGGAACAGGGGGTTATCGAGCAGATTGAAACCTCAAGCTGGATTTCGCCAGTTGTGATCACGACCAAATCTGATGGCAAGTACAGATTCTGTGTTGATTTACGCACATTAAAGCGCATATAATTGTGGATAGTTTTCCCCTACCGAATATTAACGAGTTGGTACTGTTATTAAAAGAAGGAGATTTTTCACGAAATGAGACTTGTGTAGTCCCTATCATCAGATCAAACTGCATGATGAGTCGAAGCCTCTCGCGGCGTTTATCACATAAGAGGGTATTTTTCAGTTCACGAGGATGCCGTTTGGGTTGGCCTCGGCAGCAGGAGTGTTCCATCAGATGATGGGATCGGTTTTGAATGGTGTAAAAAATGTGGTTCATTTCCAAGATGACGTGTTGTTATTTGGTAAGACGAAGGAAGAGCACGATGTTATCTTGAAGGAGGTGTTGGACAAGATGGAGTCTGCAGGATTGACTCTGAGGAAGTATAAATGCAAGTTTGCAGTGGAAGAGGTGGAATATTTGGGATATACCTTGTCAGCAGAGGGGGTGAGACCCAACCATTCCCATAGCCTGACGGTCCACTCGGTAAGCGGGTTCCGATTGCAGTGCATAGACCCAGTCATTAATATTTATAAGTTGGGATGCCGGGTAGTAGTTCCTTATGTCTGGAATAGCAAGCCCACCCTTGTATACCCCCCATTGGAGTTTGCGGTGTGCAATTCGTGGCACCCCGCTACCCCATAGCAAGGTACGTTGTTCCCCTTCGATGCTGTGGAAGACAGAATCCAGGAGTTTATGCAGCATGTTTTGAACCATGTAGGGTAGTCGCGGGAGGGCCATAATTTTAAATAACACTGGCCATTCCATAAGGGTAAGAGGGAGTTGACGCCAGTAGGCAATGTCTTCGCGGAGCCTCGCCAGTTGCGTGTGGACATTCATATGGAGGAATTCCTCTGGTGAATGTGAAATCCAAAGTCCCAGATATTTAAATGTGTCCTGCTGTATCAGTGCCACGCATTCGGAGGTGAGTGGGGGAAGCACCCCCGCAAGATAAAAAATGAGAGATTTGTCCCAATTTATTTGGTAACCTGAGTATGTACCAAAGAGGCGGATTATATTACTGAACGTATGGAATATCTGTCGAGGTCTACTTGAGTAGAGTAAGATATCATCTGCGTACAATGATATTCGTTCCTCCCAGGCCCCCCCACCCCCCATGTCTATGCCCTTCACCATTAGGTCTCCTCTGATCCATGCCACTAATGGCTCAAGCGCTAAAGCCAAGAGCATGGGGGATTGAGGACAGCCCTGGCGTGTACCTCTGTGAAGCGTGAAAAGTCTGGAGACTACCCCATTCACTTGGGCACGGGCAGTGGGATCCTGATAAAGAAGACGTACCCAGGCAGCAAAGCCCAGGCCAAGACTGAACCTGGCCAGAACCGCCTGGAGGTATGGCCATTCAATGCTGTCAAACGCCATGCGGGCGTCCAGAGACAGCAGAGCCGCGGATTCACTAGGATTAGACGTTACGGCTTGCATCACCCCGTACAGGTATCTGAGGTTTAATCTAGTGTTACGCTGAGGCATAAACCCGGTTTGGTCCGGGTAAACCATAGTGGAAATCACAGGGGCAAGCCGGTTTACCAGTACCTTCGCTACCACTTTTGTTTCAAAGTCGAGTAAGGATATGGGTTGATAGAAGCCACAAAGAATCAAGGATTTGTTCTTTCTGGGGATGACCACTATTGTGGCGCTTTGCACTTCAGTGGGCAGATGGCCCTCCTGTTGGGCGGCGATGAACATCCCCAACATGGCCTCACCACGACGGTTGCCACACATTTAAAGAGTTTGGCAGGAAGCCCGTTAGGGCCAGCCATCTTCTCCGACTGGAGGTCCCTAATAGCCCCGTTTACTTCCTCCACAGTCAGATCCGGGTCAATATCCTTCCTGTCCTCATTTGACAAAGTTGGTAGGGATAGCTCTGCTAGCAGGTCCGCGGAATCAGCAAATGACCTAGAGGATACCGATTGATAGACATTCTCATAGTACGTCGTAAATGCCTCTGCAATGTCTGCCCGGGAGCTAAGTGTCCCCCCATTGTTTGTCGTAATCTTTGCGACCCAATCACAATCACGATCCCGCCTCTCTAACCTTGCAATGTGCTTGTTAGCCTTTTCACCACCGTAGTACAGATGTCCCTGTGTGGCCAGTGCATGTTGGCGTGCCACACCCTCCTCCAAGTCCCTGAGTGCCTTCTGTTTGAGGCGCAGCTGCATGACCAGCTCTGGGGTGCCCAGCGCCTACTGGGATGCCTCTTGCTCCAGATCATCAATCTCACACTCAAGTTCATCACACTTGGAGCAGCTTTGCTTCCATTGTACACCCACCTCAGCCTGAATGTAGCCCCTGATCACCACATTATATGCCAACCAAAGTGTGCAGTGTGAGTCAACTAACCCTGAGTTCTCGGCAAAGTATTGTTTAGTGCATTCTCTGAGCTTGTCCTGGAAGTCTCTGTCCTTGAGATGCCACAGGGCAATTTGAGGGGGAAGCGTGAAGTCCCTGGTTGGGCCATTAAGCCAGATCTCCACCGAAGAGTGGTCAGATACACACCTGGCCATGTGACGGCTCCCCGGAAGAGTCCCGCGTGTGTACATTGTGTAAAAATATAGTCTAGGCGGGACCTGCTACATTGTGCGATGGATATGAGCGTGAACTGCCTATCCAAGGGATTATACTGTCTCCATAAATCCGATAAGCCCATTGCAGAGGCAAAGGCCTGGAGTGGCCTTGCCTTGTCAGTCCTAGTTTGTCGCGTTGTTCTATCCCATTCCTGGGACATCACATAGTTCATGTCCCTACCCAGTATCAACAACCTGGGTGGCATGCCCAATGGTGTCACGCTTAACTCCGGGAAAGTGCTTGCGTGAAGTCTCGAGGGTATGTATGTGGAGCATAAACTTAGATGACGGCCTTCACACGTCCCGGTCAGGGCCACAAATCTCCCCAGCGGCTCCCGCCAGGCGTGGTCTGGGATGAACAATACAGAATTTTTCTATCAGGATCGCCACCCCCTTGAACGGTGATGTAAAGCCCGCATGTTCCTGGAGGGTGTAGCCAAACCTATTCAGTGTCAGGTAGTGATGCCCACGCATGTGCGTCTCCTGGAGTAGCACCAGGTCGGGGGCATGTCTGCGTAAATATTGAACGACCGCAGTCCGTTTGATCTTGTCTCCCAAACCATTAACGTTCCATGAGAGAATTTTCAAGGTCGATGCAGATTGACTGGCCATGGTTGTGTTTGGCATCATATGTAATGTCCATTCTCACTTAGTGCCCACCCGAACCCGCCCGCCGCTTGGGACTGTCCACCCGTGCCTGCCTGCAGTTGTGTATCTCTAGCTGAATCATAAAAAACATCAAACATTGCAGATAGCATACAGACACTAAACTAAATTAACTCCCCCCTTCCTGCTGCTGTGCACAGTAGATTTGCAACTACGCACCCCCCCAATTTGCAGAGCGCTTGTCGCCCACTTTGTCCCATTAAACTAAGTGTGGTGCGTGGTCCAACCCCCCCATACCCAGGATTGGTTAGTGCTAGAGCCTTGTTGAACACTGTACACAAGTCCCTACATAATACTTGCGTAGTAGACCTAGGGTATTCTCGAATGTTCGATACTGTCCTTGTCGTCCTCGATTCATTTTCTTATATTCAGGAGAGTTCTGGGTTGCGCCCATATTGGGGAGTTTCCCCGAGATCCTTCATCGCTGCCCTGATAACTATAGTTTGTTAATCACTGTTGCCCCCCCTCCAGGGAGTCTCGTTACATGCTGCCATTTGACTTATTTGTTGTACCATTTCCAGGCCTGGTCCTGTTTGGTTGCCCACGTTGGTCCCGGTACGGCCGTTTCCCGATCGTACGCCAACCTTCGAGTCAGTCTCATGTTTCCTCCGGGCTGTTGAAGAATCACACCTTTCCCTATGACTCGACCCTTAATTTGGCAGGGAATATCATCGCATATTTGACCTCCTTTTCCCGCAGCACTCTCTTAACCTCCAGGAACCTGCGGCGTTGCTTTTGCACTTTCAGTGTGAAATCTGGAAAAATGTTATCCTGCGTTTTTTAAGGTGGACCGGGGGTACACTGCGAGCCATTTGTAGTATTGCATCTCTGTCCCGGAAGTTGAATATGCACACTAAGATAGGCCTGGGCGGTGCTCCAGGTTTTGGCCTCCCACCTGGGACTATGTGCACCTGTTTGACTGAGAAAAATTTGGACAGACCTTTGTGTTGCAGATGCTTTCTTATGAGGTCCTCGATGAACAGGTCCGCCACCTGCTCCTCCGCTCTCTCAGGTACATCAAGGATTCGCACATTATTGCGTTGAGCACTCCCCTCGTAATTGTCCAACTGAGTTTCCATCCTGTCGTTGCTTGCTTGGAGCTCTTTGATCTGGTTTTTAAGCATGGCGGAGTCTGTGGTTAAAATGTTTGATGTGGCTTCCACCTCCTTGATTCTGGCATTTATATTGTGGATATCCACCCAGATCAGGGAAACTTTGGATGAACACGCTGTCCATCCTGGCCTCCAGAGATGTTCTAACTGTAGTGATGGCTAACATGATGTTGTTTAGGGTCAAGTTGGTTTGTCCCTCAGCGGGGTTTTTGTGTTGTGTGCACCCTCAGGTTCCTTTTCCTTTGCGTCTGTTCCTTTCTGCCATGCATATTTGTCAGGTTTTGCTTGCATTGTTGTACGGCCACTTTTCCCTCTGGCCATTTCTTCTCCACGTGGGCGTGGGGCGTGGGCCATTGCTCTTGGACCCAGCCGGCTGCCCTCCGCCGTCCTCTATAGGGCAAATGCCTTGTCCGGCCTATCAAGCATCACCAGTCAAGCCCTGTGTTGTGTCCCGCATTACCTCCTTATTCGCCTATCTTCCATCCTAGGGGTGCCCCCACGCTTGTGGTACTTTGATGTCAGGGATATTTCCCTCAGCCCGGGAGCAGCCCTAAAGATCTGCACACAAACCTGCGTCACCACTCCAATGCGGGCGATGCTCATTAAGTTAGTCCCCGGCTCGTCAGTACTCCTTAGGGCCCATCAGTTTGCGCAACTCTCTTGTGCCGCAGTGCTTCTTATGGGTGGTTGCTGCACTGTCCCCGGGTCTTTGTTTTAACTTCACTGGGCCGATCCCAATGGTCTTGGAAAGATGTGTTTGCGACAATCCCTGGGCAGCCCTCGCAGCATAGCCAGGCAATAATGAGTGTCTTTAATTCCTGCCACAACAACTGTTGCCTTGAACGTTGCACCTACTTGTCACCAGACTGTACCGTACACCGCCAGCTTTGATGCATCCTTACTCCTCCAGAAAACCCCTCAGTCAGTACTTGTGCTGCGGGGGCAGCCTGATATGAGTGCCTTGGGCCTGTGTTCCTGCCATTCACGCAGTCAAATTTGCAATGTCCGGGAGAGCCGCTGGCAGGGCATGACTCCACCCGCAACTCCCCACTGGTCATGAGTGTATCGGTGTCAGCGGCAGGCTTAGTTTTCAGACGGCAAGGGCCGCCACGTCGCACGTCCTGGCTGCTCTCCGCTGTTTCACATCGCCTTCTGCCCCTGGGGGCATCGTCGGTGCTCACCGTCTCTCCCAGACCTAACCGCCGCTTGGGTCAGTTCCCGTACGAGACCTCTTTTCTGTACAGTGTGGCAGGGGACAACAGCACTTCTTCCTCCCCCCGCCGCACACCGTCTTCCTCACGGGTGCACCCTCAACGTTGCAGCGTCTCTCAGGGCTGCCTCGGCACCATTGTTGTTCCGCGGTCAACTGGACCTGGATCCTATCTCCGGACTGCAGTGCCCAAATCACGGCATGCTAGTTTCAGGGACGTTCCCTATGCTCCCGGGCACTAACAGCATTAGTTATGGCTCGTTAAGATGTGGATGAATCTTGCCGGGTGTGTTGTGCCGGAGCCGTGCTAGTGTGCGGCCATCTTCCTCAGCAGTTGGTCACGCCCCCAGGAGTGTGTCACGCCCCCAGGAGTGTGTCGTTTTAGTCGAATGATGACTACAACGATTACAAACAACGTAGGAGTCAACAACATGGTCCTCAGGATCAACTTCTTCAGGTACATCATCCCAATTAACTAGTCTTTATGCCACAGTCTAGTTCACAAATATCATGTACTCCAGTGGAAAGATGACTTTGCTTCAGGGCTAATGTCAACCAGAAGGGTCAGCCATTCCTCCATAGCAGGCCTTCAGGCAGTTGCTGTTTTGACACCTAAGGAATAATTCTATTGACAGAAATAGAATAAATAACCAGATTTCTGGTGCTTTTGGCATTTGGTGTCCAAAAGAGTGCTATGAAGAAAGACAGTGTAGTTCAGGGCCCTTTTCTTTGTAGGGCATTTTCGCATACTATTGAAGATGAGGTTAACTGGGGTCCAGCACAATGGGACTGTGGTTATTGGCCTCTACATTTAGGAATTACTGGATGTGGATCTCTTTCTAGAGTGTTTAGCATATAAGGCAACCGGTCATCAAATGCAGAAACACCCATATCTGCTTCCTCTGCTTTGGGAAATAATATGTTGATACACTAAGTGCTCTCCCACCCAATTTTGGTGGTCTTGGGAATAAACTCATGCCACATTTTGTTCTGGAGAGACATTTGTTATCGCCATTGTGGTTACGTTTTACAAACAAATCAGTTTTCATGTTTGCCCACAACAAGTAACAAAGATTAATGGCAAAATATGAATATACAACTTGCAGTTGATGAAATAAATCTATCTTGAGTCCACAAACATTGGTGGCTTTGCTCATGGCTTAATACATGTGATGCTGTTGTGTGGCACTAATTTAGATGTAATTTTGCCTGAGCTACACCTTCTAACGTAATGCTCTTTGATTATTTCAAATATTTAAACACTATTTCTGGAGACAGCAGTAGGCAAATTAAAAGACTTCTACGTATGTTTCGGTGGAGCACCCTCATTTTCCTTCCACCTTCATCATGGCCCAAAGCCATAACAAAAAAACAGAAATAATTAGCTATCTGCAAGGTCTTCCTCCACAGGAGATTTCCATGAAAATAGAAATAACACATTGTAGCTAACCTAGCAGTAAGGCCTCTCCATGTTACAAGTCAACCAAGAGAACACTCTAACAAGAGGCAAACGGTCACTAGTTACTAGATGCCTATATACTTCTCCAATCTGTGCAACGGTCCCGGTATTGGAAATGGCAAGCTTGCTTGTAGGAGTCTGTGTAACTTCAAATGTTCATGAAATAAAGTGTGGAAGGATGGTCAGCTATAATCCTCCGCCATGTTTTGAGAATTCAGTCCACGAGCAACATAAAACACTCCCTTGCTCTTAACACGGAAAACTTTAAAGCATGCTAGAGGAATCCTTGTTGCAAGAGGGAGAGTGAACTTAGAATTAACAACTTATGTGTGCTTTATTAACAGGAATGAGCCGCAAAGAATGCAAATTCACTCTATTTAACATATACATGTTTTTCAGTTGCCATGACTCGGCCTCAGATCCAATTTCAGTGGTTGTATAGTGCACATTTTATGTTTTTTCATTTTTCTCTCTTCAGTATTTCGAGTTAAATTAGGTCCTTCACCATTTCATAAAATACTCTTAATTCAAGCAGTTTTACGGTCCTGTTATGAGGGAATCTTAAAATGTATTTCTTTTTAGGTCGAGCCTAACGCAGCGCGCAAGCGCTGCTTAGGATGACTTCTTGGACTCAGGACTTTTTCGGAAACTCATGCATGTCTCATGCATGCAAAACTCACGGAGTCTTGTGACCGTATTGCCGAATATTTTTCAACTAAAGTCGAGAAGATCTACTCGACTTTCCCCAACCCGACAACAGGGATTGACCTCGCAGCAGCCTTTGCGGACACGGAGTCGGCAGGGCACCTCACTAACTTCTACACCCCTCCACCTGAGGACTTAGTAGTGGTGTGCCGCTCTGTTAAATCAGGGTCCCCGTGGGACCCAGTGTCTCCCAAACGCCTGGCGGAAAGCCTTGAAGTTTTGGAACCTTATATGAGGCATGTCCTGGACATCTCCTTCAGTGCGGGGAAGCTCCCTGAGGGATGGAAACAGGCGGTGGTGCTCCCGCTCCGAAAGAAACCCCACCTAGGCTTCGAGGTATTAGAGAATCTGAGGCCCATCTCCCTCCTGCCGTTTCTGTCCAAAGTGGCAGAAAAGGTGGTTAATACTCAAATTATGAAGCACGTGGAAGAGACGGGATTGCTCCACGCGACACAGTTTGGCTTCAGGCCACGCCATTCCACCGAGTCTGCCCTCCTTATGGCAACGGAACATCTGAGGGAGGGGGTGGATGCAGGCCAAACTATGGCCCTGATCTTGTTGGACCTCAGCGCGGCGTTCGACACTGTAGCTCATAACATCCTGCTACAGTGTCTGAACAGAGGTGGCATCTCTGGCCCGCGCTGAGATGGATCCAGGACTTCCTCATGGGGAGAAGCTTCCGAGTTAGGCAGGGAGACTGCTATTCAAAGGGGGTTCCCTTGGGCCAAGGCGTACCGCAGGGCTCGTCATTGAGCCCGACCCTTTTTAATATGTATGTCGCGCCGGTTGCCTCGATTGTGGAGAGTCATGGTCTCCAATTGGTCTCGTATGCCGATGATACGCAGCTGGTGATCTCCCTATCGCACGCGCCCTGTCTTGCTGCCGATGGCTTCCGCTCGTGCATGAAAGATCTTGCCGAGTGGATGGCTATCAATTGTTTGAAGCTTAATGGCAACAAGACAGAGGTGCTGGTGGTGGGGAGAGCCCAGTCTGCTTGGTCGTCGGCATGGTGGCCTCCTTGTCTTGGACCAACCCCGACCCCCTGTCAAGAGGCACGCAATCTCGGGGTGTGGTTTGATGCGGATCTTACTTTTGGCCCCCAGATTAATCGGGTGGTAGGAGTCTGCTTCGGGATTTTGAAGAAGTTGAGAAAGGTCCTCGACCTGCTCCCGATTAGCGCCCGTCAAACCCTGGTTCATGCCCTGGTGACAGCTAGGTTGGATTATGGGAACCTGCTGTACCTGGGGGCTTCGGAGAAAAGCATGGCACGCCTGCAAGTGCTGCAGAATGCGGCAGCTCGTTTGATTCTTAGGCTGCCCAAAAGGGCGCCTTCTAAGGCGGCGCTTCAGAAGCTACACTGGCTCCCTGTAAGGAGAAGAGTGGAGTTTAAAGCCCTCTGTACCTGTCATCGAATTTTTAATGGCAGGGCACCCGGCCCTCTGAATAAACTGATCAAAGTGTATCAACCAACACGTGCGCTTCGATCCGCAGGGGCCGGTCTCCTTAGGATCCCTAGAGTCAAGAAAGCCCGTATGGGAGGCAGGTCCTTCAGATGCTTGGCGGCCAATAACTGGAACAAACTACCAGTGGACCTGCGCTTGGAGCCGGAGGAAGCCAGGTTCCGAGCGAGACTGAAAACATTCCTCTACACAAAATAATGGTCGGCTCTGTCTTTGTGATCCCTGCCTGCTGCCTCTTCCTCTTTCAGCGCGTGGACACGCCGGTGTGCGTAACGCAGCGCTCTACAAATGTCCCAATAATAATAATAATAATGTACTGCACTGTTTCCAATGAGCACTTGTGCATGTACAGCGTTTACCTTGTGGGAGCGAGCAGCGGCGCCATCTGTTTGCAATTATCGCTCCCCCGCTTGTCTAATCAGCTTTCAATGTCGTGCTTACTGGAGCAGCGACACGCGCAGGGGCCATCTGTTTTCTCAGGCGACGATTTGCAAGGTTTTCTCCACAAAACACTTTCAAAGGCGCGGTAAAGCCCACATTTTTAGGCTGTCACTTGTTCACCTCTGCTGTCTTGACTCCGGTGGAAAAGCAAAAATAAAATGAAATCCTCGGCTCCCCGCAGTCAGATAACTTGTTCACAAAACGCTTGCAAATACTGTGCAATAGCCAACAGAGCTCTGTGATTTCCTAGAGTACATTGCATAAGCTTATTCTCAAGGGGTCATGGATCCCCTTTGTGCCGTTAACCCTCTATTCATCATGAAGCCGTGTCCACTTGCCAGGTTTGAGGCACTGTGTCAACATGTGTAGAATGTGTAGAGTTGAATTAGCTCGGTCTGGCTACAGCATTGCCCCGTGCGCCAGTTCCTTCAAATATCGTTTGCAGGTGCCCTGTGGGCGATTCAATTACATCTAATGTCACTTACGATCAGGTATTACAACTGTCAACACAGACGTCTAAATCGTGACACATTTAATCAGCATGACGAGTTAAATGAGGAGGAGGGGAATAACAGCGCAGATCACACAATGTTTACAGTTCGGAGTCGGAACTCTCCCACTTTCCCCTACAAGGATGCAGAGCGTAGATTTGCCTCATGCCAGTGCACAAGCTGCTCTTTCTCCCGGCAGAGAGTGAACAGGAGGGAATCTCTCAAGTCACAAGTACAATACACCTGCACGGGCACCACGTGACCCACGACGCATGCCTGAGTCAATTAGGTGAGCAGTCAGCTGTACGGGGGGGGCGAGCAGTCAGCAATCCATTATTTACCAAGTGCGCAGGCACAGATGCGGCTCTCGTTGAGGATTACAGCACAGGCAGGTATTGCTCTTGGTGTAATTTTTCAATCAGATGTAGTGATTAGCGGCTGGCATGAGAAAAGAGCTGTAGCATTTGTTACCAGAAGGAGCTGCATATTATTAATTTGTCGTGACAGGAAGTACGGGGGCATTGATAAAGGGGAGGTGCATTACAATGATTGAAATTGAAGCAGTGCAATGTATGTTTTTGTAGCTGGTTGTTATCTCAGGATGAATATATAACATGCGCGAAGCGCGCTTCTTTAGTGTTTATCGTGTCAGTTCTCCATGTGCATTGGCGTCACAGGTGCGTTCTGAATGCATTAAATGGAACCTCATGTTTATCACGCCTTGACATCACAGGCACATTCTGAGTGGTCGAGTGTGACGTCATATTTATTGTGCCACTCCCGTACCCTTTGGGCTTCACATGCGCATTCTGAATGCATCAGCACTTTTAGGTTGTGCTGAACTGGAACGTAAACGTGGTTGCGATGCCTGTCTGGCTAGTCCTCGGCACACGCAGTGTGAACTTTTATGTAGGTACATAGTTATTACTCGAAAACCTTCCGTTCTTTGTTTATCTTGTAGCGTTACTTATTGCTAGAGCTTTAAGTGGGATGAAAAAACTGGAGGGGGGTCTCCCAAAGTGGCGTGGCCAATGTAATTAAGGACGTGGCTTAAAATGCTAAAGCTAGAAATCAGTGCTTAGCCCGACTTGTATGTTGCTTCTGTCATTGCATCCAGATCTAATAAGAGTATCATCAATCCTACAAGTCAGGATAATGTGCAGCATGACTAACCACTTATACGGTCCCAAAGGCGAGACTTATTGGCTATGCCAATGCTTGTTGTATTTGTGATGTGCCTTCTGAAAGGAGCACACCTAGTTTGTATCTTTAGAAGGCCATTTCCTCTGCTCTATTAGAGTTTGTGTATATATTTTTTAATGAGCAGCTGTTTTTTCTTCCGTACATAATACAGGATTATTCATTAGTAGTAGAGGAAAAGTCATTTTCCATTTAATGTGTTTTCTGTTTTACCATTTAATATTGGTATGTAGCTTTTGCTTCACACCATGTTAACATAATTATTTCTATGTTTGAAAAGGTATATAACACACTGTTTCTGAGAAGTAAGCCATACTTTTCAGCGACTATTATAGATCATTTCCTTATGACAGACTGTTCTTTAACCGTGTACTTAGTATATCTCATAGACCTTCTGGGCTTTCCTTAGAGAGCAGGCTCCAAGTTAGTCTGTTTAATTACTCTGTTCTTAGAAATTCCCTGTCTTTTTAGGAGGCAGGCTGCATTCCAGACTCTCTATTGATTTACTTACAATAATTTGTGTTGTCTTTTGCTTACTCTTTAGAGCCAGTCCGTATGAATTTGTATTTAGAATATTGTACTATTGATTGATGCTGAATTTATTTGACTAACCATTTGCCTTGTTACCTTAGGAGAGGCGCAATGAGGATAAATAACCTAATTTCTCCTTGTTTTTTCCTCTTTCTTTGGGTGCTGCATACCACAGTACACATAGGAGGAGAATGCCTCAATTGATGGTTTTTGTGCAGGAAGGTCCAATCATTCCTACAATACAGACACCCTAGCACCATGGTATGAGGGGGCCTGCGTTGGCGCAAGGCAGCCAATTGTGTGCCAGCGCAGAGGTAGAGGCCAGGAATACATCTTATCTCATAGATACAGTGCATTCCTGCCCTTTTCTTTTGAAACAGGGCAGCGCAGCAAAGGGTCTTGCTGTCAAAAACTAGTAAATGAGGCCCCTAGTCTTCTGGACTTTACACCTAGCGTTTAATCAGCCCACCATAAACCAAGAGTTCTGTCTCTGAGCATGCTCAGTGGTTCCAATGTAAACAAACTGCATCCACTTTGGTTAGGTCACTAAGCACACAATGCCAAGAGAAATGTATTTTCCTAGCACTGTGACCACAAGTCAGACATCTAAAAGCTGTGGACTTTGCAGTACAAAGCATTCCACAAGTCTGGAGAAAGGTGGAAATATGCCAGTGCCACTCTTTAGTACAAGCCACTCTTAAAATGAAAACATCCCTATGATTCGACTTCGCTCATACAATAAGGTCACCTTGCTGCGCACACTTCTCTTATGAAAGGAGGACATTTTTCCATGCAATTAGCATACCCTTCTCTGCTGCACTCACTTTGCCACAGCCAAGAATGCCACCTCCACGTTCAAGCCCGTCTTGGCGCTGGTCTCCATGAAGGGTACCCCATACTCCTGTATATGGACAAAAAAATGAAGATGTCATGGCAGCAAAAAGAGGGAGAGGAAGACCAGAGTGGGGAATGGAAATGGGGAGGTACAGGTGTAGAAAGCATAGAAGAGTGAGAGTACAGGTGAGCGAGATAGTGTTGAAAATAGAACATGCTAAAAGTAGGAAATTAAGGAAATGGGAAATGATAAAGAAAATGGAGAATTGCAAGAAGGAAATAGTGGAAGATAGAGAAACAAGAGAACAAAGGGTGGATTAATGGAGAGTAGTGGGCAGGTGTAGCAATGGTGAGATGGTAATAAAAGAGACAGTTAATGAAACCAGGGTGAAGGCATTGAATGGAAGACAGACTGGGTGTTGAGAAAAGGTTTGAAAGAAAGAAATATGGGAATGGGAAGGAGGAAAATGAAAAGCAGGCTATACTTAATTTCCATCTGCTCTAGGTTGCATCCATGGCAATGAGTTTACTTTTTGACTCCTGAAACACTCTCTGTTTCTGTTCCTAACCTCAAAAAAACAAAATTACCAGTCAGAATCCCAGATAGTGGTGAAGAGGGTATTAGAATATTGGAATGTTGAGTGTTCCAATGGAGACAATGGAGTGGCTCAGGGCTTATAATGGTTGATATAAGCCTGGACCTCTAGCATTCCAATGTTTGTCTTCATATTTCTACCTTTTTAATGTAGAACATTCTACCCTTAGAGGGTGAAATGGTCTAATTGCTTTAGAGCCCTTATGCTTCAGCCTATACCAGTTGTTAAAAGCCCTCAACCGCGTAATAGGTCCTTATGTGCGGCTCGGAGTTATAACGTCAGGGCCTTTAACAACCGGTATAGCCCACGGCAGTTGGCTGTAAGGCTATATTAGAACATTGGAATGTGGGGAGCTCCATTGAGGACAATGAAGTGGCTCTGGGCTAATAATGGCTGGTATAAGCCTTCTTCTCCAACAGTCAAATGCATGTCTCTCTGTTCTGTCCTTTTTAATTTAGAATGTTCTGTCCTCAGTGGGTGGAATGTTCAAATAGCCTTATTGCCCTTCTGCCTCAGGCGGCTATACTGGTTGTTACAGGCCCTCTTTCTAGCACAGATTCGGGGACTTTAACAACCCGAATAGCCCTTGGCACTAGGATGTAAGGATATGAGGCTATAATATCATTCACAGTGCACAGGAATTGTGAGAGCTCTATTGAAGACAATAGAGTGGAACCGTGCCCATATTGGGTTGTAAAGACCACCTGCTGCGACATTTCAATGATTGCCTTTCTGTAGCTTCTTGTTTATAAACATTCTACCCTCAGTGGGTGGAGTGTTCTAATAGCATTATAACCCTTTGCCAAAGTTTATCCATGTAATTAAAATCCCCCTTACCATGTCATATTCACTCAATGTAGGTTGTTTATCCCTAGGCAGTGGGCTAGGATGCTAACGGTGGTTGCAGTTCTGGTACAATATGTAGTGATGATGTAGTGTTAGCAGTGACTACAATTTTAGTGGTTACAATGTGACTAGTAATGCTGAAGCTATTCCTGGTAGTTTGGAGAGCAGTGCTTGAGAGAGAAGCAGAACTGTTGGAGAGGCAGTTGTGATGTGGTGGTAATACTGTGATAGTAATTAATATTGGTTAGTTGTACTGGAAGCGGTGGTAACGGTGGTGGTGTTGGTGGTTGCTGGTGTGGTGGTGGAATGAGAGAACACTGCTCTACAGAGGCTTCTGCTTTTCTCCTATTGCTTCTTTCTCACTAACAAGCCAAGAGGTGACATGTAAGCACCACCTCAACAATTGATAAATGACCGTCAATCATCTCACTCAATAACACAACTACCAAGTTACATGAACCACTGTTAGTCGACAGATAATGTTCTCAGTCAAGAACTAACGAGGTCCCCCTCATTTAAGTAATAGGTGAAAGACAGTGCTACAAATATTTGTGGGTAAGAAAATTATGAAATTGCAAAACGTACAATTTGGACTGATCCCATATTTTTGGAAATGTAAGCCATTTTATGGTTATTGTTTTGGGAGTAATTGCAACATTTAATTAATAGTAAGGTGATGTACCACACTTCTGGAATGAAAAGAAAGGCAGAGCAAGGGCTCCAATCAGAAAAACGCATTGGAGAGAGAGTCAGGAAATGATTAAGGGAAAAAAACATTGTAGCAAGTTTAGTAATGTTTCCCGAGGCTCCACTGCTGGAAGAAATGTTAAACACATTCAAATATAGTGGATCTTTTCCTTCTGTCTAATAATAAAATCTTTTGACTGTCTCTTTTGGTGACTGACAATTACCTACTGAGAAGTAAAATAGATGTTACCTCTTATCAGTAAGTGTACAGTAACAAGCAATCACCCTCACCCATAGCTATCACTGACTAACTGGGGGCAGGCAAGCATGCAACTTACTTAATATGTGTGTTTGACAGAAGTAATAAGTGATGTACAGTTTATATGTTAACAGAGATTACCCCTTTGAATAAGTAACCAATAGCAGGCAAACATATTTTGAAATACCCGATGACAGCCAATCACTAATAGGCCGTGGGAAAATTCCAAGAGTCAAATTAAAAAGAATGTTTATGACATATAGCTATGAACTCAGAGACCGTGAAGAATATAGCAAGAAAAGAGTTGTCAAACACTCATTGCTGGTTTGTTCTTTAGGTACTGAACCCTATCTCTCTTTCTTTTTTAATCACCCTAAGATGTTTTATCTTATAAGATTCAGGATGGGCATTGTCCACTTATTGGTTTCCTATCCGCGTGATGCACATTGTGACCCAACATTGAATATGTGTCCTTGTGACTCAGAATCAGCACAGAGCGCTTTACATTTTATGTTTTTTCGGTGGACTCTATACTATTCCTAGACGTGCTTTTTTAAAACCACTGTTAATATTTTTAAATATAAGAAAGTGCAGGGCTGCGTTACAATATTTGCTCCTCTTGAAAGATTAATTTATTTGCCTAATGGTAGGTAAATGATTTTATTTTGCTTAAAACAATATTTTAACATCAATTTGAGTATATTAATTGTATGAAATGTTTTTATTATGTAATCTTTTATGGGTGATTTGCAGCCGAATAAAGATTTATTGATGATGATGATGATGATGAGGCCGTGGGAACCCTTCTAAGAATAACTCTTAGCAAGACTTTGTGTGAATGTTTAGATGCATTTAGATTGAATCTACTGTAGACAGTGCCTGGGGCGATGGCAGTGATCACGGATAGGAGAGAAAGGGACTGGGTGACTAGCTGTTTCAAGTTGGAAACATAAATCCAATTCACTTTAGATGGAAAACAGAGCTACGCACCTTTGCCAAGTTCTCGCCTTCTTCGGACCGGATAACCCTCTCGTGGTTCATATCACACTGAAATCAGACCAGGAAAAGGAAGTTAGCACTGGAGATGAGGTAACATCGTCAATAATGATGGGTTATTTAGTTTTTACAATCAGCAAGTGTAAAAACAGTATTATTAACAAGCATTTACAATGCAATGGTCTCGGCAATATTATAGGTAGAGCTATTGGTATTGCTCATTATTTTTTTTATCTTTTTTGTATCCCTAAATAAATGGCATTGTCATTTCTATTGGCATTAGCTTTTTTTGCATATGTGATACCTATTGCATTAGCAGAGAGAGAGTGAGGTATTGAAATAGAGGGAGAGGGAGGTAGTGAGAGAGAGAGTGAGGTAGATAGAGAGTGAGGTAGTGAGATAAGAGAGAGTGAGGTAGTGAAAGAGTGAGGTAGTGAGGGAGAGGGATGTTGTGAGGTAGTGAGATATAAGCACAGAGTGATGTTGTGGTGTAGTGAGATAGAGAGAGAGGTAGTGAAAGAGAGAGTGAGTTAGTGAGATAGAAAGAGTGAGGTAGTGAGATAGAGAGTGATTGAGGTAGTGAGTTAGAGAGAGAGTGAAGTTGTGAGGTTGTGAGCTAGAGAGTGAGGTAGTGAGAGACACTTGCACCAAATGCTACACACCGCTTGTGGACTTTGCACGTATGACGTGGAGCCGAGATAGGATGAACAATATTGGATGGTCATATTTGCAGAGCTGTCACACATGACTCACATCATAATCACACCCTCACCAGAACGAGCTATGTTATGTACATGACATCCCTAAAACCTCACGCCGCTTTGAGGCAGCAAGCACTCTCCTACACAAAAAGCAAGGCTTAACAGCTTAATCCACTGTAACACTAACTGTGAGCTATACGCTAACTGGCAACCAATAGCATGTAGACCTTGTGACACATGGCAGCCATTGCGAGAAGAACTCCTTACGTTGGAAAACACCACTAGCTCCCCATCTTAGCAAAGTCACTCCCTCTCAACACCTAAGAGGATATGCCAAGTAACGTGCCATATGACGGACCTGCTTAAAAAAAAACTGATTACTTTGTGGGTCTGCTGTGGAGCGAGCCCCAGAAACGTGCGGTTCTCTGGACCCACTGGGCACATGGCGTGAGTGTGAATAGACAGAAGAGTGGGGTAAGGGGGGTGAAATGTACTGCCTATTCATGTACTTGTAAAAAATTAAGACAATAACAGGGGAAACTTCGGAGGACAGAGTAAGCAAAATGAGGCAAAAGTCCTAAAAAAAAAGCCACAGAATAATCTGTTCAGTGTCCAATGACATCAAGAGTGTTCCACCTCATGCTTGCCAACATTCTGATACTCAAATAAGAGAATGTTTCATTTTTCAATTCCACGAAATACCATAACTAGAATTAATACCGCATTGTGTGCGGTTCTCCTCACAGCATGGATCTAGCGCATACCTGTGCAGTGCAACAGATGGCACATTTATCGCTAGCATAGAGTATGCAAGGAAAGGGAGCATGCTTTCTTACAAACCGGGGCGGGCTGCAGATTAAAGATTTTAGGTCTTACCAAGGCGATCCCTTTCCTGCCTGCTACTTACTTGTGGGTGCCACGTGGTCTACGGGTTTACCAAGGTTTACTTGGTGTTTAAGAGTGTGCGTGGAGGCTGGTGTAAGCAATGACGCGGGGGAAAGATGCTCTGGGTGCAGGAAGTGTCATGGAAAGGGTGAGCTGCTAGAGGGAAGAAAGTCGGGAAACACATGCACTCTTATGGAGTGTTAGAACCTAACTAAATCAATGTACCTCAAGAATCATGTGGCTAGTGGGAGGACACTTGCCACCAACCGCAAACTGTATGGGAGTGACCGCACAGATAACCAATTGTAACTAATGGGTGGGCTGTAAACCTGTTTCAATATTTTTCTTTTTAATTACAAGAGATTTTGCAAGCGCTCTGCAGGCGAAAACTAAAAAGCAGCGCTCCAAGGCTGCAGCGCGCTTACAGAGGTGCGGAAGGCCAAAGGTGAGAGGGCAGGCGAGGAATGAGGTACACTGGCACAGCAGGGCATGGCTCCCACCACAAACAGCTTGAGAAGCTGAAGGGCAAGGGTGAGGAGCACAAGGGCAGGGACGAATGCACAGGCAGAGCAGTGTACATCTCCCAGAACTGCAACAGGAGATGCCGAAGGGCAGGAATAGAGCTGCACCGAGATCAAAATGGGGGTTTCAGCGATGGGGGAAAAAAATAAAAAAACAAAATCAGAGAGTGTCAAGCAGGTCAGGGTAGTGGGAGAGGGAGCCGTGAGAGTTGGATGGCAGGACGGAGACAACTTTCAGAGCGTTACCCTTACCGTCAGTCGAACCTTGGCGGCGCAGCCTGTCCACGGTCAGCAGGAGGCTGAGAGAGGCATGCCGCTGCTTTGCTGCACAGCTCTCCGCCGGGACTGCTTCCGTGCACTCTGCTCTCTGCTGCACACCAAACCAGCAATGAGTGTTTGACAACTCTTTTCTTGCTATATTCTGCACGGTCTCTGCGCCGGGACTGCTTCCGTGCACTCTGCTGCACAGCTCTCCGGCCGGCCGGGGGGGACAGGTCCCGTGCACAGTATCTGCTGTACCCGCCTGGAGAAGGAGAGGTCCGGTGCACGCCTCAGCTTGGGACACAACACAGCTCTCCCACAGAGACAGTGCTGCGCACACTGCCGCCTCTGAGTGAAGTGCAGCTTTTCTTCACAGACCAGCCCTTTGCTCACAGATGGGACGGCGGCTGGCTCCTTCTCCTCCGCGGCGGGACTTCCGGCTTGCTTGTAGGCCGGCCTCCGTCCTCTCTCCGTTTGCCTGTCTTCCTGCCTCAGGGGTCCGCCAATAGCAGCGTGGCCCCGAGCAGGAAGGCGGGCAGGAAGGCGGGTGCAGCGTGTGGGAATCCCGGGCCCGGCGGTGAAGTCTTTGGCAATGCCGGGTGGGCACCGGCCTTAAATTAAACGGCGATGTCCCTGGCAGGGTGGGCACCTGCCAGGGGACCCGAAAATCGCCAAGGAGCGGGGCAAATGCACGGCACAAACGGGGGCAGAGGCAGATGCTCGAGTCTCACCCTCACTGCGGGGAAAGGAAAATGGCTGCCACAGGGTTCCGAATTTTTCGGAATCGGGGGCGTGGTTTTGCTGTTTTGAGTGATGCATGACGTCACTGTCTAAAGAACAGCAAAAATTACGCCCCCGAATCCGAAAAAGACGGGGCTTGTTTGGAGTGACGCATCTCTCCTCCAATGGCTGGCCTCCGTTTAGGAAGCCAGCCAATGGAGGAGAGACGGGGCAGGAAGGCGGGACCTACAGCGCTACTAAGAATAATTAAATCTCCGGCCTAAGACTGCGCAAGCGCAGCCTTTAGGCCTTCGACCTAAAAACGGCTTATAGTACCTATTTTAAAACAATTTAAAATACTTAATTAGTACGTTCATGGTGACTAGAGTGTTTCATTTTTGCTGTTATGATCCAAAGATTGTTGCTGTTTATAGTCCACTTCCCCTGCGGCTCAAAGGAAACTAATCTCTTGTTCCAAACTACTTTATAGTCTAAATAAAGGCATGTACTGGGATTAGAATACACTTGTAATATGACATTTTCATTATTCTGTTCTGTAATAATTTAATACAAGTAAATGGTGACATCATATTGTCTTTTATTCTCAGTGGTCGAAGTGCATTAAAAGAAAGTGTGGGAACTACGATACTGTGTGCAAAGAGGGTCGGATGAGTGAGCATGGGGGCGCAGTCAAAGGCGTTGCTAACCAAACAACGCCTTCTGCAACTTTCTTCGGTCTTTCATCTTCAGGTAAATATATATAAAATAAGGCACAGATTACATAAAAATAAATGTAAAGTTAATTTAAAAAGTGGGAAATGCAGAATCGTACATTATTAAACCTCTGTTAGTTAATGCATTGCAGACATCTGGGTCTGTAACCAGCGAGAGCCACAGAACTGAATCCTAGTTGGTGCAGTGGATAAAAGTGACTTGTGTGTGTTTAGTGCTTTGAGGTCCCAGTCTGTGTTAGAAACCACTGGAAATACGTAAGACATTATTTTAAACGTGCAATGCGCACTGCATAAGATAGGCCAATACAAAATGTGCAAGAAGGTTTAAGATAAAGTGCTCCCAAAATATAGATTTTAAAAATAACCAGACTGTACACAGTGACATTTTTTGTAACTGTCCATTGAAAGCACACACACTTAAAAGCTCAGCTGGTTACTCCCTTGCAATACAACTGTCATCAGGAAACTTCAGGTATTACATCGGTCAAAGCCAATACCAGCTTCTAAGAACCTTTTACATTTGCAGATTAACCAGTTGAGTACATCTACATTTCCATCAGAGAAGCAGGCACCCTGACAAGAGGGCTTGTTTAGCTGTCCGCCTCTCCCTCGGTTTCAAAGCACAGGAAACTCCCTGCCTTACACTTCTGCTGATACATTTCAACTCTCGGGATTTACCGTCCCAGGACAGTTCTCTTTTCTCAAAAGGTAGAATTATTCTTTTATTTAAAATTGAAAAGCATGGGTCCATCATGCCCCGAATCATGCCCACTTCAACCACTGCTTATTCGCCATTCCAAGCAGCCAAGCTTAGAGGCCTTCCTCCTCCGTGACCTCATCCAGAAGGAAGGAACCTTCAAGCTGGGGAGGCGGGAGCCCGGGAGCATTAATAGATTCATGAGGAGGGGCTTCCATGCTACGCCCCCCACAACCTCACCCACAGTAGGACGCCCCACCAGGCCCATGCAGTGGGAGCTGCAGAAGTGTGTATACTTTCTATTCACATCAGCAAACTGCACGACCATGCAGTGGCCGCCGCACTTCCTACTTGCGCTCTTGTCCACATGAGCTGAAAGTTAGAGCTATAAAGGAGGCAAACTTTCAGGTCCAACCCTCTCTTTCGAAGTTGTGGCAATCATTCCAGGCACAGCTCATGGCCGTCATACACCTGCAGTGGAGCAGAGGCGAGACTGGTATCCAAAGACCTGTCAAGGCTGGCCTACCTGACAAACACAGGCAGGCCATGGTGGGAATGAAGGACAGGGCTGTGGCATTGAGCCTTGTACCTGGACCATCTCAAACCCAAACACAGGCAGGCCATGGTGGGAATGAAGACAGGGCTGTGGTAGTGAGCCTTGTGCCAGGACAGTCACATGGGCCACGCCTGACTGCACACAAAAGGGTCACCGGGAACTACCTATTCCGTGATATAAAGTTCCCCCAAATTGCAGACAATAAGAATGACATAAAGAGCAGCTGATTATTCAGTAACAGCCCTTATCGCACCCAAATATCCTCGTTTAGTCACTCTCTATAGGAGAAGTGCTGAGCTGATCCTGCAGGCTTCAGTCCTGTGATCTGCAGTGTGACCCAGACCTGTGCAAGACGAGGCCCAGAGCTGATGTACTGGGATGGGATGAGTGCCCTTCAGATTAGATTTCGATCTCTGCAGCAGGCACCTGACCCCCCATCCATGTCCAGTAAGCTTCCCTGCAGGGATTGAAACCTGCCTTACCTCCAGGATAAAGCAGACCCGCAGCATCCACATTAAAAGCCTGAGCTGCTTTACCGCTATGGGATTAGGAGACCTGCAGATGGCGCACACTGCTTGCTGTGGAAAAAGTAATCCCTAATGTTACGGGCATAAAGAAAGTATAAACTCTTTATCTAAATCAAAGGAAACAGAGAATGCGACTTTCAGGCTATATAGCGAGAGGTGCTGGGGTAACATTCCTTTATTACCAGGGCTGGAATCTTAAAGCTACAAGTCACTCTGAATCTCTCTCAGAAAACACAAACCTCAACAGCAGAAGCATTGACCCTCTGAGCTCCACTGTAGCTCTCTCTCTAACACCCCCCCACACACACTCGCACAACCTCACTCCCTGCCCCTCCTCCACAGCAGGTACCTCATCAACCCTCTAAGCTCTTCTACTTGTCTCTGACCTGCATGTTACACACAGATCTCTGTGGCAGGCGCTCACCTCACTCCTTGACTTTTCATAATTAGATTGAACTTCTGACCTCCTTGTAACACCGTACTCGGCAGCATGTCTATGAAAAGCTTATCTAATACTTAAAGTGCTTCAAAATCAAAGCATGGTGACGGCCTGCAATGAGTTGCATTAACAGAACCCTAAAAATGTTCTCATGGAACTCTTAAAGGAGGGGCAGCTCCTCCATTAGGGCGGAGGAGCGTTGCCCCACTGCTTTCTCGCAGTGCGAGAAGCAGAAATATAAAATGGTATTTTAAATACCATTTTATGTTTCTACTTCTCGCGCTGAGAGAAAGTAGAATGGTATGCCAGGTTGGCGGCGAGTGGGTGGGCGGGTCGGAGAGGAGTGGCTTGCCCAATGCTGTGGTTCCTCTCTGTTCCGTTGGCACTCTGGGGCCGACCAAACCAGTCATGTGCACTCAGCATTTTCTCTATGTAGGCTGCATGGGGCCTACATAGAGAAAATGGCGTCCCTACAGGTGCACGGCTGGGCGTCATCCACACAAATCACAATGCTGCCATTGCAGTGTTGTGATTGGCTTCGGGGAGGGACAATGTCTGTTTCCTGTTCCTGGCGGAGGCAGGAAAGCAGCAGGAAAACGTGGATGCAGGACCCGGCCAGGAGCGGAGGCGGCGCGGGACCCGGTAAGGTATGTTTTTTTTTAAATCCCCCGCGCAAACCCCCGCGGCTGCAACCCCGCGAGTCATGCGAGCCACGACTTCTTAAAGCCTATCTTATAAATATTCAGGCTTATTTAAACACCACTTTGACCTTTTTCATTGTATAAAAGCCTAGAAACAGATCCAGTATGTATAACGGAGACAAGGCTAAATAACACTTGTGAACCCGAAGTGGCCACTGCACTACCTGCTTTTCCAGATGAACACATGTGGAACCCTCACTCAGGCCCTGAGCACCAGCAAGCTGGACTATGGGAATGCCCCTTATGTCGGCATCGCCACGCATCTCAGCAAGAGTGAACATGTCAACAGCCAGGCTTGTGCCCAAACTACTAACCTCCTTCCACATCTCAAAGACCTCTACTGGCTTGCAGACTACAAGTGCACACTCTTCAAGCTCCTCACACACACACACACATATATACAAAGCGTTGCACACTTAAGGCCCGCATACCCGAACAGTCACATCAGCTTCCACACCACGATCAACCTCTGCCCAGCCAGCCCCTTGCTCGCCCATGTCTCCCACGTTTGAAGAGCCAGAGCCAGCGGGCCCACTATTTAGACCTTGATTTCTGCGAAAAACTGAAAACCTGCTGCTTCCAATAGACCCCATCCAGGACTGCGCTGTTCTTCTTCAGGTGCCAGGATATCGTCACAGGTGATATGACTGCTGTACTTATACACATGATATTACAAGTAGAGTCTGGGCTATAGTTTACCGTGTTAAATTTCAGTATTTTATCACTGAAAATAATAACCCAGCATCAGAGGGAATGATTTTCAGTTTGAAACTTAATTTAACTACTACGCTGAGCGGGGTGCTCATTTATCGACCACCTGACCACAGAAGGTAATTCAGTATTTCCACTAGGTCCACCACAGCCCCCTCCCCTCATTATTAAAGACCCCAACTTTATGGTGCTAGGAGACCTTAATTTTCATCTAGAAGAAGGAAACAACCCCAACACATTTCAACTTCTTTAGTCATTTGGTGCATGTGCTCTGAAGCAACTTACAGAAGGTTCTACCCATATGGCAGGACACACAGACCATATATTTGTAAATCATCATCGGCTTCTTCCTCAAATACGTACCCTCTTGACGTGTTCTGATATTCTGTTTGCTCTGCAGCTATCCCCTACAATCAGCCATACAACAAAATCTGCACATAATCATCTTATCAGACCTTGGGCTAGGGTAACACAGCTTCATCTCAATTCAGTCCTGAATCCTTCACCAGATTTGTCTGATGTTGGCACGGCGTCCACAAACCTATAGAGCTGGATTACTGAGGCTTTAGATAAAATTGCTACTACTGGAAAGACTACTTCTAAGAGATTATCTTTATCAGCACCATGGTACACCAAGGAGTTTCGAAGACATAAACCCCAAGGTAAGAAAACTTGACAGGATATGAGGGAAACATTTGGATGAGCAACATAAGTTAAAAAGAGAGTATACGCAAATATAAATCTTCCATCAACTCAGCTAGAAATAACTACTTCGCCACTTATTAGCAATTCCAACAATTCTGCCAAATAATTATCTAAAATCGTTCATCAACTCAGTGAACCTGATGCAGAACAACTAATAGAATTTTTTTGTTAATTGGAAGTTTATTGACATTCACCTTGGCATAACAGTTGTGCGAGTTTCAGCATGAGACAGTAATTCCATAGATCACAACACCAAAGTGAACATTTTCAATATTTTCAAAAGAAAAAGGTGGGATCTCCCAGACTTACATCACCCTGGTCACGCACTCACCCACCCAGTTGGATGCCCTGAGGGAACGGTGGGAGGAGTAGGTATGACCTTTGGATGAGGTGGAATGGTGTGACCTATGCATGGTAGCTTGGCAATTCCAGCACGGCTCCGCCTTATCCAATTTAAATGTATTATTTATACGTTTTATGTTGACATTAGGCATATCTCCCGCCTTATCCCCTCTGGAGGGCCCGGGTGTGCCCATCGCCCGCACGTTCATGCTGGCCAGAGCCCAAGGGAGATTTCTATTATGTTGTATACACCTGCACAGTCACCCTGAACTTTTGGTCTCATATCCCCTCAATACTGTCTATGGTGGTGGGGCAACAGCTTGAGTCTGAGCCTAGGCTTGCCTTACTGGGTATCCTTGACGACATGAGTGTCCCGAGTGGACAGGACTTTGGTGGGGCTGATAGCAGAGGCGCAACTAGAGACAAATTTCGGGGGGGGCTAAGAAAAAATTCGGGTGGGGCTAATTCTTCCAGCAGTATGCAGAGTGGAGATGCAGGGGCTCTCTAAAATGGGGTGAAAAAGCAACAAAGCCTCATTAACAAGCAAATGGTCTTTTAAAGACCTGTGAAGTACTCGGGTGAGGCTGTGTTTGTGCCCGGGACGCTGTCTCAGCCGGGCTGACACACACGACAGGGGGGAGGGGCTGAAGCCCTTTGAGACCAATGGGCATTGAACGCCTGGAGAGAGCCCAGGGATGGCTACATATTACACATTAGTGTTATGTAGTTTTATATTACATCTTTGTGTTGGGTAGTTAGCTTGAAAACCCTGTTTAAAATGTTTAGGTTTTATATACTTGCATGAATAAATTGTTGATATAACAGTGGGCAATGGTGAGGGACTTCGGATTTATGTGATACAATGGCTTCAGGGTTTACCACATAATTATAGATTTACCACAGTTGCCATATCATTTTACTACCTATTCTTTAGAATTAACAAAGAATGTTGCTTCTAGCTAATGATAATGTAGCCTTGCGGCTGGAGCGGTGGACCTTGGACCTGGGGAACCGGGTTCAAGTCTCAGCAACGATGCTCAACATCCTGTGATTCTGGGCAAATCACTTAATCTCCCAGTGCCTAACAAAAATGAATGTGTACATCTGTAACAAAACTGGTGCTCATGTAAAGCGCTCTGATACTCGATGTCTCGGGTCTAGTTTGTGCTATATAAAACTCTAAAAATTAAAATATATATATATATATAATGTGCCACCTAAATTGCAATTTTTTAGACACAAATTAGATAACCTTGCTGCATAATGTGGTCCTCCAAGCCACATACTCTCAATATTCTTCACAATGTAAAGCTCCGCAGAGTGGTTTGGAGGATATCATTTTGATGATGAAATCTATATTCAATGGCAATCCCTGTGAAATATGGGTTTTTATACTACTGCATTCTGTGTAATGAAAGCACCTAAATATGTAGTATATTATTACTAAGGAACAATAAAACTGTGAATTCTTTGTGAACTCCGTCTATCCCCAGACATTTATAATCCTAATTGGAACCAAGGAGAGAGCCACCCTCCTCGCAACTTCCCGAAACAGTCAGTGTGCAAAAGACAGAGACAGTATCTAAGGCCAAAATGTGACGCAGATCATGCCTCTAGGTAAGCAAGGGCTTGTAATTAAGAGTTGCTGCTACCAACAAGCAAAGTTGAGACACATCATGCACTCACTCTCTTCTGCCTTGAAGTTACGGGGGCTGTTATTAACTTGAGACTGTATTAATATAACTGCATCTACAATGGCCCTCCAGCTTCACGGCTCAATCGGTTGCAGATGGCCCAGAATGTCTCACCTGTCTCAGCGTTGGATAGAAGCGATCATGGTACAGCAGCAGCTCTAAATCCCTTCACTGGTTACCAGTTATAAGATGGAATCCTATTCAAACTTGACTGCTGGATGTATACATGTATACACTGCTGTAGGATGAATATATGTACTTGGTCCTCCTCTATCTATCCAGCAGAATCTCACTCTACTGTAACATAAAAAATCTAAGAACTCAGGATAAATTGTTTTTGAAAGTCCCACCAGTCAACTTTAAAATTAAGGCTTCAGAGCTTTTTCTGCCCCAGGCCCCTCTATCTGATTGATTGATTGAGACCATATGTAAAGCGCTCACAGCTACTTCAGTAAGCAGTGTTGCAACGCTCTGAGGAGAGTGACAGTTACAATCAACTCGGTCAGTAAGATCTGGACTCTCTCCGAGAATTGCTGAGATATCCGTCCAACTTGACTTGCTTTAAGAAGGCACTAAAAACACATATTTTGGTGTTACGGACCCACATAAGACCCACACAAAGAGTTCCCTTTGTAGAAGTGCATGTGTGAGAAGTGGCCTGATAGGTAGGCAGGATTCAAGCAGCGAGAGATACCACATTCAATCACAATATGGAATGACCTGACCCCTTATGAGAAAGGAGAACATCATATCACGAAATCCTTGTTTAGTTCATTTTAAAGCTCTTCTGTTTTGTGCATTTATTTAGTAAGGCATTGGAGTGCTGTAGATAGTCGTAGCAATAGGGAGAAGAAGCAGGGCAATGTATGAGCCCTGCTAACTTGTCAATTTCTCCTACAGGGAGAGATCTCTTTCAATGTCCTTATATTATGTTCAGGTGGCATACAAGGCTACTTCGGCTGCCACGGGGCCTTGTGAATACATCACACATACCAGTCAGCGAGCCAGGCCGAACCCATCAGGGCGCACTAGAAAACCTTTAACAGATCAATACGTCGCTTCTCTCAGCCAATGTTTTCTTAAATATTTTATTATACAAATAAGAATGCCGAGATGTGACTTAATATGCAGTGTGTGCTATAGAAGAGCAGTCCCTCAGTGTTGTCAGAGCGGGAAATGTTTGAGCACTTTGTGGAAGACTCAGAAATGTTACTATTCCACTGCTACCATGTCCACTCCTCGTGAACTTGGATCTGCACGACTGAGGTACAGGACATGGACCCCCATCATCTCAGTGAATAATGTCTCACTGCTACAGACACTCCTCAGATATGTTGTGTCACTTATGGTGACGCTGATGGCAATTCACCGGCTCCTGCCTGTGAAGTTCTATCTAGACCCAGACATCTAAAAGGGGCCTTGATGTTGCAGTTTTATTTTCGAACACTTAACTGCCTGGGCACAACAACAGCAAGAAACAGGCCCCCAAGGCACAATGATGTCATCTTGTGTAAATGGTAGTAGAGCTCTGATGCCTAACAGGGCCTGGTTCATGCTTCAGTATATTGAAAAATAAATACAGAAATACATTCCATAATTCCCATGTGGCAGCACTCTGACTGCAAACAAGAGCTATTCTTACTCCCAATATTATGTCACGGTTAACACTTCAAACACTTCACATATAATATGAATGCAAAGGCTTTGCCTCATCTAGTACAGCCACTAAGATTGCAAGTTTTACATTCCTGCGCTCATGTGATGTTTTGGCACGCACAGCACAGATTATACTGTCATTTATTTACACCTTATCCCCCGCGTCTTCCAATTAAAATGCCCCAAAGACAAAACAGTTACCGAAGGAAACTGTCAGCCCTTCTACTATAGTGAAACCAAAGCGCCATCAAATATTTACCAAGATGTGCTGCATATTCAAGGACGAAATCGTCACTGTGCGTTTAGCTCACCAAATGTACAAGTCCACTTTTATGGCAGAGCGTGCCTAACCCACGTCATGTCCTAATTGTAAGAGAGCTGCAATATGTAAGCAGGTCTGCGTTGGGTTTTCTTTCTCAGAAGCCTCATTTACAAGTAAATGGTCTGTTAAAGACCTGTTAACTACTCGGGTGCGGCTGTAATTAAATGCTCGCCAGCCCCAACCAGCGAAACTGTGTCAGCCCGGGCTGACAGACACGACGGGGGGGGGGCTGAAGCCCCGTGAGCCCAATGGGTGTTGCGCAAGACATGGCTAAACATTGGAAGTCCCCCACTGCACCCCCTCAGGTTGCCTGGAGGAAAGCCGTGAACTGGTGTGAAAAGCTAGAAGAGACGATTTATGCAGCATGTGAAAGTATGAAAGAGTTTGGGGTAAGATGTGGGCCTATTATGGGCGGGAAAGCACGAAGGAGTAGAGTGCCAATGACCAGGCCAAACACCGGAACTATGGGATCGGCCGGGTGGAGTACCTGTGCGTAAGATTATGTAATTAAAGTGTTGATTTGGTGAGAGCAATGTCTGTTCTGCAAAACGTCAATAAAAACTGTTTTTACCAAAAAAGGCATCACGGAAGAAAATAACAATCACGGACTGCAACCAAATACACCTCCCCCCTTCCCACCACCCACACCCATCTGGCTATTATCTATAGCCCAGAAAAGGCATGAATGTAACTGTTACCATGCACAACTGGATAGAGTTCCATATATTGTAGAAAAACATAACTATATTAAACCCTGCACTCAGTCCCTAAGTGAAATGTTGCACGGCTTGGAGGGGACACATTGTCTTTGGATGGCCTCTTGAAAGAAACTCCACTAAAAATCTCCAGTTCCCTTCAAAATACAGGTGCTCTCCATTTACATTGCTCATCAATCGCTCCATAGCGACTATAGCTCACAATCGACTGTACCAGTGGAAGATCGAGGGAGCATCCCTTTTTTCCGCTACATGGTTATAGCTAATTTAGCTCCTCCAAGGCAATTCCACAATATAATCGCACCGGCTTTAGTCATAAACATGAGATCCGGCTGATAAAGGACTAACAAGCATAGATCAGGTATGTGCGGCAACGGGTATCCCAAGATCTCTTTAATCGCTCCAGCTATGTCTAGCCAAAATTGTTGAGGGTGTGCGATTCCCACCGGTTGTGTATCATGGGGCCTGTCAGTGTGCATTGCCGCCAACACATAGGACTAGCTGCCAGGAATATTAGATGTACGTTAGTGAGATAAAGTGCCACCTGTAAGGAACATTATAAAGAATCTCTTTGGTTTCATGGAAAATGGAAGATGTGTCTTTATATTGCTACTCCATGGTGTTTCCCAGTCTTTGGCAAGTATTTCCTTATGTATAGCTCTGGTCCATTTATTTTGAAAAGCCCATTGTGGACTATGCTTGGACTACCATAATATCACATAGATCTTTGAAAACAGGCCCTTTTGGGATGTCAGGCTGGTGAGAAGGTTCTCAAATAGCGGTTTGTCTCTTATGGAGCCCATTTCAGTCTCACATGCATTAACCAATACCTCAGATGAGTGTGGCGGAGACGTTGAGTTTCTTTTATTCTGGCATCCAGTTTGCACTGCATGAATGACTTCATTGTCCCATGAGGAACATATCTGATATGACTCTACAGCCATCTCCTTGCCATTTATCAAAGGGGCCTCATTGAATCGCTTGGGAGAAGTCTGGATTAAAGTGAATAGGTGTGTAAGGTGATGAAAAGGAAGTGTGACAACTTCTGGTCACTGTTTCTAAAACATCTAATGTCGTTATAATCAGAGCGCTTAGCTGTGCATTTTGAATCTATGTATTTACCACAGTCAAACCACATCCTACAGTGGTCTTGTCATATGCTCCCTCTCTAGAGTCGTCCGAGTGTCTGTTGCTTCCTTAAACCATTTATTATTACCCTGAGCTGTGCCGCCTTATAATTAGGCCCCCTGGAATTATGTAGCAAGGAAGGCACAAAGTATGAGGCAGGGTTGACTAAATTATGTGGCAAGAAACGTGAAATTATGTGGCATAAAGCAGCACATTTTATGATAGTATTACTTCAATATTTTGTCATTTATACACTTTTTAATACTGCCTGGGCATAGGTTTTACTGCATTGGTACCAGTTCAACACCCAATGATGGTGATAAGCTACAGAAGGGTGACCAGTTAACATTTGTTAAGGGGCTTTCACTGCTAGGGAACACTGTTGTTGCGTTTTTAGTGACTTTTGATCCGGTCGAGCTAAAAACAATTTTTTTCATTTAAGTCTGCAGATTATACAGCAGATGATGGATAAAGTGGCAAATGCTGCAAACCCATAATTATGCAGAAAATGCTCTGGCTACAAAATGCATAATTCCAATGGCCCTGCTCATAATATAATCTGATGTCTCGAATTCTTTTTAGCTCTGGATTTAGGCAACCTCCATGCAGGCTTCAGTCGGCTGTTCTTTGTCCTCCCGATCGGGGGGGGGAACCGAGGAGGGTCATAGTCTCAGGAAATATAGCTTCCTACTCTTCCACAGAGGGTCACAGCAGTGGGGCTTCCTTGGAGTACTAGGCTTGTTTTCAGGCACCGTGAAAGCAACTGCTTCCACAGTGAGCCCTGCTGCTCGTAAGGTCTCCCTCTGTTCCAAGCAAATACAAGAGCTGGCTGAAGGAGGCCAGCATTAATCTTCAACTAGTGTACTGGCAGTGAGCTGGGGGTAATGTTGTCGCAGTGCCAACTTAAACAATGGTAGCCTCTAGAAACCAAACTGGACAGCATCTTTACTCGTCTTTTTCGTGAGCTTTCACAAAGAAAGGTAATAGACCTTCCAACTCTCATCCACACAGAGAACTCCTAAATGGGATCCACTGGCAATGTCCTTTACAGGTTCTCCTCCTTTCTCTCCAACTGACACCAGTTTGTTCACATGGGGACCTCCAGGTCCCAAAAGATTCCTATCACCTGCGTAGTCCCAAAGAGTCCCCTACTGTTCCCTGTCATCTTCAACATCTTCAGTGAGCGCATCGGGGCTCTATTGATAGATAACAGCATTACGATTCACCAATATGCTGATGATACACAACTCTACCTGAAAGTCTACTCTGCTAAAGACATCCAAGGCCTCAGACACTGCCGGCACTTCATCCAGACACGGATGTCCAGCGCTTATCTGAAGATCAATCCAACCAAGACAAAAAAAGGTCTTGTACCAGTTCCTTCTACAGAAAGTGAAACAGTTTCTTCCAGAGAAGGGTCTCAGAACCATTGTTCAAGCCCTCGTACTCTAACATCTGCATGCAGCTAATGCACTACTCCATGGCTTCCCAGACTCCAAACTGGCACCCCTTAAGAGCATCCTACATGCCACAGAAAGTCTCATTCAAGACTGGAAAAAATATAATTGCATCACCCCCATCCTGAAGGAACTCCAGTAGTTCCTCTTGCCATCCCACACTCTCTTCATAAACATATGCATCAGTAAAAGATGGCAGCAGTCTTTTCCATCTCTAACCCAGGATCTAGAACAACTTCCCCGTATCCATCAGACCCAGCCCAACTGCTCCGAGTTGAAGATGCACCTCTCTTAACCCTTTCGATGCTGATGACGGAAGCGCTCCGTCATCAGCTGCGGTGGCGATGTGCTGATGACGGAGCGGTTCCGTCATGGCCCGGCCACCGCGCCTGCGCGGCGCGGATTCCTCGCCTGCGCTGGGCGTTCTATTGAGCGGACGGGAACATGACGGAACCGCTCCGTCATGAGCACAGCCCAACCGCGGATGATGACGGAGCGGTTCCGTCACCAGCATGCGGCCGCCGCGTGGCTGCCCCGCCCCCTTAGCGCTGCGACGGAATAGCCGCCGCAGCGATGCGGTTAAGAACCCAACATCACTATGCAGTAATAATCCAATAACCAGGCACCTCTCCTATCACTCGTTGATTGCATGCTTGCTTTTGATGCTGTACAGTGCTCTGCTGCATTTTTGGCTAGGTTCGAGCTATACAATTACTACATACAAACAGGCACCAATGAGGGGTGCCATGACCCTATGCAGTTAGTTAAATGGGTTGTGATCAGTCTTTTGAGTTCAGAGATAATGTATATTGGTGCCAGAAAGGCGACAGAAGTGAACTATTGAAACTAGTGGAACAACCAGTGACTGCTCTAAAGAAAGAGAAGCTGCTATGGTCTTACCCCCCGCAGGAAGCTATCACCTTGTCCTCACACAATTCAAACTGCATGCTGTCTCTGTGCGGAACACACGCACACACAAAGACACAACACACCAAACAAGTTGAGGGTAGTGTGAAGTGCCTGTCTCACTGCTTGATGCTTTAAATGGATTTTACATTTTCATCGTTAATTTTAAAACATATATGATTATTTCCTTAAATTGCCAATTTGTTTTACTCTATTAGCCGTAATTCACTTGGGTTGGAACAGCGAGTGGTGCTTGGAAGTCCCTTTATTCCCTTAATTTGATTTTTTTTTTAATACAATTTATTTCCATTGACATCGAGGTTTCATGTTCCCCTAGTTTCTTTAGTTAACTTAATGATTTAGTTAAAGTTATTTTCATTGTAAAAATGAGTTGTCCTTGTACTCTCCATCCCTTGCCTCAGTAGCCACTCCTTGCCTCAATCACGGGCGATTTCTGGCTCCAAATGGACCCTTGAGCCCACCCTAAGGGCCTTGACCATGCACCTGAGCGCAGCAAGCCAGCGGCTGGAAAGCCAAGGCGCGCCTCAGGCAAGCCCGTCTGTGCTCTGACGCGACCGCGCTAATCCCTGGGGTCCTGGAACCCTGCCCTCATTAACCAGGGTCAGTCCCTCCCAGAACTCTCCTCTCCTGCATAAAAACTAAGAGCCCTATTCGAAGTAAGGCAAAAAGAGCGCAGTATTTAATGCGCCGGTTAATTTCATTACCCTAGCGTGAGTTATTTATTGACGTCAGTAAATATGTCCTATTTCAAGTTTTTTTAGGGCTCGGCCTACGCCCACGAAGTGGGAGGAGTTTCGAGCTCCTAATGTTAAAGAGAAAAAAAAAAAGTATCTCTAGGGCTTTGGCAAGACACATTCCTTAGTGTGTTATGTCATCTGGCCAGTGATTCGTCTTCGCTGTGGTGTCTTTTTAATAGCCTTGAAGTGATAGGCTAAATGTCGTTTTCGTCGGCCATGTTTGGCATTTTTCGTGCGTGTGCGCGCAAAGAAGTACATTAATTATAATTAGGAGCTGTCAGGGTGCCTCCGTAAGTGATTCCAGATGGCCGGGCGCGTTCACCATTCAGCAGCGCTCAGCGCGCAGCTGCTGCATGCCAGGCCGGGAAAGGGCTTCATTAGTTCAAGAACAAGAGTCTGACGTTCTGTCATGGGCTGTAGAAAAGAGAATTCATTTCACAACTTGTAATAATGTCATGCCTTTTATTAGGCATCACCTAACTCGTGTTTTAGTCATCACAGGAAAATTGTATTATTTTGTTAGTGGGTCCAAAAAAACAACCACTCGCCTTCTACACACAAACTCATTGCACGAGTCTTCTTGAATAGATGCAAATGTTTTTCCCAAACGTTCTCAGAAGAATTTCTGTGACGTCTAACTGTCTGATGTTGCTTCCTTCCTTCCTTTATTCATTGCATATTAATGTTTTCTTATGAGCTATGTACAGACCAGAGCCGTGCAGTGGAAAGATCGTTGTGTGGACTTCTGTTGACATTTAATACTAACAACCAACCCTCCAGACCCTCTTTTTTTCCATGCCTTTCCATTCTGCTGATGTTTTTCTATTTTTTTTATCCGATCCAGCGACTATCGTTAAAAAAAAATGTTAACAGTTTTTTAAACTTTGTTCATAACTTTTTGTCAAGACGCAGTTGAGTGCATAGTAACTTAATTAAGGCTATTGAATTACTATTTCTTTCAGTACTGCTTCACATTCTATTTTTTTTAATGCAGCATTGGTTTTCGAGAACAATTATTGTTTTTGTGACATTCGATTACACCCAAGAGCTTTTCCTACACAATACGGAACTCCCACCCGCCTTTCACAATTCCAATCCCAAACACAAGTGCACAAGTTCTTGCTGCTGAATTTTGAAAAGGCACGTGAAGTGGGAATCAGAGTGCAGAATCAGAGTGCAGTTTGAGAGTGCAGAATGCAGTTTGAGAGTTGAGACTGCAGTTTGAGAGTGCAGATTGAGAGTTGAGAGTGCAGATTGAGAGTGCAGAGTGCAGTTTGAGAGTGCAGAATCAGAGTGCAGTTTGAGAGTGCAGTTTGAGAGTGCAGTTTGAGAGTGCAGTTTGAGAGTGCAGTTTGAGTGCAGTTTGAGAGTGCAGAGTGCAGATTGAGAGTGCAGTTTGAGAGTGCAGATTGAGAGTGCAGATTGCAGATTGAGAGTTGAGAGTGCACGTTGAGAGTGCACATTGAGTTGAGAGTGCAGTTTGAGAGTTGAGAGTGCAGTTTGAGAGTTGAGAGTGCAGTTTCAGAGTTGAGAGTGCAGTTACAGAGTGCAGCATGAGAGTTGTGAGTGCAGTTTGAGAGTTGAGAGTGCAGTTTGAGAGTGAAGTTTGAGAGTGCAGTTTGAGAGTTGAGAGTGCAGTTTGAGAGTGCAGTTTGAGAGTGCAGTTTGAGAGTGCAGTTTGAGAGTGAAGTTTGAGAGTGCAGTTTGAGAGTGCAGAGTGCAGTTTGAGAGTGCAGAGTGCAGTTTGAGAGTTGAGAGTGCAGTTTGAGAGTTGAGAGTGCAGTTTCAGAGTTGAGAGTGCAGTTACAGAGTGCAGCATGAGAGTTGTGAGTGAAGTTTGAGAGTTGAGAGTGCAGTTTGAGAGTGAAGTTTGAGAGTGCAGTTTGAGAGTTGAGAGTGCAGTTTGAGAGTGCAGTTTGAGAGTGCAGTTTGAGAGTGCAGAGTGCAGTTTGAGAGTGCAGAGTGCAGTTTGAGAGTTGAGAGTGCAGATTGAGAGTGCAGATTGAGAGTGCAGATTGAGAGTGCAGTTTGAGAGTGCAGTTTGAGAGTGCAGTTTGAGAGTGCAGTTATAGAGTGCAGTTTGAGAGTTGAGAGTGCAGATTGAGAGTTGAGAGTGCAGTTTGAGAGTGCAGTTTGAGAGTGCAGATTGAGAGTGCAGTTTGAGAGTGCAGTTTGAGTGCAGTTTGAGAGTGAAGATTGAGAGTGCAGTTTGAGAGTGCAGATTGAGAGTGCAGAATCAGAGTGCAGAATCAGAGTGCAGAGTGCAGATTGCAGTTTGAGAGTGCAGTTTGAGAGTGCAGATTGAGAGTGCAGAGTGCAGTTTGAGAGTGGAGAGTGCAGATTGAGAGTGCAGATTGAGAGTGCAGTTTGAGAGTGCAGTTTGAGAGTGCAGAGTGGCAGTGAGTGCAGACTGAGTGCAGAGTGACAGTGAGTGCAGACTGAGTGCAGAGTGACAGTGAGTGCAGACTGAGTGCAGAGTGACAGTGAGTGCAGAGTGACAGTGAGTGCAGAGTGACAGTGAGTGCAGAGTGACAGTGAGTGCAGAGTGAGTGCAGAGTGAGTGCAGAGTGAGTGCAGAGTGAGTGCAGAGTGACAGTGAGTGCAGAGTGACAGTGAGTGCAGAGTGACAGTGAGTGCAGAGTGACAGTGAGTGCAGAGTGGCAGTGAGTGCAGAGTGGCAGTGAGTGCAGAGTGACAGTGAGTGCAGAGTGACAGTGAGTGCAGAGTGACAGTGAGTGCAGAGTGACTGTAGATTGAGTGCAGAGTGAGTGCAGAGTGACAGTGAGTGCAGAGTGAGTGCAGAGTGACAGTGAGTGCAGAGTGACAGTGAGTGCAGAGTGACAGTGAGTGCAGAGTGACTGTAGAGTGCAGAGTGACAGTGAGTGCAGAGTGACAGTGAGTGCAGAGTGACAGTGAGTGCAGAGTGACAGTGAGTGCAGAGTGACAGTGAGTGCAGAGTGACAGCAGAGTGACAGCGAGTGCAGAGTGACAGTGAGTGCAGAGTGACAGCAGAGTGACAGTGAGTGCAGAGTGACAGTGAGTGCAGAGTGACAGCAGAGTGACAGTGAGTGCAGAGTGACAGTGAGTGCAGAGTGAGTGCAGAGTGACAGTGAGTGCAGAGTGACTGTAGCGTGAGTGCAGAGTGACAGTGAGTGCAGAGTGAGTGCAGAGTGACAGTGAGTGCAGAGTGACAGTGAGTGCAGAGTGACAGTGAGTGCAGAGTGGCAGTGAGTGCAGAGTGACAGTGAGTGCAGAGTGACAGTGAGTGCAGAGTGACAGTGAGTGCAGAGTGACAGCAGGGTGACAGTGAGTGCAGAGTGACAGTGAGTGCAGAGTGACAGCAGAGTGACAGTGAGTGCAGAGTGACAGTGAGTGCAGAGTGACAGCAGAGTGACAGTGAGTGCAGAGTGACAGTGAGTGCAGAGTGAGTGCAGAGTGACAGTGAGTGCAGAGTGACTGTAGCGTGAGTGCAGAGTGACAGTGAGTGCAGAGTGAGTGCAGAGTGACAGTGAGTGCAGAGTGACTGTAGATTGAGTGCAGAGTGAGTGCAGAGTGACAGTGAGTGCAGAGTGAGTGCAGAGTGACAGTGAGTGCAGAGTGACAGTGAGTGCAGAGTGACTGTAGAGTGCAGAGTGACAGTGAGTGCAGAGTGACAGTGAGTGCAGAGTGACAGTGAGTGCAGAGTGACAGTGAGTGCAGAGTGACAGCGAGTGCAGAGTGACAGTGAGTGCAGAGTGACAGCAGAGTGACAGTGAGTGCAGAGTGACAGTGAGTGCAGAGTGACAGCAGAGTGACAGTGAGTGCAGAGTGAGTGCAGAGTGACAGTGAGTGCAGAGTGACAGTGAGTGCAGAGTGACAGTGAGTGCAGAGTGACAGTGAGTGCAGAGTGGCAGTGAGTGCAGAGTGACAGTGAGTGCAGAGTGACAGTGAGTGCAGAGTGACAGTGAGTGCAGAGTGACAGCAGAGTGACAGTGAGTGCAGAGTGACAGTGAGTGCAGAGTGACAGCAGAGTGACAGTGAGTGCAGAGTGACAGTGAGTGCAGAGTGACAGCAGAGTGACAGTGAGTGCAGAGTGACAGTGAGTGCAGAGTGAGTGCAGAGTGACAGTGAGTGCAGAGTGACTGTAGCGTGAGTGCAGAGTGACAGTGAGTGCAGAGTGAGTGCAGAGTGACAGTGAGTGCAGAGTGACAGTGAGTGCAGAGTGACAGTGAGTGCAGAGTGACAGTGAGTGCAGATTGGCAGTGAGTGCAGAGTGGCAGTGAGTGCAGAGTGACTGTAGAGTGCAGAGTGACAGTGAGTGCAGAGTGACAGTGAGTGCAGAGTGACTGTAGAGTGAGTGCAAAATGACAGTGAGTGCAGAGTGACAGTGAGTGCAGAGTGACAGTGAGTGCAGAGTGACAGTGAGTGCAGAGTGACAGCAGAGTGACAGTGAGTGCAGAGTGACAGTGAGTGCAGAGTGACAGTGAGTGCAGAGTGACAGTGAGTGCAGAGTGACAGCAGAGTGACAGTGAGTGCAGAGTGACAGTGAGTGCAGAGTGACAGCAGAGTGACAGTGAGTGCAGAGTGACAGTGAGTGCAGAGTGACAGCAGAGTGACAGTGAGTGCAGAGTGACAGTGAGTGCAGAGTGAGTGCAGAGTGACAGTGAGTGCAGAGTGACTGTAGCGTGAGTGCAGAGTGACAGTGAGTGCAGAGTGAGTGCAGAGTGACAGTGAGTGCAGAGTGACAGTGAGTGCAGAGTGACAGTGAGTGCAGAGTGACAGTGAGTGCAGATTGGCAGTGAGTGCAGAGTGGCAGTGAGTGCAGAGTGACTGTAGAGTGCAGAGTGACAGTGAGTGCAGAGTGACAGTGAGTGCAGAGTGACTGTAGAGTGAGTGCAAAATGACAGTGAGTGCAGAGTGACAGTGAGTGCAGAGTGACAGTGAGTGCAGAGTGACAGCGAGTGCAGAGTGACAGCAGAGTGACAGTGAGTGCAGAGTGACAGTGAGTGCAGAGTGACAGCAGAGTGACAGTGAGTGCAGAGTGACAGTGAGTGCAGAGTGAGTGCAGAGTGACAGTGAGTGCAGAGTGACAGTGAGTGCAGAGTGACAGCAGAGTGACAGTGAGTGCAGAGTGACAGCAGAGTGACAGTGAGTGCAGAGTGACAGTGAGTGCAGAGTGAGTGCAGAGTGACAGTGAGTGCAGAGTGACTGTAGCGTGAGTGCAGAGTGGCAGTGAGTGCAGAGTGAGTGCAGAGTGACAGTGAGTGCAGAGTGACAGTGAGTGCAGAGTGACAGTGAGTGCAGAGTGACAGTGAGTGCAGAGTGGCAGTGAGTGCAGAGTGACAGTGAGTGCAGAGTGACTGTAGAGTGCAGAGTGACAGTGAGTGCAGAGTGACAGTGAGTGCAGAGTGACAGTGAGTGCAGAGTGACAGTGAGTGCAGAGTGACAGTGAGTGCAGAGTGACAGTGAGTGCAGAGTGACAGCAGAGTGACAGTGAGTGCAGAGTGACAGTGAGTGCAGAGTGAGTGCAGAGTGACAGTGAGTGCAGAGTGACAGTGAGTGCAGAGTGACAGCAGAGTGACAGTGAGTGCAGAGTGACAGCAGAGTGACAGTGAGTGCAGAGTGACAGTGAGTGCAGAGTGAGTGCAGAGTGACAGTGAGTGCAGAGTGACAGTGAGTGCAGAGTGAGTGCAGAGTGAGTGCAGAGTGAGTGCAGAGTGAGTGCAGAGTGACAGTGAGTGCAGAGTGACAGTGAGTGCAGAGTGACAGTGAGTGCAGAGTGACAGTGAGTGCAGAGTGGCAGTGAGTGCAGAGTGACAGTGAGTGCAGAGTGACAGTGAGTGCAGAGTGACAGTGAGTGCAGAGTGACAGCGAGTGCAGAGTGACAGTGAGTGCAGAGTGACAGCAGAGTGACAGTGAGTGCAGAGTGACAGTGAGTGCAGAGTGACAGCAGAGTGACAGTGAGTGCAGAGTGACAGTGAGTGCAGAGTGAGTGCAGAGTGACAGTGAGTGCAGAGTGACTGTAGCGTGAGTGCAGAGTGACAGTGAGTGCAGAGTGAGTGCAGAGTGACAGTGAGTGCAGAGTGACAGTGAGTGCAGAGTGACAGTGAGTGCAGAGTGACAGTGAGTGCAGAGTGGCAGTGAGTGCAGAGTGACAGTGAGTGCAGAGTGACAGTGAGTGCAGAGTGACAGTGAGTGCAGAGTGACAGCAGAGTAACAGTGAGTGCAGAGTGACAGTGAGTGCAGAGTGACAGCAGAGTGACAGTGAGTGCAGAGTGACAGTGAGTGCAGAGTGAGTGCAGAGTGACAGTGAGTGCAGAGTGACTGTAGCGTGAGTGCAGAGTGACAGTGAGTGCAGAGTGAGTGCAGAGTGACAGTGAGTGCAGAGTGACAGTGAGTGCAGAGTGACAGTGAGTGCAGAGTGACAGTGAGTGCAGATTGGCAGTGAGTGCAGAGTGGCAGTGAGTGCAGAGTGACTGTAGAGTGCAGAGTGACAGTGAGTGCAGAGTGACAGTGAGTGCAGAGTGACTGTAGAGTGAGTGCAAAATGACAGTGAGTGCAGAGTGACAGTGAGTTCAGAGTGACAGTGAGTGCAGAGTGACAGTGAGTGCAGAGTGACAGCAGAGTGACAGTGAGTGCAGAGTGACAGTGAGTGCAGAGTGACAGCAGAGTGACAGTGAGTGCAGAGTGACAGTGAGTGCAGAGTGAGTGCAGAGTGACAGTGAGTGCAGAGTGACAGTGAGTGCAGAGTGACAGCAGAGTGACAGTGAGTGCAGAGTGACAGCAGAGTGACAGTGAGTGCAGAGTGACAGTGAGTGCAGAGTGAGTGCAGCGTGACAGTGAGTGCAGAGTGACTGTAGCGTGAGTGCAGAGTGGCAGTGAGTGCAGAGTGAGTGCAGAGTGACAGTGAGTGCAGAGTGACAGTGAGTGCAGAGTGACAGTGAGTGCAGAGTGACAGTGAGTGCAGAGTGGCAGTGAGTGCAGAGTGACTGTAGAGTGCAGAGTGACAGTGAGTGCAGAGTGACAGTGAGTGCAGAGTGACAGTGAGTGCAGAGTGACAGTGAGTGCAGAGTGACAGTGAGTGCAGAGTGACAGCAGAGTGACAGTGAGTGCAGAGTGACAGTGAGTGCAGAGTGAGTGCAGAGTGACAGTGAGTGCAGAGTGACAGTGAGTGCAGTGACAGCAGAGTGACAGTGAGTGCAGAGTGACAGCAGAGTGACAGTGAGTGCAGAGTGACAGTGAGTGCAGAGTGAGTGCAGAGTGACAGTGAGTGCAGAGTGACAGTGAGTGCAGAGTGACAGTGAGTGCAGAGTGACTGCAGAGACAGTGTGTCAGGGTGCACATTGTGTGAGTGTGCAGAATGAGTGTGCAGGGTAAACAGTGTGTGACTATGCAGGGTGACATTGGGAGTGTGCGGGTGAGCAGTGTGTGAATGTGTAGGGGCAGTGTGTGAGTGTGCAGAAAACACCACACACACATACACCACACACACATAACGCAAACACAAACCACACACCTCAGTCTCTCAACACCACACACTTGTCACCACTCAACACAACACACTCACCACCACACTCACTCCCCAGGCTCACCCCCACAGACTCACCACCACACACTCACCAGCACACAGAAAACAACACACACAACAACACACCCCCAGCCGTCAATGAATGCTTTCACCATGCACAAACACCAACAACCATCATCCATCTGTGCATGCTTTTACCAAGCACACACCCACCAGCCGTCAGTGCACCCTTCCACCAGGCACACACACCTCCAGCCGGCAGTGCACTTTTCCACCAAGCAATCGCAGTATGGTACACTTTACTTTTAAACATATTCATATAAAGCACAGCATGCCACCATTGGTAAAATTACAATTCAACCAACATACTTCCACTACACACCACATGCACACACTCCATAACACATGGCAAAAAGACATTGGCATTTACAATGCCATTAGCTCAAACTCAAATAAATCCGAGCCCGATTGCATTTCTAATGCTTGTTTTACTTTGAAATGAGGCATTACATACTGAACAGATATTTAATGCATTAACTTCAACGTTTTACCATTTTCCCAGGATACATTTTGGATTCAATCAAAGGTAAACGGGATTGGAATTTACCCCCCCAATTTACCCCCCAGCTCGTAATCAGTAACACGTCTCACTGTCACCATGGAATGGCGGGCCCTCAGAGGGAAGCGAGGCTGCCATATTAATGCAATTGTAATGTGTTCCATTGATTTAAAGTTATGCATTACCAATGCTTAAAATGAATAGGGTCCCGCCGGATCCCGGTCCCAGTGGGTATTTCTGGGCCTGATCTGGGATCCCGTGACCCAGGGAAACATGCTGAATTGGTCCTTGTGTAATCTTCCGACACCTGGACAAAATCCTGCAGCGCCCGCACACTGCCGGTTTCTGTTAGGAGCAGCGACCAGCAGTCGCGGAAAGGCATTTCGTATTTTCACTTTCAGCCAGCCGGGCCGAAGTTAAAGGCCTGATTTACAGGGCCATCCATTAGCCCTTCTTTCGTTCGTGGCACCCTGGCTGGGAACGATCTGCAGACTAACACTTTGACGTATATGAAATAAAAGGAAACAATATCACGCGGCTTATCACGTCATAAGTCGTTGGAGAAAGAATGATTTGGAGGCATTTTTTGACGCTGTTCCACTCCAGGGCCTGTGGTTCTATAAGGCGAGAAAAATCAGTAATCTTAGGGCTCCACCTAGTGGTAGTGGTGCCAAATAACAAAAAAGGCCCAAAATGTTGACTTTTATCCGCGAACATACTGCAATGCACTCCAAAGGCCAAATGCTGCTTTGTCTGGAGTGCTGAAAATATTTCCAGCATTCCCCTCCACCGGTTCTACAAAAAGATGAAACGCATCACACCTTCGTCCCTTCCTCGCTTAAATTCATTAAACTACTAGGCAAGCCTGCCTCCAGTCCCCAGACACCAATCACCACTCACCGGCGTGAATAGAAGACCCGCTCCCCCCACTCATCCTGTTTTTTGTTTGTCTCCATTGGTACTCATGGATGCACCGGTGTGCGGAGATGAGGGGACACGGAGTTTTCATGAAGGGCCGCGCGGAAGCCTTTAGCTTTCTCTCCCTCTGGGGCGACCTTATGCCGCTGAATGAAGCTGCAGGAGTAGTTTCCAGCTCGTAGCTTCGGCAGGCGGGCCAGGCACGTCTGGGTGCCTCTCAGGTGCTGGGGCTTCGTTCCAGGCCAGTAGTATGCAGGGAGCAAAGAGACAAGTAAGTCGTTGCATGGGGCAGTTTTTAACAATAAATTCATCATGCTCAAATCGTATGTCACGATCGGTGGCATGGGTGTGGAGCTATGATTGGGCAGTAGGATGGATGCTCGTGTTCCTCCACTGGTATTTGGAGTAGCTGGCTTTGTAACATACAGCCCTCTTTTCTGAGGAATGGGGTCAGTTATTGACAGAGGGCAAGAGAGGTGCTAAGAGGAGGCATATCACACCGGGCTCCTCATCTGAGGAGGAGCCGGTACCAGCCTGAAGAAGTAGGACTTTGGAGTCTCCAGAGGTATCTCCAAGTGCTCCTGCATTAAAGACGACAGCAGAGATGCAAAGAAAGAGAGAGGTCGCTGTATCTAAGACTCTAGCTATGAAGGAGGTGAGCAAAGTCAACAAATCCAAGGGCTCAACAGGCCCGGCTCGAGGAATTTTTATTTGGGTGGGCCAAGGGTGCATTTGGGTGGGCCACTGCGGGCTTGATTTGTCACATGTATGTCTAGGCAGGCCTGCTTCAGGGCACTCCTTTATCTCTTGTTTCTTACAAGGCCCAGTAAAAAGCACTCTTTTGCAAATCTCTTTCTAAATATTATCACTCTCAAAAAGTGTTTTTTCCATGTAATGTTCCTTTGATGGGAAGAGGAGGTTTCTGAGGTGGGAGTATCAGGCAAGTGACACTTCACGGGCTCTGGGCGAGCCTTCAGGGAGAATCCCTCTTCATTACTACCTCCACCTGACCCCGGACTATGCAACTCTCTCCCTTACAGGCTTGATTAGTCACTGTCTTCACTTTAGGCGCCATCTTGGGTAGGGGAAGGCTGGCGGTCTAGATGATCGCTTCTCCCACCCTCCTCCCACCCCTCACAGTGGATAAAAACATCAAACCCGCCCGCCCACGCAGCAGGCAGGCGCAGCGGGCGCGCCGGCGGCGTGCCCGCGACCGGACGGGACCAGGGGCCACCCCCCTTGATCAACGCAGAGCAGATTGCAGCACGCCTATACGGTATGACTCCGTCGCACTAAAAAATTTAATGCCTCCTATGACACATATCTGTCGGCACTCAGTTCATCCGAGTACAACCACTGGCTCTTGTTCCCACTGCAAGTTCCTATTTACCAGTTATAGGGGCAAATCGCATACCGCGAAATCCTATAAAATGTTCCTCCTAAACTGCCGCTCACTTACAAAACACGCGGTTCAAATGTCACTTCTCTTGGAAGACACCAGTCCTGATGCAATATTCCTGACAGAGACGTGGCTTAAAAATGCGTCTGACCCAGACATCACTTCCCTTATGCAATTGGGATACATACTTCAGAGGGTGGACAGACCGGAAGGTAGAGGAGGAGGCTTAGGCATTCTCTTTAAAAACCACTATCATTGTAGGACCAGTCCGGCCACAATATCTAATTGTGAGAGCATGCACTTTGCCTTGGACTTCTCACCTACAGCTTCATTTTCAGGTGTTCTTATCTATCGCCCCCCCAATCAAATGGGAGAATTCCTGGACTCGCTTCAATCTAAAATTGCGGAGTTAGTGGTCATTAGACCCTACTTTTCCTTATTAGGAGATATTAACATCCATCTAGACGATCCAAACAACCCAACGGCCAAATCGCTGCTGGACAGTTTGGCGGCTCTCCAGATTACACAGAAGGGCTTTGAACCCACACATGAGAAAGGTCACCTCCTAGATGGGGTATTCAGTAACGACCACAGACTTGAGGTAGGGACTCCTCTGCCCCTCACATGGACAGACCACTACTTGATTCCTTTACAATGGCTGCCAGCTACACCTGCCCTGGCCCTCCCTCGTACCATTTTACAAGGGAGAGAATGGACAAAACTCTCCACGGACCGGTGGATTAAATCTCTATCTCCCGCCCCTTCCCAAACTGAGACAGACCCTACATCTCTTTATGATAACTATACCAACTGGATGTGTACAGCCCTGGATTCTATCGCACCCCAAAAAGCCCTTAAAGAAAAGACCAAATCAAGGGACTCACCCTGGTACACCCCCCAACTTAAAGAATTAAAAAGAGTGTGTAGGAAGCTTGAAAGAACTTGGAGGGAATCTCGTAGCAATTTAGACAAAATCAACCATCATGAAGCTATCAAAAAATATAAAGCAGAAATTAGAGGTACAAAATCTTCCTACTTTGAAGAAAAAATTACTAATGCCTCCAACTCACCTAGAGAGATTTTTAAGATAGCAAAATTTCTTATCGACATTCCCCCTATTCCCCTTGACCCCAGCAAAGCTCAGACTCGCTGCGATAATCAGGCTGAATATTTCCATGAGAAAATACAGAACATTGCCTCTGCATTTGACCCACCCAATTTGATCCATGATGATGAAATTACTTCACCACACACTCTTCCACAAATTGGATGAGTTTCCTTTGCTGGAAGATGACTCTCTTGATGTCCTCATGCGGAAAGTTAAATCTGGGTCTCCTACTGATCCCGCCCCCCCTTGCCATCTAGTAAAGATCATAGATACTATTAGACCTGTTATTCTTAATATTTTAAATACCTCCATTACCACAGGTTTAGTTCCCTCTGCGTGGAAACGTGCCCAAGTCAGAGCACTATTGAAAAAACCCACCTTGGACCCAGATAACATGGCCAACTATCGACCAATCTCACTACTTCCTTGGGTCAGCAAATTATTAGAAAAACATATTAATGGCTCCATTACACAATTTTTAGAAAATAATCATTTACTTCACGACTCCCAAGCAGGCTTCCGTCCCAAGCTGGGAACTGAGGCAGCCCTTCTGACGGTAACCGAGTTGGCTAGGAAACAGATGGATCAAGGCGGCACAACAGCAATTATGTTGCTTGACCTTAGTGCCGCCTTCGACACTGTTAACACCAGCATTCTCCTCCACCGCTTACGCCAAATAGGAATTTCAGGGAAGGCCATGCACTGGCTTCAGTCCTTTCTGGAGAATCGTTCCTTTGAGGTGATAGAGGGCATTATCCACTCAAAAATCTGGCCCCTTGATCAAGGTGTGCCTCAGGGCTCTGCCCTGAGCCCAACCCTTTTCAATATTTATATGCAACCACTTGCTGATATAGTGTATTCGTTCGGCCTAGACATAGTGACCTATGCCGACGATACACAATTGGTTGTATCTATGAACCAGTCCAACACCTCCTCATCGAATCTCAGCAATTGCCTGGTAGCGGTCACCCAGTGGATGGCCGCCTCGCACTTGAAACTAAACTGCGAGAAAACGGAGCTGATGATTTTGGGCAATTCAATTACTTCCAGCCCTCTATTAGACTGGCCCTCATGCATGGGCACCCCGCCCCAAATAAAGACCCATATAAAAAGCCTGGGCATTTGGCTGGACGCAAATTTAAGCTTCACTCAGCAAGCAATCATTTTGTCCGCCACTTGTTTTGGCTTTATGCGCATGCTTAGGAAAGTACTGCCTCTCCTCCCTCCTCAAGCACGTAGATTAATGGTGCAAGCTATTATCTTGTCCCGTCTGGACTATGGGAACTCCCTATACCTAGGGGCTCCTGCCTCCACAATAAGGAAGCTTCAGGTTACTCAAAATACTGCAGCCCGCCTTCTGTTGGACCTCAATCGGCGGTTTTGGACTTTGGCCCTTAGGGCAGGTTCACCCCTAGACTTTTTGCTTGAAATGGTGACCTGGAGATGGTGATTTTTGGATTCTGCGCACTTTCACTGTGTCCCAGTGGAAAGTGCGTGCGCACTCTGAGGGCATGTGCTGAGCTAGGCCTGCCCGCCCATAGGAATGCATGGGGAATGTATGTGTCCCTGGTAGTTACTGATGAGTGGGGTGTACAGGCTTGAGTCTGGTATGTGTGAACTCGTGAGAGTGAATGCTGCGAGATGGTGTATGCAGCATGTATGTGTCTAGTAGCAAAGCGCCATTTCTAGACATGGCTGTACGTGTGCTGTGAGGGTGCTGGCGTGTGATTGGCTGGAGCTGGCTGGCATGCCAGGCTCCAGGAAGTCTGGATGGGTCTGCCCGGTGGTGAGTGGGAGATTAGCATGAGTGATGTGTGGGAGGAGTGTACCTGTGTCCTGGATGGGCTGGGTTTTCCCCACACAATGCTGGCTCCGCCCCCCTGTGGTGTGTCTAATGACCCAAGCCCTGCCAGTGAATAGAGAGGGTGGTTGAGGTAAACAGAGTACTCAAGAACCAGCTGCGACTGGTTCCGCCCCCACTCTGCACCCTTGAACAAAGGAATGCACTGTATAAAAATGGGGCTGTGTCCCCACTGAGGTTGTTCTCTTCTAGGATCCTGAGGGGCTGCTGCTGCTGTCGCTGGGCCAGAGGACCGCCACTTGGACTGTCTCCCTGCCTGGAGACCCAGTGTGCTGGCTCTGGGCCCAGCCTTGCCCCTCTGCCTACTGCCCTGCTTGCTGAGGGCACCTGGGAGCGCTTTATCCTGGTTGTAGCGCTAGGAGCGCGCATTATGCCCCCTAGCGCTTGGAAGCGCTTTGTTTTTGATTATAGCGCTTGGAGCGCTGTGATTGTCCGCCTAGCGCAGGGAGCGCTGGAAATTGCCTGTTAAGCGCTGAGGAGCGCTTTGCCTGCCTAGCGAGTGCCTACCTCGCTTTATAATTGATTAGGAGGCCGGTGCCCACCCGGCATTGCCCCGTCCGTGATTTATTGGATTCACGAGGGAGCCCACTCCTCGGATCCTGGGAAGCCGCCTGCCTGCCTAAGAAGCGAGCCGCCGCGCTGCCCGCGGCGACCCGGAAGTGGTAAGAGGCCCGGCCAATCCCAGCGCGGCCCAGGAAAGGCCGACCGGAAGTCCTGCCTCCTCAGCCGAGCCGGGAAGAGAGAAGCTGCCGGCCGGGTCCCCGAGGCTCCCCGAGTGGAGAGGAGAGCCCCGGGACGAGGGGAAAGGAGCCCCGCCGCGAGAGGAGCCGCCCTGCAGCCCAGAGCCGGTGAGTGTGGCCAGAAGCGAAGGGAGGGGCGCCGGGACACGTTGTCGGTGTCCGCCCCCCCCCTCCCTGCCCCCTCAGCAGCGCGACCTCGCGCCCTTGTGTTTAGAGCCAGAGAGGCTCTTAGGGGGCATTTGTCGTCGTCCTGAGTCCCCAGAGGGGGGACTCACCACAGAAGCACCCCCACGTGTTAGAGGGTCCCCCGGGAGGGGCCCCCACAGCCCAGCGAGGCTGCACCTGTGTTGTTGGAGCCCAGAGAGGGGTCCAAGGTGGCATTTGTTTGTTGGCGCCACGAGGCTCCAGGCGCTAATTGTGGAGGAGCCCAGAGAGGCTCCTGGGGGCCATTTGTTCTTTGAGCCAGAGAGGCTCTGAGGGTGCCATTCCCCCGTGAGGGTCCCCAACAGCCCAGTGAGGCTGCACCTTTTTGGTTTTGAGCCCTGAGAGGCTCGAGGTGGCAGATTGCTTTGTGAGCCCAGAGAGGCTCATTGCCCATTTGTTCTGAGAGTCCAGTGAGGCTCCGCAGTGCCACAGTGGTGGTTCTTGAGCCCAGAGAGGCTCCAACGTTGCCCTAACTTTCCCTGCACCAGTTGCCCAGCACTTTGTGGGCAACTGCTACGTTTAGGCCCTGACATTGGGACACAGGGACTGTCACAGGTGGTGACTGATCTAAGTTTTGCGCAATGTTATTTCTATGCACCTCTGAATGTATTGTTTATGCGTCATGTGCCTTTACACCTCTGAATGAATGTTATGCATTGCATCATGTGTTTTCCTCTTACACCCCTACAGGTATTGTAATACATAGGTGGTTGTTTTCTCCCTAGTACAGGTGGTGCTAGTGAGGTCCCGGTTACCAGTGATTACTGGTTGTGTGCTATTTTGTGCTATATTCTATGTACTAAGTGCTATTTCTGAAAGTGCTATTTCTGATTCCTGACAGTGGTCCAGGTGGCCATGTCTTGTAAATAATCCCTTGTAAATTCTGCCCGTGCCTCTGGCACATTGTAAAGTGTGTGTTTTATCTAATGTGTTTTGGTGTAATACAAAGGCTATTTTTATATAACCTTGTGTGGAGTTTCCTTTGTGGTGGGCCCTGGGAGTTGTTGCTGGGGTGCATGCGCAAATACTTAACTTACATCGCCTCCAAGTTTAGCCTTGCTGCTCGCGCCACGTTACCTAGAGGGTGAGCAGGGGTTATCTTGGCGTGTAACTCCCTTGCCCTGACTTGGGTGTGGTGGTCTCTGACTGACTTTGGCGAAAGCCCTGGCCAGCCGGGGATCCCATTTCCAACATTGGCGGCAAGCGGTGAGGATAAGGATTTGTGTTTGCGTTGTACCTTAGTAGTAACTGGCCATACCACAAAACTCTGCATTTTAGATGACCACATTTTAGGGGATTGTTTTTGAAATTCCATTGTTTCTTCTCCTGAAGAGTGTCATTTTATAATTGTGTCCTGTACATTTGTCCCCCGCCCTGCTTCCAGAGTTTGGTACCTGTGTCACTTTTGGTCAGGTTGAGAAGTCAGGGGTGGTAGAAACTGCCTTACCGATCCGAGGGGAGGGTGTGTGTGGATGAATGGTGTGTTTTCCTGGACGCATGAGTGAGTTCTCTTTGATAAGGAGAGTGTGGAAGTTTTGGAATTGTGTACTCTTACTTCAGATTGTTCAGTCCCCTGTGTTGCATGTGTCTGTGATCATCCTGCCAAGATGGAGTCTGCTTTTAATGTCTGGGGTCTGTTTTTGCATGAACTGAGAGAGTTTTGCGAAGAGAGAGACATTGCGGTGAATGAGTCAGACACCCAGTCCCAACTTAGGGGTAACCTGATCCAATGGCAGAAGGATGACTGGGAGCGTGAGCACAGTGAGGAGAGGGCCCGGGTCTCACACCATGAGGGTGGTGGGTCAGAGGGGAGCCCTGAAGAGTCTGAGGGGGAGGAAGAAGATGATAGCACAGGGACGCCAGCAGATAGTGAGGACCCCATAGATAGGGAGTCCCTTGCTGGGTCCAGTTTAGGAGGCAGCGCCTCATCCCTTTCCCTGTCCCCAGAGGAGCTGGAAGATAGGAGGAGAGAAAGGGAGCACCAGCTGGCTTTAGAGAGGCTCAGGTTGGAGCATGCCCAGGCTATGGCACAGCTGGGCATTAGAAAGCAACAGCTGGAGGTTAAGAAGCAACAGCTGGAGACCGAGAGGGTCTTAGCGCAGGACAGGATAGAGGAGGCTGAGAGGGCCGCCACCAGAGGCAAAGTAGCTCTGGAGGGTAGACTATCCCCTGCGCGCAGTGTTGAGTTTCTGGATCCCCCAGGGAGGGTTGAGTCCAGTGGTGGCAGCTATTTAGATTTCAGTGTAGGAAATCCCAGTCCCAGTTCCCCCAGTCTGGTACCTGTTTCCCCAGAGGAGGAGTTAAGGGTGAAGTTCAGGGACAGTAGGAAACTGTCTCACCAGTCTTGGGTAGATTTTGAGGATGAATGTTGTGATACACTGTGGGCTTGGGTAGAGGTTCACACTGACTCTGATTTTGAAGTCTTGTTTGATCTTATTGTCAAAGAGCAGGTGCTCAGTGGTTGTTCGCCAGAGTTGCGCCAACACCTGTTGCAAATTGGATTTACTGATCCCGAGTTACTGGCAAGGGAAGCCGACCGCTGGGAAAGGGCCGGAGGTTCTCTAGAGTCATTAGGGAGTGAGTCCAAAAGAAGTGGTTCAGGTATCTTCCAGCCCAGCGTGGTGGAAGAGGCTCAGTGTAGCCCAGCTAGGTCCCAGGATAGCGGGGAGGGTGTAGGGGCTCACTGCCTGGCTCAGTGGAGCAGGAGTGAGGGGGAGACCGAGGTTCCCCGGACGCCCGAAGCCCTGCCTCAGGACTTGGATGGTTTCTGTAGGGAACACCAGGTTGGGGACCTAGGCTGTCCTGTTAGTCCATTTGAGGAAGATCTCCTAGTGAGTAGAGGACCTGGAGCGTCTGTAACCAGAGCTCCTATGGTTCTAGAGTCTGGCAGTACCGCTCCGGTAGGGAGGGTACAGGAGTCCAGAGTGAGGAGTGATTGGGGGAGTTCCCCAGTGGAAGGACCAGTGGGTCAGGGACTACCCAGTTGGGCTAGGTTCCCGTGTAGTGACCCGGGTGGCGCCACTTCTGGTCTGGGGGATCGTCACGCACTGTCAGGTGGACAGAGGGTGGGAGATCTGCGCCAGACAGACAATCACACAACAGATGTGTCATTTGTTAGCCTCAGGGGGATTGTGTGTGAGTCCCCAGAAGTCCTGGAGTGCCAGGCAATTGTTCCACCGAAGGTTTTAGACCAGAGGTTGGAAGGCCAGGTTCAGGGTCAGCCTGACCTGAAGGGTAGGACGACTGTAACCAGTGTCCTGACCGGTTCTTCTTCCAGAGGAACTTCTCCAGGTGGGAGAGGGCAGACCTCTGGAAGGGGGTGCAGAGGGTGGGAGAGCCCACCTCTGACCCCGGTGCAACCTGAGTGGATAAGCCCTGGGTTGGAATGGCGTTCTAGGTGTACCCCTCGCCGGAGGAGGAGGAACCCTAGGAGAAGAGGTAAGGGGAGGAGAGCCTTCCCTGAGACTCCTGGTCCGCCTGAGGTTGTAGGCCCTAGGCTGGAGAACCAGTGGCAGTCTAGTCCTGTCTTGCAGACAGGAAGAGTGGAGAATGGCTCCTATGTGCCAGGGGTTACTACCCCCGCTCTGCGAATTGGCATGGACCAGTGGCACCTGGGTGGCCCAGGGCCTGGTCCTGGCCGCGGACAACTTGGGAGTACCAGTGGGGTAGCCCAGTTGGTCCAGACAGTGTGTTGAGAAGGAATCCCATGGGTTCACCGTGGCGTAGAACAGGAGGGTGTCCCTGCAGTTGCGGGCCTGCGTCCGTGTTCTATCGCCCCAAGCAGGGAAGTCCATCACGGTGGTGATTGGTCTCCCCTGCGTTTTGGCTGGAAGGGGGTTATGTTGGACTTTGGCCCTTAGGGCAGGTTCACCCCTAGACTTTTTGCTTGAAATGGTGACCTGGAGATGGTGATTTTTGGATTCTGCGCACTTTCACTGTGTCCCAGTGGAAAGTGCGTGCGCACTCTGAGGGCATGTGCTGAGCTAGGCCTGCCCGCCCATAGGAATGCATGGGGAATGTATGTGTCCCTGGTAGTTCCTGATGAGTGGGGTGTACAGGCTTGAGTCTGGTATGTGTGAACTCGTGAGAGTGAATGCTGCGAGATGGTGTATGCAGCATGTATGTGTCTAGTAGCGAAGCGCCATTTCTAGACATGGCTGTACGTGTGCTGTGAGGGTGCTGGCGTGTGATTGGCTGGAGCTGGCTGGCATGCCAGGCTCCAGGAAGTCTGGATGGGTCTGCCCGGTGGTGAGTGGGAGATTAGCATGAGTGATGTGTGGGAGGAGTGTACCTGTGTCCTGGATGGGCTGGGTTTTCCCCACACAATGCTGGCTCCGCCCCCCTGTGGTGTGTCTAATGACCCAAGCCCTGCCAGTGAATAGAGAGGGTGGTTGAGGTAAACAGAGTACTCAAGAACCAGCTGCGACTGGTTCCGCCCCCACTCTGCACCCTTGAACAAAGGAATGCACTGTATAAAAATGGGGCTGTGTCCCCACTGAGGTTGTTCTCTTCTAGGATCCTGAGGGGCTGCTGCTGCTGTCGCTGGGCCAGAGGACCGCCACTTGGACTGTCTCCCTGCCTGGAGACCCAGTGTGCTGGCTCTGGGCCCAGCCTTGCCCCTCTGCCTACTGCCCTGCTTGCTGAGGGCACCTGGGAGCGCTTTATCCTGGTTGTAGCGCTAGGAGCGCGCATTATGCCCCCTAGCGCTTGGAAGCGCTTTGTTTTTGATTATTTACAAAAAATAGGCCAGCAAGGGAATTCGTTTCAAAATTGTCAATTTCAGTCACCATGGGAAGTAAATGAATCAGTTACCCACGTTAATGTCAATAGGTGACTAGATTTGAATTGTTGTTACACAAATGTTATTACCACACTAATAACAAAAAGAAGAAATACACAAACCAGGGTTTTAGTCAAAGAATTATTATTTTCTTTATAATGAATAAAAAAGGGTACTAGAAAAATGCATTTGGGACAAATGAAGAGCAGATTATATACTCCTACTATCCATCTCAAACAAAAGTCAAAACTGCTAAACAATGTTGCTATAATGATTTCAAACCAACAGAGTAAATGAAAATCAATATAATGGATAAAAATCAAGCAGAATTTAGACTTTATAGTCGACGTTTCGGTCTCAGACCGCTGTTGCTTTGATGCTGCTGGCGTAACTCGGGTCGCTTTCAAAAATCATTCAAATCGTGTCAAAATTAAGGGCACCGTTTGGACTTGAATTCATAACTTTCAATTGAAATGTAAAGAATATTCGTCCAAGTGACTATACATAATATTGAAGGCCTGGATCCCACTGTTCTCATTGACAGATCCTGATCAGCATCACTGACCGCTAGGCAGTGCATTCTGCATCTTTCCCTAGGGTCATCGTCCTAAATGCACAACAAAGAAGTCCTGATGATGGTCTTATGAAATCAAACATAAAAGACCGAAACGTCGACTATAAAGTCTAAATTCTGCTTGATTTTTATCCATTATATTGATTTTCATTTACTCTGTTGGTTTGAAATCATTATAGCAACATTGTTTAGCAGTTTTGACTTTTGTTTGAGATGGATAGTAGGAGTATATAATCTGCTCTTCATTTGTCCCAAATGCATTTTTCTAGTACCCTTTTTTATTCATTATAAAGAAAATAATAATTCTTTGACTAAAACCCTGGTTTGTGTATTTCTTCTTTTTGTTATTAGTGTGGTAATAACATTTGTGTAACAACAATTCAAATCTAGTCACCTATTGACATTAACGTGGGTAACTGATTCATTTACTTCCCATGGTGACTGAAATTGACAATTTTGAAACGAATTCCCTTGCTGGCCTATTTTTTGTAAATATTACTTGCCCAAGCCCGCAAGGGTTTATTGGGTTGCTCACCCGCCTCAAACATTGTTTTTGATTATAGCGCTTGGAGCGCTGTGATTGTCCGCCTAGCGCAGGGAGCGCTGGAAATTGCCTGTTAAGCGCTGAGGAGCGCTTTGCCTGCCTAGCGAGTGCCTACCTCGCTTTATAATTAATTAGGAGGCCGGTGCCCACCCGGCATTGCCCCGTCCGTGATTTATTGGATTCACGAGGGAGCCCACTCCTCGGATCCTGGGAAGCTGCCTGCCTGCCTAAGAAGCGAGCCGCCGCGCTGCCCGCGGCGACCCGGAAGTGGTAAGAGGCCCGGCCAATCCCAGCACGGCCTAGGAAAGGCCGACCGGAAGTCCCGCCTCCTCAGCCGAGCCGGGAAGAGAGAAGCTGCCGGCCGGGTCCCCGAGGCTCCCCGAGTGGAGAGGAGAGCCCCGGGACGAGGGGAAAGGAGCCCCGCCGCGAGAGGAGCCGCCCTGCAGCCCAGAGCCGGTGAGTGTGGCCAGAAGCGAAGGGAGGGGCGCCGGGACACGTTGTCGGTGTCCGCCCCCTCCTCCCTGCCCCCTCACCAGCGCGACCTCGCGCCCTTGTGTTTAGAGCCAGAGAGGCTCTTAGGGGGCATTTGTCGTCGTCCTGAGTCCCCAGAGGGGGGACTCACCACAGAAGCACCCCCACGTGTTAGAGGGTCCCCCGGGAGGGGCCCCCACAGCCCAGCGAGGCTGCACCTGTGTTGTTGGAGCCCAGAGAGGGGTCCAAGGTGGCATTTGTTTGTTGGCGCCACGAGGCTCCAGGCGCTAATTGTGGAGGAGCCCAGAGAGGCTCCTGGGGGCCATTTGTTCTTTGAGCCAGAGAGGCTCTGAGGGTGCCATTCCCCCGTGAGGGTCCCCAACAGCCCAGTGAGGCTGCACCTTTTTGGTTTTGAGCCCTGAGAGGCTCGAGGTGGCAGATTGCTTTGTGAGCCCAGAGAGGCTCATTGCCCATTTGTTCTGAGAGTCCAGTGAGGCTCCGCAGTGCCACAGTGGTGGTTCTTGAGCCCAGAGAGGCTCCAACGTTGCCCTAACTTTCCCTGCACCAGTTGCCCAGCACTTTGTGGGCAACTGCTACGTTTAGGCCCTGACATTGGGACACAGGGACTGTCACAGGTGGTGACTGATCTAAGTTTTGCGCAATGTTATTTCTATGCACCTCTGAATGTATTGTTTATGCGTCATGTGCCTTTACACCTCTGAATGAATGTTATGCATTGCATCATGTGTTTTCCTCTTACACCCCTACAGGTATTGTAATACATAGGTGGTTGTTTTCTCCCTAGTACAGGTGGTGCTAGTGAGGTCCCGGTTACCAGTGATTACTGGTTGTGTGCTATTTTGTGCTATATTGTATGTACTAAGTGCTATTTCTGAAAGTGCTATTTCTGATTCCTGACAGTGGTCCAGGTGGCCATGTCTTGTAAATAATCCCTTGTAAATTCTGCCCGTGCCTCTGGCACATTGTAAAGTGTGTGTTTTATCTAATGTGTTTTGGTGTAATACAAAGGCTATTTTTATATAACCTTGTGTGGAGTTTCCTTTGTGGTGGGCCCTGGGAGTTGTTGCTGGGGTGCATGCGCAAATACTTAACTTACATCGCCTTCAAGTTTAGCCTTGCTGCTCGCGCCACGTTACCTAGAGGGTGAGCAGGGGTTATCTTGGCGTGTAACTCCCTTGCCCTGACTTGGGTGTGGTGGTCTCTGACTGACTTTGGCGAAAGCCCTGGCCAGCCGGGGATCCCATTTCCAACAGGCGGGAATCAGGAACAGCGGCCCTGAAAAAACTCCACTGGCTTCCCATCAAGGCCAGAGTATTATTTAAATCCATGTGTATTATGCATAAGGCCATGTGGAAGACCGCTCCAGCAATGATCTGTTCCTTAGCAACCCCCTACCTCCCCCACAGATCACTGCGATCTAGCACAGCATTCCTGGCCACCGTTAACAAAATTAAACGTACCAGATGGGGCGGGCGCTCCTTTTCCTGGAACGCCGCCAAAGCTTGGAACTCCCTGCCTACTACCCTTCGCAGTCAACCCAACCTTCTGAAATTTCGGAAGGAACTAAAAACTCTTCTCTTTATCTAATCTGTTCTTTTAGCTCACACTAGTCTGACTATACACAGCGCTACGAGGCCTCCGGGTTGTTTGCGCTTAACAAAACACAATTAATAATAATAATAATAATAATAATAATAATAATAATAATAAAAATAATTATCCACTACTCCTCTCCAGTGCACCTTTTCGCACAGCTGACCTTGGGCCCCAGCCCCATATCAGGCACCATCGGGCTCCACGTTCATTTTTCCCAGTAAAAACATTAGTAAAATCACCTTTAAACTTAAAACATTGAATATAGATGTAAATATAATTAGCACGCACTTTAAAGTATGTTCCACAGAAGCCCTTATGACCCGACTGCTAATTAAATAAACAAAAACAGAAAGGCCATGACAGGGCCGGCCTTAGCGCTGGTTCGAAAGTCCTTTTTGGCGCCCCAACACTGTCCTCGTTCTCCATAAATACCTTTACTACCACCTTCCAACAGTGCCCCTCATCCCTCCTTGGGCCCCCCGATTGACCTCCTCCTCGGATTCCCTCACTGCCACCCTCCACCAATGCCCCTCATCTCTCTGTAGCCTCTCCCTCTCATGACCTCCTCCTCAGATTCCCTCACTTCCACCCTCCACTGGTGCCCCTCATCTCCCTGAGGCCCCTCCCCCTCATGACCTCCTCCTCAGACTCTCTGACTACCACCCTCCACTAGTGCCCCTCATCTATCCCTAGCTCCCCCTCCACCCCATGACCTCTTCCTCAGGTTCCCTCACTGCCACCCTCCACCAGTGCCCCTCATCGCTCCGCAGCCCCTCCCACTACCTCCGCCTCGGAAACCCTCGCTGCCACCCTCCAACATTGTCCCTCATCTTTACGAGCCCCTCTCTCATATGCATTTCATTTGTTGTATAGCGCTACTCATATCAGTGTAGTGTGTGTCAGTACTTTACAACACGCACACATTGTACAGAGACAATGAATCATACAAGTATGTAAATCAGTCTACAGGGAATGTCACATAAGCCAATGAGGATTACAAGGTGTAGGAATCACGTGTCATCCATACTGGTCAGCAGTATATTTTAAGAGGGTTTTGTCTGGGGAAACACAACCTTAGGATTTACATAGGGGGAGAGCTTTACTGATAAAAATGTATATCTGCCCAAACATACTCATTTTACCAATATTAGAATAATGAAAGACTGAGGAAGTTCTAACTATATCACACAACAAAAAAGCGAAGTTCTAACTATACCATTCCTATTTGTATGTAGCTCTTTGCGGATAGTTCATTGGTCACTGTCCTGTGTTAGGATTGTAACTTCTGAACTGCAAGTAACACAAGGATCTCTATGACAAAGGCAGTGACCCACTGAACTTCCACAAAAAATGCAGTTCATCTGCATTCAAAAACTACTAACGGACAAATGATTGCTCTCCAGCAGGATCATTAATCACCAGCGCTCACTGGGCATTTTGTATTGTCTTATTGTTGTCCTGCATGATAATGATAAAAAACTGTTTAAACGTAGCGCACAAAGTATGTGTTCTGCTGGGCCTGTGCAGATTTTAAAAAGAAAAACAAATAGTAACACATTCTCTTACCTGCTACTCCATTAGTCAAACTTTGTGTCACAGCCTGATGTGATAAGCAGCTGCAGGGGTCAGGAAAGGTGAATAGGAATAAACAAACTTCTTTTCTCCTGCACTGCATAGAAAAAGAAATTTCCACGCAAAGAAAGGATTTGTCGCCTTTGCCATGTGGAGATGAAGAGGTGAAAAATAAACAAAGCCTCATTAACATGTTAATGGTCTTTTAAAGACCTTTGAAGTGCTCAGGTGTGGCTGCGATAATCTCTAAAACTGTCTGTGTGCGCCCGGGAAGCTGTCTCAGCCCGGGCGCACACACACACAGACAGCCCTTTGAACCCAATGCCGTTGCGCGCCTGCCTTCAAGCCCTCACTGCGAGGGCCAAGGCTCCTGTTTGGGAGGGCCAAGGCTCCTGTTTGGGTGGGCCAGGCTGATGTTTGAGTGGGCCTGGCCCACCCGCTAGAACCGGGCCTGGGGCTCAAAACCAGGAAGTCCAGCTTCTCAGGATCTCATCTCACTCGGGATCTGTATTAACCAATACCTCATCGTCAGGAACGGACATTCATACACAAGAGGTACCTGAGGTATTGGAACACATCCGGGGTAATCTGGGATGCGTACTGTTTGCGGTCCCAGGGGATGGGGAGAGTTTGTTTCCTCAGTGGGGCAAGCTGATATCCTTTGGGGGTGCTGCTGCACAAGAAGATCAGAGTTGATCCTTGGCAAATGGAAGGACGTTGATTGTGCGGACATAACAAGGGTTTTGAAGAAGCTTCACTCTCAGGGAGGAACAGAAGATGTGCTACAACAACCTAAAGGTGGACTCAATTATGGTGAACTCCTTGTTGGCTGCATACTACTTGTATTGCGCGAGCTTTGAGACGCTTCTAGCGCTTTTAAATTACCCGTTTTGTGTTTTTATTTTTGTTTTATTTTTAGCACAGTATCCCTCGTTTTTACTCACTGTCCGCAATTCTGCACTGTAAATTGTGTCTTCACCGCTATTCAGGCGGCCCTGACCCTCGCTTCTTAAAATTGGTGGGCGCCATCTTGGGTGGGTGTGGGGAAGCGCTGCACTATTGGGCGCTCTAGTAGGCAGGCAGAGTAGCTAGAGGCAGTCTTTGACATCCTCTATAAAGTAGGCTGGAGGTAGGAGCGCTTTCTTGTTGGCTGCATACTACTTGTATTGCGCGAGCTTTGAGACGCTTCTAGCGCTTTTAAATTACCTGTTTTGGTCTTTTTATTTTTGTTTTATTTTTAGCACAGTATCCCTCGTTTTTACTCACTGTCCGCAATTCTGCACTGTAAATTGTGTCTTCACCGCTATTCAGGCGGCCCTGACCCTCGCTTCTTAAAATTGGTGGGCGCCATCTTGGGTGGGTGTGGGGAAGCGCTGCACTATTGGGCGCTCTAGTAGGCAGGCAGAGTAGCTAGAGGCAGTCTTTGACATCCTCTATAAAGTAGGCTGGAGGTAGGAGCGCTTTCTTGTTGGCTGCATACTACTTGTATTGCGTGAGCTTTGAGACGCTTCTAGCGTTTTTAAATTACCCGTTTTGGTCTTTTTATTTTTGTTTTATTTTTAGCACAGTATCCCTCGTTTTTACTCACTGTCCGCAATTCTGCTCTGTAAATTGTGTCTTCACCGCTATTCAGGCGGCCCTGACCCTCGCTTCTTAAAATTGGTGGGCGCCATCTTGGGTGGGTGTGGGGAAGCGCTGCACTATTGGGCGCTCTAGTAGGCAGGCTGAGTAGCTAGAGGCAGTCTTTGACATCCTCTATAAAGTAGGCTGGAGGTAGGAGCGCTTTCTTGTTGGCTGCATACTACTTGTATTGCGCGAGCTTTGAGACGCTTCTAGCGCTTTTAAATTACCAGTTTTGGTCTTTTTATTTTTGTTTTATTTTTAGCACAGTATCCCTCGTTTTTACTCACTGTCCGCAATTCTGCACTGTAAATTGTGTCTTCACCGCTATTCAGGCGGCCCTGACCCTCGCTTCTTAAAATTGGTGGGCGCCATCTTGGGTGGGTGTGGGGAAGCGCTGCACTATTGGGCGCTCTAGTAGGCAGGCAGAGTAGCTAGAGGCAGTCTTTGACATCCTCTATAAAGTAGGCTGGAGGTAGGAGCGCTTTCTTGTTGGCTGCATACTACTTGTATTGCGCGAGCTTTGAGACGCTTCTAGCGCTTTTAAATTACCCGTTTTGGTCTTTTTATTTTTGTTTTATTTTTAGCACAGTATCCCTCGTTTTTACTCACTGGCCGCAATTCTGCACTGTAAATTGTGTCTTCACCGCTATTCAGGCGGCCCTGACCCTCGCTTCTTAAAATTGGTGGGCGCCATCTTGGGTGGGTGTGGGGAAGCGCTGCACTATTGGGCGCTCTAGTTGGCAGGCAGAGTAGCTAGAGGCAGTCTTTGACATCCTCTATAAAGTAGGCTGGAGGTAGGAGCGCTTTCTTGTTGGCTGCATACTACTTGTATTGCGCGAGCTTTGAGACGCTTCTAGCGCTTTTAAATTACCCGTTTTGGTCTTTTTATTTTTGTTTTATTTTTAGCACAGTATCCCTCGTTTTTACTCACTGTCCGCAATTCTGCACTGTAAATTGTGTCTTCACCGCTATTCAGGCGGCCCTGACCCTCGCTTCTTAAAATTGGTGGGCGCCATCTTGGGTGGGTGTGGGGAAGCGCTGCACTATTGGGCGCTCTAGTTGGCAGGCAGAGTAGCTAGAGGCAGTCTTTGACATCCTCTATAAAGTAGGCTGGAGGTAGGAGCGCTTTCTTGTTGGCTGCATACTACTTGTATTGCGCGAGCTTTGAGACGCTTCTAGCGCTTTTAAATTACCCGTTTTGGTCTTTTTATTTTTGTTTTATTTTTAGCACAGTATCCCTCGTTTTTACTCACTGTCCGCAATTCTGCACTGTAAATTGTGTCTTCACCGCTATTCAGGCAGCCCTGACCCTCGCTTCTTAAAATTGGTGGGCGCCATCTTGGGTGGGTGTGGGGAAGCGCTGCACTATTGGGCGCTCTAGTAGGCAGGCAGAGTAGCTAGAGCCCTATTTAAACCGGACCCATGACGCGCAGCGTGTGCGCGCAGCGTGTAAGCCGTCGCTACGCCGGAGTCACGCCAGAGTCCAGCCCGTCTGCGCCCGTCCGCGCTGAGGACGGGCTGGACGGCTGGACTCTTGGGCCGAAAACAGTGGGACACCGTGTATTGAAATATTCTTTACATGATGTCTTACGCCTCCGACCTTCTACGGCACCGTGCTTCCATATAAGCACTCCTGAAGATCTTCTTTTGCCCATGGGCTGTGGGTGCTTTCAGGTAGGCCCGGAGAGCTGGAATTCCGCCCCCCCCCCGCCCCTCCTCAGGAGCTCTACTCGCTAGTTGTACCTAGTGAACTGAGCGTAAACTGCCTTCTTCTTAATGCGCGCTCACTCGTTAAAAACAATATTGTTTTTAAGGAGCTTATACTGGAGAAGAACCTGACGTGGGTTTTTATTACGGAAACGTGGGCCAAAGACTCATCGGGCCCAGACCTCATCGAAGCAGTCCCGGATGGGTATTGCCTGACTCGGCAGGACAGAATAGGCCGGGTCGGTGGTGGACTGGCTATCCTGCATAGAGACAGGTTCCAATGTCATATTATGCCCTTATCTGACCCTAAGGACGCTATCCAGGTGCTGCATTTTTCATTATATGACTCTTCAGTCCCTCCATTTAACGGGATTCTGGTTTATTGTCCGCCCGGTCCTAGAACAGACTTTAGCCTGAAATTGATTCAGTTTCTGGAACCTTACTTGGGCTGTGAGAATTTAACGATTCTGGGTGATTTTAATTTTCACTTAGAGCTGTTGGAGGCTCATGACACCTCCGCTCTGCTGGAAGCACTGACAGCTTGCGGATTCACCCAACTGGTGAAAGGACCCACCCACCGAGCGGGGCATACGCTCGATGGGATCTTTTCTAATGACCAGAGACTGTCAGTAACGGATCCTTTTCTTCTTTCCTGGTCAGACCACCTGGCCGTTCCTTTCAACGTGGCCTTCCCTAGCCAGGAGATCCCTAGAAAAGTTCCGAGTACTTTTGAAGTACGTAGGAATCTTAAAAACATCGGGGAAAACTCCTTTGACCCGTGGATTCCTAGTCTGTCTTCAATTCGGGAGTTGGACCTTTCTCTGGTGGTGCCGCAATATGATAAAATTCTCACTGAGGCCTTGGATGAACTGGCACCGGCTCGGTCTTGTTATTCAGCCAGGAAAAAACCCTCAGCCCCTTGGTTCTCTGAACAGCTAAGACTCCTTAGACAGGAAGTAAGGAGGCAGGAGCGTCTATGGCATACCAGTTGGGACCAAAAAGACAGGGAAGCTCATAAAACCCTGCTTAAAAGATATAAGCTGGAAGTCATTGGGACCAAACAAGACTACTTCACGGCCCTTACAGCTTCTCTTTCATCTCCCAAAGAGCTCTTCAGGATTGTGGACTCTCTTACATCTCTTCAGGTCCCCGATCCTGTAATTCCATCTCAGGAGCTCTGCAATGACATAGCTCTCTTTTTTCAGTCCAAACTATCGGACATTTATACCTCCCTGGAGTCACAGAGATTATCAACGGCTGAGCCACCGGCTACTGTGGTCTTGGACGTCTCCTCGGCAGAGCTTCCCTTGGCCGGCTGTCTGGAATCCTTTCCTCCGCTCTCTCTACAAGATCTTGAGACGCTGCTTGACAAAACGAAATCAGGGTCTCCGCTTGATGCTTGCCCTCTTAAGATCCTGAAGCAGTGTAGAGGATCTCTCTTACCCCCTTTGCTTGACATCATGAATGGGGTAATGAGGGAGGGTGTCTTCCACAGCAGTGGAAAAATGCTGTGGTAAAACCACTGCTTAAGAAACCCTCCCTCGATCCAGGGGTACTAAAGAACTTTCGCCCCATCTCACTGCTCCCAGCGCCCGCGAAGATGTTAGAGGCCCATTTAAATGGGCATCTTGCTGTCTTTGTGGAGAATTCGGGCTGCTTGGATCCTTCCCAGCATGGTTTCAGGAGGGAACATAGCACCGAGTCTGCCCTCACCCTGGTGCTCGATTCCATCCGCACGAGCGTGGATGGGGGTCGGACATCCCTCCTGATCCTTCTGGACCTCACGGCTGCCTTCGATACCCTTTCTCCCCGTGTCCTAACATCTCGACTGGGTGAGATTGGGGTCCGGGGGGCAGCCCTGGGGCTGCTTTCCTCTTTTCTCGAGCATAGAGAGCAGAGGGTAATGCTGGGAAAATTTCTATCTCCATCCCTGTCTGTGCAATGTGGGGTCCCTCAGGGGTCGGCGCTCAGTCCCACCCTTTTTAACATCTACGTGACCCCCCTTGCCAGACTCATTAGATCTTTTAGGATGGAGGTAGTTTCCTACGCGGATGACACCCAGATCCTCGTGTCTCTCTCCCAGTCAACCGTGCTGACAGCCTCCAATTTTAGATCCTGTATGGAGGCTGTCAGCCAGTGGATGGTTTACAATTCACTGAAATTGAATGGGGAGAAGACCGAGGTGATGGTGTTCGGCGGAAAGGAAGAGATCTGGTCTATGGAGTGGTGGCCTGACTCATTGGGTGCCTGCCCTAAACCTACATCTTTGGCTAAAAATCTTGGGGTCATGATCGATCCCATCCTTGGTATGTGCCAACAGGTTAATAGGACTGTATCCACCTGTTGGGGTATAGTCCACATACTAAGGAAAATTAGGCACTACCTTTCCCTGCAGGCAAGAAGGCAACTTGCGGTCGCCCTTTTGGGTTCCCGCGTGGACTACTGCAATGCACTGTATGCTGGACTGAATAAGAGTCAGCTGCAGCGCTTGCAGGTAGTCCAGAACGCGGCAGCCAGATTTGTCCTTGATCTCCCCCGCCGCTCTTCGGCCACGCTGGCCAGGAAGCAGCTTCACTGGCTTCCGATTAAGGAGCGGATAGTCTTCAAGTCCATGTGTATGGTCTATAAGGCTCTGGCGAAAAGCAGCCCTACAGGCATCGGATCCATCCTGTCTTACTATAACCCTGGCAGGAACCTCCGCTCCTCGAATCATCTTCTTCTCCGCGTCCCGCGTATCCGGAAAACCAGATGGAGTGGTAGGGCTTTCTCCCATCTGGCTCCTAAATGGTGGAACGATCTTCCGTTAGAACTTAGGTCCCTCCCCTCCTTACAGACTTTTAGATCTGCCCTTAAAACACGTCTCTTTGTACAAGCATATGAGTAGATGTGCCCTGCATTTTGATCTTTTTGTTAGGCGCCTTGACACCTTCGGGTTTAGTTTGCGCGGTATAAGATGCATAATAAATAAATAAAATATGGCCACTTTGATTGACTGTAAATCCAGAGAATTGATCTCTTACAGACTCTTAGATGAAAAGATGCATAATTGCCTTAGAAAAGCTATTCCAGTGGAAACTTTTAGCCCCAAAGCTGTTAGTTACCCTGCCTTTACAGCACTGTCTCTAGTCAGAGACTTCTGGTTGTGATCCGAGAGGGCACTGAATGTCCGGACCTCCCAACACAGATGGAGCTGGACGCTACATTTCTAGCTGATGTGTCATTGAGTGTGACCTCTGCCTCAGCGGCAACAATGGTTCCGGCCAGACCAAACCTCTGGATGATCGGATGGGAGGAGGTGTGGCCTGATGGGCAGAGGTATCGATTTTGTAATTGAGGAACCAGGTTTCATTCCCAGAGCCACTTACCTCTCCGTGCCCAAAAAGAATAAATAAATGAACCTGATACTGTGTAATGTAATCTGGTGCTCATGTAAAGAGCTTCAATGCCTGTGGGTTGAGCTTGGCTACATAGAAAATGCACACCAAAAAAAAGAAAATGGAAGGCTGAGGAGTCAGGAACATTGTCCCTCCTGCAGATGCCCTTGGATGGCAAGAAGTTATTTGGTGATCAGGGGAACACCATGATAAGCAAATCATTTAAATACAGAAAGCTTGAGGAGTTGGCCTAAGGACTAGGGTGGCCGACCTTGAATCTGGGAAACTGGGTTTGAGTCTCGGCAATGACGCTGAACATCCTGTGATCCTGGGCAAATCACTTAATCTCCCCGTGCCTAACAAAATGAATGTGACCTCATGTAATGCAACTGGTGCTATGTAGAGCGCTCTGATACCTGATTTGGGTCAAGTTTGTGCTATATAAAACTCTGTAAAAAAATAAATAAATCATACAAGGGGAGAGCATCCAGTTTTTAAAAGTGTGGAATCAACATTCCATTGTATCTTATAAGGAGATAACTAAATATTCTTCAGCTAGGAGAAAGAAGTTCCAACCTTAAAAATCAGGAGGAAAGGATGATTCAAACAACGAGTCAAGGTTGTTGAGACAGAAGTGCTGACAATTACCTGCTAGTTTCTTTAAAAGCAGTGGGGAAAAGATTCAGAGGTGTATTCATGCATAAAAAAGGACATTGCGGAAGGTTGGGTATAAAGCATCATCAAGATACGGTATGGCGTAGACTTCTCAGAGGAGCTCCTCTTGAGAGAGTATTGGAATTCGACTATTTGGCAATCAAGATTGGCGAATAAGGAGCACTGGGGACCCCAAATCCAAAAGAGCCATGCACTTATCAACCATAGTGCCATCTTGAGGTTTGCTTAATAAACTTCATCTTACCTGTTCTTCCTCGTGATACAGATTTAGAATGCCTATGTCAAGAGCGCCGCTTTGTATGGCGCTGAGTTGTGGGGTCATAGTGACTGCTCGATTCTTGATGTGGGTGAGAAAACCTTTATAAGGACTGTTACCTGTCTGGAGCGTGGGATTTCACTCCGGCTGCTCAGATTGGATCTCACCTGTAAGCCCATTATAGAAGATCCAGGACTACTGTCACCTTTAATGTACTGGCTTCAGGTATGGTCAACAGAGGCTTTAAATCCGTACAGAGAAGCCCTAAGTGAGGTCATTCCCTTAAAAGATTCACATAAGATTCCCTGGTTGGCATACATTAAATAGACCTTTCATAGCTTACGACTGGGTAGCTTATGGCTTGCCCCTTCACCACTTAATAGCAATGCTAAAGGTGTTGTCAAACGGTCATACCAGGAACATTTTATTGCATTTAGCGAGTCTTTAGACTCAACAGGTAGCAAGACCAATGTCTTTTTTAAACACAGAAATGAATTTGAATTTGAGTATGTCCTGGATTACATTAACCTGCCCTGGGCACACTCCCTTTACCTGCAGCTTCATTATGGCATCTCCCTTTGGCTCCCCACACCTCACAGTGGGCCCTGTCATCTGACAAATCTAATCTTTGCCCAGTCTCTAATTCCTCCGAAAAGTTGGAGGAGCACTTTTTATTTTTTTGTAGGGCATATTCCAGACCGAGGCTCAGGTGAATTGATCCAATGTGTCGCCTTTGGGTCTGATTGACTGCCGGCATTAATTCACTGAGGATATGCAAAAGCGACACAAGGACAGCTGTGATCTTTGCAGTGGCCAAATTCATTTTGTCAGCTAAGTTGATGCGCCAAAAGATTTTAGGTTCTGTTAGATCTTAGTGCCTGCAATAGTAAGGTAGGTTTCTGTTGCGATTTAATTCTTTCCTCTTGGTACCTTCCTCCTCCCCCTCTCTTCCCATGTAAAGTGGAACGTTCCTTCTGTGGGTTCTGGAGGGTGCCTTAGAATGTTGAGTTATGCTTGTGAGGCACCTAGGCTGTGACAGGAGTGGAGCAAGGGAGACGGTGAATAAAGCCTACCTGAACCCATCTGGATTCTGTTCTTCTTCCGCCTGCTGACCATCTTTGTAACAGTTTCCTTAACCCTTTTTTGTTGGTACCTCTGAAATTGCAGTTATTATCAAAAGGATACTACCCATGTAAGTATTGTCAAAATTCCACTTTTATTGTTTTTAATTTACCACCACATTTTGATTCTATTCTATGTCAAATGAGTTCATTTTTGTGGTCTTTGTGGAGGCCACATTTATCATGCTTGCATGGTCATCGCACTAGGAGATTCTAGGCTCTATTAGATCTTGTTGCCTGCAATAGCAAGGTAATTTTCCTTTAACCTCAATCATTTGTATACCTGAAATTGGAGTTATTATTAGAATGGATACTGCCGCATTAAATACTGTCAACATTTTAGTTTTAATATTTCAAATTTGATATTACATGTTGATGATTGAATTTGATAGGAAATGTTTTAATCTTTGTATCCAGTCGATTATTTTTTCAGAATTGGAACTGACAAATTTGGAAATTTGGACTTCTCAAAATAGCCTCGAGATTTGGGGCCCATCCCTACATCTTTTCCCAAAATCTCAGTCAAGGACATGACTCTAAGGGAGAGAATACAGGCTCTATTAGAAAAAAGAGCTATCACCCCACTCCCTTAAGATGAGATTGGGCAGGATATATACTCAATCCTTACCCTAATGCAAAAGTCTTTGGGATCCAACAGGCCATTGCAGGGGGACCATGAGGTGGTGGGGTACTTAGCCCCTAATTCAGAGCCTCAAGTCCTACATCTGGAGGGAATTAGAAGCCATTCGTCTATCTCTGTTGCTCCTATGTAGGTTTTTAGGGGAAAGGGTAGTTCTGAGGAGGATGTGCAATATGACAGAAAAGTCATATATGAGCAGACGCATGGGGGAACAAGATCAGGGACCTTCTCCAGGATCTCAGATCAATTTTTTTACTGGGTGGAACTCTCTCTGATCTCAGTTCAGTAGATCACATTCATGGTGTGTGCAACACAATTGCGGGCAGTCTGAGCAGGAGCATTCCTTCGTTCACAGACTTTTGTTTACATCCTCAAGTGTTTGCTCAGATTTGCAACAAGTGGGGTAGACCAATATAAGATCTGTTTGCTTCCTTCCCTAATGCTCAGGTGGAGAGTTTTTGCTGAAGGGAGGGAGAGAAGAGGGCTCTCCCTCCTCGCGGACCTTGGCCTCAGGGGCTTTAATATGCTTTTCCTCTTCCCTCTAATTCTCAGGTTCTTCTTTAGAGTGAGGAAGGAGAGGGCAGCAGTGATCTTGGTTGCTCCAACAGGACCCACTCTTGTTGGTTTCCTCTCCTGAGAGGCATGAGGGTGGGTCAGGAGTTTCTCTTTCGGATACGTTTTCCTCTCCTCTGGCTTTTCCAATGCTGCTTCAGGGGACCCTAGCAAGGCTCAAAGTGATGGCACCGAGATGGAAAGGCAGCGAGTAATCTACAAGCAGTCTGTTGCTGTGACTTTTCAGGCATCCAGTAGATCATCTATTTTAAAGTCCTATGCCAAATACTGATGATCTTTTATTAGATGGTGTGCACTGAAGCAACTTACGCCTCGACTAGAGGAGTTGGCCCCTATTTTACCTTTCTCTAGGTTTGTTACACATGGGTCTGAAAGTCACCACTTTAAAGATACTGTGGGCTGCCATGGGAGCCTTCAGGGGCACATAAGGGAACACTTCAGATGGGGGTTTAGGTCAGAGTCTGTTCAGGGCATTTAATAATATACGCCCTGTTTCTTCTATTGTCTGCGTGGGATCTGTCGTTGATTTTGGAGGCTCTAGTGGATTTTTCTATTCAACCCCTGAAGTCAGTAGACATTAGACTATTAAAACTAAAAACTTATTCCATGGTAGCAGGTACTTCAGCTAGAAGACTTGGGGAAGTCAGGATCCTATCTAGTAGACATCCTTTATGCAGGATTTTAAAATCGTGACAAACATTTTAAAATCTATTGAAAAGCAACAAACAAACTTTCATCTAAAAACAGTCAATTAACTCAGTGCAATTCACAGAAGTCACAATGTATAGCGATCGGCTCCTATATAAGGATAATTTAAGGTTCCATTTATCATTAATGCTATGTCCATATTATAGAACTCCGAAGTTCAGCTACAGCTACCTAATGGGTCCCTGGCATCTGGCTGTGCCTCTACCCCAGGATTGCTCAGTTCTTCAATAGCCAGCTGTATGAACTTTAAAAACCGAGAGGTGAGCTGGCCAGAATCTGCCTTCAAACAGGTTTCCGCCGCTGTGTTACAGGCGCAGATGTATGTTTAAGCATTTAAGCCATTAATTCAGCAATTCAGTTAGGTTAGGACAGGTGCAAACAACGTGGATTAAAGGTTCTTGTGCTGACCCGCATAGGCGGCTTGATCGTACCACTCCGCTTTTTATCCTGTCATATTAGAAGTCTCAGTGGATAAGGCCAATTCGATATCTCATCAATTGTCACTTCCATCCCAGTGGCTACATTTGTTTTAAATATTGTTGGATGTCAGATGTGGTATAAAGTGCAAGTGCTGGGTTAGAACTGGATTTTTTGCTTCGTGGCGGATATCAGTTTAGCTTGTTTATTCAGGAGCTTAGATGTTAACTTGCACGGGTGTGCCTTATTCCAGAGCGTCACAGCTCCAAATCCTGTATGGACGATCTTAAATCTAAATTCTGCTACGAGTTCCATTTGTTTATTGTAGCTCATAAGATATTCTGTAAAGTGTTAAATTGGGCCATTTTAAGCTTATTACAATACGAACAAAAATCTCTAGATTATAGCCTCAATTTACATTCCACCAGGTTTCTCTCTAGTTGCAGTTCAGCTTGGAAAGTTGCTTCTGGAATTCGAAATAGGGAGAGAAAACGTTGCAATGAATTGTATCTAGTGAATCTGACAATGTGTAGCTAAAAGCAACCATTTCATAAAGTGGCACTAGGGTGAGTTTGCATTCCATGACTGTACAGCTTTCAGTTATGCCTGGGCTACTTCTGTTCTGTTGAGCCCCATTGATCCACTAGCATGATGTCATCAGCATACTGCAATATGTCTGCCTTTCGATCTGCCAGCTTTAGTGGGCACTCTGTGTGGAATGGAAGGCGTCTATCATATCTGCTAAAGAAAGGCTTAAAAGAAGTGGGGCTAATATGCAGCTTTGATTCAACCCGTTATTAGTGGGAGTTTTACCAGAAGGGGCTCATTTAGAGGTTAATTTCATCTTTACCCATGTATTTGTATATAGGCTAATATTTGCTCTAATGTCAACGGGATAACCCATTTTGCAAGTTTTGCTTATAACTTGCCTCTATTGAAATTATCAAAGGCTGTTGTAAAACCTATGTATAGCTGTTTACTTTTTGTTTTCATAGTGCTTTCGAAAAGCATGGCCAGATATCAAGTTGCCATCTATACAACAGTCTTTCTCAAAGCCAAACTGACTAAAAACGATACTTTTTTTCAGCTACCCATCTCTCCAGTTCTTTAACCTTTTCAGCGCGACCGCGATTCCCCCTCCGGTGCTGGGCCCTAATAAAAACGGGCGTGGTCATGACGGAACGGTTCCGTCATGAGCACAGCTCAACCGTAGCTCATGACGGAACCGTTCCGTCATGAGCATCGAAGGGGTTAAAGAGGAGTTCCACATAGAACTTTCCATTGCATGTCAAAAAGAGCAATTAGCCGGAAGTTTTATCGAATTTAGTTGTAACTTTTTTTGTGAATAGGGATCAGCAGGGATCTCCACCAGCTCTCCGGAATTGTACGAGATAGTAAATAGGAGCTATTCAGAGGCAGCAAAATATTCGTCCATTGGGATGCTGCTTGTTTTAAAATAGTGTCTGGAATCCCATAAGGCCAGAAGATCTGTTCCTGGGAATCGAGTTAATAGTTAATTTGACCTCACTCAAAAGGACTGAAAAGTTGTGTGCACCAGTTGACACATGTTGTGGTTGAGGAACAAAAGTACAAGGTGTAGCCCCTGTGGCTGCTAAGCAAATATTCGCAGCTGAGGCCCCTGAACGTCTGCAAGATATTTTGTCATCCCCCTTGTGAAACTGCCTTTAAGAGCAAAACGTGCCTGATGACCCATGGACCATGGTCATCAGGGTCGTACCACCTACTAAGGGAGGATATCTATTTTGCCCTCTTTTTGCTGGTCCAAAATTGACATAGTGAGGATGAGTCATTCTGTAAGAGGAAATGACATCAAGATAAACAAGAAGAGCTCTTTCTCTGATCTAGGAAAGAGAAAACATTGAGTTTTCTCTTTCCTAAATCAGAGGAAGAGATTAGGCTCCACAGATTGGATGAAGGAAGGGCTCTTCTTGTTTATCTTGATGTAGTTTCCTCTTACAGAGTGACTGATCCTCTGTTTGATAATTAAAAAAAAATGCTTTATTGAAAGCAATCACAGACATGGTGGTCTGCTGACAACAGCAGGCCACCATGACTGTGACTCTAGCCACTCCTAGTGAATCGCAATTTTCAAGCTGCCTCATGCATATTAACGAGGTAGGTCGAATTGTGACCACACTACAATTCAGAATTTTGTGAACTTACCTATTAGTTCATAGTGCGGTTTGCAAAATTATTTTCCATTCTCCGAATTTCGGTCGCATTTTGCAACCACTTTTTGCGAATAGAAAAGTCATAACTCAGAGCCCTTAAATTCCATGTTGTAGAAGGATGGAGTGTGTAACCCAGCACCTTCAATGATGCTCTCCACATATGGTGACAACAGGCATGTCTTCACTGAACTAATAAAGATGGGAATTGGTACACAATGCCAAACTCTACACCAGTGCCTCTTGCCCATTTGCACAGGGCACCACAAGAAGCAGTACAGAATGTGCCAAGAGCCATAAAGTTTTAGAAACAAGTTTACCATCCCGTGTGCTAATATGGAGAAATGTCATCACATGTAGAGAGAAAAGCCAACATCAGCAGCAGGTCACCTCTGAAGTTGGTAATTCAGTCAATCACCAGACATTATGCTGGCAATGTTAATTTCCAGTGACAATTTACACGCATAAAAGACAGGGTAGATGAAAGATTGGCTGTTGTTTCAGAGTTGAGTATTTTGCTTCCTATCAGTATCTTTTATACTATTTTAGGGCACTCAAGTTCCCAAATCTCAATTCATGCATTATGTTACTTGTGGTATTGTTTTTCATATTGTATATGTTGTACCACAAGTACCAGAATGCAAAGAGAATACTCAGACTGTCTGACTTATAATCATGTGTATCATAAGGCAATGCAAGGCAAATACAACAGTTTGTTAAGCTTAATTAATCATCAGGACAATGCTGAAGAGGCCCACACCGTGGCACCTCCTTTTGTTCTTTTGTTCTTTTATAGCAGACTCAATGGCAATAAAGTTTCAAAGCCAGGCGACCTAGAATAAACATAGTAGCAGCTGTGGTAAAAGGCAAAGACTACTTAATTGGACTGCTCTTTCTTGCTACCCTGATAAGAGTCCAGAGCTGTAGAGGAGTACTTGGTTGTCCAGTTTAGGGTCTAATAGTACTGTGGCCCCAGGACACTACTACCAAAGTGGTAGCAACGGCACTCCTAGGGATGTCTTCCAGGGTTGGATTCCTGCAAACTGTGGTTTCGGGCAGCGGAGTGGACTTCAGTGATGACTGGTGCCATTGGGTTATCTGTCAGAGAGGCCAAGGTATAGCCAGAACCCTCTGCACCTCAACACACCAGCTGACCCTGCTAGAAAGACGATAAAGAAGAGCAGAGACAGCTGTCCTGCTGCGCTGTTCACTTATGGGCACAGTGCTGCTGTCAGCTGAGAGTAGATTAGGGACCCCTGCCCCCTTATAATGATTGGCCTCTCTGCAACATATTTTGTACACTAAAAGGTTCAAATTTGAAGGCCCTTTGACTTACATTTGGTTCAAACTGCAAGAATGGGATTACGTCGGGTTATTTTTCTTTCCTCCCCTGCCATCGCCTTGCCCGGTTAAGAGGACAAGGGTCAGTAAAAGATCACCCAATGTTATCAGACACTCCAGGACATGCCTAAGGGCTTGGAGGTTGGTATTGACTCACACCTTGCCAGGGCCGGATTAAACCCTGTGGATGCCCCTAAGCAGTCTACATATCGAGGCCCCCCTAGCAAATTATCTTCTAATATCCAATGAACCCTATTTTTGTTTACAAACTGACAGCTGCCAGAAAATGAGCTTTTAAGAGACAAGCCATTATGTGAATCTTATGTCTCTGGTTTATGTACTTTAAGTTGATAATGGGTACAGTACATCAATACAGCCTTTTCTCTACAGAGTCTTTAATGTAAAGTGTTTGGTTGTTTGAGCTGATCAATTTTTTTCTCCTTTGGAAACACTATTTAAGAAAGCTTGATTGTAATTTTCTTTCAAGATCAAATCAATATTATTTTGATCCATTGTCACAGGCCCCTGAAAGGAGTGGGGCCATAGGCCGGTGCCTACTTTGCCTATTTGGTAATCCGAACTGCGCCTTGCCCAGGGGTATTTATTAAGTTCTCCAAGCCCACAAGGTCGAGAGGGTTGTTTATGTGACCTCCCCCTTTCATTCCCAAGGGCTGACCTCAAATTTTATGTCAGGCAGAAATATGTTTTTTTTAAAATGGCTTCATGGCCAGCTGACAGATGTCCTGGTCTGCCCTCACCTTTCACAAGGGTTGGGGGTATGTAGTGCCACCCCAGGCTTGCCCAAGCATGGGTATTTTCAGCCCTCCTCCTCCTCACCCCCACATTCCCCATGGACAAAAGGGAGAGGTTTTGCCTCACCTTGCCCCTGGGTTGCCCCGACACCACTCTTGTGGAGGTGGGGATCCATCTGTCTTGACCCCTTCTTCCCACATTGCCTAATGCAGGAAACGAGGACACCCGTCGAATGACCCAGTCCTTGATCACCTGTCAGCTGTAGTAGCACCTTCATTAAAAGGCTGAACGAAGCTCAGGAGACCTGATAGATGTATGGCAAGAGTCCCACACAGCAGGATTGCTGAGACCTGATAGTAGGCCACGCCCTCTTTCTCCACCACTATGCAAACACGCCTCGTGGCGCACTACTAGTAGGGTTATGAAATCCCCTTGGCTATTGAGGGTCCTTCGGGGGCCAACTACCTCTCCTGTTACTTCCAGCAAGTCCCACACAGTGGGTTTCCTATGAGGTTTTCCGTGTCCATGCCCACTTTCTCCCCCACTGTGCAAATGTGCCTCCTGACGCACTACTAGTAGGGGGATTAAGTCCCCTTGGCTCTTGAGGGTATTAGGGTGCCAACTAGCTCTCTTGATGCCTCCAGTAAGACCCACACAGGTAGATCGCTGAGAGGTTTATAGAGGCCATGTCCCCTTTCTCCACCACTCTGCAAACACACCTCTTGGCGTGCTACTAGCTGGGGGAAGAAGTCCACTCTAGTCCTGAGGCCCTCTTGAGAAGAGGGGGGCTCATCCACCACCAGTTGTGCACTGAGAGGCGCTTGTAGAGTGGTGGAGAAAGGGGCATGGCTTCAGACCACCTCTCAACACTCCCACTGCGTGGGCTCTGCTGAGGTAACAGAAGGTCTTGTTGGCCCCTAAGGACCCTCAGCAGCCAAGGGGACATCATCCCCCAACCAGGAGAGTGCCAGGAGGTGCGTTTGCAGAGTAGTGGAGAGAGGGGGCGGGGCCTCCAGCAAGTTGCGTTCTTTTTTTATTTTGTTTCGATTTTAGCAAGGTTGCGTGGCCATTTTGGATCCTAGGGACCCCATCCCCTGGGTCCTGACCCTTTAACATGTTTTTAATATAAAACAATGGGAAGGGGTCTACACACCCTGCCCTCCTGGGCTGATTTTGGCCCCGAGGACCCCATCATCTGGGCCCGGCCTTTTATAAAAAAAAATATATAATTTAGAGGGAGGGAGTCGAGCGGCCCCCCTTCTGGGCCATTTTTGGCCTCAGGGACGCCATCTCCTGGGGCATGCCCTTTTTTTATTATAATTTTTTTTTTTTTAAAGGGCAAGGGCCCGGCCTTTTATAAAAAAAAATATATAATTCAGAGGGAGGGAGTCGAGCGGCTCCCTTTCTGGGCCATTTTTGGCCTCGGGGACGCCATCTCCTGGGGCATGCCCTTTTTTTATTATAATTTTTTTTTTTTTAAAGGGCAAGGGCCGCACGGCCCCTCCCAAGAACACTTTCGGCACCAGGGACCCCAACCCCCAGTGCCAGGCATTTATAAAAAACTTTTAAAAGGGGAAGGAGGCCGTGCGCCCCCCTCTCCAGACCGATTTCAGTCCTGGGGATCCCATCCCCCAGGGCCTGGCCACTATGTTGGGGACTGCAGGGGGAGACTGATGGCCTTGTGGCCCCTGCTGATTCCCCGCCTTCTGCTGCAGCTGGCATTGCTTTTACACGTAGCGAGCTGCTGACATGCAGCTCCCTATGTGTAAAAGCAAAGTGCTCCCCTTTGAGCAAGCAAGAGCAAAATGCTCTTGCTTGCTCAAAGCGGAGTACACTGTTTGCTATGGCGTGGCGGGAGCAGTGCTCCTGACATGCCATAGCAAACTGCAATATCTCGGGGTGGGTACCCCAGGACATTGCTGGAGCTGGCCCTGGGGGTTGGTGGTTCCCAGGGCCACATAGGGCCCCATGGAGCTAGTGGTCCCCGGGATCAGGGGTCTGCCATGGGCCCCATTCGTAATTGTATTTGTGCCCCGGGGAGGTGGCAGTCACCGGGTCTGCGTGGGGGGGCGGATCCCTCCACGCATTACTATCTATGTTAGCCCCGGGGAGGTTATAACAAATCACAAAAAGTACGCTGGGATAACATCTAGCTTTCTGCCACATATGGTGTAATTCCGTTCAGCAGTTCAGGCTGTAGTCGTGTTCAAAAATGTCAAAATCCCCATAGACTTAACATGGGTTCAAATGCGTTTTGGGACCCCCCTTTTTTTGGTTCCACGATTGGCAGAGCACCCCAAAACGTTCAACAAAGCGCCTAAACCAAAAAGGGGAAGTTTTGGGAAAATATAGTGGAGATTCGTCAAAGCACCCTAAAGTTATTGGCAAAACAAAAAAATGCTTTTCCTATGGAAACTTTGGTCCTAACTATAAATACCTTAATCTAGATATATACACATATACAAAATCTGATTTAAACATTTTAAGCAAACATATCATTTTTGTAAGTGACACCAGCTGGTTTACCTGTTGCCCATAGTCTGCCTCCCTGAAAATTCACTTATAGAGACGACCCTGCTGGTCTCTAAGCTTTTTGTAGCTTCTAGGAGCAATATTAAGGCAATATTAAGGCACATCAGCCTCTCTGCAGGCCAATGGCAAACACCCCCTAAGTCTCAGCACAAAGCATTAGTCTGTCAGCTGCTGAAAGAGCAGAGAATGCAGAAACCGGTCTGGGCCGGAAGTGAGGACAACACTATCTTCTGGGTGATCGTGGGGGCCAGTCACCTTGTTGCATTCAACAGAAAAATAACGACAAAGATTAAAAACAGGATGCACGTGACTGACATCTAATGAGGCAGAAAAAACTGAACATGTTGCAAGCGGGGAGGCACATACCTTATTGCCCAGCAGCATAATAACCACATCCTTCTGCGCGTACTCGCCGATCTCTGTGAGCCAGGCCTGAAAGAGAAGCGTGTGGTGAAGGCGAGCCAACCAAGTGCAGCCTGGAGTGCATGACAGATACACCAATAACTTAGAACCCACTCTCTGGGGCTAGGGCAGCGACCTGGAACCCAACCTAGGGGATAGGGCAACAACTGGAACCCACTCTCTGGGAATAGGGCAGCGACCTGGAACCCAACCTAGGGGATAGGGCAGCGACCTGGAACCCACTCTCTGGGAACAGGGCAGCGACCTGGAACCCAACCTAGGGGATAGGGCAGCGATCTGGAACCCACTCTCTGGGAACAGGGCAGCGACCTGGAACCCAACCTAGGGGATAGGGCAGCGACATGGAACCCACTCTCTGGGAACAGGGCAGCGACCTGGAACCCAACCTAGGGGATAGGGCAGCGACCTGGAACCCACTCTCTGGGAACAGGGCAGCGACCTGGAACCCAACCTAGGGGATAGGGCAGCGACCTGGAACTCACTCTCCGGGATAGGGCAGCGACATGGAATCCACTCATCTGGGATAGGGCAGCAACCTGTAACCCACTCTCTGGGGATAGGAGAGAGGCCGAAAACCAACACCCTTGGTAGTAAATGCATTCTGTGAATACCAAAAGTAGTAAGTTTAGGATTTTGTCTTAAGTTAATTCTGTGAATGGGCCCTTAGAGAGAGCAACCAGCATCCATCCTGTGAAGATATGACACCTTCCATACTGCCATGGAGGAACCTAGACCCAGTGATTAACTAGGAAGAGAACCCCCAGTCCGAAAATGTCAGATAATTATCACAGCCAGACTATTATTGGAGACCACAGTGTGAGAATAGGCGAGTCTCAAAGCTGAGAATATCCGAGAATGCAAAGTCTAACAAGTAAGAAAACCACAAGCAGGGGCCACCAGACCACAGAATCGAAGAACAGGAGAGCCCCAGGGCAGAATGCTATGGCAATGCACAGTGCGAGCATCGGAAAAATTCAGGACATCAGAGTGTGACCAGAACCTACAGTCAAACAACAGAGAATTCTGAGAGGAACCACATAGAATCCTGAGAGGAACCACAGAGTCACCCCAACCAAAGTCTGGGCACAGAAGACTATCAGGGAACCAGTGTCCAGAACCCTCATTCTGAGGGCTCTCTCTAGGTCCATTTGTGGTGGGGATTCATGTGTACCAGTGAACTTAATGGCGACCATCTCCTTCCAGGTCATTATGGACACTATTTCCAGTCAATTAGACTACCACACCTGAAATCAATGATGTGTGGGTGAAAGGTTTGGGACTGCAGACATTGTTTGTAATTACTTGGAATGGGGTGGTCCCCCTGGTGGAACTCCTCGCCTTTTGAGCTATTTTCTGAGCTATTTTCAGTGTTTGCATCATATACAGTGCCCTAACACTCAAAGATGCCAGGTATACACTATATAATACCACTAAATAAAAAAGTTCTATACATAATATGGCACTATGATCACGCACTGTAAACTGAATGGCAAGTTCCAGAGATAAGTTCTTTATTTAAATAAAGTAAACATTGGGCATTTAAACAATTATCAACACAAAAAGGCATATAAGGGCCTAGCACCCTTTCAGGCGTAGGTATACGTACAGTATAGTGCACAGGCAGGAAGTCACTCCATTTCAGATAATACAGGTATCTATGAACAATGGTATTTCGACTGGTGGGCAGGCTAGATTTGAGAGTTCTCGGGTGTCCGTGGAAAACGTGTGGTGTCAGTCCTACTACTGTGGATTTCTTTACAGTGCACAGTCTATGAAACTATGTTGCCAAACAAAAAGCTACGATGTACCCAATGTGGTATGATACACCTGCCCTTCGTCCTAGATGCTCAGTGGCCCTGGGTGCATGCAGTGGGAAGGGCGAGAGAACTGGGAGTCCCACCCACTAAAAAGTAATGGCTTAGGGTGCCCAGGAACACAGGTTAAGAGTCAATATTTGCTGACAAAGGGGCCGTATCTCATGAAGAGCTGGTTGACTTCAAAATGTTTGATGCTGGTCAGGGCACTCATGGGGTTTGATGCACTCAGTTGATCAATTGATCCATGAGCATCTGGAGGGAAGGGATTTAGGGTCAAGGGCTAATATAGATTTTAAGTCATGAGATCTTATTAAACCCATGGCCTAGTAAGATGGTACAGCAGGCTCCAGAATCAGGGTGTGCAGCCTCAGCCATCAGAACTCCAGGGCCTAAAGAAAAAGGGAAAACTCCCCATGTGTCTTTAACCTGAAGGAGGGGTGATGAATATTCTCACAAATTCAGGGAAGGAAGGGGATGGGTGAGGGTGAAGCAGGCCGAGGACAGTTCTGGAAGGCCTCCTGGAGGTCTTGGACTCACTTGTACAGTAAGATTGAACTTGCATTTTTTAGATGGAGAGTGGATGTTAACATCAAAATGGTTCGATGTAAGGAGACTCAGTTTGACCCGCTGGGAGTGATGCTCCACGGAGAGGAACCACCTTGCTGTGTGAAAGACCTCATTGCAGGGGCCACAGGACAGACAGGCACTACTGGCCCACAACCGTCACCCTTATTGACGTCAAGTTGAAATTGTTGAAGTAATAAGGGTGTGCCCTCCATTATTACGTATGACAGCAAAAAAGATTTAAACTGTTGCAAAGGTCATGGGAAGGCATGGCACATAAGGATGAACTTGAAAGTGTTTATGGCAGCAGAGACAAAGGCAGTTGACTGAGCTAAAGCCCTGCTAATTTCATGATCCCAAAATATTTTTTTACAGGTGAGACACCATTTGTATGTTTCCACAATGGATTGATAATCTAATTTAATTGCAGAGCATATTTTCCACCATTGATTTTGATGTACCATTGGTTTTAGGTCCAGTGAAAACCAAGGGTCAGGAAGGAAAGACCCTAGGTTTACACCAGGTGGAATGCTACTCCATAATTACCCTCATAGTTAAAAAATAAAGATCAAGAGATTCTTAAGAAATTGGGCTAAAGAGATCAGAGATCACAATCTGGTCTTCCTTGAACAGAACTGGGAAATTAGCAGATAGTGCCTTGGAGGGCACGGTGGATGATCAACAGAGTATAGAAAAAAAGGATCATGCCAAACTTTAGGAGTAACAGACCAATGTAGAACTGGGATGCTTTTGCTAAAGTAAGTTTCAAAAGCATGATATGTGATATGGGTGTACCCATTAAATGTAGTAGGATTGTAAACCTTGTCATAGTTGGTCCGACATTGGGTCACTGGAGGTTCTGAAACAAGAAGTAAAATCCCCTAAATTAGTTAATAAAAGATAAACAAATGGTCGGAGGTCAGAAAAACTAAAAAAGGTTGGACATGTTTATTGCGGCCAGGTGAGTGAAAGTTTATGACACAAAATTATTTTTGGGTGTTGAAAGTTCAAAAGTAACTGTGAAGCATTCCTAAACTGGGCAACAGAGTTGTGATACCAGTGGGAAATGAAGTAGAAAAAGCAGTTAGTGACTGGAGATCCAACCTCTGAACCCAAGCGAAGACCATGCTTGGCATACATAGCTGGTGGGCTCAATGCCGTGGGTGGCTGGGAGATGCAGTTGCCTCCTAATGTCTTGTGGTGTGGAGACATCAGTGGATTCCTTTCTGGTAGGAATGGTCAGGACTGGGAAATGCATGTAACTGGGCAGCTGTGGCAGTGGGAGCCCAAGGTTGGTAAGGCCAATTTCTGTACAGATCAGTTTCACCCCTGAGGCAAAGCAAAGACAATTATATCAACAGCTGATGTGGGTGGTGGTCTCTTTTCTTTGAAAGTCTGGGAGATGTACTGGTCTCCTAATGTCAGTCTCCCACTGCGCAGACAGCAGTGGAGTCCTGGCTGGTAGGATCTGCCAGCACTGGATCTTGCAGGTAACTGCGCAGCTCTGAAAGTAGTGGTGGAACACATTTTAAAGTGCTGGTTTATGACGTAATTATGGATGCTGAAGGCAGATATGATGTGAAGCTGCTGCTAGAAAGCTGTTTTTATTTAACTGCTAACATCTACTTGCCTAGCAAGAATTAAGGGTATTCAGGATCAGCTCTCATTATTGGTGTATGATTAACTAATTTTAGCAGGGAATTTCAATGTGACGGGACTCTTAGTCAGGCTGGCTGTCATAATAACTACAGCAAATATTTTCAGAGGCTAATTATAACCCAAGAGGAACACGTTAGTTACTTTTGGTAACACTCTTTCTGGTGGCTTCTCTATCTAACCGCAGATTCCTCACCTTTAGAATATTCTCCAGGCACCAGGCTGGATACAGAAACTTTTCATAACAGTGCCTCTGCACGCCGCTAGGTGGCACAGTGCAGCTCTGCATAGGCTTCATTTGAGAAGTGACAGAGCGAGCTACATATAAATGACCCCCTGTGTCCAACATCAACTCTTTTCTTTCCACATTTTCGTATATGGATCCAGAGCTCCACTTCCACTTTCTTCGGTTTTCAAAGACCCTCAGAATGAAATCCTGTGTGGATGGGAATAATGCCCCCTTCTAAATCTATGGGCTTCAAATCATTCCATGATTGCAGAAAACAAATATCTGTCATGGACCTGCATGAGGTGTTATGTTATGTTATGTTATAACAATTTATATAGAGCACCAATACCCTTAGGTGTCTAGGTGCTTACGGTCCGCATACTGTGAGAGGGAAACTAGTTTTTAAAAAGCCATGTCTTAAGATGTTTCCTAAATTCCAGCAGGGATGAGATCTTCTTAAGAGCCAGCGGAAGAGTGTTCCATATCCTAATATGCTTGGGTTCGGGGCACAACTCCAAGTCATGGGATGAGTGCACCCTCCTGCACCCAATGATGATGCAGGGCTGCAAGGTTGTACATTGCCAAACACAGGAAGCAGTTACGGGCCTTATGTGAGTGCCATTCCCAAAGCCGCTCTTACGAGAAATAGACTTCGCAGTTGAAGTCCTTCAGTAAGCTACAGTACAAGCAGAAGAATAAGAATGCGAAGCAGGACTTGACCCCATCCCGCCGCTCTCTATCAAAGAAGTTACAAGGGCGTAAAGATGCTAATTAATTTTGATTATGATCTCTCTGGGCAAATTCTGCAGTTGATGCCAATGCACCGTGAGTTTACAATGCCATCGGTGAAGCCACATCAAATCGAGGCCTTTAAGGAGGACATGCAGCATATCTTTGCTACTCTTCTGGCTTCTTCTGGCACGCATTCGGGTCACACAGATCCGCAGAGGCTCCCAGTTGATTACCCACTGGCAGATCGATCCTCGGTGCCATCTGAACCCCTTGGACTCAAAACAGGTTCAACACCAACTCCAATATAGACTTCCAGCCTGACTCCAGGACCCAGACCAGTCCTTCCTTCACCAACACCGGTGGCAACGCGGGAGGAGATTCGGTGACTGATACCGGCATCAGCATAGAAGACAGCTTGTACTGGAAAAACTATCCCTTGCAATGAAATTACAAGATTAGAGAGGGACTGATGATTTAGGTAGACAAACTGAGGGTTGGAAGGCTTATACTGATCTGATGGAACAAAAGGTAAATTGTATTCTAAGGAGGACTAAACAGGAGTTTTGGGCTATTGGTGAGATATGACAAAAAGGTTGCTGCTTCCAAGCTAACAGGAAAGTGGCAAAAATAATGATTTGTCTTATAGACACATTAGTGAAGCTTTCAGAGGTCGTTATGCGTTTTCTACTTAGACTATATTTTTTTCAGAAAGTGAGGTTGCCGTTTTTTGGGATTGAGTTTCTTTAATGATGATGGGGTCAGCTGGGACTGTGATGTCTCATGATGTCATAAAATAGGACATTTAGCAGTAACAGACTCTGTTGGTAAGATCCTAGAAATAAATGTTTTTCCTGGCCAATGTTAATCTTTCTTCAAAGCCTTTTTGGCTTCAATATTATCTAAACTAAACCTTAGTAAGAAGAATTCCCAGCCCATGGAACTGGATGAGATTTCACTGATTTCAATAGAGAGCAAGGGTCCCAGCATTTGAAATGAAATTAAATAATGTTTTATAAAAAATGTGCACTACTACCTGAGGGTTTCTAGGCGCGAGCTTGCTAACGGGCTGGCCGAGAGACAGAGGAATCCTTATAGTTTAAAGAGACATGTTTTCAGTTTTTTCCTAAAGGTGAGGAGGTCCATTTCCTTTTTTTAAACAGTGAGGGGAGGATGTTCCAGAGATGGGAAGTGCTACCTTTGAAGTTTCTCCCGCGCCATTTGCTCTCTTTGCTCTCGGGACAATGATGTTAAACGGTGATTCTGAGCAAAGAGATCTTGGCGGGATGTACCAGCGAAAACAACACCTAAAATATTGAGGACCTTCCCAATGAATGCAATACATGGCGCTTTAAAAAGTATGCACTTCTGAATAGGTAACCATTGGAGAAGTGGAAGGGCAGCTGAAACTGACTCTTTTTTAGGTATGCCAAGTAGTAGGCGAGCAACTGAGTTTTGAAGGATCTGCAGCTTGTTGAGACTTTTCTCTCTAATGTTCGCTAATAGAGCATTTGCATAGTCTATTTTTGAAAGTACCAATGCAGAAATTACCGGTTTTCGGAGATCATTCAGTATGAAGGGGAAGATTTTACTTAATTGTTTCATAGTGAAAAAGAAAGCAGACGTGATTGCATAAACGTCCCTTCGAAGGACAATATTCTGTCAAGAATCCCACCAATGTTTTTTACCTTTGTGACCGGCGATGGAAGTTGGCCAAGTTCAGTTGACCACCATTTGTGCTAGTGACAGGCCATTTCCCTTTTCCTTTAACTACAGATTTTTTAAAGAGAGAATCTGTACTGTGGAACTGTAAGTTCCCAGTTTCCTTGTTCATTCTCAGACAGGGTTTGAGAAACTGCTGTATGGATATTGTAACATACCAGCTCTTTTAGACATAATGATCACTACCAGATTTACTGTGGCACCATTAACTGCACTCTGTCTTGATTGTGGCAAGGCTTTGGATATATTTTTCATGAAAAAGTCTTAAAGAAATTTGGTTACAACAGTGAGTATGGTTGTGCTCCCAATGGTTTGATATTGGAGATGTTCTAGGTTCACCTTCATGTTTGTCCCACTTCCCTGCACACCTGTTCTGCTTTGCTGAGAACTATGAAATAACAGGAATTATATACGTGGAACTGAAGAACGAAATCCAACAATGTCCTTTTGCTTTTAAAGGAAAAATGTTGGTAGCCATGACTGAACTTTTACTTTTATACGAGACATCTGAATGTTTAGGCTATAGTCTATAACGTATTAGAGAATATTGATACGCCTTCTATTTGTCTAGGTATCTCTCTCTCTCTCATCTGTCTTTCTATTTGCTATTTAAAATACCCTTACATTGTGACTCTTTAAGGACCATAAATATCTGCTAGGCACATCTCTCGAACATGTTTCTTGATCATTCCACACTTGATCTGAACTAGGTTTTTGCAAACTCTTATAAGCAAGATTCCACATCTGACTGCTTAAGACAGCATTCTGGATTTTGGTTCCAGTGATCATTCATTGCCCGGACCCGAAATGCATTACGGGTCGAGTGTAGGGAAGAATGACAGCCCTACCTTTTAGACCCGTATGTCAGCAACTGATTTATTTTTTAATTCATTACTAAATGTATGTTATGTTAAATTTAATTTATACAGCGCACGTACGCCCATGGGCTTCATGGCGCTATCGAAACTTTTGGGAACTACAACACAACAGCACAACAACATGAGAGTCAGAAAACTAATCTAAGGATATGCCTGTCGGAAAAGCCAGGTCTTAAAGGCGTGTCTAAAGTTGAGGAGACTATCGCTTTGTCTCAAGGAGGAAGGCAGAGAGTTCCACAAAGAGGCGGCCAAGAACTGAAACGAGCTACCACCTTGACGCTTCCTCCTAACTAAGGGGATAGTTAACAGATCTTTGTGAGCAGATCTAAGATTGCGTGAAGGGGTATATTTAGACACCAGGTTGATCATAAATTTGGGGCCTTTCCCCTGTAAAGCCTTGAATATAATGCAACCGGTTTTAAATATAGCTCTCTGACCTATTGGTAACCAGAGAAGGTTGGCTAGTCCTGACCTGATAGATTGCCATTTGGGTAAATTATAGATAAGCCTAGCTGCCTGATTTTGGACATACTGTAATCTTTTCAGTTGCCCAGCTGGGAGTCCTAGGTACAGACTGTTAGAATAATCTAGGCGGGACAAGACTAGGGCAATGACTGCTTGAATGAGGGCAGAGTGGGTCAACAAATGAGAAATTTTCTTAATCTTCCGCAGTTGGAAAAAACTAGAGGATACAACCGTTCCAATCTGGGCTTTAAGAGATAAATCGTTGCTAAGAGTAACCCCTAGACTCTTGACAGTGTTAGATTTAGTCGGAGGGGCACCTAGGTCAGGAGGCCAAAGGTGAGGCCCCCAGCTAATTTCACTTTTCCCAGGCAGGACCAACTCTGTCTTACCTGGGTTAAGTTTCAAGTGGTTTAGATTCATCCATCTCTGGATGTGGCACATGACCTGTTGAAATTCCGACACGGCATCAAAGGAATTCAGAGGAAACACCAGTTGCAGGTCGTCTGCGTAATTAAAAATAGTGACCTTATAATTTTTCAAAGAGTAAAGTAAGGGGCGCAGATACAAATTAAATAGAAGTGGAGACAGAGACGATCCCTGAGGCACTCCGCAGGTGGACTTTCTCTTGGGGGCAGTGAAAGTTCCCAATCTCACAGCTTGAGTGCGGCTGGAGATGAAGGACTTCAGCCAGCACAAGGCAGGCCCCCTGAGGTCGGCCTGTTCGACACGGTTGACCAGGATGGCATAGTCAACCGTGTCGAACGCGGCCGACAAATCCAGAAGTACCAGTGCCTGGTGGACGTCCCCGTCTGCGTTGCAACGCAAGGTGTTCTGAACTGCCAAAATCACTGTCTCTGTAGACATGTACACAGTCCATGTTAATGCCTTGTTCGTAACAGTTCAATACAATAAATACAGAGCACTTAAACTTTACCCTTATTTCATTTCCAAGGAGGTGGCAAAAATAAACTTTGGGGTGATGAGGCAGAAGAGGGCTCTTTACTTTAAAATATTGGGGTATAACATCTTCCCATCTTGAAGGTTGCAGCCGGGACTTTGGTACACACAGCATCATTGGCGAGGATTCAGTGTGTCTGTGACAAATCCCACTGTATTGGCTGCCGCTGTGAAGCTCTATGACAGGATGCAGGCATGCACTGAAAGTTGGGATTGTGGGGTATTCCCCTGTTGGAAAGGGATGAGTCCATGTGCCAAACTTGCTGTGGTCAAAGAATCAATGGGCACTCCATGATGACTTCCGCATTAGGTAGCACTCCAAAAAAACAAAATATATTACACCACTATCTTAATTGCCACCTCTGACCTAAAGAATCGAGGTGCAAGAAGACGCAAGAAGATGAAGGCACTTCTTTTTGCACTTGTTTGGAACCCATCACCAATACCTCCCATATGCTTCCATTCAGCCGAGTGCTCTTCTAACACCCCCGAACTCCCAAAGCCTGTTGTCTTATTTGCACACTGGGAAACATGTGCCCCCCCTCTTACACATGAGGACCTACTTGAATGCCAGTGACAATGAAGTGGAATCACGTCCTTGGCTAACAATGAAGTTCCTTGGAGGCTCACAAATAAGCTTGAACCCATATCTCAGAGCCAGCTCTCGGCAGCATATATGGTTAGCAGGTATTGATTTCTGCAACACTGCATTAGTGTACAGCACGCGGCCAGGGGACCCTGGGTAGGCCGGTGAAAAGACTGGATCTTAAAAGAAAAGGGCAATGGAGCTTGAAAACTTAAGCTTTGCTTGAGGCTTGAGGGGTGTGAGCAGTGGAGATAGTGGTTTATCTCAGAGCAAACAGAACTGAGCTAACCCATTGAACGTTCCTGAATGGTGTGGCCACTCTAAGGTTCACACAATATCACTGTCCCGGGGGCTTGCCAAATTCTGACCCAATTCTGATTGGTGGGTTCATACATTTGAGCAAAGACTGCAGTTAGCCTGCCTACCTTAACAAGCGAGCCTGCTGCACACTGCAGTAGCCTGATAGTCAGGGCACCAGATACAAAGGGCTCCTGAGATGCAGAGATGCTAGGAGTTAGTTATATTGACTTCTGGGCGCAACATGCAGTCCTTATTAACAGGAATGCTGTTATTCCAAGTCTCACAATAGAAGCCTCTTCAATCCAAGAGAACCCACAGCCTGGCAGGTGGAAGCTGCCACCGACAGGCTGCCACCGACAGAGTCGCACTGCCTGCAAATATGAGAGTGCTGGTTGTACCTTAAAAAGTTCAAACAAAAAATCTGGCTTTCTCGGCACCACTCATATATTTTGCATAGGACTGGTATAGGGGGATACTTTTTATCCCTACCCGAATTCAGCTCCTCAGTTATACAGTCTGACCTGGTCCTCTGTGCCCAACTCTCTAATATTTTCAAAAAAAGGAAAGAAATTGTCAGTCAAGTCACTCATCAAACGACATACCTGAGGAGCTACTGGCAGGTTCTCACCAGCTTGCCCACGTTTTGTCATCGTCAGTAACTTTCTCATATAGAAAAGAAATTGTGTGTCCAGTGAAAAAGAAGATGTCAAAGAAAAACTGAAAATAAAGACCCAGTGAAAAAAGGAGACAAAGTGTCTCTGATAAAATTGAGCTAGACTCACATGTATAATTATACCCTTTTAATCCGAAGTGTGAGTTTGCTCAACATTAAAAAGACAGTATGTTGTAAACCACTTCAAGGTCGGCCAACATGTTTCAATGCCTTTATCTATTGGCGGCAGATTTGACACGGCAATCGAGGTCAGCAATCACCTCCCTTGACATCTAACATTGAATCAAGAGTGACTAGTGGGAGCCATGGGCCCACGTACCAGCTCCCACTCAGTCGCAAGGGTGTATATCTTTTATACTTGATCCCTCTCAAACGGCACAGCCGTTGCTTATAGGTTCATCGCTATCCGGAGACCTTTGCGTGGTAACTCAACCTGGTGTACCTTAAAAAGACCTGACCTCACAGCCTGAGGAGAGTGGCAGAGTTTTGGGACAGCTGAGTTACAGTATCCATGGTCGACCAATGATGAACCAAGGTTAACCTTGATTTGTCCACGAACATAAAAGGATATTAGAGCCCGTAGACAGCCAGAGACAGACTGAAGATCGCAGCAGTCCCTCATGTCACCAGAGTCCCATATATTGCAATCCCCCCATTCCCTTGCTCCAATAAAACACTGTATCAAGTCCCACTTTCTCAAGAGCATGAAAGTGCAGCAAATTGTGCAAACCAAGAGCTTTCTGCATCCCAGCCTTAGATTCACCCGAGTGTCACCCTCTACACTGCTGATTGAGGATCAATATATGAGGTCACCAATAATCCCGGGGGTCGGAGGTAGTTTTTTTTTAACTCCATAAAACTGATGCCAGAGAAAAGTGCAACACATCTGCTTGCAAGATCAGCAGAGGGGACTGAGTAGCAGCCCATCCACTACCACAGATCTATGAACAGAGTGCACACCTCTCACTAACTCCCACCCAAAGTCAGGGCACAGTGCATCATGCCCCTTATGCATCAGAGTGAGGGCAACCACTTACAATGACCACCAAGGCAACACCGGGTGAAGGATCAATTACTGCTCCCTGTTAACGTCGAATATGGAGGACATCCCAGCACACCTGTTCCAAAACCCTGCACCAAACAAAGAAGAATGTTCCATCATCCACACCTTTATCACGGACAATGCCAGGAAGGTATCTAAAAGGTCCTTACACCCCTTTCGCAGAGCCAGGAAACATGAACACCCCCTTCTCTTCCAAAACCTCTCAGGCATGAAGATGTGCAACAGGGCAGTTTGAGAGAAAATAGACACACTTAGGACAGGAAACTAATCAGGGAGCAGGAATCTAGGAGGAAACTGCTGCTTATGGAGGCGTCACATCCCTCAGGGATGATGGGAAACATCCCTCAGGGATGGTGGGGAGGGGAGTGAGTCACTGTTCACCATGGGAGAGTGGTCCTCCCTCACAGCAAGTGAGAGCTGTGGCCCAGCAAGCGGCTAGAGTCCCTTGCTTAGGGAGAGGGAGCTACCACTCAGGATAGGGATGCAGTGCAACATCAGCTTAGCTGGTACCCACCCGAATGTTGTCGAAGGAAGTTCGATTGGTGATGTCATACAGGAGGAGCAGGGCTGGAAGAAGAAGAGGCATTGGGTTAATGATTTCTGAATCACTGCTTCAGTGCTTAGAAGGATTCGTGCTAGAACTTACCCTCTGCGTCTCTGTAGTAAGCGTGTGTCACACTGCGAAAACGTTCCTGACCAGCTGTGTCCCAAATCTGCAATGGGAGAGTGACAGAGAGGGGAGGGCAGACAATTAGTGTCAGAGAATGAGACAGAACACAGGAGAAACGCCACCATTAGCGAACACTCAAGAGGGAGATTTTACAATAGAAAGAGGGGGGGGGGCATTTTTGCACTTTGACTTGCATTGAAATTAGATATTTCAGAAGGAGGAAATACAAAATACCAGACACCATCATTTTTTGCTAAATAGCATAAGTCTCCATCCTTAAAATGAAGAATTGGGGTGGGAAATGTAGAGGTGCGGAGTATGAGGCAGTGTCAGTAAAAGGAAAGAGGCATGAAAACCACAGATAATACAATATAATATGGGTTCTGTTAATGGGGAGACCTGTGATCCTAGCAGCAGAATGCTTAAGCCTCAGAAGGCTTTACTGTAGCTCGGGTGAGTGCTTATATATTGCTTCTTACTGCTGACAAATGGTCTGCACACTATAGTTTGAGCAGTGCTTAGTTGGAAGAGCGTTGAATTGAAGTGTAGCTTGTTTTGCAAGTCTTTTTTGTGAATGGCCACAGTGGTTGTCTTATGCTCCTTATGTCACAGTTGCAATAATGGCAGGAATAGGCGCGAGAGATGGGCCATATGTTGTTGAAAAGGAAATATTTCCCTGCATGGCTCTGAACAGGGTGCATCCCTACCTTGAGACCCCAATAGTGAGTTTTTGTTGGTTTGATTCAGTTATGTGCACTGAGGGCTTCCTGTGACATGGAATGAGGCCCGGAGCTAGGATCTCTGGTCAAGAGAAACACACTAAGTGTGCCCTGCTTTACAAAAACGGATTCATGTCAGCTCACAAGCCTGGAGAGCATGGACAGTGGTGGCAGCAACAGATTATAGTGACAGGAGAGGCCTTTAACTGCGGTCTTGTTTGTCCACTGAAACCGGTTCCTTCGCTCTAGCCATGTAGGACATGGCTGACCCGTGTGAACGTACTACCCATGTGCTCAGAAGGCTGTGGCCGAAGTGTGTCTATTGCATGTGGCAGGGGGTCCAGAGGAATCCACTTTGATTTCTTGAACCAAAGTGATACATAAGGTGTAGTCTCGCGAGATCCAAAGGCAGCATACTGAATTGTAGGACTTTTCCAAAGCAATTCCAAGGTCCTTTGTAGTGAACAAGAACCTAGGGTTTGGAGCATAGTAGTCAGAGTGCCTTATTCACATAGGTAAACGTACGCTGGTTGTGCAAATGTTCAATTTATTTGCTCTTCACAAACTACGAGTGTAGTTTTACCTGTAGTATCTGTACCAATCCAGAGATCTTTTTATGTGTAGTGTGTCTGCAGTTGTAAAGATACTACAGGTAAAACTACAATCGTAGTTTATGAATAGCTGAAAATAGCAAACTTACACCAAAAGGGTAAGTTTACTTTTGTGAATAAGGCCCAGAGTCTTTTTGAAGTGTAGGGATATTCCCCTGTCCGTCTTATTCCATTATTCTCTATAATTGCTGCCCCACGGGTTACCAGGTATAAAGTGGCGCAGCCTTTCCCACCTTTGTGCCCTTGTTTTGGGTTCCTCGTTACAGGAGACTCCTAACTGCCCCCCAATCTTCCTGCTAACACTGGTAGACAAAGGCTGACACATTCTGGCAATAATAAGCAAAAAGCAATAATTGCCTGAAACTAGTCACAGATCAGGACCACTGGAGTCCACACATTTTGTGTGCAACCGTAGTATAAAAATGGGACAGAAACTACAAGCCGCTAAGCCAAGATTTCGCTATCAAAACTTGGGGTCCCACAATAGTGGAGACTAAGAAACTCTTATGTGGGCCAGGGTTAGAGCTGCTGAATGTAAACTCCCCTGGGACAAGGAACCTATAAAGGACTACATTTTGTAAGAAGACGCACTACCTGAGGCCTCCATTGAGGGAAGAAGCTACCTGGCTGCTAAAGAGGGATGCTGGAGGTACACCCGCACAAATAAGCTGCCTTGAAAAGAAGCACTGTAGGAGCTGATGCAGAAAGTACAGAGCAGAGTCCGCTGTAACCCAGGGAAGGATCTGCAGTGCCCGGATGGGTGGTGAGGCCTGGGGACCCCACAGCTGTTGTGGCAGGGCCTTATGTTGAAGCACCTGAAGTTGAAGCACTCACAGAGATCACATCCCCTGCAATGAGATTACGCTCCCGTGACAGCACTTAGGCAGCCACTCTCACAAGAAGGCCCAAATCACCTAGAGAAGGTGAATGCTGCCTCAAGATTGTATTCAGCAAAGGTGGCTCTTTGACCTCCGTTGGACGATTGCTGCATACTGCGACAGGCTCTCTGCATTGTTTGGGTGGAGGCTTTTGCGTTGGGCCCAAGGCAGACACATCCACAAAGCCCCATCTGACACAGATTGACTCCTGGCAAATGGAGCGCGGGCTGGAGCATCAACGCAAGCCGGGAGACACCAGCGACGTGGGCCGGAGCTGAGGTAGCCTACCTGTTCCTGGTGGACCATGCAAGGACCACCCACCACCGGGAACTGTGCCACCCCAGCCTTTAGCTAGAGCATTAGCTTACCGGCAGAGATACAATTTAAAAGGACTTACCAAGGATAACATTTGTAAACATGGGAGTGTGCGGAGAACTGTGAGTGTGGGAAACCTATATTGCATGCTAGAAGGCTAGAAGTACTATCAAGTAGTGAATTTGGGATTGGCAGGCGGGACACTGGAGGGGGAGGGGCTCCCAGTGAAACAGGCCACAAGTACTTTACTCGCCAATGTACACATATACTCATTTTGGTATTGACTGATTTCTCTAGTAATACCATACCTTAACAGATCGGACCCTTTGAATTGTACATGTACATTATTTTCAAGTAATATAGAAGTAAAGTATTTTTTTAATGTACAAGCTCTGGTTGAACATTAATTTATTGATAATTATTAAATGTTGCACTGCGTTCTGGGGTTGTACCCTACACCACCCTATACAGCATTCTGCTGCCCATTGGCTAGGTTTGTGCTATATAAATACCACATACATACCTCCTCTCTGAGTATGCACTGGACTGCTCAACTTTGTTACCCTGAGAGTCAAATGCTAAAGAAGTGTACTTGGTTTTCAGTGTTGGGCTAAATAGTAGAGTAAAACCCAGGACGCTAGTAGTAAAAAGGTTCCATTCATTACAATTTGAGCCCAGTAGCCCCTGCCTGCCCTAGGCCTCCTGAAAAAGTTCCTACAGTCTCACTTTACATTGTTTGTTGTGAATAATCCACCAGGTCTCTACAGAATCCACCAGTAGAGGAGCAGCTCATACATCCACATGACTTATGCAGCTATGGCAGATGCGCTACATCGTCCCCCGGATCACCAGGTGAGAAACATTGATTACAGTTAGCCAGGTCATCATGGTCTCATCCGGTTGTCAAAAACAAAGTAGACAAAACAACTGTGGCAAGTCACAAATCAATGCAGCTATAACCTAACGCCCAGCTCTTACATGTACTGCCTGCCCACATACCATCAAGAAATTAGCAGTGTCCCAAAGATTTCCGAATTTGCTTGCTAATGACCAAGCAGAAGTGACAGAGGATAGAGGCCCAATGCAAGTCCAGCAACCAGCAGTGATAACCAATACTGTACATGGCCCATCTCGGAAACAATGTGGTGCAACACATGGCATGCATTCTTTCTGACAACCAGGGTAAAGTGCATAAGACGGGCTACTAAAAGGCATGTGCTAAAGAAAAGAAGCCATGGCAAATGTTCTGTGGAGCCCGAGGAGCAATCTTCAGAGGTGCACTGGATACAGGCAACCAAGCTGGTGATATGCAGTTAATACATTAGTGAGCTGGTGGTAGCATTGTAAACATTCTTTGGCATTCCTGAGGTAATGCAATATAATTTAAGATTAATGCATGCATCAAACAGGAGCCAGTGAAAAAGGACGAACAACGGAGTAAGGTGCAGTTTTGAAAGGGAGAAGGGGGCGGTTTTGGGAGCCCAACTCCATAGGATTTCTAACCATAAAGCTTTAACAGAATCAAACATTTCACTGGGCCGTAAAGCTTCTATATTTAACTTCCTCAGCCACCATCTTAGCCTAATGGCTTGAAAGCAAACTCCATTTCCTGACAGAGTCCTCTCTGGCTGCCCCAACACATTCCCTAGATGAGACATTGAGACACCAGAGGGTATATCTTAGGGATAAGCAAATGACCCAAATACCAAATGAGCACTAGAGGTCCAGAAGGCCAAAATAAATGCTCTAAAACTGGGGCCACGGAGCAGTTAATACCGCTGCATCTGTTCCCCGACACACACCTCTCCCCGACCCTCAGTACACAAGTGAGGGAAGGTTCCCAAAGGTACTATGGACTGGCCTAGGCCCTTATAATCCAGGGAGCAACAATGGTATTGTGGCTATCCTTCACCCTGTAGGCAGTGCTTAATTTGAGAAGGTGGTTTGCGGTGCTCATCACCGGCATTTAATTGTCAACACAGGAGCTTGTGACAGTCTGCCACAAGGTGGCGCTGTCTGGCTAGTTTAGAGATGACCACAACAGTTAAAGATGAATTCAATATACATTAAACATGACTAGTACCTGCTGTCCAAGCCATTCTTACAACTTTGGGGGCATGGCAATCTAATTGTCACACTGGCAGGGGTGTGATGGTTAGCAGTTGTGTTGTTACTATCATTGGCAGCATGGCTAGGGCAATGTGTTGTGCAAGCCTCAGTGCCCTCCTGACCAGAGCCCTGGCACTTATTATTATTATTATTTTTTACAAATTAAGCACTGCTGGTTGGTGTACCCCAGCTAGAGCATACACAACACAACCTCCACAGCTTCCCTTTCCATAGCAGGTATTTATGCATATAGACACAAATCCAAATGGGCACACACCAAAATACAGACAAACATTTTGCATCTACAAACCCATGCTAATGCAAGCTCACTGCCGTATGAGTGAGCATACCTGAAAGAGAATTAATGAAAATACTCAAATGATTGTGTGCAGATGTGTGTGTGCTGTGTGTAGCAGCAGAGTTTCTTACCCACTAATGTTTTTATCTTAGCTGGCGTGAAATCCTACACACACACACTAGGACTACTGCTACAGATCCGGTGGTTTCAATGAGGAGCTTTAAAGAGATCCCTAGTACATGCCTTGGCATCCATTAGGTTCAGTGCTTGGATAAGTATAAGCTACAGTCTTTCTACTATGTTTATTACAAGACCACATTGTTCAATGTAAGCCTTTCTGTAGACAAAGGGTTAATCAAAACAAATTAATTAAAAACAACAACAATGCGCTACATGGACCTATTCACCCCTGGAGAAACAAAAGAAAAGAAAAAACACTGCTTTTCAGGGGGTCTACTCTGGCCTATCACGCCAATAAATAAAAAATGAGAAAAGAAGCTACATTTGATATCTCGAGCAACGAGCAACACCTGAGCACAAAAATAAATCATTTATGCATGCAGGGCTCAACCTGTACATATTTCACTTTAGCCATACCAGTGGATCTATGTCTAATCATATATAAATAAAATACTAAAGAAAATTACATGTATTTATATAGTTATCTGGAGTTTATAATACCTTACTGTGGTGACCTTCCCCTGTGTTGGTTTGATGCCTTAAGATCTCCTAAGCGCCCTTCTTCTCTGTGTATTCTATTTAGAATATGTTTTTATGAAACTGTCAATTGATGCGGACATTGAAATTCTCTGGCTGTGTACCTGTGCATGGGGTTCCTTTGATCCTTCGTGGATCGGCCTACTTTCCTACTTGTGCTCATCAAGGATATCCCATACCTACATTCAGGCTTTTTCATTACTTCATAGCACAATCTAATGAATAACCAAAGCTCAGTGATAGAAAATGTAGGAAGGTGGAATCTGACTATATGGTTACCCCCACTCTTTGCCCGGGGTTTTGCTGGTTTTCGACTTAGTTGGACTGGGATCCTGCTATTCAGGGTCCCAGTCTATCTGCTTTCTCTATAAAATGGTCTCCATGTACTTTAGGTACATACCAGATTGGCTCCTGGGTCACCTTTGTGAGTCCCTGTATATGGTACCTTAGGTACCCAGGGCATAGGTACCCCAGAGGCCTACCAGGGGCTGAAGCATGTATTGTGCCACCCCTGGTTAGCCTTCCAAACTGACACCACAGGTCTGCACTTGCAGCCTGGGTAAGGTGGTGTAAGCACCCCTTACTTAGATATAGTATACCTATATCTACCCTATATATAAACACATAGTAACCTATAAGTCATTCCTATGGCAGGCCTTGACAATCCTGAAGGCAGAGTGCTTGGTTTTGTGTGAGAGGGTGCCCTAGCATGAGCTGAGCCCTCTGCAGCTTTCGGAAACATCTCCTTATAGCTGTTCAATGATATAGCCATACCATATGGCGGCGGGAATAGCATTCCACCCTTCTAGAGGGAGAAGACATGTAGTTACTGGTAAACCCGGTTAAAGTTAAACAGATCTCCAGCATCACAAAATGGATGCTGCTGCCACAGACACAAGTCTGCCCTCCTGCTGCAGGACGAAACTCCAGCAGGGTAGGTTCTGGACAATAGGTTTCCTGTCCAGGGAGGTGCTGGCACCTCCCCAGACAGGCTTTAGTGCATTGGGGCAGGGTCGGTTGCATTCAGTGAATGATTTTCAGACACTGCCTGGGGCACACAAGGTGCTCCATGCATTTCCCAGTTCAAACCGGTTGCTGGGGCACTCAGCCCCAGCTCTGGTGTGAAACTGGACAGAGGGGAAGGGGTGCAACCACCCCCTCCCCAGGTCCACCCATAGGAGGGACCTTAGAGTTAGTCCAACCCCTAAACTTACTATAAGTATAGAACCCAAGTCCCTAGGACTTTAGATTACCCTGGACGAAATTCTGCAACATATATCTTGGACCTTCGACATTCCATATCGACTGGAAGATGGAAGAAATCTCTCTTGTGGTCAAGGAGTGACCACCCTGTTTAAACAGGCACCAACTGCATCTTTGCCAGTCTGCATTTTCGAGGCTCCCGCCAGATCCCGAAGAATCTGCGACACAGGACATGGACTTCCAGACATCTCTGATGCTGACCTGCGCTCCCAGCAAAGCTGAGACCTGTAGCGGACACGAGAGACGTGGGACTGGAACTCCTGGACATCCTGCATCTTTGCAACTGCACCTACTTCCCGAGGTATCCTGAAGTTGTGCATTGCGGTATTTGAAGCCGCTGCCCCGAGCACCGAAGCCCAGAGACCTACATTCCACAAGTGTCCCGTGGGCCCGCTTTGTGCATTTCCACTTGAGGCCCCTCTGCGGTTCTTAGTCCATTGGCTAGCGAGCCCCCACGAAGGGCCATATTTGATTCCTTGAGCTTTCCTGGTTGCTCCAGACGTGCTTCCACTCCTCACTAAAGGAGGAGTCCCTCAGACCTTGCTGGTCTGCACCGAAGCCAATCTTGTCATCTTGCATGGGTTGCTGTTGCCAAGGCTTGTTGGGTCCAATCCGGATTCTGACACCTCAGTCAGCTAGATCATTCATGGGACATCTCAAATCCAGCTCCTTGTTTTCGTCGACGCCTCTTGGACCTCATGGCTGAAGAGTCAAGCTTCACCTCTTTCACCTAAAATCACTCGACATCGGCTGGCATCCTCTCCTCGCCATCCTGGTCACTTGCTAGTGACCCAGACTCTGTCCCCTCTGCTTTCAGGTTTTTCACATCTCCGATCCACCCGGACACTTTTCCTCTGGTCGCTTGCAGCATTTCTTTGCAGCTCTCCATAGGAATCGACAGCGAAACCCGACACCAAAAGACACCTATGCACCTGGCTTCCCTGGGTGAGATAACACGAGTACTCCAGTGCTCCCCTGGGTCTTGACTCTCGAAGTGTCCTAGTCTAAAAGGGTTCCATCGTAGTTCACCTGTAAGTACCAATAATCTTTAAAATTGTAACTTGTTTGTTCTCCATAGAAAGTCAATGGTGATCCGCGGCTGTGTTTAGACACTGCACGTGGCCCCCGTGGGCCTCCTGCATCCTAACCTTGGGGGTTATAGGTAGCCCCAGTGGTTCTACAGGCCCTAGGCCTGCTTTCTAACTCTTACGTGGTTCTTATACCACTATTTTAGTATATGGTTTGTGAGGCCCCTAGGGTATAACGTATACTGTGAAACTTATCGTATGCTAATTAAGTTCCTTGTATTGTACTTTTATCTCTTACCTCATAAAGAGTCCAGAGGGGTTGTGTTTAGAATAAATACATATATATTTGATAAATACCTTGTGTGGTGTGCTTTCATTTGATTATTCAAGAGATTATAATTGGTAAAACAACTAGCTTAACTCGCCTCTAAGTCTTAGCCTGAATGCTGCACTCCACAGCTACCACTAGGGTACCTTTCTATAAGGTTGACTTTACAACCCACCATCAATAAGGGTCGTTTGGACTGGTGCAAGGTGCCCACTAGAATAGTGGACATCATATACCAGGCCAACTTCTTACAGAAAAGGTGAGCTACGGGAAGGTAAATTCAATCAGATAGGGTGGCAGCTCACATCTGATTTTCGCAAATTGCGAGGGTCATTAATATTAATGAGCCTCTCACAATTTGCGAGCCCATTGTGAATGACAGCCCTCCCAGGGATGGTGGCCTGCTGGGCTCAGCAGACCACCATATCTGTGACTGCTTTTTAATAAAGCTGATTTTTTTCTTAAATGCAGCCCGTTTTCCTTAAAGGAAAAAGGGTTGCATATAAAAATAAAAATAAAAATTAAATTAAACAGTTCTGTTCATTAGGTCTCGGACTAGGCAGAGAGATGCTTTATACAGTAGTGGGGGAAGCTCCGCCCACTTTTCAGCCTTATTTTTTATTGGCTTGAATCATAATTCCTGCATTCTCATTGGTGCTTGGCTTCCTAATCCCGCCTCCTGGCAGCCATGTCTTCATTTTTATCCTTACGAGGCTATCGGCCCCTTTACTAGATAAAACTGTTTTGTTCCCGTTGCTCTCCTCATTCCCTCCTGTAGTCTGTAACTTCTTACACACAATCACTTCCACCTCCTCCCGTTAGTGCCTTCTTTTACCCCTGCACTTCTGTGTAAAATGCAATAGGGCCAGGGCCGGACTGGCTGCAGCGCGCACCGGGCAATCCCCCGGTGTACCGCAAGGGTGGGGGCCGGTTTGGGCCCCTGGGGGCCGTTTTTGTTACAGGGCAAAATCGGCCCTGTAACAAAATCGGCCGAAAAACCGCCCGGCAGAGAGCTCGGTCGCCCCTCCCAACCCCCGGGGGTGGGAGTGGGGGCCGGCCGAGCACTTTGTCAGGGCCAGTTTTGGTTCCCAGTCCGGCCCTGAATAGGGCTCGCGTAAATACGAGCCCTATTGCATTTTCAGTGCTTGTTTGCCATCTCATTGGTGGGCGAATTCACACTCTTTGTCTCGCATGCGCGCAATGCCTTACATTGTGGTATGCTGGACAAAGGGAGGCAGAGACAGGACAAGCAGTGAAGCAGGACAAGGTGAAGCGCAGCTTTGGTTCGTTTGCCTCTCCTGCTCCACACCAGCTCACTTTCTGCTGATGCATGTGTTCCGGAGCACAGCAGATGGAATTTCTCTTCCGGTGCAGTAGGAAAGGATGGCACTGGATTGAATAGATTTACTTAAAAGGCAGGCTCCTTGCCTCAGTCAGTATTGCTTCAAGGTCAGACATGACTAAGAGCGTCCGTACTTGAGAACCAATTACAGTCTGTAGGACAAATGGGAATCTTGGCAACAACACATCTTGATGCAATCTAATTTGAGAAGGGTATAAGGTTATAGGGCATGTAGGACAGCCCAACTGTTGCCATGTCCGGGCTGCTGTTGATTTTCACCTGTGACCAGGTTGACTGCTTTCTGCAAATGGTGTACAGGTGTCGTCTTTAGCAAAGCGTTAGTTCATGTTTATCACAGAAATACCCTTTCCGAATTCCCATCTTCCCTCAGAAGGTGTGCATTTTTCGTTTATTTTCCCATGTGAAGAAATTTGAACAAAAACGCTCTGTTGCATTCGGGTTTCAGGGGCAGACTCCGCAGACCCGCCTCTACCCGTGGCATCCCGAGCTCTAAAGGGACATTTGAATTCTGGACAGCTCGTGATGCGGTCACCTCTGAAACGCAGCCAAGCTATTGAATCATCATCATCTTTCTGAACCAGCTCGTCGGTAATAAATTGAAACAGTCCTTGTCATGACTTCATGAGCTGGGCGTTAATGGAGAAAACTGGAGAGGATTTCATTATTTTAGTAGCAATTTAGATTTGAACTGCGATTACGTCTGCATTCTAAAGCAGGGCAAGGAAACGACAAATGCGTGGTTTTCACAACACCAGGTTTACGAGACTTCATATGTAACAGGTCCTGCTCGGGTCTTGGTACCCTTAACATTAACAAAGCCAATAGGTCTTGCCTTTTTAAGTTACCGACCTTACTGGTGCTTTTTCGCAATGTTGTGCAGCATCGGTAAAAAGAAATGCTTTTTGGTGATATGCACCATTTGAAAGAAAACATAATGATGCAAATAAACATGTGTCATAGTGCTTATGTGCACATGAAATTACATTTGTTTTTTAAAGCTTTGTGTGTTGCATTTTCGGACATTACACCCAATACAATATGTTTGCTGCCGACCTAAGTGATAACACTTGAACCATTTTTTTAAAAATGTAACATTACAAGAGGATGGATGCTACTTGGAATGGTAAATAAAAATAAAAAAATGTTTTACTTGCGCAATAGTTTTCTTAAAATATGAGTGGCCTGGCACCAAATGGCATCTGCTAGGCCCTCCAAAATATTGAAATATATATATTTTATTTTTAGTCCCATCCTAGGCTTAAAAGTCTGAGTGATAAAATAATAATTTATTGGTACTCGTTTTTCCAAGCAAATATAGCAAATTTAGTCATCCCTATTATTTTTTTAAGAATGAGTCATTTTACAGAACTCAAATAGTAGAATGAATTCCTATATTTAATGTAGCCAGAATGAGAAAATGGACCTTCCTGTTTCTTTCTTTCACCAATGACATCTGACAACAACCATTGATAAAGGAGTGTAAAACAAGATCCGAAATGCCAGTACAATGCCAGTAGCACCTTATCAGTTCTGAACATGTTAGCGGGTAAATAATATTATGATATTACAATGTACTTGTTCTGCTTTATCTTTTATCTGGTGGCGTTATCAAAGGCATGAATGGAGAGGAAACTCATTCTACAAAGCTACATTACTTTCCCAGTATTAAGGGAGCCTAGGATTACATTATAATATTATATCCAGAAATAGTTTAGTGAAGCATACTGGGTGAGCTAAATATAAATTTACAGTGAGTTATTATTCATCTTTCTCGCTCTTACTGAAATTCAGATTAAGTAATCAATATTGAGTTAATAATGAAACTCATAATGTTTTGGTGCAACTCTACATATTTTGATGAAAAATTATTTTGCAAGCTATCATTGTTCACGGTATTGGATATTTATGCCGGTGATTTCAATTTTATTATTATATTGTCTCTGCAAAAGTATTATTGGTAATTGGCTTCGTATGATATTATTTAAAAGAAATATTTGTCTTTAAGTGCTTGATAATGTTGACGTTAATTAAATATTTATTACAAATATCAGTACAGTTGTCTTTTAGAATTACATTTTGAATGCTAAACACCTTCCAGATGTTTTATGCATGTGATACTGAAAATGTGATATTGCAAAACAGTAACTAGCAAATGTAGAATGTAAAGCCAATAGGAGTCATTAGTTTTGTACTACATTGAGATCATGTATTTGATGTATGGTTGTCTATTTTATTTTGAGTGTAATTTCCATGTGATTCATGAATTTGGTAACACATTTTTCATACGTTTTAATTTAGATTGTATTTTGTGTTTATGATCACATTGTAAAAGGTGTTTTTGTATTGTCCTGAAGAAGCTGCATTTTTCTATTCTGAAACCTGGATTGACTGTTCCAGTTTAAACAACTGAAACTAATAAAAAAAAAGCTGGAGAATAGGAGTTTTGGCAATTTCTGGAGTTTGTTGATGTTTTTAGAACTTTTGTAAATGTTTAAAATATTTTCTACGATTGTTAAAGATGAACCAAATATATGGCAATATTAAAAAACAACAGCAATTGCTGATTAGAATGAATGATGTAATTTGTTGATTGATAAGATTTTGCTCTTCATTATAAACTAGTACATTTAGGTACTTTGTTACTGAAGGCCTAGGTTCAGCTGAAGAGTAGTGATACAGGCATACTTCCTCACCAGTTACAATGCTCTCAGTCTTGGTCCTGCTCATACAGAGGAAGCTCCCCTTCATCTGGTGGAGTATGTGTCCAGGCATGTGAATGTTAACCCCACAATATTGACAGGCTTTAAGGAAACAGACCAGGGAAAGATAAACTATGCAAAGTAGTAGTAAACTTTGCAATAGGCTTTGAGATCCTTAATACAGCATAGGCTGCAATTAGCTGCTGCCCAAGCAGGGTCGTGGAGAGGCCCCCCCTCAAATGGAGCGGTGTCCAGCGTGTCACTTTATACGGTAAAACTGAACTTTGTGGTTTCTGCAGGAAAGGGACAAATACAGCTCTGCCGCAGCCAGCAGTTATCACGGAAACCTACTGAGGTATTTTGAAATTTGATAATGTGGTACTGGCAGTCGTAGTGATGAAAGAGTAACCTGTGTAATAAACTCCAAATACCAGGATGTGCTTGGCAGACATGCCCAGGTGGGCGGACTCTATGAACTGCTATTTAGGAGTTGCAGTATGCTGTCTTCCACATTTGGCCAAACACTTGTGATCAAGAGCGCAAGACGCTCGAAACACGTAAAGACTAATATATTGGCTGAGGAATTCTGTGTGCATTCTGGAACCGTGCAGAGCTGCCATGCAGAAATAATCACACAAGGTGTGTGCCTCCCGAAGTCTGGTGCTTTGTGTTTGGAAATATATATATATATATATATATATATATATATATATTAATTTAACATGAACAAGGAGTGACGTTCAACTCCGAAAACGCATCGGGACCTAGAAGTTGCCGAATAAACACGTTTCTTTACTGAGGCCATGGCTCCGGTGTTTTCTTGCCTGACAAGCACCTGTCACTGGATGTGTGGTATCCATGGGATCAAGGTTGCTGCCACGCAGCCGAAACGTGTCATGCTGGCTAATGAAAAAATAATAAAGCACTGAATAATTATTTTCGTTATCTTGTCAAAAGGGGGAAGTTGTGTTGTTGACTTGCTGCGAGTCCGCTTACGGACACCGTAGCTCCTGTGCTGTTATGGTCATCAGTTCTACATTCTGGAATGTTGACAGGTGACAGCTGATGACCGAGTCATGCGGACTGTTTTTGCCTACCTGTGACCTGACCTTTCATTTTGTGTTGGATTTCTCAATAAAGTCTTTTCACCATTTTGCTGCTGCCTGGATCATCTTTACACTGATGAGTTTGTTTTATGTATACCTTTAGCAATTCTACAGCCTGCATCACATTATCCTAACCATGCATGTGTATTCAGACGCAGCAAGTGAGTAGAGTGACGAGCATACACTTGCAGTGAGTGAGTCGACGAGGAGCTGATTTCATGCACCCAGAGGCATCACAGATGGCAGTGGATGCAACTAGCTACTGTATGAGGTCAGTACTGAGGTCACTTGAAAACACTGTCTGCTTGTCAGCAGAGCCTCCTGTTTCACAAGCTGCCAGATAGTGACCTGATGTTTTAGAAGTGAAAACAGAAGCATGCCCACTGTATTTGTAGTACATTAGTTTGTGAAGACCTTCTGCTCTATGTTTGGTTAAATCACCACTACGGACCTAAAAAAAACTTTTTTAAAAGGTTGGCACAGTAATGACAGACCTTATTAATCCACACGGCTGAGCTTCACACCTCACTGCCAGTGCTTTTGGTCTGTAATATGATAGTCAGGCTAGGAAGTAAGTGAGGGCGCTCAGCAGTGGTTGTGATTGGCTAGCAGTCAGAGAGACTGATGATTTCCCAGCTAAGCTGATCTCAAGATATGGTGTGTACTTGCATGTTTTTTTCAGCCAGTATGGAAAGTTTAGTTATGGTTGCCAAGCTATGTCAGCCCCTCCCCAGTCCCTTAGATTGTGATTCCCCGGTCACTGGGGAGAGGCCAATCCACGCCTTGTTAAGGGAGAGGAAGAGCAGTAGTGAACCCCAAGGTCTCATTAATGAGAACCGGGAGAACCAGTCCCCCCTTCAGCCAAGTGAAGGGAAAGGCTCAGTCCTGTATCCAGAGCTCTGATCATTGGGATGAACGTGGTTCATACACCCAGGAACTCAGTCCCAGGAGGAGCCTGTATAGGTCATCGTGGGACCCCAGGAGAGCTTCAGGAGTGTCGTCTCATGAGCCAGACCCTTCCACCACCACTTCAATACTCCAGATCGGTTCCACGCTCCAGACTCACCTGCAATTTCACTTTTATACCATCCACGGTCACCACTTTATTCTGCAAAACAAACAAACACAATGTTAGCAGATATTAACAAATTGGCATTTCATTATAATGTCAAGAGGCTCAAGAGAATTTCCTCAATGGATTAAAAAAAGGAGCATAATACTTTGGGATAAATACCTCTGAATTACAGTTGTAGCGCCTTTATTTATAAATGTCCTTATCTACTGGATGAGTGAGTGGGCGAAGACACTGACTATATAGCTAGAGTGCGTACGTCAGCAGGAATGTTAAGTAGATAGCTCTGCTGCAGAAGGTCTAGCAATGGCTAGTTAACAGTCGGGTATCCCTAATCAACACGTGGGTGCAGCTGCTTGCCGCTGTGCCACGTGAGAACAACTGACTGAGCAGGATGGTGGATGGGTGGATCTGAAGCACGCCTGAAGGCTTTAAGATAAGGCAGTACTTTAAGAGAGACTCAGAGGGTCAGCAGAGACAGATGGTAGCTCTAGCTAGGGAGTTGTTCTGCGCTCTGCTGACAGGCTCTTCCTGAGAAGGGTCTCCTCAGAGTGGAACAGGGCCTTAGAAGGAGCCCCAGAGTTGGAGTAGGACCAGTCTTGGTCACCAGTGGATTGTCCCTTTGGGTTAGCCTGATTCCCCTCCATCACTCCTACGGAAAACATAGCCCCGCATCTCTCGGGTAACCCAAAGCTGAGGACCACAGAAAGGAAGGAGGAGGAGCGTTACCCCACTGCTTTTAAGCAGTGCCTATAGAGGAATAAAGGAAACATAAATCATAATAACAAAGTTATTATCATTTATGTTTCCGTTCTGCTTTGCGGGCAGGCAGGGCTGCTCTGGCAGGGGAGGAGTGGCATTCCTACTCCAACTGCGCAATGACTGTATGTCTTTCTGGGGCCGCCCAAAACAGTCATGCGCACTTCGCATGTTCTTCATACAGGCTGCATTGCAGCCTGCTTGGAGAACATGCCCAGGCCTTGTGTGAGCACCGAACCACGGCACTCAGACCAATCGAAACGCTGCATTGCGTTGTGGTCAGTGCAATACCACTAGAGTCCTGGCGCAGAGGAGAGACGCTGTAGCGATAAGGTAAGTTATTTTATTTATTTACATCCCCCTCCCCCCTGCCCCGCACCCCCGATCGGTGCCAGCCGCCACTGTGGGCCTGATATACTCAGCATTATTAGGGCCACCACCAGAGAGTGAGCCTAGCACCAGTCTGCCATTACCTCATATCTTGGCTGGGTGCAAGCTCCGACATTAACAGACTGCCCTGCCTCCCACCAGGGTTTGTCCTGGGGTTAATATCAGGGAAAGAGAGGACACAAGAAGGACGCTTTGCAGTGAACCTTAGAGCTGCAACGTCTTTTCTGCAAAAGTAACTCTGCACCCAGAGTTAGGGGTCCCACAAAGACTTTGGGATGGAAGCCTAGGAAACCTGGCCAGAGTAACAACCTTGGGGAAGCAGGTGATACTCTGATCTTAAAACTTCCTGTAAGTAATCAAGCCAAGCCATCAGCACTTGTGATTGCATCTGTAACCATCCCACCCATAGACATCCAAATGAGTGGTGCAAGATCGAAGGTGGTGTTTGGAAGGGCTGATGCAAGAGTTTCATCCTGACAGCACAGGTGCCATGGGGTGAGTTCAGATCACTCCTGCAGACTACACCCCCTGAACAGAGGTGTGCCTGGCACATTGTGTCCTTGGTCAGTTGAGAGACGGGTGGTATTCACCCTATCCAGATACTGGTGGTATCCCCTTGTCCACTTCCTGGGCAGGTAAAAGCCATGTGAAGGCCATTCGCTACTATTGAATGGGCTGGTGGTGCTGTATATAGAGAACCTGTGCCCAAAGTGCACCGCGGGCAGATAGCCCACTCTTGGTTTGCCACCACAGGTCTCGGTTCCGCGCGTCCTACCCTGAAAGCAGCAATGAACTCCGCCCTAGCAGGTAGGACCATATCCCACACAGTAGGACCCGGTGGCTACACATAAATGTGCTCAAGTGGTACCTTAAAAGAAATGTAGGCTTACAATTCTATGTGTGAAGTGTATTACATGTACTACACCCCTGTGACGCCTTACAAAATAAAATACAGAAAAATTAATTTTGAAATCCAAGTTACGAAGAGGAGATTGATAAAAGATTGATAAAGTTCCTCTAATAAGATAACACGCGTATTAGTAGAGCAAATGATTACCCCCACCCAAAAGGGTCTTTGTAGAGCTACTTATATTACAATGAAATCTATTTTCATCCACAAATACATTTACTAAGGCAAAAAAATACGGTACATAGAAGAAGACCTCAAACAGTTTGTGTAAAAAGCAGGATATGTTGCACTCACGGAAAACAATGTAGACAATGTTCGCTTAGGGTGGTCGGTTCTAAACAGTGACACAGTGCGATCTGATGGCCTGTTTATCATCGAGCGGGAGTCTGATAAAAAGAGAGCATGCATACGGTGTTAGAAGGAGACCGTAGTTGCCGCAGAGATGATTCACAGCTTCCGTTATCACCAAAAATGACAACGTTGGTAGGCTTGACACAGCATACCAATGCTTGTTTGTGTTCTGGGGAGCGAGCGCAGAAAAACACATTAGCAAATGCATGCTGCCTAAAAAGAGGGCTGCTTTCTTTTCTGTAGCATCCATTTTCAGGGGCGCTGGGTGACATTTGAAAGAGGTGGGGCGCAAAGTGATTTGCATACAGCACCGTAGCAAGCGAGCGAGCCCGAACCCCATAACGGGGCCTTGGGGGGATAACCCCCCCCCCAAGAAAATTTTGAAAAAAGAAGAAAATCGTGCATTTTCCAAGCAAATTTGAGAAAGCAGGAAGGTTAATAAAGCAATTGTGAAAGTGCAGTTATTACATTAATAGATGGCATAACATAGGTAGCTGCTTATACAGTATAACCACAGAGCTTCATACATTCCGTCCTATTACGCTGCTGAATTCAGACTATAAGGCTTGCATGAAAATCTCAGCTCTAAGAGTAGAAGAAGTTGCACAGCAGTTGGGAGACAGCCTTTACAAAGCCCTCTGTCCCACTCGTTTTTTGTACCTTTCTGCCCTCCGTCCCACTCGTTTTTGTGCCTTTCTGCCCTCTGTTCCACTCGTTTTTTGTACCTTTCTGCCCCCTGTTCCACTCGTTTTTGTGCCCTTCTGCCCGGGGGTATCAAAGTACGCAAATGACTGATGCTACCCCTGGCTACTTTTAATTGGCATCAATGACAGTGCCTCGTGCACACAGGCAGTAATATCTGCACGGAAGAGCTTGTGAAAGCCTTATGCATGCATGGCTTGAGAGCACAATCTAATTTATATTGGGGACTAAGACAAAATGTAACATAAAGCCATACCCGAAGCTCTCTACAGGCAATAAAGCATATAGGCTATAGAACTTCATGCAAGATTACAGGCAAAAGAACCATGGTACGCACTATAGTGGAAAAAGGTCTCAGCTCACTGGTCACTGCATTAAAAATTGCTACTATATTTCTGAAACAAATCATTGGGTGAGAATCACCAAACCGCTATAAACTCGACTTTAAATTTTAAGCAATTTCGACCACTGCTGCCCACATAATGTGCTTAAAAATGAACATTTGATTTGTGTCCAATATTGGATCCCAACACCTCCTTCCCTGGCTCAATAGGCCTTCCCCCAATTCACAAAAGAACTTTTTACATGGTCCCCCACACTCTAACCCTGCAGGCAGTACTTAATATAAAAAAAACATAAGTTTGGGGCCACACCCGAACAGTAAGGCATACAATGGGCAACAGCAGTGTGTGGTAAAAGATGGCGAGCTTGGGAGAGCAGCGTAATCCCTTTAAGAGGTCCGGGGTAATGAAAAGGAAAATGCCCCCTTTCTATCTCTTCTGTCCATCATTCCTGTGATTTATAGCAACATTATAGTGACATTAAACACTACAGAACTAAGCAAAATAACCCTGGTTGCCTGACTCAAACTTGACAATAGCCATTAAGGAGATGCTGCACGAATGATCTGACAAACAATATGGGAAATGTTAGGCGGCAGGCTCCTGACCTCCATGGGATCTCTTTGCTGTAGCCTGGTACCTCTGGAATCCTGTAGAGCGGTTCCCAACCCTTTCACACCTGATTCTGCTCACGATCACTCATTGCTCTCCCTTCCCCCTCTGATATCGCCCTTCCACTCATCTTCTCTTCTGCCCTCTCCTCCTTCTTACCCTAACTGCCCCTCTGTCATGTATACATGTCTGACAGGGCCCTGTGACATTTCCTCCTTCCCGTTGTGTACTTCAGCTGACTGCCTACCGGAGAGTTCACCTGTAAATGCATGGTGGAAATGTGAATCTGCACGTTCAGATGTTTACATTATTTTATGCACAGAGCATTTCTTTTTTCCATATGGAGAAACCTCTTGCCATTGCCAATCACCCCAAGAAATACAGAGGTGCTCCGTTTTTTTCCCACCTAAAAAGTGTCAATTACTCATGCATATGTACACGATCAGTTTTATGTTTGTTCCAGGGTGTGTATTTATAAGGATAAATGAAACATCTTTTAAGTGTTTTTTACATAATCCTTAATTAAGTACAGAAAGAAAATGAAAATCTAAGCCACACTTCGCACCGGAGATGCTGAATAAAGCACTACCATACACAGGTCTCGAATATGTTTTCGATTTTTTGTATTTTTCTTAGGAGGGCAATGTCTTCGCAGACTTCACTTTACCAACTATAAAAAACGTGCAATGCTTTACATTAATCGAAGAAGTTACCAAAATGTGGATCTTGACTGAAGCCAAATTAGCGCTATTTTCATGGCGTGTCAGAGACTCCAGGTTATGCCCTGGGCTTCAGATTGATTGAGCAGATTGCTGGGAGGCAGCTGACCCTGGTAAACACTCTGCATATGGCTCACACTTTGGTTGGGGGCCCTGATGTGCCATCTTTACTTCTCATTAAACTTCCTAATCTAACTAGAAACCTCGCAGGTTGTCAATATGAGGAACGTGTAAAGGGCATACATACTTACTGTGTACAGTATCCTCTGCTCGGGTCCCTAAGTCTCCTTGGCAGTTGGCACGCGTTCTCTCCGGACCTCCTCAGCGCTCCTCGCCGCCTCAGTCTCCTGTGTGATGATGACACGAATACACACTGTGCCCCCCTAGCCAATCCTGGCGCTGCATGCAGCGCCAGGATTGGCTAGGGGGGCACAGTCTGTATTCGCCCTGAATCCTCCCGGCCCTGGCGGCCTGAGCAGCACCTGCTGGGACCCGCTGGTACAGTGCGCCGCGCATGCTCGAGCTGGCCATAGCCCTGTGTCACTCAACTTGAGTGACACAGGGCTACACCAGCCCGAGACTTAGATGCCGGCCCGCAGCTCAGCCGCCCCACCCCCTGGCTTCAGCGGCAAAGGAGTCAAGGACCTTTCCGAACTGAAGGAGCACTGGCAAATGCAATTGTATTTCAGTGCTCGCTTTCCAGTGTTACTGCGCAGCTCACCGACTGATTATAAACATATTGGCCATCTTGGGACGGTAAACGAACAGCAAATGTATAATACCATTTCATAATGGGACCATGTTTAAATTCATTCTGCAAGGTGGTGCAGCCACACTGGGGAGCAAACGTACCCGAAGGGTCTGAAGAATGGATGCTACAGAAAATAAAGCAGCCTTTTTTCTGTAACATCCATTTTTTGGCTGACATTTCTCCACTTGCCCTCATTGTGTAATTCTTGGGTAGAACATTTGCCACGGGTCAGAGCACACCAGTGACTGGATATTTGCATTGCACAACTTCACGGACTCTGCAAAAAGTGTTGTCAGCCAAACGTTTTTCACTCATAAATCGATTCACTAGTATGAATGTTTTCGTGTGAGCACATCTAGCCACAAGGATTGGAAGAAAGTGGAAAGTGGCTGACATGCCCTGTCAGTTTCTATACACGCAATAAACTCCTCTCCTTCTCCTTCCCACCTTGGAAAAGGCTGGACATTTTCTCCTAATAACGGTAGGACTTAAACTTTTTCCAGGAAGGTAAAGGGGGTGGGGGGTCCCCGTGGAGGTCGGAGGCTCTCAATGTGGCCCCTGGAGGAAAAAAAAGAACGTAAATATTCTAACAAGTGATTTCTCACTACCCTGAAGATGTTGTCATGATCAGATATACGAGTAAAGTAGAATTCACAGACGTTTGCAAGGAATCGCCTAGAATCCTGCAAGTGTGACAGGTGCCAGTCCTGCTTCTGTAAACTTTCCCTGAAACTTGTGAATTTGCACTAATAATGCAAGGTCATCTACCTGAGGGGAGGACAGTCCTGACAGACACAGGATGTTGTTTCAATTTCTGGGTGCATACTTGGAGAAAGCCTGTTGCGTTTAGCTTTATTATTTGCACTTCTTTGCCTCTAGTCTGACGGAGTCCTTGCTGCAGGTGTGCCGAGGGCCACTGGAGATGGTGAACTTCTAAGGCAGATAAGAAGCTGGGCTAGTCATGATGGCTTTGAGATGATGCAAAGGCCTTTTAAGATGGTGCAGGCGTATAAGATAGTAGGCGTTCTCCCAAGTGGTGAGCAAGCTACCTACCTACCGACATACACAAAATAGGCATTAAATATGCGTTGTTGGTGGGGGGAAAAGTCTCTGTGCTGGGGCATCCCAGACTGTAGTAGATTGGCATCTGTCCTGTGCACAACCATTTGGGCTGTACCCCCAAAACAAGCAACTGCACTAATCATCTGCTTCTGTACAGCCAATTAAAGAAGATACTTGACTTGGAAAAGGAAACTTGGGGTACCTCTTGCCAACAGAAGAAGGAAACTTGGGGTACCTCTTGCCAACAGAAGATGGAAACTTGGGGTACCTCTTGCCAACAGAAGAAGGAAACTTGGGGTACCTCTTGCCAACAGAAGAAGGAAACTTGGGGTACCTCTTTGGTGAACTTTATGAACTACACAACGTTTGGGCGCCTAGGGATCAGAGATCGCTGATGGTAGAAAACATGCAAATCAAGTAGTATAAACACAAACAGAACAAGCATTGGCAAAGCTAATAGGTCTCAGCTATGAGGCCCAGGGCACCCTTGCTTTGTCGCATGGGACATTTCATTAACACTGATTGTTTGTTTACAATGCTTGGTGCTACACCACTGCATCTTCCCAAGACCATCAACAAAATGTGGACTTTTACCCAAGTGGACCACCTTAATTTTCTTGACCTCAGAAGAGAGAAAGTTCGAGTCAGCCCGTGATGGCTGATAAGTTGCATATACATTTTCGTAGAACATTTATTAACCTTCTAAGGTAACTTTGAACTTGCTGACCAGGGTCATGAAGAAATCAACTCTTAAAACAGTAGTTTTCTTAAAGTTATTTTTTTTTAACAATATTCCAGCTAGAAAATATTGTTGTCGTGGGGACTCCAGCTATGCAAGATCCCTTTCCACAGGCACTGCACCAGTAGTGATGACCATGGAGAAAAAAAAGTTTATCCTACAAAATCCATGCAAAGGACAGACAGTATGTGGCCAACTGTCGAGTTATAGTAGATAAGCCAAGAAAAATAGACCAGATGAAGGCTGAAAAGATAGCTCATTGGGATGATGTGTCTACTCTGCAAGTCACATGTTCAAAATCCAGCAGAGTGGGTACCGACTTCCGCTTCCAATGAAGCTCGGATGCTCTTTAAACACAATCAAGAGGTTTATTTGACATGGTTTGTGTCCCACTAAGTTAACACCAGGAAACTCCAACATTCTGTCGATTGAATGTTGAATTGAAATGGGGAGCTTAGGTCTGTGGCTAGCAGCCTCAAATGAGCTCTGTACAGCACACACCAGTACCTAAAACCCTGTGTGTATTTCACACATGTAAAATGAATGTGCAGCTGCCTCAAAACTATTTGAACAATACGCATGCAAGCACCGACGGTTGAGCACAGTGGCTTGTGACGCTCCAAAGTCCACATAAACATGAAAATTAATTGCTCATGCGCATTCCCTTGAACCTGAAGCGCACTGCCACTGGTTAAAGACGAACCAGCTGAAAGTACTGTTTTTTATTTCTAGACCCTTTTTATAATTTTCTAATCTAGATATGGGATTGTATTTAGAGCGTCTACTACACATGTGAAGCACTCACCATGAACTGAATGTACGCAAGATGGGTGCATGATCTGGTTGTCCATAAAGCATGGGTCTTGTGTCACAGGGAGGACACTAGCCTAGGTAGGGGTCAGGCCAGTTTGCCAACAATTAATTGAGCTTGGGCCCGATAGAGCACAATCACCTGAATTGGGGAGAGGTGAGTCTGCACACGAAGGATGATTTTTGGACTCCAGAGAGGACACACATCTGGGCTTAGGTGAGGTCAGTGTGCTGTAAAGGGCAAAGGTTTGGGGTGAGTCTGCGTCAGTCTGTTCACAAGGCGACTGACTGTTCTTGTGTTGAATAGACCTCCTGAAGCACAAAGTGCTTTTAGAAACTCGGAAGCCACCTCCCCTCTGAATACCAGCGAGTTCCAGGAGAGCTCGGGCGCCACTGTTTGCCTCGTCTCCTACTAATGGCCCTGCTTTGTTAACAGTTCATACAGATCCTAGACCTGCCAACCTGTAAATAAATCTCACGGTGTAAGGGAGGGGGCTTGGAGGGGGCGGAGCTTTGTGGCGAGAGCTCCCTAAGAAACACTCTGCCCTCCATCAAGCCCACCACCCCCTAACCACCCATAAAATAAAAAAAACAGAAGCTGCCGGGGCTAACAGGAAACGCGAAAGGAGGAGGGGAGGGGAAAAGAAGTTGCCAGGACTGCCATGAGTAGTAAAGTGAACCTGGGACAAAAGCTGCCAGCCACAGGAGTCTGTGGCTTCTAAATGGCTGATCATAACCCATGGCCTCTCCTCTGCCCTGGGCATGCTCACAGATGAATAGACACTGTTAGTCTCTGTGCAAAGCACATTACTGGCACAGTAATTCAAGCAAGTACTGGCGCTCTGAATTGTCTGACAAAATATTTTGAGGGAATGCGACAACAATACCAAATATGCATTAATTTAACCCCAGCTGAGTGACCCTTGGCAGGGCTGCTGTCTTACCGGGTGCACTGACCTCCATATCATGCTCCACTCATGGGCCCTCAACATGCCGGCATGGTGAACTATGAGGAAGTGAAGCTTATTGCATGAAGTAGCCATGCCCCTCCCCCACAGGAACGAAGACAATGATCTAAAGTTCAGCTTTGAAGTAAGCGCTGTGTTCCTGAAGCAGGCGCTGTGTTGTTAAAATAAAAGCCCTGTGTTGTCCATTTTGTACAATTTAAACAGCAACATGAGCGGAAACTCAGGAAGCAGTATAAATCTATCAGGAAGGGAAACCCTTGAACGTGCATGAACACAAGCCCGAGGCAGACCCAAACAAAAAAAATAGTGCTAGGAAGGAACGTAAATTAAAAAAAAGTAAGACCACATGTAGCAGGGACAGTCCGCAGGGAGGATCTACAACAACAAAAGACGGAAGGAACTAGACATGCTGACCAAAGAGAAGCATACATTTCTAAAAGGCAGGGATGGGAATGAATGAAAAAAAGAGGAGGGGCTTCAAGCCACAGTGTACATTACAGCTCACCCCGCAGAGCAGCGCATGCGGTACCCAGGCTCGACCTAAAACGGAAGGTGGCTGTAAGGTACTCCCAGCTCAGGGATTTAAGTTTCAAACGTAATCAGTTAAACAAACTAAAACAGGAACACACAACTACAAACCACCTAAACCTTAATGCATTCTTTCAGAGGATTCAGTTTAGTTAAATCAAAAGGATTGCAAAGGAGGCCACAGCTACAATAACTTGTCATATGTCAATGCAAAACTGAAAGGGGATCTCCATCTGCCAGGGAAAAGGGAAGAGCTCATTAATGTGTGAAAGATCATTCATTCATTTCGAAACAACCAGTGGCTAAAAATGCTTATGTCTAGTGATCCTGCTGCTGTTTTTGTAGGTGTGGCTTAACAGCACAGCTGTATGCATCCTATTGTTAGCAGTTATATAAATATACATAGAGTGGGTTTTGGCTCCACCCAGAGGAGTAGTTTGCTCTTATTTCTTGTTATTGGCTGCAGGATTTATCATTCCGACTATTAATAAGTGCTTCAATTGGATTGGATGAGGGACTGTTTTACGTCTGAAAAATACACTCAGTCATCAGACCTTTTATCATTTTCAGTTCTTTATTTCCTATATGTACTCTCTAAAGAAGACAATTGTTTTTGCACCGCCCCCCAAGTACTGACAAAGAGAAACGGTATGGGTTTAATGGGCTAAACATGTGTGCATGCTACCAGAACGTGTGCGTGCCTGTCTTCAGTGACGCTTGTCGTTTTCACTGTGGCCGTAGATTTCATACAATTTCTGATGCCTTTCTATCTGGGGAATACCGATTGTTTGGATGCGTTGTCATGAGTATTCAAGTGATGGCAACTCCACAGTTCTGGCATAAAGGTGTCACCAACAAAGCGAACAACTAATTAGGAAAAATGATAGAAGACACAGTAGGTGCACCGTGCAGAGCTGGGTAACCAACTTTGCCCAGTCCTCGGGTAGCTTGAAAGGAAGCTAGCGAGTGAGTAAGCTAGGGAGAAGTGAGCAAGATGTGTTTAGCGAATAGAATTAAATGAATATTGAATGCAGGGTGCAAGCCAATGATTTCTAGCACTTCCAGAGATTGGAGGGCCATATCAGGTTAGCAATAAAAGCTTGCGTTCAAGTGAAACAGAGCTTCAGTGGGAAAGTAAAGTGTCAGAGGATAAACATGTCACAAGTCTGTGTCTGGTCAAGGCGGTTCCTACATATGCTCTTCCGCACCGGTGTCCATGTGCACCAGCGTCAGGAGAGGTAGAGCAGAACTTACCATCTCAAATAGTAGAACTATCTCTCCTGCAGTGTGAGTTCTGGTCCCAGGCAGCAGAGCTACACCAGAGACTCAGGCCTCATATCTATTTCTCAGACTACACAGATCTGATAGTTTGAGTCTCTAGAAAGCAGAGCTATCCTTCAGGTTGCATTTATCTTATTACATGACTGCTTAAGGATTTCATATCTAACCCGCAATTCCCTTTATCTGTGAGAACTTACCTGCTCTCACCATCAGGTGTATTAAGTTTTGTTGCTGTATAGGAACAGACCTACATTCCCTTTCTGGTTTGCGAAGTGATGCACACAGGTTGCAGACATATAAACCATTCTAGTCCCGCATTTGGGCCTCTGAAAAGTCAGTACCTTCTCCAATGAGGGACTGTGCATCTCCAGGCCATCCAGGTTACCACATATTTATTGGGTTGGAGTGCATTAGTATTGGCAGGGCCTGGCTGGCCACTCTACAGCCGTGGCATTTGTCTGGACGGACCACAGGCTACGGCCTGTGATCAGAAGTTGATAGACCATGACCACACCATGAAGCCGCCCATGTTAACCTTCCACTTGCAGTCACCAGGAAAGAGGCCTGGATCGTGGCTATGATCCTCACTGCTTCACACAAACGAGTCATTAACAATCTACAAGATCAATCCGACCTGTTTCTACAGACATGGGCACCCTTCCTGCGTACAGAAGATGATGGCGGGGTAAACCACACAACGGGGGGGCTCGGACCTCCTCCTTCACACCTGCCACACACCCCCATCTCAAACCCCACCAAAGTCATAACAATAAAAATAATAACAACAGTGACAACAATAGATTGAAGACAAATAGACCCAATGAACCACACCACTCTACACAACAAGTCTACCCCCCGTACTCTGGCCAGTTCACACACTCCCACACCACAATCCTTTCCTCCCCTACACACTCTACGCAGACTATATACCCAACATTTACCACATTCTCTCCCCCCCTCACATCCTCGCCATCATTCTATCGCAATCAGGGCCACTTTTAGCACTTACACGGCCTTCCTATATTTGCCTCCCCCACCCTCCTCCTATCCCTTCATATGTCACCGCCCCCTCCCTATATCATCCCGACCCCACCCATCTCTTCTATTCCCGCCCCTCCTTCCCATTCCCTTCCCCCCTCCCTAGCTACGTAGATCCCTAGTAAAAGGACCCTCTTTTCCACCCTGAGGTCCGCGGAGGGGACCACCGACACCACGAGATAGTGCCGTAAACCCGATCCCCCGCGCCCACGACCCCCCTCCATCCAGCCTGGACCCACTTCGACAGCAACACACACCACCATCAACGGTAGTGGGCAGGGAAGAAAGAGTGCTACCCATTAACAGCACCACTTTCCTCACTCTTATACTCCCCACCACACTACCCGCCCCACATGCTCTCACACACATGTGAACATACACAGCTCTGAAAACCCCACCACCAGCCCGCTCAGCTATACATGAGCATGTCCTCCCAGGACTACAATATCCCCCCACCCTCCAGGACCACAGCCAGGCGCCACCCAGGACACCCCGGTGGCGATCCAGGGGAGCGGACCCGCCTTCAGAGGTATGAACGCCGGATATCTGGTATATTATCATCTACAGACAGATGCTGAAACTCCCGGACCACATAACCTCACACCCTTGGACATTAATACCACCTGGGATAGTATGTAGACGAGTACAAACCCAGACCTACCCCATCCCATTCACACCACCCCCTTTTAGGCAGATATCCCCCCCCCCGCTCCCTTCTTCCCAATCCCCCTATCTTTTCTCATTAATATGATGCATATATCATCCAAGTATCCAAGTTATTATTGTAAATGGCTATTGTATCTGATTATAGGATAATGACTCTCCATGTTGTATATCCTCATTGTTCATTAATAAAGAAATGCTACACAAAAACAAAACATGTTTGCCAAAGCTGATTTTGGTTTCCAGTCCTGCCCTGAACATAGCTGTCAAGTTTTCAGTTTGTTGATGCGTGACATTTTCATCTTTTTAGTGTGCTCATGTGTGACCTTTCAATCTGAAATGTGTGACAGTTTGAGGGAAACTTTATACCGCGTGGAGCAAAGCAGGCATGAAAATATCACTCGATCAATTTCGAAAGAAGAAGGTAATATCGACCTGCGTTGTGCGGTTCGGACAGGGTCCCCACTATTACTTAGGGTTTTAGGTCCCTTGCAAAGAGGCTGGACCACACTGGCAAAGACCAAGAGCAGTCAGCATGATGGAGGAGTCCACAATACATGCAGCCACCAAATACCCACTCCCCCAAGCCAATTGCAGTCCGTGTACAGCTTCAGTCAGCTGGTATCCACAATGCTTACAGCCTGGGTGTTGCAGGAGTTCTTGGGCTCAAGAAGTATTAGTCAGAAGAAGCCATCTGTATTTTGAGTGATGGGATCTCATTCATTGGTGCATGCTTGCACATTTATTTGCATGAAAAAGTGGAAATGGTTCCTAGATCAGAATGCTTTAAATCCATAAATAGCAGATTTGTAACTGAGCAAGTTTAATGGTCAGTGTCCCACTGAGCTTTCACTGACTCAGACAGTCTTTCAACTCCTCATGCAGGAAAGCAGCGCTCTTACTGCATGGACAGACAAAGCTGGGAACTCTGACACAAATCACACACAACAGAGTTGTCCAAGTATCCCCCATAGTCTGTCTCCAAACACTTAACAGATACAGCAAAGCAACAGTGAGGCGCTGGTATCAATCAGAGACTGTACAGCAAAGTCCAAACATCCACCAGAGACAGCAGGGACCCCTAAAACCCTTTGGGGTAACTGACATCTGATACATAGTGACCAACAGCATCGGGAGCAGCCCTGGCTTGAACCAGTGGATGGAATTTCCCAGCATGCAATGAAACTGAAAGCAAGGAAGCCATGGGTAGCCAAGGGGAACTGTGCCACCTTACATCCTATTAAAAGTGAGTGATAAGTAAGAAGTGCCCTGTAATCACTTGGCCATTATGCGTACTGCACAGCTGTCAAGAGGACCCTCGTTATATGTAGGAAGCTCAGCCACTTCAGTGTTTTACTCAATCACTCCTTTATCTTATAATGAGAATAGTAAGGAACAGACTACAGTGCCCGAAATGGCCAATGCTATTTCACCAAATAGCAAGTGCAAGGGGCAGATTTCTTTAAGCAAAAATATCACCGTGAAAGCAAGCTACAAATATTCAAAAACAGTTATGATTGCCATATTGTTCCATGGCCTCAAGACTGACATTTTGTCAGTCTTTGGCTTTTCCTCTTACAAATTGGTGTTTTCTGATAGCAGAGCCAACTCATTCCAATGAAAAACAAACAAACATTGCAACCTGTGGGAAGTTCAGCTCCTCTGAGGCTCTGAGGGAGAGCACAGATCAGGGCAAGTGGCGTGCAGCTGACGTGGGGTTAAAGCCAAACTACTTAAAGCAAGTTCAGTTCCTCTGGTTGCGGAACAATGTGCGCCACAACCCGCTTTGCACCATTCTTAAGCTTTACGAAAGTCATGCCTATAGTGTTTCTTAGTTGTTCTTTCTTCTAGTCCAACCTCTGGTTCCCTTTCGTGAAAATTTCAAGATCGATGTAAAAACATAATAAGTTGGGTCATATCAGTGACTGAATAATTTAAGGCCTGGATGGTCTGTGACATTGCCACTACGAAGCTATTATTGTTTTTCGTAGCAGTCACGGGATCTTGTGTTAACACCAACATACTTTGGGGCATATGTATGAAGCCCATTTCCCGTCCGCAAACGGGCCGATTCTCAGAATCGGCCCGTTTACGAACTGGAAAAAGCCTTTTGGGATGTATCATCCCAAAAGGCCCTCACATAATAGAGAATCACAAAGTTTGCTATTCCTTATTTTGCAAAAGCATTTAAGGAATCGCAAATTGCGATTTCTTAAATGCGATGTAAAAATTACCCAAGTTGTGTGATTTCTCCTTAAGAAATCGCAAATTACCACCAACTTCAAGTAGGCGGTAATTTGCGATTTCTTTGAAAAATTCACTTTTTTGCATTTTTCAAAGTGCCATGTGGCGCACATACATGCCCATAGGGCATGTATGTGTGCCACATGTGCACAAATACACATTTCAGGGGTTCAAAAGGGTGACCTTTTGACACCCTGGCACCCTTGAAACTGCATCCTCAATTTTCGATTCTCAAATTGAGAATGTCTTCCCATTCATTCCTATGGGCCTCTTAACCCATAGGAATGAATGGGGAGGTATTCCTTAATTGCGAATCGCAATATGTGATTCACAATTAAGGAATATGTAGGATTCGCAAAATTATTAGCAAATCCTACAAACAAGAGTCGCCCATGAAAAAAGTCTACCTGAAGGAGATGGGATTGTCTTACTTTAATGTACGACCCATAGTTATTTTTTACGCACCTACCCCTTTTTCAGCTGCTGTTCCTCCGTAATGGCAGAGGAGTGTCGCCCCATTGCTCAAAGCCAGGAGTTGAAAAATTAAATGATAATGAAGAAATGTTATTATCATTTAATTTTTTTGTGCCTGGCTGAGCCATGCGTGTGTAGGGAGGGGCAGGGTCGGGCCACGGCAAGGGGGAGGAGTGGTGGGCACTGTCAGTGCGCATGTCAGTCTGGCCGGCCGTCTTACTATCCGGCCTCTCCACAACCGGGTAGAGAAACGGCACAGACCTACGGTTTCTGAGCGAGTGTCAAACCAGCCCGCTTAAGCCAATCCTGGTGCTGCTCTCATAGCATGAGAGCAGCATCGGGATTGGATAGGGAGTCTGTGATGGTGTCCCAGACTTTCAGGAGCAGCAGGAAAGCAAAGTAGCACAGAGGCGCGAAGTGGCTGGCAGCATCCGGTAAGTATTTTGTTTTTCATTTCTTAATAATCTCGGCCCTGCCACTGTATATTTGCAGCAGCCGTGACTGCCCTTTTGTCAATGTTAGCTCTTGTGACAGCGTCACAGATTACATTAAAAAAAAAAACACTCTTAATTTTCAATTCGGTCCAATTAATGGCATTTATAGAGTGCACAGCTGCCTCTTAGGATGCGGCCTGGCGCTGGCGGAAAGCTAATAAGTAAAGGGAAGGCAATATCAGGCTACATGCCCATTAGACAGGTGTCAAAAAGTAGAGTTTTGAGATTAAGTCTAAAAGCCGATTCCGAGTAAATGCAATGCAGGTTGAGCAGCAATGCATTCCACCGTTTGGAGGTCAGATAGGTTAAGCATCGCCTGCCTCTTCTTTTTTTTTCTTTAATTTTATTTCTCTTTATTTGTTGGAAAGAGACTTTTGCAAGATTATTTATAATTGTTTTTGCAGTACACAGATACGGTTAATTTATGGGCGATCCAAGTGTTTAGTGCTGACACCCATCCTGAAACCAACACAGAGCCACCGGAATGGCAGTAATTGTATTATTTGTCACCCGGCACTTGCCACTTCCCATTGGGGCTGTGGTGAAATTGATCCTGCACCTGTGCCACCATGGAGGAATTAAGGCCAACCCCTGCTGTAAGGATACCAACTGTCCATTTGTGGCATAATGGGGTTGTGTTCTTCTCATGGTCCCCTCTGGCCTGAGGAGATCTAAGTTTGTGGCCCCATCTCCAGCTTTTTTGAGCAATTTCCACTTCCAGCATGAGAATCACTCATTTAACTGCCATGGTTCAGAGCAGCCTACTGTGACCCTGAGTCCCACCACCAGTCTAGCTCCAGCGTGGGTTCAATTGCATCCAAACAATCTCAGGGCCCTCCCAATGTTCCTCGTAAAACTGTCATTGTTCGAATCTGACAGGTAGACCCCACCCTTAGCAAAATAGGCAGGTGGCATGGCGCTAAGAGGGCAGTGTCTTTTGAAGCCAAATCCAAAGTTCTATATTAACTTGTGCATCGTGGCGTTCACCTCCTCCCTCTCGAGGATTCAACCGCAATGTTTGCCCGGGCACCCTGCCAATCACTCATGGAAAATATCTCTGAGCAGACTGTGTAGCACACTCCAAGCTGCGCAGCCAGTCTAACCAGTGTGGCCCTCATGTTATGTAGCAGTGGACCCCTGCTCAGTGTTGTGAGGGCATTACCCCCTTGGTGTATCACCAGTATGTTGTGCGCGTTCTCGTCCGTCCTCACCAGGTGCCTCAATCTGAGATACAGCAACACTCATGTCAAGCCAGGGGTATTGATCCAGGTCACTGTGCATTCATTCTATTTGTTCAGCCTTGCCCATCTTGCTGACCTATGTATACTATCAATGCAGTAACCCTGTATTCCTCAGAACCTGGGTAGTATATGATATATAAAACATTGGTCCTGTCAGATTGAAATGCATTAAATAAAAAAACATTCATATTACATTAGTCCAGGTGTCTCCCACCAGCCCATCGCGAGCTACCAGTAGCTCGCAGAAACCCTCAGAGTATCTCCCAGTCTTGAGTTAATTATTAACAAAGAACTGCAATAAATAAGTGGTGCACTTTCCTTTTAAAGGTAAGCAACAGCTATGTTTATTTGCTCGACTCAGATTTATGACCAATGTGGGTTGCACAGGTTCAGAACTGAAGCACTGAGGTATTTAACTCTTAAATACAAGTAATTTGCAACTCAATATTGGACCATGAGGACAGAAATATATTTCTGAATGCTTTTAAATTAGAGAAAATTAACATGAAGAGTTAACTTAATGATTAAGTTAACTCTTCATTTTATTTCTCCCTTTTCAAAGTGTCACATTTGAAAACAGCAGGCATCTTGCTCCCAGTGGCTGGTGGACACAGAGCCACATTTATAACATAAAAATAGTAATTTTCTTTTAAATGGGAGAAATTTAAAGGGAACAAAAATATTTCTATGAAATGTTATCTTAATGTTCTTCACTATTAAACATAAGGGAGAGAGAGAAGGGACCTCGCCCTTTGTCCCTAAATTAATTCAACAAAATTCAAAAGAACGAGTTTGCTACCTACCTAACCCAAGATCTCTAAGGGTCTCTAGCTCAAGGCCACGCGGGAAAGGGAACAACTAGAGTTTTTTAAAAGAACCCCCACTAAATAACCTAGTTGGTGACATGCTTCATCATTGGGTTCCTACCCTGGTAGCCGAATGCTTCCAGGGTGTGCTTTGACACCCAATTACAGAGGAGCTGTTTTTTTGTGTGCAGTGCAGGTGCAACTGCATTAAAATTGACTCAGAGCCTCCTACCTCTATGGGTATTTTAATAGTGGAGGCCCCGGGCAAGTTTTAAAAACAGTGATAGATACCTATGAGAAACTAGTGGTCTCCTGTATCCGTAAAATGTGGTCAACATGTTTCAGCGAACTGATTGGAGGGCGTAGAGGCAGCTTTCATGCTGTACGTGTCTCATTGTGCAGAGGGCTGTATGGCTACCCCCTGTGTTGTTTTTAGTCTATTGGTCTGTGCTCAACCAAATAACAAATGATTGCCTCATTTTTATACTGCCGTGGTCAACAAATACTAGCCATTACTGCTAAAAACTGAAAACAGATGTGTGCCTTAGGATTACCATTCAGGAGGCTGGAACACCAAGCCTTCAGCAAAGCTGTGCAACTAAGGCAATGCAATAACAAGACAGTATATCCTCATTGGATGAGCACAGTCCAATAGAATAACAGAAACATGGGGGTGTGGTCACAGAAAACTAGACACAATGAGAAACATGCGGCCGAGATCATGGCCGCACTATGTTATGTTAAAAACATCTAACTAACACACTGACTTGAATTAATCACAAATTAATAAAAACATGCTGGTCCGGCACATGGAGCTGTAGGACAACCAATGAGGGAACAGCGAGTCCTCGGCATTGCCACGGATGTTAATGTCTGCTCACCCAAAAACCATAAATCTGGGGTCCACTGCACCAGTCTTCACCAGTCCTCCTGGAATCTCTACAACTGGATACGAGAAAGGACATCAGCTGCTGTGTTTTTTATGCTTTGCACATTGTGTGCGCAGAAATTCACATTGTTGTATAGGCACAACCTGACCAATTCTCAAATTAGTCCTAGCATGATGGGACATTAACCGCGTGTACAACCACCATGACAAGTGCAAGTGCTATGGGAAAAGGTTTGAGGACTGCCACGTTCTTTGTGATGCCCCTCTTGTGCCAAGCGTTGGGTCACTTCACTACACACCAGCGGGTTCCCAATACAGCACATAATCCTTCTCCCCAATACATCAGTTAAAAGCCTTAGCTGCTGACTGATGACCCGGGGGCTCTCCACATTAGCGCTCCATTAAAGCCCCTCAAAAAGGTAGCCCAAATGTTCAGATCTTTCTTCATCCCTTGATTCAGCCGAATCAGCTGACGCTTTTTGACAACTTTTGCTGTAACCATAGCCAGTCTGCATGCAAATAGCCTTCCAGCACTGATTACTCTAGCTGTGAAGTTGAATCTGCCCAGTAAACTTTGGATGGTGCCCAATGATACCGTCTTCCTTGTTTGCCAGTTCCAATTTTCTGTGCGGAGGGCATTGATTTTGGCAGGAGGCAAATGCCCCTTGCTGTGTCTATACTCATGAATGTGAGGGTTTCAGTGGGACCTTGTGGCCTTCTCTGGTGCCGGAGAAACACCAAGCTCATCACAGAGCACTTGAAAAGCCAAGAGGGTCTAGAAACAATTGGTTATACCTGCTTTTCCGATGAACAAAAACCCATCCATGTAGTGCATGGTTGACCCCAATCCAAGAAACAGCTCAACGCCTCAAAGCAAGAGCAGGACACAGCACAGCCCATAGGCTTACAATTGTCATAGTAAACATGGTCACGCTATCACCTGACAAGCAGGTAGAAACTGTTTGGGTGGACTGGTAAGAGCCTGAAGGCAGACTCTGTTTGCTTTTGACAGCTCTGGGTATGGGCCTGCTCTGTAGACCACTTCCACTGCATCGTCAAAGGAGGCACCGGTCATTGAGAAGGACCCTTAAGCAAGGAAGTCACTCGCTGATGTGTCACTGGGATAAGATAGGTGGTAGATGAGGCAGAATTTGCCCTGTTCTTTTTTGGGGATAACTCCCTTCAGGGGAAACAATCATGTTGTCCAGTGGCAGGAAGCGAAATTGGGTCATTATTCGCCCAAACTGGCATTCCTTTGCTAACTTATCTACCACTAGTGGCAGATCCATGGCAGACTTCAAATTCTTGGCTGCTCTCACTGACAGGGAGCCAGGGTATAAAAAGAAAACTTCCTTCTCGAAATAAGTGAACAGTAGTTTCTGCCCATCATGACACGGTTAATCCATGTCAAACAACAAAAGAAGAGAGGTCTAATCTGGTCAAGTACACGACTACCAGAAATGTGGAGCAAAAGGATAAGTGGATAGTATTGATCACAGTCACTCTAGTTGAGTGGGATCACAGTCACTCTATTTGAGTAAGAAAGCCCTCACACACCGACCTAGTCAGTGTCATGCTTCATCATCGGGCCCCACCGAAGAGACCGAGTGTCTCTTCGGTGTGCTACGACGCCAGAAAGACTGCGGAGCTGGTTGTGTGGGGAGGAAGTGTTGTGAAGATTTCTCAAATTAAAAGTGACTAACAGGGTATCAAAAAAAACTTTAATGAGTGATCCCTAAGACACGTGTAAGTGGTATATGTGTCTGATTTTAAAAGCCAAGGTTATTAGGATTTGGTTAAATTCAGCTAAATACCACAAATTTATTAAAATCAGTCAACATGTTTCTGCCTTCAGTGTGGTATATATTCACCATGGCATTCTTCAGGACTATAACCCCGGCGGTGTGGACACTCTAATAGTCCACCCTGACCTGGGGGCGTGAAAGTGAAAAGGAAAAGTGAAAAAAGTGCTTAAAAAATTGGAAGAGCAATTTGCTCAATCCAAAAAAACCCAAATTATGGGTGTATCAGCACCTGTAAGAAAAAACATACAGACAAACAAATATAGACAAACATACAATTAGTATATGCCAGCGTAGACTTATCATAGTGCTCCTAAGATGGTCTCCAGTTGCCCTGTCTCCAGGTTTGCTGGCCCCTATAGCAGAAACCCCCTTACTCTATGAAAGGGCTGCTTGAAGTCTCTCCAACCAGTTGCCAGCCTACCAACCTGCTAGATACCTGCACTCTTTTTCACTCGCCCTCACACACACTTCCTGCATCTGTCGCAACAGGGGCTGCCCCTTCTCCTATATCGCTGCCAAAACCTAGAACGACCCCCACCCCTAGCTCTGTACAGCCCCCTTGCTGGCAGACCTCAGAAAAAGACTCAAGACCTGGCACTTTGACGGAGACACAAAGCCGCGATACCCCTATGGGTGACAGTGTTGCACTTTACAAATGCTGATTGATTGATACCAATCCTGGCCTGGGTATGTGACCCTGGATACTCCAGTCCATTGGTACGCGAACATGTACTGCTTTCAAATCTCAACATCTTTATAGTCCATGTCAAGTGGGGGAGAGGGGGTGTGCACTCCATCTTTTGGCCGAACTCTCTATCATAAACAGCCACCCCGTGCCTCCACTGAACTTGAATTCATCAAAGATAATTCTATTGTAATTACACAGACCCAGGCCTTGCTCTGGGAACTTTTGCATGATTACAATTGAAAGTACTGAGAATGCTTTGAGCCAGTTGAATACGGTCTGCTCAGGTATGGCACCACTTTAGCTTTCTGACCTCTTTCTTGCCAAAGACAGATTGTGTCAGTGCCCTCCTGGCGGTGCATCAGGAACATACATGCCAACCCTCCCGATTCAGGCGAGAGACTACTGATTTTAAAGCTCGTCTCCTGCCTCCCAATTCATGTATGCAAAAACCTGCTTGCTCGGAGGGCTTTTGCAGACAGAGACTGGTCTTGTGTGACTCGGAGTATACACTACCAGTAATCTGCACCTGTAGGCCAGTGCACAACATTTTTGTCACACGCTTTTTCCGTTCTCCTGACAGGTACAGAATAAACCTGTATATTTACATTCAGTCCCATACATGACAATAAATCCCATTGAGGCCTTCATAAAAGTCAACTTGAGAAATACATTCTCCCGATTATTTTTTGAAAATCTTCCACTTTCCTCTCCTAAAATGTTGGCATACATGAAGGAAGGAGAAAATATTTTAAATTCCCTTTTCCAAATCTTTTCTTTTGCCGCTAATGGGATTCTCCATGGTAAAGATGCCCTGGCCAGTAGGATGGGTGCGGGGGTCTGCATTCTAATGCTTTGGTATCCCTGCTCATACCCCCCCCCCCACTGGTTGCGGTCAAATCTACACCAACGACCAATGTGCTGCCAGAGGACTCGCTTGGGTGTCTGACTGGAATTGTAGAGGTGGAGTTCCTCTACTGCTGGAAATGAAGAGAGGGAGAGCAGGAGTGCAAGGACCCCCTAAATCTCCTCAACCTGGGTTGGAGGTGACGTAATTTGTCCCAAGCTCAGGGGCACTCCTCTCGCATGGACCCTGGCTCGCTTACTTGACCAAGTGGCCACTGAAGACATACACTTGCCCGGGCAGTGGGGAAACACTAAGGGGCTGTCACCTTTAATGTCCCCTTTGAGAGACTTGTCCATTCACCTTTAACTCTTTCCTGTGCTCATGGCCGGGTTTTAGCCCAGAGGCAAATATCCCACAGTCATTGGTGGTTGCTTTGAACTGGGAGCTCTAAATTGTGGCTGTCCATTTCTTCTGGCCTGCAATGGTGCTTGGGCGAAATCTGAACTCCCATCCTGGGTAGGCGGGCGCAGTGCATGCGCGTGGGCCATCACTGCCAATGACAACATCCATAGAAAGGGAGGGAGCCTCAGCCAAGCTCCTCCAGAGGCGCTGCGGCCAATAGGAAAGAAGAGAGAGAGTCTTAGCTGTGCTCCTTGTTGTTATCTCAGCTACCAATGCAGTGAAACATGAGGCAGGGAGCATATTCTCAACTTTACAATTTACATCCTGTGCAGCCCTGGCCAAGTGCCAAACATTGTGTAACAATTTCACACCTTGCAGTGATGCTGTAAAACTATTAAAAAAGCTTTTGTCTAACATAAGATGAGTGCCACGTGACAGAGATGCCTGACTATTGTCACAGGGCAAAGGCCCTTCGGAGCTGGCAGCTCCATGCAAGCTTCTTCCTCTCAGCTGGCTGCAGAAGAAGAGCGCCGAAGGGGAAGCCTGGGGGGAGAGGTTTAATAATAACAATTTGAAAAAAGAAGACTTACCTTAAGCTGACTGCACCCTCGGTCTTCCTGTGCTTCCTTGTCCCAGCCGACACTAGGAAAGCATCACAGACTCCCTGTGCAATCACTGCGCTGCGTTCATGCTATGAGAGCAGCGCAGGGAATGGCCTGAGCGGGCTAGTTTGATGCTCCGCTCCGGCACAGGGAGTCTGTGCTGTTTCTCCAACCCAGATGTTCAATACAGCTGAGTTGAGGAAACCTAAGTGGGCATGTGTGTTTAACCAGCCTCACCCACATGCACACTTAGAAGTGCACCACCAAGTCCTCCCTTCCAACGCCCCAGACTCACTCCTCCCTATACACGCGGGGTGATCCAGCAGCTAAAAAATAAAATGATGATAACATATTGTTTTATTTTTCAGCTGCTGGCTCTGAGCCAGTGAGGTGACACTCCTCCGCCATTGCGGAAGAGCGGCCCCTGCTACACATAGAACAACTGAGAGTTAGTCAGGATTACACAGGAGACTTAATTCACATAACCATTTAAGCACCTACGTGGCAGTGCAGCATGTGCAAAGGTCATGCTTCAAGAGTGTGAATTTATATTTGCAATTCACAAAAAAATGCCCTTCCAGGTGGACTCTGTTTCACTCACATGTAATATACCATCATATGATTTAATATTAGGTTGAAAGTAATACTGCATACAAGTTCCATAGCAGAAAGACCTTAAAAAATAGGGGAAACCCCATAAACCTGTAAGATTGTGGGTGTACACAAACTCTTGTTAGGCTCCTTACGTCTTAAATACAATCAGAGATTTGCTCCTGTCAAGGGTAGGAGAAAGGGCAGGGGTAAGACTTCATTTTGGGAATGAATGTAGTGGGGATGTAAGGGGCTTCTCGGATTGGAAAAATATATTCTACTTGGGGAGAATGAAATTTGCAAGTGCAATGTCACTGTGCTATGCAATTACACATATACAAATGTGCACATGTAACTGCTTATTCTTGTGTGTATATCTGACAATCTTAGACTTTTGAAGCTTCACCATAGTACTCCTATTTTTTTTATAGAAATTGAGAATGCCAAAATATGTGTCATTTTGCAGGTGTTGATTTACACGGTTTTTGAGACTCAAACTTCTTGCATTAATAAAGAGAGTCGAGCCCTGCTACTGGAGGTCCGCATTGCCTAGTCTCTTAAGGATGCTTGTTGGACTTGGCCCTTTTTGCAGGGTCATCCCTGAACTGTTTGCCTTCCTCCTGTATTTTGTCTGACCTGTTTTTGTTGGTTTTATGACTCTGGGCACTTTACCACTGCTGATCAGTGCTAAAGTGCATATGCTCACCCTATTGTAAATTAATGTATGAATTAGTGATTCCATGATTGGCTGGTTTGGTTTACCTGTCAGACCCTAGTACCGTGCACCAGGTGTGCCCAGGGCTGGTAATCCAAATGTTGCTAGTGGGGGTGAATGTTTTGCCATTGTGCAACATTCCGTCCATCATCTTGTGTGTTTTGCTGTTCGCCCTATGTGGGAAGGGTATGCCCAGACGTGGGTCCCGTGCTCACTAAGCCACTGGAGTCAAGCTATCCTGGCTGAAGACGGCTGATAGCCAGAAACCGGTCCTAGGATGCTTGATTACGGTCCAGGGAAGACATGGCTTGGCAGTTCGAGCTGGACTGTTCCCATGAGGCACAGGGTCAAGAGTGATTTGCAAATGGCCATGTTTGGAGTGGCTTGGTGAGCAAAATAATGATGGATTAAACCCAGATATGTGACTGGGGGTGAATGTTTTGCCATTGTGCAACATTCCGTCCATCATCTTGTGTGTTTTGCTAGTAGGCTTGCAGCACTGGTTGTGCCACCCACAGAAGCAGCCTGTAAAAGTGTGTCTAAGGCCTGCCATTGCAGAGCCTGTATGCAGTCTGGTACTGCCATGCTGACTGGGCAAGTGCATCCAATTGCCAGTCCCTAAATCTTCCCTTTCCTTCATATCAGACACCCCTATGGTAGGCCCAAGGGCAGGGTGCATTGTAAGTATAAGGTAGGACAAGCCCAGATGTGTGTGGCATGTCCTAATAGTGAATTACAGGCATTTCGTTTTTCACTATTGCAAGGCTACCTGTTCTCCATGGGCCAGAATGGGCAGTTAGATTATTACATTTTATAATCCTAACTGACTCAGGGAACATGGTAGAAATTTCAGTTCAGTATGCTTGAACTCAGAATGATAAAATACATATTTTAGCGGGGTTGGTTTTAACAATCTGTGTTTGAAAATACCACTTTTAGAAAGTAGGTATTTTCTTGTCTAACTATCCAAGCCTGCCTCTGCTAGGTTGTGTATTCCTTGTCTGGAGTTTGAGTGACAGGGCTGCAGGATTCTAGGAGACACGGTGAGTCCGCCCAGTGGTGAATAGAGAGATCTGCATCTAGATGGGAGGGAGGAGTTGCACCTGGGACCTGAATAGGACTGTGCCTGCCCCCCACAGTGCTGGCTCCACCCCCTGTGGTGCGTCTGATGTCTCTGTCCTGCACTGTGAAAGGAGAGAAGGAATCATGTCAACAGAGTGCTCCAAGGCTGTGCCTTTCCTCCACAATGCTGGCTCCACCTCCTGTGGGGCGTCTGATGTTTCTGCCCTGCACTGTGAAAGGAAAGAAGGAGTCATGTAAACAGAGTGCTCCAGAACTGGTTTGGACTAGGCAAATGCCCCTCTGCCCTCAGAGGACAAAGGATTTTGGGGTATAAATATTGGGACCCCGATCCCTAGAATTTAGAAACCTTTGCTGAGGAGTGGAACCAGAGAGACTGAGGAGAGACTATCCCTAAGCTGAAGTGCTGCTAGGGGGATTGGCCTGCAGTGGTTGCCTGACTGCCAAAGAAAGGAGAAAGGAACTTTGTGTACTTTATTTCAACTTGTGAAGGATCTCCAATGGCTTGGAACAGAGCTTGACTCCTGCTGAAGTCTCAGGGACAACAGACTTCACCCACCAGCCCCTCAAGAGTTCTCCTGAAGTGCCTGCAGTTGTGCTGGAATTGCGTGTTGCAAGGAGCTGGAAGCATGACTCAAGATCAAGAAGCGTGTCGCCGAACTGCCGCTGCCACTTCACAACACGAAGCGCCTCGCATCGCCGGAGAAGAGGATCGACACCGCAGCAGATGCCGCCCCATCGCCGGGAAGCCTGTCGCAGGAGAAGAGGATCGATGTCGCATCAGACGCCACCACAATCTCCAAGAAGCATGTCGCAGGGCCTGTCGCAGCTCATCGCCGGAGAAGGGGATCAACGTCACAGCAGAAGCCGCCGCATCACCAGGAAGAGTGTCGCAGAGCCTGTCCTGGCTCGCATCGTTGTGGAAGCAACTCGCACCACCAGGAGAGAGGATCGACGTCACAGCAGATGCCGCCGCATCACTGGGAAGCATGCCGCAGGGCCTGTTGCGGCTCGCATCGTGTCAAGCATCCCCATCGCCGGAGAAGAGGATCGACGTCACAGCAGATGCCGCCGCATCACCGGGAAGCATGTTGCATCAAGGAGAAAGCGCCATTTTTATTTCTGCGCACCAGATCTTCCAAGCATCACCGTCCTTGCATGACAGGGACTACCGCATCACCTTTCCTGCAACACATCCGTTGCCCTGTGGTTTGCATCTAAAGGTACATTGACTCAAAGTGTCGCATTTTAAGATCTAAAGAGAACTAAGCGAATTCTACCATTTTTAAGTACAGTATTGTGGATTTTTGTTGTTTGTGGTCTTGTGATAAGTCTATTAAAGAATACTTATTTTTTATATAATCCTTGTGTGGCGTCCAACTGTATGTGTTCACAAATGCTTTACACACTGCCTCTGAGATAAGCCTGTCTGCTCGTGCCAAGCTACCAAGGGGGTGTGCAGGGGTTATTTTAGGAGTGTACCCCCTTACCCTGACTAGAGGCAAGGGTCCCTATTTGTCACAAGTACCTACCTGTGCCAACTAGAGACCCCCAAATCTAAGAATGCTATATCAAAGAACATCGGAATCCAGGTTTCACTTTGGCTATTTTGATGTCTTAAATTAGTTTCCGTTATGTAGCAAACATGACTCTGGCATGTACTATGTTTCAATATTTTGCATTAAGGTGTTAAAGGGTTAATACACACTTCATTGCGGCCTTCAAGTAAGCCATTTAGTAAAACGTCATTGTTCAAACTTCTTAAGCACTTCTCCACCATGGAAAGATTAAGAAAAGTGACATGGGAATAGGAAAAGGAGAGGGAGGAAGGAAAGTAAAAAGGTAATGACAAGCAACAGAATGAATAGCTTTGTCAATTGTTTTTAGCCATGTTTTACAGCAGTGTGACGGTCGTGTGACATGACTGAAAGATTTTTTTTAAAGTACTAGCTTTTTGTTATTGGTGGTGTGAGGGAGGGCGGGTGGTAGGCAAAATAGAGGGAGGGAGGTGTGAAGAAAAAAGTGCTATGCCATAGCCAGAAGTATGTGTATCATACTGCTTTTTGTTGTTATGGTGACACACAGTGGAGGGAAAGAAGGGGAGGCAAGCAGCATGGGGGTGAACCATGCAACAGAAGGGCAGGAGGAGTGGTAGTGGAAAGCGACACAGGGGAGGGAGGGCATTGGCAAAGACAATAGGTGTTGCCGACAAGAGCTATTGGCTTTGTCTATGTTTAGCCATGTTGTACAGCTATGCGGCTGCCATGAAGCATGACTGAAAGTCAAATTAACAAATTTCTATAATGATGCCAGCGTTGGCTGCATATTAGATCTTTGTATTCATTACTGGCAGAATGGAAACAACCTGGAGGGTGGGAGAGGCAACACATCACCAATGTGTTCACATTGTGAAATCCAGTTCTCAAAAGATCCCTATCACCTGCAGCATCTCCCAGGGTTCCATACTGTCTCTGCAACCTTCAACTGCTTCATGGAAAAAACGGCCTGGTGCTCTACTCAGAGATAACAATACTAGGCTCCATTAATATGCCATTGCTAAACAACTCTACTTGAAAGTCTCTTCTCTTGTAGACACTCAGAGCCTCATCCTTGCCTGCACATTATTCAGATTGTGATGTCCCGTGCTCACCTGAAGATCAATCCAACCAAGAAAGAATTACTTTTATTTGACAAGAAAAACAAACAAGAAATAGTACAAACTTGGCTCAATGACATAAACTTTGATGGTTTCAAAACCCAATTTTCACCGAATGCCAAGTCAATTGGATTTAGCCAGGACACCAAGTTTACCCTCAAGGAACACATTACCAAAAAATAAAAAAAGGCTTGGTACCAGTTCTCTCTTCTAAAGAAAGTGAAACTGTTTTCCAGAAAGAAGTTTCAGAACTATTTGTACTGTTGCATCTGGGTGGTGGTAACAGTCTACCTACTTGCTGCAGTATGTCTTATCCATGGCCTGAAGAAATATGATCACGTCAGCCCAGTCCTGATAAAACTTCGTTGCTTCATCTTGCTGACATGTACCATCTTCAAAACCAGTGGCATAATTTACAAAGCCATCACAACCAGCAACCCTACATATTTTGCAGACAAACTTACCTCCTCTGGTTATGATATGCAGATTTGTAGAGTGCATTAATCATTAGGGAGAGTATCCTGGCACTGAGTAGGTGTGAATGTAGGCTCACCTAGTGAGAACTACTCGAAAAGTCAGGTGTTCAACTTGTTGTGGAATTCAAGAAGTGAGGAGGAGGCTCTTACGTGTAGCAGCAGTTTGTTCCATGCTTTCGGATTGGTGTGGGAGAAGGCTCGACTGCAGGTCTGGTTTTCTGTATGCGTAGAATTCATGCAAGTTGGAGATCAAATGAGCCAAGGTGTATGGAAGGTTTGTGAAAGCAGATGCACTTGTTGAGGTATGCTGTGCCAGTGTTCTGCAGTGTCTTGAATGTGTGGGTGAGGAGTTTGAATTGTGCTTGTTTGTGGATGAAGAGCCAGTGGGGCTCCTTCAGCTGTGGTATGATGTGAGTGAGGCGTGGGAGGTTGAGAGTGCTTCTGCCCACTGATCTCTGAATGGTCTGCAGCCTTTGGGTGAGTTTTTTGTTGGTCCCTGCATAGGTAGTGATCCCATAGTCCAGTTTGCTTATGACCAGGGAGTGCATTACAGTTTTTAGGGTGCTGATTGGGAGCCATTTGAAAATCTTCCTCAGCATCTTCAAGGTATGGCAGCATGAGGCGGTGATGGCATTGACTGGTGTTTCTCAGCACACGCACAGCCGAGACACTTTCAGAGTGCCGACCATGAAGTGGAAAAAAGAACAAACAACGCAGCAGACCAATTCCATCTACTTACCCAGGATATGGAACAACATCTCTATATCTATCAGGACAGGCCCAATACTTCTTTATTTTAGGAAAGAGTTGAGACGCACTTCTCTAAAAACACTGAATCACAATCCATTAACCGCTCACAACCCAGCTACCTCTCCTATCACTCGTTGACTTTGAGCTGATCCTTGATCCTGTACAGTGCTCCACTGCCTTTCGGCTAGGTTTGTTGTATAAAAATACCAAATTAATACAGACATACAAGCCATCCAAGTGGCTCAGCAGTCAGCGCCCCTCCAGTATTGAATGATATTCGGCCCTCACTTCTATTTATGAGATAATGAGGCAGCTTCTTATTAACCTCCTGAAAAATCTCAAACTGACAAACTCTCTGGCTAATGAGTCCCAAAGGCCAAAATAAAATTATTCAGTCTTCTGATCCAGGCCCTGATCGACAAATAACTGATTGAAGGGGAAGCACCACTGTCACTCAAAATGGGTCGTGTAAGGCCCTACTGAAGAAACCAGCTCCTTAGTCCTCAACCTTTGTAGACTTTACTCTCATCTTTAATCTTTTAGCACAATAGATCAAAGAAGTAGTATTAGGTCAACTTCAGTCATTTCTGGAACTAAGTCAGTGGCTGAACCAGGTTCACAAAGCCATTCAGCACAAGACCAAGCCTGCTCTGATAGATGTCTGAGTAGCCGCTTATTAAAAGTCACTGGTATAGGTTTCCTATTGCTGGCACTAGTTTAGCCATGGAGTACAGTTGCCTCTTCCTCTGGGGCATGAAGGTGTGCATGAGAAGGGTGATGGTTATTGTGACCTATCCAGAGAGTGGGGTGTACTGTTGGTGGTTGGTGCAGCGACTAGTGATGGGCTTCAGTTTTACTGGTGTGAAAGTGTAGTAGAGACACTGCATGGCCAATGCGTATTCTGGAACGGGTGCAGAGAACCTTTGAATAGGTAGTATTAGTGTAACAATGGGGGAAATGTGAGTAGCTTGGTAGCGCAGGAAAGTTGGTTTGGGGTGTGAGCTAGATGTATGTAAATGTGAGGTATGTATGCTCCAGCTAGTGGACAATGCTAGTGCATCAATTCAGTTATGACTTCACATGTCCACAGCCTAAGACCACATAGATCAAGTGTTAGTGCCTACTTAAATGGGTTAGTACCTTCTACTAGGAACATAGTGAAAAACCCAGCCATCGTTTTGGGGGTAGACAAAAACGTTGTTTGCAATTGTTGGGTTTACTAAAAAACTATCCCTTTCTCTGCGCTATGATTAGACATTTGTTGAAGCTGTTAGACTATTGTGCACCAATAATGGGTGCAACAGCACATTTACAGTTAGATTAATGGGATGTATGTCAGTACAACGCGATCTTTTAGATCGCGGTACTTTACAACGCGGTTATTACAACGCAAGTCGTTACAACGACTTGCGTTGGAGGGCGCGGATTGAGGAATCTTATAATTTTATATTCCAACACCAGTCCACGTAACAGTAGGGAAGGTGTTGGAATATAAAATTACAATATTCCTTAACCAACAGCGCCATCCAGCGCAAGTCGTAGTAACGACTTGCGTTGTAATGGCAGCGTTGTAAAGGTCGTGCGGTGTAAACACCGCGTTGTAAACAATGTTTACCGATTAATGTAGGGCCATTGATAGTGTTACCACCAGCAAGTTTATACATTTATTTCTGCTGGCAAAAGCTTAGTAGTGAGGTTAATCTGGGTGATCAAGGACAATGGATGTTACCTTCAAAGCCAAAAATCTCCTACTTGCAGCTAGGGGTATAGATTCGCTTCAAGATGCAGCATATAGGATTTAAATGCAGTTATGGACTACCTTCTCCCTATCTTCAAAGTAAAGGTAATTTGTACCAACAAATGACAAGTGGAGATACTTGGGGACAGTCTAAAACCTCACTGGTAATTTTCATGTAGGAGTTTGTGTATTTTCGACCAAAGTGCATATTCCGCATGTTACAAAGAAATTATATATTTGCTTTTCATAGCCCAAGGTAAAACGAGAACTGAAGTGGTGCAGCAGGAGATTAGGCCACAAGTTAACTTCAGAAGCAACTACACACCTGCACTCAAACAAAACATGAAGTTTGCCTTGTGGTTCTTCCAATTTCCATAAATTTGCATACCTTTAAAAAAATGTATTGTATCAGATTCAGAAGCATTTACCTGTTAGACTTTAGTTTAAAAATTATTGGACTTTCCCTGCTACACTAAAAAACTACCCGCTCTGAGAGTTTGTTGCTGAAATACAAAAACTTTAGAAAAGTTTGGTGAACGGTCAACAAAAACAAATGCGGCCGACCACCAAACTTTTTGTACCTTGAAAAGAACTGCCCTGGAAGCGGTTCCTTTCAGTGGGCCGGCAGTCATCTCTAAATTTGGCCGATGGTAGCTCGTCAGGGAGGCAGTGGTAATGGTACCCACCGCCCTGACAGACTACACTGCATCTGTCAAACCCTAAATCAGGCCCTAAGACTCGTACGCCCATGCTTCTTTAACGAACAAAGTACAACTACAAATGCCAGCACATTATATAAAGAAGTCTGAAAAATCAGGACCGACTAAATGTCATTGTGATATGGATCTAATTGACAACTACAATGCAATAAAATGAGCCATGGTCTGTTCTACCATCTTTCCATTTATATTTGCTACAACGCTGCATTGTACTGTATTACATTGGAATGTAAATGGAATGATGATAGTGGCACACATATAGCTGAAGAGCTCCATTGTGACCGTTCTACCAAAAGCAGACGAAAAGAAGCATTATGGCTTCGAGGTTCCACTAGAAGAATGGGGCTGAAGTGATGGATACAAGCGTCTGAAGCAGCCGCAAAGCAAAATGAACAAATTCAGTGATCAACAACTACAAGACACAGGATGTGATGGGTGAGGCATGCCTGAAGCTCAAAATGGCGACCCAATAACATAACATAATCAGTGGGCTTGCAAAAGGGAATGACCGCCATGACAGGGCAGGATAGGTTGGAACTAGTAGATACTAACAGGCAATCAGGGCCAGAGAAGGAGGCATCGGACGGCCACCAGCATGAAAGGTGCAGATGTCCAACCTGGTCTAGTGGCAGAGCAGTACCAGTTGCATGGACTTCGCATATTAGGTGAAAAATATGGCCGCAATGCACCAAAGGAGTGCGGTGGGGAACTTAGGGGCCAGAGTGTTGCATAGCGAGTGTCTGCCTACACCTAACACCTGAAGATGGAGGGAGAAATGCAGCTCCCTCCCCTCACCTGGCTCACACAGTAGGGGTGCATGAGCAGTGTGGGTTGGGCTGGTGAAGGAGCTTGTAACATCAAGGCATATAACGGTGTGAGTGAAAGTTGCTTGGCGAGCCAAGGGGTGTAAGTAGCAAAAGGCGAGAGTATGTCCTGGCCCAGATCAAACATGTATAGCTGATGTGTAGGAGTGCTATTATTAGGCGCCTGTAGCCTTGATGTTTCTCTGCTCCCATTTGATTTTGGTGGTTGCCAGGAAGGGTGTGACCCTGGTTAAACTAAGGAAAGAGCAGAAGAAGCTGGAGCTATAGCACTCTGCATTACTTGGGCCCCCCAAGACAACTAAGTGGTAGTGACTGAGTCCCTAACTCACTGACGGCCCTTCGGCTGCCTTGGGGCCGGCCCCATGAGGTATGAATCGCGAAGGCCACCAGAGTTTGGCCGCATTTGGATTTCGATATGGAGGAGGGGGTCAAACGCTACAGGGCCCATGAAGGAAGTCTGGGGAAACACTGCCTGGGAGGAGAGAGGTGTCCAGCCAGGGTCCAGATTCTGTCCTGACTGGCCTGTGAATGACACTGAGCCGGAGAGTTGCAAAATGAAATTGTCACTGCTTGAAACTGGTGGCCAAACCATTCCATGGATATCTCAAGAGACCAGGAAGCGAAACATAGATCTGAGCCCAAAGCCTGAGGTGCAGTGCAGTTGTGTGCTCAAGAGCATAAAAAGACAGAACTGCATTGATGAACTTCACATGACAGAATTCAAAACAGGAGGAAAAAGTACTTGTCTTAAGGGTGTGACAAGCACTTTCACCAAGCCAATTGCAGAATCATAGAAAAAAAGAAACCCTCTAAAAAAACACAATGCTCTAGAAGCTTGAAAGCCAAAAAGCATGAAGCAAATTCTGTAAGAGTGAGTTGGAGAGCCCTGCAAGTGCCAGGCTTCCCCTGCTGGAGAGGTTGACATGTCACTTGAAGCTTAATGTAAAAGGTATTTGTGGCTCTTAAAAAAAAAGAATTTGTTTCAGTCAAAGTGGACCTGCAGAATGGGCATAAAGTGATATACAAACTAACATGTCCAAACTAGAGGAGCAAATGTGTAGACTAGAAGACATAATGGACAAAAGGGTTCTAAACCAAAAAGCGGTAGAGGACACGGATGGTGTATCTTTTAGAACAGCACATTCTCCTCCAGGAAAAGCAGAAGGATTGCAAGAATCGCCCTAAGAAAACCAATGTGCGCATTAGAGGAGTTTCCAAGAAGGCAAGGACTTCAATATATATTTCAAGGTCATTCAGATTGATTAAACTTCTCCTGGGCATTCTGGGGAGGCTGCATTAATTGGAGGAGGAGGGGCTCTGATGATGAAACCTAGACAAGTGGGAATCACACTTTCCAGGTCCCTCTGACAATAACACCACTGAAGCTGACTACATCTAAGCCTGTGATGGAGTTTATGAAAGAAATGAAATGCCATAACAATGCAGGCACCCCTTCCATACAGCCTGGTGGTAGTGATGCCCTGACTGACCCATTCACGTTTTTCAGTACTATTGACCATGAAATTCTCATTAACAGACTGTTAATGGCTGTATTCGAGTGAAATATTCTCAAGCAGCTGAAATAATTCCGGGCTGGCAGGCAAAGGACAGCAGCCCTTACCCCATGTTCCATCGATGGCCCAAGGTCTCAATTGTGGTCTTCTCCAAGGCTTGTTACAATCTCCTTTCTAGTATAACTTGTACATGCCTTCTCTGGCTGCTTTCTAGCTCTACATCTGCCCCCTCTTACTATTTTACAGCTTTATATTGGTAATATTATCTCACAATTTTGCTACCAGTTACGTAGGTGATTCTGGAATCATGAGGTGGGGAGGTGACATCACTTCTGTCCATTGAGCGGTGGCTACAGATGGTTTGGAACTTGCTTTGAATGTGGAGACGAGTATGTGGGGTGCAAGGAAGAGATGGGGAGTGCAGCCGCTGCTGTTGTACTTGACACCAACTTCAGGTAAAGGCTGTCCCATGAGTCTGCGGGTACTATGCATAATGGAGGGGCACTGAAGGTGACAGGAGGGCATCATTTGGGCAAAGGCTTGTAGCTGGCATCGACAGGCTCAGGGTAGTAAAGGGTTCAACACTGAGACACTCTGAAGTGGGCCGCGGTGGGTGATCGTTGTGGGGGAATAGGATTTGCTGAAAGACTGGGTTCTTAAAGTTAGGCATGAAGGACGTAAAGTGTTTTATAGGTAGTAACGTCCATCTTCAATGCTCTACATTTCCAAAAAAAGTCTATTAAAAAATAGTGAAAATGCTAATCTGAATTTATCGAGGCCGATATTTAAGTAGCGTGCTTTTGAAAAAAAATTTAAAGTGAAAAAGAAATATATGCAGGAAGGATAGTTTTAAGTAATTGTATGTTTGGCTGTTTAACAGAGAAATTAGAGTCTATTTTGTTTTTACAGAGGCGCCAGAGATATTCCAAATTTCTCTAGATTTTTTTGTTTTTTCCTGCAGATTTGGCCTAATATTTCTGCAGCTTTGGGTTGTCTCGCTCTACATGCCTCTCTAAGCAGCGTGCATTTGAAAGACTCAAGAGGTGAAAGGCTGTGCTGGTCTCACCCGGTAGTCAATGCCGACAGTGGATAGGAATGTGCCCGACAGGAAGGCGCCATCTTTGTACTGCATCACGGTACTGGTTTTCCCCACAGCCGAGTCTCCCAGCAGCATCACCTGTGAGTCGGGGGCAAAAACCCATTAAAATGGAGGGGATATCCCACAAAAGACAAATGGGAAAGAGGTCAGTGGAAAGTGCTGTGTAATAAAAGAGCAAAAAGTGAAAGGAAATGACTGTTTTGCAGATTCAGTACGCACATTCCATTCTTTATCAGGAATGGATTTGAAACATTTGTAATTGTAATTGTATTTATGTAGCACTTCCTACCCCTGATGAGGTGTTGAAGTGCTTTTGGGTGAGTAGCATGCCACTCCGGAACCCCAAAGGACTAGTGGTGATTTACCATAGGGAAATATGAGTTCATTTTAGCAGTGGACTTGAGAGTCTGTTAGTTGGATTGAATAGGATAATGAAGGGATAAAAGAGTCTAGAAAGTGGTATTTAGGAGATCATAGTAGTGAGATGAGATTTGGGATGAGCGAAAGGAGAGATGGAGGAGAGAACAGTCTCTAGAAAGGGATTAGGGAGATTAAAGCAGTAAAATGAGGTTTAGGATGAGTCAATGGAGGGATACATGAGGGCAGAATTTAGAAAGGGTTTTTGGGAGTTCATAGTAGTAAAATGAGGTTTGGGGAGAGCTTGGAAGAACAGAGGAGGGAAGATTCTAGAAGAGGTTATTTTTTAGATCATGGTAGTAGAATAAGATTTGGGATGAGTCAGGGGGTGGAGGTAGAGGATATATTGAGAAAGGTACATGGTGAGACAGAGCAGTGCATTCGCGAGAGCGGAAGTTTTTTTTCTCTTTCTTTTACAGTAGGAATATTTGTGGAATTATAGTCTGTAGGAAAAAAAAGAAAGTATAAAAAAAAACCTGCAGTTCTGCAATGTTGAAGTTTTTTAATGCTTTGGTATTAAGAGTAATCTTCATTGTAACAGGTTTTAGGGAAACTTTTCTTTAGGAAACAATCCCAGCTTTTGCAAAATGTAAAAATAGTAGTTACGGGGATGGTCAATGTCAAAAACAATTTTTAGAATGCAATTACGATTTGTAGTGAAAGATGCAAGTCATATTTTTTTGTGAAAGAAACACTGAAATTCAGCATTTTCGCAAATGAACCTGCCCCTGCTACACGCCTGCCAAAATAAATAATTTTACATATGCCTGAGCACGGGCATGACAAGGAGTTGACCTCCCTACATGACAATCCAGGAACTGGGCGAGGACTTTGACCAGCCCAGGCATAATGTCATGATGGCAGCTCGAGTGCCGTCCATATACTGGAATATGTCTCTTGGGTAAGTCTCTTGATTGTCCAAACCACTCTGCCACAGACTGGCTTGGCTGAGCGGTCTCAGAGATATCTCACGCTAGCTTTTGCCTCTAAAAGGAGAGCTGCAACAACATTGGTAACATTTTACCTCCATTTCTGATGCAAGGTTTGAATATTTTTAACAAGAACAGTTGTGCATCAATGTAATTTTTAACTGACCCTTTTATTGTATTTATTATTCTTTTGTAACAACTTTAATTAATTGAACCAAATAAATAATTTTACATTACAGTAGACCTGCAGCAGAGTTGCTCATGTCAGGCCAGCACGGAGATAAAACCAGTCATTTTAAGGTAAGTTATGCTGGCAACAAATGTACTGATATTCCCTATGTCTCCAGATCCATGATCCCCTGTGATATATATGAGCCTCGCCAGCAAGGTCCTAAACCTGTGGTTATCCCAGTAGGTAGAAGGCAATATTCCAAGGCAGGTGTGTTATGAAATGCCGGCAGAAACCCGTGGCATCATTAGATATTGTGGATCTCTATTGTGGGCATTAACAGCTGGTAAATGCCCACATCCAATAATGCTTACATCCCAAGTCATTCCCTGAGCTAAGCCTGTCTCAACATGCCCCTTCGGTGCCAGTGTCATTTCACGTTCATGCGAGCTGGTTTATAGCGGGAAATAGGAAGTGATTGCACCCGGAAAGTGTGTAGATAATTGCAGTTGCTCAGGGATGGGCAATGAAGGAGGAAGTCGGTGCTAAGAATATCAGAGAGTGGATATACGAAGTGTGTTTTCAGGGAAACCCTTATTTTTTGTAAACAAGGGTTCAGCATCGGAGAATCGCCTTGTTACGTGTGGCCTGTGCTGTTCATGGCCACAAGGCAACACGTGGCCGTGAGACAGACACACGAGCATGTAGGTCGCCCAGCCACATACTACATCCAGGCTGTGGCCTTATAGAGGTCGTGGTGGGGGGAGAGGAGGTTGAGAGGGTGGGGCCTGGCGAGAGATGCAATGAACAGATGTGGAAACAGGTGGGTTAATGCATTATGTATCAGGAGTGCGCTACACCGCGGGAGAGGCCCTGCACACACCCGGCCTCTTGCCTCGTTGCTCTCTCCCACCACTGTCACTCGTTCCCTCTGCTCTCCTGTCACGCACTCTGTGACTTTCCGAGCCGCAGGGCTCCTCCCTGCACTCACACCAGGCACACACGCACGCGACTCGTACAGTAGCAGGGCAGTGACCCCCTCAGTGGCCTCCTGCCCCGCTGCCACTGCACCCGCTGCACCACTGACACCTGTGTCCTGTTTTCCAGGCCCCGCGCGCCTCCGCCTCGTCACACAGCTGCATGAAATTATTCTCAGCGACAAAAGCAAAGTCCCGGATCCGTGGGCCGCCTCCTCCTAAGTAAACAGCGCCTGCCACCGCGGCACCCAGCCTGGCCTGGGCTGCACCCAGATGGAAAACACCGGGAACAGACGGGCCGGAGGGTGGGAGCGGGCAGGCGCGCGACGGGCGGGTGTGCGCGAGGCGCCGCTGCCAGGGGACGCGGCTGGGCGCAGGTGGGCGTTGTCATGTGATGCGGAAGTGCAGGTGGGGCTGCGCGGGTGACAGCGGAGGCCCGTCCCGAGAGTACAAGAGAGACAGCATTGCACTTTGAGCTGGAGACATGAGCAGGGGCAGAGCTTCAGGGGGTGTTACACCACCCCTAGTAAATGTATTTTCCGACAAATAGTTAGGTCCAGGTGCTTCCAGTCGGGTATGGTGAGAGGTTTGTCAGTTCCCCCAGAAGTTGTCCCATACACACAAACAAAAACGCACACAGGCTCTCGCCCTCTCTGTTTTGAAAGTCCTAAAAATATCCGTTATTTTACAAACTATTGTGTTTTGTCTTTTAGTGCTCCTATCAATCAACATTCCATTTCCACTGCACCGTAGGCCTCTCTTGTGCGTCCTGCTTGTCATATTCTGTATTTAAACATTATATACGCCGGCCTGATTGTCAGCAAATCGTAACCCCACCCCCTGGCCCCCCAAATCTTGCTGACCAAGCTAGGCCCCCTGGACATGAGCAGCCCTGCCAAGTGTCACGCTTCAGGTGTGACAGTAACGCATTTCAGTGTTTTGATCCGCAACACCGCACTGAAATGCATTGTCACGCATTTCCTCACCTGTCTGCAGCGGCACTGCTATTTGGCACCTCCAGTCTCCACTGACTGCTAATGATCTTAGGCAGCTTGGGGGCTGGCTCAGCGCGTAGCTGGCTTCAATGTAATGTTTCACCTGATACCGCGCGTTCACGGAGGTAACGACACAAATCTGTCCTAGGATTATATTTGTCCAATCATCATAGGCGCCATGGTTGGCGCGGCTGCGCGAATGTCCCATGATTACATTTGTCCAATCACGATAGACGCCATGGGTGAGCGCGGCTGCGCGGCAAAGTTTCACTTCCACTTCTTTCACAGCAGGCTCTGAGCTTGCCGCTGCAGCTCTCAAATGCGGCCGCCGGCCAGACTGGTGTAATGATTCGACCGTGCTGGTGGTGGTGCATGACCATGATGACTACTGCCTCAGGTGTGGCCCGAAGTCCAGTCCGTCAGAAACTCAGGAGTCAGTGTCTGATCCAGACTGCGGCCGCGGCGCTGCCCGGGACTGTCTGAGGTGCCAGGGCAATCGTCCCACCCTCAACATTAATAGGGTCGGCAATGACATGACAGAGTAAGTGAAGTGTTTATTTTTGTCTTTCGGACTGGCAGGCATTTTGCCAACTTGCACCCTGCATGTTCACCCCAACCCGCCTTCCTTCTCTTTTGCAATCCCATTACACTTTGAAATTGCAGTCCAAAGTTGTTTTGAGGAGTAAAGCTTCCTAACTCTGGGTGGGAGTAAGGTATGCTTCCGGACCCATCCGCTCCCACACAACCGAAGCAGCACGGACAGCAGCAGTGCAAAACTGTGTGTGGGAAACGCCTTCTCTATCACCCACATGCTGCCTCTTTTGTTTATTAAGTCGATTTTATACTCACTAGTCTGTCAAAATGATTGGCGCCGCCCTCTCTTGTTCTAATACCGACATCAAGATCCCACAACTTATCACAGCAAAAACACGCAATAAAAATCAGGAATGGATGCAATGTAATAATGAAATTAAATAGTCCAAAAGAAGCAATCACATACAGTTATGCAAGCATGCTTATTGTTGACGTTTTCTCGAGTCCACGGAGCACGAACTTCGGCTGCTGGATGTATTGTTTTGTGCAGGCCACGTCTGCCCTTTCTCCTCTGTACCCGCGCTGATTCATTGTTGGTTCTTGCATTAATTCGCTGCTTGCCCCACTTTTGTTTTCATTTCTGTACTTTACTGTGAGCTGTATTTTATTGCGACTTATTGAAGAAACACGGTCTGTAGTGGCATAGCTGCCAAAGTTTTTCGGATTGATATATGGGACAGTTTTGTAATATCACCACATTCATTTGCATCAGTTTTATGGTCTTTTATAGTTTTTTTCGTTACTCAAATGGGCCTTGTTTCTGATATTTTTGTTTCCCTGATCTTCATTGCTTGATTTCTTTCATCGCAAGAAAGTGTCACTCCTAGTCGTTGAAATGTCACTCATAATTACATTGAAATTATGAAAATGTCACACATAGCAATTTGAAACCTTGGCAGCTATGCATGTGCTGGGAATAAGGTATCCCACCAGACCCGCCCCTTACCCTGCACGTTACAAGTAAGTAAGGAAGGAAGTAGGGGTTTTATATAGCGCTCCATTACCGAGGCGTCTAGGCACTGGAGAAGACACAGAAGAAGGGATAAGCCAGAAAAGATAAGATCAACTGCTAAGCTGGAAAGAGGCAGGTTTTTAGTAAGCCTCGGAATTTAGACTGAACCGATTGAGATCTAATATCCAAGGGCAGCCTATTCCAGAGTTTGGGAGCCAGGTAGGAGAGGCATCTACCACCCAACCTAGCCTTCCTCAGTTTCGGGATTTTAACCAAAGTCTGATCGGCAGACCTCACTGGACGCCCTGGACAGTACCATTGGAATAGATTGCGGTATGCCATAGGACCGCCTCCATACAAGGTTTTATGGACCAGGCACAGAGCCTTAAATTCAATATGCTCCTTGACAGGGAACCAGTGGAGATTCCAAATGGCCCCTGAAATGCGATTCAATTTAGGAATATTGAGTAATGTCCAGGCTGCGCTGTTCTGAAAAGATTGTAGCTTAGTTAACTGCTGTTTGTCAACCCCTAGGTAGAGGGCATTGCAGTAATCAATCCGAGAAATTACAAGAGCTACCACCACAGTTTTTCTCAATTCCATTGGAAGAAATGGTAAGATCTTCTGTAGAATCTTTAGCGTAAAGTAACAGGCTGAAGTGATCTGATTAATCTGTGCAGAGAAATTAAGCTGTGTATCCCACTCCACACCCAAATTTCTCATCTTAGCCACTGGTTACAAGAACACTGGGAGTGCTTGAACCTCGTGAAAGCAGCCTGGCCCTGGACTAGGGGTGGGCGGAAGTCGCGGAAGGGACTTTCGCGGAGAGGTACGGAGATTGAACCAATCTCCGTGCCTCTCCGCGATATTTCCGTTAAGCGAGCCCGCCAGCCCGCCACCCTCCCGACCGCCTTATTAAATTATATTTAAAGGCTAAAATACAACTTAAATAAAACTTACCTTATTGCGCCGCAAACTTCCCCATCGTGGCTTCATCTTGGAAACTGCGCATGCGTGGGAGCCTATGCATTCCTCGCCAGGACTGCGCATGCGCAGGCTTCCGCGCATGCGCAGTTTCCAAGATGTAGCCGCGATGGGGAAGTTTGCGGCGCAATAAGGTAAGTTTTATGTAAGTTGTATTTTAGCATTTAAATATAATTTAATAAGGCGAGCGGGAGGCGGGCGGGAAGTTGGAGGCGGGCGGGCGGATGGCCAACTTCCGTTCTGCCCGCGAATGTGCGGAAATTTGCCCCGTTTTTCCGCCTTTTTTGCGGAAGGTGCAAATTTCCGCACATCCCGTGGGCGGAACGGAAATGTCCGCCCACCCCTACGCTGGACAGAGCACTCAGGAGTACTAGCGATGAGCCGTGTGCTCTTGTGGCAATCCCGTGCTCTCATGGGGGACAGAATGTTTGTGAGCTCCAATGAGCTGAGCGCTCTCACAGGGAAGCAAGTAATGGGGATCATTCAAGTTACTTAGATGGGTTTAGAGGATGAAAGGAAAAATTAAGCAGTGGACCTGTCGGGAAAAATTCACTAGCCTGTTAGTTCTGTTATAACTACCGCCCACCCCCAAAGTGACAAGTACTTTTAGTACAGCGTGTGCACAAGTGAGTTGAGTGCTCTCACGGGGGATAGAATGCTGGCCACCAGGGCTTTAAGTAGGATGAAAAAATTGGGGGGGGGGGGTCTCTCAAAGGAGCGTAACCGATGTAATTAAGGGCGTGGCGTGAAAACATTTAAGCTCAAAATCTGTGCTTAGCATAGTGGATTGCCCGACTGTTATAGTGCGGATATCAGCAACCCACCCCGGAAGCACAATTAGGTACTTAGTACACACTGCAATAAATAATCACGCCACACAAATTTGTTGAAAAACAGTTTGCTGCAGGTTTATTTCATACATGAAGTATGCCAACGTGGTGGGTTAACTTACTGGTGATCCAAGGTCAGCCACTGCTGAGGAACCTGAGCTGCCCACCCGTGTGATGAGCCAAACAGCACCATGGCCAACCCAATCAGCGCTACCAATATCTGGGGATTTTCCCCCTTAAATACTGTGGACCACCAGTCTGACTTTACTCATGCCTTTCTAGGGGTGGAGCATTGCAAAGCAAGCCCCCAGTTGCTTAGGCTTACAACCGCCCGAAGAACTAACGGGGTGCTGATGTTTCCATCCAGGGTACTGCCATAAAGATTCCTGGGGTCTTCTGCTTCTGTCATTGGCGCCAGATATATAAAACAATAAGTGACATTTTACCTACAACAAGCCAGGACTATTGGCTTTGTCACTGATCGTTAGCTGCATAAGATAAATATACAACATGAAAACATACAGCTATGGCTTCGTTGTACATAATATTGAAAATGCTTTAGTACTTCTGTGGCCTAACCTCTAGAGCTGCCGACTTTTTGAAATAGGGTCGAGTCTCAGTGTCGGCTCAACATCCTCTGATTCTGCGCAAATCACTTGGGCCAAGATGTAGGTAATAGCACATTACCGAATGGTAAATACCGAATTTTACTGATTCGGTATTTACAATTCGGTAATTGCTATGTAGCTAAATAATTCGGTAAAAATACCGAATCGGTAATATTCGGTAATTACCGATTCGGTAATTACCGAATCGGTATTTGCCATTGATTCCTATGGGCCTTGAAGCCCATAGGATTCAATAGCAAATACCGAATCGGTAAAATTAACGATTTTACAAGGGGGAAAGGGTGTCACTTTGACACCCTGTTGCACCCCTGTTTCTGGCTTGTGTGCCATGTGACACACAGACATGCCCTTAGGGCATGTCTGTGTGCCACATGGCACAGGTGTACATGCACAGATGTGCATGTACACTGGAATTCGTTATCATTCGGTAAGGGCCTGTGGCACGGATTACAGTGCCACCTACATCTTGATTTACAGAATCGGTATATTTACCGATTCGGTATTTTACCGATTCTGTAAATTTACAGAATCGGTAAATATACCGATTCTGTAAATAAAATGCCCCCTACATGCCAATTCCCAAATACCGGTCGGTAACGGCCGAAATCGGCAGTTACCGACCGGTAATTGGCGACCTACATCTGGGCCTTAATCTCATGGTGCTTGCTAAAAAATACATTAATATGTCCTTGTGTAATGTAACTACTGCTCATGGAAAGCACTTTGAGTTCACGCAAAATAGATCTGCAAAAAAAAGAAAAAAGTTACATAAAAAGAAGTGAACTGCGGCAGGGGTAAGATTTATTTTCCCACCCTGAGGCTGAGTGCAAAAATGGAGAGCCTGATAGGGACCTGTCTCAGCACCTGCTTTTTAGAGCTCCCGGTGATGAGCACCGGAAGGACCCGACCCACTTAAAGCCCTACTGGTCACCATCAGTGATTTAGGGCCTTGGGAGCTCCTATGGGGATGGCTCAGGGGGCACTAGACCAGGGGTTCTCATAGGGTATTGAGAGGGGAGGAGCACAATGAGCTGGGTGTTCCCAGGGTTGTCCCATGCCTGTGAACTCTGCTGGGTTGTGAGGCAGGGGCGGCACCTCCGTTTCAGCGAAGGAGCATCACCCCACTTATAAATCCCCCCAAAGCCCCAGAGATGAATCATAAAATGGTAATTAAATACCATTTTATTTTTCATCCCCGTCCCGAGCAGAGAGTAAGGATGGGGGTTGGCCGCTGCTAAGTGCCAGCATCAGGGAGGAGGGTGGGTTGGTATTGCACTGTTTAAAGTGCACATGTCTTTTTGGCCGGCCGTCTTGCGACGGCCAGCCACACAGGCACACTCTAAACATCTCTTTTTGTTTTATTTCAACGGGTTTTATTAAGAAACTTTTTTTTATATACAGTACAGATATACAGTGGACAGATAGTAAAGGCAATACTGGTGAAATCATGCGCCAAAGGGGTTACATTCAATACAATGTTGACATATTTGTATGACGTACATGTATCGCTAGGTAATCACAAACATGGCAGTAGTTGTCCTAGCTGATCTTGTGTATTGCCCTCGAAGAGGGAAACAAAAGTGGGAAAGAGAGAAGGAAAGGAAGAAAGGGCAGGATGGTTCGTGTAGTCTTTAGTTGCCCAAGCTACACCGGTCGCGGGTCTATATGGACTGGAGGTGTGGGGGTCGAGTCGTCTGCTTGTCTGCCTATGGCGGCTTGTGTGAGCTCAGGTAATTGTCCAGGGAGAGCCACATCTCGCCTTTTGTGTTGGCGTTGGATGAGTGTTTGGAAGTTATGTTGTCCGCCCCCCTTAGGAAGGCGATCCAGTTAATCCAGCTTTGGAAGGATGCCTTCCTTGTGTCTTTCCAGTTCGTTAAGATTATTTTGATGGCCGCCGTGAGCAGGGGGTCTATCAAGTCACTATAATTTTTTAACTGGATTTCGAGGGCCATGAAGGCGGTGGCTATCCCTGGGAAGTCTAGTTGTAGTGAGAGTCCCAGTATGGTGTTTATGAAGTCTCTTATTTTACCCCAGAAGGACTTGACTTTGGGGCAGTAGAAGATAAGATGCACCAGATCTCCTTTTTGTTTGAGGCAGTTCCAGCATAGGTCATTCTCACGTATTCCGATAGCCGCTAGGCGGGATGGGGTCCAGTATGCTTTGTGTAAAAGCCAGTATTTAGTTTATGCTAGAGTTGGGGTGACTTTATTTTTAGTCGTAGACGCCCAGAGGCGGGGTTTCTCTCTCTCGGTGAGGTGTCTAGAACTTAGGGAATCCCAGTATTCTAATGTTTTGGTGTTAAGTCTCGATGCTGCTGGGCTTAGGAGTTTGTATAGGTGTGACGTTTGGTGTCCGACTTTGTTTAGGTCCGCCGTGTATTGCAGTATCGGTGGCGCCCTCTTATTAAACCCTGCTCTCGTGATTGCCGCTTTTATTTTCAGGAAGTTGTAGAATTCAATGTTTGGTAATTTGTGGTCGTGTTTTAGGGTGTCAAATGTGAGAGGGGCACTGGGGCTTTCTAGCTGGATGGGAAGGGAGATGCCTCGCTCATCCCAGGGTATAGTATTTAGTGTCTGGTCGTTGTATTTTACTTTAGAGTTGAACCAGATAGATTCCCAATACGTGTTCTTGATGCTACTCTCCATTCTTTTGTCTACTTTGAGGAGAGCGTTCTTGGTGTTTTTGAGAATGGTGTTGTTGGCCTCGGGGTGCTTGTTTGCTGTGAGTAGGGCTATGGGTTCAAGGCCTTTTAGGATTGCCTTCTCTAGTGACAGCCATACCGGCGTGTACACTTGCCCTGGGAAGAGCCAGTGTATACATTGTTTGGCCAGGCATGCCGTTTGGAATGTCTTGAAGTTGGTGAGGTTGAGGCCCCCTAGTTGTTTGTTTAGTCTTAGTTTCTGCAGGCTTATCCTGGACCTCTTGTCTCTCCAGAGGAATTTGTTTATGAGAGTGTCCAGTTTTCTGTGGAAGTCCTCACTGGTTATAAGCGGGAGCATGCTAAGCAGGTAGTACTCGGCAAGCCAAAGCCTCCAGAGTGCGGTGGAGTGCCGAGTGAGGCCGCTCCCACCAATGCTTGTGCTGCTCTCATGCTGTTGAGAGCAGCACAAGGACTGGCCAAGGAGTTCCAGCATCTGGTTCTTGACTCGACAAAAGAAGAGGTATAGAGCGAGGACGTCGCCAAGTTCGGTACGTTTTATTTGATTTTTCATATTATTGTAGGGTGACCTGGTGGGGCTAGGTTGCTGAGTGCACTAGTTCACACGGTCATCTACCAGCGATTTAGGTGCTGATGGCACTAGATCGCAATTTGAGCTCACTAGGGAATAGTTGGCAGTTTCCATGGTAGGGAATGAGTGCTGGGGGCACAAGTTTGGAAGGGGGGTAGGATAAGGGGTTATTTAACTATATCACGAGTTTGCCAAGGGATCTGTTGGTGATCATGCACTGGTGGCACTGGTTTCGTGGGAGATGGAGCAGAGGGAAGAATGCTGGTGGCACTAGTGAGCAGAGTGATATAGTACAACAACGAGTGTGAAAGGCACTCGCTTTTACACTGATCTGGTGGTGATCAACTGCTGGTGGCACTAGATTGCAGGCTCGTCTGGTGGAGGACTCAGATGCTGGGGGCTCTAGTCTGCAGGCTCATCTGGTGGAGGTCTTGGGTGCTGGGGGCTCTAGTTTGCAGGCTCCTCTGGTGGAGTACTCAGGTTCTGGTGGTTCTAGTCTGCAGGCTCATCTGGTGGAGGACTCAGGTGCTGGTGTCTCTAGTTTGCAGGCTCATCTGGTGGAGGACTCAGGTGATGGTGGCTCTAGTTTGCAGGCTCGTCTGGTGGAGGACTCAGGTGCTGGGGGCTCTAGTCTGCAGGCTCATCTGGTGGAGGTCTTGGGTGCTGGGGGCTCTAGTTTGCAGGCTCCTCTGGTGGAGTACTCAGGTGCTGGTGGTTCTAGTCTGCAGGCTCATCTTATCTTCTTATCTTATCTTAGGTGAAATTTGTAAAGCGCACTGACGCCGAAGCTTCCTGGCGCTGATAGACAGAGTGAGTGAGGGGGGAGCGTGAGTAGCAGAGATCTAGCTAAGAGGGGGGAAAAGGTGATTTTTTAGCAATTTTCTAAAATTCAGAAGGGAAGAAGAGGATTTGATTGAAAGAGGAAGGAGATTCCAGAGCACGGAAGCTAGGTAGGAAAAACGGCGACCGCCGAATTTCTTAGTTTTGCTCTTAGGAGTGACCAGCAGATGACGATAGGCTGAGCGGAGGTTACGTATTGGACAGTGAGGGCGGATGAGGGATTTGAGGAACGCGGGGCCAGAGCAGCGGAGGGCTTTGAAAGTGAGGCAGGCCACCTTGAAAGCTGCCCTTTGGTCTATTGGAAGCCAATGAAGGCTGTGGAGCAGAGGTTTGGCCGATTGCCATCTGGGGATTCCATGAATTAGGCGAGCCGCCTGATTCTGGACAACTTGGAGGCGATGTAACAGATATTGTGGGAGACCGTAGTAAATGGAGTTGGAGAAATCCAAACGGGAGAGTACAAGTGAGATGACGGTTTGGGTAAGTGCCGCAGGGGGGAGAAGATGGCGGACTTTGCGGATCCTCCTAAGTTGGTACATGCAGGATGAGACCACCGCTCCAACTTGGGCTTTGAGGGAGAGTTCGGCGTCAATGATTACCCCCAAACTCTTTACTGTTTTTGCCGGGACGGGGGGAGAACCGAGCTCCGGAGGCCAGAACTGCGGGCCCCAGTGGACGTGACTGAGTCCAGGGAGAAGGAGCTCAGTTTTACCGGGGTTCAACTTCAATTGGTTCTGGTTCATCCAGAGTTGGATGTGATTCATGGCAGCGTGGAATGTGTTGATGGCATGTGGTGAATTGAGTGAGAGAATAATTTGTAAATCGTCAGCGTAATTGTAGACGATGATATCCCATTTCAGAAGAGATTGAATGAGTGGCCGAAGGTATAGATTAAATAAAAGTGGGGAAAGGGAAGAGCCTTGGGGGACTCCGCAAGACGTGGGGATTTTTTTGGCAGTATAGGGACCCAGGCGAACCGCCTGTGTTCTTCCAGTGAGGAAGGACCTGACCCACTCGAGAGCAGCACCTTGAATGCCAGCCTGCCCGACACGGTGGAGAAGGATGTTATGATCCACCGTGTCGAACGCGGCCGATAGATCAAGAAGGACGAGGGCTTGGGAGAGCCCCGCGTCCGCGTTGCTCCTGAGTGTGTCAAGAACTGCCAGGATGACGGCCTCTGTGGAGTGGGCGGGTCTGAAGCCGGCCTAATTAGGCTCAAGATGACAGGAAGATTCAATAAAGTTTGATAGGCACCGGGTGACGTGGGCCTCCATTAGTTTAGAGAAGTATGGGAGGAGGGAAATGGGGCGATAATTCGCCGGCTCTGCGGGGTCGGCACTGGGCTTTTTGAGGAGGGGCACTAGGATAGCCTGCTTGAAAGAAGTGGGAAGAATGCCACTGCTAAGAGACCTGTTAAGTAAATGTAGGATACAATCTGGCAGGTTAAGGCAGATACTCCGCAGGACAGATGGTAGACAACAGTCGTTCGGGGAGCCCGATTTCAGGCGGGTAGCAAGTTCCACTAGGGAAGTAGGGTCTAAAGCAGGAAAGGTGGTGAGGGTCGAGGAGTTATTAGAGGAGATATCCAGTGAAAGTGACTGGGGGAGTGGAGGGATAGACTTTTTAATTTTTGTGATCTTTTCCGAGAAGAAGGAGTTAAGGGTGTCACAGGCCTCCTGAGTGGGGGGTCTGGACAGGGAGGGTTCTGTCATCTGTAGTTAGCTCGTTCAAGACTCTAAACACCTCCTTAGATTTATCGACCGCCGAAGAGATCCTATTGGAAAAGTGTTCCATTTTAGCTAAATTGATGGCTGCTTTGTAATCTTTTCGCGCGGCCAGGTAGGACTGTCTGGCTGAGTCGGAATAATCGCGTCTCCAGATGCGTTCTAGCTGGCGCGTTTTTCATTTCTGAGCCTTAAGGTCGTCAGAGAACCATCTATGGGAATTCCGATGCCTGGTGCAGGGAAATTTGACGAGAGGAGCAAACAGGTCACTGGCCGATTCTAACCAGGAGCCGATGTCGTGTTCTAGTCCGTCGATGTCATTAGAAGGATGAGAGGCTGGGCGGGTGCCGGCCAGGGCAGGAAACCCTGAGAGTCATATGTGCTCCATTTCCGTGAGAGGCCACCAGCCATCAGGGGGGCAGAAATCTGACCAGCGACTGTGATGGTGGTATCCACTAGGTGGTGGTCGGACCAAACGACACAGGGGAGTATGTCTGGTGGAGACAGGGCCAGATTGCAAGTCCAAATCTGGTCCAGTATGTGTCCCTTGATGTGAGTGGGTTGGGTGACCTGTTGAGTAAGATTCAGACTGTTAAAAGTCTCAAAGAGCTCTGTGGCATGGGGACCGGCATTAGTATCGCTGAACCAATAATTTAGATCGCCAAAAATGGCGAAGCTGGAGTGCAGCGTTAGCAGAGTGGACAATTGTTCACTCATAATGGAGGAAAAGGATGGCATAGAATGGGGAGGCCGGTATAGGAGGAGGAAAGTGAGGGTGCCGATGTCAGTTTGCACACTGATAAGTAAGTTCTCCACCTCGGGGAGGGGAAGAGAATAAGAGGTGAATGAGGTGAGTACATGATAAGATGGTCAGCGTGGCGTGCCCTAGGGCCCGGCCTGGCGCGGACGGGCGCAGACGGGCTTGCCTTAGGCGCGCCTTCGGCGCGCAGACGGCGCTCCCGCTGCGCTCGTCCACTGCGCGTCCTGAAATGGCACATGATTTATAGGGAGAGGGCTGGGTGAGAGGAGGGCGTGGCCTCACTAAGGGGCATGGCCTCGGCGAGCGCCGGTGATGGCGCCAAGGGTATCCCGGGTCAACTACCGCAGCAGCGCTGGATCCGCTGCGCGGCGTGCTCGGGTGATTAAGTTTCCGAAAGAGGAGCTTGGAGGGAGCAGAGTGAGTAATTAAAAAGCAGAGAATAGTGACACTCAAAATTTTAAAAATAACACAAATCACGCTCCCGGCTTTCCGCCTCAGGAGGTACAGTCTGTCTGCCCGGCGTTTGTAGTCAACGCTTTTAAAGGGCTCGAAGGGGGCGTGGCCTCACTGAGGGGCGTGGCCTCGGCGAGCGCCGGTCATGGCACCAAGAGTATCCCGGGTCAACTACCGCAGCAGCGCTGGATCCGCTGCGCGGCGTGCTCGGGTGATTAAGTTTCCGAAAGAGGAACTTGGAGGGAGCAGAGTGAGTAATTAAAAAGCAGAGAATAGTGACACTCAAAATTTTAAAAATAACACAAATCACGCCCCCGGCTTTCCGCCTCAGGAGGTACAGTCTGTCTGCCCGGCGTTTGTAGTCAACGCTTTTAAAGGGCTCGAAGGGGGCGTGGCCTCACTGAGGGGCGTGGCCTCGGCGAGCGCCGGTGATGGCGCCAAGAGTATCCCGGGTCAACTACCGCAGCAGCGCTGAATCCGCTGCGCGGCGTGCTCGGGTGATTAAGTTTCCGAAAGAGGAGCTTGGAGGGAGCAGAGTGAGTAATTAAAAAGCAGAGAATAGTGACACTCAAATTTTTAAAATAACACAAATCACGCTCCCGGCTTTCCGCCTCAGGAGGTACAGTCTGTGGAGGACTCAGGTGCTGGTGTCTCTAGTTTGCAGGCTCATCTGGTGGAGGACTCAGGTGATGGTGGCTCTAGTTTGCAGGCTCGTCTGGTGGAGGACTCAGGTGCAGGGGGCTCTAGTCTGCAGGCTCATCTGGTGGAGGTCTTGGGTGCTGGGGGCTCTAGTTTGCAGGCTCCTCTGGTGGAGTACTCAGGTGCTGGTGTTTCTAGTCTGCAGGCTCATCTGGTGGAGGACTCAGGTGCTGGTGTCTCTAGTTTGCAGGCTCGTCTGGTGGAGGACTCAGGTGATGGTGGCTCTAGTTTGCAGGCTCGTCTGGTGGAGAACTCAGGTGCTGGGGGCTCTAGTCTGCAGGCTCATCTGGTGGAGGTCTTGGGTGCTGGGGTCTCTAGTTTGCAGGCTCCTCTGGTGGAGGATTCAGGTGTTGGTGGCTCTAGTCTGCAAGCTCATCTGGGTGAGGAAGCAGGTGCTGGTGGCTCTAGATTGCAGGCTTATCTGGAGGAGGACTCAGATGCTGGTGGCTCTAGCTTGCAGGCTCGTCTGGTAGCTGAATCAAGTGCTGGTGGCTCTAGTTTGCAGGCCAGTCTGGTGGATAAATCAAGTGCTGGTGGCTCTAGTTTGCAGGCCAGTTTGGTGGATGAATCAAGTGCTGGTGGCTCTAGATTGCAGGCTAGTTTGGTGGATGAATCAAGTGCTGGTGGCTCTAGTTTGCAGGCCAGTCTGGTGGATAAATCAAGTGCTGGTGGCTCTAGTTTGCAGGCCAGTTTGGTGGATGAATCAAGTGCTGGTGGCTCTAGATTGCAGGCTAGTTTGGTGGATGAATCAAGTGCTGGTGGCTCTAGTTTGCAGGCCAGTCTGGTGGATAAATCAAGTGCTGGTGGCTCTAGTTTGCAGGCCAGTTTGGTGGATGAATCAAGTGCTGGTGGCTCTAGATTGCAGGCTAGTTTGGTGGATGAATCAAGTGCTGGTGGCTCTAGTTTGCAGGCTCATCTGGTGGAGGTCTCGGGGGCTGGGGGCTCTAGTCTGCAGGCTTGTCAGGAGGAGGACTCAGGTGCTGGTGGCTCTAGTTTGCAGGCTCATCTGGTGGATGAATCAAGTGCTGGTGGCTCGAGTTTGCAGGCTCATCTGGTGGAGGACTTGGGTGCTGGTGGCTCTAGTTTGCAGGCTCATCCGGTGGAGTAAGCAGGTGCTAAGTTTGAGATTGAGTTCAGAGGACACTTGTTCAAAGAGTAATCTTAAAGTGATCAAGTACTGATTATACTAATTTGAAGGGTGATGTGGTAGAGCAATGGTTCTTAACTTGTGGTCCAAAGACCCCTGGATTGTCTGCGACTGTTTTACAAAATTAAAAAATACTGACATTAATAAATGTATTCACAAATAAATTAGCACAATTGAAAAACTGAACTTTTTTATATTTGATGATGAATTAATCAAAAGATGTCCATATTTGTGCATTTTTGGTGTTCCAGTTTGATATTTTTTAGTATTGTTTTTAGGTTCAAATCATAGAAATTGCTTAAGCCCAGGGTCCCCAGCTTCAAATAATAACTCGGTGGGGATCCCCGGATTCCAGTAATGATTCAGCAGTGTCCACAGGAGTCTAAAGGTTAAGAACTGCTGTGGTAAAGGATTGAGTCCTGGCATTAGGTTACAGCCTGATCAAGCTGGGATTCATTGCTATTAGTGTCAGTTTGCGGGGGGATCTGGTGGGGATTGAGTGTTTATGGCACTAGATTTCAGGGTACCCCAAAGGAGGCTCAAAAGTTGATGGCACTAGTAAGTAGGGTGATCCAATAGAAGATCAAATGTGGAGGGAGTGAGTTTGCAAGGTGAGCTGGTGTTCGGATTCTGGTGGCACTCGTTTGAAGGCTGATTTGGTAGAGGATCAGGTGCCAAATCAGTAGAGGATTGAGTGGTGATGACACTAGTTTAGGGAGCAGCCTTGTGGAGGTTAAGTCCTCGTTGCATTAATTTGCGGACTGATCTGGCAGAGGGTCGAGTGCTGGTGATTCTCATTTACAGAGTGATCTGCTAAGGATAAAGTGCTGATGGCACTTGATTGTGCCTGATCTGCTGGTGATCTATGGATGGTGGCAGTAGTTGGGAGACTATGGGTTCTCAGGGTACATTTGCAGGCTCCTCTGGCGCCAGATTGAGTGCTTCTGGCACTAGTTTGCAGGGTGACCTGGTGAGAACAGAGTGCTGACTGCACGTGTCTGCAAGATACTCAAATAGAGGATTTAAAGCCAATAACTCTAGCAAGCAGGGTAGCCCGGTAGTGGCTCAAGACTCAAGGATGGCACTAGTTTGCAGAATTAACAGGTGGAGCTAGGGAGCTAATGGTGCTTGTCTGCACGTGGATCTGGTGAGGGAATGGAGGATAGGGGACAATGGTTTACAGGTTGACCCAATAGAGGATTGAGCTCTGATGACACTAGGTTGCAGGTACTTGAACAGAAGAGAGAGAGCGAGTCTTGATAGCACTCGTGAGCAGGGTAGTGTGTCATCGGATCAAGTATGGTTGAGATTATTTTGTAGGTTGAACAGTTGGAGTTCAGGAGCTTGTGGAACTAGTTGTAGGTTGATGTGATTGAGGAAGTGAGGGCTGGTGGCTCTAGTTTGCAGTCAGATCCAACAGACGGTTAAGTGCTGATGGCACTAGCATGCAAAGTGATCTCATGGGGATCAGCTTTGCCGGATGATCTGATGGAAGACTGAGTATGGATGACACTAGTTTACAGAACGATCTGCTTGGGATTGATTGCTGGTGCCACTCGTTTGCAGGCTGGTCTGGAAGGGAAGTGGGTGCTTGTGACCCTAGTTTAGTTAACGCCCTGGAGCGGCCTGGTTTAATGCTGACGGCATCACTGAGCAGGGTGATCCGGGGGAGTTTCCAGTGTGGCGGACACTGGTCAGCAGGGTGAGCCAGCAGAGGGTTGAGTGTTGCTGGTGCTACAGAGCCAGGGGTCCTGTAGTAGACTGAATATTGATGGCACTGGTGAGCTGGCTGACCCATAGTCACCCACCCAACAAACACCACAGTAACACAGTGACTCTACAACGATGCACGGAAAACATCTCCAGATGATATCAAAGAGCACCGGCTGTAACTGCCAGTGTGTGCATACCACACTCACATGATCACCCACCCACACGACAAGCTTCCTCCAGACCAGAGGCAGTCACGTGGCTGACGATAACAGAGCAGAGGGCTTGCATCAGAGATGAGAAGAAGGCTTCTCCCGGGCGCGTGCAACATCCTCCACGCTACAAAACACGCCCTCACCACAACTCTGCAACATACCCAGCGCCCTGCTACAAGAGTATGCCACAGCACAATCACCCACTCAAAGCATACCTACTGCTTCCACTGAACTCGCCGTGCACACTTGACAAAGAGTGTCACTGCACCCTCCACTCAAAACAACGCACCCACGTCCTCCTCCTGTCACCAGAGCATTGTTTCCAGACTGTACAACACACCATGCACCACTCCTCCCCCCGCTACCCTCTCTCCCCCCCCCCCCCCTGCCCCCCCCAAACATACCCTACATCTTCCAGCCTAGAAAACATACAGTGCATCCCCCTCCACAACGTATCCTAGTGCCGGGCAGAGCTGGCCCTTTTAAAGAACTGATATACACCTGTCCGACCACGGGTACCGCTGGAGAGTCAATGGAACTGAAACAGCCTGGACCAACCTCTGCAAGCAGGGGTTCAACTCCGAACTGAGCAGAGGGTTCAACTCCGAACTGAGCAGGGGGCTCAACTCCGAACTGAGCAGGGGGCTCAACTCCGAACTGAGCAGGGGGCTCAACTCCGAACTGAGCAGGGGGCTCAACTCCGAACTGAGCAGGGGGCTCAACTCCGAACTGAGCAGGGGGCTCAACTCCGAACTGAGCAGGGGGCTCAACTCCGAACTGAGCAGGGGGTTCAACTCCGAACTGAGCAGGGGGCTCAACTCCGAACTGAGCAGGGGGCTCAACTCCGGACCAAGCTCAGGGCTGCGGCCGGGCAAGCCCTGAAGCAGCGGAGCCAGTGTGTCAGGGGCCCTGGTGCAAGGAAGGAAATTGGCCCACTGGCTGCTCTTTGAAGAATACCTAAAGCAATAACCATAGCTCAGTGGGCCCATAGGGCCCCGGTGCCACTGCACCAGCTGCGCCAGTGGAAGGTATGCCCCTGACACCCAGCACGCAGCACTTTGAGCCAATGCTTCAAAGTCCCTGTGCGAGATGAAAGCGAGCTGTCAAACTGCCATGCAATGGCGCCCTGAGGCCACACCTCGACATTCGCGGCACTCCTGTGACCTCCTCATACTCTGCATAGAAAGGTTCTTGTTCAGCAGGTTCCCCCGCAGTCTGGGCGACGTACAAAGCAGCACGAAACCACCGACGGCCTGTGTGAGGAGAGGGTCTGCTGATCTGATGGAAGCCGCTGCGAGTCCCCTCTGGCCGCCCAGGGGCCCGCGAGTGCTTTGTTCTTGTAGATGTGACCCAGCGCTATGACACACAGGACTACGTGTGCCTCACGCTACATTAACACCTGTCAAGAAATACATTCAGACAATGCACGGCTGCACTCCTCGCTGTACAACACACCACGGCGCCTTCCTCTAGAAAATACCATTTGCATCCCCTTCGTAACACACCCTGCATCCTCCACCGTACAATCCTTGCACCACTGTGTGGAGGACACCACTTGCAACCTCCAGTGTGCAATGCATGCACCACTGCATGGAGAACACCCCGGCATCCTCCGGGGTGTAATGCATGCACCACTGTGTGGAAGGCACCTCTGCATCCTCCAGTCTATAATGTGCGCACCACTTTATGGAAGACGCCCCCTGCATCCTCCAGTGTGCAATGCATGCACCACTATGTGGAGGGCACCCCTGCATCCGCCAGTGTGATATGCATGACCACTGAGTGGAGGATATCCCATGCATCCTCCAGTGTGCAATGTATGCACCATTGTATGGGGTACATCCCCTGCATCTCAAGCGTGCAATGCATGCACCACTGTATGAAGGACACCCCCTGCATCCTCCAGTGTGCAATGCATGTACCACTGTATGAGGGACACCCCCTGCATTCTCCAGTGTGCAATGCATGCACCACTGTATGGGGGACACCTTGTGAGTCCTCCAGTGTACATTGCATGCACCACTGTATGGGGGACATCCCCTGCATCCTCCAGTGTACAATGCACGCACCACTGTATGAAGGACCCCCCTGCATCCTCCAGTGTGCAATGCATGTACCACCGTATGGGGGACACCCCCTGCATCCTCCAGCTTACAATGCATGCACCACTGTATGAAGAACACCCCCTGCATCCTCCAGTGTGCAACGCACGCACCACTGTATGAAGGACACCCCCCTGCATCCTCCAGTGTGCATTGCATGCACCACTGTATGAAGGACACCCCCCTGCATCCTCCAGTGTGCAACGCACGCACCACTGTATGAAGGCCACCCCCCCTGCATCCTCCAGTGTGCATTGCACGCACCACTGTATGAAGGACACCCCCCCTGCATCCTCCAGTGTGCATTGCATGCACCACTGTATGAAGGACACCCCCCTGCATCCTCCAGTGTGCAACGCACGCACCACTGTATGAAGGACACCCCCCCTGCATCCTCCAGTGTGCATTGCATGCACCACTGTATGAAGGACACCCCCCTGCATCCTCCAGTGTACAATGCATGCACCACTGTATGAAGGACACCCCCCCTGCATCCTCCACTGTACAATGCATGCACCACTGTATGAAGGACACCCCCCCTGCATCCTCCACTGTACAATGCATGCACCACTGTATGAAGGACAACCCCCCTGCATCCTCCAGTGTACAATGCATGCACCACTGTATGAAGGACACCCCCCCTGCATCCTCCACTGTATAATGCATGCACCACTGTATGAAGGACACCCCCCTGCATCCTCCAGTGTACAATGCATGTACCACTGTATGAAGGACACCCCCCCTGCATCCTCCACTGTACAATGCATGCACCACTGTATGAAGGACACCCCCCCTGCATCCTCCAGTGTACAATGCATGCACCACTGTATGAAGGACACCCCCCCCCCTGCATCCTCCACTGTACAATGCATGCACCACTGTATGAAGGACACCCCCCTGCATCCTCCAGTGTACAATGCATGTACCACTGTATGAAGGACACCCCCCCTGCATCCTCCACTGTACAATGCATGCACCACTGTATGAAGGACACCCCCCCTGCATCCTCCAGTGTACAATGCATGCACCACTGTATGAAGGACACCCCCCCTGCATCCTCCACTGTACAATGCATGCACCACTGTATGAAGGACACCCCCCCTGCATCCTCCACTGTACAATGCATGCACCACTGTATGAAGGACACCCAAATATCCGCAGCTTAACACATCACAAGTACATCCTACAGTACACAGCAACGTGCATCCTCCACCCAGCAAAATACAACCTGCTCCCTGAAATCTACACCCTTGCATCCTTGAGCTGTAAATCACACCCTGCATCTACATACTACAACCATGTCCTGCACGCTTAACGATATACTTACAATACCAAACACCCTTCACTCTCCGTCTACCAAAAACACCCTGCGCCCTATAGCCTTCAATACAAGCCCACTAAGTACTCCCTGCAGCCGTACAATACACAACAAAACTTGCACTTTTCATCTTTACAATACAAAACACATAGTGCACACCCCACTCCGTGCATCCAACAAATTAAACCATGCATCCATGCATGAAATAAACACACGCTGCATCTTCTCTTCCACGGAGCACCCCTGCATCCTTATAATGCAATAGACACCCTGAACCTGCCACGAGGCGAAGGGCAGGTGGGGAGACACGCGAGGGAGCAGGGTGGACGAATGTATGAATGAGGTGCGCGAGAGGGCGGTGCGAGAAGGAAGGGTTTCGTTACTGAGGCGCCTGTGGAGGGGGTGTGTGGAGAGGCAGTGAGGTGAGGTAAGTGAAAGTCGGTGGGGTGGAAATGGAAGCAGGTGGGGTAACTTAGGGCAGTAGTACGCCGCGCATGGGCTGACACGGACCTTGAAAGATACGTCGTAGTCCTCGGAGCCGGAGAGGCTGCGGCTGACGGGTCTCTTGGAGGGGGCTCCGTTCTCCGCCCCGTCTGGACGCGCCCCGTGTGAGGCCCGCGGGCCCGGCATGGTCCCGGCGAGAGCAGCGGCGGAGCGGAGGGCGGCCTCCCACGGGGAGGAAGAGGGAAGGAGCGCGGCCCCAGCCTCGAGAGCAGACACCCGGGCACACCCACTCACGGGGAGGAGGAACACCCGCAGCGCCTCCCATGAGGGACGCAGCGCCCGGGCCCACCCCGAGAGGGCCAACCCGGCACCGTCCCTCCCTGGGGAGGGGGAACACCCGCAGCGCCTCCCAGGAGGGACACCCGAGGCACCCTTCACTGGGCGGGGGGAACACCCGAGGCACCCTTCACTGGGCGGGGCACCCAGGCACCGTCCCTCCCTGGGGAGGAGGAACACTGTGCCAGTCCCCGGGAGCGGTGAGCCCTTCTTCCAGAGATGACCCCAGGGAAGACCACCAGACAGCAGATACAGAGCCCCAAGGGGAGGAACACTGAAATCCACCCACGCAGACAGGGCCGGCGCTAGGCATTTATTTATTTATTTATTTGTGCGTTTTTATATAGCGCGGACTTTACCCGAAGGTGTCAGAGCGCTTCACAATAGGAACAGAACTGATACATGAGAACATTACAAGTGAACAAAATACAAAAGCAAACGTTACATTAAATGAAGCAATAATGTCAATCGTGAGCCAACAAAATACAAAAGGTAGCAAACGGTGCATTACAAAAGTGACAATCGTGAACCAACAAAATACAAGAGGTAGCAAACGGTGCATTACAAAAGTGACAATCGTGAACCAACAAAATACCAGAGGTAGCAAAACGGTGCATTACAAAAGTGACAATCGTGAACCAACAAAATACAAGAGGTAGCAAAACGGTGCATTACAGAAGGAAAGAGTGACGTGTGCAGGTTACAAAAGCGTACAAAGTAAACATAGAGGTATAATACTGCAAAATATGGAGGGCCCTCTAGCACAAGAACAAACGTTACGTAGGCACTGGTGGCACTAGTGCAGGTATCGAAAATAAACAAATGTAAGAGGTAGAAAACAGTGTGTTACAAGAGAAAGTGACGGGTGCATGTTACACACGAGTACCAAACACAGGTAGAAAGATAATACCGCAATAAATGGCCGACTCTCAAACCGCAAGAACACACTGGGAGGACACTTCCATAGTCATGTACAGTAGATTTTTCTATAATGGAAGCTAATAGAGAGGGCATGGATTACATTTGGAAGTCTCTTTGAAGGAGGAGAACTTTGAGGTTAGTTTTGAAGGCCTGTATGGCATGGGCAGCGTGGGCAGCTGCCCAGGGCCTCGCACTCAGCCCACCAGCATGGGGCCCGCACTGATGCATGTCCTGTTGTTTCCCTGTCGAAACACTAAAAGTGACGTGCATCCAGGGTCCATACGAGGGGCGAGGCCTAGGGGAGGGAGAAACTTCCCCATGTCCCAATTGAAAGGAGACCATTCAGAGACACTGCCGGACGCCCATTGTCCAGCATATTAGCGCACCCCATAGTTTTAAGTTTTAGCCCACAAGCAATTCTTACACCTATCCTGTTGAAGGTATGAGAGTTGCTTGTGGCCTGAAAGTTAAAACTGGGGGGGGGGGGGGGCGCTAAAATGCTGGACTATGGGCCTCCCGCAGTGTCTTTGTACTGTATCCTTGCAACGGGTCACTTATGTAAATTAGAGGGGCTTCGCACATTCCCTCTCAAATCCTAGAACCAGCCCGGCACGCAGACATACCAACTCAAGAGGAACCAGCAACTTCCTGGGTGAGACCACCCTCCACTACCGCATAGTGTAGCGCGCAGAATCCCGTACACCTCAACACGCACCCGGCGACGCCTGTTCGCTCTCCCACCTCCCCTGCCGCTGCCCCGAGGGTCCCCGTTCGCAGTGACCCTAACTGTCCCTTATCGTGAAAGGCCTTTAGCACAGGCGAGCTGGGTCCAGGCCCAGGGCACCACTATTCTGAGCGGCACACAGAGCTGTGTGCACTTGAGGTAATGCCAACAGCAGCACAGCAGCTCCCCCGTTGTCTTGCTCCAGCCTTGTCCATGCCCCTGGGTGCTCGTTTCTGTCTGCCTGTGAGTGATGTTAATCCTTCATCATCATAGGGTAGGCAATATTTTTAACACCCCATTGAGCTATTCCTTACCCTCCTTTCACCTCTGACCCCTGCTGACACACATCAACAAAACCATCATCTGTGTGAGGCAGCTACAATAGCAGTGATTTAGGTGTGCTGGGGGAGGCTGTAGACCTTTGTGCTCAGGGGCCAGTTCCACCTATTCCAGGTACTAACCAGTGAACACAAAAGGGACCCCCTGCTGCCTCATTTAATTCACTACCATGAGTAATGGCGCCAAATTTCTCTGCGCCCACGGCACTAGCTTAACAAAGGCCGGCGTTGGTGACAGGCAGGTTTCAGATTACTGATGTGGGACATTTCTGTGGTTTCAGTGCACTTATGAGTAACATTCTACTACCAAATGTGTGACACTTTGTTTCTCGAAAGTAAATGAAAGAAGTAACTCATATTTAGTGTTTCTGTAGTCGATTCTCACAATTATAAAGCCATTTACATATCAGTCACCACAAAGTCATAAAGAATCGTAAAATCCAATGAAAACAAAGCGCGTCCGGAGTTACAGGTGAGAGGCCATGCAAAACTACCAGGCCAGTGAATGGAAAGGAGAAAAGCTGACAGACACAAAACTCTTTAGTGTATAACGCAGGCTAAACGAGCAAGTCTGCAGACAGCAGCAAAACGTCCTGTTTGCCTCATATAAGCGGATGTGCAGCAATGCAATACCTCTTACCGGCTACGGGAAAGTAAGACTGTATTAATACCAGGCGTGCAACACCCATTGGGCAGCAGAACAGACTTTAAACCCCACCCCCTGTCGCTGGGCTGCCCGGGCTGGAGTTGGTGCCTGCCAGCCTGACCTTCAAGTAGGGTGACCAACCTTCCGTAATTTTCACGGACCATCCGTGATTTGGATCTCACGCCTGGTGTCCGTGATGATCCCTTTTACGGGTGCTTTTTGTCTGTAAATTTGGGCATTTGGGGAACAGCGCTATTCCCCTGCGAGAAGCCTCAGTTCCTTGATGGGGCTGCGACACATGCTTCCTCTGAGCACAAGAGCAGCCCCACCCCGCCCATTGTCATTCTGTCTGCCAGCTGAGAATTGTCACATACAGAATGCCATGGGCCGGCCTGGGCTGTTAAAGCATGTGGTGGCCTCCTCCTGCCTCAGTCTAGGGCCAGGGCCGGACTGGGAACCAAAACTGGCCCTGGCAAAGAGCTCGGCCAGCCCCCCGGGAGCAGCCGAGCTGTTTGCCAAAGCCAGTTTCGGACGATTTTGTTACAGGGGACGATTTTGCAGCGATGCTGCAAAAACGGCCCGTAACAAAATCGGACCCCAGGGGCCCAAAATCGTCCCCCAGCCTAGCGGCCCACCGGGGAAACGCCTGGTGCCCGCTATGGCCAGTCTGGCCCTGTCTAGGGCAGGGCATTCTGTTTTAACCATACATAAAGAAAAACTTTGCACCTCACGAAATGCAAGAAATGTGCAGAATCCTGTTCATGTAAAGAAACCAGCAAAAGAAGTGAAAAATAAGGGGTTGTGGGTCTTTCACAGTCTCGTCATTTTAGTTCTGAAGCATTTTCAGCTTTATATACAACGAATCAATAGTTGCTGCTTTTTTATTTTATGCAACTAGCAACCATTGACAAAGCCAATAGTCCTGGCTTGTTGTAGGTGTGATGTATTATATATCTGGATGCAATAACAGAAGGAGCAGAATACCAATCGGACAGCACACTGTGCTAAGCACAGATTTTTAGCTGCCTGTTTTACGCCACACACTTAATTATATCGGACAAGCCCTTTGTAGAGACCCCTATGTTTTCTCAACCCATTTAAAGCCCTGGAAACAACAGCATGTCACAGGCACCTCAGGTCCTGGCACTGGGCATCATGCACGACTCATGACTTCCAAGTTTTCAGATTGCCTATGTGCAGGGGCATAGTGAACCCTCCCCTGCCCCAGCTTTGCTTTTCAAACAACAGCAGGGTGGAGTTCTTGATGGGCCTCTTCAGTCTGCAACTCTGCAGACAAAGGTTCAGCTCATAATTAATGTGAAACAGTGGGTGAGTAAGTGAAGGAATTGGTAAGTGGCTAGATGGATTAGTGAAGGGATGAGTAAAAGGGTGAATGGATGGATAATAGAGAAAGGATGGATAGATGAGTAGGTGGAAAGATGCATGAGAGAAAGTGTAAATAAATAGATTTATGGGTGGAATTGTGGATGTATAGGTAAAAGAGTGGATGGATGGGTAAAAGGGTGGATGGAGGGCAAAAGGGTGGATGGATGAGTGAAAGGATGGATACATGAGTGAAAGAGTGGATGATGGGCGAGTAAATGGGCGGATGGATGAGTGAAATGATGGATAAATTGATGAATTGATAAGTGAATGGGTGGATGGAGGGATGGATGAGTGAAATGATGGATGGAAGGATAGATGATGGATAGGTTTGGAAATAGTTGAATAGGTTTGAATATGGATGGGCACACAGATGGAAGGACAGAATGAATGGTGAAAGACTGAATAATGGATGAAAGAATTAATGGATGCCACTCCTCTGGGTGACTCAACCCACCATCCCAAGCCGACACATGACGTCAGGCAACAAGAGTTGAACTTGGGCATGAAATGCACCTTCTGCCTGCCAAAAAGCAGAAATGAATTCATCGCATGGTGCTGTGGTACCACAAGAGACGCTCCACTGTTGTGCCACTGGTTGGCGCTGCTCTCATGCCACCGGGAAACAGTGCGAGGTGCTCCCACCTGCACCTCGGCCATGAGAGGCACATGAGGGCACAGCTCTGTGCAGCCCTTCTGCAGGGAAAGGCGGGCAACACAACATAACCTGCACCTGCAGACAACCGCACCAACGTGACTTGATTCCCTTCCACCACAAATGTTTTTTCTTTTAAAATTTTGCACCCCTAAGAATATTGCGCCTGGTGCAACCTCCCCTGTGGCCCCACCTACCCTACACCACTGCCTACCAGTATGGATTACATCTGACCATTACACCTTGTAGCCCTCAATGTCTTAAGTAACATTTCCTATACATTGACTTTCATATTTTTGAGTCATTGTCTCTATATAATATGTGTGTGAGGTAACGCACTCCAACCGCCTGGCGTACATACTTCGGATGAGTAGCTCTCATTTTGATTTAGATGCCATGCCAAGCCACCATGCATGGCTTTGAGTGGCCTCATAAATCATGACTAAGGCGATGCAGCGCAAATCGCTGCGTCGCCATACTCTGCACCCGGGGCGTTCTGTGGGCGTTGCAGTGGGTTTTCCCATGCAACACCAATGGAATTTGACTATGCCCCAGATTTACAAAGTCTTGTAAACCTGGGGAAGCGACAAATCCGTATGCTTCACAAGATGACACGTAACAAGGAGAAATATGTTAATTTCTCCTCATTGTTTCCTCTTTCTATGTGTGCTGCATTCTACACAATCTTGCATGCAACGGAGACACCCTTGCACCATGGTGCAAGGGTGCCTGCATTGCTGCTAGGCTGCAGAAACTGCACCAGCGCAGGGTAAAAGGACATGAATGCACCATATTGCAAAAATACGTTGCATTCCTGCCCTTTCACTTTGGCAGCACAGCAAGTTGCTTTGTTGCACTGTCCTTTGCCAACATCCCATAAATAAGCCACTAAGACACAAGACAGTTGTCATGTGCACCCTAAATGTGGCCTAGATTCTTATTATACGTAGAAGCATTATAGACTATTGAAGCAAATGCAAGACATTTTTATACAGTGCTCACGTATTTCAAGGTGCTGCCATGTGCAACAATAAAAGGAGGTATGGTGAAATTAAATATTGCCTAGTATCACACCATTCAGTCAAGCAAGGAAGCTGGGATTGAACTCAGTTTTTCTGGTTTCTCATTGTGAATTTCAGACACTAGATGGCTATTACTTTCTCCTGTTTTACCTTACAGGTCAATGCTTCTTTTTTAATTCTTGCTGCATGAGGTTAGAGTGTGAATGGCAGTGAAAAGCCTCAAGCAAACTTGGTTCTTTTTGGTCCTAAGGGGCTAAGAGGACCTCAAGGTGGGAAAGAGCAAGGCATCTGTCCCGAGCCTGGCTTGAACCTTCAGTCACTCAACCAACTCTAAAGCAGTGGTAGAAGTGGGCGGGATCGGGAGGGCACGGCGTGCCCCTACTTTTAAAAATTCTTTCAGTCCGTTCCCCTACTTCTGTCATTTAAAAAATCGTCCCGGGACGGCAAGAATAGTCCAACTTACAAAACGATTATTCTTTCACCTTCCAGGGGCTGCTCACACTTCTCTGTTGAACTCGAGAGGCTGCAGCAGCCCCTCCCTGAGCTCACACAGACCGAGGGCGGCCCATTGTCATTCCGATTGAGGCTGATTAACCCTTTCGAATGACAATGCGCCGCCCTCTGCCTTTAGCATATCATGCTGAGTTGGTGATTACAGAGGAGCTTTCCCTAGACAGAGGACTGCCGGGAACTTGCCACCAACTCTGCGAAACCTGCATGATTATTATTTGGTTAAGGTGGTAAGATGTCTTTGTAAGAAGTTTGTGAGGAAAACAAACGCATGAAAAATTGTGACTTGTGTTTTTAGGCCTTAATGTCCGTGCCAACTGATCTAGTTTAAACTTGATACTCCTTTGTCTGGCTCCTTGAAGATGTCCATTCCTGCGAATGTCATGAAGCAACCAGGGCCAGAAACTGTAGATCCACAGCCACACCGTGGCTTCAGCATACCCTATAGTTTTTTCCGGACAATAATTCGGGGTTTTCCTGCACAGCAGCTAATTTAACATTCCAGGCCTGTTCTGTAATGTGATGTTAGTCTCTTAGTGTTTTGTCGTGATACCTGCTTATCGACTTGGATGCTTTGTGTACTTTTGCTTATTCAGGGCCTGTCATTTTTAACAGACAGCTCTGAACGCGGCATTTGTGGATATACCCGTATTTTGCAGGACAAAATTGTTTGGGGTGTTGGGGAATGTTCTAGTCTGCAATGAACTGGACATGTATTGCTCTGAACCAGAAAAGGCGACCAAGAGTTCGTTTTGACCGAGTATCTCGGAGGTTCCCAGTTTTCTACAGCAAGTTGTGGTGGTTTGAAGCGATTGTGATTTTGCGTGAATGTTCTCTTGAGTGAATGTGCTCTAAAGGCATGAATTTTCGTGAAAACCCCTGCCTGTAAAGACCCGTGCTAAGGGAATCATTTGCGCGCTGCCCAAGTTACTTACATACATGAAGTTTGTTTACTTGCTGTCCCGTTAGTAGAGGTGATGGGGCGGTAGAGGTGATGGGGCGGGAGAGGTGACGGGCAGGACAGGCAACAGGAATGGAGAGGTGATGGGGCAGGAGAGGTGACGGAGCAGGAGAGGTGACGGGGCAGGAAAAGTGATGGGGCAGGAGCGGTGATTAGGCATGTGTAGGAGCGGTAACCGGGCAGGAGCGGTGAACAGACAGTAGCAGTGAATGGATAGGGGCAGTGAACGGATAGGGGCAGTGAATGGATAGGGACAGTGAACGGATAGGGACAGTGAACGGATAGGGACAGTGAACGGATAGGGGCAGTGAACGGATAAGGGCAGTGAACGGATAGGGGCAGTGAACAGATAGGGGCAGTGAACGGATAGGGGCAGTGAACGGATGGGGCAGGGAACGGATGGGGCAGTGAACGGATAGGGGCAGTGAACGGATGGGGCAGTGAACGGATGGGGCAGTGAACGGATAGGGGCAGTGAACGGATAGGGACAGTGAACGGATAGGGGCAGTGAACGGATAGGGACAGCAGTGAACGGATAGGGGCAGTGAATGGATAGGGGCAGTGAATGGATAGGGGCAGTGAATGGATAGGGCAGTGAATGGATAGGGCAGTGGATGGATAGGGCAGTAGATGGATAGGGGCAGTGAACGGATAGGGGTAGTGACTGGCAGTGAACGGATAGGGGCAGTGAACGGATAGGGGCAGTGAACGGATAGGGGCAGTGAACGGATAGGGGCAGTGAACGGATAGGGGCAGTGAACGGATAGGGGCAGTGAACGGATAGGGGCAGTGAACGGGTAGGGGCAGTGAATGGATTGGGCAGTGGATGGATTGGGCAGTGGATGGATAGGGCAGTGGATGTATAGGTTAGTAGATGGATAGGGGCAGTGAACGGATAGGGGCAGTGAATGGATAGGGGCAGTGAATGGATAGGGGCAGTGACGGGCAGTGAACGGATAGGGGCAGTGAACGGATAGGGGCAGTGAACGGATAGGGGCAGTGAACAGATAGGGGCAGTGAACGGATAGGGGCAGTGAACGGATAGGAGAAGTGAACGGATAGGGGCAGTGAACGGATAGGGGCAGTGAACGGATAGGGGCAGTGAATGGATAGGGGCAGCAGTGAATGGATAGGGGCAGCAGTGAATGGATAGGGGCAGCAGTGAATGGATAGAGGCAGTGAATGGATAGAGGCAGTGAATGGATAGGGGCAGTGAATGGATAGGGCAGTGAATGGATAGGGCAGGAGAAGTGATGGGACAGGAGAAGTGATGGGGCAGGACATTCACTGATGTGTCTGCAAAGCATACCTTTTGTCCCGAATTTGTGTGCTGAATTTTGGCCCCTTGTCCTGAATTTTTACACTCACCATCCTGAATTTGCACCCATGCCATTGTTCCTGCTTATATTTCGCACGTTTTACATAAACCTGTATTCCCTATGAGTATTTGCTTTTTCCTGAATTAAACCTCAAATAAGCATGTTTATCCATTGTTTGAATTAAATAACGTTATAAGCTGTAACTTGTCAGTTAAAAAAGGCTAAACGTACAAAAAATTGGGGGCAGATTTATGTCGGACTTCCGCCACGTTTACGCCGCCGTTGTGTCACGCAACGGCGCGGAAACGTGGCGCATCCCTGCGACCTATTTACAAAGTGACGCATCTAGGCAGATGCGTCACGTTGTAAAGCCCTGCGCCACATGAAACCTGCGTCAGGTTTCATGTGGGCGTTCTGTCGCAGGGTGGGCGTTCCCTCGTAGGAAAGCCCCGTAAAACTGACGCAGTGAAATCTACAAGATTTCACTGAGTCCGTTTTACGACGCTGCTGGGTCAAATCCTTACGCCTGCTTGAAGCAGGTGTAAGGAGTGACGCACCACATTATGTATGGGTGGCCTCTGTACATTGCAGGATTTGCGTCGCACTTGCGACGCTACTCCAGCAATGCGCCGTCCGTACACCACAAGATGCGTCACGCATCTGCCCTTCCTTGCACCATGGTGCGCCGCATTGTAAATGCAGCGCATCTGTGGTGCCGCAAGGAGGGAATTGCGTGACGCATCAGTTCTGGCGCATCCCTGCTGATTTGCAGAGATGCGCCAGAACTCATAAATCTGCCCCTCGGTATGTTTTGCGATTTCTATCCACACCCCTGACTCCGCCCACTGAGCCAATCTTCGGTTATTCCCGCCCCCTGATTCTCCACCCACGGTTCCCCTACTTTTTATTCCCCACTTCGACCACTGCTCTAAAGCCCACCTGACATGGATTTAAATTTGAATACCAACAAAGGCATCTTACCTTTCAATCCTTCTGGGATAGATAAAATAGCTAACTCAATCCTGCAATACTATAAAATAGCTTGTAGCCTGTGTAATGTAGAAGACACATTTATATATTTAACTTAAACAGTTTTCTAGCAATGCTAAGTTTACACTGTATTGTATACTGGAACCCCTATACATAAGTCTGAAAAGTACGTAAGTGCATCAGTTATGTTGTTTTTGTTTTTTTTTTAAATCACAGCACTTGCAGATATCTTAATTATGTTGTGTGCTGAGGAGTAATGGTTAGTCATTCAGAATTAGGTACAGCTTTAAAAACATCCCCAATGTTGCTTTTGAAAAATGTTTGAGATATATGTTTTAAGGGTTGTAGTATCCACCTTTGTTCCCTACATTGGCGGGGAGCACTTAGTGTTTTTAAAATACCCCTCACACACCAAAGGACCCTTGGTGTCATGCTTCATCATTGGGGTCTTCGCACCCCTCTACGGGATGCGGCGTGCTGCAACCTACGACTACGCGGGAGCACTTATAACAATGACTATGCGTGGTGCGTGTGAGGGTTTGATGTGAGTGAGTGGTGGGGTTACTAGTGAGTGGAAAGTTAAAAAGTGCCTGGCTCGTGGGGTTGAACTAAAAATCTTTAATAGGCCCCCGGGCTGGTACTATTAAAAATGTGAAGTACGAGGTGTCTATGTAACGTTATGTACACCACCTCTTGTGTGCGTCGACATGTTTCAGAGATCAACTCCTTCTTCAGGACGGGGTGCACAAATCCCCACCTTACTCACATTTCACTATGTAAAAATGTGGTTGATATTTACAGAAAAGTGAAAATGAAAATGAAAGGCAGTCTACAATGTAGCTTCTTAGTATCTAACTTAACATGTGCAATATATATCACACTCTCCTCCAAGGCATTTGTAATTGGGCCTAGGTAGAATTACATAGTTCACAGTACAAAATTGTGCAGTCCTAATGAGCATAATTTTCAATGTGTTTTTGGGAAAAGATATATGCATGCAATATTGTTAGACACACTTAAGCTTGGAATGGAGCCAAGAGGAATGAGAGCTGCAAATACCTACCACCAGTACATAGGTGCCTGACTCAACTTTGTGGGGTTGTTAGGATTTGGGACTGATTTGCAGTAGGGGTGTCACCTTTTACGGAATAGCCAGTTCTTTACTACCTCCCTGAATCTGAGGTGGTTTTGGTTGTTTCTTGTCTTTTCAGGGAGCAAATTTTAAGATGTTGCTTTGTGGACTGAAAAGGAAGTTCCATCAGTGTGTAGCTTCCTGAAGGGAGTGCTTGAGGGCTGGGATGCCAGTTTTGAGGGCAGACTCCAAGTCTGTGTGTATCAGTGAAGCTTTGTTTAGATTACCCTGTTGGTAATGAAAAGTGATTTGAAAGGAACATCTGACCAAGTATTTTGAGAGCAGGAGATACTAGGGCAGGCCAAGAAGAACCCTTTGGAAGCATGAGCTGCCCACCTTCTGCATAGGGCCTCAAGGCAGACCTCTCATGGTCGTCGCTATAATAGTTACATTTAGCTGAGGAGACAGCAAGAGGGAATGTGGAAGGGAGAGATGACTTCTTTGAGGACAGAGGCCAGCATGGTTGTCTTGTTTTCTGCAATAGTTTGTAGGGCAGGTAGCTATGTTAGCAGGAGGGGCAGTGCTTAAAATGAATAATACTTTGTGAAGTTATTTTCTGTCTCTGCAGTAATTGCTTCCTGCTCAGATGAGCCAATATGTTAACTCAAATGAGGTTGGGATTAGGTTTGCAGGGCATAGCGTTTGTGCCTAATTTTCTGCCTGCCACAACAAAGCAGAGACTAGTTTGTCTGCAGTCCAGTCTTTTCCTCACACTATGATTACTGCAAAATGTTATGCAATTGTTCTAATTTAGCCCCATCCTTCTTATTAGACGACAGACTCATGCATCCAAAGTTCTTTGTAGGATTACTTTGTCATACTGCTGCTAAGCTTCCACCCCAAGAAGTCTTATCTCCTACGTCATTTGCTTCACACAATAATTCAATAGAAATCTGCAAACATTGTTATTAGTAAATACATTCTCATTCTTCGAGATCTTTCCAAATTATTTTATAATTGCTATTTAATAATCTGCTCCCAATTGTGTTCAGGGGTACGTTACAGGTTTGAATGTCAGCCCTAAGCTGCTATGGTATTTATTCACTAAAAGGGCAGCAACAGCTGTAGTGGCATCAAAGGTTGATCCTTTTACCCATGATTAGCTACACAACAGCTGCTTATTTGCTGCCAGTGGCTAGGTAAAGGGACTGGAATATAAAAAATACATAAGACTTTCAAAGCTCTGTTTATTTTCTGATCCTGTCACTTAAACAAGGGGTACTGAGGGTCGTGCAGTGCGATGAGTGCCAAATGGAAAACTAGGTCAACATCTCTTACCCTTGGTAATCACAGATTGACACCCATCTATAATCAAGCTTGCATGCTCAGTTTCCATCCTTAATGTATGTTATTAGAGCAAATCCTGTCAAACCTGGGTTGTGTTTCTTGCTAAATGACTACCCAAGCATTTCAAATTCAGAAATATTCGGTGGGAGTTGTCACAAAGTACCAAATAATATATTTTCAACATTCTTTGTTATATCGAGCTAGATATGTGGCAGCGTCCCCCAAACAGCTACAAAGCTGTTTACTATAGTAACATCCTATTAACCCCTTCGACGCTGATGACGAGCTGGGCTCGTCATGGCGTAGCCTCCTCGCACGCTCATGACGAGCCCAGCTCGTCACGTAACATGCGATTTTAAAAATCTCAGCGTACGAGCGGAATTCCGCCCGCACGCATGCGGTTAAGAAAATAACATAAAGTATTGTGTGCAGGTAAATGACGCACTAACAGAGCAGTAACTAAATAATTGTGCTTGAACTGTATTATTTGCTTCCAATTTTCAAAACCTTCCTTCGATGGAAGGATGGTGAAGTATCTTGTAAAAGATTTTTTTAAGACTAGTAAGGTTGACAAAACTGGCCCAGAGTGTTTGGAATGTACAGTTTGCCCTAAATTGTGATGTTAAATTGAATCTGGTGTTTCACCAGGTTTACTGGCCTAATGTATATTAAAGTAGAACATTTGTCATTCACTGTGCTAAAATTCATTGAGAGGCCCAAAATCATGTAATTCCGAGAATAATATTACTGACCATGTGTGCTTTAAAATGCACTTTTGCCACATGTTGTCTCAAAGAATGATTTGGTGTTTTACGCACTACATCGGAAAAACGAAGGGAGCCCCAAAGTAATTTTGATTCGGCTCTTATGATGTCTCTGTGACCACTAATCCATGTGTTATGCCAGCCCCCCCGCCCAAAGTTTGGGTCTAGTTGCGCCCTTGATTAATACCCAGATAGGGTATTAATCGGAGAAGCGTGGCTCAATGGTGAGAGCGGCAGTCCCTGATGCAGAGGTCTGGCCTGGGACCAGGGTTCAATTCCCACCTTGGCGGCTCTTGGACTCAATCTCCCCGGACCTGATAATTCTCGCCTCGGTGCCTAGTCTAATCATGGGTCCCACTCTGTGACTCTTGGCAATAGCTTGTTTAATCTCCACAACGGCCCCAGCAGCACTTGGATGTCTGGCTTCACCTTGGGGGTGCCCAGGAGTGGACATTTCACATGGAAAAGCCAGGAAGGGTTCCACAGTGGTATGAGTGCAGCGCCGGGACGCCACGTCGCGTGGGCAGCCGTGCGCTTTACAAATACAACACATTTACATTTACATTTATTTACATAGCTGCAACGTAAATCACTGCAATGAACAAAGCCAACCTTGGAATCAGCCAGCTTATGCACAATGGTAGAAAGAAAACAGTTGTGGGCGGTAGGCACAGATGAAGCCGCTCCAAACCTGCTCTAAAACACAAGTTGAAGGTCAACCTTAGTAGTGAACTTGCTCTTTGCCAGCATTGCTACCCACAGTGCCTCACATGGAGAGCCTATCTTGGACACATCATCACGTGAAGTACATGAAAGATGCCTGGGACCTGTAGACACAACTTAAGCCCTGGCAGCAATCCTCTGTAGAAACGAAGGGCCCAAAGTAGCCCTAAAAGAGTGAACATAGTGCCAAAAGGCTGAACACAGCTGAGCACCTGTGAACCCTCAAAGGTATTGTGCCCAAACCAATCAGAGCAAAACTGGTCTCGTCCCCAAAAAAAAACAGCATGGTCGAGCAGCAGGCAGTGTTACCTGCACTCTAATGTCATCCTTCAAGAATTACAGACACAGCATTAACATCTGATGTCAAAAGGAGATACCCGCCTAGTGGTCGAATTGTACAGTGTGAAACTGGAAAAGTTGGGCTCAATCCCAGGTTTCCTACTTAACCAAATGTGCTCATGTGTGACATTTCATATTTAATGATTTCCTTTTCTGAAAGCTAAAGGTCTACAGGCATGGATGTCATTTAGGGGTTGCTAGGAGTCGCAGCTGCGACCCCTAGCCTGCAGGGTGTGACCCCTGGCAGGCTGCTTGCCACCCCTAGCGAGTGACCTTGTATGTTTGGGTGTTTCACTCAGGATGGCATAGCTGTCAAACTGTAAGTGCACAAATGATTGCTGTTTGATTGCCCACTCTATGCAGGGTTTCAATATGCACATAAAATAAAGTGATTATCCTGAAAATATCAACCTATTTAAACAAAAAAAAGAATTTGGGGGGATTCACAGGCATGTATATCCTACACAAATAAGTGAATAAGCTAACAAGGTTATCCCAGAATAGGCACACAGATGCCCTGTGCGCACAGTCAGATTTGACTGGAAAGAAAGAAAAGGTTTTGAAATTGTGTGCCAACACAGTGACTGTGCGTTTTTGGTGGGTATAATTGCTCTTTGGGCTCAGCAGAAACATTTTTTTGTCCAGATTAGTTTCTATTAGCTCCTATGATGAGGAGAGCTTACACATATGTACCATCCACGGGCAGCCTTTGATTAATGGCTGTTGTTATGAGTCAGGACAGGATTATTGTGTTTTGCCTGGTATCTACTGATTTTGCCATGACACATGCAGATTCTGCCTGGGCTTTTGAGGCTGTATTTTGGTCTTTAAGGCTAGGCTTGTTATCGCTTGCATAGGCAAATTAAGGTTGACATATGAGAGTGGAGGCCAGGGTATGAGCCTGTGTCTGAGCATTTGAAGCTATTTTTAAGAGAATAATGGCTGTACCTGGTTCATGAAGGCTATTCTCTTGTGACCAGATGTACGACCCGTTTTTGCGAACCTTATTTATTTATTTACTTTTTGCATTTGTATGGCGCACAGCTACCCAGGGTTTCCCGGCGCCGATGACTTTCGATGCACAGAAGTAGGGGAAGAAGGGGTATTATAATTTTATTTCTGGAAGAGCCAGGTCTTTATGTTCTTTCTGAATCTAGCATAATTTTCTTCTTTGCGAATATGGGGGGGGGAGTTTGTTCCAAAGAGAAGCCCCCAGGACAGAGAAGGATCTACCTCCCATTCTCGCTAGTTTGAATCTCGGGGTCGCAAAGTATGCTGCGGTCTGGGAGCGCAGTTCTCTTCCCGGGATGTACAGGGTCGCTAGGGATTGCAGATACTTTGGAGCGGTGCCACATTTGATCCTAAACATGTAGCTCAGGGCTTTGAACCTAATGCGGTTTCCTACCCTAAGCCAATGTAGGTCATTCAGATGTTTCGATACGCTGGCAGTTTTTGGAATCTTGCAAAGTAATCTTGCGGCCGAGTTTTGGACCATTTGTAGCCGTTTGATGACAGCTTGATTTGAGCCCAAATATAGAATGTTGCCGTAGTCAAGACGAGATGTGATGAGTGCGTTGACTACGGTCTTTTGAGTTGCAAGGGGCAGCATCCATAGGATTTTTTTCAACCATTTCAAGATGGTGAAACACAAGCCTACCACTTTGTTTGCTTGTTGTTTCATCGATAGGGCATTATCGATGGTGACCCCCAGATTTCTTATGTGGGTAGCAGGGGTGGGGATGATGCCAAGCTCGGAGGGCCAATGGACGGCGTTCCATAGGTGTTTATTTTTCCCCAAGAGAAGGACTTCGGTTTTATCACTGTTTAGCTTCAGCTGGTTAGAGGACATCCAGCTGAAGATATTTAGAAGCCCTTGTTTGAGAAGAGATGGGGCCGTTGGATTTGACTCTGACAGTGAAATGATGATTTGAGAGTCATCTGTGTATGTCATAAAGGTGAGTCCTGACCAGTCAGCTAAATCCGCCAGGGGTCTAAGGTAGAGATTAAAAAACAGTGGGCTCAAAATTGAGCCTTGAGGTACTCCATGAGGGGCGCTGACCGTCTCAGAACACGCAATGGAGGATTTAATCTGAAATGTTCTGTGTGACAGAAAAGACTCAGTCCATTTAAGTGCTTCACCCCAGATACCATTTCTCCCCAGTGTGGCCAGAAGTTTGGTGTGAGAGATGGTGTCAAAAGCCACACTCAAATCTAACAGAATGAGTGCGACTGTCTGACCATCATCAAGGTATTTCCTGATGGTTTCGGTTACTCCCAGTAGGGCTGTTTCGGTGGAAAAGCCAGCTCTGAAACCAGACTGTGACGGGTGAAGGAGAGAGTTAGCTTCGGTGAAGAGAGTGAGGGCGGAGTGAATGTGTCTTTCAAGCAGTTTTGAGAAGATGGAGAGGAGAGATATGGGTCGGTAGTTTGCAAGTAATTCAGGGTTGGCTGTAGGTTTTTTCAGGAGTGGGCTGACCATAGCGTGTTTCCAGCGAGATGGGACCGCGGAAAGTTGAAGAGAAGAATTTAGAGTTTTGGCAATGATGGTCAGAGAAGGGGCATCAATTTGTCTGAAAACAGTAGAGGGTAATGGATCACAGGGGGAGCCAGATTTGATGGTCTTGAGGGTGGATGTAAATGATTCCAAGGTGATGGGAGGCCAGTGTTCGAGGGTATTAATTTCGGTTGACCAAGGGGGCATTTCCTCTTCAGGGTCGTGAGTGGAGGTGTTTCTGGTGATATCTGAGAAGATTTTCTCAATTTTATCATTGAAAAAAGACACGAGGTCTTGACATTGTTTTTTGTTTAAAGGGCGGGCCGTAGCAGTCGTATTTGTAGCTGCAAGATCTTTGACTGTATTAAAAAGTGTTTTTGCCTTGTTGGGCGCTGTATCAATGGAGTTTGCCACATAAAGGGCACGAGCTTTAATACAGGCGGAATGGTATTCATTTCTGGCTTTATGGTATATCACTTTTTTGTCGTAAGAGTAGTCCTTGCGCCACTTTCTTTTGAGGGTTTTACATTTGGATTTTTCAGTCTTCAGGGATTCAGTAAACCAGGGGGCTGGGGGACGAGGGGTATTTGCTTTTAACCGAGAAAGGGGGAGGCAGCTATCGACGGCATTTTCAAGCCATGAGTGTGTGGCCGTAGCAATACTTTCAATATCAGAGCCAGGGGCCGGTAGATCTTTAGCTAAAGTTTTGTTGAGTTTTTCGACATCAAGCAACTTCCAGTTTCTCATGGAGGATATCGGCCAGGTATTGTTCGATTTGTATGATATTGGCAGATTTAGGCAGAAGTGGATAAGATGGTGGTCTGACCAGCCTATTGGTATCTTATTAAGCCAATTTAGTTCAGGAATGTTGGAAAAAGATGGGATCCAACAGGTGACCTGCCCTGTGGGTAGGCCCAGAGTTAAGTAGTGTTAAGTTCAGTGCTGCTAGGTCATCTAGTAGGTTTGTGCATGCCACGCTAGTGGGGTCGTCGAAATGCAGATTCAAATCTCCCAAAAGAGAAAAGTGTTTGGAGGAGAGATGAAAAGGTGTGATATAGTTAGCCAGATTTGCGGCCCATGTATTGGCATTCCCAGGAGGTCTATATATAAGAATGCCAGAGGCCGTAAAGTTGGGGTTAAGAGTGATTTTAAAAAAAGCAGCTTCACAGTCAGGGATGTTGACGGGTTCCAGAGTGCATGTGAGCTCTCTATTAAATATAATAGCGATTCCCCCGCCTACTTGACCCTCACGGTCCCTTCTAACTATGGCATAGTTAGGGGGAAGGGCGGTAGCTATATCAGGACCCACGCTTTCGTGCAGCCAGGTTTCAGTTAAAAATATGGCACTAGGATTATTATCCAGTAGGAGATTAAAAATGTCTAATTTGTGCTGCGCAAGGGATCTAGAGTTAATACTGTAGAATGCGAAGTTTTGGGACACCTGTTTGTGCATGCAAAAACATCATGGGCCATGTACAAAGCCTATTTAGCGAGTCGCAATTTATTTGCGACTCGCTGAATAGGTTTTGCGACTCGCTATTTGGAAGGGGCGTTCCCTTCCAAATAGCCAGTCTCAAAACCATGTACTAATGTTTTGCGACCGCAATTTCGGCCCACAACACTCGCAATTACCTCCTACTTCAAGTAGGTGGTAATGCATTTGCAAATGGGAAGGGGTCCCCAGGTGACCCCTTCCCATTTGCAAATGCATGCAAACATATTTTTAAGGGCAGGCAGTGGTCCCAGAGACCACTGCCTGCCCTTAAAAAATGGAACGAAAACATTTAATTTTAATTATTTTTAAATGCATCCCGTTTTCCCTTTTGGAAAACGGGCTACATTAAAAAAAAACTGCTTTATTTCAAAGCAGTCCTAGACATGGTGGTCAGCTAAGCCCAGCAGGCTACTATCCCTGGGAGTGCCTGTCATTCCCAATGGGGTCGAAAATTGCAAGAGGCTCATTACTATTAATGAGCCTCGCAATATGCGACCCCATTGGGAATCGCAAACAATGTTAAACACACGTTGTGCATTTTATTTTGCGCCTCGCAATTAGTCACAAATTGCGAGGCGCAAAATTAAATGGTCGTACATCTGGTCCTTGGTCTTTAACCCCTTCGCTGCTAGGCCTCCCCGTGCTAAGCCTTTTTTTTGCCTATTTGGGGTAGATCGCACTTAGGCCCCTGTAACTTTTTGTCCGCATAAGGTATCCATTCCAAATTTGCAGCCTTTTATTCCAACATCTTGAGGATTCTAACGGTACCCAAGGTTTGTGGATTCCCCTGGAGGGGATTGAGAAATTGGCCAAAATACAGCAATTTTTTTAAAGGAAAAATTGGAAAAAAGTGCTGCAGAAAAAAGTGTCTGTTTTCTTCCCTGCTTTCAGGAACAGGCAGACTTTTGTCAGAACACCAACATTTTCTACACAGTTTTGACATTTTACTGGGACATAGCCTATTATTCCTATTTTTTGTGCTTTCAACTTCCTTCCAGTTAGTGGTAGAAATGGGTGTGGAAGCAATAATGGATCCTGGCGAACTATACATTTCTGAAAAGTAGACAACATTCTAAATTCACAAGGGATCATTTTTGTGGATCCTTCAAGGTTTTTCTATAGAAACAATTGAAATAAAAAAATATTGAAATTGAGTTGGAAATAATAGCCATGTGTGTCAAAGTTTTCACCGGTAAGTTCTCGAAGTGAATGAATGAAATAGCACTTCTGAAGCGCGTAGCTACCCAAAGGCATCCCAGCGCTGAGACAGTTCATAGAGGCAGAAAGGAACACCTAGGGGAAAAGCTATGTCTTTAGCTGTTTGCGGAAGGCCGACCGGTTGTGTTCCTTTTGCAAGGGCAGAGGGAGCGAATTCCACAGTGTGGCGGCATTATAAGAAAAAAGCAGCCCGCCACTTCTGGCCTTTTTGATCCTGGGAACAACTGCTAGAGAAAGATCGTCTGAACACAATTGCCTATTGGCCCGATAGGTCTGAACCAAGGAGAGATTAATTGCCTCCAAATGACCTGTGAGCAATGCACAGGGCCTTAAAGCGGATTCTCTCCCGAATAGAAAGCCAATGAAGGCACTGCAAAGCGGGCATCGCAGAGTGACGAGATGGGATCCCTATGAGCATTCTTGCTGCACAGTTCTGCACTATCTGAAGTTTTACAATAGCTGAACTAGGCGCACCTAAATATAAGGCATTTCCATAGTCAATCAGAAACTAAACGAGTGCCTGAATCATCAGCTTTCTAGACCGAAAGAGAAGAAGAGGTAGCACTTAACGGAGCATCCTAAGGATGCCGTAACAACAGGCTACAACTTTCCTGGCCTGAACTTTGAAACTGAGGTCCTGGACTCTTTATCTCTGACTTTGGAATGGGGGCCAGGCCCATATAAACTGGCCACATAGTGCTTGCTTTAAAATTGATATGATCTCCAAGAACCATAAGATCAGTCTTGGCACCATTCAATTTCAAATGCAACCAGTTCATCCAATTGGCGACTTCCTCAAGGCAAGGGTGAAGGCCCATGGGAACCTGGTCGGGATGATTAAGTGCTTCAACCAATTGAGTGTCAGCAGCATAGGTAAGTATGTGAACCCCAAAAGGAAGCACAATGTCTGCCAGCTGAGCCATATAAGCATTAAAAAGAGTGGGACTCGGGGACGATCCCTGAGGAACTCCACAATGAAGAGGCAGAACGTTTGAGATAGCCTCACCCTCCAACACATAGAAAGATCTTTCCTCCAAGAAAGACTGCAGCCACAACAGGGCTGTACCTGTTACCCCCAGACCTCTAAGTCTGTGAACCAAGATTTGGTGATTAACCATATCGAAAGCTGCGCTCAAGTCTAAGAGAATCACAGCAGAGGATCCTCCTGCATCAATGATCTTTCTGGATTACTCGACTACTGATAGTAACGCAGTTTATGTACATTGGTGCGGTCGAAAGTATGGCAGATTTTGAAAGCAATATACCATTATGCCCGCTGGACCCTTCTGGTTGCAGGGAATTATAGGACTTATAGGTTCACCAAGAACCCGAGGTACCCAGAGCCAATAACTGAGCTGGGTCTTGCAATCGTTTTCATTGTGTACCGGGTATAAAGCAATTATTTGGTAAAATATAAAGAGTGAAAAACAGGTACCAAGAAATTCTATATGTTTCTGAAATGGGAACAAAATATAGAGTTAAGAATCAGTGGTTATTACACATCTCCGATATTGTGGGTACCCATACAAGTACATTTTTTCTATATGACTTCTTTTTTACACATTGTCTTACATCTTGAAGGCAGAAATGCAAAGAAAGTCAATTGGTAATAACAATTGTTCTACTATTCTGTGTACACCTAAGTCTCCCATTCCAATTCTCGCATTTTGGGATGTTTGTTGTCGCGAGCACTTGGCCTACCCACACAAGTAAGGTACAATTTTTATCGGGAGGCTTGGGGTAATGCTGGGTGGATGGAAGTTTATTGCTCCCAACAGATTCCTGAACTTTCCATCACAGAAATGTGGGGAAAATGTTTTTTTATTTACAAAGTTTGAGGTTTGCGAGCTTTACAAACAAATGTTTTTTTCTCGTAAATCGCCCCATGCTGTGCTTTTACTTTAATGGCAGACGCGCCCCTTTACTTAGTCGCGCCTCGCTGTAACCTGAATATGGGGAGAAGTGTCTAAAGAAAGGGGCGCGGCTCACATTAAAGTGGTGTCACATTTGCGAGAGTTTGAGCTATTGGCATTATAAATAACAATGCCTTTTATGTGTGTTGGTGTTCAAAACACAGAGATAAAGGGCATTGTCATTTACAATGCCAATAGCTTAAAGTCACGCTAATGCGAGACCTATTGCACTGCAAATGCTTGTTTGTTTATATTTCAAGCTTTACTTAATATTGCATTTCCTAAATGTGTTAGCTACTACGAGGATGTTATGTTTCTGTTTTTTCTTCCGTTTAGCATAAAAAAAATGTATAGTGCATGTTTTCAAGTGATTTGCCCCAGTGCATTTATAACGTGCCACGACTGAGCGCTCAGGAGTTTAGACTGAAGGCAGCTCGAATTTCTCACGATGCCTGTCAAGTGGATCAAAAAGGTGTTCAAAATATACGGACATTCAATCCTTGGCATCTCCCCAGAATGAACCGGTCATAATATTTCAGTTGCAGATGTGATTCTGTGCAAATGTGTGTGAAGGAGGGTCACAATTGTCAAAATATTGACAAGGCAAAGCATTCATGTGAGTGAGTGCCACGTGTGTTTAGGGGTGATGAGTGAAAGAGATGCAAGGAAGTGCATTCAAGAGAAGGAAAAGAGGGTGCAGAAGAGGAAAGATGAGGTGTATGATATGCAGATCGAGTCTAGCATAAAGTGAACCTAACAGGAGTGATTGAGACAGAGCGTACATGACTACCTCCTTCCACAGCCCCCGTAATGTTAATTCACATTGTCACAATTTCAGAACTGAAACATTTTCATTATTAATTACATAAAACAAAAGCATTGTTGTTAATCAGTTATCCTAAAGAACCAACAACCATTGACAAAGCCAATTGTCTAGCTGGTTTTAGGTGTGTGTCAGTTGCATTATATATCTGGATGTGATAACAGAAAGCACAGTGAGAAACCTAAATACTGGCTAGGTGGAGCACCATGGGAATCATTGAAATTTAGTTCAGATTTGTCAACATTTCCCACAATGCACACAGCAAGACACCAGGGCAGGTATGGCCATATTTGACATTATATGGTGCATCTCTGTCCTCTCCTTGCATTGGTCGACTTTTGGCTGCCTAGCACCATCACAGGCACTCTTACGTCATGGCGCAGGCAGAATTGTTTTTGTGCAGAAAGGGACACCTTTCCGCTCAAAAACTATTCTATGAGGTGTTTTGCAGCACATGCAGAGAGGGAAAAAAGGGAAGAAATATATATATATTCCTGCTCGTTATACCTCCCCAGGGAAGGCAAAAGCATTTCGACGCATTCCCAGGTCTACCACTCATGGTAAATCTAGGAATGCATCAAAATCTAAGGGTGGATGAGTGGGAACACCCATGCTCCACCCATGAAACACCTCCCTGGGGCAGGATAACACAAGGCAACAACTTGCGCTGCCTTGCGTTAATCCAGATTTACCAAACACCGCAGGGCCATGCAAGGTGGCATTGTGTGGCTTGGTAAATCTGAATTTATTGTTATGTTGCCCCTGAGCTACCTTGTGTGACGCAATGCAACACTTTGGTAAATCTGACCCATTGTTTACATGTTTAAGCCACACCATTAATTACATAGACCACAACTTTTTAGAGACTCCGCACTGTTTTTAATTTCACTTGAAGCCCTGGAGAAAACTCCTCTCTGCTGACCTCCCTCTTGAGACTTCCCTTTAGCTTAAAAATAAACTTTTGAAAAGAAGAAGAGCGACATTTAATGAAAACATGCTTGCACTAGTATTGTAATAGAATCTGGCAAAACTTTGATGTTCTATCAAATTTTTAAAAAAGGGATGCGTATTTTTTATGTTTCATATTGTAGAAAATGCATCTTTTTATTGATCCTCTCTCCACCACCTTCCCATCTGTCTTGCAGGGACATATTTATACTTATTAAGTCCTAGGTTTCAAATTTGCTTCCAGGATCTTTCAGTTCTGTTTTTACTTTTACAGATGAAAAACCGACAAGCCTTAAAATGCAATCAAACTGAAGAGGTGAGTGAGTCACTAAAAGCTTCAGTCAGGTTCCAGCCAGATTCCTGGCTCTGGCTCAGCTGGAGGATCTTTTGAAACCATAAACACAGAACAAGCCAGGCTTTCACTGGAGGTGACCTCCTGTCTACAGCTGCGGGCCATGTAGAATGAGGAACAGGGTTTGAATACCGGTGTTTGCTCCATATCCTGTTAAACCGGGCAAATGTTTTGCAGGCAGTCTCTTGTGAAGAGCTCTTATGTCCTTTAGCAAGATATGTGCTATGTAAAACTATCCAAAAAAATGTGGATTCTGCCTGTCATCCATGCTCTAATCTCATCCCCAAAGACTTATGTGCAAAGCATTAACCTTTGATATCAGAAAGGGATACCCAACTAGTAGCTAATTGCACAAGGTGAAACTATAAATTCTGGGATCAAACTCAGCGTCCCTGCTTGATCAAGTTGTGTGGTCCCAAGCAAATACTTTAGTTCACCAAATCTCCTTTTTGGCTTTATGGCTATTAGTCGATGCAAGATTGTAGTCCTAAGTGTGTCTGAGGTCCCAGTTTTAGGTTTTGCCTCAGACAGTGTATGCACTGTCCCTTATGAGATCTTTTGTTAACTTCAACTTAAAGGGGGCTTAGTCTGTACAGTACTTAGCATTAATTTAGCTTTTTTTTTAAATTAATTGTGCTTTTCAGTCAGACACCACTATCCGATTATGACTTTTTTAGTCAAATCACCCATAATGTTTATTTTACGTTATGACAAGTCACAGATTTATAGTTGTCTGGTACCAAATCCCACTGCCAATTATGGTACTCTTAGACAAACATGTATACCCAATTTATTGTAATGTTGACTAGCTCAGTTATCCATTTATTGGACAACAGGTGACATTTCAAAATGACTTTATTGCATTTTTGCGAAGATCTATAATAATTGGTGTTGTGTTTCTATGGGTAATGCTATGGCCTTTATTCAGGTTTTTGTTTTTGGTACCACTGTGCTGCTTGCCCTGTTTCTTCTGCCAGAAAAACAAGCACAATGACGAGGCCAGTGCTGCCCACTTCATAGTGATTGTTTTCTAACTTTTAGCCAACATGGCTAAAAGACATTGACAAAGCCAATAGCTAGCTCTCTCATAGCCATGACATATTGCCTTTGCTAACGCTTGTTGCTTTTCAAAATGTGGTCATCCTGAATTATGATGAACCTGCTTTTGACCTTCTGACTTGCTCTTAGTACTTTTGACCAATCTGCTGATCACAAAATGATGCAACCGTCATGAAGGTCACCCCCACCCTAAATCCTCTGCCCTTTTCTTTAGGCTTGAGGGCTTTGCCCATCCTTTGTGTGTTCATATACCTGGTGGCCCATATTCTCAAACTGTCCTGTGCCTCTGAGTACACAAGAAGAGGTGGATGCTGTTTGCTGTCTGCTGTTTACTGCCTGCAGTATGCCCCAGGATAAGAATGGGGAACTCCTCATGCTGTTTGTTGCCTGGAAGGCCCAGGCTCAAGGTCGTCTAGTGCCCTAGGCCCTCCTCTGCAACAACCCTGCCAAGGTTCCCAGGTCAAAGCATTATGAGCTGTTCCAGTCCAAGTTTTTCTTCTTTGAATTCTGGGACATGTAGTCTTCTTTATTCCATTATACAACCAGGCCTACACTCTGCAGTCTCCGAATTCAAAGAAAAAAACTTGACTGGAGCATGCATGGATCTCAGCAGCTATGCCTCCCTATCATGCTTGCCGCTTCGAAGCTGAGGTTCATGCTGAAAAAGAGGACTATTAATGTGCCGCCCAGCCCTATGCCGCAATTATATTATCATTTTGCTGGCATTTGACTTACAGATAACTTGTGAATATAGTTCTAATTATAGACCCAGCGGACGTTTTACCCTAATGTCAAGGTTCTGTCTTTTTTCTGTTTTATGAAATATTTAATAAATCTATTCTGAATTCAACATTTTGGAACCCAGGTCTAAAAAATAAATCATTGAATTAATCATGCTCCTCCCTGATTTAAATTCAGCATGGCTTTTCTCAAGAACCAGCTGCGAGAGCCTCCTATCCAAGAACCTGGATATGTGTGCGATTCAGTCATATGCTAGGACGGCACTGTTGGAGGCGGAGTGGCTTATGTAAATTAATCCACTTCCTGAAACACAGTAGGTTTTGAATGTCTTGTGATAGGATCTCCAGGGCTTCTGTCCCAAACCTTTCCATTTTGTTACTTTCCACTAACTGTTTTTTCCTGTTCAACATTTTCTCACATTTATTGTTCAAAGATGTAATGAGCTGCTTTTGGAATTCATGATGGGTCACCTGATGGGGACTGCTTTTCATATTAGACTGAGCATCACCAATCTTGACAAGTAATAGCATACTGTGTTGTGCTAATCTTTTGTACACGGTGTGCATGGGCCTGCTTGTGACTTTTACTAATATTATGTCGAACAGTTCACCATAAGCAGGGCAACTTCAATAATAAGATCCTGTAGCTGCTGGATTTGTCACATTTGTCACATAATCCATCATCTGCTGCATAATCTTCAGAGTTTATAAAAAATGGATTCTAGCTCAAGTGGATGAAGAGTTACTAAAACTGCAGCAGAGTGGAAAGCCATTTGAAACCTGACCTGTCAATCTTTCAGTTTCTTATTCCTGTATTTAGTTGTTAAACTGGTACTAATGATGTGAAACCTATCCCAATGCTAACATTTCTAAAACTGTCAAAATAAGTAACATCATCAAAACATTTACCCATTATGCAGCATAATTTGCCTTGCGGTGCCTCCTAATTTGGTCCTCCCTGCCACATGATTTGGTCCTCCCTACCACATACTCCCAGTGGCCCTGAACGTTGGCGATAAATGCGCGTGAAATACAATGCAGACACCTTCAGTGAAAAATAAATGAAAGATAAACTAATCAGTGGAAATGCATTGTTCTGGTAAGAAAGATTACTTGTTGTAAATGATTACTTCAAAAATCTGTGTGTATAACTGGTTGATGCACTAGGGACAAGTGACTTGTGTGTTTATAGACCTATGAGGTCCCAGCCTGGAGAGAAAGCATTGCGAATACATAGGCCAGTTTAAAAAATGTATTAGGCTGTTCACGGTTTATGATAGGCTGCCAAAAAATGTGCAGAAATACTTAGGAGGAAGTGTACTAATACTTTTCACTAGGTTTCCTTCACAAAAGTGGCACAAACACAGTGAACGTGTTGAGTTGGGATTTACTTTCCAACACTAATTCAGATCTTCGTTGGAAAGTGGCCTAATGTAATGTAAAGTAAAGCTAGGTGCTACTGTGCAGCAAGGAGGAGTTCCAGGGTTGTAAGTGGGCTTTCCCATTCAACCACCCACGGTTTTTGATACAAAGCCCTATACACTAAAAAACTTAGACCGGATTTTATGCCATTTTAATCTTTTTATGGCCGACCTTCCTGTACATTTTAAAGAAGTTAATGCTCACTCACCTTCCCTCTTAGGCAATGACATTAAATATTTACAATACGCTGATGACACTATATTATTGTGTCATTCTGTTATAGGTCTAAGAAGATTAGTTGATTCTTTTAATCATTATATCACCCTTAACGGTTTGACAATCAATACTAAAAAGACAAAAATAATGACAATAGGTGGAACCAAAACAGATAAGAAAGAATGGAACATTAATGGGTTACATATCGAAACGGTAAAATGTTACAAATACCTAGGAATAACATTTGACGATATGTCTTTTAGACAGCATTTTATTAGCCTCAAAGCAAAGGCAACAGCTTCGTCATTTGCTTTTAGAAAGTTGTCATGTCCAAATCATGAACATCTTTTGAAGGTCATGAAAGCAAAGCTGATTCCATCTCTGGCTTACGGCTCAATGATTTTTCGTGGTGAAGACGCAAAAATTCTTCATGACATACAAATAAATATCTACAAATCAGTTTTTAGGATCCCCAGGTATATTGGACATGCTAATGTCAGATTAGAATTTGGTCTGAAAAGGCAATCCCTGGTACGGCAATCTGCCTTTTTAAAAATGCTATATTCGTTATATCGTTCAGAACAAGGTACCCTTGCAAACCAGCGCTGGCAGGAGATAACGAGGTATGATCATGCTAGTAGCTGGAGATCCTTTTTAAGTGAGAGTTTACATAATTTTGAGTGCCCAACCTTCGAAGAAGAAGTTAGGAGCAAAGCTGTTTTTAAACAAACAATAAATCGATCAGTCACTCTACTATCGAGTCTTCTAGACAAAGATGAGCTCAGAAAAAAATATAATTCCTGGTCAGTTACCAACTCATTTATTAAATTAGAACCTCAATTATACTTGATGACCCACTAAAATCATTCTTAAAGAACACATTTATGTTATTGCCGTTTGGGAGATATCCTACTAAGGACGGAATACCTAAATGGGAAAAGAAATGGCCCACTAAACTTTTTAGGTTATGTGGCTCCTATGACAAAACTTTATTACATATAGTAACTACTTGCCCCAACTGCTAGAAGAGTGGAAGACCCTGTTAAGACCTATTTTTAATGAATTAGGGGTGAGAACATGTCGAAACACCATTATTACCTGTTTTACTGGGGCTATGCCCCGCTTGATCTCTCAATTTGTAACGTTTGTTTTTATTGCCTATTACTATTAACTATTGACTATTAACACAAACTGATACTGATCATTAATACAGGAACATTCGTTATTGACTTTAATGCAAAAATTACATGAAAATGAAAAATCTGCTTTTAAAATCAACTCTTAAAAGTTTTGTATATAACCTTACATCATAGTTACTAAAGGTTTGAAACTGTTACAGGATTGGTTAATTACATTTAAGACTAAAGATAAATCGTTAATTATTTTTTTTTAAATGTTCGGATATTGTCCTCTAGCTATTAACACAAACACACTTTACTCACTGCTGCTCTATTATTGCTGCTAAAGTTTTCAGTGTAAAGCTGTATACATATTTTATGGGCAAAAAATGTTTTTAACCTATTGTGTTTTATTTCCGATTGTAACAATTTTTATTAATCAACAAATAAAGTAATTAATTAATTAGTTGTGCCAAAAATCTGTGCTTCCTTGAGGCAGCTGTAAAGTTTTGTAAAAGTGTTATAGGGTACTTTTCCAATCCAAAACCTATGCTTGACATCACACGTCCATCCTTGCATTATTGCAGAATGTAAATAACAAAGCATACTTGCAAACTGTGACTGCATGCCTGCCTTTCGTTTTCTCTTCAGAATTATACGATTGTATTTGTTTATAGGAGCTTGTTGCTGACAACAGGCACTATGTATAGGGCCAATGGAAAGTCCCTATGCCTGTCTCTGTCCCCCTCAAAAATGTACTGTCTCCTACACCCCTGTTTGTGCCTTATAAATGTAGCACGGGTGATGGAGGCCCATCTGAGGACACCAGGACAGACAAAGAGTTCACTGCAGTGTCCATGCCTTCATCCAAACTTTTCTACTCTCTGGGACATATTTGGTGTGCACTGCCTGTCTCTTTGTCACAAGATGGCGCTAACCCATTCTTTCATAAAATTGATGGGCTTTAGTAGATGCTCGGACAGTGATGCAAACATTAGCTGTTTTTTTTTTTCTCACAACCATGGTCTCAGATCTGTCACATTCAAATCATGTTTCTTTACTCTCAAATAGAGCCAGAGGTTTTGCCATTGAGTGGAGGTACTGAAACAAAAAAAGACACTCCTAGAGTTGCACCTCACTTACAGAAATACGAAAACCACATTACTTAGTCCAATTTATGCTTTGCTTTGAGGCACTTGTAGTCCTTCTTGTCCCATTATAACATCAGGATTGAACGCCATGGAATGCGAAGCAAATATACACTGGCAAAGCTAATAGATCGCCCCTTTGGATTTGCCAATTCATTTAGGCTATCCTGAACAGGTTGGTAAAAGCACCATACTTATGCTTCTGTTCTTTCGCCTCATCGTAGAAAAAAACAACTAAAGGCAAAATGAAGTAGCTGCTATTAGTTGTTATGTCATTTGGTAAGCATGTGCATACTTCACTATGCATGGGGTGGACTGGACTGGAGTAGGGTGGTTTAGATTGGAGTGGTGTGAATTGTTTTTTGTTATTGTAGTCTCCCTGCATGAATGGAACAAGGTATATGGTCCTTCTGAGTATGTTTGTTTCCACTATATATGTATTGTTCCATCACACAAAAGAGATTAGTTAGAGGTATATAAAGGAAATGTACGTTGGTAAATATAACATATTCACAGTTGTTTCCATGCGATGGTCAGCCTTTAATTTGATGAATATGACAATTGAAAATCAAGTGAACAGGCCTGATAAACTAATACATCAAGGGGAGATGTAAAAATAAACTAGCACTTCTGTGTACTTCATAGAGACTTTATGTCAGCACATGTCTGAAACCTGAAATGTGAAACCGATGTAAAGCCTTTTTTTAAGCAAGTATTTTGAAAGTAAATCTAAATTAAAAGTAATTTTGCACTGGAAAATCATTGCGTTTATTTTTACACTAATTTGCTGGTGAAACATTTCTAATTGTGATTGCGCCCAAACCACACACTTGAATTATGCTTCTATCACTGCAATGGAAAGAGTTTATTTAGGTATGTATTTACAAAGAAAATCATGCAACTAAAATCCTTCGTTTAAGCGTAAGTTTTAAAATGAAATCAGATGCACTCAGAATTAAAAGTACTGTTGCACCGGCAAATCAAAATAAAAAGTAAACGCAGTAAGTTGAAAGTATTTAACTTTGATTTGCCTGGGCCTTTGTTAATTATATTTAATTATGAATGCACATGAATCACCTTTAAAACATGCCCTTAAAGAAAGGCTTTGCATCGCTTAATATTGTTTGTAAACACACACCCAAATAAAGTCTTTAAATTGAAGTGATAGAAGTGTGATTTTGCCATGTGTTTTGAAAGTCAGTCACATGCACGCAGAATTACAAGGATATCATGCCGATGGTGGACTTTAGTGTTGACGTACACCAACCATATGTAAAATAGCTAAACAGACGCCCTCAGAAAGCATCCGACGGGCACCGATTAAGTTGAATCAGTCAGTGCTTGGTCTCTGCTCCACAGAGAGGAACGGAAATGATGCTAGGCCTGCAGTGATGAATTATAGGGCTGTAAAGAATAGTGCCAGACAAACAACAAATTGTAAGCAATGGGCAGACTACAAGCTCTTTTTTGTTAAAAAAGATTGTCTCACAAGGGAGATGCATGCTCTCGAAGGCTCGACCCTAAACATGAAGCAGGTGAAGGGGAAAGCAACACAGTGGAGACGGCAACATCGAGCTGAAGGGATGGGGGGCAGTGAGTGGAGAAATGCAGGGGGAGGGAGGAGGAGGAGGAGGAGGAGGAGGAGGAGGAATGGGGTGTGGAGAGAAGCAAGTGGAAAAGTACAGCACCAAGCATGCTGGGGGAGAATGAATGGGAATGGAAGAAGCGTAAGATGGAGAGAGCTGGAAAACATTTGCACTTTGAAGAAGTGCTTAGTTAAAAAAAAAAAAAGTTCTCCTAGGTGTGAGCAGGACACACATCAGCCTGTCACATCGATGATAAACAGCGCCAGGATACCCGTAGGGTCACAGTGCGCTCTATAAATGCTGATTACATTTACATTTACAATTACAACAGTCTATGCTGCAGAGGAGGGACAAATACAAGATGGACAAGAAAAGTCATCAAATCAGAAATAAGGAAATTACGTTGGCAATAAATCCAACCAATAATAAGGAATGGGAGGGCTCTATGCCTCTGTAAGTTCTAGGTAAGCTCACAATAGGTGTTTTACAACTAGATAGCATGCACTGTCCTGCAGACTTGAGCAAAAAACGTGGACTGGATGAGCTACTTGTGAATGGACCTGGAAACTTGAATCTTCTGTAGTCACTTAAAGATATGAGCATGAAAAATATACTACCATAAGAAAAGTTTTTTAGTCGGACCTCATAAGTTCTTTTAAACTGGTGTCTCCGTTCAGGCTTATTTATTTGTTTTGTAAGTGCTAACCATGTCACTTTGACAAAATTGTAGCACAGGAGTCCACCGTGTGGCCCAGTCACACACATCAAGGTTGAGTGGGGTAGATCCTGTCTTTTAGATCTGGAAAATTGGTGCCCGTCTTTGGCAAAAATTGGGCACCCAAGGTCCTTCAGACTGGGTGAAAGGTGCTGGTCCCTCCTTAGTGGGAAGAGGTGAAAGGGTCTGGGTGGATTGTAGCTCGGAGTGAGGGCATGCTTCAACAAGATTGCCTTAACTTAAAAGTAAAGACCCTAGGCAGGTCGCTCTGATGGGTTTCAGGTGTTTCAGGGGTGTGACCCCGAAATCTGATTGACTTGTCTCTATGTTTCGTTGTCCATAGCTTGGACTTGCTGAGCAACCTTTGCGTTGTTAGCCTAGAGGTTCCTGTCCAGGTGTAATGGAAGATCAGTGTTTGTAGCTGAGGGCCTACTTCGACGACTTGTACATCATCACTGCGCACAAAACACTAAGTTGTTCAGAGTCACAGGTGCAATACCTAATTTCAACCTGCTCAGGAAAATTCATGTAATAAACTCCCTGAGTGTCGGCGACTGTATCTTTACACTGTCCCCAGTAAAGCGCTGCACCAAATACACCCCTATTCTTAGGAATTGTGGCCATTGTCCCTCTAACCAGGCTACAGAGAGTTTGATGGTTGGTGCGGTTTAATGACAGTTCAGGAGTATAGGGTTTATCCTGCACTCTAGGTGACAAGGCAGCCTAAAGTTCATCCCCAGGTAACTAAAGAGTCGTTCATCAGTAGAAGCCCTCGCTCCCCTGAATGCCCTATGTACATTGCAGGATGGGGTATACCTTCCTGGGATCTCCATGTTTGCAGCCCCTAGATGATAGGTGACTGTAAAGAACACTTGCTGGCCTTATAGTGTGCCTGCTATTTTTCTCTTCCCCTGCATGTCTTGCATGTAGCCCTTACCCCCTTCTCCCTGCAAAACACAGTGCAGTTCAATGTTGTGCCGGAGTCAGATCTTAAAAGTCTACAGGGAAGCAGAAGAAAAACCTTTGTGCTCTGTTTTGAGCGCAGGTAGAAGAACCCAGACCTGAAATTATGCGGCAGGGGAGGATCAAATTATGTGGCAGGGTGGAGTAAATTATGTGGCAAGAAAATCGAAATTATGCGACGTAATGCAGCACATTTTATAATAGTAATACTTCATTATTTTGTCATTTTTAGGTCTCGCCTACACAGCGTGCATGCATTGCATAGGAGGGGACCTCTTGAAATCGATTCTCTTTTTTGCCCCAATACGTGCACACTTTGCATTGCTTTCAATTGTAACGCGTGCACGTTTGGCGAATCCCTTGCGAGAGCGAGCGGCACCATCTGTTAGCAATTATCGTGCTCTCTCCCGCAAGGGAAATACTGCACGTCCCTGCTCTCGACCGCACTCCCCCCACCCCTCCCACTTGTTTAAAGTGTCATGTGTGAGTGGTTCTACACTGCAAAGACTAAAATAATAGCTGTTTTTTTGTACGTTGCCTGTTAACTTTGTTAACAGTGGTGATAAGTGCCATGCAAAGAGCACGCCTGACAGATGTGAATGTCACTTATATACTGACTAAAAATGTTACTCATATGAATACTGAAAACTTGGCAGCTATGCAGCATTAGCCGTAGCGGCTCGATTTGCACTTTCCGAGGGATACTGCGAGAACACGGTCTAGTCTTTTTAGTATTTTTCGCCATCTGCTAGGTCAAGCTCAGTGCGAACACGATAATAGAACCACAAACTCTATCGGTGGGCGCTCTCTGATGATGCACTGGTTGTTATAGGTGCAGAGGCAGCCGATGGATATAATAGGCATGCTTGTGCGCGCTCGCCTGGTATAAGCAACATGGCAGAAGGAGAATCGACCAGCCTCTTTAGATGAGGTGGAGGACAGGTAAAGCAGACTCTAGCTGCAACTTTACCCCATTGTTAGTGCTCTTACATGAGTGCGCAGCACTCCTGCCACCCTGCTGTTTTCTGAGCACCTTACAGAATTTTGAGGGTAACCTGGTTATTTCCTGTCTGCAGGAAGTACGTGTTCTTGTAAACTCATTTTTTTAGAAAAATATTTTAATCGGTTTATCTTTTTAGTTCACATTGTTGAATTTATATAAGCCAGGGCATATCTGCAGAGTTCCAATAGGCAGGTAACATTTTGAATGCTGGAGGTCGACACGGGCAATTGGGCACCGTCCTGCACTTGTCCCTGTCTTTAGATCTTTTCTGTGTTTGCGTATCTCTTCAATCTTACTCCTAGTCGACCTTTTCTTCGGTTTAAGTTTTTACTGGTTTCTCAGGGATACTGTAATGTCAAAGTGTCTCTTCTTTTTCTTTGTCCTTGCATTATTGTTCTCTTCCCCACTAAGCCCACCTGATTGCCAGGGCCTCGAGTGAAGTCAGGTATTGTAAATATCAAACACGGCTGACAACTCTCAATAAAGTATCCCTGTTTTCTTTGTGCTGGTCTATGCTCCAAAGTTTGCCCCTCAGATCTCCCCGCCTTCACTGCTGCCTCTCCCACACCTTTCAAATACAAATATCACTCAAGAGATGCACTACAGTGGATACGTTTCTGACCCCTGACATTCTTTCTAATCATGGCTTTGCCAGCTATATATATCTTCAAGTTAAAGTCAAACTGCTTTAGTTCCTTGGAACTTCATTTGTGTATACACCAACTGTACATTGTACTTTGGCAATTCATTTAGCTGAAAGAGAAAGGCGCCTGCAGCCGGGGCAGCAGCTGGTGCTGCACCGAGCGACACAGCCGGGACTAGCCCATGGACAGCGCTTTGTTGGCGTACCTTCACCTCTGAACCACGCTTGGTCTTGGAAAGCAGCCTGCTTTAGAAGAAATATTCATACGCAGTACAGTTGAGCCACGCTTGTGAGTAAAGGACGGCTAAACAGATGCGGTCACATATAAACACATGATGTTTCCTAAGTATGGCAAAAACAAATGGAGCACATCTGCTAATAAACTTCTTTAAATTAAGGAAGGAACTCCATTTTTTTAAATAAAAAAATGTGCGTTCTGAAAGAAAATTTCACATATTTTCTTTTAAAATATTTAATAGATATACGTATTTCATATTATTGATAATTGATTTATAATGAGAATGTTTGCTTCATCATCAATTTGGACGCTTTTGACCCTTTTCTTAATTATTACAGTAAGTCTGCGTTATTTCAAGATGTTTCAATATGGCCGGCAATATACACGTTTTTCAGTGTTTAAGTATGTGGAAATTAGTCTGTTGTTGCAGTTCTGTTGTGAATCCTCCTTTCTGTTTTGAAGTAGGTTGCCTTGTCCGGCCTCTCATAATGGCTGAAGATGTTCAGAAAGTCTCCTTGCCCCAGCTTTTTGGGATAGATAGGACCGCCTTCTTACAAGACATCTATTCCCTGGTAAGGGAGACGTATCCTCCTCTCACAACTTACAGACTTCTGCTTGAAAACTAAACCTAGTTTGTATAATAGAAATATCAGGTGTATTCATACAAAATTTTCGAGGCTGTGACGAGGGTCATTGACATTTAAAAAAGGGATTACAATGAGACACTACGTTCCAGCTTTTGTATTTGGTGCATAGCTGCCAAGTTTGAAGTTTGCTCATGTAAAACATTTGCATGTTTTCAGGGTATTGTGTGTGACATTTCAATGCCTTAAGCATGACATTTTTAGAGACGCTATATAATTTGAACAGGGCACTCGATTGTGTGTGGTGAGATACATTTCAGAAATTATCCCACATTTTGCAATTACGTAGTTTAGTAATCTCCTTAAACAGTTCTCTCTTTTCTAAAATGCCAACGCTAATGTGTATTGTATTGTTTCCATCCCCTACCCTACATGTGAGATCTATCCAGTCATTCGTATCTGATAAGTATCTAATAATGCAGTTGTCCATAGATACGGGAATATTTTAGAGAGATGTAGTCAGACCGTGAGCTGTGAAGGAACTGAAGGAATGTATTAACTTTATCAAATGAAGACGCTAAAAGTTAAACACTCATGGCAAGGCCAATCTTTCAGTTTTTAGGTCTTGTTTACTCAGCGCACATGCCCTGCATAGGAGGAGACCTTTGGAATCGATCAGCATTTTGGCCAAAAATGTGCATGCTTTGCATTGCTTTCTATGGCAACGTGTGCACGTTTTGGCCTTTACCTTGCGGGAGCGAGCTTTGGCAACATCTGTTTGTAATTATCTTGCAAACAGGTGGTGCACGTTTATCTACATGTTAGTAAATATTACGTGTTTAGGGAGGCTGTTAGAGTACGGCAATTGTTTTCTCTTGTTTTTGAGGCTCACTAGATAGATAGGCCACATCGCTCGGTCTTCTTTTTGGAGGGGTTGCGGTATCTGCTCTCTACACTTTGCCCCGCATGTTTAGAAACATTTTAACCGTTTTAATTATGTTTAGAAACATTGAAACGGCCCTACTATAATTTGGTTTATCGAATAAAAATTTGGAGAAGTCCTCGTGCTTATCCCAAAACCGTTATAAAAATCTTGTCTGTTTTCTGCCTAGTCTGTTTAGTCATATGGGCATTTTCAGCCTGCTTAACATATTGTTTAGACGTTTAATAACGGTTCACTATCGTCATTAAGAGAATATCTATTTCATCCTTGTATTTTTCCGGTCTATCTTTAGCATCCAGCATGTGCTGCAAGATTTAGTGGATTGGCAGCTCGTCCACCCTGCCAGGGTCATATTTTGCCAGGTATCTTTTTAACATTATTTAAGATGTGTATCTTTCTTGATAATATAATGTAGCTTCATGTAGTTTCATTTCTCTGCATCCTATTTTCTAAACTATTTTCATGTATGTTTTTTACAGCTTAAAGATTTAGAGGTTATAAGAGAAGATCTCTCACTTCGTTTCTGTATATATATTATTATTATCTTATATATTATCTTATATATTATACTCCTAGCTTTTTCTTGGGCTAGAAGTAGCATAGAAGGTAATTGGAGGTATTTTCCTTCTTTCCTTGTTGTTGGTGCCATCCTTGGCCTGCAGCAGACAATATACTTTTCATCCTCGTGTGAGAAGTAAATATTCAAATTGGCGATTGCTGGCTCCATCTCTTGTTTAGGTAATCATCATCTACCATATAATTGGTAAGCATTTGTTACTCCATTGTATTTTCTATCTGTAATACATGTATCGGACATGTCCACCTTAAAACTGATATGTTCAACAATCCTAAGTCTGCTCTGGTCATTGTGTTTTCTCCGGCAGGGTTCGAACCTGGAAAATATCATATAATTTATCCTACATCTTCTTCTGTGGCAATTTTTACTATTCTGGAAAGGTGGGATTAATTTGCTTTTCCTTTAACGTTAATGATGTATCTTGATATTCATCACATATATATCCCCCAAAAATGTCTAGATGATTGATAAGTTTCCATGTACAGGACAAGTGAGCTTAAACCTAAAGACAATGTAATGAATTGTACAGTTTCAGTGTTATCTTACTCTCAAACATATTGTATTTTCTGTCTCACTTTTACAAACTTATAGTTTGTGTCTGTTTTATATATTTTCAATTTAAATGTCTGTATGCGTGTTTGTATTCTTTGATATTATATGTTTACATGTAAGGCTCTTCTAACTTTTAAAAGATGTGAGCATCTATGTATTTTTGCATAGCTAGCAGGGGAAATAGAGTGAAAAAACCTCACTGTATATAATAGTGACACTAGTGCATATATTCTTATGGTGATGTATATATTGTCATTACAGAGCACAACATTTGGTGTGGAACTCCTGAGGAAGGCAGTGTTCTGCCGAAATGCGCGTAGAGATAACCTGGAAACCACCCTAACAATCATGTGTTCATTGAAATGTTTCGCTATAACAGTTTAGTGTGTAGTTAGGATGCTGTACAAATTTTGGTCTCTGTGGGAGTAGATTTATCATATTTTTATATCTATAATATAATTATGAACTTTGAATAAATTGCTTTTGTATTTTTCTAAACACTAGTGTCACTACTTTTTATTATATGTTCTGAGATTTTCATTTTTTTGAAGTTGCCCTAGATTACTTACAATAAGCCCCTGCTCACTCCCACAAGGGAAATGCTTTGTGTGTACCCGCTTTCACTTTCATAGAAGCAGGCATGATCTCCTAGACTCGCCGGATACCTCGTCTCCCCGCCCCCCCCCCCACTAAGCAGGAGCAGCGAGGCTAGGGCCACCCATACATACATATAACGAGCATTTGCATAGCCAATAGGTCTCTCCTTTGGGACCTTATAAGTGTTTAATTATCCAGCACAATATCCTTGGTGCAACAAAATCAGTGTAGCATGGCTAAACACTTATAAGGTCCCAAAGGAGAGAACTATTGGCTATGCTATTGCTTGTTACACTTGTTAACACTGCCTGGGCATTGGTTGCACCTCATTTGTTCCAGTTTAACATTCAAATATAGCAATAAGCAACAAGAAAGGTGACCAGTCAAGCTTTGGATAGGAGTTTCCACTGTGATGCAACACGTGTCATTGTGCTTTTAGTATTGAACCATTTGAGCTAGAAACTTTTCTTGGGTTAAAATCTGCAGATTATGCAGCAGATGGTGGATTATGTGGCAAATGAGGCAAATCTATAACTATGCAATAGGACACAAGAGGATACGCACTGTTCAGGAATGGCTTTATCCACTGAAATGTGAGTTGGGTAATCATCTGAGAGGGTTTAAGGAAATACCCCCACCCCCACATTGGCGTTGAGAAAGCACTGAGGTCACACTAATAAAACACATGCTAGATACACCTGATTGACTGTTATGTTCATGTATACCCTGAGGTCTGCTGATACATTTGTTGCAATACGTTTTGCTTGACCATTTGTATTTTCACACTACCTGGTTGAGTCCTGAGGAGGCCGGAATTTATGAGTCTGAAACGTGTTAACCATATATAACGTGAAGTTCACCACAGAAGGCTAAAGAGGAAAGTCACTGTATAACGCCATAAGCACTCGAAGGACTAATTTCTCATATACAAAAGTGGCGGCTCCTCCGCTAAGGCGGAGGTTCATCGCCTCAATACTATTTCAGCAGTGCAAAAAACTAAAATACAATGATAATAGCAGGACGTTATTATCATTTTATTTTTATATGCGGGACTCGGAGCGAGGTTGGGCGGGGCTGGTCTCTGTGACCAGAGCAGAGTGAGGAGTGGTTCACACTCCTCTAAGTGTGCATGATGGTTTGGCCGGCCCCCTTGGGCCAGCCAAACCGTCATGCACACTTAGCATGTTCTCCGAAGGGCTGTGTTGCACAGCTCCATGGAGAACACGCCCAGGCTCCCAGGCTGCTCAGACCAATCACGAGACTGCTCCTGAACCGTCGTGATTGGCTGGGAAGGTCTGGGTGCTTCCGATTCTTTCCAGCAGATGACGAGGATGGAGGAGAGGCATGTGGCAGCGTGGGAAACGTAAGTTTATTAAAACGCCTCCATTGATTGCATGGATGCCTGCATTGGAACTCGGCTGTTAAATGTGTGCTAGCAGAAAGAACAGGATGCACTGTATCTTGTAAATACAGTGTATTCCTGCACTTTCGAATTGGAATAGGGCAGTGCAGCAAAATGACTTGCGGCACTGCCCTACACCAATTCTTTGTAAATATTCCTATAAATGTATTATTGTTTACAACGTACATCAGGTGATTCTTTTCCGCTAGCGTATTTTATGTTTTGTATATACATTCCTTATCAATGACATTTCTTTTTGGACAATATTTCAGTGTGAAATATTGAGCTCCTGAAATAAATAAATAAAATGAAACCTATGAAGGCACTTCACACAACAGAGCAACAAGTTTAAAATATCTTACTTCTTCATGGTTGAACGCGGTTGATTTTTAGATGGCTCTGAACACCACCATTCTGCAAAGAAACGTTGCTGCAGTTTAGCCCAAGAGCACATCTGTGTTCCTTGGATGTACATGGAGGGATGGAGTACATTTGGGACAGATTTCTCAGCTTTCATGCAGATTACAATATTTAACTCTTTCTAAATTATGTTATATTTAGATTCCCTTAAGTTGGAGGCTGCAGAGCTTAGTTCAAGTATCAGACTTTAATGGCTAACTCTATTCCCACGTATTTAATGTTCAGTAACCTTGATTCAAACTGCTTGCACTATATCATATAGAGTTATTCGCTCCAATGTTTTAAAGATCAGAGACACAGCATTAATAAAACATAATCAGGGAGAAAATTATGCTGCAGACTTGTCTGAATTCTGAGACTTAGAACATTCGGTAGCACAATGACAAATTGAAGGCCATTTATGTGGCACTCTGCCTGGCAATATTAAGTCATTATAATGTTCTAGCAAGTATTGGTGTTAATACAAAACATAGTCCTGTGCTGAAAAGAATACACCCTTTAAAGAATAAAAATTTGGCATAAGATATATGACGTAATTCATCGACTGTTGCTTGTAGTTCTGCATTTATACTCGAGCAGACAAAGCTAGAAGTCCCTGAATGCTGAGAAATAACAAGGAAGAGATGAACTACACATACCAGGTAAGGGACAGCTTGAGAGCTCTGCAGCTGTCACCCTTGTCCTAGGGTTACTGGATCCCTGGGCTTTGCCTTTGCTAAGCATTATATTCGGATATGTAGTGTAATACATGTGTTCAAAAAACCTCTTTTGGTAAAACGAGTTCCAACCAAAAAATTATCAACATTACCTTTGCCGTGCTACCAAAGTAATGGATAGCACAACACAATTGTCATCTGGCTGTGGAATAAACACCCTATGGAACATCCAAACAATCAGTGAAAACATAATTGTCATTTCAACTGTGAAAAACCACATTTAGATGTTTTACCCTAATGCCTCAAAAACAAAAGTTATCAACATGTTTTTCAAAATTGCAAACATTCCACAATGTATCAGATGATCTTATGAAATTAAACATATGCAATCGTGTGCAATAAACAAATATGTAAACAATGGGTATAGAAAATGTACCTAAAGTAAACACAAAATTATAATCATTAGAAACATGCCAGTTCCAGTCTGTCATTTATTCCACGTGGATGCAATGTCTGTAACAATTTCATCCAATGTATTTGTCCTTGTAACAATTTTTTCGAATTGTCTATTCCTGGCTTCACTAATACAGCTTCCAAAACCTGAAATCTCCATTGGGAAATATTGTGATGTGCTTCAAGCCAATGAGAAGCCATGCTTGCGGTTTGCTGTTTATTGTGTATATTAATTTTGTGCTCTGTAATTTTCAATGTAACCATACGTTTCTTTTTTCCATATATAGAACAAACCACAAGGACACTTAAATGCATGAATGCAATTCCTAGTGTTAAAGTTTGCTGAATGTTTCAAGAGAACTTTTTGGCCTCTTTGAGGGTGACCCACAGTATTTCCAGGAATGATGTTATTACAATGCATGCACTTTCAGCATATCAGCATATCATGCTTCCCTTGTAATCTATGCTAGATGTCTGAGACTCTTTTGTTTTAAAATATCCTTTACATTCTGAGAACGTTGATAAGCAAATAATGGACAATCCTTATACAAATGACAAAATATACTTTTTTGATTGTAGTCGTTCCCTTCACTTATTAGTGATTTGTATGATCTTAGTACTCTTAGTATAATATTTAGATACAGATGTAAACCTAGTTTGTTCTTTTTTTCTTTGATGACATAAGTAAAGATCCCCAGCTTGTGATTTTTAAACGTTCTATACCATCAGATATAAGTTTCTCAGGGTATCCGCTATTTTCAAATCTCTCTTTGTATTCTTCCTGCAAATCCACAAAAGCCTTATGAACTGTGAATATGGTAGGCGGTTCTTTAAGGACGGAGGATGGAAGGGTACAATAATGCAGCCCACAATTGTTTTCAGTGGGCTTCTTATATACACTGGTCTGTATTCCTGACCCTGTTAGACTGACCATAACATCTAACAAGCATTGGCATAGCCAATAGGTCTTGCCTTTGGGACCTTATGTGTTTAGACAGAACTTTTGGCTATGTTGTAGAACATTGTGGCTGCTGTGCATCATGTTGAAAAGTTATAATAAAAAGTGTTAAGAATTTTTGCTACCTTTTATACAAACCAAGACAACATTATATACAACTGAACAACCTGATTAAAAAAAGGTTTTAACATAAAAAATGTCTTCTAGTTTTTTTTGAACGTGCACTGCTGGCAACTTCTTCCTGACTGTTCTCATGCTTGTTTGTTACATTTTTTTTTGTTATGGGGAGAAGGCCATAAATAACGGGTGAGTGGTGGTTGGAAAACAGTAATTTAAGCAACGGACAGACACTAGGGGAGAATCAACAGATGCCAGACTCCGAGGGCAGACTGATGTGATGCTTAGATAATGTTTAGGTGATGCTTAGGTGGTGTGCTGATTCAAAATGGTGGTGGTGAGTGATGTTTGGTGCTCAGGTGGTGCCACTGTGTAGTGTAGAATGGAGGTACGATGTGGATTGTGGAGTTGAACTATGTTGTTTGGTGTGTAATTATGTGGTGTGTATTGGAAATGTGTGGAGTTGAATTGTGTGGCCTGGAACTGTGGTGTTGAGTGAAATTATGCTTAGTGAAATTCTGTAATGTTGTGGAGTGCATTCATGTTGATTGGTGGTATGTGGAGTGTATTTATGTTGCATTGAGTAGAGTGTAATTATATGGTGTGTAATTATGTGGCACTGAGTGGTATTTTGAGGAGAGTATTTATGTTGCAATCCATAGAGTGTAATGGTGACATGTGATTATGTGGTACAGAGTGTTATTATGTGGAGTGTATTTATGTTGCATTGAGTAGAGTGTAATTACGTGGTGTGTAATTATGTGGTACTGAGTTGTATTATGTGGAGTGTATTTATATTGCATTGAGTCGAGTGTAATTATGTGGCGTGGTATTACGTGGCACTGAGTGACATTATGTGGAGTGTATTTATGTTGCATTGAGTAGGGTGTAATTATGTGGCACTGCGTGGTATTATGAGGAGTGTATTTATGTTGCATTACATAGAGTGTAATTGTGCAAAAACAACAGTTGATGGACAGAATGCACAACGTCATACATTCACCCCAGTACAGAGATCTGGGCCTAAATCCATCCTTCTTTCGCTCACCATGCCATTCCAATTTGAACCTAGCCATATGCAAATCAGTCTTGACCCTGTGCCTCATGGGAACAGTCCAGCCCGAACTGACAAACTAGGTCCTCCCTGGACTGGAAACAAGCATCCTAGGACCGGTTACGGTCTTTCAGCCCTCATCAGCTGGGACAGCTTGATTCCAGTGGCATGGAGAGCACGGGACTCACGTCTGAGCATACCCGTCCCACTCGGGGTGACAATGCAAAAACAACAGTTGATGGACATGTCATTATGTGGTACTGAGTGATAATTATGTGGAGTGTATTTATGTTGCATTGAGTAGAGTGTAATTACGTGGTATGTAATTATGTGGCACTGAGTGGTATTATGTGAAGTGTATTTATGTTGTATTGAGTATATTGTAATTATGTGGCATGTAACTATGTCGCACAGAGTGATTACACTGCTCACCAAACATTCATTTGTTTGCAGTTTGTGTTCAGTCTGCAGGGTGTAAATGTTTAACTCTCTTCTACATGCCTAAAATCCTCTCTGTGAAAAGAACGAATCTGTCAGCTTACTTAAACCGTTAGGCGTCCAGGTTCACATGGGAACCTCTTTCAGGAAACACCATTTCCAGTCTGAAGTGTCTTTGGTATTCTACACAAGTACCCATGCACATCCCTTTAAGAAGTTGAGCTGCCACCAAGCACTGCCTGACTCAGAGCACTACGTTCAGAGAGATCAATTCAGGCCCCAGGGAACTTCTCTGTACACAGTGGACTTTTAAATGCATGGGTGAAGGGGAGTTGTCAGTGCCCATCACAACTCATTTGAATCCATCAGAGCTGGTGTGAAACTCACACCAAGGAACTGTTAAGCTCTGCAGCTCAGTTAGACAGCAAATCCTTGACAGGAGTGGACCGACCCGGCTTTCCTCTGGTATTCAAACAACCAATTTCTATACAGGAATCGCTACAGGAAATTAATCTGTTCTTAAAGGCTGGCAGTTTTAAGAGATGTGGAAATAAAGCACAGCCTTCAACCAATCAGAGGACACTGCTTTTTTAAATGTATTTATAAAGCTGTAATATCGTAGAAGGATGTGTCCTGGCGTTGAAATGGAAGAAAAACGTTTACACAAAAGCTAGATTTTCGACCTTAAGTATCAGTGGCCCTTGATTACGGGGTCCTCTGTGAGCAAACCACATGGCTTGAAACTTAGATCGTTCTTTTACTGAGCTCCGAGGTTTGCACAAAATTATGATAGATTCTGAATAAGTTGGAGGTGATATAATGACTCCTAAGGATAACCCTGATGTAATGATGCAGTTGTCGAGGAAGTTTAACATTTACTTGGACAACTGTATGTCGCACTTCCATGGGCAGGTAAGGCAAGTCTTTATGGAGCAGGTGCACAGAGGTAAAAAAAAACAAGGAAAAACACAAGCGCCATCTATGTCCAATCAACGCGAACGCGATAATTGGAAACAGATGACATTAATGCCCGCTCCCAAGCACTCTGGGCAAGGGAACAAAGAAGGCGGGACAATCACCCACCTTGGACCAATTGCGTGCTGTCTTTTTAAGAAAGACGCATTCCCAGGCCAATTGCAGGGGTTCTCTGGTGTTTTCGAACTCTGAACACACGCACGAGTGTGTGTTCAGAGTTCAAAAGCCCTTACTAAGTGCCTCGCAGAGCAGTGCATGCGCGCTGGTTCAGGCGAGACCTAAAAATGGTAGTTGTGCTTTTTCAAATGTGTGAACTGAATGTTGTATATGAAAGAACCCACAGTACAACAATCACCACCATTACCATCACCATACACACACACACACAATAGGGGCAGTTCAGGCACAGTGCAGTTCAGGCTCACCTCACAGACGGCATAGGTACGGCATTTATTGCACAGTGCATGCCTGCCTCACACACAGGTACAAATGGATCAGCTGGTACCAGAGCAATCTCCCCCATCTTAGACCAGGTACAGTGGTAATCAGCTGTCCTGCAAGCTTTTCCTACATACAGGATTACAATGCATGTATAGTGTTGGGTACATAAGATATAGTACATGCAGCACCAATGCAGGTGTCCCTTAATTGGAAAAGGTACATCAGAAGCAACAGAACTCCAAGCATCTCTTGAAGGCATGACTAAAACATGTGGCCTGCAGGCTGCATGGCATCTCTGCAGCAGGTTCATTGACCAACTGAGATATCTCACAACTATACAAGAATGCTCATTCAGCAACTACGGCCAATCAGCCCATCGATTCGCTGGAGACGCATAGAAAGCAGCTTTTAAACAAAAGGGTAAAACCTCTAAGGACACCTTTGGGACTAGATGACTGGTTGGTGTCTTCAATATCAAAACCTGGATGAGGGAATTAGTGGCTCTGCAGGTTGTAGTTAAACATCTCACAGAGATGCAGGTGCTGCCCATGGCTCCTTGGTTATTCTTCCTGATTAATCATCAATCGCCTAAATTCTGATGAATAGAACTCCTAATGTCCCTTGAACATATAGTAATCGGGAGAGGTGTGGCGCCGCGGCCAGGGCGACTGACGCTGGAATCTGGGGACCACGGTTCGATCCCCGGCTCCGGCGGCAGGTTTGCCCAGCACCATGTGACTCTGGGCAATAGCTTGCTTAATCTTCCCGACGGCCCCCAGCGCCTAGAGACCCTTACGGGTGATTGTGCGCTTTACAAATGTGGACTTTACTTTACTTTAATCAATAAAAGTGTGTTTATTTAGCACTTGCTACAACTGTTAAGCAATCAATTAACTGTGTTTGACCCATAAGTAAGCTGTTCCCCCAAAAGTCTTTAAATGCCCACTAAATCTCACCAGAACACACTTAAACTCTACAAATAAGACAGTAATTCCTAAATCAAGGCATAGTAGAAACGAGAGACTATGCCTATTCTCATCTTACACCTCCCACTCCCAAACCTCTGCCTAGTATTCAATGGAGTATGACCCCTCAGTCCCTCAATGGCTTTACAGACTGTGGTGGAGGCTCTCTCTTGGACCAGCGTGTGGTTCAGAATATAGATTTCTCCCACGTATGACATAACATACATTAACACACACAAATATATTTAGTATCCCCATACATTACCCATCCTTGAACCCTAAAAACATCTTCATAGCCCATAAACCACCATCCCTGAATTCTAACAACTCCTTACTACACCTATACACCACTGTGAGAAAGTGCCATCTTTCTTACCTTGGTAGACCCCCACTTTTTTCTGAACTGCTGATGTACTTTGACTGAGTGTGCCCTGGGTCCCTGCCAATCAGGTACCCAGGGCCTGTGTTCCTTCCCTACAAAGAAAAGCTATGCTGAAACAAAATACCCAATTGGCATCTCTGGCCACCTGTCAGCCCCTAGTAAATGGTACCCTAGGTACCCAGGGCATGGTGACCAGAGAAGACCCCTGAGGGCTGCAGCACTTATTGTGCCACCCTCATGGGCCCTGTACCCTGGCACCCACACACTGCCTTTGCAGGCTGAGTGCCTAAGTACAGAACTAAAAAAAGAGTCGACATGGCACACATCCCTGTGTGCCATGCCCACAGAACCCACTGCCCTGGCATACTTCAGTCACCCCTCTAGCTGGGTGCCCTACGCCAGAGGTGAGGGCCCAGGTGCATGTGCCCTGTGCCCCTACAATACCGAGGGCCATTCGTGGGCTCTGTTAGTGCAGTGTTGCCATTTAAGAGTATATGATGCTGGGAGGTTGTCATTTACGAACTCCACAGCACCATAATGGCTTCACTGAAGACTGACAAGTTTGGTACCAAACTTCTCAGCACATTAAACCCGCACTGATGCCAGTGTGGGATTTAATGTAAAATGCATTAGAGATGCCCTCCAAAACCCGAACCTACAATGCACATCTGGGCTGAGTGGCTGCAGAGGCTGCCACCCAGCAGACATGTTGCTGGACCCCTGGGTGGAGAGCCTCCCGCTCTCCTGGGCCTGCAACAATGCACATCCTGGGCGAGGTGCTATGTCTCCTCCCCAGGATGGACAGGGGTAAGCTTCAAAGGCATACCGCCTCTGAGAGCTTCTCCAGACCATTTGCTGTACCCAGCAACTGGCCCCCCACCCGTTCTATCCCCACTCTGGCGGGAAGACTGGTGGGAAAAACTACGTCAGGAAGGAGGGGGTGCCAACCTCTTCCAACTCCACCCCTCAGGTGGAGGAGGCGAGGTGAAGCACGACCCCGGGCTCCGGCCATCTTGTAGATGGGGAGCCCTGCCCAATCCCAGCTAGGCTCCACAGGAGAGGAGCAGGTTAGGGAGTGTCCTCACCCCAGGACAGGGACCCATTGGTCCCTGTCCTTGCCCTACCTGTAACTGGGGCTCCCTGAACCTTCCTTCCTCAGATCTCGATATCAAAAGAAGAAAGAAGATCAAGAAGAAGGAGCACAGGGCAAGATGGCCGCTATGCTGCTGTAGAGATCAGTCGCATTTACTCCTTCTCCTGACCCACGGGACATGCGGCTGGAAGTTTGAAAAAGACATGCCGATTTTCCAAAGATCAAACAAGACTAATAATGTAGGAAGTACTAGGGTGATACAGAAGACCCTGGCGACACTCTTCATCCTTCTTGGAAGACACTGGAGGGAAGTGTACACTCGAGGTGTCAGTGCAATCACAGAGATGGCACAGCGCGCTGGAGCAGTCTCGAAACTCACAAGCGCGAACAAACGATCTGCCCTGGCGAATACTGCCTCCCAAAAGAATCAACAGCTCAAGAAAGGGGAGAAGTCAGAAAAAGTTGGCAAAGAAAAGGCGGAATCTAAGGCAACGGCGCAAGCGGGCACCCCCGGAATTAAAGGACAGCAACAGCAGAGGCGCTCACAATCAGACAGCGGAACTCTGAAACACGCGATCACCGTACCCAGCAAAGATCCAAGACAACCCACCGTCCCAGAGGCTTTTGCAGGCAAAGCTCAGCCGGCGATTCTGGTTTCCGAAACTTCTGCTGAGACAAACACGGAGACAAACGCTGATGCAGCATTCACTGACCGCGAGGACGCAAGCACGGCGGTTGCTAAGCAACAGGAGCTCCAATCATGCACGCCTCATGCGGGAGCCGCGCTGAGAGGGGAAAACGCCGAGAATGCAGACACAGGCACAGCCACGGCGAGCGGAACCGACATGGTGAGCAGTGGGAAGCTGGAGGAGACGGGGTCAGGACTAGGAGACCCGGTAAACTTCAATAATGCTCAAATGTTAGAAGCTCTGATGCAGGTAAATCTTGCTCCCACCCATGGAGACAAAAATACTTTAATACAATCTTCTACTTGGGGGAGCATGAGAAGCGTTGAAAGTCGCGCATCAAGGGGGCTTAAAGGGGACAAAGGAAGGAGAGTCCGCTCCCCTGAAGGAGAGAAATTCTACTCAGTGACTGAAGGCTCTGATTCCTCCTTACTGGGCACAGAAGATGAGGGCAAAACCACAGATTTCTCGTCGGAGACAGAATCAGAGGGGTCCCACTCTAGCAATCCCAGAAGCAAAGAGACACAGAAGAAGAAAAGAAGAACCATGATAAAACGGGACAGAGACATAGACAGATCAGCATCAAGCACAAATAGGAAATTGCTCTGGGACTATGGTAATACTTCTAAAATGTATCAGGAACATTGTCTAGAAGAAGGAGTTGATAATTACGTCACAAATGCCTTTCAAGACACCGCCGAACCACCACCTCAAGCAACCCTAGATGGAATGTTTGCTATGTTAAAGCAAATGTATGCAGAGGCTAGAATAGAAAGTAGGAGAGCCAGACAAGACACTAAAAAAATACAAGCGAGCATTAGGAAAATGAATAAAAGATACGAAGAGGTGGAAGAGAGAGTTGTACAGGTTGAAGAAAGAACTGGCAGACTGGAGGATGAAGTTACAGACTGGCAGTCTTTCAGAATGGAGCAAGGGAAGGTGGTCGAGGACCTACAATGGAAGCTGGAGGATTTCGAGAATCGCCAGCGGCGGAACAATCTGAGACTTCTTGGTTTGGAAGAAGGAGTGGAAGGGAAGGACCCAAGGGGGTTTGTGGTTAAGCTGCTGAAAGGTGCATACCCAGAGGCGCAGTGGCAATGGGAATTAGAAGTTCAGAGAGCACACAGATTCCCACTGACACGGAAAAGACAAGAGGCGCTAGTCAGGATACTTTATCAAGGGCTATGCTAGTCTTTTATGGGAACTTCTTGGCTAGGCAGGAAGTCATGGATTCTGCCAGACCAGTTAAAAAGAAGTCATTTGAAGGGGTTACATTTTTTGCTAGGCCAGATTTCTGCCACGCGACCGTCGAAAGGAGATGGAAACTCAGGCAGCTAATTACTCCCTTTCAGCGCCAGGGCTCTGAAGCATACCTGATGTTCCCAGCGAAGTTGAAAGTTATTACAGGGGGTCGTGTCAGAATGTTCTTCTCAGAAATAAAGGCAGGCGAGTATCTGGCAGAAATTACGGAGAATCAAAGGGGCAGGAAGAGTAGGGACACTGAGCCAGCATAAGATGCATATTACAATGCGGAGGAAAGCATTGAATATGTTAGCAGTTTGGGTAGATTGGGTAGGAGAAGGAGGCGACACTACAGCAGTGAGCAGCCACACATAGGTCATGACTGACCTATTTGCCTGTAGTAGGGGGGGTAAGCAAAGGGAGGGGGGTTGACGGGGGGTGGGGGGGGTGGTGGAGAAGAATTAAGGTCATGTACAGCACAAGGCAAGAAGATGTATAGGAATAAACAAGTGGTAGTAAATTTTAAGAGGAGGGCGTCTGGTAGCTCAACCTTCAAGATCAGATGGCGTTAAGGTTTGCTACTATTAATATCTGCGGGCTAAACGATGGTGGGAAAAGGCAGAAAGTCACGGCTATGTTTAGATTATTGAAGCTGGATGTTATATGCCTTCCTGAGACACATGTGAGGGGAAAGGATAAATACCTTATGGACCAACTCGGTTATGAAGTCTTAGCATGTACACAGCAAGATTCAAAAACAAAAGGAGTGGCTATTTTCGCGAAAAAAGGAGCTATACAGGTAAAGAAAAAGAAGGAAGATGATGGAGGGAGATGGGTTATGGTAGAAGGGGAAACAGCTGGGGGACGGTATACCATTGTCTCAGTATACGGCTCTAACGAGGATGAACCTGAATTATTTGACTTTCTAGATATCGAGTTGGCATTGTGGGCAGAACCGGTGATATTTTGCGGGGACTTTAACGTTAATGGACTGTCAGGGTTGGGCCTGTCGGGTGGGGGGATGCAGGGTGATCGCAAAAAGAGAACACGAAGGGCTATTGGTAATTTAATGTTTCACAATGCATTAGTAGATGTTTGGACAGCCAACAATCCCGCTGGAACGGGTAGCACTTTTTTTTCCGCTCCTCACAGGGTAATTGCCAGATTGGATTATTTTTTGGTCTCTAGCTCCCTAGCACCAGACTCAAAAATAGAAAGGCTCCCTCTGGTCTTTTCAGACCACAATCCCCTAGTATTAACTATCCCTCAGAACCTTAGTGCTGTCTGTAAAGAATATAACTGGACGTTTGAAAGAGGGGTACTTAGGGAAGAAGACTATGTAAATAGAATGAAGTCATGGATTAGACAATTCTGGGAAGTAAATAGAGGCACGGCATCCGCAGGGGTGGTCTGGGACACCTTTAAAGCAGGGATAAGAGGGGAAACACTGGCCTATACTCTCCACAGGAGTAAAAATGAAAAACTCGAATTAACTAATAGACTGCATGACTTAATGGAATTAGAACAACAGCTTATCCAAGCGGTCATTAGCCAAGAACCTCTAGAGGAGATCCTATTGGAGATAGAGTTGAAAAGAGCCGAGGCCAGTGAAAGTTTGGCAAATAAAGCGGCAAGTAACTATTTAATGAAAAAGGGAAAATGTTACGAATTTAATGAGAGGGTAGGTCATATGCTAGCAGTCCGTATCAGACAAAATATGGCAGCGGGAGAAATAAAAGAAATTAAGGATAAAGGGGGAAAAGTTGTGACTAAGGTAGAGGATGTGAGGGAAGTGTTTAGGGAGTTCTACTCTGATCTATATGATCAAGATCTGGGGAATGTTGACACTGAGATAGAGGACTACTTACATGAGGAACTGAGCGAGGAGAATAAGGAGGCACTGGAGTTACCATTGACATTGGGGGAAGTCCAAAACGCAGTAACCAAACTCCCCTCAGGGAAGGCAGCGGGGCCCGACCAAATTCCGGCGGAATTCTACAGAATTTTTTGGGACACCCTGGGGAGCGATATGTTGGAAACCTTAAGCCAAGCACAGAGGGGGGAAAATACTCCACAATCATGGGCCGGAGCAAACATCATAGTAATTTTGAAAAAAAACAAATCACATTTGGATCCCGGGTCATATAGGCCAATAACACTCATGAATGCCGATGCAAAAATCTACTCCAAGGCGCTCTCACAAAGACTAAGCAAGGTAATTGAGGGTCTGGTATGTGCAACGCAACACGGATTTATACCCGGGAAAGGGACCACACAACATACAAGGCAGATGGTTATCATATTGGATGCAGCAGGTGCAACAGGGGACCCTGTCTCGGCTATTTTCTTGGACGCAGAGAAGGCTTTTGAGAGGGTCTCCTGGAGGTATCTGTGGAGGGTTCTGGGCTGGTTTGGTATAGGAGCAGGCTACGTAAAGGCTATACAAGCACTGTATTTAGAACCTATGGCTAAGGTGAGGATAAACAGAGGGTATACTGCTGAAATACGCATAAGATGCGGCACACAACAGGGCTGCCCGGCTTCGCCACTGTTATTTGCGTTATATCTTGACCCCCTCATGCGCAAACTGGAAGGGAATCCTAACATCCTCCAGATAAAACTGCATGGTTTTGAATATAAAACACTTGCTTATGCAGACGACGTGGAGGTGGTTACCCCTGAGCCGGAGTCAGCTATTATAGAAATAGAACAGGAGGCAGCAGCTTTTGGGGTAGTGTCGGGTTACTCACTGAATAAAGGAAAGACACAAATTATACAAAATAGCTGGGTTAATTATCAGGACATAAGAGTAACTCCTGAAGTTACGTACTTAGGTGTCAAAATCACAGCTGACCTAGATAGGTTAGTGGAAATAAATATGAGCCCACTGTTGGCAAAAGTAAAAGCAAATACGGAAAGAATTAACAATCTGCATCTGACCTTGATGGGTCGGATCAATGTAATAAAAATGGTAACATTCCCAAAAATTCTGTATCTGTTTAGGTCTTTCCCGTTATTCTTTGACAGCATATGGTTCAATAAATTAGAAGCGATCTTGAACAAATTTATTTGGGTCAAAGGGAAGACAAGGAGAGCCTATAGACACCTAACAGTATCCAGAGAAAAAGGCGGCTGGGGGGCACCAGACTTTAGGCTCTATTATTGGACTGCCGTATTGCAGTATTGTCAGGGGTTGTTAGGTGGGGGAGGCACAGATCACACAGCGGAAGCTAAGCCAGGATTTACTAATGTCTACACTACATTATTGGGAGAGGGGGCAGAGAATGGGTTTTTAAACACAACCGACTTTATTTATTTTAAACATACACGGTTTAAGACATTAAAGGTCTGGAAAGGGATTTCAAAAAGATTTGGTTTAGGAAGGTACAATAATTATACACGACTGTACACAAATTGCTCACTACCGAGGGACATTTTTAGGGACACTACTATGAGGGACTGGCATAACAAGGGTATAGTGAAAATAGGAAATCTGCTTGACAGCCAGGGGAATATGCTACAGTTTGGGGCGTTACAAACAAAGTTCGGGTTAGAACACCATAGTTTTTACAAATATCTCCAAACCAGAAGTTTCCTAACGCAAGTAGCTAATAAGTGTACGATAAGACAGTTATACGCAGAATTGAAAGACAGTAAAACTGATGAAAGGGGGAAATATGCACAAAAATGGACAGAAAAACTGGGGTCAGGGCTAGAAAGCTTTCAGTTATCTCTGGACCTGGGCAGAACGGTGCTATGCTCAGCTACCTTGCAATCACAACATTTTAAGACCGTGTTCTCATTATATCATACCCCGGCCAGAATCGCCCAGTGGGGCGGAACAACTGGAATAACATGCCCCCGCTGTGATTCAACTGAGGCAGACATTGTACATATGTTCTCACAATGTCCTCAATTGTTTACCTTGAAAAAGGCTATTGAAGAGTTTTTGGATAAATCACTTAAGATCAAGATAAAGCTCACAGATGAATTAATTATGCTGGGGGTGGGGGATATGTCAGATGTTTTGCCAGTAGAGTTTATTTTTGTCTCACTTGTGGTGCTTCGCATTTGTATAGCAAGAACCTGGTTGGATAAGGTTCCCCCCCCCGTTCCAAGCTTGGATCGCAAGCCTTCTTTCTATGTATAATCTAGAAAAGGCAATTTACGATAGGAAAGGTAGGAGAGCTAAGTTATTAGGTAAAAGGATATGGCAGCCTATCACAAGCTGGAAAAATAGTAGGTTAAATCCAGGACAGTCGATGGAAGGCTGACATAATACCCTATAGACGCTTTTCCTCTTGTTTTGTTTTATTCACCTTTTTTTTCTTTTTTTCCCTTTTTTGCAATGGTTAGTACATATTGTACACATGTTTGGAGGATTTCTTATGACACAATGTACCAGAGTAAAAATTGTAATGTGTACAACCACTTGTGAAATTGCTGTGTGCTGTAACATATACAGGAATATGCGGAAAAATTCTTCCTAAAACTGTTTAATAAAAAAATATTAAAAAAGAAGATCAAGAAGAAGAAGACCCGCCGTGCAGCTGCTAACAACATGACAACAACAACTGACTTGGCCCCAGCCCTACTGGCCTGTGATCCTGGAACCTGCTCCTGCCTAATCCCAGCGACCTGCGCGGACAGCAACCTTGGGACACCCAGAGGACCTGCCTGCCTTGACCCTCTCGAAGATTGGGACTCCCATCAGCAAACATCCCACCTGGTGCTCACCAGGAAGCTCCGGACCAGCCCACTCTGCACCAGCCGAGCCCGGGCCGGGCCAACCCGAACCAAGACCACGAGGCCGTCCCCCCAGCAACTGGGACCCAAAGGCCAGTGCCCAAAGACCCTCCTCAACGAACCAGCCGACGCCTGCAGACTCAGAACCAGGGGCCACCCCAACCGCGACCAGCCGAGGGTAAGCTTTTCCGACCCCTAAAGAAACCCCTGCACCCGGCGCCCCACTGCCCCCTGTGCCTCCCTTTAGGGTACCTACCTGTGCTCCAAGATCCCAACTTACCTCTCGAAGTGCTGGTCGCTCCTGGAAAGTCACTGTCCCCGAGCCTGCAGCCTTTGTTCCTTTGTCAAGATCCTCATTGGATAACATTGAGCGCCCAATGGCTCAAAAGCACCCTGCACCCAGCCGCCCGAGTGCCGCTGGCTGTGACCCCTCTGTCCTATCTTACTTCCTTCCTTGCCCTGAGCAAGTGACCAGGGGCTCAGCTCCCAGAGCTGCGTGGCCTGCTAGCCAGCCGCCACCAACCGAAGGCCCCCTTTCCCTCATTGGATAACATTGGGCCTACCTACCTCTGCACCCGGCCTCCCTGGCGCCGCTGGGACTGAACTAACTGCACTCACCTGACCCTGGGGTACCCCTGAGTCTACACCCAGAACCCTAACTTCACCAACAAAGTACTCACCTGGAAACCCGTAATTCACTTGCCTGCCATTAGATAACATTGACCCATTTTGACTCGAAACTTTTCTACGTGTGGAGTTTTGAGAACTGAAAATATTCCTATAAAGTCAGCCAAAGTCCGAATCCGAAAATACTCACCTGTGATCAGGGGAGAAGCCAGTACTGTACCTTTCAGCCCAGTACTGGACCGCAAAAGTAATCCCTAGCGGGTTTACTAGTAACCTGTATTTTTTGGCCATAGGAACCCATTGTCTGCTTTTCTATGAAATTTCTTCTGTCTACTTTTGAAAAATGCAAATATTCTTTAAAAATTGTACGAAATACTGAAACGCAATTACCTACCTCTTTTGAGTTAAGCCCCAAGTGCTGGCCCTAAGAGACTAGTGCTGGGTTACAAAAGTAACGCGATCGTACTTTACCTGCAACCTGACTTTCCTCCCATTGAATAGCAGTGTCAGATTTACCTTGAAAAGTTTCTAAGTGTGCACTTTTAAAATAGCTTTATATTCCTGAAAATACGGCACTGTAACTTACACATTTTTGCTAATCTGGTTTCAGCTTAGACTCCCGGACTGAATCTTAGATCTAGTCCTGGGACTACCAAAGTAATCCGTAAAGTAATCAACTGTACTTATCTAAGAAAACCCATTGAGTTCAATGCTAGAGTGCGGTTCAGAACTGTGTCATTTACTGCTTATATTGTAACTATGGTGTGCACAACCTTTATTGCTTCCTTGCCAAGTAATTACATGAGAATACTCACCTCGAGAAAAGTATATTTTATAACTGTTGGTTCTAAAAATAAAACAAGTATATATTTGGATATACAAACAATTGGCCTGGAGTTCAGTCCTTGAGTGTGTGAAACCTTTTGCTGACTGAGTGTGTACACCAAATGCTTTACACTGTGCTCGGGTACTGCCTTACTGCTCGACCAAGCTACCACTTTGGAGAGAAAGGTCAGTTCTAACTTTAACCTCTGTTATACCTCTGGGGTTGGTGGACTCTATATACACTGTACTTCCTTCTAGTCCAGTGTATATAGAGCCACTTTCTCACAACCACCATTCCTTCCACCCAAAACACTCCTTATTACCCCTATACACCATCCATCCCACAGTCTGAAATGTAAAATGTAAATGTAGTTGAGCTTATATAGCGCACAGCTACTCACAGTGGGTTTCCCGGCGCTTGCTTAGGGGACCCTTCCTGGTATTCCCCTGTGAGATAGCAGGGTATCCACAAGGTGAAAGTCAGGCATCCCGCCGCGAGGGGCCGTTGTGGAGATTAAGCAAGCTATTGCCCAGAGTCGCAGAGTGTGAACCCGTGAGTCGAGGAGGCACCGGGGCGAGAATTATCGAGTCCGTGGAATTTTTTAGCCCAAGACCCGCCGAGGCGGGGAATTGAACCCTGGTCCAGGACCGATCTCAGCTTCCGGGTCTGCTGCCTCTAACCCCTGAGCCACACTTCTCCACTTACTCTCCATATACACCATCCATCCCTAAGCCCTAAAAACTCCTTACTACCCCATACACCACCATCGCTTCCACCCAAAAAACTCCCAACTAGCCCTACACACCACCTATTCCACAGCCAAAAATTCCTTACTATCTAAATACGCCACCCATCTCTGAGCCATACAAACTCCTTACTACCCCAATACACAACCCATGCATGAATCCTAAATTCCTTACTACCCATATGCACTACCTTTCCCTGAAACCTAGAATTCCTCAATGCTCGTATACACCACCTGTCCCTGACCCCTAAAAACTCCTCACTACCCAGATACAGTACTTTTTCTGTGAACCCTAAACAGTCCTTCCTTCCCCTATATAACACCCTTCCTTGAACCATAAAAACGCATTCCTACCCCTATTCACCACCCATCCCTAAACACTAAAGGCTCCGTACTACCCATTTAAAGCACCTGCCCCTGAGCACCAAAACACCCTTATCATCCCTGCCCACTATCCATTCCCAAACCCTAAAACACACGGATTACTACCCCTTAACACAACCCATCCCTAAAAAAACCTTTGAACACCTATAAAACACCACCCATCCTAAACGTTAAACCCTTAAAAGTGTTGTACAGGTAAACCAGTGTAACTTTCCTCGTTTTTACTTACCTTTTTCTGGTGGTAACTGCGTTGTAAACACGTTTTAGTGATCCCTCGCTGTAGTGGATGTGTTGTAACACTTGTGTACTGAATGGGTAATGGTGGAAGGCGACATAAAGGTGTAAACTAGCTGAAAATGTGTTGTCTGTGGTATGGTGGAGCTGCCGGCCCTGGGATCAGCCACTGGGACAAGTCGCTGTTTGCTCCTCCAGGAGTCCCAAGAAGTAGTACCATGTGATTTAGAAAAACCCAAGTGGTACCAGCTCCCCCTGCCACTGAGGGAAGTACAGAACTGTAGTGACCTACTTCACAGATTTCAAAACTAAAGTCAATTTGGGGGAGAAGCGTTTGGGGGCTGGACTGTGCGCAGTCGTATTTCAGAGCGCACATGTAATTCAGATAGGGAAACCTGCATCTTGAGTGCAACAATAATTACTTAACTACAAACTTATGAAATTGACAGTTCTACTGTATTTGTGATTTGCTGCAACTAGAGGGCTCCATTTCTGTTTGCAGGTGAGGGCTTTTATTGCACTATATCTGAGATATAAATTCATTGACACCCAATAACACGTGATTTCAGTCCTTGAGATTCAGAGGTACATTTTATATATTTATATCATCATTGGAGACAGGTATACCACATTTTGGTGGGGCCCAGCTCCAGATGACAAAAGGTCTTCCTCTAGTGTTCAAATGCCCTGCCCCTCCTCTATAGGTCACAGTTCAGGAGAATCTCTGAATAGCCGGTCAGGCCAGGGAAAACAATACGATAGGTTCTGTCCATAATTGTTGCTGTGATTTAGGCTCCAAGAGCCCTTAGAACGTGGCGCCTCCATGTATATCATACAGAGCCAAATCTGTTACTAGCCAATTTTGCGGCCGTAGCCTCTGGAGTGCATGCGCCTGCTGCCTGGCTGTCAGTCACTCAACAGTAGGTATACTGTGAGCCCTGTGTGATGCTCCACTCTTGTTCTGTGAACAGGTCCGAGCTTTACACTCCTGGACCACCGGCCGGCGGACCCTGGCATGCACTACTCTCAACTGATTCCCTGTGTAATAATAAGGACACAGACACCAATAGTTACTGGATAGAACAGACCCAGGGCATATGTGCCTGGCTCCTTTTATTATTAGGATCACATGCCCTGTGACGCCTGTTCTGGATAGGCGTGGGGTGGGGTGTAAGCCAGCCCTCAGGTAGTGGCTGTAACATAACAACTAGAACAGTGACCAGTAGGACACTACATCCCTCCCAAACTTTATTCAAACTGGAATAACAAAGCCCAGCCTGTGGGAGACAATAAAACAATAAATAGGAACTTCCAGTGAGTCTGTTCAGCTGCTTGCGGAAACAAGATGACGGTGTAACTACAGCTGGGATCATCTGTTCTGCACAGTTCAGTGTTGCCCTGTGGTCCAGTCTTTCTCTGACTGAAGGAGTGGAAGTTGAAACCAAAGTCTCTCTATGCACAGTTGTCTGTGATGGTGCAGGTGGAGTGATAGTGAATCTGATAGATGTCACATTTCACCAATCAGTCCTGGTTGTTATTGCATCTTCACAAAGGCAACAGTACTTCTAGCTACCGTATGACGGAGTAGTTACAAACATCCCTCTCTCACCAGGATGCCCCTCTCGCGTGTGATCCCGTTTGACGTGATGTCCCAGAGTCCCTCTTCACCAGGCTTCCACTGGACTGGGTGTACTTCGTCGCGTCACTCCAACGCCACCCTCTAAGTACATGGAGAAAGAGCTACGAGTCCCACCTTCAAGTCCCTTGCTCCACCTGGAGGGTATTTCCTAATAGGATTACTCCTGCCACCTAGCACAGATCTTCATCTTCCTGGGACCTGCAGAGGAGTGGCTGTAGACTCATCTCTTGTAGCGGGACCCACTCTCACCGGAGTCCCTGAGGCCTTTGTCCCCGGGTCGCCACGGTCTGGAGTGGAGTGATCGGATCCCCCTCTTCAGGACATCGGAGCAGTCTCACTGTCCAGTCGCCTGTGCGACCCCAAAGTTGAATGTCACAAATGGTCCAGCTTGCGCGCCTTTGCCATCACCAGGTTTGCATGGTGTTAAGAAGACTCTTGGATAGCTAGCTTCTCATGGTGCCACTGATGCTTCCAAGGTACTGTGCTCCATTCCAGATGTTCTTGCACTCAGTCTTCTTTTCCTTCTGGTGTGCGAGTTGGCTGATCTCACATTTCTCTCTTCTTTTCTCTTCTTGCAACTTCTTCTACGGTGGCGTCATGCCCCGCAATTTCCTCTTTCTGGTTCTTTCACTTCGCGACGCGGTCTAGTCGCACCAGGTCTTGCATTTCTTCTCCATGTTATGTGCGCTTCACACAAGTCTCCCTGGCTCTGTCCTACCCATAGGACAATGCATTTTCTTTGTTCGGTGACCAGACCTGTCGTCGTGGCCTTCTTCCTTCTCGACTCATCCTCAGTCTTCATTCTTTGATTCAGGTCTTTCTTCTCTGACCTCTCTTTGGTCCTCTTCACGTACCTATCCTCGGTCATCTTGTCAGACCGCTCCTCGGTCATCTCATCTGACCAGTTCTCAGGTCACCGCTTCTCTGACCTCTTCACAGGTCACCGCTTCTCTGATCTATTCACAGGTCACCACTTCTCTGACCACTTCTCAGGTCACTGCTTCTGTGATCTCTTCACAGGTCACTGCTTCTCTGACCTCTGGCAAGTTATCTTTGCTGACCTCTGGCAGGTCATCTTCACTGACCTCTGACAGGTCGTCTTCGCTGACCTCTGACAGCTCGTCTTTTGCTGACCTCTGACAGGTTCTCTTCACCGACCTCTGGCAGGTCATCTTCACCGACCTCTTGCAGGTCATCTTTGCCGGCCTCTTGCAGGTCATCTTCGCTGACCTCTTGAAGGTCATCCTCGCGCTCTTGGGCTCCAGCATGTACCATCAGGGTCTAGGGTACAATCTTCAACGCACTTCTCTCCTTGAGTTCTCCTTTCTTCATCTGAGCGTACTCCTGTGTCAGGCGGCTTGCGCACTTACTTCTTCCACTTGTGGTGGCACCCTTTCACGACTGGGCATGCATGCTGCACAACCTCCAGTCCCTTGGAGACTTGCTGCCTGGGGCTGTTGTCCTGTACCCCACCTGCTGTCCAAGTGCAGTACTTCATTGGTGTCCTTACTGCTTCGGTGCCCACTTGTGGCCACTAGATGTCACTGCATGCCTTCTCACCAACCCCCTCAGCCTTTCCTCTTGTGGCTCCCTTCCTGGCTCGTTTGACACCACCAGACGTCCCCTTCTGCTTCACTTGCCAACCACATCAGTCTTGCTCTGGCATCAGTGTTTATCTTTGCGGCACCACTTAACTGTTGTCCTCCCCTCTATATCCTTTATATTCATCTTTTCTTCTTCTGAAGAGAACTTATCTGGTACCAGGGCCAGACTGGGAACAATGGGGGGTTGGGGGTGCGGCTCTGTAACAAAAATGGCCCCCGGGGGCCCAAACCCGGCTCCCACCCGTGCGGCGCTAGGGCCAGTCCGGCCCTGCCTGGCACTGACTGATCGCAACCTACAGCAGTCAGTCTTTCCATTTGCTGCAGGCCTGACCATGACAAGCATTATCTTTGTTCACAAGTGTGGTACCGCAAAATGGGCACTAGATGGCAGAGCTGCTCCTTTCTTTGCGTTCTGCGACCTCACTTTAGTTTTCACTGCATCAAAGTTCGTGTCATTTGATGCAGTGCATTTTTTCTAGCTCCGGTCTCTCTCTCTCTCTCTCTCTCTCTCTCTCTCTCTCTCTCTCTCTCTCTCTCTATCACTCTCTCTCTCTTTATCACTCTCTCTCTCTCTATCACTCTCTCTCTCTCTCTCCGTGTGGGGTTTGAGACCTAATGGCTTTGCCACTAGTTTTTAGTGATGCTGTACAACATTGGTACTCAGAAACATTTTCCTAGAGGCCACAAATGATGGTCTGAAGCGTGGCTGAGGGCTACATTGATGCCAGCAGGGTGGAGGGGTGGAGGTTGGGAAAGGTGGATATAATGTGGGTGTAGGTGGAGCAAAGCATGTACGTTGTGGAGTTATTTCCAGAGTTTCGTTCCGTACTGCATTCTAAATTATGCTCTGTCTCTAGAAGGGACAGACATTCGACAGTGTTGTACTATGCTGTATCTGAGTTGCTATCTTTCTACTACTCCCCAAGGTAAGCCTTCTCTGCTTGGTATTGCTATATTTAGCGAATTAAGTGTGCAAAGGAAGTAACTTGGCTATTGAATTGGAATGAAATAGAAATATATGCTTCAGGTTCTCCTTAGTCCTTTAGTCTCTTATCTGTAAACATTAGGAATGCTTACAAACAGGCTCAAATAAGGTAGCAAAATGCTATAAAAACTCTTTGACAAAGGACCTCTGCTTTATTGAGACTTGAATTATAATTGTTGCTGGTAAAGGAGCGTGTTGGGTGGTCCCTCTAATTGTTGTTTGTAATGTCAGTGCATACACTTCCTTTATTGCTTTCGACTAGATCACTGTGTAGTTTTAGATGACTGTGAAAAGTCCTTTGAATGTGGCAATGCACTGTTTTCTGCAGCTCCTATTAACATCAGTTATAATGTTTTGTTGAGATGTGAACTACAGATAATACAGTAGTCTGTAAATACAGTTCACTGATGAAGACTTGTCTTTATCAGCACTTATGTGTTAACACTCAATACTGACGTAAAAGTTGAACAGTGTGTGCCAGAAGTGTGAGTAAATGCTATTAAATTACTGTGCATTGCTTCCTTCAAGACTTGCATTGAAACATGATAGTTGAAAAGAAGTGTACTAACGAGGGCTCATGCGTGAATGATGTTTTGCAATTTGCATGCATCACTCCCAGGTTTTGGACTCACAGCAGGCAAGTTTTAGACCCGCACACTCCACAGAGTCTGTTATTCTTACTGTCATGGACGTACTCAGAGGGGGGGGGGGGGCGGATAAGGGCATTACCCAGGCCCTGATTCTCCTGGATCTGTCAGCAGCATTTGCCACATGTCGATCATGACATTGTGATCGACCTTGTCAGCAATGCCGGAATTCAGGGTCTGGCGTTAAAGTGGCTCTCCTCCTTTTTTAGCAACCGGTCTCAAGCGGTGCGTCTTGCCAACTTTTCATCCAACAAGAGGGAAATGACCTGTGGGGTCCCCCAGGGCTCTTCTCTGTCTCTCCGCTGCTCTTTAACCTGTATCTTCTTCCTCTAATCTGTTCCCTGAGAGAAAGAAATATTGGAATTTTTAACTATGCCGACGTTCTTCAATTGGTGTTTGACATTAACTCATCAGCATCATCAGTGTCTAACTTCCAAGCCACTATGATTTTTATAAGTGACTGGATGAACAATAACCAATTGAAGCTGAATCCTAACAAAACTGAGCTGATTCTCACGGGTGGGTCAGCCAACCCATGGCACTCCAACTTTTTGCCCCCCTACTGGGCAATTACCCCGTGCCAGCTGCCTCCTCCAAAGTCTGGGGATAATTATCAGTGATGATTTGTCCATGAAAGCCCAGATCAGTTCAGTTATCTCTGCCGGTTTCTTTCAACTGCAGAGAATAAAGAAGATTAGAAGATTTTTGAGAAGGGAAGCCATGATTTTGGTCACTTTAGCCTTGGTAATCTCCCGACTGGATTATGCCAACTCACTGTATGTTGGCATCCCCGCATACCAACTGAGACGCCATCTTTTGGTTCAGAACCAAGCTGCTAGGTAGATTTTTCATCAACCAAAGTGGCATCACGTTAGTCTACTTATAAAAAGCCTTCACTGGCTTCCAGTGATCAAGCACTGTGCTTTTAAGCTGGGATGCACCATTTTTAAAGAGCTTCATGGCAATAGCCCGGCTTTTTTTCCGTTAGACTTCAACGCTACACCCCTTCTCGAGACCTTAGATCCTCCCACCTGAACCTGTTTGGCAACTTCCTCGTCTAAACATAAGAAGTATGGTGGTGTAAGGTTTGCATTTTTGGCCCCACAATTCTGGAACTCCCTCCCGGTCGAGATGAGGTCTCTGACCTTTCTTGTACAGTTTAGAAAACAGCTTAAGACCTGGTTGTTCGCCCAAGCATATGATGATTAAGCTATTTCTCTGCCACTGCCTCGACCCGTTACCTGAGCGCTATGAAACCGTCTGGTGTACACGTGCATAATAAATGCTTTTAACATAACAGAACATAACATTGGTGCTGAGTGGGGGTGCTGCCATTAATATTACTTGACGGAAGTCATAGGGATTGTGAAAAATCCATATGTCACACAAAGAACAAGTGGAAAAAAATGTATTCTGCAGGAGAATATGAAGGATGTAGTATGCAGTTGGTGGGTTATTGTGGAGGACACTGTCATAAATATATTACTGAAGCATGGCGTGGTAGTACACTAACATTTATGGACAACACATTTGCCTTTGAAGTGACTACTAAATGTGCACATACATACAGTTTTTACAGATAAAGCTATACAACGCACAAACAATATGGCAATCAGATTTCAGTAAATATTTTATTTATACGTGCATCACCTAGTGTATTGATTCGGTTTAATCATATTAAAATCTTTGTTTCCACCACACTTCAGATTTATAAAAAATGTGCTTTACTTGTGTTGGACTTGGCCCTTTTTCCAGGGTCATCCCTAAACGTTTTGCCTTTCTCCTAGCCTTTTTTTCTGTCATGGTATTGGTGGTCTTAGGACTTTGGGCACTTTAGCACTGCTGTCTAGTGTAAAGTGAGTGTGCTCTCTGTGTTAAACATGGTAAGATTGGTCCACACCTGTTTGGCCTATTTAATTTACTTGTCAGTCCCTTGTAACCTGGTATCTCATATACCCAGGGCTGGTAAATTAAATGCTACTGATGGGCTTGCAGGGCTGATTGCACCACACACCAAAGGAGCCTTTCAAACCTATCTCAGGCCTCTGCCATTGCAGGGCCTGTGCGCTCAGTGTTACTGCTGCTGTGATGTGGCACTTAAAGTGTGTGCCATGTCCGTGACCACCCTTTTACTACATTCCAGTCGCCCCTAATGTAGGCCCTAGGTAGCCCTATGGGCAGGGTGCATTGTAGGTAAAAGATAGGACATGTACCTTAAGTGTGTGACATGTCCTGGTAGTGACAAACAGCCATTTTGGTTTCTCACTAGTATGGGGCTGCCCTCCCATTGGAATGCTTTGTGGATTCCCTGATAATTTTTTTTTTTTTTTTAAAAGACTTTATTCACGTTTGCCTTTAGTGCATTACAATATTCAGGGAAACAAAGGACTGTCGCTTCATGACCAGCAGCATATCTACAGTGTTACACAGCTATTTAGCCGACAACCTTCCGGTTCAGCAGCAAAGTTGGCATATCACATAAGGCGTTCAAGGATTACTTGTAGAGTATGGATCGTCTTACTTTTATATAATTGCAAACAAAAACTTTAGACTCATGCAGTTTAAGTAGTCACTATTAGTCACAATACCGAACCCTCAGTGTCACTAGCCGGTGTAGAGTTCCCAAGCTGTCATCCCACCCCCTCTGAGTCCCAGGCCACGCACTATCTCTATCACAGTGATCCTTAACTTGCCCCTACCTCCTGCCCACCCCCCAAGATCTCACTCATCCATGTCATCCTCATCGCCTGAACTGTCTTCCTCCTCCTCGGGAAGAGCCTGATAATTGTTTCAGTGGTAATTCCTGATATGATAGGCGAAAGCGTGGTCAAGTTTGGTATGTTTGGAATAGTGATAATAAATGCTATGCAATGGTGTGCGCAGATTTATTATAACTATTTTAGAAATGCCACTTTTAGAAGTTGGCATTTCTGTGTGCTATGTGTCTGCCTACCTGATGTGAATGGCATGTCTGGCTGGGAGGTGTGTGTGGCTCCAGGAGGGGCAGGGTGAGTCAGCGCTAGGCTGAATGGGGCGTCTGCATTTGAGGTGGTGGGAGAAGATGTCCCTCCTCCCTGAATAGGTCTGTGCCTAGCCTGTACACATCTCCGCCCCCTGTGGTGTGTCTGATCACCAAGCCCCCACCTCACAATAGGGAAGAGGAGCCTGGTAAACAGAGTGCTCCAGAACCAGTTGGAACTGGTTTCCCCAAGCCCTGTACTTTGCAGACAAAGGGGGAAAGTGGTATAAAGGTAGGGGCTGTGACCCCATGAAAAATGTTATTCCTGTGGTTGTTCTGATGTTAGGGAGCTGCTGCGGCTGGGCTCCAGGAGGCACCCCTACTAGGGAATGCCTCCCTGCTGGAGGGCCCTGTGTGCTGGCCTGTCTGAGCCCAGCCTTGTGCCCCCCATGACCTTTACCCAGGACCTAGCGCCTTGTGTAGCGCTTCTATTGGGAGATTTGCAGCACTGGGCTGCAACCTGGAGCTTCTCCTGCATAGCGTGGGGAGCGGGAGCCTACCCCGAATTTTGTTTGCCGGTTGACCGGGGGAGCCAACCCAGCGTTGTATCTTTTGTGGCAGGTGCTCACCCTGCAATCGTATTTATTTAAAGAGAGGGTGCCCACCCTGCATTGCTGCTGATTTTCTGTGCTGGCAGGCAGGTGCCCACCCGCATTGGGGTCTTATTTGCGGGTGCCCACCCCGCATTGTGGATTTAAAAACGGGTGCCCACCCCGCATTGCAGGATGGAGGAGAAAAGACTACCACCACAATCCCGAGCCGAAGCCAGGCAAGAGCAGCCTGATTGTGTGCAGAGCCAGCAACAGGAAGTGCCGGCCAGACGGAGACGAAAAAGATGGAAGTCCGCGCCTGCTCGAACAGGGCTGGAGGGAGCCCTGCGTGTCGCCAAAGGAGTCCCAAGGCCAGTGCGTTCCTGAACGGGGATCCCGCATCGGTGGAGAGAGGCCCGAATGCTGCCAAGCCTGCCCACTGATGAGGAGAAGAACCCGGTGAGCTGGGCTCCTGGCGGCCTGGCAGGAGTCGGGAGCAGCCCAGAGGAGACCACCGAGTCCCCAAAGAAGCTCCAGTGAGTGGTGCTGGAGGCCAGCTTTGTTGGTGCCTAGGAGTGGTAGTGGGCCGGTCCTAGTGTACCAAATGTAAATGTAATCAAGTACTTGTATAGCGCACGAATCACCCCCGAAGGGGTATCTCGGCACTGGGGGCTGTTGGGAAGAATAAGCGGGCTATTGCCCAGAGTCGCATGGTGCTGGGCAGACCCTGCTGCCAGAGCCGGGGATCAAACCGTGAACCCCAGCGTCCAGCGTAAGTCGCCCTGGCCGCGGCGCCACACCTCTCCCCCAAAGAGGGCACTGTTTAGTTTCCAGTCCCGGAGCGGAATTCAAGTGGGACAGTGGTGCCCTTGCCACTTCTTTTGGTTCCCAGCTGTACCGCAGTGGCGGACAGCCGCAACGTGGGAGTAATCTTTGCGGTGGAGTCCCAGTGGGGCTCACAAGGCATAGTGGTGCCAGTGTTTCATTTGGTCACAGCTGCCCCGTCGGACAGTAGGCAGCTGCGATGCTTGGGGGTCAGTTCTTTTGTTGAGAAAGGGATGAGTTGCACCCCATGCCCCAGCACATCTGCGCTCTGTGTTTTTGCTGCATTGGCAGCTGAGCCCTGACTTTGCTGGACATAGGGCATTGAAGCCCTAGAAAATTCCAGTTGGCCTTGGGTCAGTTTCTAAGGGGTGCCCTACTTTGATGTGATGCATAATGTGGGTTATGCCTAAGGTGCTGTGTTACTGTGGTGCCCTGTTTAGGCTTATGATGGCTATTGCGTAATGTGGCTATGTTAGTGATTTTTTGCCCCATGTCATTTATGTGATGCCTAAGACAAATGTGATTCAAGCACCATGATTATTGCCTAATGCGTTTGGGCTACTGAGGTCCTAGTGCGTAATGTGTTTATGCTGAGGAGGTTTGGGCCTAATATGTTTTATGCCTAATGGGATTTATGCGTAATGGGATTTATGCGCAATGTGGTGCCTAATGTCATGCTATGGTATTTTAGGATGGTGTCTAATGCTAATGTGATAATGCTTAGGTCATTATGGTACCAGTAGTTACTGGTTGTGTTTTGCATTTACTTACCTGATCTGATGGTTCGGACCATGGCCAATCGGCCTGGTCCTGTATATAATCCCCTGTGAACATTGCCTAGTGCCAGTTGGCACAGTGTAAATGTGTGATTATGTTTGTAATGTGTTTATGATAATACAAAGGCTATTTTTGATATAACTTTGTGTGGAGTTTCCTTTGTAGTCTGCCTAGTGTGTTGCTGCTGTGTGTGCGTGTGTTGCGCAAACGCTTTACACATTGCCTCTGGGATAAGCCTGACTGTTTGTGCCAAGCTACTAAGGGGGTGAGCAGAGGTTATCTTCAGCGTGTAACTTCCTTGCCCTGACTAGGGTGGTGGATTCTGGCTTAGGCAGAATCCCTAGCCAACCAGAAATCCCATTTCTAACAACTTATTTGTGTTTTCTTAACTGCTGATATATTCTGAAATATTTGAAAACTTAATTTACAAGTATTTACATTTTTTGTGTGCTAAGAAATTACATCCTTCAGCTGTTCCTTGCACACTCTGTGTAGGCAGTAAGAATGTCATATAGGTCACTTTACAAAATCCTCTCACTTTTCAGTCAGAGAAAGAAAAGTAAACACCAATCTTCCTTTAAAAAGAATAAACAGTAATTTGTCGTAAAAGTGAGCCTGACATTTAACTTCTGTCTTTGCATGCACAGTAAATATGACACGATAAAAGAAAATTTAAAGGCCTCTTTAGTGCTCATTCGACTTCTGTACTCCAACATGGTTATTTTGGCTTCTCTTGCAGCAGCCCCAAACTGTGCAGAATATTCTGTTTAGCTTGGACCTCTTCAGGTATGTACAGTGAATAATGCTGTGTTGTATCACTTCAAAGCATGTGTTTCCTGACACTGTTTTGGGATAAGCCAATACCTTGTTCCACGTCTGATCTGACAAATATTTGTTGAGGCCAAGCTCCCATCTGAACCTCGGGTCCTGAAAACCGATTTAATCATCTGTGTCACGGTCGCTTATAATCTAGTGACTGTACTCCTCGACCTATGGATTTCAGCAAACCATCTAGTACTACATAACCTTAATGCGACACCCTCAACCCCCTTCCTAGTGTGGAGGTCTTCCCAGCATATTTCTCCGAAAAGGCAAGGAAAATTGAACTGGAGCTTCAACCTGAAACTCCAGTCTTATGGCCGCTGAACTACACTGCTTCATCGGAAACACTAAAACGTCAGTAGGATCTTCACTGCCCTTCCATTTTGGATGGTCTCCAAAAAACAACGCCTCTTGGAATTCTTTCTTGCTTTCAGATGACTCAGAGCTGCTCCTCTCTATGGCATCCCTAAAACATTCCAATCACTTGAGCAATCCCTTACCTGCTAAGTTTTTAAAGACCTCAGTTAGTCTATTCTCCCTCTTTGGGCCTGCATCATATGCAAATCTCTCTTGCAGGGGAGGATACCTGACTGCCTCAAGATGGGTCAAGTCACTCCTATCCCTAAGAAGCCTAACACCGATCTAGCGGATCCTAACAACTTCTGGCCTATCACCAACATCATGACTTTAGCTAAATTGCTCGAGAAATGCGTCCACATGCAGCTCTGCAACCACTTAGAGAAATTTCAACTCCTTGATCTCCACCAGTTGGGTTTCAGAGCTGGGCACAGTACTGAAACTGCCCTATTGAGATCACTTGATCAAAATGTCCCTTGTCTTCTGATCCTTTTTGATCTGTCCTCAGCATTTAACACCATAAAACATGAAAACCTGATTGCTCTTCTTCAGCTTAGGATGGGTCTTTTGGGCGATGTCTTAAATTGGTTTGCCTCTTTTTTACAGAACCGCACACAAAGAATTAAAGTTAACCATTCCCTTGCGTCTGGTACCCCAGTCACCATTGGAGTTCCTCAAGGCTCCACACTTTCGCCCACTCATTTCAACCTCTTTATGGAAGCTCTCTCCGATATTCTGACCCGTTCTAACATTCTCTACCACATGTATGCTGATGACACGCAATTGTGCTTGAAGATCTCCTCTCCAGAGGACATTAAAACCTTAAATGATGCACTCATACAAACTCAACAATGGTTAGCCCAGAACCATCTCCCGTTAAACACTCTCAAAACAGAATTCCTTCTGATTACTCCCCGCAACCACTCTGCACCTACTCCGGACTGGCTTAAATAACTCACTGCTCTTAACTGCACTCCGCATGTTGGTGACTCTGCTAAATCGTTTGGTATTACCTTCGACAAATACCTAAATATGCAGAAACACATTAGCGCAACCACTAGGGGAGCCAATCTTCAGCTCAACATCCTCAAGAAAATCAAGCCCTTCCTTCCGTCTGAGGACATCTGGCTGGCAGTTCAATCCCTGGTTATCTCCCATTTGGAATATGGCTCGGTGACCCTTGCAGGGCTTCCTAAAGCTAGCTTAGTGCCATTCAGAGCCACTCTAAAGGCATCGGCCAGGCTCATCACAGGCTCCAGAAAACATGATCACATCACGCCTGACCTAATTCAGCTAAATTGGCTGTCTGCAGAAGATACGTCTCAAGATAGCTTGATTGATGCACAAAGCTATCCACTACATCACCCTGATTTACTTGGCTAAAAAGCTTGAACTATCTGGCTCGAGTCGGAACTTAAGAAGCTTAACCTCCCTACTTTTGAAACCCCCCAAACTCAAAAAGAATAGAACTTACAATCATGCTTTACTGGTCTTGCCCCAAGAATTTGGAACGATCTTCCTCCAGAGATCAGATCAAACCCATCCCCTGCATCTTTCAAGAAACAGGTCAAATGGCTAATTTTGAGTGAACATCAACAGCATTAACCTGACTTACCTTCTCCAGACTCCTCTCTACCAGGATTTGATACTTCTTTTATTCCACGTTTGAATTTTTGCTTTCTGTTTACTTGTTATCTTGTTCTATGGTCCTGCTGAAACTGTATTGGCCCCTCTGATCGGGCTTACTCTCCTCCCCCTTGACCGGATTGTTCCCCCCTCTGCTTGCGCTTGTGATTATTTCATGACCGTATTTGTTCCACTGTGTTGTTTTATTCTTGCTTTCGCCACTCTGTGTAGTGCTCTGATACCCGTAAGGGTCATGTTCGCGCTTTATAAAACTTTAAAAATAAATAAATAAATATGTTGGAGAGACCATCCTCCTGCGGTCAAATATCCTTTAAGATACTGACCACTGCACTAAAATGCAAGAGTTACCCCTCTGGAATAGGAAATTCCCGTTGAAAAGCTTTGAAGGAATGGCAGGAGGCATCATTGTAAAGGTCAACTAGTTTAAGAGTGCTTGCATCTGACCAAGTGTGACGGTGAGTGTCCGAGAGTAATTTCCTGAGCTTAGTAATACTCCACTGTGAGAGGTTGGGAGTGATGGTGACCTTTTTGTTTGGTTTTTGCAAAACTCTGCACCAGCAGCCATTAGCCACCTCCAGAAGAATGCTTGTAGTCCCTTTGCAGGCCGGGCACAGGTCACTGCTGCCAGGAGTGATTTGCCTCCGAGGAACTCCTGAACCTGAACTGCCTCTACTGGAGCATGGACCACAAACCAGTGCGCCACCCACTGCAACTGAGCCGCCATGTAACAATTTTCAAAGTTCGGGACGGCCAAACCCTCCCCCAGTAGGACATTGAAGCCTGCACAGAGCGAATCTGTGACTTCAATCATTCCATAGCAGATCTCTTAGAAGTATGTCAAGTGCTGTCAAAAGACAGACAAGAAGGCTTATGGGTATTGCCACAAACAGACGATGTGGTACTGTTGCAGTGGCGGCTGGTGACATTTGAAAGTGGTGAGGTGTACAGCGGTGAGCAAGCTCGATCGGCATAAGGAGGGTCCCCCTGAGAAATTTTGGGAAAAGTGTGGGCAAATGGTGTATTTTCAAGCAGATTTGAGAAAGCAAGAAGGTTAAAAAAGCATCAGCCACTTACGGTACAGGTATCTAGTTTTAATACCACATTATAATAAATGAAACACATTTTCACACACCTCGAGCCTCTAAGCCACAAACACAAAAACCTTTAAGGCTGCTCCCGAGAAATACCAGAGGAGGTGCAAGTAGCTTTGCCCCAGCTCTGCTACTTTCCTTTCATTCTGGTGCGTGTAGTATTCCCGACCCGTTATAACTGTAAGACAAGTCATAGAACATTTTTTTAAACATAACAGGATGCGCTGCTTTAGCAGGGTTGAGGACACTTAAAAAAGCTATATTTTACTGCGGGTCCTTTATTTAGTTTCAGATAAAGAACATCTACCTATTATTATTTTTTTATCACACACCTCTTTTATACTTTCCCAATCATAACATCCCTTTACAGTTCACGTTAATCCGACCTTTACCCCATAATCCATACTTACACATTCCCACACACACCAAACTGCCTTCTCTGTTCAAGCAGCGACGAGTGGGGGTAGCACTAGCAAGCTCCAAACTCCCAGATTTTTGCCATCCCCCTTAACTCAACAATAGAGTCGTGTGTGACCTTGCTCATTAACAGCTCCCACCCAGAGAATGTCTAACTGCTCGAAGCCAGCGGGCTCTGTCGTGGAGCACCGAGAGCAGAGCTCACCTTGAAACAGAAGCCACAATATAATTGGACGATCGAAGGTCATTGTCACTTCTGTGAGAACAAACATTCCCCTCATGCACAATTTGAAAGGTATATTTAATATACCTTCTTAGATACATAATGGCGCCGCCGCCGCCCTTGCATTTTAAATCACTGAGAGGTTACAATAAAAATATATGCGCGCCGCACGGATATTAAAAAAAGTACTGCTGATGCACTAGGCATTTCGCATTTACAGTGCCATTTCTGTCAGACTGCTTTTCCGGTCTTGAAGTCATTCTTTGTTACAAATCCTTTCCTGCTTTAAGAAATGCGTCCAGAAATTACCGCACATATTGTTTTTACTGTAATTGGTTCGAAAAGTAAATTTGCATAGCAGTACCATCTGAACTGAAGCTGCGGTGGTACACGAACCCGCGCGCTTTTGCTCACATAAGTTTTAAAAAAAAGGCGAGGGCAGAAAGCCTGAGAGGCTGCAGCGAGGCTGGGACTTGACATGTCACTGCTACTGGCCACCGACGGCCAGTCTGGGCGTCGCCTCGTTGTCAAGGCCATTGATTACACATTACAGCTCTTCGATAACCACAAATGGCTTCTAAGTTCTACTGGCACATTAGCATATAAATAGCGCGTCCTGCTTTCCATACATTTAACGTGCCTGTATCCTGAACACCGATTAGAAAACAAAGACACCATGAAATGCATTTTCTTCGAAAACAGCAGAAGCGCTTGCCACATAGTATGCAGAAAGATAAGCGCTTCTACCTGAATGTGCATTTTCTGTCTGCAGTACCTTCCTTCAAGTTCCCGCCTTCAAGTTCAACTGCCGACTCCCCGACTCCCGCCTTCCTGTCCTGAATTGGATTCCCATGGTGCTCGTCGTCGTCAAGCTCAGGCAGGAAGGCTGCAGGCAGCCTCCCTCGCCTCCACCACAGCGCAGCGCTGTGATTCGTTCGGCCGGCTGCCCCAACACCACGTGATTTCTCTGTATGCTGCAGCATACAGAGAACAGGGAGAGTGGGAGGGGTTACTCGAGGGCAGGGGGGAGCGGCTTGCCCGCTGTTATTAATACAATTAATACAGTCTGTTTGGACAGCCTCTCAGGCTGCCCAAACAGACAGTATTAACAACAGTGGGAAAGCCACTCCCCCCTGCCCTCGAGTAACGCCCACTCTCTCAACCAGGAACTTAATCTGCTTTCTCAGCGTGCGAGAAGGCAGAAACAAATGGTAGTATTCTACTATTTGCTTCTGCTTTCTCGCACGGCGAGAAAGCAGCGGGGCGGTGCCCAAACGCCCCTTTGGAGGATCCGCCACTGTACTGTTGGAAGGTTTCGCTAATGGTGGTCATTGCTTCACGTGATGCCCCAAAGCAGCATCAAGGAGGCTTTCACTCATTTTTTAGAACTTAATAATAGATAGCATAGGTAAGTATTTTACCATACTTAACAAATGCAAATAGGAAAGTCTTTGCTGTTCTGCTGATACAATATAGATATCACTCGCGGCTGCTGCAAATATGCAGTGATGGGAGGCAGGGCAGCAGCAGCGGTGGGAGAGGTTAATAAAAAAATATACTTACCTGATGCTGCCGGCTGCCTCACGCCTTGGTGCTCCTCTGTTTTCCTGCTGCTTCCGGCAGTCCATTGGACAAATTACCCATCCAATCCAGATGCTGCTCTTATTCATATGAGGTACTCGTACGAAGCTCACTCAGTTGAGAGAGCACCTCTGCGCACAACAATAAAGACCATGGGTCTGATTCATTTAAACATGAATGTAAGAACGTTGATTCAATGTCAAGTATTCATCAGCTTTCACATTTTATTCATGTTTTGAAAGTGAGAATCAAGGAAGTTATCCAAATGTGAATATCAATCCAAAGGTAAGTCTATTCCAAACAAATAATCACGCATCCCGATGCATTTCGGGCCAAGCCCTTCTTCAGGGGAATACTCTATGAAAACAATCCAAAAGGAGACGATTCAGTCTAGTGTTAAAGTAAACCATACTCAGTTACATGCGTCGTGAAGAATGTGAAAAAATGATCATGCAAAAAAACTTAAATAACCAAGAAAGTTGTGTACCCCAGTGAATAGAGATAACAAACAAAGTACTCAGTAATACTGCAAGCTGTCGTCGCTACAAACTCTCGACACTGTTATATCACGAGGTGAGGAGAAACAGATTAAGAAAACCATCGAGTAGCCCACTTTGATTATAGACTGCAGTAAACCAAAAGCGTGTGAGAAACAAATAATCTGAAACCGTTAAAAAACCTTGTGCTCCGAAATCCAAATAAACCAAGATAACGTGCAGCTTAATGTGTCCCAACTAAGGTACTTACATCATGCGAGCGTTGAGCAAGCTCCGTGAACAGCCGCCAAGTCGGTGAACTATCCGTTCCAATATGGCCCCCACACGGTTTACCACTTTTCCTTGAATTACACTTGACTTGTAGTCCTTTGTTTATTTCCCGGTTTGTTCCCGGGTCACTTTTGGTTTATTGAATGCTCTCACAACGGCTCCGCTGATAGTTCACCGACTTGGCGGCTCTTCACGGAGCTTGCTCAACGCTCGCATGATGTAAGTACCTTAGTTGGGACACATTAAGCTGCACGTTATCTTGGTTTATTTGGATTTCGGAGCACGAGGTTTTTTAACGGTTTCAGATTATTTGTTTCTCACACGCTTTTGGTTTACTGCAGTCTATAATCACAGTGGGCTACTCGATGGTTTTCTTAATCTGTTTCTCCTCACCTCGTGATATAACAGTGTCGAGAGTTTGTAGCGACGACAGCTTGCAGTATTACTGAGTACTTTGTTTGTTATCTCTATTCACTGGGGTACACAACTTTCTTGGTTATTTAAGTTTTTTTGCATGATCATTTTTTCACATTCTTCACGACGCATGTAACTGAGTATGGTTTACTTTAACACTAGACTGAATCGTCTCCTTTTGGATTGTTTTCATAGAGTATTCCCCTGAAGAAGGGCTTGGCCCGAAATGCATCGGGATGCGTGATTATTTGTTTGGAATAGACTTACCTTTGGATTGATATTCACGTTTGGATAACTTCCTTGATTCTCACTTTCAAAACATGAATAAAATGTGAAAGCTGATGAATACTTGACATTGAATCAACGTTCTTACATTCATGTTTAAATGAATCAGACCCATGGTCTTTATTGTTGTGCGCAGAAGTGCTCTCTCAACTGAGTGAGCTTCGTACGAGTACCTTGGTTTCTACACTGCCAGCGCAGACAGTGTTTCCTCTTGCTGCACACTCATCGCATAAAAGACACCACCCTGAGCACCCTCAGCTGTGCGAGCTCCTGCTCTAGTTTAGTTTCTACTGATTTCTGCCTTTGGACCTCAGCACGCTTAGATCATGAATTTCGATTCGGTCTCTGGCATGACCGACCTTAAGGCGAGCACATTTGCCTTTACAGCAGCTGATGCAGACAAAATTTATGGCCTAATCCAAGACGACATCTCTTCCACTGGCAACACTCGAAGTGCGGAGAGCAACATCAGACAATTACTCTATTTGTTAAGAAAACAATCCAATCAGAAATTGCATGCCAGCACTTTGATTCGGTACCATCGGGCACAACGGATTCCCCCGGGGCTTGAGAGTCCCGTTAAAACCTTTACTCTGCAAGAACAATGTTAAATTTGTTGAGCGTTGGTATTCCATCCTCAATAAATGTTCCCTCGACTTGATCCTCCTGATCGTCGAAGAGCTATCTAAGACTTTGGAAGAACTAGCACAAGAGATCACGAGCGTAAAAAAGGAGCTGGACGAAGCCATGCCAATTGAAGAATTCACTAAAATTTTGGAAGATTTACAGATTCAAATTGATAAACACACTAAGGAGACACAGGAAAGAAAACTTCGTAAGTTTAAGAGAGACACTATAGACTACAAGCTCGGCGAGGTGTACACCTGGGCAGAGGTGTACGGCCGCCGACGCCCTAACAAAGTTTACAATCCTTTTTCGGGCAATGAGACCTCATCGTCTGAGGATGACAACAGACAACGACCAACACGGGAGACACCAAATGCCGATCCCCAAACACCAAGGGGCAGATTTATGTTAACTGGTGCATCCCCAGGGATGCGCCAGTTAATGTGCGCCACAGTGCGCCACAGCTCCGCCACCCATGGTGCGCCGCATTTACAATGCGGCGCACCATGGGGCAAAAACGGCACAGATGCGTGACGCATCTGTGCCGTAAAGGCGGCACATTGCTGGAGTTGCGTCGCAAGCGCGACGCAGCTCCAGCAAGGCTCGGGGGTGCCCTATCTGACCAATGCTGCATCAAGACCTACGCCTGCTTCAAGCAGGCGCAGGCTTTTGACGCAGCATTGGCCTGAAAGTGACTGAGTGAAATCTTATAGATTTCACTCAGCCACTTTTGCGAGGCGCACCTGCCCCGGAACACCCACCCTGCGCCGGAACGCCCACAAGCGGCGCAGGGCTTTACAACGTGACGCATCTGCCTAGATGCGTCACGTTGTAAATCGTTCGTAGGGATGCGGCACGTTTACGCCGCCTTGCGTGACGCAACAGCGGCGTAAACGTGGTGCAAGGCCTTCATAAATCTGCCCCCAAGTACCTCCACCGACCCTGCGGTTCATTTTTTAGAATCAGGTCAAGCACAACAAAAAGAACCCGGGGGGGAAAAACCCGCCGAGGAAATCGGAAAAAATCAAGCAACAACGAAGCCAAAGAGGAACAACCGACGACGATAAAACCGGATGAAAATCTGGTTATCAACATCTCTTCTAGTGCTTTATCGACCCAAGAAATCAACACTTTGCAAAAAGGTCAATCATTCGTGCCCACCACCCGATCTAACACTTTGGAGTTAGAAGTCAGTCTCTTCAAATTAGTACGGAACATCCGTTTGAGACACTACTTTCAGAACATATGTCCTACACCTACTCTGGAAGACGACATGTTGAGAGGACTTCGCCCACATAGCACCTTCCTGGCTCCGCAAAGCCATAAGATCATTGATTCTTTTGAGAATCTAGTTAGACAGGAAATTTCACACTTACCCTTTCAATCGAATGTGAAACATGGGAATTTGTCTAAAAAGGAGAGAGACATCCTTAAGACACTGGCAGACAACCCCAAGATCACCTGCATGAATGCAGATAAAGGCGGAGCATTGGTGGTTATGGATACCACTTTTTACGAACAACGGATTGAGGCTCATATCAATGACCCCAACATTTATGACTCCTTACCGGGAGACCCAACCCTGGAATTTTCAAAAAAATTGATTGAAATCATTAACTCAGCATTTGACAATGGCACCATTGATGATAGAACTAGGAGATATCTCACTCCGATCAACCCCAGACCTCCAGTTATGTATATGCTCCCCAAGATGCATAAGCATCCGACCCAACCTCCGTTCCGGCCGATTGTATCTACAAGAGGAAGCATACATGAGAACACCGGTAAATTCTTGGACAGGTATTTGCAACCGTTTGTACTCAAGTCGCAGTCACATGTCCGTGACACAACAGATTTTTTGGCTAAGCTCGAACCTATCATGAACAATCTCAAAAATACTGAGTTAATCATGTGCACGGTGGACGTATGTTCACTTTATACCTCCATCCCCCATGATGGCGGTATGGAAGCCATTGAACAAACGCTTATCACATCAGATTTGGACTCTGACCTGAAAGTTTTCTTGATGCAACTGACTATGTACACCTTGTATCATAGTTACTTCACTGTACTAGACAGATGGATACTTCAATTGAATGGTACTGCCATGGGCAATTCGGCAGCTCCTTGCTACGCTAACATTTATATGAAAGTATTTGAAGAGTCACACATTCTTTGCCAAAACAACTGGTTACAACATGGAAAACTGTACCTACGGTACATTGATGACGTTTTTTTGTTATGGGAAGGTTCTACTGAAACCCTCGTCAACTTTCTGGAATCATGGAACAATGTGAATGAACGCATTCAATTCACCTGGGAGTACAGCGATAAATGCGTCCATTACTTGGATGTGGAAATACATCGTGACCCTAATGACTGGTCTACAACCATATATCGAAAACCAACGGACAGGAACTCTATACTACATTACAGTAGTTTTCATCGACTCAGCCTTAAGAACAACTTACCTTTTGCTCAGCTTTTAAGAGTGAAACGCATTGTTTCCAAAGATCATGAATGTAAACAGGCACTCAGAAATACTTTGGGGAGACTCAAAGCACGTGGGTACCCCACACCCATTTTGGATCTAGCCATGGAGAGAACTGACAAATGTGTGAGATCACAACTACTCAAACCCAAACCAAAAAAAACCACTGATCGCATGGTTGTAGATTCTAAACACTCAAAGTTGTCGAATCAGTTTCAACACATCATTCGGAAACACTGGCCTATACTTGCAATGGAACCTGATTTCAATGGCCTATTTAACCAATCTCCTATGTTTGCATTTACCAGAGGCCGTAATGTTAAAGAGTTATTGGGCAAACCCACTTCCATCACCACCCCACTGGTTTACAATGGCTTAAAACCTTGCTACAATTGCAGCAATTGTGGGAACTGTATCCCTGGGAACAGAACTACTCACCCCATGAAAGGACATGTCATAAAACTGAAAGTGAACGCTACATGCAATAGTAGCAACGTCATCTACATGCTGAAGTGCCCATGTGGCAAGTGTTATATTGGGCACACGGAGAGAAAGATCCGTGCACGTATTCTGGAACATAACAGCAACATACGCACACACAATTTGAAGTCTAGTGTGGCTACTCACTTTATGGAACAGAGACACAGTGTGGCCCAATTGAAATTTCAAGTACTCGAACAAGTCAAGATCACCTGGAACAATAAGAATACTCTGTTGAAAAGAGAAAACTTCTGGATCCGCGTGATGTCCACCATGGCACCGCATGGTCTCAATGACCGTATGGAATTTTTGTGCTATCTGTAACCTACTTATGTATATTAGTTTGGCTCATTAGTTTGGGTTTCATTATATGTCGTTTTTGTTATCTTACTGTTACAGTGTCACCTATTTTGCATGTTATTCTGGCTTTCTATCACCTTATTTGCCGTTCCAATATGGCCCCCACAGGGTTTACCACTTTTCCTTGAATTACACTTGACTTGTAGTCCTTTGTTTATTTCCCGGTTTGTTCCCGGGTCACTTTTGGTTTATTGAATGCTCTCACAACGGCTCCGCTGATAGTTCACCGACTTGGCGGCTCTTCACGGAGCTTGCTCAACGCTCGCATGATGTAAGTACCTTAGTTGGGACACATTAAGCTGCACGTTATCTTGGTTTATTTGGATTTCGGAGCACGAGGTTTTTTAACGGTTTCAGATTATTTGTTTCTCACACGCTTTTGGTTTACTGCAGTCTATAATCACAGTGGGCTACTCGATGGTTTTCTTAATCTGTTTCTCCTCACCTCGTGATATAACAGTGTCGAGAGTTTGTAGCGACGACAGCTTGCAGTATTACTGAGTACTTTGTTTGTTATCTCTATTCACTGGGGTACACAACTTTCTTGGTTATTTAAGTTTTTTTGCATGATCATTTTTTCACATTCTTCACGACGCATGTAACTGAGTATGGTTTACTTTAACACTAGACTGAATCGTCTCCTTTTGGATTGTTTTCATAGAGTATTCCCCTGAAGAAGGGCTTGGCCCAAAATGCATCGGGATGCGTGATTATTTGTTTGGAATAGACTTACCTTTGAATTGATATTCACGTTTGGATAACTTCCTTGATTCTCACTTTCAAAACATGAATAAAATGTGAAAGCTGATGAATACTTGACATTGAATCAACGTTCTTACATTCATGTTTAAATGAATCAGACCCATGGTCTTTATTGTTGTGCGCAGAGGTGCTCTCTCAACTGAGTGAGCTTCGTACGAGTACCTTGGTTTCTACACTGCCAGCGCAGACAGTGTTTCCTCTTGCTGCACACTCATCGCATAAAAGACACCACCCTGAGCACCCTCAGCTGTGCGAGCTCCTGCTCTAGTTTAGCTTATTCATATGAGAGCAACGGTAGGATTGGCCTAAGCGGGCTGGTTTGATGCTCGTTCAGGCACAGGGAGTCTGTGCTGTTTCTCAACCGGGCTGTAGAAAACAGCTGGGATGGAGAAACCTAAATGCGCATGTCTGTTTGGCCAGCTTAAGACAGCCGGCCAAACTGTCATGCGCACTTATAAGTGCCCACCAATCTTCCCCATCTGCCATGGCCAGGCCCCGCCCCTCCCTACATACGAATGGCTCAGCCAGCATCTGAAAAACAAAATGATAATAAAATATAATTTAACTTTTCATCTGCTGGCTCTGAGCCAGTGGGGTGATGCTCCTTCGCCATTGCCGTTAACTGCAGCTGATAGATATTGTTTAGACGGCACCTGAATGTCCTTCTCACTACTAGTGTTCCATTGTGTCTTCAGTAACCTGAAGTAGAATGGGACAAAAAACTCATCTTTTTTAGGCTCAGATGAACTTTTATATTGCCCAATTTCATTCTTGGTTTGATTCTCAGTTTATTATTTTACAGTGGCAAGATGATGAAGAATGAGGTGAGCTCATCCATCTTCCCACTACCTACAAGCAGCTTCTTAATGCAGACTTTTCAATACATTAGCCTTGTGGTTGTACCAGATCCAAGTGGATTGCTTGAGAGGTGTTATGGCAGCCTCCCGGCTCACACCAGGGTCAGACTCCATTTCTAGGTTTTATTTTGATCAGTTGTATTTGGCTGACCACTGCGAGCCAATCACAACCATAGCAGTGTACATTTGGCCAGGTCTGTGTCTGCATGAAGGCCAAAACCAGTTACTGTGACTTTCAAATTGCGACTGTTCCCAATACTGAGGCAGACAGGGCAGCCCTTTGATGCTAACAATTCTCCAAAATATGCAGGGATGCTTTGCGACTGCTTAAATGGTTGAAAGCCATCAACTACTTTGCACCAACTGTATAAGACCAGGGCACTAAGAAAGTGAAAGCGTTCGTGGGTAATTGCTTTCAATTGTGCAAGACGTAATCAGCATCACAGGAATTAATACTGAATCACCTAACAACATAATAATCACCTAACAACATAATAAGATCTCTGAATCAATACACATCGGTTTGCTAGTTCACAACCTCACTGTCTGTCTTTTGAGAGGGATTGCACCAGAAATTCCAAACACAGGGCTGCATTTACTGATTTTTGGTGTGTGGCAGCACCGCAAGCCTTCCTGCTGTGCTGCCCTATGCCAAAAGAAAAGGACAGGAATGCACAGTATGTATGAGATATGGCACATTCCTGTCTTTCATCAGCGCTGGCGCTCAAAGGGCTGTCATGCGCCAATGCAGTCACCCTTGCACCATGGTGCAAGGGTGTCTGCGTTTAAATCATGTTTTTGTGGGAAAAGGTACACCTTCCTTCACAAAAACAACCCTTACGCCTCTCATGGGGAGCCGTAGGCTTTTAACACATTACCAGGTTTAAAGCACGTTGTAAATCTGGGAATGTGTCCAATACCATGAGTGTTACATGGGAACACCCACAGCACACCTCCCCATCGCAGTGTGAGGCAATGCAGTGACTTGCTCTGCATTGCCTCACACCAAACCTACAAAGCCATGAAAAACCATGAAGCATGGCTCGTAGATATGGGTAAGCCCAGTCTTCCACCAGAACGTCATTTAAAGTGATGGTCGGCGGCACGCAAGGGGGCCTATTTACAAGACATTGGATAAGAGCAGTGCCTCAAGGCTTCTTGCTGCACTGCTCTACGTTGATTCGAAAGGGCAGGAATGCTCTGTATCTACAAGATATGGTGCATTCCTGTCCTTTCATTCAGTGACGGTGCACAATTTGCAGCCGTGTGCCAATGCAGGCACTCTTCACCATGGTGCAAGGGTGTCTGTGTTATCGGCACAATTGTTTTTGTGAAGAAAGGGGGCACCTTCCTGCACACAAACAATCATGTTTACATTTCTCCTCGTTGTGCCTGCAATGTTAAATTCCATGTATGTTGAGTAGTAACACCCACAACAACATCCATGGAATGCCACTTTCACGCAGAGTAACGCAAGGCGGCGACTTGCTCTGCTTTGCCTTACTCCATATTTACAAGGCCAAGAAAACCCACGCAGGGTGGCTTTACGTGGCCTTGTAGATATGGGGAAGCCCTATGCGCCACCAGAACGTCACAAAAAATGACGTTCCGGTGACTCACAGGGCTTGTAAATAAGCGCCATGGCTTCTAAATAAGCCCCATAGTTAGAATATAAGACGCTACAAATATTCACGAAGGAGAGCCACAATTGTAGTAGTTTCTTCAATGACGCTAAACAAACCCAACTGAAAACCCAAATCTGCTCAACAGATTAGTCAACATACGCATTTGATCCTGTGCACCTGCGACTGCGAGATCTGGAAAGAGGCAATTGGAAGCATGATTTACCCTCAACATTGTGTAACTTATGCCAGTACAATCAAAGTTATACTCGCATCCACGGAGTGTATTTTATGTTCAACTGTTACGTTATAAAATTGTATCTTTCGCTTTCAGTGAGAATTGTATACTGTCAGCTACATTTCCTGTAATTCGTGGGTGAAACGCGTGATAAGGATCTGCAGCTGGTGTTGTAGAGACCAGGGGCCATATGTATCAACAAACTAATTTGCGATTCCTAAATAGCGATTTTTAAGGAATCGCTATTTAGGAATTGCAAAATGGTATGTATAAAGAAAATCGTTTTTTGTAGCGATTCCTGAATCTTCCTTAATTGCGAATTCGCATTTTGCGAAATCGCAATTAAGGAATAATTTCCAATGCATTCCTATGGGCCAGGAGGCCCATAGGAATGATTGCGAAATAATTCTCAAATTGCGAATTCGCAATTTCCTAATCGCAATTTGAGAATTATTGCATGGGTGCAGGGGTGTCTCAAAGACACCATGCTGCACCCCTGAAATGTACATGTGTGTGCATATGGCGCACATACATGCCCTATGGGCATGTGTGTGCATCACATGCCACTTTCAAAAATGCCAAATTGTGCTTTTTTGGAAGAATTCGCAAGTTACCATCAACTACAAGTTGGTGGTAATTTGCGAATTCTTAATCATAATTCGCAACCCAAAATTGGTACATACATAGCATTTAAGGAATCGCAAAATTGCGATTCTTTAAATGCTATGGCAAAATAAGGAATCGCAAATCTTGCTATTCCTTATTTTGCGAATGTTACATACATAGCAAAACATGCGAAAAGGCCGTTTGCGATTCGCAAAGATTCACAAACGGCTTGATACATATGGCCCCACGTGGGAAAGTTGTTTTCTTTCCATCACAATCTTATGCTATATTTCAATTTCTGCCACAGGAGGGAGCCAAAGACCACTAGTTTACCGAGTGCGATGCCGGGTCCAATCTTCAGTTCTAATGTATTGTACAGGAAGAGGTTCATAGAAGCACACGACACCAGGATTAGTTCCAAACAGTATTTATTTGTGTGTCTTCTCCATTGCTGTACGTTATGTTAAATATATCAGCCCTTGAATCGCATATGGGCAAGATGGTGTTTTAACCCTGTCTCATAGCCGTCCTCCTTTGATCATATGTGTGGCGTGCTCTGACTTGTATTATATTTTTCATTTTTGCAGTTTTATGTTGTGTGAACAGGACTCGAACAGCTGACAGGGCGCTTTACAAAAGGTATCATACATTAATCTTATAAGATTTGTTCCTGCTCATTGTACTAAATTTAAGGAATAAAAGCAGTGCTTAATTTGAGGCAGTGGGTACCACAGGCACATATTTTTGTGGACTGGCACTTATTTTTCGGCATCACATATTTACCGAGCACAAAAGAGAGGGATAAACACAGATCAGAAACATGGAAGAAGAGAAAGAAGAAAAAACCTTCACAACGGGACAAAGAAGGAACCTGCAAGAGTTAGATAAAGGGGCGGGCAGGTCCGGCTCCTCCGTAACTACGGAGGAGCGTCGCCCCACTTGCCGGAATCAGTTGTAGAAAAATAAAATGATAATAAAACAATAATATCATTTTATTTTTCTGTGACTGGCTCTGGCCGAGGCGTGCTTGTGTGCGTGCATGCGGGTGGGCTGGGTCATGACAGGGAGGAGTGGTGGGCATTTAGAAGTGCGCATGTCAGTTTGGCCGTCCGTCTTAGGCCAGCCAAACAGACATGCACACTTCTATTTCTCCAACCCAACTGTGTTGCACAGCTGGGTTGGAGAAAAGCCACAGGCTCCCAGGCACTGTCTGAGCTGCAGACCAGGCCGCTTAGACTAATCCTGGCGCTACTCTCATAGCATGAGAGCAGCATCTGGATTGGGTGGGGAGCCTGTGCTTTTCCAGTGACTACCGGGAGAGAAGCACCGAAGCAGCCATTGGCTTTGGCGCAGCAACAGGTACGTTTTTTTGTAATTATTATGTTTACCCTACATTTCCCGACAGCCCCCCCACTCACCCCCTCCCCCCCCCACCTGTACAGGCTACTACTAACTGCCAAAACTACCACTGCCAGGGGCCACTGAAGCAACAAGAAGCAACTCTTCCCTCTTACTCATCATTTCTGAGGCAAAACAATCTAAACTGATACATCAAGCCTTTTGCCATTACACTTCCAGAGCCTGGAGTCACTTAACCGAGGCAAATCATCCGATCCCAACCTGATTAATATGCGTCAAACTTTAAAAACACATGCCTTCAAAGACTAGTGCCTTTGGTCTGAGTTTAAGATGGAACAGCAACTGTTCTATAGTCAGCTGTTTTCAATGTTCTCTTGTTAATAGGTGGCAGGTAGCTACCTATTTGATGAGATCTGCACCATATGAACACTGGTATAAATAACTAAAAACTATTAAGCTGGGGAAAGCTGTCAAGTGTCTCTCACTCATGCTGTTGTGGATGCTGTTGTGGGTGGTTGGAATACTGAGCACAATCATAGCGTGTCAGCAAAATATGATAGCCTAAAAATCAACGACCAGAAAATTGAGATGGTAAGCATCAATCAATCATTATGTATATAGCACAGCTTATCAACTGGGGGGGTATTCAGGCACTTTATGTTTTTATGTATATAGGTGCAATTTTCTATTCTTCAGTCCACATTGGCAGTGATGATGAGTTTGAAGGTCATGTGTGCAGTGGATTGCCCCCAACACGTGCTTGCATCCAGCTATGGCATATGGTCCTTGCTTGGGCTCCATCGGTTCCTGCGCATTGTATTGGCCGTACGGGACCTGGGGAGCCAGGGTGATGGTGAAGTCCAGGACAGGTGGTGCTTTCTAAGGTGGTGGAGCATTCAATGGATTCTTTACAGATGATAGCGACTCTGCCTCCAGATTTTTTTGTCCTGTCCTGCCTTGCAATCTTGTATCCAGGGGATTGCAGTGGCGATGACGGAGGCCGACAAGGGAGTCAACCAGGTTTCAGTCAGGAAGAGCAGGTCCGGTGAGCGTTCGTGTAGCAGATCTCAAATTTCGGTGGCGTGTTTAGTGACGTGCGAGTGTTGAGGAGTATGGAGGATAGGGAGGGATTTGGTATAGGGGTGTTTGGGCGTGTCGACGTTGAGTGTGTTGAGTGTGCTGGGTGTGTGAAGTGTATGGTTGAATTAAGGGGGTTGCATGAGAGTGCAAGTGAAATAGAAGATAGCGCAAGAGAATGCACATTCGGTGTTGGATGGCGAGGCACGGCAGCAGGACTCAGTGATATGACCAGGATTCAGGGCGCAGAGGGTTGAGGTGAAATAGCAACAGCGAGGGGTAGCGTTGAGTGTAACACTATCAAACATATTGAAAAACCACACCAGAAATGTCAGTCCACTATTGCAAAACACTCTCACACTGAAATTAGTATTCACAAGTAACAAGTTTCTCAAGGCCCACTATTTTCAACCTCCCCGCACTCCGTTTGCCTTCACATGCCAAGTACTTGCTGGTATAAATACAGGGAAAGTGTGTAGAAGGATACAATTTACAGTTTCGTTACAACTAAATATGAAAAAAGTAGGCGTTCTCTCCCATAGCACAAACTGTTAAACATATCCTGAAGCATGAGGCAAGAGCATATTAAACTACTTACAAACCAGCACTGCTACCCTCCTCTGAGCGCCAAATAGACAGAAATTCATATTATGAGTTGTAGTTACAGTAAAATATGACATGTACTATCATATGAATAAATACAATCGCCATAATGCGATGGGGTGGAGAAGTTTAGCTTCTGAAACCTACTATAACCAGTGGTCGAAGTGGGGGGAAAAAAGTAGGGGAACTGTGGGTGGAGCATCAGGAGGCGGGAATAACCAGAGGATTGGATCAGTGGGAGATGTCAGAAGTGATGCTAAAAAGAGCAAAACATACCGATTTTTAGTATGTTTGGCATCCACAACCAATGGATACACGTTTATTTGAGGTTTAATATATTAGTTAATTACATTAAAATACATTTACAACGTGGGATACATTTTCAATCACAGAATGTCCCAAATACACTCATAAGAGGAACCAGGTGCCATTTGTCTCCGAGTCATGTGGGTTCTTTCATCAGAACTTCTCTTCCCTTTTCCTAACCATTTGTGAACATAAAATTTGGGAGTCAATTCTATGACAGGAGGGCCTATGTGTTGGGGAGCACTGTTGAGTACATCATTCAGTGCCCCTCGGTCAATGCAAAATTGTAGTCCTACATTTTTTATGTGCTTCACGCAACATGTAATGAAGCCAGCATAGCATTAGATGCCTTCTGGTTTCCTGTTATTGTATCTAGAAATAGCAATCAAAAATGAATATATACACCTAAAACAACCCAGGCCTGTTGGTTTTGCAGATGCTTTTAGCATTATCAGATGAATGATATACAATTATTATATTAGTAGTTTGTGTAATTACTACTCAAGTTAGTTAGCAATGAGAATTGCAAATGCATCAATTCTGAAATTATGAGACTCAAACAGTGGCAGAGTCAGAAATAGGTAGTATTCCTCAGATTGTCTCAATCAGTTATTTTCTCCCCTTGAGACTACTATCCTCTGCAATCACTATTAGACACCTTCATACTTTGTCTCTCCAAAAGCACTGTAGGTGTCCAGAAATACCACCCAACAGAGACAGCATGAGGAAGGTCAAACATGAATGGCAAAATATCCTAATTTGCAAATCTTTTCCACATAATTAGGGCTTTGCCATATTTTCCACATAATACATCATCGGCCGCATAATCTGATGGTTTTAAAAAAAAAATTGGATGTAGCTCAAATGGATCAAAACATGTGACTTGTGTTGCTGTGAAGTAGAAAGCCCTTTACAAAGGTTGGCTGGTCACCGTTCTCACTGCTGCACTTGTATGTTAAACTGGTATTACTGAGGCAAAAGCTTTGCAGAGACACTAGGATGTGTAAAAAAGTCAAAATAATAAAGTATCAGAAAATGTACCTCACATTAGGCTGCAGCCTTTCTTTGCTGCATAATTTAGCCAACACTGCAGCATCATTTTGTCCTCCATTGCTGCATATTGCAGTGGCCCCAAAGCAGGCAGCACATGTTAAAAGTGCTTGTGCATGAACGAGAGATGCCTGCACGTTCCTGAGACCCGCAATCCTAAAGGTATAACAATAAACTAAAAAAAAACTGTAGCCCACTTTTCACGAAGTGCAAATTACACAGACCTTTCGCAGGCAACTCCCATAAAGTAAGGAACACCCCACTTTTGTGTGCATCAAATATCTTCTAAAACACACTGGTTCAGGAACCCCTTTCTGTAGCTGCATAACATCCTTTCTGTCTGACAGCATAGGAGCCTCTGATAATTAGATCTATGAAGCTAGTTTTGCAGGAGCTCATGATTTGCAGATGACTCTCAGTTTGTGATATAATCGTTTAATTCTGCTTTAGTCAGTTACTCCTATTGTATTGTAATTACATTTATATAGCGCTTACTACCCCTGACGAGGCGTCAAAGCGCTTTTTCGGCGAGTAGCACGCTACTCCGGGACCCATAGAGGATTACTGTTGAATTAGTATAGTGAAACATGCAAGTACATTTTAAGTGGTGGATAGGTTAGTCAGTTATTTGGATTTGGAATGATGGCAGAAGGATATAGGAGGACAAAGGTTTGTCTTTATGTAGCGCTTGTTGACGCACGCTATTCAGGAAGCCTACAAAGGATTAGTGGTGAATTAATATGGTGAAATATGAAGTAATTTCAGTGGTGGATATTAGTCAGTTACTTGGAATGAGAAGGATAGCGGAGGGATAAAAGGGGAAGAAAGATTTGCATTCATATAGCACTTGTTACCCCTAATGAATGTTGAATCGCTTTTCTGGCGAGTAGCACGCCACTCCGGAACCCATGAAGGATTACTGTTGAAAATGAGTATTAATATGGAATTTTAGAAGTGAACATGTTAGTCTGTTAATTTTGATTGAAAAGGATAGTGGAGGGATAAAAGAGTGAAAGATTGTTTTTTTTCCTTTTTTGTTTTAGGTCTTAGCAATAGGAGGAGGCTTTTGGATGAGTAAAAAGGAGTTTTGGGTATTGCTAAATGAGAAAAAGGGCAGCATTTCTGGCCCTAATCCCGACCAGTCTCTAACGGGCAACTGCCCTTGTCCTCTCTGCCCTTAACAGGCTCAAACAGGCAACTACCCTTGTCCTCTCCGCCCTTAACAGGCTCAAACAGGCAACTCTCTTGTCCTCTCCGCCCTTAACAGGCTCAAACAGGCAACTACCCTTGTCCTCTCCGCCCTTAGCCTCGACGCCCAGGCTGAGACGCCCTAAGCCTGGCCTTTTTCATAGCCCTAGTAATCAGGTGACCCCTTCCGCCAATGGGAACCCTAGCCCTAACCCTATCCAATCACAACACTAGCCCTAAATCTAGAACCAATAGGAGACCAGGACCTTACTGCCAATCTTAGCCCTAGTCCAAGCACCCAATCAGTTCAAAAACCCTGCTCTCTACATCCAAAAAAGGCCTTAGCCCTACCAGTAGTCCCAACCCAAGTCCAAGCAGCCAATGGTACAGGTAGCCCTAGTCCCTACTTCCAATAGAAAGCCTAACCCTACTCTTAGTCCCACAACTAGTCCAACAACCAATAACACTAGAAGCCCTAAATATCTACTTCCAATTAAAGGTCTAGCCCTAGTCCCACCCTACTCCCAACAACCAATAACATAGGAAGCCCTAGTCCCTAGTTACAATAGAAATCCTAACCCTAGCCCTAGTCCCAACCCTACAATGATTGAATCACAGACCCAGAAACCAATCAGAACCCTCAAATACCCAACCAATGAGGACATTAACCCTAACCCAGTAGAAACACCAGATACAACCACCAATCAGTGTACACATGTGCCAACCTCTAGCAGACCATATAAGGTCCCAGCGACCTCAGACAAGGTATGCTGGCCAGGGAGTTCGAAGCTGCTTCTCTTGTTCAGAATCTCATAGGAGACAGACAGGCTCAATCCACACTTTGGACTGCTGCAGGTAAAGGCTTCACTAACTCGAAATCTAACAATACTGTTTGAATAAAACTTTACTCCCCCTGCTGGCCAAAAAACGAAGTGCACAGGCCCCAGTAAATACAGTTTGAACAGCTCACAGAAGCACCCTCTGATGTAGAATATCCCTGTTGCTGGGGGGAGGTAGGGGGGATGGCCTCACTGGCTTGTGAACACAAAATGGTGGCTGTGGGTGCACTGTTTTAACACACAGGTCTTAGCACAGAGCTAAGGAGAAATTTGGAGGGAAAACAGATTTGTCACCAAGGAATGAGAGGGACAAACTACAGAGGTTGGATTGCAAATCCCACAATTCAACACATTAAATGCAAGCAATCATGGGCAGGGAAAACCAGAAGTGTAAAACACAAAACAGGTGATAAAATATGAAATCACAGGCAGGTCAAAACTGCAATTTTAAACTGTAACAGCCACACCCAAAGACGGTAATCACAGAAAGGGAAAATTGTTTTTTAAACAACTTTTGTTTTGGGAAGAGACAGCACTAGTCTGTCTCCTTACCACTTCCTGGACTCTGCTCACTGCAATCTGGGGCACAGGTAGGCTGCAATTCACAAGATGGAGGAGAATGATTTGGGGTGCACCCAGCAAGGCCTTAAGGGGCCTGGGCAGGTGTGAGAGGAGGGCTCAAACTTGCCTGGTAGCTGAATAGCCAATGGTCTGCTGGCCTGGGGGTGGGGGCTAGGGAGCTGCTTCTCCTCTTTAGAATCTCCTAGGAGACAGACAGGCTCAATCCACACGTTGGACTTCTGCAGGTAAAGGCTTCACTAACTCGAAATCTAACAATGCTGTTTAAATAAAACTTTACTCCCCCTGCTGGCCAAAAAACAAAGTGCACAGGCCCCAGTAAATACAGTTTAAACAGCTCACAGAAGCACCCTCTGATGTAGAATATCCCTGTTGCTGGTGGGGGCGGGGGGAGGGGGGCTGGCCTCACTGGCTTGTGAACACAAAATGGTGGCTGGGGGTGCACTGTTTTAACACACAGGTCTCTCTGTTGCCGAGTGCATGATTAGATGCCTCGCAGCTAATTCTGCTAATGTTGCTTCTTTAAATTCATTGTGCTTCTCTATTAACTTGTGCTCTCGCCGTGTTTCTGTTGACGCTTACCTGCTGCCTGTTCTCACCGCCAGCGCCCCGGTCCACCACGGGTGTTCCCGATTGCTGTGGAGGGCGCCGGCGAACAGCTGCTGTCTCTGCCCTCATTGGCCTTAGCTGCTCACGTGGGCCGCGACGCTCTAGACCAGCACTATTTAGCACTCTATGGCTATATCCGCGCCCAGCGGACGCGCACCTAAGTTGCGCCCGTCCGCGCTGAGTCAGCGCCAGAGGCTAGGCGGGTCAGTCCCAGGTTCTCTATTTCCCACGGAAGTAGTCTTTATTCTACTGATATCTTGCTTTCTCTGAAACCTTTTAGAAATCCCTGCCATCATACCTTTCCCCCGGACGCCCTTCCCGACTTGCATTGTGGTATATGTCAGCCCACCCCCTGCAAGATACGGAAGATCCAGAGGGGTCTCTCCGATGCTGGGGTGTTGAGATCTACTCCCTCGGAGGTTGAATTAGGCTTCCTAATAAATGCAAGATCCCTGATTAAAAATAGCATCGCGTTCAGGGACTTCGTGTCACTCAGAAAGCCCTCTTGGGTGTTCATTACCGAGACCTGGATTTCGGAATCATCTGGTCCGGGCCTTGTGAGGCTATCCCTAGGGGCTATACCTTGACCAGGATGGATAGACCTGGACATAGAGGAGGTGGGCTGGGTATCCTGCACAAGGGCTCTTCCATCTGTTGAATTGAACAGCTCTCCACTCCTGCAGACTCCTTCGAGGCCTTGTATTTTTCCATTAATACTACTCCCACAGTTTCTTTCTCTGGCATCCTGGTCTATAAACCCCCCAGGCCCCAGAACTTCTTTTAGTCAGGACCTGATGAGGCTATTAGAACCCTTTATTGACAGACCCAAACTTACTCTCCTGGGAGATTTCAATTTTCATTTAGAGAACCTGGCATCCAGGGACACTTTATCCCTGATTGAATCCCTACAGGCCTGTGGTCTGATCCAACTTGTGAAGGGCCCTACTCACCTGGCCGGCCATACATTGGACGGGGTTTTCTCGAATGATCACAGACTAAATACCGGTCCCCCAATCCCCTTAGCGTGGTCGGATCATTTGGCGGTCCCTTTCGAGTTTAAATGTCATAATAATTCCCCTCCCTCCTCTGACTCAAAGAATTGGCAACTCAGAAGGAGTTTCAGACACATTAACAACGAAGCGCTGGTGCCTTTTTTGAACAGTCTCAGCCCCCTTGTTAACAAGGATACTGACTCTGCTGCAGCAGACCTCTTTAACACCATCTCAAGGGCTGTAGACATCTTAGCCCCCGCTAAGCCCCACTATTCTGCCAGGAAGAGCCCATCTGCACCATGGTTCTCGGACAGACTTAGAGGATTGAGACAGGGTTGCAGAAAGCAAGAGAGGCTCTGGCGTGCTAATCTGGACTCCACTGAGAATAAACAACGACATAAACATCTTTTGAAAGAATATAAAATGGCCATCATTGAGGGAAAAAAGTCCTATTTCATTAATCTGACCACCTCTTTGAACTCATCTAGGGAGCTTTTTAAGATCGTTGATTCCCTCTCGGCCCCCCAGAAGGCGGACCCTATAGTGGAATCCCAGGAGCTCTGCAATAAGATTTCAACTTTTTTCCACACGAAAATTGTGGATATCCACAGCTCCTTGCTCCTCCTCAATCAGGGACTTATTCAGGGGTTAGATTCTTCCCTTCCTCCTGCCCCGACTAGTGTAGTGTCGGACTTTGCTGAACCCAGACCCAGTCTTCTCACCTTTCCTCTCCTTTCCCTTGATGAGTCAAATCGCCTTCTCGATAAGATAAAATCGGGTTGTCCTTTGGACCCTTGTCTGTTGATAATCTTGAAAAGCTGCAGGGAGGTGATTTTGCCTATTCTTCTAGAGGTGTTTAACCTTGCCATTACGGAAGGGGTTTTTCCCCTCTCCTGGAAGTTGGCAGTGGTTAAGCCTCTCTTGAAGAAAGCCTCGCTGGACCCAGGGCTTTTGAAAAACTTCCGACTCATTTCCTTGCTTCCTGCCCCTGCTAAAATACTTGAAGTCCACCTTAATCAACATCTTACCACCTTTCTGGATGACTCCAAACTCTTGAATCTCTACAGCATGGCTTTCCAAGAGCCCACAGTACTGAATCAGCTTTGACTGTGGTGATTAACAACATCGGCTCGAAGGTGGACAGGGGTCAGATCACCCTGCTGGTGTTACTCGATCTGATGACGGCCTTCGACACCATGTCCCCCTCTATCCTGATTTCCAGGCTTGGGGAAGTGGGTGTTGGGGCCTTGCTCTCATACTTGTTGCCTCCTTTCTCCATCATAGGGAGCAGAGAGTCAAACTGGGTGATTTCCTGTCGCCTTCCACTCCTGTGCAGTGTGGGGTCCCCCAAGGGTCTTCTTTAAGTCCCACCCTTTTTAATATATATGTGGTCCCACTTGCCAGGGTGGTGAGATCCTATGGGTTCGAGGTGTTGTCCTACGCCGACGATACCCAAATCATGGTCTCCCTTACCCAGTCGGTGAATGATTCTGCCCTCAACTTGTATGGAGGCAGTTTCCCGCTGGATGGTGCAAAACTAAATGGATAAAAGATCGAAGTTTTGATCTTTGGGGGTGGCCAGGACATTTGGTCTAAAGACTGGTGGCCGGACTCTCTTGGGGATTGCCCGCTTCCTTCCCACTCCGCCAGGAACCTGGGGGTCCTGATTGATACCTCCCTCTCATTCGATCTCCAGGTCAGCAGGACTGTGTCCACATGATGTGGGATCATCAGGATTTTCAGGAAGATAGGTTCTTATCTTTCTTTTGAGGCGAGGAAGCAGGCGACGGTAGCTCTAGTCTAATCGAGACTGGACTACTGCAATGCGCTGTACGTGGGCATGAATAAGAGCTCTGTACATCGATTACAGATGGTCCAGAATGCGGCAGCCAGGCTGGTGTTCAATCTACCCAGGCTTTCCTCAGCTTCCTTAGCCAGGAAAGACCTCCACTGGCTGCGCATCCAGGCCAGGATCTCGTTTAAGCTTCTCTGCCTGGCCCATGGGGCCATTCATGGCTCTGGGTCAGAAGGCATTAGGTCCCTTCTTGTTCCATACTTCCCCAGTAGAGCCCTTCGGTCCACCACCAAAAATCTTCTCCGAGTGCCTAGATTCGCCAAATCTAGATGGGGAGGGAAGGCCTTTTCCACTCTTGCTCCCCAGCTTTGGAACTCCCTTCCGCCTGATCTGGCCGGACAATCCTCTCTGGCACTATTTCGCAAGGATCTAAAAACCTGGCTTTTCCGAGAGGTTTACTCCTAAGCCATGGACCCGGTAACACTGAGACCTGCGACTTGATTTCGGCTTTGCTTGGCGCCTTGATGCCCTTGGGCTAAGTTGCGTGGTATAAATTGCGTTTCATTCATTCATTCAAAAGAGAAATTTGGAGGGAAAACAGATTTGTCACCAAGGTATGAGAGTACTGCAGTGTTCACTTAACTATTGTTGTAATTGCTAGTTTACATCACTGACACCTTTCCAGTCAGTGCTTTGTGTACTTTTCTAGGCACACATTTTGTGCAGCGATTCAGGATTGATCTTAATGTCATATCCAGTCATTTAAACCGTGCACCCAGCAACAAGGCCTAAAAGACACTGGGGCTGAGGTGGCAACACCTGGCCTCTTGGGAGGCCGCTTCTCTTACCCCCTGCCAGCCCACCATAGACTGGAGTGGGAATGCACAATGGCCATAAAATCACCTCTCCTTTCAGCCTCCCCATGTAGGCCCATGCCTATTCACACCCTCCCCATTGCTCCCATAACCTGAAGGTGATGGCCCGGCAGGGGCTGACACTGCTTCTGGGCAGGCTGGCCCCACGAGGCAGGGGGCCCAGATCAGAATGCCCCAAAGGCCAGAGCAACCAAGCTCCCAGCCTCAAAATACAGAGGGTAAGGAGAGAGCCCGGGACGCTGGCGCCTCATTACACTGGCCTGGTAAAGACAGTTTACAGAGGCTCAAAAAAACGGCCCATAGGAGCCCCTGAAGCACCGGCCCTTCGCCCTATGCCCGACTGATCGCCTTCCCGATCTGACGCTGTCACTAAATGAGGTGGAAATCACACATCACACTCTAGCAGCAGGGCCACTAAAGGTTGTCGTTTTCACATGATGATTGATTGCTCCCACAGTGTTGCTCTGCAGGTCCATGCCCCAAGATACGGAGGGGAAGGGGGAGGAGGTCGTGGCAACTGCATACGCCTTCCTTAATGTGCAACACACAGGGCTGGACGACCACGCAATATTTTTTTAATTCGTGTAAAGTATGTGTTTACCAATAACACACTGACCGCTGGTTATGCTTCATAAGGTCATTTATTAATTACAACATGTTGTTAATTGAGGAGCGCCGGCCGGCGCTGCCGTTTCTCTCTTGGGCTCGGCGCGAAATGATAACCTGCGCGCGCATCCCTGCCAACATGGCCGCCGCACGTCACGTCTGCGTGACGTGCATCAACTAGTGCGCACACTACATATCTCCCCTTTTTACCAAACTATTCTGAGTCACTTACAGTTCAGTGTCCAATTCGAAGTCTCGAAATCTGGAGGGCCTTACCACCTGCCTTCCGCTCCTAGTAACCCTGACGGGGTTCTCCGGAGTCCTTTGGCTCAGCATCTCAATGTCTTCCGCTCCTTCACTCATAGCCCCACCTTCATCCATGCTTCTCTCCAGCCTGTCCATCTCAGTTCCTTGACTTCCACTCACTTCTTCCTCTGCTCGTTCCGTCCCGGCGCTTGCTCCGCCTTGCTGCTCACTTGCACCTTGTCTCCTCTCCATGTTCGAATCGTCCATGTCTTCCCATTCCGTTCCAGGTTGCTCCCAGCCCAAAACCTTGTTGCACCTGGCCATGCGGTCCTGGGACCACACATTTCCATCGCTCAGCAGGGCTGCTCGATCATACACTTCCATGACTTGCATAGGCTTGCTATACTTGCTGTCTCCTTTCTTCTGTAGAGTGGCTAGCTTTACTCTCACCCACTCTCCTTTTTCCAGGCCTGTCCCTATCACATTTCTTCGTTTGTTGTAGTGGTTGGTGTAGATTGTCTGTGCTCTTTCCAGATTGGCCCGTACCACTGCAGGGGACCATTCGCTGGTGACGACCTTTTCCTTCCAGATCCTGTTGTCATGCGTGAATGGTTCTCGCCCCCTCAATATTTGGAATGGGCTGTACCCGTGCCAGTGGGGGTTATTCTGTATGCCCACACCATGTTCTCTAGCGCTTTCTCCCAGTTTTGTTCGCTGGATATGGCGGCTTGTATGGCTCCCATCACTACCCTGTTAAATCGCTCCACTAGGCCGTTACCAGCTGGATGGTAGATTGCTGTATGTTTGATAGTGATGCCATTTCTTTGCATAAACTTGTTCCACCTTTCCGACGTGAACTGGGGGCCATTGTCGCTCAAGATGGATTTGGGGATTCCCTCCCTTGTGAAGGTCTCTGACAGAAACTTTAGGATGTTCTCTGTGTCCATGGACTCGTCCACTTTCAACTCCGGCCACTTGGAATATCGATCCATGAGTACACACACGTATTTCTGTGTGGCTTGGTCATCTAGGACGGGTCCCAAAATGTCTACGGATAGTTCTTCCCACGGATTTAAGGGGGGATCGAACTTCCCTAGCGCTGGCCTCAAAGGTTTTAGAGTCTTGTCTGCTCCTTGACATTGTGGACATTCCCTGACATGCCTTTCGGCCCTCATGTCCATGCCTGGCCACCAGTAGTTTTGTTTAGCTCTTGCCTTGAGTTTTCCTATGCCCAGGTGGCCCTCATGTAGCAGGTCCAAGAGTTTTGTGGTGAGGTTCCTTGGGGGGATCACCTTGTCTCCTCTGTAAATGAATACCCCCTTGTCTCCTACCGACAGTTCTTCCCGCACTTCGTAATATGGCCTGAGGCTCGCCCTCACATTTCTTTTGTCTGGCCATCCTTGTATGATGTGCATCTTTACTTCCTTCATGTCGGTGTCCTCCTCGTATGCCTCTGCCCATTCTTGTTGGCTGATTAACTTCTCTTGGTCTTCTATGAGAGCTACCAACTCCCCACTGCCTGTGGGGTCTTCCTCTCCAGGCTCCATGGCGGCTGCTCTACTCAGGTAATCCGCTACTCGGTTCCGGTTCCCAGGAATGTACTCCACATCATATCTGAACTCGAGTAACTTTAGAGACATTTTGGATATCCTGGGTGTGGCACTGGCGTGGCCGCTCGATGTTAGTACCTTTACCAACGGCTTGTGATCTGTTTTGAGTAGAAATCGGGTTCCCCACAGAAATTGCCGGAATCTCGTCATGGCCCATACCACCGCCAGCATCTCCTTCTCAATCACGCTGTATTTGCTCTCTGTATCCGTCAATGCTCTGGATGCAAAACTGATTGTCTCCATTTCCCCTCTTCCTCGGTCTTGCATGAGTACAGCACCCAGGCCCTTGTCGCTGGCGTCAGTCGTAAGTACAGTGGTGCCTTGTGGGTCATAACCTTTGAGAGGTACAGCTCCTGTGACGTCCTTTTTGATGGTTTCGAACTCTGCTTGGGCTTCCGGTGTCCACTGGAACGCAGTGCTCTCCCTGGTCAGCAGCCTCATGTTGTGGGTCTTGGAGGCAAAGTGTACCACGAACTTGCTGTAGTACTCCGCCATCCCCAAGAACGACCTGACCTCTTCCTTGTTTTTGGGGGGCGGTGCTTCAGCGATGGCTTTTACGTTTTCCACCTTGGGTGTGACGCCCTGTTGTCCAATCTCGTGGCCTAGGTATGTTACCGATTGCAGGCCCAACCGGCACTTAGTCCACTCCGCTGTAAGGCCTTTGTTCTCCAGCGTTTGTAACACTTTTCCCAGCTTCTGATCGTGATCCAGCCTGTTGCACCCCATCACCAGGATGTCATCCTGGAAATACTGGACGCCCTTGCAGTCTCTGAATAGTTGGTGCATCATTTTCTGGAAGACTGCAGCCGCCGAGGCCAGCCCAAACGGCATACGACAGAACTGGTAGCACCCAAACGGAGTGATGAAGGATGTAAGGCTTTTGCTGTCCGGATGAAGTGCTATTTGGTGATAGGCCGAGGTCAAGTCGATAGTGGAGTACCACCTTACTCCTCTGGTCTTGGCCAACATTTCCTCGATTCTGGGGAGGGGAAATTTCTCCACCACAATGTTTTTATTCAGTTCTCTCAGGTCCACACAGAGCCGGACCTTCCCATTGGGCTTCATTACGACCACTAAGGGTGCCAGCCATTCTGCGCAGGTGATCGGTTCTATTATTCCCTTCTTTTCCAATTCTTGGAGTTCCATCTGGACTGCTTCTCTTACCGCAATTGGTACGTTCCTCACTTTGTGAGCTACCGGGATGGCTCCTTCCTTGAGCACGATCTTGTGTTGGAATTTTTCCATCCTTCCCACCGTGCCTCCAAACACTTTTGGGTAGTTCTCCTTCCATTTGTTCAGGTCCGGCCATTCCTCTTGCTCTGTGAGCAGTATTTGCTCCTTTCCTCCTGGATCCAGCTTTATTCCTAGGTCGCCCTGGTCTAGCCATCCTAGGACGGAGGGTCCTCTCTCTGCAATGTACAGCTTGCACCATGCTGATCGGCCCCTGAATTCGAACAACAGGCGTCGGAACCCCACCATAGGAATGCGGTCGCCATTGTAGGTGACCGGCCGAATGTCTAGTTTCTCCAACTCTGGGCCCAACTTGGGTCTGAACGCTTCTTCCCACACTGCCCGTTGGACAATGGTGAATGGAGATCCGGTGTCTGCCACCACAGTGATGGTGATCCCGCCCATTGACATGTCCAGGACGGGTTTCGTTGACTTCTTCCCTTCTACGCTCAGTACCTGGTCATATATGCATAAGACGGTGACCACCTCTTCCTCTGCAACCTCCTCCAGGTCTTCTTCGCCTTGATCGACACATTTCACCATGCCCTTGGGTTGTTTCTTCCTACACACTTTCTCATAGTGGCCTAAGATGCCACAGTGTAGGCACTTGGCTCGGAACGCTGGACATCTTCTATCACGTGCGTCGTGGGACCAACTTCTGCATCTGTAGCACGTTTTCTTGCCGTCATTGCTTGTCTGCTTCCCTTGCCATCTGTTTGTTCCTTTGGTCACTGGGTCCTTGCCTCTCTGGTCTTTGTGGTGGTCTCCCTCTTGTATCCTGTTCACCATGGTTGGGGTGGCTATATCTTTCCTGGTTGCGTCAGCGCACCTCCGTGCGAGTTCCGCCCTCTTCACGATGACCAATGCGTCTTTGAGTGTGGTGTCGCCGCTTGCCCATAACTTGTCTTGAACATTTGTGCTCGTAGTGTGCATCACGATCTGATCCTTGATGAATTCGTCTTCCCACAGTGCGTATTTACACGTGGCCGCCAGCTTCCTCAAGGCCACTACATATTCTTCTATGGTTTCTCCAGCCCGTTGTTTTCTCTGCTGGAAATTAAATCTGTCCACTGACACGCAGATAGTGGGACGATATCGTTCATCTAGGTCTTCCACTGCATGGGCATACACGTCGTCATCAGTGTCTTCTCTCTTTTTGGGCACCAGACTCTTGTAAATCCTAAGTCCCTCTGGTCCCAGGTTCAGTAACAGGATACGTTTCTTTCTTTGGGGGGTGAATTTTTTTTCATTTTCGTCCTCCAGGACCCCTATGAAATTATCAATATATTCTTTCCAATCCTCCCACTTCATCTGTGGTTCACCAGGTTTCGGTAGAAATTGCACAGGTGCTATTGCATACCCCACCGGTGCGCTCATCTTCACCTCCCTGGTCGCTGTCGCTTTGACGACTTTGCTGGTGGGACTCCCTGGGGTGCTGTCCCTCGCTTCTGTGTTTGTGTGCTCCTGGGGACTCTCAGTGCTGGTCCCCACCTCCTCCTCTTTGGTAGCCAGCGCTGTTCCTCCCAATCGGTGTCGTGGGAAATTTGCGCGCTGGGCCTATCTGCTGTGGGGCGTCTGTGCTGCCACTCTGACCTCTTCGCCGCCTCTATGGGTAATTGTGGCTCTGCCACGCTCCTCAACTCTCAACGTACCTTGGTGGGTCCTGCCGTGTCCCCTTAAGCCGTCCGTCAGCAAGCTGGTCTGTACGGGGCAGCTCTGTGCCAAGATCTGAGTGGGCTGGAGGGCTGCCTTCACCTTTGCTGCCCACGTGGAGGGTCCGTTTTTTCTTTTTTATATTTTTTTCTCGTATTGATTGGCTGGTGCCTCCCGACCTCGTCGCCACTGTAAAGTATGTGTTTACCAATAACACACTGACCGCTGGTTATGCTTCATAAGGTCATTTATTAATTACAACATGTCGTTAATTGAGGAGCGCCGGCCGGCGCTGCCGTTTCTCTCTTGGGCTCGGCGCGAAATGATAACCTGCGCGCGCATCCCTGCCAACATGGCCGCCGCACGTCACGTCTGCGTGACGTGCATCAACTAGTGCGCACACTACAATTCGGACCATTCCTGCCGTCCTGGGATGCATTTTTTAAATACAGAAGTAGGGGAACAGACTGTGTTAATTTTTAAAAGTAAGGGCACGCCGTGCCCTTCCGATCCCTCCCACTTCTACCACTGACTATAACACAAGAACTATGGATCATACAACGACAAGGTCCACAATGTATTGGGATACAAGAAAGAGAAGACGGGAAATTAAAGCCGACCTGAAGGAGATGTTAAAGAGCAGCCACGGATTCAAACATTACATTTCTGGGGTAAAAAACCTACAGGCACCGGCGGTGTTCCTGATTATGGCACCCTGAAGCATTCTGATCAGACCTGCCGAACTCTGACTTTTTCTTGACAATTAAATAAGTCCAGGTTCGCAATTGAAATCACTTTCATTGTGCAGATATCGCTACCTGTTTCTTTTTTAATATCATATAGGCTTGGCTTTGGAAAATAATTCTTTCATTTTTATTAGTCAGCATTTATAGTGTTCACAAGTCACAGACTTGGAGATAATGCAGCACTTTATTTACTTAAAATATTATCTGCCTATTTTGACCACAAGATGGTAGTATTTACTCACAGATGGCGTTAATTTCCGCATCGGGAATCTATTTTTCAAGACGCAGAGCACACCGGATACCCCAGCTGGCCCTGGAGTTGGCACACACATGCCAACACAGCGATTTAGGCGCGAGAGTTCTGATTTTTGAAGCAAATAATGGATTTAGTTTAGCTGACTCCTGCCTAAAATAGACTCTGGTTCAGTATTAGTGATGCGAAAAATACATACCTCGGATATTTTCCAAAACCTCCCACTTTCCTCTTCTGAAACGTTGGCATGCATGCTGCTGGTTGGTCACTTACCGTGAATCCAATGCCCACTGTTGCCGAGAAGGAGCCTGGAATAAATTTTCCCTGGTCAAACTGCACCAGCAGGGAGGTCTTCCCAACACCGCTGTCTCCCACCAGGATTGTCTACATGTCAACCAGAAAGAGAAAAGGAGGAAAGTGAGAAGTCAGGGAGAAGGAAGGAAAACAAACATGTGACAGAACAGAAGCAGCAACAAAAAATAAGAAACTGTGCTGGCGGGGTCTTGAATCTGGTACATGTGCACGGTGGAAATACAGAAATATTTCACTCCAATGCAGCAACGAGAAAAAGTGTAACGCATGATGCTGAGTACCCTGGACGTCAAACCAAAGAGCCAGGGATAGAGGAAGTGACATCACACTCATTTTGACATTAATAATATCATTGGAAGAAACAACATATGCCCTATTAGCTCCCGAATCTTCACAGGAAGTGATGTAACATTACCTCAACCCTGAGGACCTTATAATAATTGCAATTGTTGATCTCCTATAATAACCGTGTGGTTAATATAGCAACACAACACAGTGAATTGTCTATTTTAAAAAACACATATGGTAGGGTGCTGACATGATTTATTTATTTATAAAGTTTTATATAGCGCAAACTTGACCCAAGAGGGTATCAGAGCGCTTTAAATTTAAGATTGTTGCATTACAAGGTACATCAGATACAAAAGCATAGTAATGAACAGTACTCATAAAACAATGGTACAGTAATTCGAAGGAGGGAAGTGAGGAAGGAGTAATAGTGGGGAGACGAGGCTGGGTAGGTGACGGTCAAGGGGGAAAACCAAGCCCTGACTCCTCATTAGCTGTCAAGCAGCTCCACTGGTCATCAGCCATGTTGCTCTGGTCTCAGCGTTCAGGAAAAGCCAATTTTTAGTTTATTTGATATGCCAAGGTTATATGGCGCTATCTAGACCCGGAGGTATCAGAGCGCATAACCAGGGGAACGTTGCATTATAAGGTACATCAAAAAGTATTATAAAGCGCTGGCTAGACCCGTAGGTATCAGAGTGCTATAGCAGAGAAAGATTGCGTTAGAGAAGCCTATGGGGTCACAAACATTTTCTTTGTATGAGGGAGCACATGGGGTTGCGCCGCACTCCCTCAATGAATCTATCCTGACTAGCAAAAATAGGGCGCTGACTTGCTTGGGCCTAAGGACACAGACACATTGCAGGTGCCAAGACACTGGACACTGTCTCTCCCCTTCTCCCTGTCTCGCCCTCCCCCTCTGCGTTTTCTGCCTTTTCTTTGTCCCCTTTCTCTCCATTTTTCTGACCGATGCCCATTGGAGCTTCCTAGCAAGCTATAGGGGAGACTGGCCTTGGATTATCTCTCTGGCCGTCACCTACCCAGACGGTCCTTGGGCTGACTTTCCCTTTATCTCCTTTCCTTTTTCCCCCTATCACTCCACCTCTCCCCTTTCCCTCTCTATTTGTCTCTCCGGACTTTGGATACTGTTCTTTCTCGTCTCGTTGTTTGTTTACTGTACCTTTCTACTCCATTGTAACTGATGTACTCTGTAACGCACTCTTCCTTTGCTATAGCGCTCAGATATCTACGGGTCTAGCAAGCGATTTATAATCCTTTTGATGTATCTTATAATGCAACGTTCCCCTGGTTATGCGCTCTGATACCTCCGGGTCTAGACAGCGCTATATAACCTTCGCAAATCAATTAAACTGCTTTGAAAGTGGTGTGGTGCAATACTTCTCTTGAACTATAAAGCACAACAGACCTCTTCTATGGAGGGCTCTCCCCCCAAGAACATTCTGGAAAAAAAATGGGGTCGAGTAGTGCATTTAAAACACAATTGTAATTAAATATTCAAGTCCGTTCTGGTGTGATAAGCCAGTGAAACCTGACACTCCCTACGAGTTGACCCATATATCAAAATGTATCTCCATTTTGCCAAGGCCAGAATTGTGTCATGGGTGTCCCTCATATGCCATGGTGCCCCTCATACCATAAATTACATAAGTATGCCTGTGCCGGAATTTTGCCGTTAATATTTTGCATATACCATGCATGAGCCTTATGTAAAAAAGTACCGCTAATATGTCAGGCCCGGCATTTATTTCTGGTAGCCACCCTCCCATAACATTCTTAGCATTGGGAACCCTTGTCTAAATGTTGGCAGCCCATTCAAGTAACTTCTTGTCATAAAGGAGGGCAACTGTAACAAGTACTCCTTTACGACCAGAAGTACCTCCAGTGTGCTACCAAAATGATGCCAACGGTGTCCCTACGCCAAGAATTGCCTTAAGTATGCCAACAACAACAGTTGTCCACAGGTACCCCGTATGCTCAGATTGTATCTCTATTAAGCCAGTACTCGTATTTTACCATCAGTGCCCATTATGCCTAATACCACCTCGAATATGCCAGTGCTAGTATTTTGTCACAGGTGTCTATCATGTTAAGAATTGTCTCCAGTATGCCAGAGGTATTAGTTTCACATAGGTGCCTCAATAAGCCAAGCATTAACTTCAGTATATAATGGCCAATAGCATAACAAGCATAACGCACATTCTTATCATGCTCATTTACATTCAGTAACACACTGATTCTCACTCATTTTTACTCATTCACTTGCATTCACATTTCACTCTCCCACTCTCACCCACTCTGTTGCACTTACTTTAACTCATTCACCAGTGGCGGATCCTCCATGGGGGCGTTTGGGCGCCGGCCCCCCTGCTTTCTCGCCGTGCGAGAAGGCAGAAACAAATGGTAGTTATTAACTACCATTGTTTCTGCCTTCTCGCTCGGGGAGAAAGCAGAACTTTCTCGTTTAGAGTGGGTGTGTTACTCGAGGGCAGGGGGGAGTGGCTTGGGGGAGTGGCTTGCCCACTGTTGTTAATACTGACTGTTTGGGCAGCCTGAGGCCGCCAAAACACACAGTATTACCAACAGTGGGAAAGTCACTCCCCCAAGCCACTCCCCCCTGCCCTCGAGTAACTCTCCCCTGTTCTCTCTGTATGCTGCAGCAGCAGCATACAGAGAGAAAATGACGTAACCTGGGGCAGCCGGCCGCACCAATGAAAAACGCGGCAGTGCAGAGGGAGGCTGCCTGCTGCGCCGCCTTCCTGATGACGTGCAGGACTTGAACCAGGACTGCGGGAATCGGGATGGAGTCTCTACGGACGGTTACGGTAAGTTTATTTTATATATATATTTGTAGTCTCCAGGCTCCCTAATCGCACCCTGTGCGCTGCAGCTTCGAGGCGCTAACTGCTCGTCCATTCTTGTTAATTTAGCACGCATACTATTCTTAGAAGCACACAGAGGGGCCTGTGTTACCAGTATTGTATGGCACTTCAAACCGAATCTAACGTTGTGCTGGATGAGACGAGAAGGTGGGGGCTACTACAGAGAATACAGCTTGAACTAAGAGGGAGGGAAGGGGTGTGGGCTCGGGTAGAAGGAGCTGACAGTACACCACCACGCAGCGAGGGCTCTTTGGAAAAATAAGTGGTAAAGAACTGCAGAGGTCTGTTTGTAATCAGCAAACCCCCCCCCTCACCCCCCCCCCGGTTTAATCTTCATAAGACAGCTCAGAGTGTTTACATGCCTGTTGCAGAGTGTGGTGCTAAACCGGCATGTCATGGCTACGAATCCGAGCAGGATAGCTCATCTGGTTTAGGCATTTGTTGTAAACATGCATGTACGACATAAAGCAGGTCACATCACATGTCTGTATTCAGGCAACGAAGGCCCACCAGGTTCCCTGCTGGCTGCAAGGTCTGAGAGTGATTTATAGGCCATAAATCTCAAACCCTTCTGGGCTAAATTCGAAGTGTGTTTACATATACTATTCTGGGATAGTGATGTGTGTTTTCAATATTGTAGCACAGCAGCAGCTCACTACTATTAATGCAAATAGTCTCAGTGACACCATCCCATTTCTATTTGGATCTAAAAGAAGTTTTTTTTAATGTTACATGAAACTGTTCTTCCTCAAACGAAAACACTCTTTCTTCCTTTTTATCTGCATGCGCCATTCAAAGCCTCGTTCCTCTCCGTGACACATCTGCAGAAGCACTCTCATCCAAAATCAGCTCTAGTGCAAATTAAAAAATATATAAAATCAGATTTTTTTTTCGAAAATACAATTCTTTAGAAAAAATTGGCACCCAAAAACGTGGCATGCACCTTGCTTACTGAATAAACACTTCAACTTTCACGAGGAAAGCATGCCCACTGAGGCGTGTAGGGCTGTCTGCTGCTAGTGGTGATAACGCAGCGCCATCTTCGCGCTGCTCTCAGAGGGGCGTCATGCAGCTACTCAGAGCTAGTAAGTGGCAGTGCTACTCTTATGGACTGTTGTTCAAGCACTGTTATTTAGCAGTGTGACTGCAGGTCTTTTAACAGCAAGCGAGCCTTCAATGTTTCCTAGCGCTTTAATTGTGCACAATATTAGTCACGGTTTAAGAGCTGCAGAATCCAAATTTCAACAAGGATTATTTTGTTTGCACACTGGCCATCACTGAATATGGTTCATGAGGAAAATGGTCCAAGAATCCCCAGTAAAGCGGCGATCGTCCCCGGGAATGGTGCAGGCAGTTTGCAGTCTGACTGAGTCCTGCCTGCCTGTGGTACAGATGGACCAAGTAACGACGGGGTGGAACTTTCACTGAGCAGCGCCAGAGGCCCAGAGTGTATTTTGTTGTTTCAGACCCACACAGTCAGGTGGGGAGAAAACGCAATAGAAATGCAGGTACCATACAGTCAGTCAGGGCTTTAAGTGGGATGAAAAAACTGTTGGCGGGGGGGTCTCTCTCATAGGGGCCTGGCCAGTGGCTGTGCCTTACAACTGCTTTAAAACACGTAAGCTAAAAATCGGTGTTTAGCATAGTGTGCTGCGCTGCCTGACTTGTATTTTGTTGCTTTTGTCATTGCATCCAGATATATAAAACAAGTAACATTACTTCTACAACAAGCCAGGACTGTTGGCTTTGTCAATGGTTGTTAGTTGCATAAAATAAATAAGCAACTACTACTGCTTCGTTGTATATAATATTGAAAAAGCTTCAATTCTGACATGAGACTGTGAAAAAAGTAAAACGAGTCTCTTATAAGTTATATCAAAGCCTGTGAAGGATGGTACTGCTGCAGAGTGAAGATTTTTATTTTCACCCTGAGGATGAAGGCAAACATTGGAGAGCCTAATAGGATTCTTCTCCGCACCTGCTTAGCACCGGCAGGACCCGGCCCTGCATACAGTGTATGTTTTTGGAGGGGATGCAAAATTCGTAGAAACATGAATAGCTTTAGTTGTATCCAGCGTTTGCAATCACCAATTTGCTGGTTCGTAGCACCATAAACAGTGCTGCCAAGTATTTCCATGTAACGTCTTATCAGTAAGTCATGACTTTTCAACCAACTGCCTGTTACTTTATGGGACTTTCATTTTTTTTGTAACATTGTAAGTGCAGGTTAAAAAAAATCCCAGCACGAGTAGTGGTATTGAAGTAAAAGCCAGTACTGGCTGAAGGTGTCACACATTACATGAGAAATGGGCGGTTATGACTGAAGTGATTCATTTTGGATAGGAGCCACATAATTAATATTTTTTCTAGTGCTTCAAACAGGGATAAATAGCATGAAAAGTTGGAAGGCTATACAAACTCAGATACGAATAATCCTGTTAGTTGTGGCTCAACAAGCGTAAATCAGAAACGTGTTAGGACCTTGTCATTTAGGTAAAATAGCGCAATCACAACAAAAGACTGTCAAATACTGCTCCCCTTACCACCTATAAACAATGACCTCACCAATTCATAGATCAAACTATGCCCAAACCGCCCTACCCCTCTGGGACTCCTAGGCGCAAAACCCTCTGTAGCATTTGTAATTGCATTTCACCTTCTGTCTGTCATCTATCTGAATGCTATCACATGTGCTATGCCACTGTTTAGTAGAAGCATAGTGTACACACAACACGAATGGGTGCACCCCCCTGCCGGTGACTAAGGTACGCAACTTGGGAGTAATCTTTGATAACAAGATTACTTTTCTCCAACACGCCAACTCGGTGGTGTCATCAGCTTTCTTTATTCTAAAACGGATAAAGAAACTGCTCCCATACCTACCTCCAACCGCGGGGAAAATGCTAATGAGTACACTAGTGTTCTCTCGAACAGACTACTGTAACTCACTCCTACTGAACTCCCAAGAAAAAGTCCTCAATAGACTGCAGACCGTGCAAAACGCTGCAGCCAGAATCCTTTTAAAGATTCCTAGATTCACATCGACCTCCCCGTATATTAAACAGCTACACTGGCTTCCTATCAGGAGCCGCATCAAATTCAAAGCTCTATGCATAGCATATAAAGCCACCAATAAGCAAGGACCACTATATTTACAAAAAGCTTTTGCCCCACCTGAGTACTCAAGAACTCTACGCTCAGCATCAGCCCACTTGCTGAAAGTCCCACGGACAAGAAAGTCCAACTGGGGAGATAGATGCTTCACCACGTCAACGGCCAGGCTTTGGAACACACTACCATTCCATATAAAAACTGCTCCTACACTTCTGCAGTTTAGAAAGAAACTTAAAACGTGGTTGTTCCCAGCATAATTCACTACCTTTCCACCTTTTTTGAGAGAGTTCTGCAACACTAGCGCCGAGACACCCGCAAGGGTATTTGTGCGCTCTAAAAATCGAATAAATAAATAAATAAATAAATAAACATCAACAAAATCAGGCAGGGAAAAATGTGGAGACTGACAAAAACGATGTCCTTTTTATACGTATGCAATATTACTTTCTCTTCAATTTTCTTTATTTGCGTTTTTTTTATTGTGCTTGTGAACTCGGCAACCAAGTACTTCAACAGTATACACTTTAGCTGTCATTATGAGTCCGGAGAGGTCACAGATGTGTACAGTCTGTTACTGAGATAGCGCTTGCTTGTACTACTACTACCCCTAACTACTGTCTATGACCCTCATCATAATAATAACTGCGTCATAGTAGTGTACAATACAATATCACACCCACCCACTGCAAATCATGGCATTCTCTGCGAGACACTGGTTGTGGTGTGTAATAATTTTGTCAAGACGCCAGATGTCAGTCATGATGGGGCTCTTCAGTAATGCCTCTCGGGCTCTCATAGTGCCAAAGTTTCCGCTCAAGGTGCTTCCTCCGAAGCAGACAGACGCCCTCATTTGTAAGTGGCAGCACTACCTTTATATGCAACACGTGATGCCACGAAATTAATATTGATACTCAGTATAGTAATAGGTGCATTTTTTACCGGTGCTTAATTTGTACAGCCTGCATACATCTTTGTGAGCCCAGCGATTTCCAGGAGGAAATAATAAAGGCAGGCTCATATGCAGGCCAGGGTGTGTGCACTGTGCAGGCGTGACATCATGCTGTAATTGGTGGTGGTGGCGGTGCATCGTACATGGGAGCAATCTTAGGCTGTGCCAGCAACACTTTTGATCCCCTAAGGTCTCTGTCTCTAGTGCTGCGCAACAGCTCTGATGTTATGTAATTTTTAAGTGTGTTATGCTGCAGGTGTTATTTATTTGTAATGCTATGTTTTGGTCTATTATGTTTTTAAAGGTGGACAGGCCAGGCCTAATGGCACTATGGATACGGTAGTTTTGGAAAACGTATTGTGAAAAATACTAAGCCAATGCTAAAAACTCAGCTGGAATGTTTTATATCAGAAGTTGCAACACTTCTGATTTATGTTTACGAAATATACCTTGAGATACTATTTTATACTAGTATATGTACTCCGCTCAGGAATGTTTTCGCTGATGGCTGCTGTAGGTGAAAATAATGAACAAGCTATGCCATGGCAAAGCCAATTGATTCAGCCTTTCAAACTATGCAATTTTGATCGATCTATTGTATCTTGAAGTCTGTTATAAAGCTCTGTAGTTATACTGAATAAGTAGCTACCTATGTTATATGACAGCTCTTTAATAATGTAATACGTGCACTTTCACAATTGCTTTATTAACCTTCCTGCTTTCTCAAATTTGCTTGAAAATGCACCATTTTTCCACTATTTTTTCAAAATTTTCTCGGGTGGAATTCCCCCCGAACCCTCCTTAGGGGGTTCGGGCTCGCTCGCTATGGTGCAGTATGATTATCAGTTTCCGCCTCACCACTTTCAAATTTCACCAGCCGCCACTGTCATTCACAATTACTCTCAATCATTCTTACTGACAATCTCAGTTTCTCACATACACTTGTTAAACTCTCCCTTACTCTCACATGTTCCTCCTCCATAGCGGAGGAGCCACCACTGGTACAGGTTAGGGCACAAGGTAGTGCACAGGGTAGTGCAAAACTTGACAAACACGAGCCATCTGGAAGCAGCGTGCGTCTGCCTTCCCCTCATAAAAATCATTAAAAGAAATGTAACGGAAAATGTTGCAATCAGGTAAAGGCGGTACATGGGGAGGCGGAGTACAAAGCATTGAGCAAATCGCAAATGCCATCAGCAGTGCGCAGCTGCTGGGGCCTCAGAAAAAGTTTAACAACACAAACACAACCTAAGTGGGGGACAGGAAAGAGATGAAGTAGTCTTATGAAGTGCTGAAAGAGAAATAAACAAGTAGTCCCCTCGCATCACCAGCAGAAGGGTACAGCTCATCTAATCAAAACAGAGAAAGACTGAAATGCTCCATGGAAGGGACAAATACAAAAATATAGAAGAAAACCATTAAATTAAGAGCAGTGAACTGAGGTAGATGAAAACGTCGTTGAATCATGCGTGCAAGGTTGACACAAAGCCCACTTCAAGTCTAGATTGACTACAGTAGGTCTTTGTGGCAACAGAGAGCCACAGCCTTCTTTAGGTGAGAACTCAAAAAAATCACTTCCACTAAAATTAAGTAAGCAAATAAATGGTCAGGTTTGGCCAACTTCCGTCACAATTAGAGCTGAAACCTTCTTGTGTCTGGACTGACCACTGCTTAATCCCATTTTCATTGCAAGATCCAGCCTGCCAGAGAGTACCCATCACCTTTCAAAAAGAAATAGGAATAAACTGACTGATGAGTTTCTAGGTTCAGTTTTGCTGAATAGCCAGCCACCATTATCTATAGACCCTAACGTAGATACAATGGCGCAAAATAAGTTGATTTCCGCAGCGGTGGGGTCCACCGCCCCAGCCAGAGTTACAAAATCAATCAGAAAATCCCCTTTGGCCCCTTGATATACAGAGACTCTAAGGAAACACGAAAGCAGGTGCAAACACCTGGAACGTCAGTGGAGGGTGGATTATGGTGCTACGGATAAAGCAGCAGCATATAAGATTTCTCTGCAAGAGTTTCACAAATAGACTATAAGGCAACGTACATCGGCAATGCTCAAGTGAATACTTTTTAAGTTTGTTAACTCTTTTCTTAAACTGCACGAATTAGTGATAGAAGCATTGCCTTCTCTTTCACTATGCGAAAGAATGTCAGATTTTTTTTACCGCAAAATTCGAACGGCCTATAACTCTTTCTCAGCGGAAGTAGAGACTGTTAAAACAGATGTGTCTGATAGAAATAGTTCCAAGCCTCTCCTTTTAGAATTCTCTCCTAACTCCCACCAGGAGGCGCTGGCAGGGATTCAGAGATGCAAATCAGGATCACCATAGGACCCTTGCCCCCCTAAACTGTGGAAAGAGTTGGCGTCCTCTTCTTTCCATGTGTTGTCTTACATTTGGATCACTTCTCTTATTTTGGGCATTTTCCCTGACCTGTAGAAGCACACCACACTCCTGCCTCTTAAAAAAAGCAATGTCGATTCAGGCTAACTGAACAATGATAGACCCATCTCTGTGCTTCCTGCACCAGCAAAAATGTTAGAAAAAATGGTGCAGCGACAACTGGCCAAGTTCATTGAGAGCAAAAATATTTTGCACGATATCCACTCTGGTTTTCGTGCTGGTTTTAGCACAGAGACAGCTTTATTAGAGGTGGCAGAGTTAGTTAGGATAGCGGTAGATTCAGGGGCATCAGCTATGCTGGTGCTTCTGGATATATCAGCAGCATTCAATACGGTAGACCACCTAATATTGGTTCATCGACCCCAGGATATCGGCACCAGTGGAACAGCCACGGCTTGGCTGACATCATTCCTTAATAATCGTACACAAAGAGTGGCTCTCCCACCATATACGTCCAATCGTAAGCATTTATGGTGTGGGGTCCCTCAGGGGTCGGCACTGACCCCGCTTCTTTTTAATATTTATCTGGCACCAATGTTCTCACTTATAGCAAACTGGGGTGTGAAGGTGATTTCCTATGCCAACGATACCCATCTGGTGTTTTCTTTTAATGATCATTCGGAGGACACCTTTAAATGTTTCAGGGGCTGCTTGAAAGACTGCTTCTTGGATGAATAGCAACAAACTCAAGCTTAATGTGGAGAAAATGGAAGTGATGTTCTTTGGTAAGACCCAGCCACCAACACCGGATTTGTGGTGGCCGGCGGAAATGGGCTTACCGCCCATTCCGGCAGGCACAGTTAAAAATCTGGGAGTAAAGTGGGCTGCAGATCTTTCTTTTGCGACCCATTTTCAGCAGGTGGCAGCCTCCTGCTTTAGTAAATTGAGAAATTTGCGAAAGTTTTTACATCTGCTTCCAGAGAAATGCAGACGGGTCATAGTCCATCCCACTGTGACATCTAGGCTGGACTCTTTATTTGGGCCTGCCGCGTACATTGTCAGGAAACTAAAGATGGTACAGAATGCGGCTGCAAGATTGATAAGACGTGTTCCATTTCATTACCATATCTCTCCGCATATTAAAGAACTGCACTGGCTTCCGGTGGAAAAAATATACCCTAGCCTTCCGGACATTCCATGGTAACTGTCCTAGTTACCTGAAACAATGGCTTCATACTTATAAGCAAAATTACATACTGAGGTCTAATACTCAAAACCTGCTTTGCATTCCTTGATTTAGGAAAGCTTGGCTCAGCGGCAGATCTTTCACAGCGGGGGTAGGCAAATTATGGAACTCTCTGCCGAACCACATTCGTCACATTGACTCTGAACCAGTATTCAGGAAAACTGTCAAAACATGGCTCTTCAGTCTTAGCTAAATTGCAAGGTTTATGTTGCTGTGCCACCTGTGTGGGCCACCTGTTGCTACAGCGGCGGGAGACCTCCGTCAGACATAGCTGTTCGCGCAGTATTATTATTATTATTATTATTATTATTATTATTATTATTATTGTGTCTCAGTCTAAATTTTTCATCTGTATGTACATTAACAGATGCCTGTTGCAGATTATGACTGTAAGGGAGGAGGCAGAAGTCTAGCAGGGCTCTAAGTGGGACATAGCATGCTAATTTCTCAACTCTCACAAAGTAAAAACATGCATGGTTAAGCTAACAGGTCTGGCTTGTTTTATGCAAGTATTTCGTCCCAGTTTCCTAAAAAGAAATTATCATAATGAAACAATCTCTAGGGCTACAACAGTTTGGAAGCTGGAAGTATGAGCTGCTTGTTGAACAGACTGCATTAGCAGAGTTAAGCTATTCCTTCAAAAAATCATGTTTAAAAAGTGTCAGAGGGTGACATTTGCAATGTATATGGTGAACGTAAAAGGTTAAAACAGATACATGTTGCACTATGATACTTTTGACAATGGGACAGTATTTGAGGGGCAGCTGTAAGAAATACTACGTCTGCTCAGGTCCTTAGTTTGCGAGGCCAGAATCCATTGCTGTGTCCTTTGGGATCACTGACAGAATATAGAATGCCAAAATATCGACCTGCCAAAATATCGTGGACAAAATAAAAAATGCCAAAATATCGAATTCCTATCAACAAACAGGTAAGTACAAACATATTGAATCCAAAGTATCGTTGTTAATAGTATAGTTTGTTAAAATATCATATTTTGTAAATGTCTTAAAAGTAATGTAAAATTAATAAAATAGTAAATATAATGAACTGAAACATACTTAAAAATACTTAAATAACCTTAAAATTAATAAATAATTAATGAAAGTTAAAAAACATGCATTTTTATTTTTAATACATATATATATATAAACTTAAGATTAAAAAGAATTTCAATATTTTTAGCGTATGATAGCGGGAGGGTAAAATGTACTATTCCCACTCCAGTGAGTGCATCAGTAGGGAAAGCGTTGGATAGCGGGAGGGTAAAAATTACTATTCCAACACCAGTGAGTGCAACAGTAGGGAAAGAGTTGGATAGCATAGGGGTAAAAATTACTATTCCCACTCCAGAGAGTGCAACAGCAGGGAAAGAGTTGGATAGAGGGAGGGTAAAAATAACTATTCCCACTCCAGAGAGTGCAACAGTAGGGAAAGCGTTGGATAGCGTAGGGGTAACAATTATTATTCCCACTTCAGAGAGTGCAACAGTAGGGAAAGCGTTGGATAGCTGCAGGGTAAAAATAACTATTCCCACTCCAGAGAGTGCAACAGTAGGGAAAGCGTGGATAGCCTAGGGGTAAACATTACTATTCCCACTCCAGTGAGTGCAACAGTAGGGAAAGTGATGATTTCATATTTAAATAAACATACATTAATTATTAATACCAATAAAATATGTTATTAAAATTAATTACCAATTACAAAATATTTAATAAATAATTAATTTAAAAAATACCAATAAATCTTATGTATTAAAAACGAATTAACTATTAATAAATATTTAACAACCAATTAATTTTCAATACCAAAAATGTAATAAGTAATAAAGAAATTACCAATTAATAATTAACAATAAATCAATTATCAATACACAAAAAAAATTCAATAATTACTTAAATACTATTAAATTACTTCCCACCCTATTCCCCTTTAAACGCACAACCCGCTCTGAATAATAAATGAATACAATTAACATAATTATCAATTAATCAATTAATAACAATTAATTACCAATTAACAATGAATTAACAATACATTAATTATCAATATAAATAAATAAAAATAAATATTTACTTAATTACAATTAAATTACTTCCCACCCTATTCCCCTATAAACCCACAACCCACTACGGAACTAAAACGTGAAATTAAATTACAAATAATTAATAATTCCTAAAAATGTATATTTAATTTACTATATTTAAATTACTATGTACCCTATTCCCCTATAAACCCACAACCCGCTATGGAATTAAATGACGCAAAAATTAAATAACATAAAATTCATTACTTAAAAAAAACGTAAACATATATTACAAAAATAATATACACTTTTAACACATATACTAACATACAAAACACTTAAAAAAATCGATATTATAAAAATGTGATATATTTAATGCCTATATTATGTACTTCGATATTTTAAGAATCGATATTACTTACCTGAATTTCGATATTATTAACCAATATATTATGTCCATTCGATATTATGTCCATTCTACATTTGGAAATCAATATTTTGTCCATTCTTTATAATTTTTTCGATATTTTGTCTAGTTACCGTGCTTTGCTGTGCTGGGGTAGGACTCGGTTCCCCAGTGTACGCCTCTGCTGATTGGAGGGAATAGGAGCGCCCAGCCAGGCGAGGACGTTCCAAGGCGCCAGCTGATTACCACAGCGCGGAATGTGCTGCCTACCTGCGGGATCCGGATTGAGGCCCAACTCTGTTGCTCTGTGCTTTGCTGTGCTGGGACTCGGTCACCCAGGGTACGCCTCTTCTGATTGGAGGGAGGAGGAGCCTCCGGCCAAACAAGGCCACTCAAAGGTGCCAGCTGACTACCCCAGCACTGAGCGCCGCACGGATGCGCCCGGGCAAAGCCCGAGCCAAGAGCATGCCTGTCTACGCTCGTACGCAGCCGTTTGTGGCTGGGCTGGGCCTAATCTCTGAGCCCCTCGCTATTTCATCCCAACGCCTCCAATTTTACTTGAAGTTGTTGAAGTTGCTATGCCACCGTTTGGAAATCATCAGCAAATGAGAGGTACTGTTTTCTGACTATAACTCTTAATTTCAAATAGCGGCCCCCAGGTTCTAAGTTTATGTAGGCTTGCTGCTGCCTTTTCAGTTTCCTAGTGTAAAGGTCATCTGCAAGAATCATGGGGGGAAAAAAAGTGGCCAATTGCAGCACAATTACATCTCCACTTGCAAAGCCTACTTCAAAGCCTATCTCAATTGACCAAATGCTCGAATGAGCAGTTAGTGCCATCAGCAGTGAAATCTCACAACCTGAAAGGAGGCTTTCTATAAATTCGGATGGCATTAGCGGGTGGGTACCTGGTTTGTTCCCTCTCCTTACTACGGACGAGCCCATAGGTTCACCCCAAAATAATACTGAAACTACAATGAAATGGGTGATCCCTTCTCCCACTTTCACTTCCTCCATTTATTTATTTATAAAGTTCTTCCCAACACTGCAAGTAATAAGTCTCTGTCCACCATATTGCGAAAAAGATCTAAACGTGGCATGGCCCGCAAACAGGCATCTAGCTCTCTCTTATCTCTTTTATCCCCTCCTGAGAATCTACAAACGTCTTAATTTGCGTCTGAATTTGAGCATGTGACTGTCCTAACACCAAGCACAGAAGCTCCAGTTTCAGCCTTACTTTCAAAGGAAGACAAGTCTTATATCACTAATTCTATCAACAATCTTCTGGCTAGCCATCTAAAGACTTTCTCAGATAAACTGTGTTTAATGATTACCACTTTACTTTCTCCCCTGGTCTCATGATAGGATATTATTGAATCCAATTTGACTGCACTCGGTACCGGCCTTTCAGGCCCCACTAATGGCACTACAACTAGTACTTCTACCAGGCACCACTCTGTCAATAACAGACTTGTTGAATCTTCAGGAAAGCATATTCTCCCAACACAGACCTTGTTTACTTCCAACATCCCATTAATCTACGCAGACCATTTGCTTAACAATATCTTCTTGACTGGTCAGAAAGTAGTCCAAACACCTACTTCTACTTCCAATTTTATTAACACCAGGAGGGACATAGAGGAAAGAGCTATTTCAGCACATTCCCAGTTCCAGACACAATTACCAGTTATGAATCTCCCCCAGCTGCATGTCCGTTCGTTGCTGTCTTGATCGGGGTACCCTCACTGAGTTTGTACCAGCGTGAAACTCATGATCAACTCTTCAATAAAACCTTAGATTGCTTGGTACAATATGAAGGCATGCCATTTTGGCATGCTAAAGATATCCTGCATGTAAGGAGAAGTTCCTGGATTGGACCTAACTGCCCAAAATCCCTAGGAAATTGTATTGTGATCAATTTTAGTTCTCCAAAATTGGAACACCATCTATTATTTAATGCTAGATCCAGTAATCGGGCCAGGACCTCAATCTCCTTGGTACCGTGAGGCTTTTTTTATAGACCCCCTTCCTACCTTAGACAGTGTCTATGTAATTCTTCCTCAAACTGTAGTGCACGTTACAAGCTCAACCGTTTGCGATGGGGCCATTAATACACACTCAGATAATTTAAAACAGAAACAGTTCGCCTACCACACTCCAATACTTCAGCTGTATCCCAGGCCCCACAGTTTGTATCTTCCATCTCCTGCTCCGTACCCACATCTAACAGAGTTGATGCACTTTCCGACCCGGATTGACTTACTGGTCCTAAATCAGTCTCTACATCTGTTATTGCCTGCACTACATCTATGACCATCAATGCTTTAGTAACACCTACTGCTACCTCTTACTTAAGGTCAACAGCAGATTCATCCCATACTTTGCTTATGCAATACAGATCTTTATCTGTTCTTAATTGATACGTGGTGAAGAACCGGGTTTTCTCAGAACCCAGCGGCGCCAGGGACACGCCCAAAGTCTTCGAGTTCTCCTGTCTTGGCAAACCGAGACACGGAATACTTCTAGGTGGCGTCAGAGATCAAATTTATTAGCTGCAGCTAGTAACAGTAAACCAAGCAATACAACACGGTGTACAACTCAAGAAACTGTTAAATTTTCATAGAGCAAGACATCACCTTTTATACACCATATTCTCATTACAAATGTACACCCACTGCGCAAAACTCTGACCAATAGGACACATTTTCTAACTGAGTATCACATTAACAAAAACCTAATTTACATTAACCCAACCCAAAAGTTAATTATTAGGACTGTCCCAAAGTCGTAAGGAAAGAAACAATTCAGATGTTGATTAGGATAAGATATGTGCAAGGAAACTAAAAGTTAACGATATCCTGAACATTGATTGGTAATCTCAGACAACGATCAGCCAGAGAAATTGGCTTCGTGAAAGGGTCAGTTTCAGGTGACGGGGTCAGCGTCTTTGCAATTCACTCACAAGTCAGAAAAGGGCCTGTTAATGCATACATGAACAATGATGCCCATGCAACTTTGTTAGTTTGGTTACCTCCACGGCCTACGTGAGGGCAACACAAAAATGGCGTCACGAACAACTCAAACAAAATGGAGTCTGGTTCGAAATCACGGAACCTCAGACCCTCCTTTTGCCATTACGTAGGCAATGACCTAAACTCACGTCAATCTGAATCTAGGTCTATATCTATTCTCATCAGGTCATCAAGGTGTTGCTGTAACATCATCTTATTATCCTTCGCTTCTCTCGGGACTGGTCTTCTCACACAGATTGTAGCACAAAGACTACAAATGGCGGGACCACACTGGATGCATAAGCAACACGAGAAAAGGATTGCTAAAGCCATACCAAGAAACATCAGAATTTTCCATCCCCATTTGGACAGCAGTTCCCAAAACCATTCTATCAATGACCAGTTCCCTTCGTCTACATGTATAGACTCAGCGGACTTATGTAACCTCAAGATGGCTTGGTACACTGTCGGGGCGTTATTTGGTATGAAAACACAGCAACTAGACCCGATCAATTTACATACCCAACCTCTATCTGCAAGTATAATATCTAAAACAAAGCGGTTCTGTAATGTCATAAGATGATCCGCTTGAAGCTCAGCTGTAATATTGCTAAGGGCACCTGCAGTCTCATTTATAGTGGCCTCGACCACTCTCGTAACCTGAGGAATATTTCTACCATTAGCCATAGGACCCCAAAAGGGCAAAAAACCCTTAAAGAAGTCTCGAACTTCTTGTGCGACAGTATCTTTCGCATCGATTACACCTCTACCATATCTTGTCTTATAGTAATTGAAAGCAGCTGTGTATGTAGGGGGAAGCAAAAATGTCACATAACGTGCCTGAAAAATCAGAAGGCAACCATGTATATGCTCTGTCATAACAAACAAAATACGTGCCTTTAGCTGGCACGAACGGAGGAGATTTCTGGGACGTATAAACATATGTGTGAACACACACACTCTTACCAAGCTGAGCTCTCGGATTCTGACCATTACCTTGCAGACAAAGATGACCTCGGTGGGGTACAATCCAAATAGGAGGAGACCTTTGCTGTCTCTCTTTCTCCGTCAAGCTAACACTATATGTCGTCTTATTCCAACCGACATATGCTCGTACCTCATCTTTAGGGATAGCGTTATACGCATCGATATCTCTAATCATATCAGCTATTCCCCGTATCAAGGCATTATTACTCGCATTGTCTTTAACGGAATGTACAGAAGAGGCTTCATTCGCATAGATAAACATTGATTGGAGTGCCCAAACTGACCCATTAGGCGAAAAAGGCAAAACCAAATATGGCATTCCCTTATCTGTCGTATGTGGCATAAGACCACAAACCCAACAATTCGTGGTATTTACGACTAGCTGATGCTGATGCAACATCAGAATAAACGAATTGTTCACAAATTCTGATCTTCGTGTCTGTTCATGTTCAGGTAATGTATGAAACTCGTGTGGAGAAACAGTAGAAAAGAAAGAGTAGGTTGGGAGGTAGATGCAAGCGTCTGTTGTGTGACATAGAAAATCCAACCCACACACGCTAACGTAACATTCAAAAGCATTAGAAAACACAGTATTAAAAAACATTTGCTACGAATCAGTATGTACATTTTTGCTTTAGGATCAGCTTTTCTAACACTCTTATCAGACCCAAAAGACTCCATCCTCTAACGTGCTACTCACGGCTATTACCTTCTTCACTTAAGTGTGCGCCAAGATCGCACTAACGACCCTGAACCACAGACCTTATGTCAATACGTGGCTCACCCCTTAAGGCTGTACCGCGACCCTGCAGCTGAGTCCGGATGGTGACTCGAAAAAGAAAAAAGCAAAAAAGTCTCTTGGTCTGACAAGGTGTAATTCACTACATAAAAAATTCCAATCTTTATTTGTCCATAGCAATAGGCTTTCTTGGCCTCAAATCGTAGCGTTCTTTACCAGGTACAGTTGGATCCTTAAATAACCATATGACCTCTCATTGAGCGCTAGCGCGAGGCTCGGACGCCTCTCTTTCGCGCATGCGCGTTTCTGTCACGCTACCCTTTCGCGCATGCTTTCTTTCGATCAGGCTCACCCTGCATACATACGCAGGACCGGATTTGAATCTAAGGACGATGTCCTTCTTTGGGCAGATTCCGTTTTCAATTTGGCATCAATTTAAGCAATTAGGGGCACTATATAAGGGATTGTTTTAGAACGACTCGACATACCGTTGGAGCCGCGTTGAGGGGAAGACAGCCGATCAGGCTTTGCAGTAACCGTGAGTTTGGTGGTGTGGAGTAGAGACATCTATATTTCTGTTAAGAATTAGCTTCTCAGATCCTTAAACCTAGCTCTTTTGACATCCCACAGGTTGCTAGATTGAGCAGGAACAAAGAACCCCCAATACTACGCTGTGGCTCATGAGGCTATTTAGTCTTTGTCCATAAGTAAGCAATGTACATTTATAAAAATATGTTTTTCATTCCATTTTCTCACCCTATGGAATCCAATGGCGACCATATTCTATAAATCAATGTGTGTCCTTGTCTATATGTTTGTCCATGTCCTTTTCCTTTTTTACAGGGTTCCTGGACCCCATTTTTGGTTCACCATTACCCTCCTATGTATCAGCATAGGTTTTTCTGAAACACTAATGTCTGAATATGAATTTACGCTTCATGATGTTTTTTGTTCATTCACAGGTTCTGTAATATTAACGCCAATTGGGTGCAACAGACTTCATTCATTGAAACACGATTAGGTACATTTCACCTTTTAACTTTTTGTAGAGCACACTTTGACATCTACATTTTCATGTGAGTAAGGTGAGGATTACTGTGCATATCCTCGTCCTGAAGAAGGAGTTCTTTAACTCCGAAACATGTCGACGCACTTTCGAGGTTGACGCACCCTAACCAGTAACAAACAACCTCACTTGCACCTTTTTAACGATACCAGCCGAGGGCTTAATAAAAAGTTTTTGTTATTTTCTCCTACGGGCCAGGTATCTTTTAACCATCACTTTTCACTACCTCACCACTCACACTTAATCACTTCCCTCACACCAACACATAGTTCACCTTCAGTGCTCCTACGTAGCCGTGAGTCGTAGCACGCCGCATCCCGTAGAGGTTTGCGAAGACCCCGATGATGAAGCATGACACCAAGGGGCCTGTTGGTGTGTGAGGGGTATTTAAAACAACACTGTGTGCTCCCCACCACTGTAGGGATCACCGACACCACCAGAGTGGATTCCTTTTTGTTTAGATATATTGCCAGGGGAGACAGAATCCACTTCTTCCTCTCCCTCCCCCCTCCTGTTATTTTCTTAATCTTTAGACAAATACATTGGAGAAATCACTTTCTTACCAAGGGTAAGTTGTACTCCGAAGGAGAACAATGCAATGTCGCATACAATCTTTTCAGTAAGTCCAAACCCAACAGATTCTCACCACAACCAGTCGTTAGAATAAGTGGAGCTTCCAATTCACAAGGACCAATAGAAAGGGACAAAGGACTAGAAACCGGATTACGAACTGGGGCGCCTGAAAATCCTACGGAAATATTGGTCAAGGCAGACAAAGGTGCGCCAGGAAGTTTAGAGTGCATAATAGAAGTCTTTGTCGCACCAGTATCCAAAAGAAAAGGTTCTACCGCACCTGATGTAATCACTTTAACATAAGGTCCTCTTTGATCTACTGGAACTGACACTACTCCCTCACTTTGCCCTTGGCTGTCCTAGTTATCATTATAACCAGAACTCTCACCTTGGACATAGTAATCCTCAGCATAGTATTGCAGCAGACTACCACTCGGAACAGTCTGTCTGTCAAAATAATTCGCAGAATTCTGTAGGGGAGAGGAACGCTCATTCTGGGGGATCACACCACGTCCCCTACCCCTAGGGGCTTGCTGGAAACCACCACGACCTCTCTGACCAGACACACCATTCGCACGCTGTAACAAAGCCGGGCAACTATTCTTGTAATGACCTTCCTCTTTACAATAAGCACACTGATTAGGGCCAGGAAAGAATCGCTGAACATAAGGCTCAGGCTTCTGTAACAACCTCTGAAATTGTGGAGGTTGCTGAAACTGAGACTGATTCTGACGAGGCGGATAAGCTTGCTGCAGAAGAACTTTCGTCTTTAAATCTTTCGTTTTCTTCTCCGCTTTATCCTTCTCATCTTTATCCCGGTATGCAGACAAAATATCGAAATTTAAATATCGATATACAATAATATCGATGTTTAAATATCGAAGGGACATAATATAGAAGGTAAGTAATATCGATAGATATTAATATCAAAATTATTAATATCAAAGTTTTAAATATCGATGTTAGTAATATCGATGTTAATAACTTCGATGTTACTAATATCGATTTTTATATTATTTTTTGTATATTATTATGTGTTTATTATGTTTTTAATGTATTTTTATGTAATTTAATTAATTTATGTATTTTAGTACTGTAGCGGGTTTTGGGTTTATAGGGTGGGAAGTATTTAAATTATACAAAATTAATTATTAATGATTAGGAAGTATAAATTAATTTTAATTAATTGGTAATTAATTTTAATTAGTTGGTAATTGAATTTTAATAATTGATTAATTGATAATTATGTTCTGTAGTGGGCTGTGGGTTTATAGGAGAATAGGGTGGGAAGTAATTTAAATGCAATTAAATAATAATGTTTTTCAATTAATTATTTTGTTAATTATATCATTGTTTATTAATTATTAATTGGTAATTAAATATTATTAAATGGTATTATTTAATAATATTTTAAGTTAAATATTTATTGCTAATCATGTTTTTAATAAGTATGTATTGGTATTTGTAAATTGTTTATATTTATTTAATAGTTACGTTTTTTATTAATTAAAAATAGTTTTTTATTTAAAAGTATGCTATTTTTACCTCTACGCTATCCAACACTTTCCCTACTGTTGCACTCTCTGGAGTGGGAATAGTAATTGTTACCCCTACGCTATCCAACACTTTCCCTACTGATGCACTCTTTGGAGTGGAAATAGTATTTTTTACCCCTACGCTATCCAACATTTACTTACGTTTTAAAAAAATGTGTAAATTTTTATTAATAGTTATTTATATTAATATTTTATGTTTATACATTTATTTCTAATTTATTATATTTTCATTTATTTATAAGTAATTACAATAATTTTTTAGAGTTATTATTAATGAAGTATATTCTATGTATTATATCTTTATTATTATTTGTTTTTATTACATAATTTATTAATTTTAAATATTATAATATATTTGTAACTATGTTTATTATATTTATAAGTATTAGTTTATTAATATTACATTTTTATTTTAATTTTAAAAAACAAAATTTTTCAAAAAACGATATTTTTTACATCTATATTATTTTTTCGATATTTTTGTACTTAACTTGTTAGGGATAGGATATCGATATTATTGTAATCGATATTTTTGTTGCGATATTTTTGCATGTAGATATTTTTGTTTTCGATATTTTGTCATAGATTCCTTTATCCCTATTCTCATAATATTGTGCAGTAGCCAATATCTGGGCCGACGAAGAAACAGCCCATGACCTCTCAGAGTCCTTTAACTTATTAGAAAGTTCGGGGAGCAAATTAAAGACACATTTATCCACGAACAACCTTTGACCACCTTCAGTACTCATGTCCTGACCACTATGATCGATAAACGTCTCTTCAAACCTAGTGAAGAAATCAGACACACTCTCGTCTTTCTTTTGCTTACATGCTGCTAACTTGTCCCAATTCACTCGTAAAGGAGGCATCATAGTTTTCATTAAATTAATAATCCTACCAGGTAATTCTGCAACTAAGGGCTCAGGTTTGGCACCTCCTACCTGCCAACCATCTGCAGCAACAATATTAGCCCACGTATCTCCTAATTCCTGCGCATGATTCTCATGGCGAATTCTCGCCCACAAAGGTTGCCGAACTACATTACCCATCAACATATCAATGTCGGCTAAATTCATGACACACGCATCAACTGTCTGGGACAACCCCTTGTAATAACCAGCAGGATTTTTACAAGGGTCAGGTAAGGTCTGCTTAAGAGCCAAGACCTCTGCTCTCTTCTAAGGGACATGTACCCATACTCGCTGAAAATGAGCCGGTGCGGCCACAATACCCAAATTTACATTAGCCTGAACTGCGTCTCTCCATACGGGAGGAACTTCTCTCATAGGATACTGCTTCACTTTCCTCCTAACGAAGGAATCAGGTTCATACAATGTCTGAGGCGGAAGTTGAGATCTAAAAACAAGTATCGTCTCCATGGCATCTGTAACATCAGATTCTACTATCGTCCCTTTAGAAAATTCGGACTGAACATCAAGTAGTTCCTCCGGAATCAAACCCAACTCGTTATTTTCCCATTCCTGATGCAGAAACATACACATTACATCAAAAACATACCTTTGCTTAGGCGGTTCCCATTGAAAGAAAACATCCATAATCGCTTGCAAATTATACCTAGAGGGATTTGAAATCCATCTACGAGCCAACAAATCCAACACTGCCCGTTCCTCAGGACCGGGAAGCTGACTACGACTCTGCTTACGTTCTGAAACAGGGGTCATATTCAATGACCCAAGCAATGGAGACAACAAATTAGAGACAGTCTCTGTCATTCGTTTTCGAACAGAAGGAGAAGAAGCAGACATAAGAACAGGAGAATAAGTATTTTGGGGCAGAGAAGGTGTAGGGATAAGAACAGTAGGAGTCGAAGATGCAGAAGTAGAAGGCAAAGGAGTTTGAGGCAAGGCTGGTAGCAAAGATGGCGACCCTAGAGCGGGTTGCGCAGGAGGAGGCAAAACCATCTGTGGAGCACCGGGTGGCTGAACAACAACAGGAGGTTGAACAACAAAGGGTGGAACAACCGGGGGTAATGGAGGCGCAGTAGCACCCTGCACATAAGGGGTGGCAATCTCAACAAATGAGAGATCAAAGGATCTTTTTCAAGATCTTCAACCGCTTTCGGAGGAGAAAGCGGCAAGGCCGGATAACATTTATTTATGGCCATGCAACGCTGCCTATCTAAAACTTCACTCGCTCGCTCTTCTCCATCATCCCTATACTGCCTAGCAGCTTGTAGTACTGACATATTCTTATCTTTCCTATCTCTCTTTGCTTGTTTACTTTCTCTCTGTTTGGCTTCCTTTCGCCAAAGGCGGAAAGAGTCAAACATTGCCGGCCGGGCTTTCTTCTTAAATAGCGTAACTTCCAAATTATCTAGAATATTTGATTTGAAACTACCATGTTGGGGCCATCGTAAAACACCATCTTTTTGAGTATAGGGGACCCATACTTCATTATAAGTAATAGGACCCACTCCGTGTTTTAAATAGAGCTCATAAGTCGGAGTTCCAACAGGAGGTATCGGACATGAATCCTCCAATCGGGAATCCCTGTTACAACCACAACTAAACCATTTCCTAATTTTGCTAAGACCAGGCATCTTATAGCTCACTAATCTAGCTTCAAACTTCAAGGGGTTATCAACTATCGATACACTCGCAAATATATGAGCCCCTCGGCTTCGATTACTGCAGCAGCCGAATCAGACAAAACCAAGAACCCAAAAAAAAGTCGTGGGAGCGACCCACTTATACTTAACCAAAATATCTGTCACGCCACCAGAAGACCGTCTATCGTCTCGCTCTACAAAGCATCTATCGAGGGTCCAAGACAGGGTGACAGTCAGGGCAGCAGTACTTCATAGCCGTTGGAAAGCGGGAAGCCTCGCAGAAAAGACCTTCGGTCCACGTCGACATGCAGGGGTCAATGAAGTGGCGGCCTTCCTCCAGAATTTTCTCACGTGGCTCCTCACAATCCTCAGGCTTGGACCGGTACCGCTGAAGTCGCCCCACCATTGGGCGCCAACTGAAGAACCAGGTTTTCTTAGAACTCAGCGGCGCCAGGGTCACGCCCAAAGTCTTCGGGTTCTCCTGTCTTGGCAAACAGAGACACGGAATACTTCTAGGTGGCGTCAAAGATCAAATTTATTAGCTGCAGCTAGTAACAGTAAACCAAGCAATACAACATGGTGTACAACTCAAGAAACTGTTCAATTTTCATAGAGCAAGACATCACCTTTTATACACCATATTCTCATTACAAATGTACACCCACTGCACAAAATTCTGACCAATAGGACACATTTTCTAACTGAGTATCACATTAACAAAAACCCAATTTACAGTAACCCAACCCATAAGTTAATTATTAGGACTGTCCCGAATTCAATTTCCACAAGCCGGACAAACCCATAATTGAAAGCACTACCCATGTAATGAAAAGTCGTAAGGAAAGAAACAATTCAGATGTTGATTAGGATAAGATATGTGCAAGGAAACTAAAAGTTAACGATATCCTGAACATTGATTGGTAATCTCAGACAACGATCAGTCAGAGAAATTGGCTTCGTGAAAGGGTCAGTTTCAGGTGACAGGGTCAGCGTCTTTGCAATTCACTGACAAGTCAGAAAAGGGCCTGTTAATGCATACATGAACAATGAGGCCCATGCAACTTTGTTCGTTTGGTTACCTCCACGGCCTACGTGAGGGTAACACAAAAATGGCGTCACGAGCAACTCAAACAAAATGGAGTCTGGTTCGAAATCACGGAACCTCAGTGGCAGGCCTTAAAGGGAAGATTAATAATGAAGGCTGGAGGGCATTTATTTCTAAGTTTGATTTAGTTCTTTTGCAGGAGACCTGGCTCACTGATGCACCATATTTTGAGGGCTATGCTTGCTATTCAAGTTCTGCTATTCCCTCTACTCATAGCCGAGTGGCCAGTGGATTAAATATCTGGGTCAGCCTAAGCCTCCAGTTAGAGGTATCACAAGTTAAATCTAGTTCTTCTTCTTTTTTAGCGCTAGCAATTTGCGAACCGAAGACTAATATGGTTTTTTACTTGATACATTTTTATAATAACGATTTAACTAATGCAAGATGCATACAATACAATAGCTTGTTTAATTTGATATCTCAATTACAAATTAAGGCTGATAAATGTGCCTTTCAAGCTCACTTTTTCCTCTGCTGTGACTTTAACGCACAGATTAGCAGGGCCCTCAGGACACAAGGCACTTACATGAATGGGCATTGCATAATGCAAGATACAAGGGGGGGGGAGAGCTTCTTAACTATCTCACTGCCCATGGCCTGGTTGAGCTACTTGCATTCCTAGGTGGAGCAAGTAATACGTTGACGTCATTTGGGGGAGGAGGAGGAGCCTCTCTTGTACATTATATGTTTACCAGCCCTGACTTTTTACCTTTGTTGTCTAAAGGAGAGATCCTACTTACAGATTGGGGTGATCATAACGCCCTGAGTGCTTCTATGCTCTTACCGCTCAAGGGTCCAGACTGTAATATTAAATTATCTTCCATTACATATCACTCCTCGGATGGCTTAAGATTAGGTTGGCGCTTGAAAAACCCTAAAGATTTACTAGCAGCCTTACTTAAGTTACAACTAAATACATTCCTCTACTGTCTAGCAGAGAATGAACAGGACTTAATGGCTTTACATTATAATAGTCTAACATATACAGTCAGGGAGTCCATGCTCAAGCCAACGCGTACCTCGAATACGGACTCAAGATTGTTCAATGGAGCTTGGTCCCTGGCAAATGGAAAGCTGAGGATAGCTCTAAACACATGCCCCAGGGTTAGGAGCGAAATCTCCCTGGCCCTTTCTGAGGACAAAATCTCACTCACAAACAAGAAGAGGGAAATATATAAACAAGATTCTGAGCTTTTGGAACAGGCTTCCTGGGGAAAGGTCACTAAGGGCTAGATGTAGGTAATTATATTTTACCACTTCTTAAATACCGAATTTTACCGATTCGGTATTTAAGAAGTGGTAAAATAGAGGGGGGGAGATGTAGGTAATTCCAGATGTGGAATTACCGAATCGGTAATATTCGGTATTTACCGATTCGGTAAATACCGAATCGGTATTTCCTATTGATTCCTATGGGCTGTGAAGCCCATAGGAATCAATGGGAAATACCGATTCGGTAATTACCGAATCGGTAAATACCGAATTTTGCAAGGGTGCAGGGGGTGTCACTTTGACACCCTCTGGCACCCCAAAAATTTACATGTGCGCCATGTGGCACACAGACATGCCCTAAGGGCATGTCTGTCTGTCACATGGCATAGGTGTGCATGCACACCTGAATTCGGTATTTTAACACCCAATTGGATTGGGTGGTAAAATACCGAATTTGTAGGGCCTTTGGGACTCAGAAGAGTCCCACCTACATCTGAGATTTACCGAATCGGTAAAAATACAGATTCCGTATTTAACAGAATCGGTAAATTTACCGAATCGGTAAATTTACCGATTCTGTAAAAATGTGCCCCTACATCCCAAAAACCCATTTACCGGTCGGTAACGGCCGAAATCGGCCGTTACCGGTCGGTAAATGGCTCCTACATCTGGCCCCAAATCCTTTTTGGACTTAGCAAAGTTCATTAGAATTAGGTATTCCCCCATTAACCCCTTCTGCAAAATAACATCTATGGGTGGACTGAGTTACTCACTTTGTTTCTATTTACCATATTTAGAATGCACCAATCATGTTAACTATCCGCCATAATAGATTGCAGAACTCCCCTCCACTGTCTTTAACAGGAAGTGGAGTCGGATATTCGTCACAATAAAGTTGGTAAAGCTCCAGGGCCAGATGGGGTACCTATGGACCTGATGAAATCTATGCCCGAAATATGGGGACCCATAATTACGAATGCATTTAACACCTATCCATCAACTACCATTTCTCTCTCATGAACTACTGCAACGATTGTGCCCATATTCAAAAAGGGGGATCATATGTCGCCCAAGTGCTATCAACCTATTTCACCCATCAATTGCACTATTAAAATCATTGGAAGAGCCATCTATTACCGTTTGGTAGAATGGGCAGCTGATAAGGATATACTCTCCCCCTTTGAATTTGGTTTCTGGCCCCCATTTACTTAGCTTTCATGAACGTATCCACTGCCTTTGATTTAGTGAACAGAACCAAACTTTGGTTAATGTTGCTGGTTCAAGGCGTGGACCCTACTCTGGTGAATTGCTTGTATTTCCTACATTCAGACCTTTCAGCTTGGGTCCATTTAAATTCTTATGTGGAGCTTTCCCATTAAAGAGTGGTGAGAGGCAGGGGTGTATATTGGCACCTGTATTATTTATTTTATAGACCAATGGCTTAACAACCCCCTCAGCCACATTCCATCTAGACATATCCAGAATCTCAGGTTCCACATCCTGCTTTGCTGTACGCTGACGATGCGGTATTGCTAGCCCTCACTCCAAATGCATTGAGGCATCAGGAGGACTAATTTGCTTCTTTTATGCACAATTTGAACTGAAAAACGAATTATACAAAATCACACATTATGTCTTGTGGCCCCAGGCAAATAAAGGTTAAAGAAAAATTAATATCAATGGCCATGTTCTGACAACCGTTGATAACTTCTATTACTGAGGCATAACTTTTAGTTCATCAGGATCTTGGAACCCCCACCTTGCTAAGCCCAGTGTTCAATTAAATAAAATTGCTGACACATTCTGTAACCTTTTTAGACCGGCTATTAGCGGCAATGTGTTCCCACTACTGAAAGTTTATAACTCACAATGCATTAGTGTAGCCACCTACGGTGAAGGAGTTTAGGGTTTTAGTAAATGCTGTTCTTTACAGGCTGAGGAAAACCTCTTCTTGCGACGTTTCCTGAATTTACCGCCATCCACCCCTAGTCTTATTACTCACTACGAGTTAAATCATGGATTCATAGAAGATAAGATTCAGCTGGTGCCACTTTTATTATGGGTTAGTATCTGGTCGAACCCAACTGCTAAGCTTTGTAAGGACATTATATCAGATTGCCTGATACTAGACAAGGCTTATTTTATACCGTGGTTGAGTTATATACGAGTTACTTTTGGATCCCTTGGTATATCCTGTTGGTTTACCGAACCCAGCCGTATTCCCAAAAATGCCAAGATGGAGTGAAAACACTATTTAAGGACTACTGTGCAAATTCTAGGCTGGAAAAAGAGCTATCCAAACCCTCAGTGTAGCTTTAATATAGTATTTTACATATTGATGAACCTCATTGATATATCTGAGGGGGGTGGGCCCACACTGCCTCACACTCTAGCACTCAGTTTGCCCTGATGCATCATAATAAATGCAGTGCATGATAACACTTTCTTCGGTGTCAGGCTTTAGTTTTTCACCCTTGTTGGTGCAGCCAGTGCTGTGTATCTCTAGACACATGTTTCAGGATAATTGTCCTTCTTCAGTAGAGAGCAACACTTTGTTGGGGGGGGGGGGGACATCGTTTACGACGTGGTTTTTACACCGCAGTGCCTTTACCCCGCAGCTATTACAACGCAAGTCGTTACTAGGACTTGCGCTGGATGAAGCTGTGGCATAAGGAATCATGCCATTTTATATTCCAACACCTTCCCTACTGTTACAGGGACTGATGTAGGAATATAAAATTATAAGATTCCTAAATCCACGCCCTCCAACGCAAGTCGTTGTAACGACTTGCGTTGTAAGACTTGCGTGGTAAAGGCATGCGTTGTTACAACATGCGTTGTAACAACGTACATCCTGTTGGGGGTGTTGGAGATGCTGCCCAAAGTCTTCTCAGGCCTCAGTACCAGTCGCTGGGTGCAGGTGCATCAACCAGAGCTCGTTTTCAAATAGGAGGGGGGTGGGCGCACACTGCCTCACATTCCAGCAGTTTGCCCCGATGTATCATAATAAATGTAGTGCATGATAACACTTTCTTCAGTGTCAGGCTTTAGTTTTTCACCCTCGTTAGTGCAGCCAGTACTGTATATCTCTAGACACATGTGTCAGGATAATTGTCCTTCTTCAGTAGAGAGCAACACTTTCTTGCACTTTGGTGAAAAACTCCAGCTAATTTTGAAGTACGTTTGAACTGTGTACTGCATTTACCCGGATGCAAAGGGGCAAACTCTGCTGGGACTGTGAGGCAGTGTACTCCCAACCCCCATTCTGTTTAAAAGGCTCCCTTGAGCCAGCAGGCTGACGAGCTTTGGAGATGGACCTGTGTGCCTTTGAGCGGAACTGTGACCTGAGAGGAACTTGGCAGCATTTCCAGCAACCCCAGATGATTTTTCTTTGCTCTCTAATACTGCTGCTCTCGACTGATGAAGGGCTCAACCCAGAAACACGTGTCTAGAGATATACAGCAATGTCTGCACCAACTTTGGTGAAAACATCCAGCTAATTTTGAAGTAAGTTTGAACTGTGTACTGCATTTTGTTCTCTCTCCATTTCCTTTCTCTCTTTTTTATACCTCAGCCACTGCCTATAATGGAGCTCAGAAATCTGACTACGACTCGCACCTTCTTGCTCATCCTAAACATGGTTGCTTGATGTACTGAGGAACATTTAAAGTTGTTTACGCACTAATAATAATTTTTAACTGTGTTTAATGTAAGATTATGTTTAAATGTTCATGTGTTAATGTGGCAATGTGCAATATTTATATGCACTTTCATGGTCTATTTTTTATTTGGACCGAATAAAATTATATTGAATTGAATTAAATTGACGTTCGGTTAATGTGGGCCTGCATTTTGATGTTAGAGATGCTTGGGAGGTGCCTGTCAGGCATGCGATGACATTGGAAGGACAATGATGACTGAGTAAGACTCAGGGTAAGCAACATTGACATGCTTGTGTTTCTCTTTTCTATTGCTCCACTGTAGATGTAGCCTTTGCTGGATTTATAAAAGGCTCAATTTCCATTTCTGCTGAGAGGCCATTCCAGGCTTTCACTGCAGATTTTCCTGGGCTAGAAAACGCACCTGTAAGCAAAAGGCAAGGAGTTGTTGTGTGTGATGAGTTTGCTGCATTGCCACAGAAATGGATCATTTCGCGATCAGCCTCGTACATCACACCCAGCAGAAAGGCACCCATGGCCGACAAATCAAGGACTTTTGAATTGATTCCGTTACACCGTGCCACTGTACTGCAAAATAAATCATACTGCAAGAATCGCCGAACGCGGCAATAAGTGTAGAGTGTGCACTTCTGAATGACGGAGTTCACAAGCTCTTTTAAGCCATCCTGGGAGGCACAGAACACATAAGGCCCAGCTCCTGCACAAGAGCTGATGTTCCATGCCTGGTGCTTTCCTAATTTCTTTCCTGACAAACGCCAAAGCCCACTCCAAAGACTGCAGTTACATTTAACAAAAAAATCAGGGGTGTCCAGTGCTTAATTTGTAAATATAATAAGTGCCTAGGGCCTCATTTATGAGGCTGTGCGTCACTTTTAAGCCGCCGGTGCGTCACTTTTTGTGACGCACCAGTGGCATAAAAAATGCGCCTTGTTGCGCCATATTTACAAAGTGACGCATCTAGGTAGATGCGTCACTTTGTAAACCCCTGCGCCACATTATACCTGCGCCAGGTATAATGTATGCAAGGGGGGCGTATTGACGCAAGGAAGGGTCGTAGAAGTGATGCAGTGAAATCTATGAGATTTCACTGCGTCACTTTTAGGACGCCGTTGCGCCAAAATCTTGCACCTGCCTCACAGCAGACGTAAGTCTGACGCAGGCCCTTTCACATGGGGCTTGCCCCATGTGAAAGGACGCATTGCTGGAGTTGCTTCACTTTTGTGACACACTCCAGCAATGTGTCACTTTTGCACTTACAGATACGTCAGAAATACTGACGTATCTGTAACTCCTTGCGACATGATGCGTCATACATTAAATATGACGCATCAGGAATGTCGCAAGGAGTACGCACTGAGAAGTGACGCATCACTGCTTTCACGCAGCGATGCGTCATTTCTCATAAATGAGGCCCCAGGGCTCTAGTCAGGAGGCCTCTGCAGCTTGAAACACCCATTGCCACTGCCAGTGTCGCCAATGACAATACCTACACAACTATTATTAACCAGCACACTGCTATAAATTTGACAATTCAGCCAGGCGCCGAAAGCTATTCAAATTGCTTGGGCTGTAGGTATTAGTTGTTTTTAATGCATACTGAAATAATAAACAATTAATGTTCTGCTCATCTCTAAATTATACAAATAGCACCACCTTATGGCAGCTACCATAAATGTTGGAGTCGACAATTAAGTGCTGGTGCCACGCACCGGAAACCACAGGCTCAAATTACGCACTGGGTAGCCATCAATAGTTAGAAGATGGTGTTGTGGCCCAAGGATGTGGGTTGGGGGTGCCACAGCATCCCAGTTTTTTACACTACCAATCCAGGTAATGAGGGCCCATCCTCCCTGCTTGCATTAGAGTTCATGAGTCCTTTGCTACGCCACTGTATGAAAAATAGATGTTCTGTTTATGCAGCTTCATCTAACTATTCAAGAGAGAGACAAGAGCAATACACTCAATGCCAATCCGTGAGATCTCTGGTCAGGTGCCTATGAAAGAGTCCAGATCTCTACTTTGCTGCTGCAAGATGGCTGTTGCTACCAAATCTGGGCTATGGACTCCATGGAGTCTTGTATGCCTCTGAGAGAGGAGACTCCTTGTCCTCAGCTTGTTGTAACAGAGCTGACTCTGAGGAGCAAGCCAGGCAAGCGGGCAGCCTCTGAGAGCTGCAGTCAGGCATAGGTAATAGGACTCTGACAGATCTGTACTGATGTACAGCTGTGTACTGCGGATTTGTTGTAACGGACAGAGCTGCCGACTTTGGAGCCGGGAAACCAGGTTCGAATCTCGGCGTTGGCTCAATATCCTGTGATTCTGGGCAAATCACTTAATCTCCTTGTGCCTACCAAAAATGAATGTGTCCTAGTGTAATGTAACTGGTGCTCATGGAAAGCGCTCCAATGCATTCGGGTCGAGTTCGCACTATATAAAACTGCACACAAAAAGGGGGGGGAGTCATGAGTGCTCCATGGAAGCTCAGACAGCTCTGAGAGCTGCACTGATGCACAGGTGGGGAGCACCCATTATTGCATCTAGGCACAGAAGGTGGAGCATTTTAACAATTGACTTGATCAAAGCGGTGGTGTTTAAAGCCCACAGGTATCGCCCCCGTCTTCTGATGAATTACCGATGTTCTGCCAAACTACTGAGTATATGTTGATGTTATTCCACGCTCTTGTAACACTCGCTTTACTGTGTAACACTGTTTCTCCTTTTCCTATGTTTTTAATATGCTCCTGTAACTGATGTAACTCAATGATCCTCATGTAAAGCGCTCTGATACCTCCAGGTCTAGCCAGCGCTATATAAAACTCAAATAAATAAATTAAAAAAAGCTTCACCCAAGAACTCATAAGTGGTGGGGCTCATAGGCAGCACTATGACACATGTGGGGACCTTTGAGTGTTGTATTCTGGCACCAGCTGGGGGCTCCCAGAGATTTCCCAGACACAGATTGGGTGTTGATAGTCGCACCAAAGCACAGATGTAAGAGACTTTTGGAATCTGTAGTCAGGTAGTGATGTGACCAGTTTGTGAAGAGCTCAAAGGCAAATAAGGGAAATTGAAGGCTCAACATGCACCCACGGTTGATTTCCCCAATCTCATTCCTGCCGCAGGTCAGTGGGTTCTTAGATTTATAAATAAAGATGGTTTCTTTTTTTCAATCTACTAGATTTAGAGTCTTATGTAAAGATCACCTACTTTGTGTGAAAGAAGTGTTGGTTGAATGTCATTTTCAACATTTGAGATGATTTTCTTTGTTAGTTGAACTATACTTGGTCAGTGGTATAGGAAGGGTGACTTGGGCTCTATGGCAAGGGAGGCTAATGGGGCAAAAATTCCTGAGTTGGGTACTAAATTGCATTCTTAATTGGGGTGCAGTGCTTCCCAGCCTCATAGCCAATGGTGCTACCACACTTGCTACACTAACGATAGACATGGAAATGTACATTGGGCAAACGTCATTAGCAGAATTGTTCCCTATGCTTAGTCATGCACAGTTGTTCCCAATATTCGTAACACCCTGACTACTGTAATGCATATTTCTGAGCGTTTTCACAATGACATAACGATGCACATTTATGCTCAGACTTAATAATGACATAGGTTTGTAATATTTCTTCAATTTTAATTTCCATTTTTAAAAAGGTGTAACCATTATCACACCGCAACACCCACTGCCCTCCCTTTTCACCCTAAGTGTAGCGTGAAAGGGGACTTTATTTACAAGGCAGAGTTAGGTCACGATAAGTGGCTCAACGCTGCCGCTATCAGCATCACAACGTCACTGAATATGCCCCTTAATTCTTTTGAGGGTGAAAGGTCCATTATATAATCTGTATAAATCATCGACCAAGCTTCAGGAGCCATTAGTAATGGCTACAACTATCCAAAAGTCTTAGAAAGTGAGGATTAATGCTGGACATAAATAGGTCACAGTAGAACATATTCTTCAACATCTGAAGGAACGGCTGGCCACCAAAAAAGCATGTAAAACGAATTCTACAGTATTCATACATCTTCTATGACCAGAAAATGCTGAGTCTTGGCAATTTTCATAACTCCCGAATATAATTCCTTAGTTAGAACAAAAATAGCTTGTTTGCTGACAGAATTTATTTAGTCAAACTATATGGATCTATAGATGTCTTCACGTTCCTTTGAATCCACCTGTTCTTGAGACATATTGAAGTTTGCTAAGAAACACTGAACTATCCAAAAACATGTTGAGCAGGTGCGGCTGGCACAGGTGAGCAGTGGGGTGGGATGGCGTGGGGGGAGTCGACAGACGACGGGAATGGTAAAATTAAATTTAAACAAGCATTGGAAATGCAATAGGTCTCGCATTAGGAAAGTTTGAGCTATTGGTCTTATAAATGACATTTTTTTTATTTATGTGTTGTTTTTTAAAATAGCTAAATTAATAGCGTTGTCATTTACAATGCCAATAGTTATAACTTTCGCAAATGTGACACCTATAGCAGACACACGTCAACATCCTATTTTATCAATTGAACATGTATTAATTGATTAAAAACGCGTTAACAATGCATTTCAACAGTGGCTGCTTCCCGTGTCGTGATAGAGCAAAAGCTGGGGGTGACAGATGAGTAATTTAAGAAATGTAAAAAGGAAAAACCGTAGCAAAATTAGACAACTATAACGTCAGAGGCTATACATAACACAGGAAAAGGAACACTATATTCGGGTTAACACATGGCGTAGAGTGCGTCAGAAAATTGGAGGACTATGAGGCGTAAAAAGGGGGAGTAGAACATGAATTTAAAAGTACGGTGAGTATTCCATCTGGGAGGCAAAATGGATAGAATTCAAAATTTAAGGTTCAGAGGGCCAATGCGGTGATAAACAATTAATGAAACGATTCAATATGTTGAAAAACTACACAGTCTAAGTATATGTTAAGCAGGGTCAGATGCGGAGCGTACCTCTAATGCAAAACAAAAGACAAACCGGCTGGGCAATCGGTCGTGAATGAAGTTACACAAATTGATTAACAGAAACAGAAAGAGGGTACATTGTAGATACCACAGCACAGAAGAGAAACCTAAGAGAAGACACAATAAAAGCATAGTCTGGAGGCATACTGGGTGTGTTCACGATGGTGACGTGTTGTCTCTAAGAGAAAACCAAACGGATTTTGCATGGCCATTTCCTACATAGATAATGAAGAAGGCTAGAGTTGTAGAGTTACCCAAATACAGGAAAAATGCCACGGTTCGATAAGTATTAGCGGACCATCTAGAAACTGATCTAGATCGAAATAGACTCTAAAAAGTGACATGCAAGTATTCAAAACAAGTACACTAAGATTGACGGAAAAGGGATTGCCAATAAAAAGCGGGAGCAAAAGAGAAATTAAGAGGTAAAGGACAGCATGTAAGGAGGAGAAAAGTGAGGAAGGGGGCAGTACCTGTGAGTAAAAAGCGGCCCCTTGTCAAATGGCGCTGTGGAAAAGGAGCGGGAAACGTTAAGCATGTGTGGGAAACGGGGTAAAAGGCACGGGCGATCACGATGGTGTAAAGCACAAAGCAAAGGACTGCACGTCATCTTACCGCCAAGCGTGGTTGGAGATGGGGTAATGATGGTATCGATGGAAGCTGTTTCCTCGGTGAGGAGGAAAATGAAATAAATATAATAATACACGGGCACGTCTCAGGACGGGTCCGTCCTAGTAAGCGTGCTGTGAAGGGAAGGTAAAATTAAGACGCAGGTTGAGTAAAGAGAACTAAGGGCGTAAGGTTCTTGAGCGAGGGCTGAAGGAGGGTCTCTTACCTGAAGTGCAGCGCTGGCACGGATAAGTGCAGTAGACAATCTCATCATCCGGGTAGTGGATGAAGTTCAGTAGGCGGAACCTGGAGTTAACAAGAGACGGCCTGGCGCCGTCAAAGTGAAAGTACGGCTGGCCGTCGGCAGTGACTAAATTAGGAAGGAGAAATGCCTGAGAGTGCGAAATGATCCCTTTGAAGTGAAGCTGCTAGTGGCAGATGGCTGTCTTTCCTGTGCACGCGCTTTTCTATGTCAATGCGCTTGCGCATTGAGCTCCTTTTCACGGGCACTGCATGGAATCGCCATGGAATCGCCCGATCTCGGTAAGCTTTGTTTAAGTGCCTATATATCGAGCTTCCGCTCAATGCGCATGCGCATTGAGATAGGTTGCTCGACCTAAAAATCAATAAAACCACTTACCTTGCGCTCGCCGCATCGCCAAGCACAAGGCAAGTGTTTATTTTTAATCTAATTTTACCTATCCCATCATCTGTCGACTTCCGTTCCACCCTGCCCTACCACCGCCCTACCCCACAGCCCCACCGATCTTACCTGTGCCGGCCACGCCTAATGTTGATAGAGGATTGCAGTCTGGTCCTACGTAAGGAATTATTCAGGATAGCAACAGGCTAGAGCATTCGCTTACACATTCTTTGAACCAAGAGTAAAAGTGACAGTAAAACCAGACTGGGCAAAGAAGAACACTCATTGCACTTGGCAACTATTCCTGCATTTTAGATTTTTCAAATACTGTAAATTCTGATGATCACTTTGAATTGCAGCTGGTTCTATAGTACAGATAAACCGGTGTCCCCATTCAGTACAACATATACCAATGGAGTTGGAACCTTGGAAAGCAATGGAGGCTGGACCTCTCGAACATCAGATAGAAAAAATGTATCCCTCCTCTGCTATGATTCAAAGAAATGGGGCAAAACAACGTGGTGAATTACATTGTCACATATAAATAAATCACATGCACTCATTATGAGCTTCACGAAGGCATTATGTACACAGAGGAGTGTGCTACCAGTTTTTACATTACTTAAACCAATACATTATGCACATAATTCTTGAAAAGAAATTTGTTAGTGAAAAATCAATGTTAGAGAAAGAAGGGAATCGCATCTTCCACTAGCGCAAGTGTTCAAGGTGAATGAAACTGGAATATTAAAAGCAGGTTGAGTACATTTCATCTTCGTAAATTAAATCACAGCATGACGAAGACACAAATCCAATGATTCAGAAAGCTAGTTGGGATGCGACTTAAGTATAGTGAAGATGTGTTTCCACAATGAACTTCAATGAGATATGACATAATATTGCTGCTTGATTAAAGATCGATCTCAGCATATTTAAAGCATTTTCAACTTGATTATCCCAGCAAAAACCTCTCCTCATATTTTCCCTTTTCAACATACAAATTCACTCTCAAACTCACACCTCCCAAGGTTGCAAGACAAATTATGTTGTTGAAGTGTGTATAACACCAAACTGGTAGGTTCTTGATGTTCCATCAAAGGCCTTTGGAAACACCAGAATATCATAAAATTAGAACAATAGAAACTGATTCCAATCTTTAGATAATAATTAGTCCATAAAGCACCAAAGAATGGCACTCCTTTGTTTGCAGCAAATGATAAGTCCATCTTAAATCAAGACTCTTGCTCCATGGACTTACACTAAAATGTCCTCTATAAGAGTGAAAGGATAGCTGTTCTTGATAATAATCTAATGTAAACCTCTATAATCAATAAATGTTGGAAGATCTTCATCTTTCTTGCATATAAAAAATAGAGATGCTGAGCAGGTGATAAAGGTGGTACAATTAAATAATTTTTGATATTCTCCTGTAAGTAAATCTCCCTCTCATTCTCAGTTAAGGAATCAATACATCCAGTAGGAACAATTGCTCCAGGTGAGACTGTTATGGCCCAAACGCACACCCTATGAGGCTGGAGTGAAGAAACCTAGGGGCAGATTTATCAAGCAGTTGCATCACCCTTGCGTCTCCCAATTGAGCGCAAGGCTGACCCATCTTCTGCGTGAGATTTATCAAGCCACACAAGTCCACCTTGTGTGCCCTTGCATGGCTTGATACAGCTAGAGTAATGCAATGCAGTGCAAATGGCTGAATTGCATCACCCTGCCCCAGGGAGGCGTTCCACTGGTGGAGCGTGAGTGTTCCCATGCATCCACCCATGGAGTTTGGTGCATCCCTGATTTACCAGTACTGGTAGACCTTGGAATACATCAAAAGGCTGCACCTCCCCAGGTGAGGTGTAATGAGGAGAAATATCTTTATTTCTCCTTGTTTTCCCTCTTTCCATGTGTGCAGCACGCATAAGAAACTGGAAAAAGCCTCAGAGGAATGTTTTTGTGCAGGAAGGTGCCTCCTCCTGCACAAAAACAATCCTGTCTACAACACAGGCACTACGGCGCAAGGGTGCCTGCGTTGGCGCTAAGCAGCAGTTTGTGCACCAGTTCAAGGAAAGGACAGGAATACGCCGTATAATGTTACATACACTGCATTCCTGCCCTTTCCCTTTCACAGAGCGCTGTGAGGTGGCTTGATGCGCTGCGGGAAAGTTTAACAAATGAGGCCCCTTATGTTTAGCAATAACTTTAGAAGCGGCATGGTACTCCAATGATACTGAAGAATGTTTATCCACAATTGGTTGGAAGTGGAGTCCTGCGTCTCATTACTTAGTGACTGATAACTTCCTCGAGAATAACAATGATCATGAAAAAAGTGTGACAACAAAGATATAGTTTAAGTAGATCAATTGTCACATGAATTATGCCTCTTCAACCATGGAATTCCAGAAGTTACAGCCTAATTTAGAAAGTCAATATGTAAAAAGAAAGCACTACTCAGAGATTCTTAAATGAGACTTACAGTGGAAAAGCAACCTCTGGTATTGGACCTAAAGTTATTGGTGCACCATCAACAGTTCAAATCACTTCAGGACTCTGTTAAAATCCTTTAAGGATGCCATTTTTAGTGACACATTCCTGATTAGTGAACATTCCACAGGTGCCATTATCCAGCAGGTGTAGGGTATTAACAAACTTAAATTCTTCTGTGTTCATAACAATCACTAGAAGAAACAATTTATTATCAGCATTATTCATAGATGATAGAATACAAGAAAGCTCGTGCATTCTGTTCTCTTCTCAAGAGATGACTGGAGTCTTCCAGCATTGCTTGAAGACCACTTGGGGGAGGCATGATTCACATGTCCAGAATTACGACAATATAGACACAGTCCAGCCTCACACCACTTCTTTTCACTTCCAAAGGACCCCTCACAGCTCCGAATTGCATATGCCTTTTTTAAGACAATGGATTCACCAAAGCTTCAAATTGACCAGATGAAGAAATGTTTGAAAAATCAGAATAATCGCCTTGTGACTTTCTCTTCTTCTTTCTTACAAACCAAGTTCAATTAACCGCATCAAATCAATGAAAACACGAAGTAGGCCCTTGTGAACCAATCAATTCACCCTTAATGTCTTTGTACAAGCCTTGTCAAAAAAGAGTCATCTGAATTCTTTCACCCAGGTAATTGAATCTGTTAATTGATGAAAACAAGTTATATAGTCCTATACATCCCTTCCACCATGTCAAATGTCGCTGAATACTTCCTCAACAGAATAGTCCAGACGTTCAAACATTTTCTTCATGAGACTACAGAGGGGTGTCTGTGGACTGTAACACCAAAGTCTGCTTTGCCACCAGATTCTAGAACCACAATCATTGTAACACTAGTGCTAGGTCCTGGTAAAGGATCCTTAGTATTACAAACCCCAGGGGTTTTTGGCCTCGCCATCTGTTTGTTGCATCAACAGCTTCTCAACAACCCGGGTGTCCGAGAACCAGTGTACCTTGAGGGGTCCCATGGTTCATGGGCCTCAAAAGACAATGAAGCCCATAACTGTGGGCTTGGAGGTCACTCACCTTGGTCTGTTTCCTCTTGTGTTCCTTGGCTGCTGGTTGATGCTCCTTTTCTCTTCAGCTCCAAAATGGCAATTACCTGCCTGAGGGTTTATGGCTGCCTTTTACAGTAACTCTGCTGCTAGTACACTTCAGGTTTTCTTTCTCTTTTTTTTCCTTTTTCATCATGGCGGCTGTTACTCCTTTGGTTTTGTCCTAACTTTCCCACTCATTATGTGTTCTGTCATGTGGTGTTTGATACCATTTCCTCTTCCTGCTCTTTTACTGTTTAAAGGCCTGAGTCTGGTTGGAGGGGGTGTCACAACAAAGTTGTCTTCCATTGTTTGTTTCCTCACTACCTCCACTTGTTCATCCTGACTCTCTGCTCTTGGGCTTCCTCGTCTGGAATAATGAGTCCTAGTTTTCTCCAAACCTATGAAGACTTCATCAGCAAGGAGGTTTGTTATGCCTTTGACTTTTTCTTCCTGAGAAGGTGGCCGCTTCTCGAGAGTACTTGCCTACCACATATTCCAGTGTGTCGTGACATCATGGCTTCTGAAAACTTACTTCGCACAACGGAAGCCTCGGATCTGAATTACAGGTAAGCATCCAGCCCTGAGCACTGCCTAGGGTTGGATGCTGAGGTCTGTTGAGTCCCCTTCCCGATTGCCTGAGGGAAGGGTGACTACTCCCAGTAGCCATGGTGCTGCCCGGCACAGACCAGTATACATGAAATGTGTTAACTGTTATCCTAAGAGTGTTACTTATAAGGGGGAACAAGCACAAAAGGTAAAAACCCCCATGGCAATTTTGTAGCTCTTGTTTGAAAATGAAGATTAATACTGAAGTGATCATCAAGTTGCCAAACTCCTTCTGACATCAGAAAGCAGAAAAGACAAGCAAGGACATTCTGAAGTAAAATACAATAAAAGTTGCAACTGCTAGAAGCAAAAATCAGGGACAAAAAAGTAGCCAGAAGGCGAAGAATGTGATGAAAAATAATGGAACAAATCCATTGTGACACATCCTTTACTTATAAATGTGTCTTTATATATGACTCTAACGGAAATTGTCATCACAGGAAAAGGTTCTACTTCATCTTCGTTTGGGAACCTCAAATAACATCCTATGAACAGGTCACTATTTTGGGAAGGACAGCTTAAAAAGTGTGCCCATGTCGCTTTCATGAAAATCATCGCGTTTGTTTGCTAAACAAGAAGACCAAGTTTGACATTCTTTCGTTAATTTACTTTTTAAGAAACATGGCTACTTTTCTTCGTGGGCTGAAAGAGATCTCCTCCCAAAACATTGATCGAATCGACCCCTTCCCATCACCACCAGCCTTACGTAAATTGTGGAAATAAAAAGCAGATTTATCATTCACTTTGTAAATAGTAACGTTGCCAAATTCTAAGTGCATAATCGCCAAACCTTGACATCAACTGAATAAGCTAGAGAAATAGAAGCGATACAAAAGGGGATGATGGACGGAGCGTTTGAGCAAATCAAACACTCACCCCCAGTCAAATGATCTGGGTTTAATCCATCACCATTCTTTAGCTCACTCCGCCACCCCAGTTCAGACATGGCCAAATGCAAATCAGTCTGACCCTGTGCCTCATGGGAACAGTCCAGCCCAAACTGCCAAGCCATATCTTTCCTGGACCGGAAACAAGCATCCTGAGACCGGTTTCGGATTCATAATCCTCATCAGCCAGGCTATCTTGAATCCAGTGGCAAAGTGAGCAAGGGATTCACGTCTGAGCATACCCTGCCACACTTAGGGCGAACAAAGCGATACAAAAGGGGATGATGGACGGAGCGTTTGAGAAAATCAAACACTCACCCCCAGTCCAATGATCTGGATTTAATCCATCACCATTCTTTAGCTCACTCCGCCACCCCAGTTCAGACATGGCCAAATGCAAATCAGTCTGACCCTGTGCCTCATGGGAACAGTCCAGCCCGAACTGCCAAGCCATATCTTCCCTGGACCAGAAACAAGCATCCTGGGACCGGTTTCGGATTCATAATCCTCATCAGTCAGGCTATCTTGAATCCAGTGGCAAAGTGAGCAAGGGACTCACGTCTGAGCATACCCTGCCACACTTAGGGCGAACAAAGCGATACAAAAGGGGATGATGGACGGAGCGTTTGAGCAAATCAAACAATCACCCCCAGTAAAATGATCTGGGTTTAATCCATCACCATTCTTTAGCTCACTCCGCCACCCCAGTTCAGACATGGCAAAATGCAAATCAGTCTGACCCTGTGCCTCATGGGAACAGTCCAGCCCGAACTGCCAAGCCATATCTTCCCTGGACCGGAAACAAGCATCCTGGGTCCGGTTTCGGATTCATAATCCTCATCAGCCAGGCTATCTTGAATCCAGTGGCAAAGTGAGAAAGGGACTCACGTCTGAGCATACCCTGCCACACTTAGGGCGAACAAAGCGATACAAAAGGGGATGATGGACGGAGCGTTTGAGCAAATCAAACACTCACCCCCAGTCAAATGATCTGGGTTTAATCCATCATCATTCTTTAGCTCACTCCGCCACCCCAGTTCAGACATGGCCAAATGCAAATCAGTCTGACCCTGTGCCTCACGGGAACAGTCCAGACCGAACTGCCAAGCCATATCTTCCCTGGACCGGAAACAAGCATCCTGGGACCGGTTTCCGATACATAATCCTCATCAGCCAGGCTATCTTGAATCCAGTGGCAAAGTGAGCAAGGGACTCACGTCTGAGCATAACCTGCCACACTTAGGGCGAACAAAGCGATACAAAAGGGGATGATGGACGGAGCGTTTGAGCAAATCAAACACTCACCCCCAGTCAAATGATCTGGGTTTAATCCATCACCATTCTTTAGCTCACTCCGCCACCCCAGTTCAGACATGGCCAAATGCAAATCAGTCTGACCCTGTGCCTCATGGGAACAGTCCAGCCCGAACTGCCCAGCCATATCTTCCCTGGACCGGAAACAAGCATCCTGGGACCGGTTTCGGATTCATAATCCTCATCATATTTGTATCGCTTTGTTCGCCCTAAGTGTGGCAGGGTATGCTCAGACGTGAGTCCCTTGCTCACTTGGCCACTGGAATTAAGATAGCCTGGCTGATGAGGATTATGAATCCGAAACCGGTCCCAGGATGCTTGTTTCCGGTCCAGGGAAGACATGGCTTGGCAGTTCGGGCTGGACTGTTCCCATGAGGCACAGGGCCAGACTGATTTGCATATAGCCATGTCTGAACTGGGGTGGCCGAGTGAGCTAAAGAATGGTGATGGATTAAACCCAGATCAGTTGACTGGGGGTGAGTGTTTGATTTGCTCAAACGCTCCGTCCATCATCCCCTTTTGTATCGCTTTGTTCGCCCTAAGTGTGGCAGGGTATGCTCAGACGTGAGTCCCTTGCTCACTTGGCCACTGGATTCAAGATAGCCTGGCTGATGAGGATTATGAATCCGAAACCGGTCCCAGGATGCTTGTTTCCGGTCCAGGGAAGACATGGCTTGGCAGTTCGGGCTGGACTGTTCCCATGAGGCACATGGTCAGACTGATTTGCATATAGCCACGTCTGAACTGGGGTGGCCGAGTGAGCTAAAGAATGGTGATGGATTAAACCCAGATCAGTTGACTGGGGGTGAGTGTTTGATTTGCTCAAACGCTCCGTCCATCATCCCCTTTTGTATCGCTTTGTTCGCCCTAAGTGTGGCAGGGTATGCTCAGACGTGAGTCCCTTGCTCACTTGGCCACTGGATTCAAGATAGCCTGGCTGATGAGGATTATGAATCCGAAACCGGTCCCAGGATGCTTGTTTCCGGTCCAGGGAAGACATGGCTTGGCAGTTCGGGCTGGACTGTTCCCATGAGGCACAGGGTCAGACTGATTTGCATATAGCCATGTCTGAACTGGGGTGGCCGAGTGAGCTAAAGAATGGTGATGGATTAAACCCAGATCAGTTGACTGGGGGTGAGTGTTTGATTTGCTCAAACTCTCCGTCCATCATCCCCTTTTGTATCGCTTTGTTCGCCCTAAGTGTGGCAGGGTATGCTCAGACGTGAGTCCCTTGCTCACTTGGCCACTGGATTCAAGATAGCCTGGCTGATGAGGATTATGAATCCGAAACCGGTCCAAGGATGCTTGGTTCTGGTCCAGGGAAGACATGGCTTGGCAGTTCGGGCTGGACTGATCCCATGAGGCACAGGGTCAGACTGATTTGCATATAGCCATGTCTGAACTGGGGTGGCCGAGTGAGCTAAAGAATGGTGATGGATTAAACCCAGATCAGTTGACTGGGGGTGAGTGTTTGATTTGCTGAAACGCTCCGTCCATCATCCCCTTTTGTATCGCTTTAGAGAAATAGAAGGGCCTAATTTTTCATGAATTCGTTGTCTATTTTACCTACATAAATGGATGAGCAGTAACGTAACAAAGTAACAATTGTAGCATTAAAATATTTTTTTAATGTAGAGTAAGAAACCACAATAAATTTCACATAGAATAGGTTTACTCTGGAAACACCCTGAACGATTTTACCTCTTGAAGAAGTCAGTCGTGGGGACCAAGACAAAATTGAAGATATAGTAATGTCCAAGTAATCGTAAGTTTTGGTGTCTCTGTAAGCAAGCACATCTACTTTCTATGGGAATTTGTGGGAAACATGCTGATGACTTACCAAAAATCACAAATTTGTTTTATTCAGATTTATTTTTAAATCATTCTTGTTACAATTTTGGAACATAAAGTCAAAGGAGCCTTGATGTCCCAAAATAGTCTTGTCTATCAGTAATAAATAACCGGCCAAGGTAATGACTGGAATTTTTGTCACACAATTTAGGAGGATGACAAATTACCTTGTTGATTTTGGACGAATATTTCTGCCAAATAACTCTTAAATATATTGGTGTCCAACATGCAACCTTACCTCACCTCAAACATGGTTGGTAGATGCCTGGTGAACCTAGATCCATTTCCAGTGTGAACCTGCACCCATGTAGCGGAACGTGTGTAAAAAGTTAGGATCTATCTGTAAAGCCTTCATCTTGGACCATAAGCTCTCTCTATCTACCCTGTTGAAGGCATTACTAAAGTCAATGAAACAGCATTAAACACATTTTTATTTTACATTATTTCTTTATATAAATTGTGCCCAATAAGGGTTCTTGTTTGTAGATAACCAATCCTCAAAAATGTTTAGTAGGAATTTAGCAACAACTTTGTCCTCAAGATGAATCATATTGACGAGTTGTGCTTTTTCTAGAGCCATGTTTTCATGGAAAGCGATTAAGATGAAGCCACACCAGGAGCTGAGAACACTACACTTTGAAAACATGATCAAGTAATGATCTATGCAGTTTGACTATAAGGGAATGTTCGTCTTTAAAGCTCCAGCTGAGAGGCCTTTCGGGAAGGGGCTTGAGAATCATTTACGGATCTAATCAGGTTCAGAATCTAGGGCATAAAGACAGAGATCCAAAATGACTGAGCACTTGGGAGTAAAATGTGTAGGTATTGAGTACTGCACCTGTAAAGTTCCAAGATTTGATTTTGCCATTCTAATTCATTGATCTAAAGATCTGGTCTACTTTTTTTTAATTGGCTGCTCCCCGACACCTCTCGCCAGAATTATTTATTGTCCTTGGTTTTGCAGATGGCTAGGAAATTGACCTGTTTACTTTCCTGATAATCTCTTTTCATGGTCGGTAAGGGGTGTTTACAGTTTTTTTTTTACCTCCAACAAATTGGCCGTACAAGTGTGGGAATTAGATTTATTAACTGTGCAAATGGATGTGTAGCAGACTGTGGAGATTCGCTTATGCTTTTGATTGCACCTAGATTGATCAGTTTGTTGTAGCATTGAGCAGTGAAACAATCTATTAGATGCTTTTGTGACTGGACTTTCTGCTAACAATCGAATGGGGTGCGACATGTATGTTCTCAGCAGCATTATGTCTTCTTCCAGAGTTTTGATCCCTCCCTCTTCCACTGTTTGAGGGCAGCAGAGATTTTTTTTAATTAGCTGGAGGCATTCTGATCACTGAGTTGTTGATAATGACACAGATGGATCCTGTTCTGGCAATTACGTCCACGGGTTCTTCGGTCCATGACAAAATCATTTGTTGATGAAGATGATCACTATTGAATTCATGGAAAATGAAAACGTTGTAAAACTGGTTAAGACTTGCAGCCTGGTACGGGAAACAACCTGTACAATGCAGTCATTGCATTGCCCTACCATTACATAGCAGTCATTACATCGCAACATCCTTTACATCGCATGTCATTACAACACGGCCATTACATTGCCTGTCACTACAACGCATGTCATTACAATGCAAGTCACTACAACGCAGGCATTAAATCGCAAGTCATTACAACACATACCATTACAACGCATAGTACCCTTATAATATCCGACACTTACCCTGCTGTTGCACTCACTGGAGTTAGAATAGTAATTTTTACCCCTGCACTATCCAACACTTACCCTACTGTTGCACTCACTGGAGTTAGAATAGTAAATATTACCCCTATACTATCCAACACTTACCTTAGGCAATGTAATGGTATGCATTGTAATGGTATGCGTTGTAAAGGTATAATGCGATGTAAAAACTGCGTTGTAAATGCATGCATTGTAAATATATGCGTTGTAATGCCATACATTCACCTGGTACACCAGTGTATACCTTACAGGCTTTGTTTCCTTAATCCCAGCTGTTTCTTCATATGTCCTGATAGTTCCGAAGGGCCTGAGGGTATCATTATTTTCCCCTAATTATTTTTTTCCCAGATTGATACTTTTAACATTTTCATTTAAGGAATATTTATCTCAGGGCTCAATCAAAGTCTGCTCTCATTTATACCAGGATGATTCGAGGTTTAACTATGTGCAACCGAGTTTTGTAGTCTGACTCGTCATTTCTTCTCCATACTTTTGGCTTCTATGTAGGTGGCTGGCAGGTACTGATTTCTTCTGATTGTCCCATCTAGTACATGTCCAATTTTTTTATACCCGCGGCCCTTACCCTACTTAGCCTTTTTGTCAGGCAGATTCATTTAACTTAAAATTACATTTTGCCTTTCCAGGGGGTTCAGAGCATTGAGCCTGTCCAATTGTTTTGATCATGTGTCCAAGGTCAATGTAATTTAAAAATTGGGTACTTCTGACATTGTTTGTTGGCCACCTGTGACTCAGAGACTGATGATAGGACTCTCATTCAGTTGAGGACCTTTCCCCTTTTTGATGGAGGTTCTAATACATTAGTGTTTCTTGAACACATGTCCCAGGCCTGCCCCAAAAGTGGATCCTGGAGGATTGGGCATTTTTTCCTGGATTTGTTTGAAAGTGCTGATGATGAGATATTAGCCGATGGGTAGCACTCTTCGACAGGCTTGTGGTGATTATCTACTTTTAAGGTGACACCTAAGAGTTTTAGTCCTGGAAAGGAGCTAAGGTGAGCTTGCAAAGTATTCCTGTTGTTTCCTTCTCGAAAGTGCCGAAGTGGAAGGGTGTGTACCGTACATGCATGTACAGATGAAAGCGCCTTACTGAGGTTCTCTATTTATAACTATTGCGTGATAGCAAGCAGCATATTTAAACACTGGGCGGCTTCACTGGTTGGTGTAAATCTGACCCTAGTGCTATTGTCATGCGAACTGAGCATTGCATCCATAAATTTAAAATGCACGATGCAACAGGAATGGAGGTTGCCTAATTCAGGGAAGCTGGTATGGAACTTTAAGATGCTTCCGTGATTTAAGTATTCACAAGGGTCTTTCGACATACATAAGGGCATAAGAATAAGCTTTTAGGACCTGCACTTGTGGCACAAATGGTTGGGGACGGAGCGGGTATCTTTGGGGTTCAGTAGGAGTCTGTCCCTGTCCATGATAACGTGAAGCCTTCTTGAGAAGTGGAGAGGGCAGTTTTTCTCAAGGACTCATCCTCTGGGTCTGTTTCGGAATCGTTGCTATGGGGTGATGGTAAATGTGGCAGGGAGCCTTTAGCAATTCATGCTACAAAGACACTGTTCAATGAGTTAGTCCTATTGACCTCTGGAGCAAACTTAAGAGAGGTGGAGATGTGGAGTTAAATTGGCCGCTAAAGTGGGGAAAAAATCAAATCCCCCCAAAAATAGTAACATTTCATTGGAGAGCACCAGTTGTGGGCAGCTAGTCTGCGGCCATCCCTACAGAGGCGAATGATTGATGGCAGTACCCAGGCATGGATGGGGCAGTGAGTTGGTGGGTGGTTCAGAGTACTGCACCCACTCACAAGTTCAGCGGGGTGGGGGCCTCAAGGAGCGCTGCCATGCCGACGGGGTCTCTGAAAGGCACCATCCGAGGCGAGCACGCGCCCTCAACCAGAGCAGCAGCTGTGTCTTGGATCCGCACTGAAACAAAGTCTTCCCTGACATACTTTGGTCTGTGTCTATCTTCAGGTCCTCTCGCCTCGGTTCACATGGTAACCTGCCCGTGGCACGTCAGCCGCATTTTGCACACTTTGTACAGATTTGGCTTCTGTTGTCGCGCACAATTAGGTGCAGCATAACACCCCGACGGCGTGATGCTGACAGAGATATCAACATAAGTGGTGCCGCGGAAGAGGCGAATGTATCTGCCAGTTCCAGAGGCGCGTTAACTCGATCAGCGGACTCCGAGACAGGGAACGGCCAGCGTCGCGGACAAGCCTGTGGGGATGGGTCCGTGCCAGTGATGCGCCCCTGAGAGGCTGGCAGGGCTCAGGCAGTCACATGCTCATTCCAGTATGTTTCAAACAGTGTCACTGAAAAGCAGGTGCGTCTGGATTTTCAGTCTTAGTTGCACGGTACAGACTGAAATAGTGCTGTTGCTTTTGAAACACTTTTCTATGATATGTAGAAGTGTGTTTTTCTAATATGTGTTAACTAGGCCTCAGATTAGACCTAAGAGCCATCACGTCCAAGATGGAAGCCACCCCTGTCACTCGGGCTTCCCCCACCCACCTTCTCTCCTGGCAAACTCTGCAGCGGCTGACATGCGGAGATGTACTGGTTTATTTCCACTGTTATTGTTGTTCTATTCTTGGGTGAACTTTCAGTCACAACTTGAAACATTACCAAGGTCCTTCTGCTGGTTCATTGTGCCTATCTTCAGACATCCCTTCCTGGCTCTTTTGTCTTCAGACAGTTTTAATTTCCTTCATTACTTGGGGTCCATGGTTCTAGATGAGGCCAGTCTCCGCTGTAACCGGTCACATTATGATTACAGGTGTCGCAGGAACACTGCGTCCCCCAGTTTTTCACTCCGAGATTTCACCTGCTAAAAGGTGGAAAAACACGGGGGATCCTGTACAAAAAATCCCCCCTGAGTTCCCGTTTCTCAAGGATGCACTCAGAATGGGCCAGTATTTCCGCAGCCCGGATACTGCTCCTGGAAGCTGTTATGTTCTCTTCTGGGAAGGTCTGGGAGGAGGAAGAGGTTGGCTACTTACACTCTGTTATACAATGAGCCCTGCTCTCCCTCACCCCAGTCCTCCCACATGATGGGGAGTGCAATGCCCTGCGTGGGTAGCTTGGTTTGGAGTCTGAGTGATGGAAACCCCCCTTCATACCAGCCCCAACGGGGTGAAAGTCTTATGAGAAAGATGTCCTCATCAATAGGATAGGATGAGATAAGTGCATTTATTTCATTTATTTACTTTTTAAAGTGCAGCATTCATCTATGGGTGTCTCGGTGCAAGGGATCGCCAAAATCATAGAACCCCCTCCCCCTGCAATCCGCTTTAAGTGTTTGTTAGAATGCCTGACTTCCGGGGAAGGGTTTCTGTCACATGCTAAGCTCCTTGGCGAGGAAATATAGGACAATGCATAGAAGATCTATGTTATCCTTTAATTGGGTCATGGTTGATTCTTTTCATGCCTGAGAGACTTCCCTCCCCCTCCCCTGCCAGCCATACCCCATTCTCAAGAAGAGCGTGCTTGGGAGGAAGCCCTGCACAGCACACATACATTCAACAAAAAATGATCTCAAATATTGTTCAAATTGAGACAAAACCGGGGCTGAGCCTGATTAAAAAAATATTCCTCATTGTCATTTGCTGCTTCTTCTATCGACTGGCTTGCGCGGGTTTGAATGGAGTAATGTTCATGCAGAGTGACACCTTTCTACTGCACAAGGACTGGATTATATAACGCTACACACCAATTCTAAATCGATACATGCAATAAACAGTACAGCGTGTTGCTATTATTGCATTCACTATAACAGTGAAAACGCAAAGTACTAAAAATAGGTGCCGAGCCCCCTTTTCACAATGTTTGAAGTATACATCTGTGGCGGCTCGTGCATTTTAAATGTGGTGAGGAAGAAAGCTTTGAGTTAAATCTAAATTGCGAGCGAGCTTGATTTAAGCCACTGCTCTCTTTGCACTTACGCAGGCACACTACTCATCCTGCACTCACACAGACACAACACTCACACTACACTTACATAGACACTTCACTCATCCTGCACTCACATGGATACATCACTCACCCTGCATTCACACTGACACACCACTCATTGTGCACTTGCACAGACACAACACTCATCCTGCACTCACACAGACACAACACTCACACTGCACTTACACATACACTTCACTCAGCCTGCACTCACATGGACACATCACTCACCCTGCATTCACACTGACACACCATTCACCCTGCACTTACACAGACACATCACTCACCCTTCGCTCACACAGACACATCACTAATCGTGCACTCGCACAGATACACTATTCATCCTGCACTCACAGACACTTCACTCACCCTGCACTCACACACAGGTACACTACTCAACCTGCACTCACAGACACTTCACTCACCCTGCACTCACACACAGGTACACTACTCAACCTGCACTCACAGACACTTATCTCACCCTGCACTTACACAGACACATCACTCACTCTTCACTCTGCTCACCCTGCACTCACCAGGGCGCACCAGTCATCCAGTGCATTCACACCACTCAACCCTCACTCATGAAGGAATACCGCTCATCTAGTGTACTCATACAATCGTAAAAACAACAATTGATGGACAGAATGCAGAACAATTTCATACATTCAACCCAGACTGTTCCCATGAGGCACAGGGTCAAGGCTGATTTGCATATGGCCATGTCTGAACTGGGGTGGTGTGCAGTGCAAAAAAACGATGGATTCAGGCCCAGATCTCTGTACTGGGGTGAATGTATGACACTGTTCTACATTCTGTCCATCAACTGTTATTTTTGCATTTGTCACCCCGTGTGGGATGGGTATGCTCAGACGTGAGTCCCATGCTCTCCACACCACTGGAGTCAACCTATCCTGGCTGAAGACGGCTGATAGCCAGAAACCGGTCCTAGGATGCTTGATTCCGGTCCAGGAAAGACATGGCTTGGCAGTTCGGGCTGGACTGTTCCCATGAGGCACAGGGTCAAGGCTGATTTGCATATGGCCATGTCTGAACTGGGGTGGTGTGGAGTGCAAAAAAAACGATGGATTTAGGCCCAGATCTCTGTACTGGGGTGAATGTATGACATTGTTCTACATTCTGTCCATCAACTGTTATTTTTGCATTTGTCACCCCGAGTGGGATGGGTATGCTCAGACGTGAGTCCCATGCTCTCCACACCACTGGAGTCAAGCTATCCTGGCTGTAGACGGCTGATAGCCAGAAACCTGTCCTAGGATGCTTGATTCCGGTCCAGGAAAGACATGGCTTGGCAGTTCGGGCTGGACTGTTCCCATGAGGCACAGGGTCAAGGCTGATTTGCATATGGCCATGTCTGAACTGGGGTGGCGAGGAGTGCAAAAAAACAATGGATTTAGGTCCAGATCTCTGTACTGGGGTGATTGTATGGCATTGTTCTACATTCTGTCCATCAACTGTTATTTTTGCATTTGTCACCCCGAGTGGGATGGGTATGCTCAGACGTGAGTCCCATGCTCTCCACACCACTGGAGTCAAGCTATCCTGGCTGAAGACGGCTGATAGCCAGAAACAGGTCCTAGGATGCTTGATTCCGGTCCAGGAAAGACATGGCTTGGCAGTTCGGGCTGGACTGTTCCCATGAGGCACAGGGTCAAGGCTGATTTGCATATGGCCATGTCTGAACTGGGGTGGTGTGGAGTGCAAAAAAACGATGGATTTAGGCCCAGATCTCTGTACTGGGGTGAATGTATGACATTGTTCTACATTCTGTCCATCAACTGTTATTTTTGCATTTGGCACCCCGAGTGGGATGGGTATGCTCAGACGTGAGTCCCATGCTCTCCACACCACTGGAGTCAAGCTATCCTGGCTGAAGACGGCTGATAGCCAGAAACCGGTCCAAGGATGCTTGATTCCGGTCCAGGAAAGACATGGCTTGGCAGTTCGGGCTGGACTGTTCCCATGAGGCACAGGGTCAAGGCTGATTTGCATATGGCCATGTCTGAACTGGGTTGGTGAGGAGTGCAAAAAAACAATGGATGTAGCCCCAGATCTCTGTACTGGGGTGAATGTATGACATTGTTCTACATTCTGTCCATCAACTGTTATTTTTGCATTTGGCACCCCGAGTGGGATGGGTATGCTCAGACGTGAGTCCCATGCTCTCCACACCACTGGAGTCAAGCTATCCTGGCTGAAGACGGCTGATAGCCAGAAACCGGTCCAAGGATGCTTGATTCCAGTCCAGGAAAGACATGGCTTGGCAGTTCGGGCTGGACTGTTCCCATGAGGCACAGGGTCCAGGCTGATTTGCATATGGCCATGTCTGAACTGGGGTGGTGTGGAGTGCAAAAAAACGATGGATTTAGGCCCAGATCTCTGTACTGGGGTGAATGTATGACTTTGTTCTACATTCTGTCCATCAAATGTTATTTTTGCATTTGTCACCCCGAGTGGGATGGGTATGCTCAGACGTGAGTCCCATGCTCTCCACAACACTGGAGTCAAGCTATCCTGGCTGAAGTCGGCTGATAGCCAGAAACCGGTCCTAGGATGCTTGATTCCAGTCCAGGAAAGACATGGCTTGGCAGTTCGGGCTGGACTGTTCCCATGAGGCACAGGGTCAAGGCTGATTTGCATATGGCCATGTCTGAACTGGGGTGGTGTGGAGTGCAAAAAAACGATGTATTTTGGTCCAGATCTCTGTATTTGAGTGAATGTATGACATTGTTCTACATTCTGTCCATCAACTGTTATTTTTGCATTTGTCACCCTGAGTGGGATGGGTATGCTCAGACGTGAGTCCCATGCTCTCCACACCACTGGAGTCAAGCTATCCTGGCTGAAGACGGCTGATAGCCAGAAACCGGTCCTAGGATGCTTGATTCCGGTCCAGGAAAGACATGGCTTGGCAGTTCGGGCTGGACTGTTCCCAGGAGGCACAGGGTCAAGGCTGATTTGCATATGGCCATGTCTGAACTGGGGTGGCGTGGAGTGCAAAAAAACTATGGATTTAGGCCCAGATCTCTTTACTGGGGTGAATGTATGACATTGTTGTACATTATGTCCATCAACTGTTATTTTTGCACTCATACAATGACACAACTCACTCTGCGCACACACAGACACACCATTTTTGGCGGCTGGCATGCACCCAGTGTAGGGAGGAGGGTGGCAAAAAGAAAATTAAAATTAAATAAAACAGACTTACCTTCCTCCACAATGCAACAACCTCCTTCTTCTGCCTTCAGGCAGGCTCCAACGCGGGACCCAGCCAACTCCCTTAACCAATCCTGGTGCTGCTCTCACCAGCATGAGAGCAGCACCAGGATTGGAGGAAGCGGCCTCACTTAGCGCTCTAAAGAGCACTAAAGGGCTGGGCTATAGCCTATCTTTAAGCTATATATCTAAGACAGCAAGGTTAGAGAAGTTTAAAATGCACATGTTTGGCTGGCCATTGCAAGACGGCCGGCCAAATGGACATGCACATTTTAAACTAAAGCCCACAGCTCCCTACTGCCACTCTGCAGCACTGGCCCCACCCTGTCTTGGCACTCAGTTCAGGACAGGTTGGTTGCTGAAAATAAAATGGTAATAAATAGACTTTATTACCATTTTATTTCTCAACTCTGGACTGGGGCTTTTCTTAGTGGGGCGACGCTCCTCCTCTCAAAAAGAGGAGCCAACCCATTCACTGATGGATGAGGCCGATGCACACCCAATAACAGAGACGGGTCTCCCTGTTCTTGTGGCAGTCTCTCAAATCAGGCAATCCCTGGAAGCATCTGAAAAAAGCATACTGGGTTTCCCCGATTCTAAGGCAGTCTGGTGGTTGCAGCCGTTACACCAAGTGTAGCATACAGACAGGTAATGAAAAGAAATGTGCGCACATGCATTATGAACGCATGCCTGTTATTGGGCACTCCTTTAAGTTCTTCATAGAAGACTCACTTCAAACAAGGTTGATTGTAGTTTTTTTTGATGTTCCAATTGATTCATACTCATCAATACTTTACTTCGATATCTTCATTTCATATCAAATACAAGTTCCAAATAATGCTTGTTTGCAATATGCATGACATTTTATATAGCGGTGCTCCAATGCATTTGGGCTCCATCGCCCTTTATCAAGGAGCTTTGAAAAGAAAGAATACGTAATATGTAGCCCATCATGTTAAACATCAAGACTGATACATAAAGGTAACATACATTGCAATACATGCAATGTATAATACTCTGCACGGCAGGCGTTAAAAGCTTATATACATCCATTCCCCATGGAGGAGGAATAGAGGCGATTGAAAAAGCCATTCTGAACAGCAACATTGAAGACACAATGAAATCTTTTCTTATGGAATTAATGATATACACCTTGTATCATAGCTACTTCACACATGACAACAAGTGGTGCTTGCAGCTATCTGGAATGTCTATGGGGAACTGCGCAGCGCCCTAGTATGCCAACATTTATATGCAAGATTTTGAGACAACCAATATTTATGACAGTCCCACTTGGAGAAAGAACTTAAGACTATTCGTCAGATACATTGACGACTTGTTTTTCATTTGGAAAGACACTAAGGAAAGTCTGGAACAAGCTCTCACAGAGTTGAACACCAAAGACAACAGAATACAACTGGCATGGCAAATAAGTGAGGAAACTATCACATTTCTTGATGTGTGCATCACCAAGACTAACATAGGATTGGACACAGACTTATTTCGGAAAGAAACGGATCGCAACAATACGTTGCATTTCTCTAGTTATCACCAGGGTTCATTGAAATGCCACCTACCATACTCCCAGATGCTACGCGTCAAACGCATAGCATCAAGTCCAGCAGTCTGCGAAAAACGGATGAAAGAAATGGGGTCCAGATTTCTGGAAAGAGGATACCCAGTGTAAGTAATTAAAGATGCTGAAGAACTAGTATCCAAAATGACGAGAAGCCAAGCACTAACCAGGGTCACGAAACCTAAAGACACCAGGATGGTATCAGTCTCTAAATACTCCACACAAAGTGCTGCATACAAAAGAATAATATTAAACCACTGGCGAATCTTGGCATCGGATCCAGAGTTTAAGGATCTGTTTAAACTACCACCCATTTTTTCCCACACTAGAAACAACAATCTTAAAGAGATTCTCTCTAAAGAACCCATGATTCGAACTGAGGCCAAAGGAACCCGTCCATGTCTCAATTGCAATAGTTGCAATAATGTGATTAAAGGCAACTTCATATGCCACCCTATGAAGGGCAATAAAATCAAATTAAAGGTCAATGCAACCTGTGATTCGTCTAACCTCATTCACTTGCTGAAGTGCCCATGTGGGAAAATTTATATTGGAAAAACGGGAAGGAAAATAAAAGTACGTCTCAACGAGCACAAATCAAATATCCGTACTAAAAATGAGAAATCAAGCATTGCAATGCATTTTGTAGAACGAAAACACAGTATAGCTCAACTTAAATTTTTGGTACTGGAAGTCATTGACAAAAAAGAAGGCAAGGACAACAACAAGGCATTACTACAGCGAGAGACAGCCTGGATATACCGCCTTCAAACTTTGAAGCCATTTGGGCTTAACGATCGAACTGAATTTAGCTGTTTTTTGTAACCACCTATTAGGTGACATCTCACTGCATAACGCTTTTGTGCCGCCTGTTATCATAAATACATGCTTGTAATGTTTATGCCTATTTTGTGTATACACATTGTACCCCAGTACCCGTTACACATTCAACATGGCCTCTACCCATTTACTCGCACACAGTCCGTCATCTATTATCAGTGTCCACCTGATCGGCCCCTGAACCAATCAAGGCCCGATTTACTAACTTCTGCGTATCCCCCTGTTTAAACATCGGTGAACGCTCGTCTGGTTAGTTTCATCCCCCCCAGCGAGGACATCACACAAGACAAGCCCAGACTTTGGTACTTGCAGACACCACTCAACCATTTCGGTAAGTCGGCACGAAATTTGCCGGCATGACGTGAGTTGTATAACGTGTATCTCCACCAGTAGAGATACCATTAACCGTGACGTTCTTATGTATTTTTTGCAGCTGAAGCTTAGCTTCCGAAACGCTGATTTATGTAAGTGTTACCATTTCACTTTGGGCTTTTTTCACATGGTTACGCTAAAAGCCGTCACTGCACCACATCCACCCCCTAGACCCGTGCACTTACCACTTTTAACCCGTCGACATAAATATACAATAAGTTACCAGCATGTATTGCAATGTATGTTACCTTTATGTATCAGTGTTGATGTTTAACATGATGGGCTACATATTACGTATTCTTTGTTTTCAGAGCTCCTTGATAAAGGACGATGGAGCCCAAAATGCATTGGAGCACCACTATATAAAATGTCATGCATATTGCAAACAAGCATTATTTGGAACTTGTATTTGATATGAAATGAAGATATCGAAGTAAAGTATTGATGAGTATGAATCAATTGGAACATTAAAAAAAGTACAATCAACCTTGTTTGAAGTGAGTCTTCTATGAAGAACTTAAAGGAGTGCCCAATAACAGGGATGCGTTCATATGCATGTGCGCACATTTCTTTTCATTGTTTGAAAACGTATACGGCCGGATACGTTACCTGCTGGAGCACCCAACCTTTATTAAACTTAAAAGTTAAAGTATTCTAATTTTTGTAACCATTGAACATTACGCTGTGCACCTTGCCAACCCCCTTTGGTCTAGCAATCAGACAGGTGCCACGGATCTCAGGACAGTCTCACAAGCCAACCTGTCTGCTTACTTACAGCCAGATTCATGAAGCAAAGATCGGCTCGCAAAGGGCCAGATTCTGCGAATCTGGTCCTTTGCGAGCGCTTTTTTTGTATTTGGGACTCATCATCCCAAATGCAAAAATCGCAAATTTTAAAATCGCTAAATTGCGAGGAATTGCATTTAAGGAATCTCTATTTGAGATTCCTTAAATGCAATTCTTGAAGCAATTTAGAATTGCGAATTCGCAATTTTGGGACGCTATTTACCGCGAAGTCTGACTTCGTGGTAAATAGCGAAAACTTAGAAAAATGCACTTTAGTGCATTTTTTTAAGTTGTATGTTACACACACACATGTCCTTTGGACATGTGTGTGCGCAACACCAGTGTAAATCACCATTTCAGGGGTGCTACAGGGTGTCCTTTGGACACCCTGGCACCCTTGAAATCGCTTCCTTATTTGCGATTCGCTAATTGCTAATCGCAAATAAGGAATGACTCCCCATTCATTCCTATGGGCCTTTGGCCCATAGGAATGAATGGGGAGTCATTCCTTATTTGCGATTAGCAATTACGAATCGCAAATAAGGAAGCAGTAGAAATCGCTATATATTTTGCGATTTCTACATGCATCCCGTTTTGCGAGTCTTTAATAGCGATTCCTTAATAATCGCTATTAAGGACTCGCAAAAGAGGAGCATGATGAATCTGGGGGTTAGATCCTGTGAAAGCTTATAAAAATACACCCTGTCTCCCTGACTTTAAAGTGGGAGCAGCCTCTACACAACCCACAGCACATCACTGGTCTTCTGATCACAGTCCAGTAGCGCAAGATAGTCTATATTCCCAGACCAGCTTTGATCCTTCAAAGTGTGAGAGTGAACACAGTCGAGCAGGCAACTATATTATTTCAATGTTGGATTATACAAATTCCTGTTACCTTGGCATTTCTACAACACTTTTGGCTAGACTACAGCTAGCTCAGAACATGAGGATAAGATGACAACCAGCAGCCTGCAAAACTACACGTTCAAAGGTCTTCAACTACCACGTTCCATACTGCTGCTAGCTAACGGAAAAAACAATCAGGAAAGCTAACGGCAACAACTTCCAAAGACCTGGCACCCATAAGGAAACCACTGCGGCTCACCTCTGCAGATACGGGAGGTAAAAATCCATAGAAAGTGCTAATAAGTTGTCTTCTAGTCCTGTGTAAACAGCAGGGTTCCCACTTCCCAACATCCATGTTAAATCCATTGGTGTTCCCAAGAGAGGCAAAAGTAGGCCCACTATTCCCGACTCTTCTTACTCAGCATACCAGACCCAGGTCCATGAGCTTCTACCCAGTCAGAAGAAAGAATAGAGTTGTCGGTACCTATGTACGTCTTTTTTCACTCTTTTGACGTCTGATTGGGCAAGAGGACATGTGTTTGACTAGAGAGCGGAAGGGCAGCAGGAGGGGGATTTCGACGGACGATGACTAGGGAAAATTAAATAAATAAATAAAATTCCCTTGTCATCTTCCATTGAAATCACCCAACCGCCCGGCCCCACCGCTCTAACCTGCACGAGCCGCGGCTGCATGCTGCACTACATGATGCTAGTTCAGCATGTCAGATATGTATTGCGTATGTATGAGGCCGGTTCTGTAACAGCCCCCGCCTGATACATGCGCAATACATCCAATGGAGCCCTCTCCTGATGACAAGGTAATATTGCAGCTTTTAAATGCAAACAAACAATCTATAAGATCATTTGTTTTCATGTAAAAGTTGTATCATGGCAAACAACAAAGACAAAGTGAGGCAGAGAGTCAACGCCTTTGCGCCCTGTATGGGCCAGTCACCCCTGGTTCAGATGTTGGTATTTTCCAGACTTTGTCTTTATGCGAATCTTCACTTTGTAACTTTTCTTATAAAACTATGAAGAGGGAAGGATAGTGACCAGAAGTGAAACTCAGTTGTATTCCCTAACAATCAAGCTGCAATAAAAGGTAGTGGTGGAAACCAAGAAGCCAAACATGGTTGTTAGATGCTAAAGATATCCCCGTTTGCTTTAATGGAGAGAACACCAACCTCCGGCAGTCCCAGGCTGGTTTAATGATGGGACATCACCCCCTACAAAACCACCCCAGGGATAGAGCTGGCAGAATGTTTCACCTCCACATCATCACCCAAACGGTATACACTCAAAATATCGAGTTAAAAATAAAGAATGGACACAGTATCGAATGGACAGAATATAGACTACAAAAATATCGAATAGAATAGCATTAATATCGAATCAAAAATATAGAATGGACAAAATATCAAATGGACAGAATATAGACAACAAAAATATAGAATGACAGAATATAGACAACAAAAATATAAAATGGACAGAATATAGACAACAAAAATATCGAATTTGAGGTAAGTAAGTTAATATTATTGTTTTAAAGTATTTTTATGTTAGTATATGTGTGAAAAGTGTATATTTATTTTAAGTAATTAATTTTATGGTATTTAATTTTTGCGTAATATAATTCTGTAGCGGGTTGTGGGTTTATAGGGGAATAGGGTGGGAAGTAATTTAAATATAATTATTTACATTTTTAAATGTAGTTATTGGTATTTATTTTGAATTAATTGATATTTACATTTTTAATTGGTAATTAATTAAAATATAATTGGTAATTAATTTTAATTAATCGATTAATTGATAATTATGTAAACTTTATTAATGTATTTTCTGTAGCGGGTTGTGGGTATATAATGGAATAGGGTGGGAAGTAATTTAATTATAATTAATTACATTTTTAAATGTATTTATTGGTATTTATTTGGAATTAATTGATATTTAAATTTTTAATTGGTAATTAATTAAAATATAATTGGTAATTCATTTTAATTAATAGTTTAATTGATAATTATGTTAATGTTATTAATTTATTTTCTGTAGCGGGTTGTGGGTTTATAGGGGAATAGGGTGGGAAGTAATTTAATTGTAAATAATTAAATATTGTTATATATTTATTGGTTTTGTTTTGTTGTAATTTTTAATAATTTTGTAATTGTTAATTATTTAATTGTTAATTGATAAATAATTTGTATTAATTGGTAATTATTTCTAATAATTATTTTTCTTTTTTTGTATTTTTAATTGATTAATTATTATATTATATAAAATTGTTAATTACTTTTAATTAATTTGTATTTGGGATTAATATTTAATTTATTTTTATTCATATATGAAGTATTTACTTTCCCTACTGTTGCACTCTCTGGAGTGTGAATAGTAATTTTTACCCCTAGGCTATCCAACGCTTTCCCTACTGTTGCACTCATTGGAGTGGGAATAGTAATTTTTACCTCTACGCTATCCAATGCTTTCCCTACTGTTGCACTCTTTGGAGTGGGAATAGTAGTTTTTACTCCTACGCTATCCAACGCTTTCCCTACTGTTGCACTCACTGGAGTGGTAATAGTAAATTTTACCCTTTACGCTATCCTACGGTAAAAATATTGTACATTTTTTATTAATATTACGTATATATATATATATATATATATATATATATATATATACATATATATATATATATATATATATATATATATATATATATATGTATTAACAAATCAATTTGTATTATTTTTTTTACTTACATTAATTATTTATTAATTTTAGGTTATTTAAGTATTTTAAGTATGTTTAAGATAATTATATTTATTATTTCATTAATTTTTAATTAATTTAAAGCATTTTAAAAAATTCGATATTTTGACTAACTATATTTATTACATCGATATTTTTGATTCAATATTTTTGTACTTACCTGTTTGGAGATAGGAGGTCGATATTTTGGTATTCTATATTTTTACCTCAATATTTTTGTAACTCAATATTTTTTACGTCGATATTGTTTCAGTGATCCCACCCAAACAGTTCTCCTCGATGGGCCTATTATTAGTCTGCAACCTGGGTTTCTTATGGGCAGCCTCCATCAGCAGTTTCATGTCTGTAGCAGCGTTCACTCTAGCCTCAATCCATAGCTGTCAATATCCAGCTGCCAAGGTCGAAGGAGCAAACCCAGTGGATAAATTTGCAGAAAATGAAGAGCAGTGGGATCCAAAGATGCCATTAGAACTGAACAGGGCTGAGAGAATATGGAGCCATCTGCACTGACACTAGTGAACCCGAGTACACTCTGCTGTCATGTGCATCTTCTTTCTGTTCGCAGGTTCCAGAAAGAGACCACCCCAGGAGACTGCAGAACATGGAGGTCTGTGGGCGCCTGTTTGCCAGCGACACAGCAATGGTCTCTCCTTTGCAGGAGCTATTGGCTTTGCCAATGTATTGTAGTCATGTTGTACACCGGATTGGCTGCTGTTCAGCTTGGATTAAAGTTAGTGGTGTAGAGGAGAGTGGCATGGAGTGGAGTTCTGTAGAGTAGAGTGGCGAAGACTAGAGTAGAGTGTCTTTGAGTGGAGTGGAGTAGTGTTTCGTGGAATGTCATGGAGTGTTATGGAGTAGAGTACAGTGGAGTACAGTGGAATGGCATAAAGTGAAGTAAAGTGGTAAAGACGGAATTATGTAGAGTGTTGTAGAGATGTTTGGCGTAGAGTGGGGTAGAGTGTTGTAGAGTAGCACAGAGTGGAGTAGAGTGTCATACAGTTGAGCGAAATAGAGTGGATTGTCGAAGAGGGAAGTAAACCAGGACAAGACAGCCCAGCACATAACACAGCCCGATAAACCAGTATTGCACAACACAGCCCAGCACATAACAAAGCCTAATAAACTGTGTTGCACCGTGTGGGAGGCTGGCTTTGTATATGGTGTCTGCTTATTTAAGTGAGGCACTTTGCACTAATCCAGACAACCCTTATGGGGATTCTAGTGGTCTTAGATAACCATAGAAAGCTCTCAAAGTGGAAGCTGTTGAGAGCAGCCTTCAGGCTTATTTTGAAGGAGTGTAAAGCAGCTGTTTTACCAGTTTAATCTGGTGTGTAGGTTAAATGAAAAGAAACCACACAGTTTATCTAAAAAACCTTATATTTATCACAAAACACTAACACATTGGTATAGCTCCTACCCACAGATATCAACACAGTACACAATAATCATCAAATGCAATCAGGTAAGTAGCACAAAATACAGTGATCTCCGGGGGAGACCTAGTCATATACTAAAAATGAAATGTAAATTGCAAGGTTGAACAGGACTTGGACCAGGAGACTCAGAGGAGCTGGGCACACAAGGAACCACTCAAGGTAAGTACCCAGGAAACCCACGGAGTGCAGACTGGAAACACAGCCCCATGCCCAATGGAAGTCAATGGAAATGTTGTGGTTGAAGTTTTTCAGAAGAAGGGCCCTTCTCAGAGGACCCCGAAGAATTCCCTTGGAGGATAGAAGGTTGGAAAGCCATCCCACCTTTGGATGCCCCGGGAACCAGGTTATCCACATCAGGGAAGCCAGGTGCATAGGTGTGAAGAGACATCGGAAACCTCCGTAGACGACACTAGAAGACTTAGAAGAAAATGCTTCTGGAGAAGACGGTGAAAAGTCTGGTAGAATCAAAGGGTGGATTCTGGAATAGAAGCACCTGCAAACAGAGGGGACAGAGTCTATGCCACTTGGAGGTGAACAGGAGGCATGGAAGAGCTAAACCCACCAATGTCAGGAGGTTCTGTAAAGTCAACGGTGACCTTGTCACTGCAGGTGTGAGGACCAGGTGATGCTGAGGAAGACCAGGAACCATGCACAAGCTGTCCCACATCTGATGTTGGGGACTATGTGGTTGGTGTCCGGAGGGAGCACCAGCAAGCATTGGTTGCTGCACCTAGTATGGAAAAGGTGCAACATTGGGACCAGCAAGGTCCAGGGGACTCACTAACAGCAGGCAAGTCAGAGCAGGCCCCAAGCAAGCAGGGGAGCCCATGGAAGCAGCTGAAGACCCTCAGGAGGACCCACAGGCTAAAGGCACAGGAGTTGCAAGAGGACCTCGAGCAGCTCACAAAAGATGAAGTCCCACAGTGCGGAGAATGTGGTGAGGATGCTAATCTTGAAGGGAAGAGATGCTGGAGGCTGAAGCTTCTTGTAGCCTGAAGATCTCTGGACTGCAGAGCCAATGAGCCTTGGTAGTGACAAGTTGACACGATGTACAGGGGTTTGATCCCAGCGGTTCTGATGAGGGATACTGGCCTCAAATTAGTAGAGAGGACAGGTCAGGCCTCATGGGGGTTGCAGAATCACCACCTGTACTGCTGAGCCTCGGGAAGTCCCTAGGACGACATGAGCAGCATAGCAGTCAGCTTTGTTGCAGCGCCTGCAGCTGCAGGGGAGCAACTCCTTCAATCCAAGGGCTATTTCTTCGGTTGTGTTTCATGAAGCCCACAGGTCTATTGAATAACCAGGAAAAAGAACAGACACAGATAATGAAGAAGACTTGAAGAACTGCCAGACCAGGAGCAGCAGGAGTCTTCTGTGGTGCAGTCTCTCTTCCAGTTGAAGTCCAACGAAGTCCAAGTGTCCAGATGGTCGAAGAGTGATGTAGTTTCAGGCTTGAGTCTTGTCCCCCTATGAATCTAAGGACCCACCCACAGGTAAGCCCTTAAGTACCCTAAGGGAAGGGTTGGAACATCCCAGAGGTCCCTGCCAGAGGAGAGGCTGGACAGAGGGGAGGATACTCCCATGTCCTTTTTCCCGTTTCGCACCTGAGTGGGAGCCACAGGCTCACTGAATTGGCTCAAACTGGAGTATGCAAGGAGGGCACCCAAAGTGGCCTTCAAAACAGTCTGGTGGTGCGGGCATGCACCCCCACCCCAGCCTAATACACTAAGTCCTGTCTTGGAGGTGGTTACACCTCTCTGCGACAGGAAACCTATTGTTCTACCTTCCCCTGCTCAAGCTTGGCTCAGCAGCAGGAGGGCAGCATCATGTCTGTGGTCGGCAGCAACATTAATTTGCTTATAGACCCTGGAAGGCTGTTACCAGAAGTACAGGGGGTCCCCTAAGGAGCCCCCCCAGTACATGGGATTATACTTCCAACACTAAAATTGGTGTTGGGTATGATTCCAACGTGTTTGATACCAAACATGACCAGGTTATGTGCAGTCTAGTTGTGCAAATTTGCTCGGCTGCTTCAACTTGAATACTTTCCTAGCCCCAGACATCAAAATAATCTATTTTTTTGTTGGAGATGGGTGTTCTGCCTGGGACAGCATGTTAACCAAACACCCCGGCGATCTAATTGATGCTTTTGTTCCCTTTTCAGTTGCGAATGCAAATATCTGAAGCGTGTTTGCAATTTAAAGGTGAAATTCATTTGGAAGTACACAATCCGCCTCGGATTGGTGTAAACTGGCAAAGCCTGTACTAATAGTTAAATAACCTTATTTTTGGGCACATCCGACATACCCTGCATTACCAAGGCCGCCCAAATGAATGTTTGCAGTTTTTTGAATGCACTGATGTGCCCAGGATCACAGCATGTTGAATCAATGTTGGAACGCGAACCTGGTTCCTTTCTGGTACTTTAATCAAAATTAAGAGCCCTGGTCTTCCAGTAAGAGTCCAATGGGAGGCACGCAAGTCTCTAGACAAGGGGCAACACGGCCCCCTTTGAGGAACGCTTACCTACTTGCCCCGTTCCCTAAAAAGCCAACTGCTCCCACTCCTGCAGTCTCTGTGCTAACTAATCCCCGCTATCAGATCACCACTATGACCTGAAGGCCCACACGAGCAACAGCCGCACTGCACAAGCCCACAGATCCTCATTCTGCCCTAGATTGTAGGCACAGAGATACCAAGTGATCCACCCATAAGCACAGGGTGTTGTGTTGCCGCCTGGGCTGGGCGGCTTCTGCCACACCACCAGTGGGCACCAAGATGCCTCAGCATGCATCGGAGCAACCTGGCATCCCAAGAGCGCAAATTGCGCTGTAGGGACCCGCTGCATGTCTGAAAAGGAAAGAGACCTCCACCCTTTACATTTATATGGCACACTTTACGACTTGCCTTGTTTCTAGACGTTGATAGATGTTACTACTCAGCAGTACTACTTCTCTCAACCATAAAGGGTGAAAAGGCTGAATTGCCTGGTAGGGATTCAACTCATGATTTTCATGTTACCCCCAGGTTTGCGCTATGTGTGCATTATTAGCGAGCAGGCCGGACCACCATCACACGTAGCTGAACCAAACACCAATGCCACTCCCTGAGGCCTCCTCTCCGGTTCTCGCGACCCCTACCAGAGGCCTTCAGGTACGGTTGCCCCCGCGGTCCTCCTCCTTTGCTTGCAACTGCCACCGGACTGGCCGGGATATAACCCCACATTGTCCCTTCCTGGCATGCGGAGGCATCCCTTCATTGGGGGGGAGGGGTTGGTTCAAACCATCATGTGGCCACCTATTGGCCAGGTATTTGCACGCCACCTTTGACGTGTGCTCTTGCCCAGGAGGGGTAGAATCCCCCTTCGTTGTTGGGCGCACTGAAGCAGCCAAAACCGTTTTTTCCCAGGGGCCCTGGAGGCTGTTATGGTGCCAGCTCGTGAGGGCCCTTTGGGGGCGGCCTCTGCTAGAATCATTTGGTGGTGATAGATCCAATGCATGGTAAAGGGGGTCAGTGTGTGCATGAACTTGTCTGAGATATACGTGAGTTGAGTATGCAGGGCCTTTCTGTATCATATTTACAACAAATTTATTATCAATGTGTCATTTTACTTAGTCCTAAAAACATCCCTCAAAGCCACCAGTACGTAGATTAAAAGAACACCAGCAAACCAAAATACACTCCCTGCACTGAACTCCACAGCTCAGAGGCACTCCTTGTGCAAACACCAGCTAAGGTCTATCTGATGTCACTGAGAAACCAAAATATTCCCGTTATTCACCCTTATCCAGTGCCTGACTGGGAACCAAAAGTGGCCTCATCCATGTATACGTGTAGTTATCCCACATTGTGGAATTAAGTGAAATCCGGCACTAGCAAATACACGGTTAAAAAGAATTGGAGCAGAAGACAAAGTGCCAAGGAACAGCTTGTTCATAAATAAATTACATTAAAAGCAGATTGGCTGTAAGTAAATCAGCTATTCCGGGCAGATTTGTGCCGAGAGACAGGTCTTTATCAGATCTAGAGTGGCCTGAAGGGCCAATCCATCTTCCACTGTAGCACCCACGCCTTTTTATCAATGTGTCTTTCTGGATGTGGTGAGCTTCCCCTGCAAGTGAACACGATTTGTGCCCTTCTGGATGTGGTGAGCATCCCCTGCAAGTGAGGATGATTTGTGTTTTTTCTGTATTTGATGAGCATCCCCTGGAAGTGAGCATGATTTGTGTCTTTCTGGATGTGGTGAGTATCCCCTTCAGTGAGCATGATTTGTGCCTTTCTGGATGTGGTGAGCACCCCCTTCAGTGAGCATTATTTGCGTCTTTCTGGATGTGGTGAGCACCCCCTTCAGTGAGCATTATTTCCTTGCGTCTTTCTGGATGTGGTGAGCATCCCCTGCAAGTGAGCATGATTTGTGTCTTTCTGGATGTGGTGAGCATCCCCTGCAAGTGAACACGATTTGTGTCTTTCTGGATGTGGTGAGCATCCCCTGCAAGTGAACACGATTTGTGTCTTTCTGGATGTGGTGAGCATCCCCTTCAGTGAACACGATTTGTGTCTTTCTGGATGTGGTGAGCATCCTCTTCAGTGAGCATGATTTGTGTCTTTCTGGACGTGGTGAGCATCCCCTGCTAGTGAACACGATTTGTGTCTTTCTGGATGTGGTGAGCATCCCCTGCAAGTGAACATGATTTGTGTCTTTCTGGATGTGGTGAGCATCCCCTTCAGTTAACACGATTTGTGTCTTTCTGGATGTGGTGAGCATCCCCTTCAGTGAACACGATTTGTGTCTTTCTGGATGTGGTGAGCATCCTCTTCAGTGAGCATGATTTGTGTCTTTCTGGACGTGGTGAGCATCCACTGCTAGTGAACACGATTTGTGTCTTTCTGGATGTGGTGAGCATCCCCTGCAAGTGAACATGATTTGTGTCTTTCTGGATGTGGTGAGCATCCCCTTCAGTTAACATGATCTGTGTCTTTCTGGATGTGGTGAGCTTCCCCTGCAAGTGAACACGATTTGTGTCTTTCTGGATGTGGTGAGCATCCCCTTCAATGAACACGATTTGTGTCTTTCTGGATGTGGTGAGCATCCCCTGCAAGTGAACACGATTTGTGTCTTTCTGGATGTGGTGAGTATCCCCTTCAGTGAGCATTATTTACGTCTTTCTGGATTTGGTGAGTATCGCCTGCAAGTGAGCATGATTTGTGTCTTCTTGATGGGGTGAGCATCCCCTGCAAGTGAGCATGATTTGTGTCTTTCTGGATGTGGTGAGCATCCCCTTCAGTGAGGATGATTTGTGCCTTTCTGGATGTGGTGACGTCCCCTTCAGTGAGCATTATTTGTGTCTTTCTGGATGTGGTGAGCATCCCCTGGAAGTGAGCATGATTTGTGTCTTTCTGGATGTGGTAAGAATCCCCTTCAGTGAGCATGATTTGTGCCTTTCTGGATGTGGTGAGCATCCCCTGCAAGTGAGGATGATTTTGCCTTTCTGGTTGTGGTGCGCATCCCCTTCAAGAGAGCATGATTTGTGCCCTTCTGGATGTGGTGAGCATCCCCTGCAAGTGAGGATGATTTGTGTTTTTTCTGTATTTGATGAGCATCCCCTGAAAGTGAGCATGATTTGTGTCTTTCTGGATGTGGTGAGCATCCCCTGAAAGTGAGCATGATTTGTGTCTTTCTGGATGTGGTGAGCATCCCCTTCAGTCAGCATGATTTGTGTCTTTCTGGATGTGGTGAGCATCCCCTGAAAGTGAGCATGATTTGTGTCTTTCTGGATGTGGTGAACATCCCCTGAAAGTGAGCATTATTTGCTTCTTTCTGGATGTGGTGAGCATCCCCTTCAGTGAGCATGATTTGTGTATTTCTGGATGTGGTGAGCATCCCCTTCAGTGAGCATGATTTGTGTCTTTCTGGATGTGGTGAGCATCCCCTGAAAGTGAGCATGATTTGTGTCTTTCTGGATGTGGTGAGCATCCCCTGAAAGTGAGCATGATTTGTGTCTTTCTGGATGTGGTGAGCATCCCCTGAAAGTGAGCTTGATTTGTGTCTTTCTGGGTGTGGTGAACATCCCCTGAAAGTGAGCATTATTTGCGTCTTTCTGGATGTGGTGAGCATCCCCTTCAGTGAGCATGATTTGTGTCTTTCTGGATGTGGTGAGCATCCCCTTCAGTGAGCATGATTTGTGCCTTTCTGGATGTGGTGAACATCCCCTTCAGTGAGCATTATTTGCGTCTTTCTGGATGTGGTGAGCATCCCCTTCAAGTGAGGATGATTTATGTGTTCCTGCATGTGGTGAGCATCCCCTGCAAGTGAGCATGATTGGTGTCTCTCTGGATGTGGTGAGCATCCCCTTCAAGGGAGCATGATTTGTGTCTTTCTAGATGTGGCGAGCATCCCCTGCAAATGAGCATGATTTGGCTAAGGACTAGCATGTGAAGCTTAGGCAGCAAAGGGGAGTAGGAAGAGTAACCACAAAGGTATCACATAAATATCCCAGAAGCTAAACACGTGAGCCTGATCCCAAGGTTGTCACTGGACACTTTAGTGCCTGGTCCCTCAGGAATGAACGAACTCTCTTTTTCAGCCTCCCTCATAGCCTGTAAGATGACGAGCACTGCATTGGGCACCAATTTTAGGATACACTTTTATTAAAGCAAAAGAAACATCTGATGATAAAATACTGAGTAAACAAGCCTGCAAGAGAAGCTAATAGAAAAATGCATGGAATTGAATGCAAGCAAAAAACCGGTAGAAACAGGACTCTGCAAATTCAGGCAACAGGAAAGAAAGGTGGACGCTTCAGAGCTCAAAAAGAGGGCGAAGCCCATAGAGTGAGGAAGAAGGGAAGAAAGCTGATGCAGGTGAGAAACGTAGTGAAACCGGAGACGTGTAGTGCTGCGCCCCAAGCGCCCCTTTGCAAGGCTGGTGAAAACACAACACGCTGAAAACCAAGCAGCACTTCTCGGCCATCTTGGAGTGGTATATGTACAGACTCAGGAACAGTGCGAGTGTCATTTCACAATGGGAAGTGTGCTTTCTTGTACTCCCTGTGCTTCAAAATTATAATCATAGAGAACCAAAGTAGAGCTCTCGATATACTTTGTACCTTGGAGTCCATAAGACTCAGACATCTCACCTACCAGAGACCTGGAACTCAATGCTCGATGAATGGTTGGCTTTCAGGACTGTACCTAGTCAGTTGCCCAAAGTAACTGTGACAGAGCAGTGCCAGCACACAGCAGTCACAACTGAAGATTGCTGAGAGATGCAAGTGCAAGACCAACGACATAGGACACTCAATCAAGCAACAACGTCTGACAAACATTTTAATGCAGAGGATACTCATGAACTGATTCCAACAAATCTCGTATTTTAATGTAACCTAATTCGTCAAGTTCAAGTACAAATGGTTTCTTTTAACAATGTTCTTATTGGTATTTTTATAATTTTGTAAAGATTTTAATTAATCATGCACAAATAAACATTACTTACTACTTACTTACACTCAATCAAGCAGTTCTTGAAGCACTGCCTATGGGAGCCCTAAAGCCTGTTGTGCCATCGCTCGGCCCGTGCAAGTAAAAGCGGTGGGGCAGTGGGGCTGGGTTTCAGGTGGATTCGACAGACGACCATGAGGGGAAATTAAATAAATAATCAATTTTCCCATGTCGTTGTCTGTCAAAATCCACCCAGCCCCACCGCCCCACAGCTCTTACCTGCATGGGTCGCGGCTGCCATCACTCCCCTCCCAGATGCGGAAGAGGCCGGGTGTGCTCATGCCCTCTTTGCCAATCACCACCCAAAAGCTGTGTACCACCTGCCAGAGGAACCAGTGAGTTTTCACCAGAGGCAGACAGATCCTGATCTTGGGGGCAGTAGAGCAGCAGTGGGCCCTGTGGCACTGTAGTTGCAACCAAGACAAGGTGACACCAGTGTGGCTAGTGGCGGGGGTAGAGCAGGGTCACGCTGGATTTTGTTGGAGCCCTCAATCTGGTGATTTAGTCTGGTTGTCGCCACTGATTCCAACCTATTCGACCTATCACCTTCCCCTTTAATGTCCGGGCAGCGATTAGGGCATCTTAGTTTCCATTCCTGAACCAGAGCGATGCTTATGATCTCTATGGCAAACCAAGACATACCATTCATGTACCAATAGGTAAATTAAAAGACTCCAAGATACAACCTAAACACAAAAACACCTAGTAAAATATGTTTAAGAATGGGAAAAGATGACAGAAACTTAAACAGACACCTGAAACTCAAGAGTGGGTAGTGTATGGCCCAACATTATTCGAATATACAAATAACAACATTTCGATCAACATTAACAGTCTAGGCAACCAACAAAGCAGGTTAAAGATCGCAGAAGAAGAGGGTCCTGGCTGTTTGAAGACCTTCTGAAAAAATGGGTGCCTACTGTAACACTACAGAACAAATTCTGAAAAAGATCATCACCCAGATATGCTCCGTGAAATTGACAAACTACAAATGTATTCATGGAACGTAGCAGGATGGAACCAGTTGTACGCATAAAAAGATGATGTAGTTTACATAACTGTGTTTGATATCATATGCTTACACATCGACATGCCAAACACACCAGCATATGGAACATTCCAAAGCCCAGCATCAATGGGGAGACCTGCAGGGAGTTTGGTAAGGTTTGTGAAAGCCTATTGTTGCTGTTAACATGATACATATTCATTTCTAGCCCCACCCTCTAATTTACTGAATCTCCCTAATGAGGTATTACTGGAACGCAGAAGTACAAGTCATTGGCTCCATCTACGCTGTGAAATTCCTCGGCTAGTATTTGATTAGGTTGTTTTGCAAGTTATGTCTATCAATGATCTTTAGCACAGTTTTAAGGATTTTATCGATTTTATTGCTTTGAAGTTTTCATGTGAACTGTATTCATGTGTACTTTTATGGCAGCATTTGCCGAATATAGAGAGAAAACCAAATTCAACATCAAAATGAAAAATGTGACAGTGAGGACCTATAGTTACTGCGGGTGAAGCAGTACCTACAAAAGAAATTGCCTCAGGTCTCAAACTTGTTAATATTAAACGTGTACCTCCACCCTGGTTTGGGGCAGCTCAACCATATGTGGAGAGGCTTTGAAATATCTAATTTGTAAGCAACAAGTTAAAACGTCAGCATCATAATTACCAAGGGCTTAAGCATAATGCATTCTAAATCGGACAGGGAATGGTCAAGGGTGGTGGAAGTGAACGTAATATGGGAAGAGCACTGGCCATTGTGCTGCAGAAGCAAAGGAAGAGGTCACCGTGCTGGAAAGCCAAATGATTAAAATGGGGTGCAAACGTGGAATAAAGGCTCCGGGAATGAATGACGAACATTGCCCCAGATCTCTATGGCTTACTAGCAACCGTTTCAAAAACGGATACTTCCGACAAACCCACTGCATGGAGGGAAACTATGGATAAAATAGGACTCATTCTGCAACCATAGAAGGACCATACAAGGAAGGCCGTAAAGTAAATACTCTTTTAAGCTTCAATCCATGGTTTGCGAACGAACTAAGGCAGGAAATAAAGGAAACTGCTTAATGAAAATAATACGATTGGCAACAAAAGTGCGTAACAAGGAGGAGCTAAAGATGGAAATTAGGCAGCAACAAAATAGATACAAAAGCTCATATGGTAGTCTAAAGGAATTGCCATGGAAAAGCAGGGGGTGTCCTCAGTGCTTAATTTGTAAAACAAAATAAGTGCCAGGGTCCTCATCAGGAGTCCACTGCAACATCCACTACCCATTGCCCCAGCCAGCGCTACCAATGACAGGACCAACACAATACAAAGCATCAAACACCAACAAGTGGGAACATTCAGACTATTCCAGCCCCAAAGCTACAAGAATGGCCTGGGCGGCAGTTATACGCCATTTATGTATATTGAATGAATATACAACTGTTGTTGTGCTCATCCACAAATTAGACAGACAGCACCACTGACATATGCGCCGGTGTTGACAATTAAGTGCTGGTGCCGAGCACCGGAAACCACCGGCTCAAACTAAGCACTGGCGTGTTCCTCAGCAAATCTTCCTCCTCACGGAACTCGAGGGAACGCTGCAGATGGGTTAATTGAATTTCCACCGATCGTAGGCCTCTTGTATGTAATTACACACATGCCATCGACTGGAAGGACTATGTAAAAACATTATATGGGATGAAGTATGAATTTGATCAAAAAGCCTTCCCATTGATCATCTATCAGTGTGCTCTTGCTATAACTGAAAGATCGTGCATGCAACCAAACCAAGAAGACGCGTGCACTTTAGGCCTAAATAATCACAAGCATCTGTTCAGGAGCATAAATAAAGTCGGAAAGGATGCAGCACTTGGACAGAGTGAGATATCAACAGCTGTCTTTAAAACAAATCCAGAGTACTGGTTGGAGGCATCGGGAAGGGTCTTTGAGGGCTACTGCCTCTTATCCACATGTCTGCATCTTGGTAAGGATCTTACATGGTCCAAGACACAGAAAAGAAAAGGCAATACCCAAGATCTATAGCACTTCTGGATGTGTTGTGGAAGCCAAATACCATGCCTTAATGATCCTCGACGGTCTTCGGGAATGGGCGTCCAAACATCACTCGATCCCTTGCTTCCAAACAGGGTTCAGGGGAAAAATAGAATCTCGTACAACATTGTGGCATTGGCATTACTTGTTCATAAAGCAATTGGCAAGGAAAGATCCCTTTATGCATTTTTCATTGACTTTAAAAAGGCCTCAACAGTAGTTTTACACTAGGCAAAACTGGACCTAACTAGCAGGGTATCCCCGGCAAAAGTCTAAAAGCAACATTATGCGGATGGGGTTTTGAGCAAGAAAATATTTATAAATAAAAGATTGAAGCAAGGATGTGTCCTGGAACCAATTTTGTTTAATTTATTTGTGGCTGATAAAGAGCAGACTCTAACTAACCCAAGGCATGCCCATCGAAGAATAATGGTTAACCGCTACCACTACGTGTACTGCAATTTGCAGATGACACAGTCATTTCAGACTATACCTCTGTAGGCCTCCAGAGCACACTTAATAATCTGAATAACTATTGTGAAGCCAACAAACTGGAAATAAACCAAGGACGACAAAAGTTCTAGAAATATCACAGTACCAGAGGAACGTGGATGTTAGGCTTCAACTTGATCTTTACTGACACATTGTTTAAATATTTAGGGGGGGATTCCAAACCTCCCCATGGCAAATGTTGCATACACCCCCTTGAAAGGAAAGCAGCGGGGTTAAAATGTGTGCTTTCTAAGTTATCAAAACATCTGACTGGTTCATTAGGGCCACATCTCACAGTAAGTGCCATCTTTAAATTAAGGGTTCGGAACTTTCTCTAGCAAGCTAAATTGTTGCCTAAATTGGGCACAGAGCAAACTCTACAAACTAATATTTAGGGTTCAAATGTGGGGCAGCTAACATATTGTTTCAAGTTAAAACATGCAAACAGGGATTTTTTAAAGGCTTGCTTTGCCAAGAATTAGATTGAGGAAGCACTCCATGGCGCTTAGCTTCAGACACCATGCACAGAAAGCTTCAAATACCTTATGGGAGCTTCAATCAAATACTAAAGAAGCTAGTAACCAGCAAATCCAGGCACTTAGATGTTGAATCTTTTAAAACCAAGCAACACGACAAAATAATCGTGAGTAGGTACAAAGGTACAGAAGTCAGATGCCCAAAATTACTTAGATCTTGTACTCTGATGCGAGATAAAAATTCAATTTCCTCGATTGAGTTTTGGATTATTTGATGTAGGGGAGGTGTCACAATTGCGGAGTCACAAAACACAAAACATACACTGCAGTTTTTGTTTTTTATTTTAAAAAAAAAGAGTTCTTAAACATGTACTTTGTTGATGTCGGGCTGTTGCACCAAACATATTAAGGTTTTTTAATCCAAAAATTTCGGGAAGGCAACATAGGAAGCCGTTTTTCAGAAATGTTCATATGATGTAATGGGACTGAAGGCCCTTTAAAAGTTAGATTCGTACAATATATGAATGTGATTTTAAAACGTATGAAGACATTAAATGCTATGGATTGAATAAAATGTAAATATAGAATGGTTTAATTAATCTCCAATTAAACGTTTTGGACATGAATATATGTAATATACCCCAGTTAGACCTCAGTGCTGTAAACCTGTGAGTATTGCATACAGCCCAGTATAGAACAGCCAACCTCCTGGGCGATGAGTCATGACAGATGTCTGCAGATTGTATAACACCAGCAGACTCCTAGGCTGAAGCAGGGACTCTCTTGACTCCAGTGCAGCCAGAGGGCAGGTGGATAACAGCCGAGGAGCTTGTGTAGAGTTTATGGTGGTTTTTCCCCAGGACCGGTATCATTCATCAAGAAACTTTTTAATGGGTGAAAGTAAAATCAGCCCTATTTGTGGCTTCAAGAGCACGATTGCCAGAGTACCACCCCCTTTCAAGCTTTTTTTTCTCAATCAATGTAGATCCTTCACTTTTTAATTTACACGATTCACTGAGGAATCAATCCTATCCCCCAGGCTCTCATAAATAATACCAGGATTATGGAAATACTGTTCAGTATCCTTCACATAAGGAAAATATTAACAAGACTCTTTTTTTGTCGACCTTGAGGGCAATTCCCACCTCTCTTCAGATTGCTCTAAAGAGGATACAGAGGGCCAGCGACACAATCCCGGATCAGAAAGCCAGATGCCGTCCTTCTCCTTGCCTCCAAAAGCTGGGGAAATTTGGAGCATTTGGGGGGAGTGGGTTCAACGTTTGTGGCCATTCCTAACATCACCACCGAGCTCTCCCTGGCTAAGTGACACCAAGGTGCAATGATCCAGACTGAGAAAGTAGACTAGATAAGGTTGAACAGACTTTTTAACCTCTATTCAGCGCTAATGGTCTCAAGGAGGGGGTTGCTGCAGGCTCCAAGTGGAGAGAAGCAGATGCAAGTCCCGTATAGCGCGAGCAGTTACTACTCATCCAGCCGCAGGACAAGGGAGCGGCTCTACTGCAGCTTCCAGGAGAGCTGGCTTCCTTGTGTCAAGTTTCCGCCCTCTTCTCTCATGGTAAGGGCTACAATAATAAAATAAAGGCAGTGACTTAAACATCCATAATATGCACACTTTTGTTCAAGACAGTTGTGTGTGGCTTCCACAGGAGGTTCCAAAAGTAACAGCCAACATGTCCTGCAGCATTTGTATTGCTGGAGCCACTACCCTGAAGCCCACACACCCGGCCGCAAAAATAACCCCCTCAGGTGCACAATGCCTCCCCAGGAACTCACACATCAACAGACTGGAGTCGAAAATGTGCAGGAGAGAACCATCAGAAGACGATTCTGCTATTTCTAAATCCTCATGATATCGAACTATATGTCCCCCAAAATCAAACCTTCTCCAGACCTTTTTTTTTCCTGGGTATATTGTAGACTCCGAAGGACTGGAATATTTCATGAGTTCGTCTCCACAATTGCCCTTACAACCTGGCGAGCCCAGCATAGCAGCTTGAGGGGTCCCAGAAGGAGCTAAGAGAGTTTGGGATACATTTCAAGTATGGATTCCACAGTTCGTTGTGCAAAATGTAGAACTATGGATGGATAACAGTGACTAAGGAATTCTGAGTGACATCACATACACACTGAGAGTGAATGACGTCACTCAGAAATCCAAGGTGAAAAATATCCATGTTTTTTCACATTTTTACCAATCTATGATTTTCTGTTATGTATGGCCCTCAAAAAGCCCCTGCGATCAATTGCGACGTAGGGACACCGGATTAACGGGGGAGTCATGCATAATATTCCTCTTCTCCCTGTCCCAGGTGTAAAAGAAAATACCCGGAATCTTGCCACCCGCATCCACCATCGTATGTGCCTTGGAATAACAATAATCATTGGATTAAAACAAACACATCAGCAACTGAGGGCCATCAAGGATCTTCTGGCCATCATTCGTGCCAGCATAGAAAGCGGTGTGCCCCATTGAAACAGGCAAAGGAGGGATCAACGGTGTGAAACTGGCCATGACTTGTGCAAGGCACAGAAACCAATCAAGACCTTTGCCTTGGGTATCTTTTGATTGCCGCCTCTTCTCACTACTGTATCACATTAAATACTTTGTATAATGTAGGCCAATAACTACAAGAAAGTCACCCTTCTGCCTACTTAAACATTTTTTGTTTAATGTCTATTATGTCCAATTCAAGTACCTCTCTTCCCCCAAAAGCCTATAAAAGGGAGAACAGCCAAGCGCCTTGAGCCGGCTTTCCTTAGGTAGGCTCACCGGAGAGATGTTGCTTGACAAGGATGCCGTTGAATGTTCTGCCTCGTTGATTATTCCTGCTAGATCTCATACTGACCATAGGTTTACACTAGACCCAGTGAGGCACATCTGATAGTTTAGGGGATAGGTGCTCTGTTCATGGTTGTAACTTCCCCGTCCCTGTTATAGCTATTCTATAGGGTAGAAGCTGGATGAAAGACCGTGCATGGAAAAGGAAAACTTGTCCACAGCCTTTGCCTATGGATGCGGCAGGGGTGGGGATGAATGTATGGATCCGATGATACGTGGGAGGTAAGATGCAGCATCGATGGCCACAGAAGAGGGGCTGACTCACAGCTGTCTTTGCTTTGCATCTGGTCCCAGTGACACATTATGTTGCATATGCACATGTTCCAAGATCCCATCACTATGCACGTCAGGACACCGAGGCCAGGCTGAAACAGCATGAGTATTAACGATGGCCTGTACCCTTGCAGGTTGGCCTTATTACTCCCAACCTGGGAGAGAGATCTGCAATAGCAATAGAGGATGCTTCCCGAGCCCTTCCCGAGGACAAGTGGATAGACATGGGAAATTTGGCATAAAGAGGCAAACACTTAAGAAATGTGTGCTCCAGTCATAGATTGAAGATGTGGGGTGTTCACTGATGCTTGATTTGGTGGACAACTAGTTTTAAAGCCTGAATGATGCTCTGACGACAACATTGGAACGTTATTTGTGCCAGGAAGTGAATTAGCAGTGAAAATGCGCTATCGGCACATGAGACAAAATTCAAAATAGAGTTTTCAGTGAAAGGAAAACTGTTCTGCCATTCAGGAGCAAGCCTAAGTCATTGGCTTACATATTCCCTCTAAGGCAGCGTAGTAACTGTTCATGTAGACACTCTGCATCTGGTAGATCTGGGCAAAGTATCTCACAAGTTCAACACAATGAGGCATGATCCCCCTAAGCAATAATTAAACCCAACTATTGGTCCTACTTATACACAGTGAACAGGTGAAGGGATGGCCAGCTGATGGTCGGTTTTGCCATTGAACATCCCTTTGGTAAGATTTTATCTCAAATTCATGGGTAAAGGAGAGTCAGATAATGCCCCAAGGTCTTCCAAACAGAAGTCACCTTATCATTTCTTTCCAAAAAAAAGGTCCAGGTGAAGGACTCTCTAACCAGAAACTGCAGAACCTCTGAAAAAGCTGTGCATCACTCATCTCGGTCTAAGTCAGGGAAGTAATTAGGTTTATAAACTGAAGCCCTTTAGGTGATTAGTAGTCTGACTCGCCAGGATGATTGTCATCTGATACCAACAGAGCTCTAGGATTAGTAGTTTCATGCGTCTGCGCATCCCATGCACATCAGCATATTCAATGTGCTGTTCAGGGCTGTATTTTGTGTCTCCGTCCCCGTCTCCTCTATGGTCGCCTCTCTTCAGGCTCTAACATGCAGCTCATCTGCACCTCTACTTCTGGGGGTTCAAGGGGTTGCATTTCAAAGGATGGGCCATGTCAAGAGATGGTATTTGCAGCACAGCGATCCCAGCGGGACTCCTCGTTGATACTGTGCAAACAACTTCTGGGACTTCACCTCTGTGGTTCTGCCTTCTTGGGATTTACTCCGAATTCCCCCTGCTTTCACCCTCTTGTGGGGGTACGAGAGGAATGTGTCCTACAAAGAATTTTGCGTAGTGACCAATAATTCGGCCGGGCCCCTCTGGTATTTATTTGTAAAACCATTCCTTTGGGTGCTCTCCGATGTGGTCATGCTAAGACCAGGCCTGCCTTTTATTTTTACAAAAGTGTTATCATTCTTTATTTAGGCTATAACATTGTCCTATAAACCTACGTTTCTTTCATACACATTTTGTCAGGAAAGTCACGTTTATCTTTCCATAGTGGGAAGAGGTGAGCGTCCCTTGGTATGCCCGTCCTTAGTTAATGAGGATGTCTGTGTTTCCAGTTGTCCTTAGTAAATGGGAGACCTTTAACCCATTAAGTCCTAATGTATACGTAAAAACAAGGACAAGTGGATATTATTTAAATATTACTTCAATTCCAGTAAAAAAGATTGTTAATATTTCAGGTTGTGTTTTTGTTTTGTCTTTATTTTCATTGTGAGTCAGAACTTCAGTGTGACTCTAAAGTCAGAATCGCAGGTTCTAAGTGCACCACCTTCAGACCAGGTTGTCCGATTAGAATGTCGTCTATGTAGGGTGCACAGAGAGTACTTGCAGATCGCTGACTCTCCTGGCAAATCTTATGGCCATCAGAAAAATCCTTTTTATGGCTAGTAACTGGAGCGGGCAGTTTTGCAATGGCTCAAAGGGTGCGCACATGAGAAAAGTTAAGACCAGATTGAGGTCCCACTGGGGTATGGTGAGTGGCCTGGGAGGGAACAAGTGTTGTACGCTCTTGAGGAAACAAGTCAACTGGTGACCTGAATAATGAAGATTGGATTAGCATCAGCAAGAATGTTGATATGACGGACAAGCAACCTTTAACAGGGCTCAGAGCAGAGCACTGCAGGGCCATAGACAGAACAAACAATACAACCTGGGATAAGCGTTCAGAAAGAGGTTAAATGCTTGTGCATGCACACCATGAGACAAACCAGTCCCAATAGCATGCATATACCACCTTGGTGGGGAATGCCTGGCTGTCAAAATAACCTCACAGACTTTGGAGGGGGAAGGTCTAAAGCCATCAACTGTCGCCGCTCAATCTCCAGGCTTGAAGGCAGAGAGTGTGCAGGTTCAGTGTTTTACCCTGGACTGCTGCTTCGACTGGAGATCCTCCTGAAAGGGCAGAAGGGGCAGCCTGATCATAGGTCTGATGCTCATACTCCAGAGTTTGGGATACCAATCTCTACATGGCCAATCCGGAGCCACAAGAATGACTTGGGCCACATCATTCCTGATCTTCTTGAGAATTCTGGGCGGGAGTGATTTTGTCGGAAAGGCATATAGGAGGCATGAGCTCCACTAGAGACAAAACGCATCTCTGACCGAGAGCCGCCTTGTACACTCCAGCAGACAGACGTGCTGACATTGCAAGATCTTAGCAGTGGCAAGACCTTGAACCACCTTCCAGATGGAGATGCAATTGGTGATCCGCTAGGCATCTGAAGTTGAGTTAGTCTGCTCTGGCGGTCACAGAGCACGCCAGATGTTGAACCAACAGGGTAATGCCCTGTTGATTCAGCCATGTCCAGGGCCTCTTGACACAGTGTCCATGATCCTAACCCACCAAGTTTGTTGAAGTTCCACATGGCAGTGGTATTGTTCGTGAACAGAACACCTGAACTAGCCTTGCCTTTAATGCCAAATGGTTTGCCTGTAGCTCCAGCATGTTGATGCAGAGCTGCACGTCTGCCAAAGACCAGAGTCCTCTAATCTCTACCTCTCCCAGATGGCTACCCCAGCCCATGAGTAACAAATCTGTCACTACATTTATCTCTGTGTGGGGAAAGAGAGGGGTCAGCTACTGACCCATGCTCGGTTCATCAGCCACCACTGTAGACCTTTTGCAGTTCCCTCCGCGATCTGGACCATACCAGAGACATTCCCCTGATGATTTGCCCAGTGGGACCTCAGGTCTCACTGCAAAGCTTGCATATGCCAATGAGCATGCATTAGCAACAGCATGCACGAGGCTATGATGCCCAACAACCTCAGAGTCAGTCTCACTGAAATCCAGGGTAAAGGATAAGACATTGGAATCATAGTCTGAATATCCATGGACTCGTCGTTTGGGAGTATAGCCCTGAAACTGCACTGTGTGCAGAACAGCCCAGAAGAAAGGGAGCGTCTGAGAGTGAGTTAGGTGTGACTTCAGCAGTTCGATTGTCAACCCCAGTGAGTGCAGGAGATTCACTGTAGTCTTGATGTGAGAGCCGACTTCTTGGAGCGACCCCGCCTTCAACAGCCAATCATTTAGGTAGGGGAAGACTGGAACCTCTGACATTGGCAGATGTGCTGTAGCCACCGCCATCACCATGGCAAATACCCAAGGGGCACTGGGAGGCCAAAGGGGAGCACTGCAAACTGAAAGTGCTTGTGGCCACCGTGCACAAAAGATAGTCCATCTGTGAATGCAGGATGGGGATGAGAAAATAGGCATCCTTCATGCCCGGGGATGTGGAAATAGGCGTCCTGCAAGTCCAGTGCTACCAACTGGTCTCCTGGGACAAGGGCAGACAGGACCAGAGCTAACATGATCATCTTAAACTTCTCCTTCTTCAGGAAGAAATTGAGAAGGCGCAGATCTAGAATTGAATGGAGGCCACTGTCCTTCTTGAGAACCAGAAAGTAGCAGGAATAGCAACTATGACTTACTTCTGATGCTGGCACCGGTGAACAACCTTTACAACGCAACTTTTACAACGTAGTGCCTTTACAACACGGTATTTACAACGCAAACCATTACAACGCATTGTGCTGGGGGGCGCTCTAGGATAGGGAATAGATTTAATTTACTATTCAAAACCTTCCCTACTATCCACGGGGACTGGAGTTGGAATAGTAAATTAAACTATTCACTATCCAGCAGCCCAAAGCGCTATGCGTTGTAAAGGCATGCGTTGTAAATACCGCGTTGTAAAGGCATGCGTGGTAAAAGCATGTATTGTAATGTCATACATCCGCTGGCACCTTCTCAATCTTTGACCAGAAGAGTCATTACTTCCTGATGGAGCAAGGAGAGATGGTCCTCCTCCAGCTGGTCAGGAAATAATGGCATGGGCAGGGGTTTTCCCGAAAAGGGATGGAGTAGCCCCTCTGAACAATATGAAGAATCCACTTTTCCATTGTTCTGGCTGCCAGTGGGGCAGGTGATGGCGAATTCTGCATCCCACTGGGCGCCCATGCTGATGTGAGGGCAAGCTAGGCAGGTTTCAGAGTGAGGGCTCGATCTCTGGCTGGTGGTCCCAAGTGGTCTGTGAGAGCTGCGTGGCTGGGTTGGAAAGGATGTGATTGGTTCCACTGCAGTAGCCATGGATGGGGCGAAAGGCAGGCTGGAGTTTGTAGGAAGCCATGGATAAGGCCAAAGATTTGGCCATAGCCCTGCTATATTAAAAGCCCTCCAGCAATGAGTCTGCCTTTTCGCTGAAGAGGTGAAAGCCATCAAAGGGCATATCCTTGATGGAAGTCTGGGCATCCCTTGAAAAGCCAGTGGTTCTCAACCAGGTGTGGTGTCTGGGTTCTACTGAATGCTATCTTTCTTCCTAGCAAGTTGGTTGTGTCCAGCCCATAACTGATGGTGAACTATGCTGCATCTCGCCCGTCAGAAATGACTGAGTGAGTATGGCTCCAGCTTCCTCCAAGACCAGGGGCAGCACTTGCTCAACTGAATCCCCCACAGGTGTGTATATATTGGTCCAAAGGGCATGTGGTGTTCACCAACCACAGCAGCAGTGCCAGGCTGCCCAAAGAGAAAATCCTCTCACCCGCTCCTACTACCCCCATAGTCGACAGAAGTAATGAGCTAGCAACTTATTTTAAAGACAAAATCACTCGTATCATAACATCCCTTCCTCCCTCTGGTTCCACCAGTCACATGGAAAGCCGCTTATCTCTAGACCAGGCGGAAAGTAACCCTCGACCCACACTATCTACTTTCCGGCCAGTAACCAGCCTAGAGGTTGAACAAACCTTTACGAAAATAAAAAGCGGATCACCCCTGGACCCAGCACCACTCAGGTTCCTTAAAACCGTAACCTCAGTCATTATACCCACTGTCACGGAACTCATCAACAGCTCGCTCGCCCACGGATCTGTCCCTGACAACTGGAAGAAAGCTGTGGTAAAAGCACTTTTAAAAAAACCTCAGCTGGACCCAGCGGATATGTCTAACTACCGTCCAATATCCTTACTCCCGGGTATTAGCAAAATAACCGAGAAACTGGTAAATACACAACTATCCCAGTTCCTTGAAACCAACAATGTGCTCAGACAATCCCAAACCGGTTACCGTCCGGGCCATGGGACAGACACCGCACTTCTCGCCGTCATTGAAGAAACAAGGCACATATTGGATTCAGGAGGATCAGTGGCAGTGATCCTCCTGGACCTAAGTGCAGCCTTCGACACGGTTAACCACCGTGTCCTTCTCAATAGACTGGCGGATGCAGGGCTCACCGGGACGGCACTCAGTTGGATCAAATCCTTCCTTACAGGGCGTACATTCCAAGTGTGGGATGACAACCATCATTCAGCCATCCTTCCACTCACAAGCGGTGTCCCTCAGGGCTCCTCCCTGAGCCCGACGCTTTTCAATGTATACATGGCCCCTCTTGAGGACGTAGTAACACCATTCAACATAAAAATGGTAAACTATGCCGACGACACCCAGCTGGTCGTCTCTTTGTCCCAACTGATCGACCACCCAGAAAACCTGACCAACTGTCTTACAGGAATCCATAACTGGATGAATCACTCATCCTTAAAACTAAATGGGTCAAAAACGGAGGTGATGCTCCTAGGAAAACAATGGACGACCATCCCTCCAGCACTTTGGCCCGACGTGTTTGGGGAAATCCCTCCCCCAAAACGTGAAATTAAGACACTCGGTGTGTGGCTCGAGCCAGAACTTACTATGAAAACACAAGCAACCAAAACCTCGGGTACCTGCTTCGGGCTGATGCGCACAACCCGCAAGATTCTCCCCCTACTGCCACCCACCTCCAGGAAACTACTTATCCAGGGACTGGTACTGTCCCGCCTGGACTACAGCAACCTGGTCTACCTAGGAGCCCCTGAGGCCACACTGACGAAGCTCCAGCGGACACAGAACGCAGCGGCGCGCCTGCTTACCAACACCCCCTCCAGAATGTCCGCCAAGCCGGCCCTCAAGGCCCTGCACTGGCTCCCTGTGCGCCAAAGGGTGCAATTCAAAGCGATGTGTACTACACATAAGCTGATCAACGGATCTGGCCCTGCGATCCTCAGTAAAATGATCACTCCCTACACAGCAGCCAGACCCTTACGATCCCAGAATGAAAACATGGCTAGCGTTCCTAGATTCAAACGTTCTCGGACAGGAGGACGACAATTCTCCGTCCAAGCAGCCACCGGATGGAATGCTCTTCCCCGCTCCCTCAGACTGGAACCCAACTACTTGCCATTCCGTAAGAAATTAAAGGCACATCTATTCCCTAAATAGAATCCCCTCTAAATATCCCTCCCCTGCCCTCCCCCTCATCAGGATTACAACCCTCACAGCGCGGGGATGCCCTTGGGTCACCAGGCGCTTTAGAAATCGCTAAATAAATAAATAAATAAAATAAAGGTGACCAGACTTTTGGATTAGTTATCCGGTGGTCTAACCTACTGGCATCCACCAGTTCTTCATACCAGTCCTTTGGTACATCAAGGGGGCAGAGTAATGCATAAGGGTCCCTAAACCCCTTCCATTTGACTCCCTCTCCTGGCCTATCAAAAGAAAAAGGCTCTGACTCTGACTCAGTGGGCAGGGTACTGCCGGCACTGGAGTCAAAGTTGCTGATCCTGATCTGTATTGGAGTCGGAAATTATGATTGGCATCTGGGGTGCCAGGAACAGTGGCAGGGAAGAAACCTCCATGGGGCCTGACTGGTGCGGAGGATGGAACTGCCGGTCGGAATCCAGTAGGGGCCCCACCTGAACCCGTAGGGCCCAAAGGTGTCAAATATGTGGTGCCGGTCCTCATAAAACTCCTTGAGTTGAGCAGGGGTCATTCCAACTCCAGGAAACTAGGAGGTGCGAAGCAGATCCAGGCACAGACTCTCCAGAGGGGTGAGGCCTCGAGAGGTGTTGTCATTTTGCCTCATCCGAGGACTTGGACCGGCATGCTAAAGTCAAAGAACGCTTGGATTTTTTTCATTTTTGGGACTTACCCGATGACTTTGACTGGGATGACAATTGTCAAGAGTGGCTTGGCGAGCGGTCCATGGACCTTCAGGGCGACTGGGATCGAGAGCGTCACGGGGTCGTCTGACATCAGGCAACAAGGAGCTTCAGGGATAGTTTCCTCAGGACCTTCGGGATCATGGTACAGCAGTCTTTGCAGGCTTTATATGGGAAGTTGGCCTGGCATATGCTGTCCACTAGTTATAGTGGGCACCTTGCACCAGTCCAAACAACCACTTAGAGGTGATAGGTTAAAGACAACCTTATTTGAAAGCTATCCTAGTGGTTGTTACCGAGAGCAGCCTTCAGCCTAAGTCTTGAAGGAATGTAAAGCAGTTTGTTTTACCAGTCTATATTCTCTTGAAGGACCAAATGAAAGGAAAACCACACCAGGTACATATATAAAATATATGTATTTATTCTAAACACACCTTACTAGTCTCTTTATGAGGCTAGAGGTAAAAACACATACGTTACACTTAATATCACACAGTAAATTAGCACAATATACGTTGAGCCCTAGGGGCGTAACAAGCCATATATTAAGAAAGTAGTATAAGAACCAGGACTTGACTAGACACAAGGCTTACAGCCTGTAGAATCGCTGGGCCCACAAGGAACCACTCAAGTAGTGGCACAGGAGACCCACAGGGGACGTGTGCAGTGTGAGAACACAGCTGCGAGATGCTGTTAGCTTCTATGGGGAAAGTTGCAGTTGGAAATTTAAAGAATAAGGACACTTAGGAGAGGACTTTGAGCAACCCCCTTTAGACTTAAGGAGTTATAGGGCCAAAACCTACAGGAGCACCGGAATACTCGAGTTACCTCACCCAGGGAAGCCGGGTGCATAGGTGTCTTTTGGTGTTGGGAATCGTCATTGATTTAAAATGCGATCAGCTGGAAAGGGTCCGGTGTGATCCAAACCTGGATCGATGATGAGAAAAACTTGAAAGCAGAGGGGACAGTGTCACTTGCCAGTGACCAGGGGCACGATAGACGAATGCCCACCAATGTCAGGTGTTTTCAGGTTGAAGAGGTGAAGCTTGACTCTGCAGCCACGAAGATCAGGAGCTGTTGATGACAACCCAAAGCTGGATTTGAGCTGTCCCATGAAGGATGTCAAGTGCTGCGGCATAGGTGACCAGATTGGACCCAACAAGCCTTGGCAACAGCAACCCACGCAGAAAGAGAAGAAATGCTTCGGTGTTGACCAGCAAGGTCCGAGGGACTCACCAAGTGGTGGAGAGTCAGGGCACATCTGGAGCAACCAGGGAAACCCAATGAAAGTTAAAGTTGCCTTCGCAGGGACCCACCAGTCAACGGACCAGGGATCGCAAAGGTATCTGAGTGGAAACACAAAGGGCCGGCTCATGTGGAGTGTAGGCCAGCAATCTTTGGAGGAAAAGGTGCTTGGGGTCTGGGCTACAATTAAATCAATGCACAGCCTCAAGCAACGTCAAGACGCTAATGCACTTGCAAATGTGCACGGGTCCAGGGGTTCCGGTTCCACAGTTCTCACAAGGGCTGCGGGTCTCAGCTTTGCTGGGGACTCAGGTTGGCCTCAAAGAAGTCTGAAAATCTACCTCCTGGGCTGCAATTACTTCGGAGTCCATTGGGAGCTTCGGAGATGCAGACCGGTCAGATGCGTCTTTGGTGCCTGCCAAGCAGGGGAGTAACTCCTTTACTCCAAGGGAGATTCTTCAGTCATCTAGTCGTGTAGATCATCGAAGTTCCAGGATTTCTGTACCAGAGTTTTGTCCAGGTGTAATCTAAAGTCCTCTAGTCAGGGGTTCCTTTCTTATACCCAAGGAAGGGGTTGGACTTACTCTGGGGACCCACCTATGGGAGTGTTTTGAAAGAGGGGTGGCTACACCCATTTCCTTTGTCCAGTTTCATGCCAGAGCACCAGTTTGAACTGGGCTATGCACAAGGACACCAAATGTGCCCCCAATGCAGACTTCAAAGCACTCTTGGAGTGCACCCACCCAGCCCCAATACACTAAAGCCTGTCTGGGAGGTGGTTACACCTCCCTGTGACAGGAAACCTATTGTCCTGGCCTCCCCTGCCAGAGTTTCGTCCAGCAGCAGGAGACCAGACTCGTGTCTGTGGCTGCAGCATTCATTTTGTGGTGCCAGGGCTCTTTTAAACTCGTACCGGGTATAACGATGTGTACACGTCTCTCCCTCTAGAAGGGTGGAATCAAACCCCCACCACCAGGACTGGCGGTGGGGGGGGGGAGGCGGGCGGGGGGAGGGGATCTATGATTTTGACATGTTTTCATGCAGCCATTCCAAAGTTAGCATTCACCGCGAGATTATAATGCACTTAAGAGTATACGGTCTACCTGCATCACAGAACAGTCCCAGAGAATAGGTTCTGAAGGCTGCAGAGGGGCCCTGCTAATGCATGGGCACCCTCTCACACAAAACCCAGCACCCTGCCTTCAGGAGTGATAAGGCCTGCCATAGGGGTGACTGATAGGTTTATATGTGTAGTAATTTAAGGTAGAAATAGGGAACCTATATCTAAGTAAGGGGTGCATGCACCACCTTACCCAGGCTGCAGTAACAGTCCTGTGGTGTCATTTTGGAAGAGGTGGCATACAACATGCTGCAGCCCCTGGTAGTCCTCTGGGGTACCTATGCCCTTGGTACCTAAGGTACCATATACTAGGGACTCTTAAGGGTACCCCAGTAACCAAACTGGAGTGTACCTAAAGTACTTGGAATCAATTTAGAGAGGAAAGCAGATAGGCTGGGGTCCTGAATAGCAGGATCTCAGCCAAACTAAGTCAAAAACCATCAAAACACCAGAAAAAAAGTGGGGGCAACCATGTAGTCAGATTCCACCTTTCCTACACTTTAGAGTCATGGTCCCACTCCAAGCACCACGCCATGTCTGTCTGTCACACTCATCTGCCTGTGACAGGCGCAATAGGGTTTGAAACCCGCTGTTTTCCCCAAGGAATGTCCACTAGCACACAAGGAGAAAAAACCTTCTTGAAAATAGCTGGACAAAAAGTCAAAAAAAGGTCAGTCAGACATTGACTAGGGGTAGCTCTCTCTGGATCTGCACTGGCTGGTGCAGAAAGAAAAGAACTGATGTCAGTAAGCTGAGGTGGCACCTACATAGGCACTGCACACATCACTTCCACTTCCAGTGCAGAGAAAGGCTATGATGCTAATGTGAAGCCAAACAGCGGGTCCAAGGGTACTGCTCAGGAATTCGGGAAGTAAGAAATCAACAGCTAGAAGTCTCTATCAGATCAATATCATGCTTATCACTCATATCTAACCTATCAGTATAATTGCCTTACTACATCATATTCCGTTGGCTCAAAGCTGTACCAGTAGCTGTAGCATAATATTTCCATGTACTAGCAGGTAATATCACCTGAACACCTGTACACCAGTAGGCCTCAAATCAGAATCACTATTTTCAGCATCTTTCCCCAGCATTTGTTTGGACTGTTTGATGGGTCTTTTAAAAACTTTCAATACATTACAGCCTATAGTCAGAGAGGGCTTCTTGCACTCAGGCAGGCACACAGGAAAGACAACAACTCTTCCATCATGCTTTTGGAAGCACTTTGAAGGTGCTGTATTGTGTCTTTCAGTTCCTTCAGCAGAACCTTGCTTGGTTATCTAGATTCACACCCCCATGAACTAGAAAGGCACATACTTCGAAGAGGATTCAGGGATCTGGACCCACCGACGGGTGAAAAAATGGGCTGGCACCCGGACTGTTAAGTCCTATTCCTTGAGGTACTGAGGTGTTCCAATACTGGTCATTATCTCAGAGCCACTAAAGGGAGTAGCCATATATACCTATCAGATGGGATAAGAGCATCTAAGTCAGATGTCTCAGTCCTGGCGAGACTTGCACACTAGAATTTGGGCCCAAAAGTCGGCGCTCATCCCTGGTTGTAACAGATATCAGTTTCCACTGGGCTTACTGTTAAGAATATATGGGTTTCTCACCCTGTAATGTATATACACACCAGCTGATGTGTATATGTTTTAATTACAGTATATACATTTTCAAACCAATATGAACACTGCATTTTCTGCACTTTCTTTACTGAATACAGTGAATTTGCAATAAAATAGTGGCTTTCTGAGTGTTTTTTAATGAAAACATTGAATGGGGAAAAGTATTATAACAACCGTAAGACAATACTAATATCCTCGGGCCCGGTCTGTGGAGGCGGACATGTAAATACATTTCACTTGACAATTGTGTATAGTACAGTTGTGTTACTTTAGTCTGGTTTGGGACTATAGGGTTTATTCCATGTTCATATATTGATTTTGCATGTAGCACTACCTGGCCCTGATTATCACCATCTTCCACAAGAGTTCTCATCTTGCCAAAATTCTTAGGTAAATTAATGATTGCAATCAGGGCATTGAGAGATTTACCCAGAATCACACCGTTATGTTTGGCAGCGGCCAAATCTTGGCCTAAAACCAATGTCTTAGGGCTCCAAGGTCGCCAGCATTGCAGCAGACACCTCTCTTTTACTTTACTTATTACAGGCTTGCCTGCCCAAAGGCATGTCTGAATGTGCTACAAAACCAACCCATAAACCAGTAAGGCCCGGGCATTAATCGCTCATCATAAAACAATGGCCCACATGGACCAAGACAATATACAATCAAAAGTCAGAGTAGCCTTGTCCAATTTAAGCTATAAATCAATGATCACTGCAGTTTAAGAATGTAAGACCACCAGACTCGTGTATATAGTGTATAAGGAAGTTTCATCACTTCTGCTATTCCAGAAATCCAAAACAGTCCCCAGTGACATCACAGTCTGTCAGGGACTCCAACGCGCAGACACGAGTATCAAAGGAGCATGTAAGAGCAATTTGCTTTCATGATATGTCTGCCAGATGTACAAAGTATTTTACTGCTTCATTTGCAACAGGTAAAATGCTTTTTGGCATGTACCAACCCTATTTTGCGAGTCGGTAAGCAATTAACTACTCACAAAATAAAACTACAAAAAGACAATTGCGGCACAAATACAGAGTACAAAAGGGTGCTTGTGTGTTATATAACAAATGACCATCACAAATAATTGTTCATACTCTGTAGCCCACACTTTGTCGCCCTGTTGTTTGTTTGTTGGTTGATTATGTCGACGACTTTTCGACCCAGGTGCTGGATATATGGATCTCATCAGGACTAACGTGATAAAGGGACATCTGTAATAATCAGAGAAGTGGGGCCAGTGACTCAGAAGGTGATGGTCGAGGTGCAAAAATGACGTTCAGCTATACAACGTTACCTAATATACCCATTAACTCAGATATAGGAAATTTGGCCGAACAATGTACCCAGAGTGTTTACCCTAGTGTGGGTAAGGAAATATTATGCTCACTCGAGGTGTATGAAAACCTACAAAACATATACAAAGGATAAGCCAAGTAACAATAAAAAAAGTCCCTAAGCCTCTGGTAGAGGAAACATAATTAGATCGATCCACTTACCCTCGAATGGGAGGCCAGCAAAGCATAGACGCCATGCTCTGAGCGGTATGGCGCGGCCACAGAGCGCGGTTTCAAATAATGTGTATATGCTAGAAGAATAGCCTTACCCTCTCCGCTGGCAGTGCGGTAATGAAGACCATCACTGTCTGTCAGGAACTCCAACGCGCAGACACAAGTATCAAAGGAGCATGTAAGAGCAATTCGCTTTTATGATATGTTGGGCCAGATTTACGAAGCATTTTACCGCTTCATTTGCAACAGGTAATATGCTTTTTGGCATGTACCAACCCTATTTTGCGAGTCGTTAAGCAATTAACCACTCACAAAATAAAACAGGATGTGTGAGTTGCTATTAGGAAGGGGCGTGTTGAGGAAGTCTCTTCCTAATAGTGAGTAACACTCGTATGTAGGAATGTTTCATGACCTGGAATGCAGTCGCAAAACATTCGCAGTTACCACCAATTTCAAGTTGGTGGTAACCCATTCGCAAAATGGAAAGGGTCCCCAAGGGACCAGTCCCACTTTGTGAATATGGGTGCCAACATTTTTTAAGAGTAAGCAGTACTAATAATATTTCCCAACATGAATATTGCAACTACTAGTAGTATTATTAGTACTAGTAATATTAGTATTAGTGAGGGTACTCCAGTTACCACTAACAATACTGGTACTCTGGAACTACAAAGATAATAACTACACTACTATTATTGGTACTCCTAGGACCAAGTGTTACTAGTTCTTCAATCACTACTATTACTACTTCCAGTGTTATTGCTGCCACTGGTAAAACTGCTACTGGTTCCATATAGTACTGATACTACTTCAAGAACACAAACCTCTACAAGTAGTTCCCAAATGCAGCTAGTACTACTGTCATGCCTGTAAATAGTGCTATAGTGCCTGGTTATCCTCATACTAGTGTTAGCTCCACTGCTGTTGGTGCCTGTGCTGCATTAAGTCTGTTACTAGCACGACTACCAGTTATCTGGCATTTATTGTTCCAAGTAGGACCACCACCATCACAAGATTATCACGCATCCTGCCTTCTATACCCTCTTCGCATCTCATAAAACTACAACTCCATCAATAAGCAACTCGATGTAAAGATTACCCTATGAAACTGACTCAACATGTATTCCATGAAATTGACGAGTTGACCGAACACTGTGTTGCGTGCTCGCGTAGTGATCTGACATAACAGGATGAGCAGAGAAAGCTAGGCATTGCTCCCTCGACTCTGCTCTGTCTTATCTCCTCACACAGAGAGCAGGATCTCCCTGACATGATCATAATGGGCACTTTACTGGATTAAGGAGAGCTCCAGCTGCCCGCGTCCTAAGTACATTAGGAGCACCCTGTCAGCTCTTGTAAACACAGCGAGAGTCTGAGATTCGCATCAGTCGCATAAATGGATGCTTTCCTTCATTTTCTCTTTCTCTTCTCTCCTTCAATCTCTACTCCCCTTCCACTGATCCCTGCTTTCTGCCCACAGAGCCTCCCTTCAATCCCTCCTTTTATGCCATGATCAGTCCTACTATCAGCCCCACTTCCTTGCCATCCCTTTCTTATCCCTCCGTCCACCCTTTTTTTATTTTATTTATTTATTTTATTTGGGTTTTATATAGCGCTGGCTAGACCCAGAGGTATCATAGCGCTTTACATAAGGTACCACAAAGTTACAAAATTACATCAGTTACGTCAGCTACTAGAAAAACATTTCAAGAGCGTAAAGACAAGATAAAAAGAGCTTAGAAGGGATAGGGGGTAGGGTAAAGGGGTAGGGGGGAAATAGGATGGAGAGATGAGGGAGAGTCTGCCCAAAGTCCGGCTGGGTATGTGATGGCCGAGGGGGAAGTCCACAGCCCATCTCCTCTATAGCTATCAGGTAGCTCCACCGGGCATCAGCCAAATAGCTAGGTCTCAACGGAAGAACATTAAGAAGGGGACAAGAAAATGGAGCATAGAGGGGGAAAGGGGTAGGATAAAGGGGTGGGAGGGAGAATGCGAAAGCGAGACAAAGGAAAGTCTGCCCAAAGTCCGGCTGGGTAGGTGGCGGCGAAGGGGCCATCTCCTCTATAGCTATCAGGTAGCTCCACCGGGCATTGGCCAGAAAACGAGGTCTAGCGCTAACATAAGAAAACAGCATGTTACTAGTTACAAAAATATGAAAGGCCAGGGAGAGCAGGGAGTCCACGGGAGGTAGTCAGCAGCGGAGAAAGATGTGAGACAAAAGTCCGAGGTCACACATTTCGGACTCCGTCAGATAAAGATGAGAATCAGGAAGGGACCAAAAGTCTAGAGTCCAGAGATGGGCTCATGTGCACTCTTCCCTTCTTTGTTCACACGCCTTTTCCCTACACTTTTACATTATTTCCCTTCCTCCTCTATCCCCTAAAAGCATTCTTCACTTTTTACTCTGCATCCATTGCCTCTGCATGCCTGCTCCTGTTTTACCTTCGGGTCTCTCCTTTACCCCTATGTCTCCTTCAATTGAATGCCCCCTGTCTATTTTCACTGTTACTCTTACTTACTTTCCCTCATGTCTCTCTAACTCATTCATATTTTCGGTCCTCTTTTCTTTACCCTTTTTATTGTCCACATGTACTGTCTGCAGTTCACAATCATCATCTATGCTTCCTCCTTCTGTCCATTTTCTTTCTTCCTTGTAGGCTCCATCTGCCTTCCTAATTCTTCCTCCCATCCTCTCCTATTTCCTAGTCTTGTCTTGCCTCCTGCCTCCACAATTCACAAGTGCTGCAGACATCTTTGTTAGGGCAAGGCAGCAACTCTGCTGCTTTTTGCCTTCTTCTGGGAGTCATCATTGTGAGGGTAAGCTAGCATATGCGGAACTGGAACACGGTCATAACTAAGGGCCACGAGAACTATTTTTTTCAGCTACCTTATGATGAACCTATTTGTCTGTAGAGAAATCTCTACGCTTGTTGTACCAATATATCATATATTTTTTTTATCAACGTGCAATAAAATGTTATCTAGAATGTTGAATACCACAATGTCATAGATTGTCAAGGTAGGTGGAGTAAGGAACAGTGGTTCCACGTCTACCTATATATTCTAATCTACGTATACATCTACTTTCCTTGATGATATGTATATAGTCAAGGTCAATAGATGTGGAGTTACTTATAGTCTATCTACGCCTACATATATCCTTACCTTGACCTTGATAATGCAGTGCCCTTCAATATTCTGGAGACAGATTAGTGCAGATTGGCCAAAAAATCTGTATCTTGACATACACATTTTGGTTTCTTAGGTTGTTGAACTGTACTTTTCCTGAGAATGCCGGCTCTTACATGCTGGCTGCAGCCTCATATTCCTCCATAGACATAAACACAAGAGGTCATCAGCGATCTGGGTCAGTTTATCAATGCTGGGAACGCCAGCACTGTGCTCACTCAATCACATGATGGCAAGATGTGGTGGATTACAAGAAACACCTGTTTCCATTTTTAACAAAAGGTTTTTTGTTCCTTGAAATACCCCGGCCATCATTTGCTTGTAACTGATATAGGGTATGAGGCAGCGGCTGACAATTCTTGCTTTAGGGATCCTTACACTCTGACTGGTGCCGGCTTCCAAACCGATACCATTCTCTTGTAGAGTGACACAAAGTAGTTGATATAAGATCACTGAGTGTGGACACCTAAATGATGGAAACAAATAGCTGGCAAACAGTTGGAGATCTGCCAAATATCCCAGCCTATCCCGTTTGGAGACGGGCATCCTTGCGGGGAAGTTCCCTTTGCCTACTAAAGGACAGGTTAGCTCTCTGGTACAAACAGCATTAGCACTCCGAGATGTCTTTGGGATGTAGGCGGCACAGACTGGCAAGTGGTGGATGAATGGGAGTTTACTGTTAATGTATTCATCAAGTGCGCTAAAGTTGCAATCAGTGGCTACCAGTTTACTTTTGGGGTATCAAGGAAAAAAGAGTAGGTTTGACAAAAGGTCACAGCAGGTGTTGGGTGCTGTGGGGAAAGGAAAGATTACATTCCTCTCTCCCAGAATGTACATGTGCTAAAAGGGGTTATGGAGCAGAAGAAAGGTATCTACACCTTTCTGTGGCTCAGAGGAGAATCAAGGAATCCAAGTCGCAAGTCCATCCAATCCATGATCTTTGGAAAGGATGCGTTCTGCTGTTTGCAGACACGCGTATCTATGGGACATTTGTGGCAAGACCCACAGTTGGATCAGAGACACAGTGTGCTGACTGCAAGAGGGTGCAGGATGCTGCCTAGCAGATGTTTTACAGGGAAAAGGGGTCCCAGTATACACACTTTAGAAGAACACAAAAAATTCTTTAAATAATTTTGCAAAATAATTACACAATTTACTGAGAGATGTTGTTTATTCACATCCTCATCCGAGCATATATATGCAAAAATATACATATAAATATACAATGTGCCCGAAGAATAGCGTGGAAGGAGGTGGGGTAGGTAAGTGGTTTGTGAGGATTGGGGTTGAGTGAATAGTTTCAAAGGTTCAATGTGGTCACAAAATTAGAACATTGACATTACATATTCATATTTTTTAAGCCACATACGCAACATTAGCAAACCTATCCCGTATACAAAGACACGGTAACAATAATCTGTTGATCATGGGTAGGCGATGATGTACAAGTCGACGTTTCGACCCCCGAACAGCGTAGGATGAGTTCCACCTTACTATGTATGGGGTCTTCCTCAGGACTAGAGCATGAAGTGGGGTGGGATAGGGCACCAGCAAGCCACCATAAGTGTGGGGCTGATCCAGTAAAGGACGGCACGGCCCGTAGGCTCATAAAGTCAGAGAGCGTACTACTACTGTCACTGGGATTCTGGTCATTCCCCGGCTCTCGACAGCAGTCTCCTCCTGATATCAGCTGCCACTGTCTGGCAGCCTCCTACCCGGTACTCGGCCTCTCCCCACCACTCCCCAGCGGGACTCTCCTGCACTCCTTCCGGATGTATGATAGTACAACGCGATCATTTTGATCGCGGTACTTTACATTGCGGATTTTACAACGCAAGTCGTTACAACGACTTGCGTTGGAGGGCACGGATTGAGGATTATTATAATTTTCTATTCCAACTCCAGCCCACGTAACAGTAGGGAAGGTGTTGGAATAGAAAATCACAATATTCCTTAACCAACAGCGCCATCCAGCGCAAGTCGTAGTAATGACTTGCGTTGTAATGGCAGCGTGGTAAAGGTCATGCGGTGTAAACACCGCATTGTAAACGACGTTTACCCTCCTTCCCAACAGGACAGTCAACTTCCACGAAGCTTGCGCCTGACGTCAGTGCACAGCCGGGACACCAGCCAGCTACACAACTGGCGGACCTGCGGCCTAAATTGAGGTACTGCACATGCATGTGGTGGGGTGCCGGTGGAGCCTCCACCCGGAGGCCCAATCCAGGCTGAATGAGTGACACTGGGCTGCCCACCCGGGGTCTGATCAAGCCTGGAAAGAACCCAGGGAGGGGATAAGAGATGGCGCAGAGTCCAGCAGTGCACGGCCAGGGTGCATGCAATCAGCAGTGAGGACCGAGCTGATGTGTGTCTGACCTGCGGGGTGGAACACAGGAGTCTCCTACAGACGGGTGATTCCTACTCTGGTATCCCTGCCCACGGGGTGCGCGAAGGAACGCAACACCTTGCCATGGGCCGCAATAGACTACCGGGACAAGGCCAGTCGAACCATATCGAAAAGTATACAGTGACCATGGGTAGAGACGACGCCAGTAACGGAGGGAGCCACCAGGGAGACACAGGGGAGGACGATCCTGATCCCTCGCTAAGAGACATTATGTCAGCTATTAAAGACTTGCAGGTACCCTCGAGCCACAGCTGGACTCAGTGACGGAAGAGGTCTATTTGCTTCGTGCCGACTTTAGAAAAATGTCTGACAAAGTAGTGGTGGCGGAGACGGGCATCAGAAGCCTAAACTCTAAAATTAAGAGACTGGAGGAACAAGTCGCGGCCCAAACCAAGAATCAAGCTGACATCTACACCAGGCTGGAAGACCAGGAAGGGCGAGTGAGGCGCAACAAAATACGCATAGTGGGGGTTCCGGAAGGAATGGAAGGACCCTCCACGGACTGGTTTGTGGAGGACTTGATTCTCAAACATATCAAACCAAAGCGACTGTCAAACTTCTTTTCGGTTAAAAGAGCCCATCGCGTGTTAGGAGGGAGACCGAAGCCGGGGGCCCGCCCACTCACCATCATCACGCGGATCCTGAACTTTAGGGACTGCAATGCCATCCTGCAGGCATTGTGAGTGTCTGTGGACCTGAGACTAGAGAAAGCGACAATAAGATTTTTTCCGGATTTCACTCTTCAAGCTCAGCATCAGAGGAGGTCCTTCGGAGGGTCAAGCGGGCACTTAGGGAGCGAGGGGTGAAATACATGATGCTATACCCAGCGCGACTCAAGATCCTGGATGCGAGCAAGGCATATTTCTTTGGCAGGCCTGAAGAGGCCAGTGACTGGCTGGAGGGATGGAGGACAGTGGGTAGAAATGGAGGCCCTCGCAGACAGGATCACCGCCAGACCAGCCATGAGGGGATTAACGCAGGCGGATCGACTTTGGAAGACCAGGCACAGGAACAGGGCCAGCATAAGTGACGATAGTGATAGCAAAGATCCGAGGTAACTCCCACTTGGAGGAGGTAGAATGGGATTGACATTGGACTCCGAACTGTAGCGGGGGCCAGGAGGGTCCAGTGGAGTCGCCGGATTTTTTGTCATTGGTGGGTCAGAGTTTGCCTCGTTGGGACCATTCCGATGATTGAGACCACAACAATGGCGAAGAAGGGGGGAGGGTCAGGAGGGGGACTCCAAGATGGGACTCAGGGTGAACCTAACATGTCGATCTGTACGGGTGTAAACTCCGTTAGCTATGTATAACTCTTTCTGTTGACTGCGGGCTTATGTTCCCTCTGCAGGTTGGTGTTGGGTAGGAAGGGGCGACAGGCACTCTGCAAGTTTGAAAGGTGGGAGGTTGGGGACCCACAGACCAGGAAGGCTGGGTGGGGGGAGTTGGTTGGGGGGAGGTTCATGGGGATGGGTATGTTTTGCTCATTGTCTATTTAATCACAATGCATGGTGGTACTGTTATTATGGGGCACGGGAACAGGGTTTGTCCGAAAGAGTGGAGCTCCCTGACATCTGATGGGTGATCTGGCACAGGTCAAAATTTGAACGTGGAACGTCAATGGGCTGGGGAACAAAATTAAATGGACGCTAGTATTGCAGCATTTGAAGCAGCACTCCCCGGATGTGGTTCTTCTACAGGAGACACACCTGAGAGGCAATAGATGTAAGGCTCTCAACAGGTTCGGGTATAGAATGGTGGTACAGTTGGGCTTTACATCAGGCTCTAGAGGGGTGGGCATATTGATTCGTAATACTTTGCCTACAGTAGTTAAGGGGGCATGGACAGAGAATTCCAGGTGCATGGCAGCAGTAGCTGGCAGATGGGAGGGACAGACATTCATTCTGGGCTCTTGCTACATTCCGCCTGGTTTACATTCCCGGACTTTTGAGAAATTGGGCTACTTCCTGACGGACCTCCCTCAGGGGGTGCTACTGCTAGGGGGTGACACAAATGCGGTGATCGATGCAGCCTTAGATAGGTCGGGGGAGGGGAGGGAACACAGGGTGGAAAGTGGCTGATGGGGCTTCGTTGAGGCCTTGGGTCTTGGGGACTTCTGACGCATGCACTTCCCTTCCCACAGACAATACACGTTCTACTTGGCCAGGCATGGGTCCTACTCGAGGCTAGATCATCTGGTCACACATACTGCTAGGCTGGGCGACTTCGCGGACCCTCGCACATTAGCATGGGGAATCTCGGACCACTCTCTGGTGAGTTATCTTTTCTGGGGCTCAGTGACCGCCAGGACGTCCTTCCTGAGAATAGATCCATGGCGACTCAGGGACGAAAACGTTTGTGACAAGCTTCGGGAGGGTTCACAACTCTACTTTGATGAGAATTGGGGTACAGTGGACTCCCACCTAACGTTATGGGAAGCCTACAAAACAGTTCTTAGGGGACAAGCGCAGGCATTGATTGGCGCCCAGAAGAAAGAGGAGGTCTTACAAATTAGACAGTTGGAAAGTGAGATAGCCACTCTTGAGCGCGAGGTGGGTGGAATGCCCTCGGCCAGACACAGTCATGTACTGGCCCTGAAACAGAAGGAACTACGTGCTCTGGCAGAGAATGAGGCGAGAGCATACTCCATTGCTACGCAACACAGAATATACGATCTTGTTGACAAAAGCCTAAAGCTCATGGCATGGCTGGAACGCCGGGACAGGGAGCGCTCCTGGGTGGCCGAGGTACGGGATAACGAGGGGAGGTTGGCCTCAACTGGTATTGAAATAGCAGAGGCATTTGCGTCGCACTTCGAAAAGGTTTACACTCCGGTGTGCACCAGATCCGAGCAGGACTGCGCGGAGTTCCTGCAGCACTTCGCGCGGCCCACTCTGTCCCAGGAGCAGAGTAACCTTCTCGAGGCTGACCTAACAGGATTGGAGATTGGCGAAGCTCTTAACACGCTTCAGTCTGGTAAGGCGCGGGGGCCGAATGGGCTCCAAAATAAAATATATAAATCAAGCAGGACTGGAGACACTGCTTACCACTTAGTATGGCTGGCACGCGGGGAAGGTGTAGCCAAACCTGTTTGTGATAAGTTACTTTTAGCATAGGAAAGTTTGGCAGTCATCACAGAGTATTGGTGCTGTTTGGACTGTGTTGTTCACATATAGAGAACACATTATGCAGCAGAATGCTGTCAATGGACTACAAGTCCTAGCCAGCCATGAACTCCCGTACATGCTCGAGAGGTGGTCGCTATGTTTGAATATCAGGCATAGCTTCCCTTGTGTTTCATGGCATCTTTGCTAGGCAACCATGATGCAATGATGGAGTAGCATAGCCCTCACTAACTAGATCTAGAGCATCCCTTGCCAAGATCTCTTGCTTTCTGAGCATTACATTGAATTACATTGGGAATGAAGAGAAGATTAGAGAAATGCTGTGTTGTTGATGAAAACGAATTTGGAACCATTTATAGTTAAAAAATGGCATCGTTTTCAAATTAGGGCAGTTTTGAACTTGTAGCTACATGCTGGTTTGATGTTGTGCAAGGTACAGGGGGGTTGCATGCATTTGAGCTTACAGCAGACAATGTTTGTGTAAAATCAGGCATAGCAAGAGTAAAACACGAACCACCAGGCCATAAAAAGCCCACAAATACCCAACAAACCAGCCTACAAACTGACATGTCAGACCAGCCCGTCTGGCACTGCCAGATTGTCTTTTAGGCCTATCCAGCCCTGGCTATCCACTACACCCTCTAGACATCCTGGCAGAGTGATGAAGTCCTGTATGTCTGTTTTCTCTCTTATTGCTTTCCCCTTTCCTGGCTTTTACCACTGGCCACGTGCATGTGGAAAGAGGCGGGAGTTATTCGAGACAGAAAAGTGCCTCAATCCCGCTGGATTCTGAGCACAAAGGTGAGTGCATCTTGACAGAAGGGTCCCTTCGCCTTTGTGTCGGTGCTACTCAACTGTGCCACAAGAGACATTTTTGAGTGCAGACCTAGATCAAAGGAGCACTGGGCCCTTCACATGGAATATATGTGATGTAGTGGCACCATCTCAAAATGTCACCCTCTTGATAGAACAGCACTTTGTACAAAGTCCTCATGAAGCCGGGTTACACGACGCAGAATACGATGGAAGACACTAGCTAACCTTTTGATGTTCGAAAACCTTTTATTGCTTTTGTTTGTTATTTAAATAGGGTATAGGGTGATTTCTATTATTTCACAGCAACCCATCAATGCATATTTATTTATGCCATGTGTACAATGAATGCTACAAACTATTAATTAGTGTCATATTTTAAAGCTATTAGTTATGTTTCACAGGACACACATAATCCATTGCCATTTTATTAAAAATATATACTGTTGAGCTGCATAATATATAAATAATTTTATTAAAAACATATACCATCTGAAAATATAATCTAGGAAGTTCTCTTTCACCTATTAAAGATAGTAATAATTCAAAATTCTTAAGAAGAATGTGTGAGAAAGTTGATATTAATAACAAATGTGTTTTAATCATTTTTTATTCGAATTTCAGTTGCATTATAAACTGTTGTAGTAATTGTGCAAACGGTGTAAAATTACATGCCAAGATTTGTTTCTTTAGACTATTAGAAATAGACATGATTAAAAAAAAAAATCAAATTAAATGACAAGACAATAGTGACATAAGATTTGATTGATCCCCACTATTACGGTTTCAATTTAACCCAAACGCATGTGTGGAAGAAGCATCAGTAAGACTATACAAGGCTCTTGCCTCGAGTTTCCCAAAGCAAGTTGTGTAGGTTTCTCTTTTCAACTTAGCACACATGACAACCACGCGTGTACATTGAGGTCTTCCTGTGACACACAATGTGCCCCCGAATGAGGCTCTGTGGTCTGGAGGGGCACTCTAGATCTGCCGTCCTTCACTGAGAATGATTATTGCCACATTACTGGGATTCTGAGGACTGACAGGAGGGGTAGCGACAGATTCTAGAGGTAGGACAGGCCAATTTACCTGTCACCGGCTAGGGAGAGTCACCTACTGGCCTCTCCGGTCAAATTCAATTGCCAATCACCTGTTACTGGGTCCTTCGCTCCATCAATGTGGGACACTGATGCATACGTGTAATTGTAACTCCTGTGTGGGAAGACTGAGCATGGAGTGTCTCTGTTGCATGTGGTTCCCCAGGAATCCATTTTGATTTCCTGAACCAAAGTGGTACATCATCTTAAGGTTGGTGAGACAACAATGTATGTTGCAGGGATGCCCCAGAGCCTTCCTGAAGTCCTTGGGTCCGGCGGTCCAGACTCTAGGATGTGCATGATAAGAGCCTGGGATCACTTTGAGGTGCAGGGAAACTCCCCAGTCATTTCCTGCTCCAGTGTTCCCTGGAAGGGCTAGAGCTCACAGCTTAAAAGGGAGTTAATGGGACAGCCTTGCCTGCCTTATTCAACTTGTTTTGGGTTCCCCCGATAGGATATGCCCATCTCCACCTCAACATCCTGCTGACACCTGCATTTCTGCACCAGTCTTGGAGCAATAAGCAAAAGACAGGAACCGGGCGGAACCTGTTCCAGAGCTGGATTCTTCGAATACAACGACCCTTTCTGCAACCTGGTAAGTGAATCAGCAGGATATTTGTTAGCAAGCTGAGCCCAATGCAGGAATCTCAAGTTTCAAGCAGATCTGATGAAAGGCAAAGTTAGAGTGGCTGTCAAAAGTTATTTATTTGCAAATATCTTTGTTGCTGTATCATAAACTAATATGAAATTTGTTAGAGCTATAACACGTTTACCTTACCCTCAGTATATGGAATTTCATGCAAATCCATCAACATGGGGCACAGGTCTGGCAAACGAAGTGGGCAAAAAAGTGATCATTTGCTAAACTTCTGCAAACTGTCAACCCCCAATACACATGGCCTTCAAACATGCATAGCATGGGTTGGTCGTATGGCCTGGCCGGGTATTTTACTCGTGGACCCTGTTTTAAAAGCTTTGCAGAACAAATGTTGGTACCTCAGATGTGAAATGGACAACAGAAGCTAACAGCTTTCATTTTTAAATGTAGGCCCAGGTAAAGTCTGCAAACCTGACTTAGAGGACTGCCCACACACTAGTGGTCCAGCTGTGTTAACCTTTTAACCCTTTCAAGCCCACTAACACATTTTTGTACTGCTATTTTTTTAATCCACTAAATAGATTTACTCCAAACCATCCAATAAAACTTCCTTGAGTAAAATTTTAGTTTCATTGCGAATTCGCTATAATTCCCTACAGTGCTTCTTTCTGTAGCAGAGCGCAAAGATTAGTTGGGGTGTTAAAATAGAAACTGCTTCCTTTTGACCACCACTTTCATTGTACCTCAGACAATGAGTTTCCATGAAACTCAAAATATCACGAGTAAACGAAACAAGGTAAGCGTCTGCCAAGTGTTGTGAAAATCTGTAAAACTGTGCCAAAGTTATTAGCAAATAAATTATTTGTTGTCCCCATTTAACTTTGTCCCTCTTTTTCATATCTACATAAAATCTGGGATTCCGATGTTGGGCTTAATGTACTTAACTTTCTTCATTACAAAGCACTAAAGTTATTAGCACATGAATTGTTTTGCCCCGCCTTTCAGCATTGCCCCACGCATGAAGGATCTGAATGAAACTTTCCGTACTCATAGAACATTAAATGTGCTAAATAGCGTCACAATTCCAAAGGGATTCATCAAATGATTCCATAGTTATTAGCAGATTAACACATTTTTGTCCTCCCTTTTAAAAGAGCCGCATTGTCGAATCTTCTCAAATGTCAAAATACAAATAGTAAGCTAAACATGCTAAACATCTGTCCAATTTTGTGCAAGTTGCCAAACAGTTCAAATGTTAAAGGCAAATTAAAAATATAGCTTTCCAACTTGTTAATCTATCTCTAAATGTAACCTCTTCATGCCCAACCTGAACACCTCCATAAATGCTCATTTCTTGAAAACTACTGAATTGATTTACACCAAACTAACAAGAACAATAATTGAGTACATTTCTAAATTTGTAGCAAGTTTAATGTAATTCAGTTCAACTGTTTTTTCTGTATCGAAGACCTTAGAACGAATGTGACTTAAAATGGCAAATTGCACCTATGGGCGCAATAAGCCCATTTTTCTTGACTGCACATAACGTGTTGAAAAAGACCCAGAGTAGATGAACTTTGGAAAGTTTCATGCAGATACTTTTGATGGACTCCATTTCTGTGGAAATTCTGGCTCAACTGAAAACACTTTTGCTAGCCATTGAGTTACTAGTTATTATTATATGATTCATTGCATTCTGAGTTTCTACCCAAGCCCATCTTCCTGAGTAAGCCTTTGACTGCTCTGCTTTGGTACCCTGAGAGTCAAGTTCTAAAAGAGTGTATTATTTGCTCAGTTGTGGATCAGTAGTAGGATAAAGCCCCAGGATAACACTTCTAAAAGGTTATGATTCTCATTCCTGAGCCGTGGAACTTCTGTCTTCTATGGGACTCCTGAAACGTTCCAACAATATTTAACTGAGACAGGCAGTTGTACCGTGGAAGCTAGTTACCAAAGTCTGGGATGAACTGGTCCAGTGACTCCATCACACCTCACTGCATCAGTGCGAACTGATTGGGAAAAATGAACAGGGAAATTAGGAGGGAAACCCATCACTGTACTTCGACTGGGTCAGGAGTTTTTTTTACTTTTAAACTCCAAAACTCCTCTAAGGACCCAAGGGGGTCTTGGCCATCAAGACTCCCACACCACACACTAATCAGTGAAGCTGTGGGCTTCTCTATGAGTCATCATTTGCTCCTGTTATCCCCTGAGCATGACTAGGAGCGCTGTCCCAGCAGAGGTTATAGGGACACTAGAGTGCATCGTACCTCTGGACAAGAAAAGAAAACCTCATTTCGCATTACCATGCCGGTGATAAGGATGCCCTACATGCTCCCAGGTCACACTTGGTCACCATTCACTCCTCATTCACCTGTCCTGAATGTAGTGTGTCTCCACTCAGCCTCTATTAGCAGGGGCGCTATTTGACTCATGTGGGCCCACCCAGAAGCCAAGTCAATTTGGGCTCCCCTCTCATCATTGGTGATTAACCACCCTGAGGGGGCGGCTTACCTGGTGCTGGGCCCCTCCAGACTAACCCAGAGAGAGGTCCTGATTAATGCTTTCAGATTAAGCTCTCCCATGCAACTCAGTCAGCTGTGTGAAGGCCTCTTCGGGACTCCTTACAGAATGCACTGCCCTGTCAATCTCCAACCAGCCTGAACATTCCATTTGTGATGTCACAGGCCCTGCCTGCCTAGTAAGAATGGGCCACACGACCACAAGCATACTGCAAACACTCGCTCATTCATACAAAAGGAAAAACAATAATAATAAGGCAACAGACCTGCTGTAACCCATGTAGAAAGTGCTAACACCCAACTGGGGGTTAAATAGGCTAAGATATTCATGTGCCTCTCTAACATACACTGGTAATACTTTACATTATGTCATCACCCAGGCCTACAATTGCAGCAATTTGAGAGTATTTTATTGCAGGACATATGAAGGTTGTTGGGCTTTAACCAGACACAGAAACCGTGACAGGCATTATTTGAGGCTTTTCCTGCGGACAAAGATTCCATAGGAAAGACGCCCTTCCTGACCCCACGCGCTGAAGCGCCCACCTGTTCTGGAACTAATGGAGGCGAGTGTTCTCTGACCTTAGACAGAAGCCTGAGAGGAAGGCTTGGTGGCAGCCTTCATTGTGGACAAGGCAGTGGGGGAGATATTTGACAGAGGGGGGGGGGGGAGAGAGGGGTGAGTGTTGTGTATGCATGCGCTCCTTTTCATGTTTATTCTCGCGCATGTATTTCCTTTCAATTGTACCCCGTGCATTTGTTATCTTTTAAATACATGTGTCTCGCTACACGGCACGATATGTTATTGTGACGGGAGAGGTGTGGCGCCGCGGCCAGGGCGACTGACGCTGGAATCTGGGGATCAGGGTTCGATCCCCGGCTCCGGCGGCAGGTTAGCCCAGCACCATGTGACTCTGGGCAATAGCTCGCTTAATCTTCCCGACGGCCCCCAGCGCCTAGAGACCCTTACGGGTGATTGTGCGCTTTACAAATGTGGATTATTATTATTATTATTATTATTGTGCCGTTCCACACTGTACAGTTACTGTAAAGGCAGTTGCTGCTGACTGTCCGGAGCCTTCAGATGTGTTGCTGGGAGTGCTTCTTTATCCACGATTAAACTTACTTATTCAACATCAATTTCTGTGGTCATTGACTCAACAATTTGGCGACGAGGGACGGAGCAAATCAGAAGCATTTCCTGGCTTAATTTAAAATAAAACTCATTTTCCTATGAGCATCGAAAATTTATAGTCACGTCTTTGAACGCTGACGATTTTCCCTGATCAACAAAGCAAACGCTGATGATATTTCCGAGATTAACAAAGTGAAGTTTAGAATTACTTTACTCACTTTTTCCTTGTACATCGACGCGTCTCTTCCTCAGCTTCCTACTTTATGCTGTATGCGCGAACATCGTCTTCACATCGTTTTCGTTTTCCACATGGGATTACCGTGCTGACGTATGGATCATTTTGGGCAGAAGTGATTGGTTGATTCCATTGGGACGCTACTCTCCCGTTTTTTTTTAACGAAAGAAAAGAGGTGACTTCATTTTCTTCCGATTTGAATACAGGCTACGAGGTAAAAAGAAAAGAGTTATCCACACCTTCAAAGATCGAGTGACTGAGAGTTATCCACACCTTCAAAGATCGAGTGACTGAGAGTTATTCACACCTTCAAAGATCGAGTGACTGTTTAATTTTTATTTATTTATTTACCTGAATGTTATATAATAATTTCATTTACTATTTACTTGTTTAATTCACCCTATTTTCAGACCATCATTATTATTACTAGGTGTGAATTTAGTTACACATCTTCTTCAGTATGAGTGCGCAAGGTTACACTCTTTCTCCACCACAAAGTTATTGGTCAGCAGGTGGTTCTCCTTGTATGCGTTGGATTGAATGGAAGGCTTACTTTTTATATTACATTGAAACTTTAGATGCCAATGGGAAGATGAAAGCTCCAGAAAAGAAAGGTATTTTCTTACATTGCTTAGGACCTGAAGGATTAAAAGCCTTTAATCAATTACCCATATCACAAGCTAGTGGTGATATGAATGTTTTTGATAAGGCTATATATGACTTTGATAAGTATTGTTCTCCTAAGGTATGTATAGGAATCTCCAGATTTAAATTTTTTCAGAGGAAACAGTTAAGTGAAGAATCTGTAGACAATTTTGTGTCTTCTCTAAAAACTTTGGCTTTAGATTGTAAATTTGGAAATTTACAAGAAGATCTTATTAGAGATCAAGTAGTTATGCACTCAAGTAATGAAACCATACAAGAAAGATTATGGATCAATGGTGATGAAAATTTAGATTTTGTTGTATCCATTGTAAGAAAGGCAGAAATTTCCTGTAGGAGTGCGCAACAAGTCAAAGGTAAAGAAGTCTCTGTTAGTAAAGATATTGTTTCCAAAATAAATCCTAAATATGATAATAAGAATAAGGATTTTTCAAAAAAGAAACAAACCTTTTCCTCCAAAGGGAATTCTGAAGAGTTCAAAAGTAACTTAAAGTGTTTCAGATGCAAAAGCAAATCACATTTGGCAAACAACAAAATCTGTCCTGGTTTAAAACAGAAATGTTCAAATTGTGGTTTAATGGGACATTTTACTTCTGCTTGCAGAAGGGGTAAAGTTAACCAAAAAGTGAAATGTATTGAGCAAAGTGACAACAGTGATGATGAAACTTTTACAAATTACTCTAACAACTGTTCTTTCGTGTTAAATGTAAAAGAGTCTGTAATTTTGAATGTAAATGATACTAGGATTAAGAAAAAAACATTATGTGATATGGTTATTGGAGGTGTAAAAATCAACATGTATGCTGATTCGGGTTCACCTTATTCTATTGTATGTGAATCTGTTTGGAAAAAATTATTTGTACATAGATTAGGTAACCATTTAGAGAAGAGTGATATTAATCCTGAAGGGTACTCTGGTGGAAGGATAGACATTTTAGGATTCAGAACATTAGTCTTCAGATTCAAAAACAGAAAGTGTATTGCAAAGTTGTATGTTTCAAAAAAAGGTCCTTCACTGCTTAGCTGGTTTGACCAGGGCAAACTAGATATTATTTTGAATCCTAATAGCCCTAATCCTGTAATGTTAGTTGATGAACAAAATGGAATTTCTACTTTGATGTTGAATAAGTTTCCTAATGTTTTTTCAAAAGGCATTGGGAGGTTAACCAATTTTAAACACGAAATTCGCTTAAAAGAAAATGCCTGTCCTAAAGTACACAAAGCTCGAAATATTCCTTTTGCTGTTAGAGAGGAAGTAAAGAATGAGTTAGGTGCTTTAGTGGAAGGTGGCATAATAGAAAGAATTGAATCATCTGAATGGGTTTCGCCCATAGTGGTTGCCAGACGAACCAATGGCAAGGTCAGACTCTGTATTGACCTTCGCCACCTTAACAATAACATTATTGTGGATCAATTTCCCCTTCCCCGCATTTCTGAAATGTTATCAGTTGTTAGTGGTTCAAAATTTTTCTCAACCATTGACTTATCTGCTGCTTACCACCAGATGGAGCTTAATGAGAAGAGTAAAGACCTAACTGCATTTATCACTCCATTTGGGTGCTTCAGATTTAACAGGATGCCTTTTAGTTTGGCGTCTGCAGCGGCCATTTTTCAGAGGGTGATGCAAGACATTCTAAAGGATTGCAAAAATGCCATCTGTTTCCAAGATGACATTTTGGTCTTTAATGATGACAGAGATAAGCACATTGCTACTCTAGAAGAGCATTTAAGTGCACTAAATGTACATGGTCTTACCATTAAGTATGAAAAATGTAAATTTGGGGTTCATTCTGTTAATTATTTAGGCCATGAACTATGTGAAGAGGGTATCAAACCAAAATCTTCTCTTTTAGAAGCCATTAAGTCTGCACCTCATCCTCAGTCTAAGGATGATGTAAGATCCTTTTTAGGACTAGTTGAGTTTTATGCCAGATATGTACCTGATTTTTCTTGTAGAACATTTAATATCAGACAGTTAATTAAGAATAGGGTTGTTTTTGAGTGGACAGATGAGTGTGAGAAAGAATTTTGTGATGTGAAGAGTGCTATTTGCTCTGCGAATGCACTTTCTTGTTTTGATCCTTCTTTACAAAATATTATTACCACTGATGCTAGCTCAAAAGGGCTTGGGGCTGTATTTACTCAAAGAACTAAGGAAGGAAAGGAAGTCATTATTGCACATGCCTCTAGAGCCCTTACTCCTTTTGAGGAAAAGTATTCCACAATAGAAAGGGAGACGTTAGCGTGCATTTGGGCTTTAGAACACTTTAGACTATTTGTTTGGCGTAAGGAGGGTACATTGAGGAGTGATCATAAACCCTTAGTACGTAACATCCTTATCAGCTTTGAGAATAGCAATTCTACTGAGATTCCAAACTTTATTGTCTGATAATCTCACTGAATCTTTTAAAATCTCAATAACTTCGAAAGGACCCATGAACAAACTTTCACCTTTCTTGACCTTCCAAGGTTTTTTGACTTTAACCATCATACCAATTTCTACTTTCGGATCTGTTTTTGAACCAAACTTCTCATCAAAGTACTTTTTATTGGTACTATGGGTACGAATAAGATTCTCTTTAACCTTTCCCAGATCCACATTAGAAGAAGTTGACTTAACTAACCATGACGGATTCACTTTGGTTCTGGGAAGTCTTCCCCTCATAATTTCAAAAGGAGAATATCCAGTCATGGAATTCATAGTTGTTCTGTACATCCATACTTTCTTAAAAATGTCCACTTCCCATTTTTTGTCCTCACTACCAACAGACTGTATAGCACCCTTCAGAATTCTATTGAATCTCTCTATCACTCCATTCCCACATGGATTATAGAGAGAAGAAGTGGAATGAACTATGCCAAGCCTTGAAAAGTAATCCTTTGCTTTTTTAGAATTAAATTGGACTCCATTATCAGTTATGAGTCTAACTGGTTGTCCTTCTTCAATGAAAACTTTATCCAAAAAACATAAAACAGAGTCAGTATCTATTTTATGAACAATTTTGATAATGGGCCATTTAGAAAAAATGTCAATAGCTGCAATGATGTACTTAAAATCACAACCAATTGGACCCATAATGTCCATAGTAATAGTTTCCCATGGATTGTCAGGAATGATATGCACACCTATATTGGGTTTAAGAGTAACTAAGGATTCATCAGAATTCGCGCAAGTAACGCAATTCCTAACTAAACGCTCAATAAATACATCCATGCCTGGCCACCAAAATAATTGCGTAACTTGTTGTTTAGTCTTGACCATGCCACTATGACCTTCATGACCCTGTAAAACTATGATCTTCCTCATACCTACCGGTGGAACAATACGTTCACCTCTTTTAATGACATCATCACAATATGAAAGTTCTGATCTCACCTCCCAGAAACTCTTCAATTCTGAACTAATGTACTTCTTATCAGGCCAAATATCAGTGATGTAACTTGCCACATTCTTCAAGACCTCATCTTCCTCAAATTTCTCCCTCCATAAAGTCTGATCAATAGAAATGGGACCCTCATCATGAATCATAGCAATCTGAAAATCATCCCACTCATTATGCAAGTCTTCTTGAATGGGTAAAGGCATCCTTGACAAAAAATCAGCAGAAACATTTTCCCTTCCAGGTACATATTGTATGTCACAAATAAAATCCTGTAAGCGCATAGACATGCGTGCAATGCGGGCTGAAGCTCTCAACATCCCTTCAGTAGTGAGAAGACGTACTAAGGGTTTATGATCACTCCTCAATGTACACTCCTTACCCCAAACAAATACTCTAAAGTGTTCTAAAGCCCAAATGCACGCTAACGTCTCCCTTTCTATTGTGGAATACTTTTCCTCAAAAGGAGTAAGGGCTCTAGAGGCATGTGCAATAATGACTTCCTTTCCTTCCTTAGTTCTTTGAGTAAATACAGCCCCAAGCCCTTTTGAGCTAGCATCAGTGGTAATAATATTTTGTAAAGAAGGATCAAAACAAGAAAGTGCATTCGCAGAGCAAATAGCACTCTTCACATCACAAAATTCTTTCTCACACTCATCTGTCCACTCAAAAACAACCCTATTCTTAATTAACTGTCTGATATTAAATGTTCTACAAGAAAAATCAGGTACATATCTGGCATAAAACTCAACTAGTCCTAAAAAGGATCTTACATCATCCTTAGACTGAGGATGAGGTGCAGACTTAATGGCTTCTAAAAGAGAAGATTTTGGTTTGATACCCTCTTCACATAGTTCATGGCCTAAATAATTAACAGAATGAACCCCAAATTTAAATTTTTCATACTTAATGGTAAGACCATGTACATTTAGTGCACTTAAAAGCTCTTCTAGAGTAGCAATGTGCTTATCTCTGTCATCATTAAAGACCAAAATGTCATCTTGGAAACAGATGGCATTTTTGCAATCCTTTAGAATGTCTTGCATCACCCTCTGAAAAATGGCCGCTGCAGACGCCAAACCAAAAGGCATCCTGTTAAATCTGAAGCACCCAAATGGAGTGATAAATGCAGTTAGGTCTTTACTCTTCTCATTAAGCTCTATCTGGTGGTAAGCAGCAGATAAGTCAATGGTTGAGAAACATTTTGAACCACCAACAACTGATAACATTTCAGAAATGCGGGGAAGGGGAAATTGATCCACAATAATGTTATTGTTAAGGTGGCGAAGGTCAATACAGAGTCTGACCTTGCCATTGGTTCGTCTGGCAACCACTATGGGCGAAACCCATTCAGATGATTCAATTCTTTCTATTATGCCACCTTCCACTAAAGCACTTAACTCATTCTTTACTTCCTCTCTAACAGCAAAAGGAATATTTCGAGCTTTGTGTACTTTAGGACAGGCATTTTCTTTTAAGCGAATTTCCTGTTTAAAATTGGTTAACCTCCCAATGCCTTTTGAAAAAACATTAGGAAACTTATTCAACATCAAAGTAGAAATTCCATTTTGTTCATCAACTAACATTACAGGATTAGGGCTATTAGGATTCAAAATAATATCTAGTTTGCCATGGTCAAACCAGCTAAGCACTGAAGGACCTTTTTTTGAAACATACAACTTTGCAATACACTTTGGCCCACATGCATCAAGCATTTTTGGAGTCGCAAACGGTGCGATTCCTTAAAATCGGCCGTTTGCGATTCCAAAAGTGCTTTTTGGGATGCATGAAGCAATTTTAGAATTCGTAACATTTTTGCGAGTTCTAAAATTGCGATTGCTTTTAAGAAGTCGCAGATGTGCGATTTCTTAAAAGCAATGCATCATTACTTTTAAAAGTGCAAATTCGCAATTAGGGTGTCAAATTTACCGAGTGATTGAACCACTCGGTAAATTTGGAAAAAGTGTTTAAAATGCTGAAAATGTTTTTTTTTCAACATTCATGTTTCACACACACATGTCTTTAGGACATGTGTGTGTGAAACATGATGCGAAAAATACATTTCAGAGGTGCATGGGGGGGTCCTTTGGACCCCCCCCTGCACCCATGAAATTTTCAAAGTGCCACTCGCAATTTGCTAATGCCTTCCCATTGACTCCTATGGGCCTTTTGGCCATAGGAATCAATGGGAATTGCGAAAAATAACTTAAGAATTCGGTATTTATTTGGGATTCGGTAAAAATTGCGATTTTTACCGAATCACAAAAGAATACCGAAAATAATGATGCATAGCATTTTGCAATTCTTAATTTGCGATTCCTTATTTTTCGCAAATTAAGAAGTGCAAAATGTCTCAATGATGCACGTGGGCCTTTCTGTTTTTGAATCTGAAGACTAATGTTCTGAATCCTAAAATGTCTATCCTTCCACCAGAGTACCCTTCAGGATTAATATCACTCTTCTCTAAATGGTTACCTAATCTATGTACAAATAATTTTTTCCAAACAGATTCACATACAATAGAATAAGGTGAACCCGAATCAGCATACATGTGGATTTTTACACCTCCAATAACCATATCACATAATGTTTTTTTCTTAATCCTAGTATCATTTACATTCAAAATTACAGACTCTTTTACATTTAACACGAAAGAACATTTGTTAGAGTCATTTGTAAAAGTTTCATCATCACTGTTGTCACTTTGCTCAATACATTTCACTTTTTGGTTAACTTTACTCCTTCTGCAAGCAGAAGTAAAATGTCCCATTAAACCACAATTTGAACATTTCTGTTTTAAACCAGGACAGATTTTGTTGTTTGCGAAATGTGATTTGCTGTTGCATCTGAAACACTTTAAGTTACTTTTGAACTCTTCAGAATTCCCTTTGGAGGAAAAGGTTTGTTTCTTTTTTGAAAAATCCTTATTCTTATTATCATATTTAGGATTTATTTTGGAAACAATATCTTTACTAACAGAGACTTCTTTACCTTTGACTTGTTGCGCACTCCTACAGGAAAGTTCTGCCTTTCTTACAATGGATACAACAAAATCTAAATTTTCATCACCATTGATCCATAATCTTTCTCGTATGGTTTCATTACTTGAGTGCATAACTACTTGATCTCTAATAAGATCTTCTTGTAAATTTCCAAATTTACAATCTAAAGCCAAAGTTTTTAGAGAAGACACAAAATTGTCTACAGATTCTTCACTTAACTGTTTCCTCTGAAAAAATTTAAATCTGGAGATTCCTATACATACCTTAGGAGAACAATACTTATCAAAGTCATATATAGCCTTATCAAAAATATTCATATCACCACTAGCTTGTGATATGGGTAATTGATTAAAGGCTTTTAATCCTTCAGGTCCTAAGCAATGTAAGAAAATACCTTTCTTTTCTGGAGCTTTCATCTTCCCATTGGCATCTAAAGTTTCAATGTAATTTAAAAAGTAAGCCTTCCATTCAATCCAAGGCATACAAGGAGAACCACCTGCTGACCAATAACTTTGTGGTGGAGAAAGAGTGTAACCTTGCGCACTCATACTGAAGAAGATGTGTAACTAAAATCACACCTAGTAATAATAATGAAGGTCTGAAAATAGGGTGAATTAAACAAGTAAATAGTAAATGAAATTATTATATAACATTCAGGTAAATAAATAAATAAAAATTAAACAGTCACTCGATCTTTGAAGGTGTGGATAACTCTCAGTCACTCGATCTTTGAAGGTGTGGATAACTCTCAGTCACTCGATCTTTGAAGGTGTGGATAACTCTTTTCTTTTTACCTCGTAGCCTGTATTCAAATCGGAAGAAAATGAAGTCACCTCTTTTCTTTCGTTAAAAAAAAAAACGGGAGAGTAGCGTCCCAATGGAATCAACCAATCACTTCTGCCCAAAATTATCCATACGTCAGCACGGTAATCCCATGTGGAAAACGAAAACGATGTGAAGACGATGTTCGCGCATACAGCGTAAAGTAGGAAGCTGAGGAAGAGACGCGTCGATGTACAAGGAAAAAGTGAGTAAAGTAATTCCAAACTTCACTTTGTTAATCTCGGAAATATCATCAGCGTTTGCTTTGTTGATCAGGGAAAATCGTCAGCGTTCAAAGACGTGACTATAAATTTTCGATGCTCATAGGAAAATGAGTTTTATTTTAAATTAAGCCAGGAAATGCTTCTGAATTGCTCCGTCCCTCGTCGCCAAATTGTTGAGTCAATGACCACAGAAATTGATGTTGAATAAGTAAGTTTAATCGTGGATAAAGAAGCACTCCCAGCAACACATCTGAAGGCTCCGGACAGTCAGCAGCAACTGCCTTTACAGTAACTGTACAGTGTGGAACGGCACGATAACATATCGTGCCGTGTAGCGAGACACATGTATTTAAAAGATAACAAATGCACGAGGTACAATTGAAAGGAAATACATGCGCGAGAATAAACATGGAGGCGAGTGTTCTCTGACCTTAGACAGAAGCCTGAGAGGAAGGCTTGGTGGCTGCCTTCATTGTGGACAAGGCAGTGGGGGAGATATTTGACAGAGGGGGGGGAGAGGGGTGAGCTTCAGGTTTTCCAACAATCACTCTGGCTTTTAATGTTAAAATTCATTACAGGACAAGCAGGACGCATGAAAGAGGCTTAGGGGCAGTGAAAAGGAAGAGTAATGCCGATTGGCAGCAGCACTAAGTGAGTGAAAACACAATATTTTGTAAAATAGTCAACATTTTTGAGGACTTTCTAAGTGAGAGTGAAAGATTGTGTGTCAGTTTTTGTCTGCGTGTATGCGAAAATTCCTGGTGAAGCCCAACAGCCGACTGAAAGCACAGGTACCCCCTAACATCTCCCCTGAAGGTACGTCCCTGCCGGTGATGGAGCAAGGTTTCACACGTAAAGAAGCTTGCTCAAATTCAAGCCTCTCGAATAACATGTAATAATGTAACCAACATGTTCTGTGAATACTAATAAATGCATTACACAGCATCATTTTCATCTAGAGGAAGCTTTTAAATGTGCTTTACTAACCAATAATCCGAGTGTCTAAAAATGGTTTCCGAAAACACGGGATTCTTCTGCGCATGCGTCTACTGCATCTACACAGTATGACGTCTTTTGCTTGGTGGGAATTCTTTGCAGCTGCGCAGTAGTACTTAAGATGGTCGCTTGACTCTCACATGCTGTGCTGGAACTAAATCTTGCTTATTCAACTAAACTGCTAATGCTATAGTTAAAATATAATATTGGGAATAGAGTAGAAATAAGTGGTATACAGTGCATTCATTTATTTTGGTATTCTAATATGTTTTTCTTGGACTTTATTATCAGTTCGTATTTGGGCTTGAAGGGTGTTTGAATTATCCATCTTGGAAAAGATGCGCACACGCATGAAATCATGGCCGCCTTCTAGAAAATGACATTGAAAGCTTGCCAAATACAGTATGAAGGAGAAGACCCACCTGGGAACGTCACCTCTTGACCCGAAAAGAGGAAGACTCTAAAACAAATGTTATATACAATGTAGATGAAATTATAATAGATACAGTTGGAATTAAAGCATGGGAAATTGAAATTAAGGGGAGGGAACATAGAACAATAAAACCTAATAAAATGACATTACATTAGTATGGTGTGATGACCTCTCACCATCCCACTGACCAATCGAATGAAGGGAATACACGAATATTAAAACACTGGAGGGTGGTACATACACTGAGAATAGTATAACTAAGGTAGGCTTAGTCAGTTAGATTGTCCGACTTGCCACAGACCTGTCACTGACGCAACACGGCAGCAGTAGAAGGCGGATGCGCCGGAGGTCAGAGGGCTAATCAAGCCCTCTGAGAGAAGAAGGAGAATCATCAATCTTTCTGAAAGGAGAAGAATCGAGGGAAAACTCGGAGAGACTGTTGAAGGAGAAGAATCGATTTACCTGGGAGGAGAAGAATCATGGGGAATAGTACCAGAGAGGGGTGCAACGCTGGTGTTGCACTTAGGAGAGGTCACCTGTCCTGCACCTGTCCTGAATCCTTTGGCTCCTGTCTATTCGGAAGCCCCCTTTGCCAGCGCTTGGCCAGAGGTTGGTCCTCATACCATTCTAGGTAAATATAAATCTGAGTGGTATGTCCTTGTACTGTTTTTCCTTTGCCACCCTTCCCAGGTACCAACAGTATTAGATTTACTAAATTTTCTCATGCGTATTTTTACTTGATCATAATTTCCTTGAAGTTGGTGTTTGACATGCATTGGTATTTGACTCCGAAAATTTAAGCATAGATAAAGGTTTTTAAAACTCTCCCGAGTCTGTTATTATTCAGATTAAAAGTAAATGTAATTTCTACCTATTCTGCTACAACCTGATCCAATTGACCAGAGGAAACTTAGTAATTAGTGAATGAAGTTTGGTAAGTTATGGTATAAAGTGAATACATTATAAGGTTAAATAATCCTGATTGTCAGCGGAAATTATCAGCTTTTGTATGAATGTTTAGTGGCCCAGGTGAGTATGGAAGTTTGTTGTAACCCGAGCTAGTAAGTATTGCGCTACATCACCGGCACTGCCTGAGGACGCCTCACCTGGATTCTGTGGCAAGGAAGATCCAAGGGATTTTCAAGTGCAATGGAAGAGGTAGAGTCTGGGTCAAGGAAGGCCCTTGTGCATGGGGCCTCTATATGACTTCCGAAGAGAGAAAGGGACAGAAGAGAGACAGAATGAGGACCCCCGGCTGGTGGGGCAGCAGAAAAAGCCTTTGCTACAGCCACGCCTGGACAGCTCACAATGCCTGCTAAAGAAGACAGGGCAAGACCAAGAGAGAGAGTGGGGCCTTTTTCAGTCAGCAACCCCGGCCTCAATTAGATTCAGATAATGCAGCAAGGGGGCTGACAGGATGACCCATGATGTGGGCCACTTGCAGAATGAGACGCTGATTTGGGTAGATTTACAGGACATGTAGCGCATATCAACATCATTCGAAAAGCATGTCACCAGTGATGGAAGAGACAGAGACAGCCTAGAAGGGTGTATAACAAGGACAGAGCATGAGGTCCCTGGAGGGACAGCATGAGTTTCCGGCATTGGATCCCTGATGGAGTGTGTTTAAAGTAGGGGTGGGCGGAGTTTGTGTAATTGCGTTACGCGAATCTCCGCGAAACAGTAAAAAAGCTCCACGAACACGCAGAAATGCCGCAAACACGCAGAATTGCTTGTTCACGATGCTTATTTCCTGTTCGCAATCGCTGTTTGCGTGCTCAGGGGGATATAACTCGCGAACACGCATTTTGAGAACGCGAACAACCGAAAAATTTCGCGAAGACGCGGAACGCAGAATTTTGGGCAATTTCACGTTCTCCGCAGAACGCAAAATTACCCAAATACCGCAAATTCCACGAGCGAACGGAATTTACCGCCCAGGCCTAGTTTAAAGGCGGTGCTGCAGCATCTATGGTATACCTGGACCCCAAGCGAAGCTCTCGAGGACACGGTTTGAGTGGCTAATATCCACATTAGTGGTAACAAGACTTCCAGATGTGCCCCTTCTCATGATGCAGATGTTTCCAGTTGGTTCATCCCCCAGGTGACGGTGCATCGAGCTTACAGGCTTCCAATAGAGGCAGCATTGCAGAGAGGCTGAACAAAGGCGTACACAGTAACTGCTAAACTGAGAAATGCTTCTGAAAGGGAGGCGATCAGTTAACATTTCATAACATTATTTTGGGGGGATGAGGGGGAAGTTAGGGGGGTTGGCTTAAGTGACAGTTTGGTTATCACACATAAAAACTTTGTTTGATTGGGAAAATTCTCTGGAGGAGAGAATTTGTCTATATTCCTGAGTCCATTATTGGAATGTTCATTGTATCAGTTGTTGTATATGTGATTTGTAACTGTATATGAACATGGTCTATACCTTCGAAGGAACAAACTCAATAAAGAAATAAAAAAAATTTAAAAAACCATTTGATCTGCTTGAGCAAAACATCTATGCCCCAGATCTACCACTATCACCACCATCAAAAACATACCTTAGTTTCGAACAAGTGCATTGAGGAAAAATTGTTCACAGTGTACGCTATATATAGGAAAATGCAATCACAGGTTGACTCAAGTCACGGGCCCACGCATCAATATCGCGTCGGCATCTTCACTGAAACAATTTGTTCAAAAGTTTTGAAACAGACAAACAGCTGTAAATCAGGACAGACAGATTCTCATCAAAGAGGTGAAGGAAGCTCTAATAAGCTCTAATAACATGACCACCACAAAAAGCTAGAAACAATGAAGACATACGCTCGAAGTGCCACAATCAGCAGTAATGAAAAGTGCTGGAAAAGTCATAACGACAGCATAAGAATTCGTACTGTATAGCAAGCAAGTCACTCAATGTGGCACCAGTAAAACATATTCCTCAGAATTGAAAATATAGGTGTATAAATATATTTCAGGCAACCAAACTCGAAGATTTGTTTGTATTCTGGTTGGGGCTCTACGAAGCAGCTTTTTTCACTCAAAGCTGTTACGCTGGAAAACTAATATTAAATGTGAGCCAGGGCCCTGGAGACACCAGAACAGAAATACACTTCCCACAGCATCTGTTCATTCAGATAGACAGCAGTGTCTGCTCCCTCTGGTCTGATTTGTTCTTACATATAAGGGTCCTAGTCTTTTGAGAGCACTTGTGAATCTGCAGCAGCTATGCCATGGTGGTGATCACCAGGACCTGACACTTGTAGGGAATTGGTGAACCTGCTTTGGCTACACCATAGCGGTGACCACCCCAGAGGCCTTGGTCTTTCAACAGCTCTGGGGAACCTGCATGAGCTGCACCAATGCAGTAACAGCCAGAGTCCCTGATTCTGTAAGTGCCCTGGTGAACCTACTTCAGCCACACTATAGCGGTAACCTCCCAGGCTCCCTGGCCATTCGAGGGGCTTTGGTTAACAATACTTCAGCGACACCATGTTGGTGACCTCCATGGATCTCTGGTCCCATGAGAGCCATGGTGAACATGCATCAACTACAGGATTGTGGTGACTGCCAGGGCCCCTGACCATCCAAGGCTAACCTACATCAGCTACACTAAGGTGGTGATCATCGGGGTCTCTACACTTTGAGAACCCTGGCGAACCTGCATCAGCTACACCACAGTGGTGATCTCTGAGGTCTCCAGGATCCTTCAAGGACCCTGGTGAACCTGCATTGGCAACAGATGGGTGGTAGCCTCAAGTGTGTCTGACACGTTGATGGCACTAGTGAGTTTGCATCCGCTACGCCTTGATGGTGACCCCTGGAATCCTTGAAACATAGAGGGTCCTATTAAACCTAAATCAGCTACACAATGGTGATCACCAACAGTATCCCTGACACTACGAGGTCCCGATGACCCTACATCAGCTATACCTTCGCAGTGAACAGCAGTGCCCTTACACTTCAAGATTCCCTGGTGAACCTGCATCAGCTTCACCTTGGCAATGAACAGCGGTGTCCTTACAATTAGAGGGCCTTGATGAACTTGCATCAACGACACCCTGGCAATGAATAGGGGTAGGTGGTAAACTCCGCTCCGCCAGCAGAGCTTGTGGAGTTTGCCCACTCCACACTCTGCCTGGAGCATGGATTTCCAGAAAAACTCCTCCAACCGCCACGTGGCAGAGTTTTTCTCATACATGACTTGCCAAAGGTAAGTTGGTGAGAGAGAAAATCGAGGGCTACGATGAGTCCCAGCAAGATTTCTCAAAGCGGGTGGTTGCAGCAGGTCGCTACCGCTCATGTTGAAAAAGCTGCCGCTCGAACTGATTAAGCTGCCGCTCAAGTAGAAAATCTACTCGAGCAGCAGAAATAAGCAGCGCCCTCTGATGCACAGTGTGGTGCCGTTCGTGCTGATTTTACAGCGCAGTACAAGCTCCTGCTACTAAAAATCAGTTTGACATGCGGAACCTCGTGGAGTTTTTATGTAAGTTTGAGGAATTCCCTGAAGTAAAATTCCACGAGTTTTGCCCTAGCAGTAAACATCAGTGTCCTTACACTTCGAGGTCCCTGGTAAACTGCATCAGTTACAGCAGTGAACAGCTGTGGTGTCATTACACTTCACTGTCACTTATCAACCTGCATCAGCTTCACCCTGGCCGTGAACAGCAGTGTCCTCACACTTTGGGGGATCTGGTGAATCTGCAGAGGCTACACGGTGGCGGGGAACAGCAGTGTCCCTGACACTTCGAAGCTCCTGTGAACCTGCATCAGCTACACCCTGGCAGTGAACATCACTGCAGTTGCATCCCTGCTGTTGTCAATTAGGAGTGTGGGTCAAAAAATATGAGATGTAATTCGAAAAGTTCAATGAAATGTTTGTATTTGTGTATTTCAAAGTGTAGAGTTGTGTTGCTTTTTACCGACTTTATGACTCAAGGGAGGTAAGGTCGCTAGTTCTGAAATTCTTACTTTTGTGTTTTAGAGCTGGTGCACTCCGAGTACGTTTGGATCCAGGAATGTCTATGGAACAGCAGATTAATTCCATCGTAACCTCCTCACATTATTATCTGAAACAACTGATGTGGGCAAACTCTTTCATTTCAGAGCATCGTAGGTCCTTCGTGGTAAGAGTAATTATAAGCTCAATATAGAAATGCCACTTTGATTGGAATGATCAAAAAACGATTATAAAAAGTAGAAGAAATTCATATCTCTGCAGTGCTGGCAGTGTCGAATGTTCTTTGGACAAATCCTCATTTAAAGCCCCATGTTCAGGAGTCTGCTTTGGCTGGTAATAGTAAGGGATACATTTAAGACTTTGATGCTGATGCCATAAGACCATTAATGGTGAACCTCCTAATTACCTGGATACGATGACTTTAGCTTTATACCCCCCACGTACCCTTCCCAGTGAAGGTGAGATACCTCTGGTTGAGACAAGGGCAAACATTTTTCAATAAAAACTCCGCTCTTTCGCAGTCCATGCCAGAGCCTGTTGGAACCCTCTTCCGACTCACCATCATAAAATCAGTTCTCTTGCTCTGTGTAGGAAGATTCAAAAGTTTTAGTTTTTAGTTCCTTTCATTTGGGACTCATTTAGCTGCATGGATGCCTTTGTTTGGTTTGTTTTAGCGCTATATAAGATGCCTGATGATGATAAACTTAATAATATGCACCTTTTGTACTACAGGGCAGAATTATCAATGCTTTGCAGCAGTGCAAAGTCACAAAAAGTAATGCAAACTGGTACAAAGCGTTGATATAGCATTCACTTCCTAGTGAAAAACTGTATTTGCATTGGAAAGTAGCCTGTTATGCAATGGAAATGGTAAATTGCACACGTTGTTTTACTTTGCGTCGAGATGGCATCCCATTGGTGGTACAAGGGCGTTCTCATGCTACCACCCAGGGGTTTAGACTCAAAGCTTTATCTACTATTGATGGTGGAGAGGGCTTTGCTCCAAAAAATAACACCTCCTAGAGGCAGGCGTTAGGTTGGAGAAATCTTCTCAATTCATACTTTTCAAATATTGCATGCGGGCTGCATTGTGTAGCACACATTCAGTTCAGCAGGTGAAAAGTGTAAAACTTCTTCTAGCCATAGTATTTCTACTGGAATGGTGGTTTCCCATACAAAACCTATACTGGACAGCTAGCACACTCCTTTGCCCCGTGGTGCAAAGGTGTGTGCGTGGTGCTAGGCAGCCTAATTGCACACCAGTGTATCTTACTAGATGTGGCTGTGCGATGCCCCGTATCCCCCTTTTATCAAGGTCACATGACTCCACCATGATCCTCTTTAATAGTCATGTGACAATTCAAAACGGGTGCTAGCCAATATTCCCTCCTTCAAACAATTTACAAATAATATGAACACTTGCCTGTTACAAACTCCTTGTATCAATATACATAACAATACCTTACATCACTGGAATTTGTTTTTGCTTTCATCCGTTAACACTGAGGGCCTACACAATTGCAGACCACTCCTCGCTACTAATGTGTACAAGGGCAGCATTTTAATCCACTGGCACTATTAGTGGAAATTGTAAATTTGCACTCCATTGAATTGCAAAATGATATCTTTGTCCAAGTATGCATTTTGGGAAATTCTGTAGGAAAATTATGTTTTGTTATCTCTCAAAAATCGAATCTGTTTTTTTGTATACCATAACTAGGGCTCCCGGTTTTATGGTGTTTATTTTTTTGCCATTTCCGTCTGTATTTATCCATATTTATTTTTTGGGCTTTTTTTCTGTATTTATCCACATTTATTTTTGCCACAAGTAAAAGACGATGCTACAGCTAGTATTTTTCCACATTTATTTAAATTGACAATGCACACATGCGCTCATTTAAACTAGCGATTTGTTGTGGTTTTAGCAGTGCTTTAAATGGTCCGGTACTGAGTAATTTGAAAAGGAGAGTACCTGTGCTTTTCCGTTCTGCTATAAAAACACTTTAGGATAGAGTACATGCACTTTCAAATTTAAAATATAGACAGAATCCTCGGGTGAAAAATTACCTGATGCTGGTTAACAGAACAGATGTTGTCCTTACATAATTGCAATATTTTTCTATTATTCCATGCACTTCACATTTTACCTTTCCCTCATTACCTCTGTCTAGGGCAGTCTGACATTCCTTCCACCTCCCCTCGTTCGCCTATCTGCCACCAGCAATCTGCCCCTCATTCTCCCTCCTTTCCCTCACAGGCACGTCCGCGTACCACAGACCAGTTATGATGTGTTCCATCATTAACTATGAATTAAACCACTGAGTGATTGTTAAGGGTCTAGAGACCATTTACATTGCAAAGGGTGCTATGAGAATTTCATGCCATAGAAATGTAAAGTTAATATTTATATATGTACTGCAAACAAAATTAAGAAAATCATGGAGGTGGTACAAAATATTAACCAGAGGAACAGCTATCGGTGGTGCAGCAGGTGCAGTGGCATTGGAGCCTTAGGGCCCCACTATAGCTGCACTTCACCGCCCAAACTGTGGACCGAAAGGGTACCAATTTCCTACTTGCTTATGGCAAATTTGCTACGCCTCTCACTGCATATTCCTGTGTGGGCTCCACACGCAGACATTGTAGTGGGGGGAGATATGGGGTAGGGTTGTTGATCTGATGCCTGACAGAGCTGTGTAGGAAATGTGCAGTGGTCGTAGAAAGCTCAGCAAGGGAAGAGACTCTCCTGTCCTCTCAGGAACCGGAGCAGGCTAAATAGGATAGATCTGTCACAGTATTGTTTCTCTCAGCAAACCCCTCCCCACCCAGGATTTCAATTACTGGGTGTGTCATTGACATCTCGTTAGGCGATACCTCATTGTACTGAAATGTTCCCGCTCGACGCGGCTTGGAAGAGCTCGCCACCCCGCCTGTGCATCATTGCATAACTGTGGAGTGAAACGGACAGACGCACTTCAAGAAATACAAAAATACCTGGGAGCTGGGAGCTAACGAACAGGCAAATGAACAGAGTTGCAGAGGTGCACCCCCTGAACTCACCACAAATATAACTTTCTGATGGGCAAGAATCGTTCTCATATACTGACCTTCACCTAATGCAGCAAGTCGCAAGGAAACAGGAAGGGATATCCTCCAGCGTCCCCCCCCATGAGTCACAAGATACCAAGAAACTATTTTTCAGAAGTTGTGCTTGTTTAAATGTCTCATATTTCATTACGAGGAGACCTGATCACTCATTATGCGCTCGAAAATAAGGGACTAATTAAATACATGGATTCAACATCATGTTGCGGTACATCATTATTTTAATGTATAAAATACAATCAAAGGTTGAAAACCCTTGTCAAATGTTTTCTACTTTTGTAATGATCTCACATTAATCATTCTCAATTAGATGCTTTTCTCACCAAATTATTGTACATTTTACATGGTTCAAGTTCTATAACATGAAACAAAACAATATTTTTCTTTTGAGGAAACTCAAGAAACAAGCTTGAATAAGCAAAAAAGTATTAATTATTTCACAGATGGGGCGAATGGTAATATCGCACCTTTTCCAAAAGATCGTGAGCAGTGAGAGGAATTATTGACAGCGTTAACATCCAATAGCCTCAATTGTCCTTGTAGCTGTACTGCATTATTGGCTGTGGTTTTGCTTGTGGACCTGAGCATACTGAGCGCGAAAACACACAACATAAACATATTCACATTTCAAAGCTATGACACAGTTTTAACACAACTGCTCTTCATCCCGCCATCACTTTTGCGTGTTGAAAATGATAAAATACCTCCTTATACGAGGAAAAATCATCCTCTTTTAGGTTTAAAAAAGCCGAGTGATAGGATGCCCTGCTGCAGCAGTGTGAATTTAAGTGCTTAAAACGTGCACTGTATGTGGCCTGGGACAGGAGGAGTCAGGGGTGTTGGGGGAGGCTTCGGCATGGGGTGAAAGAGTAAAGCCTCATTAACAAATAAATGGTCTTTCAAAAGACCTGTGAAGTACTCTGGTGCGGCTGTGTGTGCCCGGGAAGGAATTTCCAGCAGCAGGAAGGGGGCCTGGAGAGAACTCTGGATTCGAGCGTGGCAAAGTTTTCTAGTATTTTGCCGTTTCTAAATATAAATACAGACAAAGGAAATATAGATTTCCGTCTGTATTTATATGTAGAAATCCGTAAAAACGGAAAACCGGGAGCCCTAACCATAACATAGTTGAAAAACGCTAAAATTAATTGGTCTAAAATAAGTGTTAGATCTGACCCTTTTCACTGGCCTTTTGCCTCCTATTTTTCTGACCCTGTTTTTGTTGGCTTTAAGATTCTGGGCACATTATCACTGCTGATCAGTGCTAAAGTGCATATGCTCTCTGTATAAATTGTGATGTGATGGGTTATCCATGATTGGCATACTGGATTTACTGCTAAGCCCCTAGTAAAGTGCACAGTGTGTGCCAGGGCCTGCAAATCAAATACTACTAATGGGCTTGCAGCACTGTTTGTGCCACCCACATGAGTAGCCCTGTAAATGTGTCTCAGACCTACCACTGTAGTGTCTACGCGCACAGTTGTAAACTGCCATGTTGTCCTGGCAAGTGCAGCTACTTCCAGGCCCTAACCTTTTTTTTTCTTACATGTAAGGTTCAAGGTACCCTCATGCGCAGGACACAGTGTACGTGGAAGGTAAGACATGTATTGTTGTGTGTGACATGTCCTGATAGTGAAATACTGTGTATTTCGTTTTTCACTATTGAAAGGCTATCTGTCTGATAGGCTAACATGGGAGTTGCTTTGTAACATCTTACAAGTATAACTTTCTATGGGGACAATATAGACAAATGGAGTTTAGAATCTCTGAACTCATACTTTATTAATGCACCTTTTGGTAAAGGTTATTTTTAAAATCTGTGTTTGAAAATGCCACTTTTAGAAAGTGGGCCTTTTCTTACTTTACAATCTGTGTGCTCTGACTATTTGTGTATTTAGCATCTGGTGTTGGGGTGAAAGGAGCTGGGGATGTACATTCACTCTAGAGAGTCACTTGGGGGTTGAGGTGTGCCCTGCCTTGCCTGAGTGACTCATTGCTTGGCTGAATAGACCTGGTCTGCATTTAGAGTGGTGGGAGGACCTGAATAGGCTGTGTCTCCTTTTCACAATGCTGTCTCTACCCCCTGGGGTCATGCTGCACCAGGGAGAACAGGACTGGTTTGGACTGAGTTCAAAAACCCTTACTGCAAAGAGAACAATGACTAAATGGGGTATAAGTATTGGACCTAAAACCCCGGGACATTGGATTGCTTCAAGGAACAAAAGGGGAAATATCCTTTACAACGCAACTTTTACCACGCAGTGCCTTTACGACGCAACTTTTACAACTCATTGCGCTGGGGGGCGCTCTAGGATAGGGAATAAGTTTAATTTACTATCCAACACCTTCCCTAGTGTACACGGGGACTGGAGTTGGAATAGTAAATTAAACTATTCACTATCCAGCACCCCAAAGCGCTATGCGTTGTAAAGGTTTGCGTTGTAAAAACCGCGTTGTAAAGGCATGCGTGGTAAAAGCATGCGTTGTAATGTCATACATCCGAACATAAGGGACCCTGCCAAGAAGAAGAGCGGAAAGACTGTGTTAGGACCGTTGCCTTTTCTGTGTGAGGGGTGGGTTGGCCTGCAGCTGCTGCTTCTGTCTGTGATGGAGAAAACGGATTGACTCTTTTTGCCCTGCTGTGGTATCTTGCTTGGGAAGAACCTCCAAGGTTTTGTGTGTGCTGCACTCCTGTTGGAAGGCTCAGGGATACAAAAAACTACAGGAAAGATACTTGCTGGATTTAAGAACCTGCTTGGGGCAGGAGAAGGACTGGACTGTTCACCTATTCAAAAATAAGCCTGCAAGAGTGCTTTATGATTTTCTTCCATGCAAAGTGTGTATGGAGCGCTTTGCTGTTCACTCCAAGCTAAGGAAGTGCTGAGACAAAACCAACCACCAAGTGCAGGGTGAGCGATTCACAGCCACGGCCCATGCAGGTAAGAGCGGTAGGGCGGTGGGGCCAGGTGGGGGGGATTTCAACAAACGAAAATGAGTGAAAATTAAATAAATATTTATTTTTTCCTCGTTGTCTGTCGAAATCCCCCTACCCGGCCCCACCGCTCTTACCTGAGCGGGCAGCTGCTGTCGAATTATTTTGCCTGCTGTTCAGCAACTAAGCACAGGGCGAGTGCTTCTTTTCCCCTGTTGTTGTGCCAAGAAGCGTGTGGTGAGCACTACACTTTTAATGAGCCAAAGCAAGAGCATGGTGAATGCTGCATGTAACGGAGGGATCAGCGCGTGGCCGATCCCCTGTTGGTTTAGGTAAGAAAGGTGGCTTGGATCCCAGGTCGGGAGCGTTTGGTGCGCGCTAACCTTGTGACCTGGAAACCAAAGCAGATCCTCAAGGGATTCCCTGCTCTCTCATGTCGCTTCCACCAGCAGGAGTGCCTGATGGCAGGAAGAAGCACCATAGGGGCCCCAACTCCAGCCAAGCAACAACGCCGCTGGGCAGGTTGCGTTAGCCATCAGAAACCAGGCTACGCACCAGGCCCGGTTCTAGCGGGTGGGCCAGGCCCACCCAAACATGAGCCTGGCCCACCCAAACAGGAGCCTTGGCCCTCAGCAGTGAGGGCTGGATGGCAGGTGCGTGTGTGTCAGCCCGGCCCGAGACAGCTTTCCGGGGCGCACACACAGTTTTAGAGATTATCGCAGCCCCGCACCTGAGTACTTCACAGGTCTTTAAAGACCATTAACATATGTTAACTGAGGTTTTGTTTAGTTTTTCACCTCTTTGTCTCGGCATGACGAAAGGTGACAAATCCTTTCTTTGACACTGCTAACCTTTGGTAACCTTTGCCTCCTGTCCTGATTCGTTGATATTTATTTTTCTATGCAAGTCAGGAGAAAAGAAGTTTGATTATTCTTAGTCACCTTTCCTAACCCCTGCAGTGGCTTTATCACATCAGGCTGTGACACAAAGTTTGACTAATGGAGTAGTTAAGAGAATGTGTTACTACATTTTTTTCTTTTTAAAATCTGCACTGGCCCAGCAGGACACATACTTCGTGTGTGCTTCATTTAAAAGTTTTTATCATTATCATGGCCAATGCAGGACAACAATAAGACATTACAAAATGCCCAGATAACGCTGGTGATTAATGATCCTGCTGGAGAGCAATCTTTTGTCTGTTAGTAGTTTTTAAATGTAGATGAACTTTTCTTGTATCTGGATAGTTCATTGGGTTACTGCCTTTGTCACAGAGATCATTGTGTTACTTGGAGTCAAGAAGTTACAATCGTATCATAGGACAGTGACCTATGAACTGTCATCTAAGAGCTGCCTACAAATATGAATGTTATAGTTAGAACTTTTTTGTTCTGTGATATAGTTAGAACTTCCCCAGTCTTTCATTATTCTAATGTTGCTAAAATGAGTATGTTTGGGCAGATATACATTTTTATCAGTAAAGCTGACCCCCATGGAATACTCTTTAAATCCTAAGGTTGTGTTTCCCCATACCAAACCCTTTCAAAATATACTCCCCACTAGTATGGATGACACGTGATTCATACACCTTGTAATCCTCATTGGCTTATGTGACATTCCCTATAGGCTGATTTACATACTTGTATGATTCATTGTCTCTGTATAATGTGTGTGTGATGTAAAGTACTGACACACACTACACTGATATGAGTAGCGCTATACAACAAATGAAATGCATATGAGAGAGGGGTTAGGTAAAGATGAGAGGCACTGTTGGAGGGTGTCAGTGAGGGAATCTGAGGAGCAGGTAGTGGGAGGGGCTATGGAGCAATGAGGGGCACTGGTGGAGGATGACAGTGAGGGAATCCGAGGAAGAGGTCATGGGGTGGCGGGGGAGCTAGGGAGAGATGAGGGGCAATGGTGGAGGGTGGTAGTGAGGGAGTCAGACGAGGAGGTCATGAGGGGGAGGGGCTATGAGGGGCACTTGTGGCGTGAGGCAGTGAGGAAATCCGAGGAGGAGGTCAATAGGGGGGTCATGGAGAGATGAGGGCACTGTTGGAAGGTGATAGTAAAGGTATTTACGGAGAAAGAGGTTATTGGTGTGGCGCCAAAAAAAACTTTCGCATCAGTGATAAAGCCGGCCCTGTCATGGCCTTTCTGTTTTTGTTTATTTAATTAGCAGTCGGGTCATAAGGGCTACTGTGGAACATACTTTAAATTGCGTACTAATTATATTTACTGCTATATTTAATGTTTTAAGTTTGAAGGTGATTTTTCTAATGTTTTTACCTGGCAAAATGAAAGTGGAGCCCGATGGTGCCTTATATGGGGCTGGGGCCCAAGGTCAGCTGTGAGATAAGGTGCACTGGAGAGGAGTAGTGGATATTCAAGCCTGTAAGGGAGTGTGTTGCAGAGTCTGGGGTCAGGTGGAGGTAGTAATGAAGAGGGATTCTCCCTGAAGGCTCGCACAGAGGGAGCCCGAGAAGTGTCACTTGCCTGATACCCCCACCTCAGAAACCTCCTCTTCCTATCAAAGAAACATTACATGGAAAAAACACTTTTTGAGAGTGATAACATTTAGAAAGAGATTTGTAAAAGAGCGCGTTTTACTGGGCCTTGCAAGAGTAAGAAGAGATAAAGGAGGGCCCTGAAGCAGGCCTGCCCAGAAATATTTGCGACAAATTGAGCCCCAGTGGCCCACCCAAATGCACCCTTGGCCCACCCAAATAAAAATTCCTGGAGCCGGTCCTGCTACGCACCACAGAGAGGAGCAGTGCCTCCTGCCCGAGACAGCAGAGAGTGAGTGAGTGAGTGCGGCCTGACAAAGTGAGCAGCCGTGCAAGGAGTTGAGTCAACGCAGCTCCATTTGCCTGGTGTAGCAGCTGCTCCGCATGGTAATGGGCAACTGCCTTGACAGACCAGGCAATTCTAGCCATATGCTTGCGGACCCTGAGCGGTCGCCTCACTGAGGGAGTTGGTCCACCCCTTCCCCTGCCCTGACACGTACCTTGGGGGCATTTCTTTAGCATTATCGAATCCCTTTTGCCGGAAGCTGCACTTCCTTAAGTTTTCGTATGCAGGAGACCGAGTGAGGTCTCCCGCCCTCCCTGCAGTGTGTGTGCCCTCTCCCTACCTTCGCGACACACCGGGAGGGGGTGCCAATTGACCACATTTCATGATGCCTGTCAGGTCCTGAGTGCTTCCTAAGGACCAGGAGCAATCGCCGTAGTCGATAGGCATATGGTGGTGAATGCACAGTGAAATGTGGCAAATTATGGATTCTGTGCCTAACCTAGAAAGTCTGCTGCACCTCGCCCTAATGTGGTTATGCATATCGTTTTTGCCCTGCATGGGCAGAATAACAAGTACTGTTTTTTTTAGAAACTGCATAAGATGTACAATGAGGGTGTAAGGTGGTGTTATGCCTAATGTTTACATGATGTTTTATATCAGGTGTAACTTATAAGTACTTTTCTAGTGCCGTAACTGTTGTGTGTATGACAATGGCCTTATGGCAAAGTGACTACGATACTTGTGATGTTATGACTATTGCCTAGTTGGCTATGTGTTTCGATATAACACAAGTGAATTTTTATAACCTTGTGTGGATTCTCTTTTTGTGGTGTGTCTAGTGGGTCACTGGTTTGTGTTTGTGTTGCACAAATGCTTTACACATTGCCTCTGGGATAAGCCTGATTGTTCTGTCAAGCTACCAAGGGGAGAACAAGGGTTATCTTGGGTGTGTAACTCCCTTACCCTGACTAGAGTGGTGGGTTCTGCCCGGCTTAGGAGCATACCCTATACCCTAGCCGACCAGTAACTCTTTTCAAACAATGAGTCAGCAAGATTTTATTTTGGCAATGCTTCTACGATCAGTAAGGCAAGGAAGTACTTTCTTGATTGTGGTTCTTTATGTGTCTTTATTCGGGGCGAAAGAAGTGAACAACTCTCAAATTATTTTCTCATACTTGCTGAGAAAAGAAACCGATATAATGGTAATTTGATGCCGTTCTTCCCTCAAAATAAGTGAGGATCCCCGAATTTGTTTTCACGTGTAGCTGCATAAGGTTACTTTGCTGTTTTTAATTGCTGAAATGTACATTTCCAGCGTTTTACTGATGCAGTCTCCAATTGTATTCATATTTCCCTCATATCCGGTGAGGTTTGAGATGCTGTTCGTGCCATTCCATGAATGATAAGGAAGGTGGATCTTCCCATTCAGAGCCTTCTCTGCCCAGCCGAGGTCACTCCTCTGAGTGCGCCCCAGCATTCCTGCGGCTCTGCGCTAATCAGCGACCCCTCTTGCGACCACCTTGGACATCCCGTCCTCTCATGTTGCGTCACCAAGGCTCTCATCCCGTCCTCTCGTGTTGCGTCACCAAGGCTCACATCCCACCGAGCTCTGCGCCTGCCCCGGTCGCTCGCGCCGAGCCCCTGCTCGCTTAGCTGCGCGCATGCGAGGGGACAGCTGCGACGAACATGCTGGAAACAAGAGCGCAGCTGGGGCTCGCGGGCCGGCTGCTCCGGGGCCTGCGCTCACATCTCACCCAGGTAATCAGGGCAGGCAGAGACCCCCTGTTTACCCTCACATCAAATGATGTGCCTTGGCATCAAAGTGGAGAAGAACTAATTCACGGGAAAGGGACCGATTTCACGGCGGTAGAGCCAGGGCAGAATCAGTCGTATGACAGGCATACCAGCAGAGCTGGGGCACCGTCAGTCACTCGTCAGGCATGGCAATAACGTTTCAATAATTACAATAGAGATGGGATGCAGCCAGCTACGTGTCAGGGTTGGCAGTAGAGCTGGGGTACTGTCCGTCACATGTCAGGTTGGCAGTAGAGCTGGGGTACTGTCAGTCAGGTGTCAGGGTGGGCAATAGAGCTGGAGTACTGTCAGGCACGTGTCAGGGTTGGCAGCAGAGCTGGGATACTGTCAGTCACATGTCAGGGTTGGCAGTAGAGCTGGGGTACTGTCAGTCACATGTCAGGGTTGGCAGTAGAGCTGGGGTACTGTCAGTCACATGTCAGGGTTGGCAGTAGAGCTGGGGTACTGTCAGTCACAGGTCAGGGTTGGCAGTACAGCTGGGGTACTGTCAGTCACATGTCAGGGTTGGCAGTAGAGCTGGGGTACTGTCAGTCACAGGTCAGGGTTGGCACTATTAGAGCTGGGGTACTGTCAGTCACATGTCAGGGTTGGCAGTAGAGCTGGGGTACTGTCAGTCACATGTCAGGGTTGGCAGTAGAGCTGGGGTACTGTCAGTCACAGGTCAGGGTTGGCAGTAGAGCTGGGGTACTGTCAGTCACAGGTCAGGGTTAGCACTATTAGAGCTGGAGTACTGTCAGTCACAGGTCAGGGTTGGCAGTAGAGCTGGGGTACTGTCAGTCACAGGTCAGGGTTAGCACTATTAGAGCTGGGATACTGTCAGTCACATGTCAGGGTTGGCAGTAGAGCTGGGGTACTGTCAGTCACAGGTCAGGGTTGGCACTATTAGAGCTGGGGTACTGTCAGTCACATGTCAGGGTTGGCAGTAGAGCTGGGGTACTGTCAGTCACATGTCAGGGTTGGCAGTAGAGCTGGGGTACTGTCAGTCACATGGCAGGTTTGGCAGTACAGCTGGGGTACTGTCAGTCACAGGTCAGGGTTGGCACTATTAGAGCTGGGGTACTGTCAGTCACATGTCAGGGTTGGCAGCAGATCTGGGGTACTCTCAGTCACGTGCCAGGGTTGGCAGTAGAGCTGGGGTACTGTCAGTCACAGGTCAGGGTTGGCAGTAGAGCTGGGGTACTGTCAGTCACAGGTCAGGGTTGGCAGTAGAGCTGGGGTACTGTCAGTCACAGGTCAGGGTTAGCACTATTAGAGCTGGAGTACTGTCAGTCACAGGTCAGGGTTGGCAGTAGAGCTGGGGTACTGTCAGTCACAGGTCAGGGTTAGCACTATTAGAGCTGGGATACTGTCAGTCACATGTCAGGGTTGGCAGTAGAGCTGGGGTACTGTCAGTCACAGGTCAGGGTTGGCACTATTAGAGCTGGGGTACTGTCAGTCACAGGTCAGGGTTGGCACTATTAGAGCTGGGGTACTGTCAGTCACATGTCAGGGTTGGCAGCAGATCTGGGGTACTCTCAGTCACGTGCCAGGGTTGGCAGTAGAGCTGGGGTACTGTCAGTCACAGGTCAGGGTTGGCAGTAGAGCTGGGGTACTGTCAGTCACGTGTCAGGGTGGGCAGTGGAGCTGGGGTACTGTCAGTCACATGTCAGGGTTGGCAGCAGATCTGGGGTACTCTCAGTCACGTGCCAGGGTTGGCAGTAGAGCTGGGGTACTGTCAGTCACAGGTCAGGGTTGGCAGTAGAGCTGGGGTACTGTCAGTCACAGGTCAGGGTTGGCAGTAGAGCTGGGGTACTGTCAGTCACAGGTCAGGGTTAGCACTATTAGAGCTGGAGTACTGTCAGTCACAGGTCAGGGTTGGCAGTAGAGCTGGGGTACTGTCAGTCACAGGTCAGGGTTAGCACTATTAGAGCTGGGATACTGTCAGTCACATGTCAGGGTTGGCAGTAGAGCTGGGGTACTGTCAGTCACAGGTCAGGGTTGGCACTATTAGAGCTGGGGTACTGTCAGTCACATGTCAGGGTTGGCAGTAGAGCTGGGGTACTGTCAGTCACTTGTCAGGGTTGGCAGTAGAGCTGGGGTACTGTCAGTCACATGGCAGGTTTGGCAGTACAGCTGGGGTACTGTCAGTCACAGGTCAGGGTTGGCACTATTAGAGCTGGGGTACTGTCAGTCACATGTCAGGGTTGGCAGCAGATCTGGGGTACTCTCAGTCACGTGCCAGGGTTGGCAGTAGAGCTGGGGTACTGTCAGTCACAGGTCAGGGTTGGCAGTAGAGCTGGGGTACTGTCAGTCACGTGTCAGGGTGGGCAGTGGAGCTGGGGTACTGCCAGTTCAGTTGTCAAACGGGAGTAATCTGACCTAGCCCCAATTCCTCGGACAGCTACGGGTTAGGCACGAGGCCGAGGGTGACTTTGCCCCAGCCCTCATGGCGTTCACTGGCATCAGCATGAGTCCACCACACCTTCACCGGCTTTTCAGCGCAGAGTTGGCATCACTGACAATACTCAAATCCTGCCGCCCTTTCATATCCTCTGTCCTAACTAGAAATTCCATTATGTCTGTATAGTTCTGCCAGCCTCGGCTTCAAGGCGCCTTTGACGTGGAGGTTCGAAAGCAGCGACGTGACCAAGTGTAAAGCCCCCTTACCTTCTGCAGCTGCTCCTCGTTGTAGCAGGGCTGGGCTGCGTCACTCGGCTGCAGGGCTTCCTCGTCCATGATTTGAGCCCGTCCCAGGAGTGTGTCCAAACCTAATTCACCGCCTTTGAGCCACAGTGCCTAGAAGGGGGCAGCGCCTGCACCCTGTCACAGGGCGCAATCAAAGAGCGCTGAAAACTGCCACGACGTCCAAGAGGGGTTGGCAGAGATCCCAATTGCGGGGCGGGACGGGGGCCGAAGCGGTGGGCGGATTTAAAGGGATACTTTGGAGAGTGGGCAGCCTCACTGGACTCAGGGGGGGGGCAGCCTCACTGGACTCAGGGGGGGGGCAGCTTCACTGGACTCAGGGGGGGCAGCCTCACACGACTCAGGGGGGTGGAACAGCCTCACACGACTCAGGGGGGTGGGCAGCTTCACTGGACTCAGGGGGTGGGCAGCCTCGGGGGGGGGGGGGGGGGTAGGCGGATCTGGGGGGTGGGCAGCCTCGGATGGGTGGCTCTGTCTCAGAGGGAGGAGTCCGCGCCTGGGCGCATCCGCAGGGGTCGGCAGCCTCAGGGTGTGTGTCCCTCTCAGAGAAGGCACGTCTCATGTGGTGGGTTATTCCCCGAGGGAAGGAGTCTCAAGCGTGGGTCTGCCTCTCGGGCTCAGACGGTGGGTAGTTCAGGGCGTGGGTCACTCTCAGAGGAATGGACAGTCCTCAGCGGCAGTCTCAGGGGGAGACCTACCGTAGCACCCTGACAGCTCCGTGAGCCAGGGCGGGACCCCTCCCTCGCCAGCTCCGGGTCTGTGCACTTGCAGGACCGCGCGGTCTCAGCACCCGGGACAGCTCCTGGAGTCTGCTGCCGCCAGCAGCCTGCGCCTCCTCGCGTCGGTGCCCGGGATCTGAGCAGCAGAAGCATCCACTCTGCGCTGCCCTGCCTCGTGTCGGGTTCAAGAGAAGCCTCTGAGCCCCAGAGCCCCTCTGCCCGGTCCGGACCGAGCTCCCTCAGCCCAGGAACCCCGCTCGAGCCAGAGGCGCCGGATGTCAGCAGCAGCTGTGAGGGGAGCGAGATGCTGCAGTGTTTATATTGCGCCCTCCCTCCCTCCCGCTCACGCCTGCCTCCAGTCCGCTCCGTTCCCTCCTTGGATCTACCTCCTGCTCCCAGCCCCTCCCTCCCGCCACTTCATTCCTCCTCGCTCACTCTCCATCGCCACTTCATTTCAGTCTTTCCCTTTGCTCGCCTTCCTTCGGCTCCCGGCACCCGTTTTTCTGCCTTCTCCATTCACTTTTCATTTCTCCCCCATAGACTCCTCTTCACTCTTCCTTTTTCTGTTCCTCTCGCATTGATTTTCCCTTCTTATCTTTTCCCCTTCACACCTCCAGGCCCAGGCCTCTTACAACCCCCTCCTCCCTATCTCATCTACTTTACGCCATTCGGATTTTCTCATTCTCAACCTCTCCTCTCACCTCTCTCTCTCACTCCACATCTCAGTTAGGGATAATTTGAGCTGCACTCGATTCTTCTCAACTGCCACTGACTGGTTATTAGCACATTTAGGCCCAGATATAGGTAAAAGCAATTTAGCGAGTCCTTAATAGCGATTTTTAGGGACTCACTATTAAGGACTCGCAAAATGCTATGTAGGTAGGAATCGCAATAATATTTGCTTTTCCTACACATTCCTTATTTGCGACTTGCAAATTGCGAGTCGCAAATAGGAATGGCTTCCCATTCATTCCTATGGGCCAAAAGGCTCATAGGAATGAACAGGAATTGCACGCACAATTTCAAGGGTGCAAGGGTTCCAGAAGGACACCCTGTTGCACCCCTGAAATGTGCATGTGTGCACATGTGGCGCACATAGTGTGCCACATGGCACTTTTAAAAAAGCAAAAAAGTGTTTTTTTAAAGGAAATCGCAAATTACCTCCAACATGAAGTTGGTGGTTATTTGCAATTCCTTAAGGCAATATCGCAATTTGTGATGCCTTCTTGCATAGCATTTAGAGAATCGCAAATTGTGATTCTCTAAATGCTTGGGCAAAATAAGGAATCACAATTTTTGTGATGCCTTATGTTGCGAGTAGGTTTAAAATAACCTACATAGCACAAAGCTAGATTGCGATCGCAAACACTGAAATTCTGCGAATTTTAGCGTTTGCGATCGCAATTTGGCTTGCTACATTTGGCCCTTTTTCAGGGTTTGGTTGGTAAGCACAAGCACAGTCTCGAAGAGACATGCTGTGTTTTTATCTGTGGGCTTACAGGCCGCCCATCTCCTACCGTTGGTCAACTTCAGCGTAACATTTTCTTTGATGCCATTCCTCATGGCATGCAGGCATGCAGGTGTCATGCCTTCTAGTGTTTGGTCATTCGATTGTGCACGGACCAAGTACATGTCTCCTTACACTTCTCTGGTTTGCAGAGCTATTTGTTCTTGGTTTTCAACCATAGGAGTGCTTGTCTTTTCAGGCCTTTGCCCTTGTACACATACACACATATCACTAAAATGCATGCATGTGTACATAAACAATTGTATTTCTTAAAAAGCTGTTAAAACACAAACAGCACTTTTTTTGTGTGCACAATCCGATGGTATTGGATCGCTCACTTCTTCGTCCATCTTGCCATAGCGCAAACAAAAGCAGATGGTATTGGAGCACTTTAAGTGCTCACCAAATACATTACACAATGAGACATTCATTTTTGTCGCTGATCCTGCTTCAATTAAGGTTTTTTTGCCCATTGTTGCTTGCCTATCTCCGCATCCCCTCCTGCTTTCCTGCTTGACCCTTTCCCCACTACCTCCCTTGTTGCTGCTGCTTTTTGTTTATTTATTGCATGATCCAATGGTATAGGAGCGCTTGTTCCATCCTCCATTTTGCGATAGTGCTAATACCAGCAGATGGTATTGGAGCGCTTTAAGTGCTCACCAGTTACATGACATAATGACACATTCATTGTCATAGGCAGGGGGAAGCATAAGTGATTTGCCCAGAATCACAAATTGTTCAGCCAACCCTAAGATTCGAACCTGGTTCCCCAGTTCCCCTGTCAGCAGCTCTAGCCATTTCGCTACAATCTTGCTTCACTTCAAAGCTTCTCTACTTGTTCTCACTATCACTACTACATTTATTCAGTGAGACCCCGTCAACTCCGAACAAGCATTGGTAAACCCAATAGATCTTGGCAATGTCTGAGCTATTGGCCTTGTCAATATAAATGTCTTTTAGCCATGTTGTCTAGCAACACATCTGCTGTTCAGCATAGCTTTAAGTCATCCAAATAAAGTGCCATAATGCAGCCAGGGCAGGCCACGTCATAGCGGTTTTTATGTTAGGAGGTACAGGACAATAAACTCAACATGGAGGAGGTGAAGAGACTTAGCATTGGCTCAATATCCTGTGATTCTGGGCCTTCAATAACTTTCAGCCATGCTGAACAGCAGATATGATGCTAGACAACATGGCTGAAAGACATTCACATTGACAAGGCCAATAGCTCGGGCATTACCGAGACCAATTGGCTTTGCCAATGTTTGTTATACCTTAGGATCAAATGAACCCTGTTGCTAGTAGTCTCCTCCTCCTCCTAGTGGAGATGGGGTAGATTGGCAATGGCAATCTTAACCAAGAGATGGAAAATATCTATTGGTCGCTGTGGAGTGAGGTCACCCGCACCACTGAAATTACAGGTAGCCTAATACGAAATCTCTGTTCTCCGGGATCACAGTGCTGCCCCAGTCTTGAAGCATCCACCGAACGACCACGGGCGGCAGATCTTTCTCCCACCTCGCCACCAAGACATGGAACACCCTCCCCATCCACCTGCGACAGACTCAGGACCTGCTGACATTCAGGAGACTTCTCAAGACCTGGCTGTTCGAGCAGTAGCAGTTCTCCACCCCCCTAGCGCCTTGAGACCCTCGCGGGTGAGTAGTGTGCTCTACAAATGCTTGATTTATTGAAGCAGGAATCCTTTTGGAAAGGATAATTTTGGAAAGGGGAGCTTCATCAGGCTATGTCAGTGGCTCTCACATCCCTAACTGTACCAAGTGCGCCACAACCTGCCCCCTCACCTCAGAGGATTTAATGGTGACAAATCATCCCTCTTTCATTTACTTCCTCACCACAGACTTCACATCCTTGCTTACTCTTTAACCCCCATTCCCCTCTTCTTTACCTCTTTCACCCACAACCCTCTTTGGCATTCCTTCTGCTAGCAGGGTTTTGTTTGTCTTGAAGTCTGATGTTTATAAGAGAACCCATCCTACAGTCCGGCACTTGTATATAATGTACCACTGTTTTAAAGTGCTAATGTGGTAGTCATAGCTAGGAGCAACCTATTAGTCATCTTGCAATGGTAAAACATGAATATATGACATTATCCCGCGGGTGAAAACTCTGCATACCATTACCCGGCATTTTTCATAACGCAAGTGCGTTTACTCCGACTTACCATGACTCTGCAAATTTTTACTCCGCATATGTCTTTACCACGCATGCCATTACAACGCAAAGGCATGCATAGCGAAGGCATAAACTGTGTGAAAGAGCTTAAGTTAAATATATGTATTTCATATATATATATATATATATGTATATTTAACTTAAGCAGGTCTTTTATGCTGCAGTCTGCCTGAATAATAAAGTTAAAAAGACGCCATGTGGGTGCCTTTGTCTTTCTTTTAACTGCATTTGCAATATATAATTATGTATATATATGTATATATCTGAGCTCCAACTACCAGTTCCCACTAGTTGAGTCAGCACACGACCGCACACGAAAGGTGGTAAGCCTTTTAATCAGGGTATGGGAAGGCTTCTGTTCTCTGCTAGGATAAGACAGTCAATTCCTCCGCCTGACGCGTTTCGTAATTCTTACTTCCTCAGAGGCTTGTGGAGTTGAATGCGTGCATCATGGTTTCAGTCCCTTTAATGTTATTAATTACGCCCTCGGATTGGCCAGTCAAATGACTGTTGCATTGTGGGGATTGAAGTCCTGATGTTTACTTCCGCTGATGGTGGCACTAATTTCCGTCATCATTTCAAGCCCGCGGATGGGCCGCAGCTAACAGCGACTTCCCTCAATCCCGCGTGTGTGGCCCACAGGTTGACGTGGAGTATTTCAGGCCACGTGTCCCTCACTCTTCGGGCAGTGCGCGACTCAGCGGCCGGGCAGCCGCTTAACATCTGAGCTCCAACTACCAGTTCCCACTAGTTGAGTCAGTATATATATATATATATATATATATATATATATATATATATATATATATATATATATGACTTTGATTCCTTCCGCCTCCTCTCCTTCCAGCAAGAAAGTCACGGCACCGCAGCAGACAGGTTATTCATTAAGTTTTATTTTTAAAACACCCTGTGCAAAAGTGCAAAATACAGGACGGCCTACGCGTTTCGGCTACACTTAGCCTTCAACTGGACCATATATATTTCTATCCAAATACAATCGTTTCTTACTCCTATTGGGAAAAAGACGATGCCACAGCTAAGGAATTGTGCAAACAGCGTATTATTTAGAAGACCAAAATCACTCAACGCGTTTCGGAGCTGGGCTCCTTTGTCACGAGTACAAGTACATGGAAATAGTGCGTGTTTATACAATTGACATGTCTTCACTTCCTGGTCATAGACAGTGCAAACAGACTAAACATTCCAGCATATCGTGTTAACAGGAGCTAGACAGACTTAAAATGAATTTACATCGGGCCATAAATAATAATTCCACTTGTTATTAACGGAGAATGCATTCTAGTCATTTGTAGTAAAAATAAATGCTTTTGCATTGGTGAATGGGAATTTTCAACAAAACTTTATTGTTCACTCAATGAACATCTCTCGTCTATTCCATCGCCATTCAATTGCATGTGTTTCAAAGTAAATTGAATCTCGCATAGCGTGAGCATTTTCACACCCAGATTTGTGCCATCACAGTGCCCCCGTAAATTATGGTCGTTGTGAGCTGCGGCAGTGGCACATGGGTAGCATACTTACTGCACCTCCTCCTGATGGGAACTAGGTGGCAGAGGTTACCCCTTAATATCGATCAAAAGGTGTTTTGCACCAGTGGGCTATGGCAATCCGTATTCTCTCAGTACATTGTCGTGTCACCTAGCGCTTGGATGTCTAGCCCAAGTGGGCAAATTTCCGCGCCGATAAATCTCGGTTTGCATACCCCAGTGTGAGGTGTCAGTTGCCTGGAGAACACATCTAGATATGTGGACTTTTACCTGCAACCCCTAGTCCAGTCCCTCCTTCCTATGTGAAAGATTCTGGAGATTTTTTAAGATGCATTGAGACAATTCACTGGAAACCTGATTATTTACTTATGACCCTAGATGTCAACAGTCTGTACACAAGTATTCCGCACTACAAAGGAGTAGAAGCCTGTAGACACTTTTTAGGCACACAGTCGCTGTCCTATCTTTTTCACTCGAAGATGATTTTAGATATGATTTACACCTGTCTTACACATAAATTTTTTTTGTTTGAGGGCACAATTTACAGACAAACACTTGGCACTGCGATGGGCACTTGCTTTGCCCCCAGCTTTGCGGAACTATACCTGGGCTGGTGGGAGAAGCAAGTGGTCAGAAACCTGCAGAAATACAGAACGCATGTAAAGTCATGGGCCCGCTATATAGATGACATTTTCTGTGTGTGGGAAGGGAACCCTGAAGAAGCTAAAGATTTTGTTGACATTCTCAACAAAAATAACTTGAACCTCACATTCACTAGTCAAACAGACAAGAAAGAAATTGAATTTTTAGACCTCCTGGTAAAAATCAGAAAAGATAAACTAACAACATGATTGTTTAGAAAAAAGACAGCTGGAAAGAGTTTGTTACATGCACACAGTGGGCACCCTGAGAGCCTTATTAAAAGTATCCCCATGGGAGAGCTCTTGCGGGCAAAAAGAAATTGCACAACAGAGGAGGATTACAAAACAGAAAGCAACATTATGTGTATTAGATTTAAAGAAAGAGGCTATGATCACAAATGTATCAGAGAAGCACTTTTGAAAGTAGGTCTCAGAGACAGGACAGAATTGATGAAAGAGAAACCAAAACAAAAGGACACAGAAAGAAAAAAAACACTGTTCGGTTTATAACCGACTTTAACAAACAGTCTAAAAATGTTAGGGAAGCCCTGAATAAATTCTGGGGGGGGGGTCCTGAAAACTGACAAAGACTTGGCGGACTCGGTTGAAGAATTACCACAAATCACTTATCGAAAAGCGCATCCCTAAAAGATACACTTTGTAGGGCGGTAATCCCTAATAGCACCAAAAAAGTAACATACAGGGTTTCTTCACCTGCAGTAACTGTAAAACATGCAAATACAGTAAGAATGTTAAAGAAATGAAACTGTCACAACACTGCAAGCCTTTCAAAATCCTGAACCACTACTCGTGTAATACGTAGTATGTGGTGTATGCCCTTAAATGCCCATGCGACAAATACTACATAGGCAGTACACTACACAAAGCCAAGAAAAGAGTGTTAGAGCACCTCAGGGCCATTAAAAACAATGACAAACAATACACGGTGGCCAGGCATTTTGCTTCAAACCACAATGGTAACAATACCCTGCTCACATTTTGTGTACTAGATCACATACCACCAAGAATCAGAGGAGCTGACAGGTTGCACGAACTGAGGAGATTAGAATCAAGAATGATAATAAAGTATCAAACCATGCAACCGTATGGGTACAACTGTGACGAAGGACTGGCATGTCACTTGGGCTAGTGTCGACTAATGTTGAATACTCTGTCTTGAAATTTATTTTAAACCTTGTTCCTTTGTAAATATTGTAAAGTGTATGTAAATATGTAAGTTTTAAGAAATCTCACTATGTGTTATATGTTCACTTTCACAGATAAAACGGCATGGTTAAAAAGGAGAGTGGAAGGCACGAATGAAATGATAACCTGCACATGATTAATACAATGAATGAACGGATTCACAGCACTTTAGTTAAGCATGCATCTGAGTTTAAAACACCATCAAGGAAGCCTGTGACCAACGAGCTGACACCTCACACTGGGCTATGTAAACCGAGATTTATTGGGGCGGACACTTGCCCACTTGGGCTAGACATCCAAGCGCTAGGTGGCACGACAATGTACTGAGAGAATACGGACTGCCATAGCCCACTGGGTCAAAACACCTTTTGATCGATATATATATATATATTTTTTAATTTTAAAAGACCTTTATTTACATTCGCACATTGACACAGCGCTTAGCCTACAACCCTGGGGGCTGGCCGCGATAAGTATAGCAACGAGCAACGGTACAGGAGATACATAGCCAATCAGCCGACACCCCTGAGGTCCGGCGGCGAAATATCGATGCATGCATACAGTTGCCGAGGTCGAAATCAGAATAGTCAATAGGTCTATGGAGTTTCGTGTTTTTTATACTATGGTGCAGTGTTTGTGGAAAACTGTTCAAAGAAAAACAAATGAAACAATAACATTCACACAAGGCATAAGGGAATTGAGGGTACAGTCATGGGACCATGTTTCGGCGCTCAGTAACCATGTTATATACTTTGCAATTATAATTCTTCATGGGAAGGGGGTAGTGAGGAAACCTAAAACAATACAGTATCATTTAATAGGTGGAATGTCAATCAAGGGGACAAGGTTACGTCAGGGAACAACTCTTGCGGGGGGGTACAGATATTGCCACGATAAGTGTTCCACTGAGACCAGATCCTACCCCATTTCTTGGGCCTACCACGTGACAGGTACACAGTCTTCTCACGAAACATGCACCAGTCCATGTTCTCTTTCCAGTGCGATACGGTTGGAGGCCTGGGGGAGCCCCAGAGCTGCGCGATATCTCGTTTAGCAATCATATTGCCTAAGGTGACCCAGGTGATCTGAGCAGAGTTGCAGTCATTGGGCTCCCAGACATTCAGGAGGCAGCGCCCGGCTTCGGGCAGCAGCGCCACACCAGTGACCTCCTCCATCACACCATGCACACGGGACCAAAACTCGACCATATCCGGACACTCCCATAGGATGTGAAGGAAGGTACCAGTCATACCACATCCACGCTTACACAGAGCATCCAAAGTGCAACCCATGCGGACCAGACTCGGACCAGTGACATACACGCGGTGGAGGATCTTGAGTTGAACAAATCTGAGGCGAGAGGATATAGCAACCTCCTTCGGTGAGGACAGAGCGGACTGCCAGTCCTCATCATCTATTTCTAGACCATCGGCAATCCATAAGGCCCTCAGGCGCACAAGCAGGTCAGCCCTATTGTTGATCATCTTCTTGTAAATCAGTGAAACCGTGCTATCGGGCACATATCCATCCAGGATGCGATCCTCCAGGGGTGAGGATTCGGGGATGTCTGTGCCAACAGCGAAGACTGACAACAGGGCGTGCCGGACCTGAGCGTACCTGAAGTATTCTCTGTCCTCAAGTTCATACTCTATTTTAAGCGCCTCAAAGGTTTTAACGTCACCTTTAGACCGAAGATCCCCCACCCTAGAGATCCCTATCAAATCCCATTTAGCAAATCCTTTCGTTCGCCATAGGTTACCCAGACTTTCAGAGTCATACAACGGGGTCGCACGAGTTAGTCTGTCATTCCATCCCAGAGCCGCAGTCGCATCATGCCACACACGCACAGCAATCTTAGTGGGTCCTGCAAGTGTTCTGATGAGCCTCTTGGAGTACAGTGCCCTATTGAAAGTCCCCCCCGGTAGAAGATGCCTATCCATGGCAAAGGCCGGGGCAGGTCCGGGGGCATATGTTGCGTGGTTAACCGCACTCAGCTGAGATGCCCAGTAGTAGCGTCTGATCTCGGGAAGGGCAATGCCCCCGTCATACCATGAAAGGGTGAGTTTAGACAGGGCTATGCGAGCACGACCGTCCCAAACGAGTTGCCGCTGTAAACTCTCCACCTCTCGGAAATAACGCGCGGGGACAAGGTCAAGGGAGTTCTGGAGAGCATACAAAAATCTGGGCAGCGACATCATTTTGAATAGAGCCGCACGACCGAGCGGTGACAGTGGCAGACGACGCCAGCGTGTAACATCCAGCTTCAGTCGTTGAAGAGGAGGCAGTAGATTGCGCTCATGGCGAACGGCAGGGTCCAAGGAGATATGTATCCCCAGGTATTTGAAGCCGGTCTCAGATCCTTGAATTGGAAATCTACGTGGCAACGGGGGAAAACCACCAGCCAAAACGTAGACACAGGATTTGGTCCAATTGATAATGAGACCCGAGTTCTTCCCGAAGGATGCAAGAACGTCGAAGAGCGCATTCAGGGACTTCTGAGGGGAGGTAAGATATAGAAGGATGTCATCTGCGTATAGCGAGATACGATCCTCGAAGTCAGGAGTCCACCGAATGCCCTTTATATAAGGTTCCCATTGGAGCCATTCCGCCAACGGCTCTAGCGCGAGGGTGAAGAGCAATGGGGACAACGGACAACCCTGCCGAGTGCCGCGTCCGAGTGTGAAAACACCGGACACCTTCCCGTTAACCACCACCTGGGCGAGGGGCATCTCATAAAGAAGTTTCACCCACGCGATGAACACGGGACCGAACCCAAATTTTGCGAGGGCCACCCAAAGATAGGGCCGTTCGATGGTATCAAAAGCCATGGTTGCGTCCAAAGAAGCCAAAATGGCCGGCTCATTAAGAGTCCCGGCCCTCGCGAGAATTCCGTGGAGTCTCCGAAGATTAAGGGCGGTGTTTCGATGAGGAATGAAACCCGACTGATCTGGATGGATCAAGTCCCCGATCACCTTAATCAAACGATTAGCTAACAGTTTAGCTAGAATTTTGGGTTCGGCGTTAAGAAGGGATATGGGTCTATACGAGGCACACCGATCTCGAGGCTTACCCTCCTTATAAATTACCACGATGGTGGCAAGTCGCTGATCGGCGGGAAGAGAACCCGAGTCCAAGGCCTCAAGGAACATGCCCTTCAAGTAGGGCGCCATTTTGTCGGGTCGTAGTTTGTAAAGTTCGATGGGTAATCCATTAGGGCCCATGGCTTTACCGGAGCGTAGGGAGCGTATGGCCCCCGCCACTTCGTCCGCCGTAAGGGGCGCATCCATAAGGTCCCTGTCCTCCTCAGAAAGACAGGGTAATGCAATATCATGGAGCAAAAGCAGGGAGTCCTCCTCATCCCCATCGCAGACCGAAGCATACACTGTTTTGAAGTGGTCGGCAAAACACTCAACAATACCCGCCGGGTCAGTGACACACTCGCCATCAAGCCTCTCAATCACAGGGACAACACAATTCACTCTTTCTTTCTTGTCCAACCACGCAATCAATTTACCAGCCTTGTCACCCACATCATACAACCTGCCCTGCTGCTCTCTGCTCATCACCTTCACAGCATCAGTGACAACAGCTCGATAGTCGGCCTGTTTCAGGCAGAGTGAATGAAGTTTTGTGCGTGTCACCCCTGTATCAAGGTCACCCTCCAGTGTAGTTATCTCAGATTCGAGTCGCACAAGCTCCTCATTCTTTGCTTTTTTAGCAGCAGCAATAAGCGAAAGAGAGCGGCCACGGATAACAGTCTTGAAGGCCTCCCACAGTGAAACAGAAGAAGAAACAGAACCCACATTTTCATTGAAGTAATGGTCCATGGCTTTAACAAGTTCGGAACGGGTTTTGGGGTTACAAAAGTACCAAGGGTTGATAGGAGCAATTCTGCCTACACTACCCACCCCTACCACAAACCGAAGCCGCAATGGGGAATGGTCAGAAATACCCCTGGGAAGATGGCGGACTTCGCTGATGGACGTGGCCTGGTCAGATGGCATGAGAAAATAATCCAGTCTGGAGAGGCTACCATGTACCCCAGAGTGGAAGGTGTATTGAAGCTGTGATGGGTGCATCAATCTCCAACTATCAATAAGCCCAAAGGTATCTAGAAAGTCGCTCAGCCACATATGAGACTTATGCAGGTCCCTGGGAGGAAAGCGATCAGCTGTACCGGAAACAACAGAGTTAAAATCCCCACCGAGGATAAGGAGACCCTCAGGCAGTCCCAAGATGACCCTGCACAAATCGGCGTATGTGGAGGCCCGTAGGCCCGGGGGGACGTATATCATAAGAATAGACAGTGTCTTCCCTTCCCATCTACCCGTGAGTGCGGCATAACGCCCCCTATCATCAAGTATGACTGCATCAATTTCCAGGGGGAGAGAAGACCGAATAAGAATGCCAACTCCCCTGGAGCCAGAGGTGAAGCCAGAATGAACGGCTAGGCGGTAACCACGCCTGTTCATGGCTCGACACGTATTCCCTATAAGATGCGTTTCCTGTAAAAGAACAACATCAGGGGAGTGGCGTCTAAGGAACTGCAACACTACCCCTCGTTTTATCCTGTCTCCCAATCCATTAACATTCCATGATAAGAGTCTCAACTCACCACCCCCCATCCCTTAGAAGAGATCAAGCACCATGCACACAGAACCCCAAGACCGAAGCAGTTAGAAAAAACAATTTGATGCCTTGTGTAAAGAAACAACAAAACAAACACCCCCCCACCACCCCCCAAGGCGAACCCGTTACAACACCCCCCACCCTGCACCCCTGCATAAGACTCAAAAGCCACCCCAACTCGCAGTGTGTCTGTCGCCCCCTCAAACCCCATTCTACACGAAGACCCCCGGAGGAGGAAGAGTCCCCTTTCACCCCCGCCACCCTCAGGCCATCCAGTAAGGGAAACACAAGAATCATTGTTCAAACTCAGCTGAAGAGGTTATAAAGCTCAGACGTCCGGTCCCACAATTCACTCTTGCTCCGGCGAACCACCATCGGCGCCGCCGGGGTGCTCGTCACGATCATCCCTTTTTGGCAAAGAGTCAAGCCAGTCACTGACACAGTCCGGTCGGTCGAAGAAAAACGTTCGTTCCCCGTACTCAATACGAAGTCTGGAGGGAAACAACATGGCGTACTTGAGGCCCAAGTCCCGCAACCGTCTCTTAACTCCCTGGAATCCCATTCTCTGCCTCTGAACAAACGGGGTAAAGTCTGGGTAGAAGTTCACAGTGGCGTTCTCGAACTGCACAGGGCCCTTCTCCCGAGAAGCTTGCAGGATGGCGTCTCTGTCCCTGAAATGGAACAGCCTGGCAACGATAGGTCTCGGGGGGGCCCCCGGCTTAGCCTTCCCGCCTGGAACTCGATGAGCGCGCTCGACCGCAAAGAATTTAGTGAGTCCAGCGGGAGCTAGATAATTGGAAACAAGATCTTCCACCAGGAGGTCGGTTGCTGCAGATTCGGGATTTTCCGGGACCCCGATTATATGCACATTATTGCGGCGGGCCCTATTTTCGTAGTCCTCCAGACGACGAGTCTCATGGGAAGAACGCAAGTTCCCGATCTCGGTCTGGATGTCAGTAACATCAGTCGTCAGACTGGAAGTCTTGAGGTCCAGCGCCTTGACCCTCTCGTTGGTCTTCGCCAGATCCGCTCGAATCAACGTCACATCCACCGCCACTGTGTCGATTTTGGAGGCAAGAGCCTCATATTGCTGTCCCATGGAGGCCTTCATACTGTTAATGGCTACCATGACATCTTGCAGCGACACTTCCGACGTAGCAGCGGAGGCAGCCATAGGATCATCAGGCGTACGGCCAGCACTACTGGGAGAACCCTTCACTTGGGAGTAGTGGTCCATAATGTTGGTCTGGGTCTGGCCCCCACGAAGTAACGACTTAGTCTTGCGTTTCTCCGCTTCGGTTTTGGTGGCCATATTGGAGAACGGACCCCGAAGGGGCCCGCGCGACCTGGTGAAAATGGCCTGCAGCGATATGGCAAAAGACGGCGAAAGTAGCCAAAAACCAGCGTGGATGCCAATATTGAGGGATAGCCAGGCAAAAGATGAGAAGGCACCTCACTGGCACAGGAGAACCCAACAGGGTCAAGTGGAGACCCAAGCAGTTAATCGGTCAGTCCGAGCCGAGAGCAGGAAAACGAAACCGAAAGTTGGGCAGCGACCCTCCAGAGGGAAAGATCCCTCCAGCCGTTGTTGTTCAACTGCTCTCCGGCCTGTAGCGTAGCCAAGTCCCCGGTCTCGTCCCGGGGTGGGCCGCAAAGTCCAGGATGACATAGAAGTGGATCCCGGCGTCCGAATCAGAAGTTTCGAAGGATATTAGGATCAGCCAGAGCTGGTTGTCAAAAGCCCATCTTCAAATTCAGGATAAAGTCAGGATTTCTGCAAAGGGCGGGGAAGGGTCTCGGGAGCTCTGTGCTCACGCGACCATCTTGAATGCTCGTGAAACTCTTTCCCCCCTTTTGATCGATATTAAGGGGTCACCTCTGCTCACCTAGTTCCCATCATGAGGAGGTGCAGTAAGTATGCTACCCATGTGCCACTGCCGCAGCTCACATAGACCATAATTCACGGGGGCACTGTTATGGCACAAATCTGGGTGTGAAAATGCTCACGCTTTGCGAGATTCAATTTACTTTGAAACACTTATGCAATTGAATGGCGATGGAATAGACGAGAGATGTTCATTGAGTGAACAATAAAGTTTTGTTGAAATTGCCCATTAACCAATGCAAAAGCATTTAATTTTACTATATATGACATGAATGCATTCTCCGTTAATAACAAGTGGAATTATTATTTATGGCCTGATGTAAATTAATTTTAAGTCTGTCTAACTCCTGTTAACACGATATGCCGGAATGTTTAGTCTGTTTACACTGTCTATGACCAGGAAGTGAAGACACGTCAATTGTATAAACATGCACTATTTCCATGCACTTGTACTTGTGACAAAGGAGCCCAGCTCCGAAACGCATAGTGTGATTTTGGTCTTCTAAATAAACACACTGTTTGCAGAATTCCGTGGCTGTGGCATCATCTTTTTCCCGAGAGGAGTAAGAAACGATCGTATTTGGAGATTTGGGGTTCGCGACCCCGCCGCAGTCCACCGCTGAAAGAGGCTTGGGCGTACTCGTGAACAATTGGCTGTGGATATATATTATATATATATATATATAATATATATATATATTTCAATTTGTTTTAATAATTTTTTTATTAATTATCCCCTAAATCACATATTTGCCCATTTCTATCACATAAACTTTATTCCCACAAAAATAAATTACACATACCACCCCAATGCCCATTACCAATAAAATCTTTAAATTCCCCTTGCACCCCAAAACTACCCTCTACCCTACATTTTCCCTCTGCACCCCAAAACCTAGACCCACCCTGACCCCTAAAAATACCCCTGCACCCCTAAACCTAAACTCCCCCTGAACCCTAAAAATCCCCCCTGCACTCCAAAACCCTAACTCACCCTGACCCCTAAAAATACCTCAGCACCCTTAAACCTAAACGCAGCCTGAACCCTAAAAATACCCCTGCACCCCTAAACCTAAACTCCCACTGTACCCTAAAAATACCACCTGCACCCCAAAACCCTAACGCACCCTGACCCCTAAAAATACCCACTGCACCCCAAAACCCTAACTCACCCTGACCCCTAAAATTACCCAAGCACCCCAAATCCTAAACGCACCCTGAACCCTAAAAATACCCCCTGCACCCCAAAACCCTTACTCACCCTGACCCCTAAAAATACCCAAGCACCCCAAAACCTAAACGCACCCTAAACCCTAAAATACCCCTGCACCCCTAAACCAAAACTCCCCCTGAACCCTAAAAATACCCCCTGCACCCCAAATCCCTAGATCACCGTGACCCCCAAAAATAGCCCAGCACCCCTAAACCTAAATGCACCCTGAAGCCTAAAAATACTCCCTGCACCCTAAAACCCTAATGCACCCTGACCCCTAAAAATACCCCCTGCACCCCAAAACCCTAACTCACCCTGAGCCCTAAAAATACCCAAGCACCCCAAATCCTAAACGCACCCTGACCCCTAAAAATACCCAAGCACCCCAAAACCTAAACACACCCTGAACCCTAAAAATACCCCAGAACCCCAAAACATAAATGCACCCTGGACCATTAAAATACCCCAGCACCCCAAAACCTAATTGCACCCTGAACCCTAAAATACCCTAGCACCCCTAAACCAAAACTCCCCCTGAACCCTAAAAATACCCCCTGCACTCCAAATCCCTAAATCACTGTGACCCCCAAAAATACCCCAGCATCCCTAAACCTAAACGCACCCTGAAGCCTAAAAATACTCCCTGCACCCCAAAACACAAAAATAGACTTTACACTATAATTTCCACAGAACCCCAAAACACATACCCCTATACCCACACTTACATACATATAAAAAAGATGCTGTTTTGTTTACAACGAATTTCGTTGTAAATGTATGCGTGGTAAAAGCATATAAAATGTAATGCCATGCGTTGTAATGGCATGGCGGAGTCATGGTAGATGCGTTATAATAGTATGCGGAGTGATGGTATGCGGTGTGAAAGATTCTTGGTAATGGGTGTTTCCCGTAAAACATTGATATACTATGGAAAATTCCAATCAAAGAAGTTATGTTGCTGGAACTTGTATAGCACACATTCACCAAACTTTTTTGGCACTAAGGGTTCACTGAGACAAAATCGATGTAAACAATATTGATGTGAAAAATATTGAGCAAAAAAATATAGACAACAAAAATATCGACTCCTATGGTTGAACAGGTAAGTACAAAAATATCGACTAAAAGATTGATGTAAAAAATATAGATCAATAAAATATCAACTTTTATATAAATATAAAAGAAAATAATATATTAAATATATTAAATATTAAATGTAATTTTAACAAAATAAAATACACTGAATATACATTTAATAAAATGTAACAAATAAACTTAATAATAAAGATAAACACACAAAAATAATTATTTATATATATATTTACTTTAAAACAAGTAATAAACTATTATTTTTAATGTATGTTAAAAGTTTGAAATTATATGAAAAATAAAAATATATGTTAATGATTTAAAATATAAAAAAAATAAAAATCTATAGTAAATTAAAACATGAAACTATTAAAAATATTTAAACTTACATTTTACAATACAGTCAGTGTAACAGACGGGAAAGTGTTGGATAGAGGAGGGTTGAAAATAACTATTTCCACTCCAGTGAGCACAACAGTAGGGTAAGTGTTGAATAGCAGAGTAATTAAATTTAGTGTCCCAACTCCAGTGAGTGCAACAGTAGGGAAAGTGTTGGATAACGGAGGGGTAAAAATTGCTATCCCCACTCCATTGAGAGCAACAGTAGAGATAGTGTTGGATAGCGGAGGGGCAAAAATTACTTTTCCAACTCCAAAGAATGCAACAGTATATAAAGTGTTAATAGCGCAGGGGTAAAAATTACTACTTCTACTACAAAGAGTGCAACAGTAGGGAAAGTGTTGGATAGTGGAGGGGCAAAAATTACTATTCCCACTTCAAAGAGTGCACCAGTAAGATAAGTGTTGGATAGTGGAGTGGTAACATTTACTATTCCCATTCCATTGACTGCAACAGTAGGTAAAGTGCTGGATAGGTGAGGGGTAAAAATTACTATTAACACTAAAGAAGGTATGCAGTTCCTAAAGTGGGTCGATGGAAAGGAGATGTGTATGTCGCGAGGCTGTCCTATGAATGTAAAAAGGAGGGGATGCCTTTGACGCAGCTTGAATGGTTCTCTGGGGAACCATCTGACACCCTTACATGCATGACTTCGTTCACAACAGATTCAAACCGCATCAAAGTCATCATTAAAAAACATTGGGGGATCATGGGTACTGGGGGCCTAAGAATACCGAAACCTAGGTTCGCCTACAAACGGACCCATAATTTAAAAGAGATTTTGATACATACACGACCCAAAATCCAGAAAACCAGGAAACAAGAGACTTCTCCCGAATCTCCCCCCAGTTACAGGTCACTATCCTTGTTGCTCCTGTGCGGTCAAATTACACCAACGAAAGAGATTAACCTTTCAGACACATTCACATGGAAACTGACTAAGCACACAAACTGCAATACCACCCAATGCATCTACATGGTCACTTGTCCGTGTAACATGAAATACATAGGTATGACAACGAGAATGGTGAAAACTTGCATAACCGAACACAAGAGTAACATCCATTGCCAACGAGTAACCACTAAGATGTATACACATTTCAAGGAGTGCAACCACTCCCCAGATACCCTCCTCTGGCTGGTACGGGAAGCCCACCCACAGATAACACAGGCAGCTTTGTTCAGGATGGAAAAAAGATGGGTACCCAGACTGTCTACTGACCAAATAGGATTGAATGATGACATACCCTGGGGGTCCATCTGATACATGAATGCCTAGTACATCTCTTCACTGTACACTGTGCATTTTACACCTTATTCCGGTTACCGATATACACCACACAATGGCCAGCACCGCTACAAGATGGCTGCCTGACCCGCATTTTGAACCACCTCTTAGTTACTAGAGACAATTCCATGTCCTTTACAATTAAAAGATGTCCACCATGCCCTTACGTTGAACCACTTCCAGGCTCTGTTTTCAGAGAGGGGTGCGACGTGATCGTCTGTGTTAGAGAGGTCATCGATTCTATCCTGAATCCTGTCCTGAAGTCTTTGTCTCCTGATCTACCCCGGAGGACCCCTACCAGCCCTTTGGCCATGGGATTGGTCTTCACACCATCCTAGGTAATTATCAATTTTGCGTGTTTGCAAGTGTACTTTTCTCTCTATCCTCTCCTTTCTGAGCATAAGTCATTGCAAGTTTGAAGTATGTGTAAATGATTTGATTAATTGAATTTTCTCTCCTATGAGTGATGGTGAATGTACTGTACTTTGGAGTGGATCACACGCAAATAATTTAGATAAAGTGAAAGGTCAGAATTAAGTTAGAATTTTCATCAACTAACTAGTTCAACTAGAACTTTTTGATTAGTAAAAGGTTGATTCGGAATAAGGGATAATCAATCTTAAAGTGTCGAAAATAATAAACTTTGACTCCAGCGGTTTACTCAATTTGAGTGTGTGTTTATGGGCCCAGGTGAGTATATGGTATTGGAGTATTTTTTGCTGGATTAATAGCACTGTCAGTGGGACTGTAGTATGCTATAAAAACAAGCAAAATGCAAAATGTAAAAGGGAGAAGGAAAGAAATAAGAAGGGATCAATAAAGGGGTCAACTATAGGACTAGTCCACCATCCCTGGCACTGAAGCACACTCATGTTTGGCCATAAGTGTAATATGACCAGGTAAAATGTCTTCACTCATGGGGCAGTAGACCCATTAGCTAGAGAAGGCTGCACCACTGCTTCATGCTGAATACTTTCATGTAGGTAAGTAGTCTGTTATTGACACTCGAACAGGTCAATGGCAGAAGAGGGCTGATTCAAAGCCTCTCTATATTTGTATATGTATGAATATATCTGAATGTTTTTAATGAATGTGTTTGATTATGTATATGTATGAATATATTATATGTATGTTTTAAAGGAATGTGTTTGATAACAAGAGCCCGGTAGACAACTAAACCTGTCAGGCCCTCTTAATATGATCTAGAACAGATAATCACAGTGCAAGTATTCTAACACTAGGGGTTGTCAAAGGGAGTAATCAACACCGATGCCTAAGGAGGAAATCTGTCAATTTCTGTGCAACAAAATACCCAGCTACAGGCTTTAACACAGAGGAATAATAATCCACTCTTAAAGGCCTACTGGCTTTAACATCTGTTTTCAAAATTAATAAGTCAGTACTACTCTCTTTGGTGTAACATTTCATTTTTCCCAGGCGAATGGGGACCAAGGGCTGTATGGATGCAGCCAGCGGGACTTTGCCCATACCTAATAAAGGTTTAACCTTAAATGTGGGAGTATGAGTGCTGCTTGCCTGTGGGCAGTTTGGAGCGAGAATATATATATTTCACTGCCGTGAGAGAAAACCGAGCGTTTATATATATATATATATATATATATATATATATATATATATATATATATATATATATATATATATACACAAAAATGAAGTAGAGAACTCTGGGTAGTTCTCGAGTTTCGGTGGAAATCAGCTCCTGTATAGAGCACTCTCAACACCAGCTACACTCTAAATTTGCTCACCTCAAATGACCTGCAACTGCTGAAGTGTCAGGAGCCGAGAGATCACAGAGGCCTAGGCTGCGGGACATGAATTAAGCAGCAACATCACTATTTTCCTCTTCAAGTAGCCCACTTGGGTAAAGTACTTTTTGCTTTATTTTTTCAGAACCCGCCAACACCAACTATCATAAAACGACGAGGGACTTCTAAGACCATGAAGCATTGCAGCTCCATGCCCACTGGGGAGGGTCCTAATGTTTTTCAATAAATGGCTCCTCACTTTTACCGGGACTGTTGTTCAAGCCGCCAGTGATAAAGGGCACAATGCTGCCCGAAACGAGTTTGGCATTGATAAGGACTTATGAGGGAACGTGGTGTGACTGCTAACCTGCAATTAAAATATGGTGACTACTCCCTGGTGTGTGGCGTTTCAATCGAGGGCAACCTTTTTGTGTGGAATGTACCCAAGTATGCAACATCTCAGTACTGTATAAGCACAGAAGTCAAAGGCACACCGCATGAAAGGGAGAAGGGGCAGCAAACTAAGAGCTGCAGGGGCGACACTCCCGCAATGCAGCACACACACACATAACATGAGGAGCACATCAACATTGACAACAATGTGGTACAAACCGCAACACCTCCACAACTGAACACAGGATACAACTGGTGCCGCTTGTGTATAGAAACTGGCAAATCACATTTGGCATTGCAGGGAAATGTGAGTTGATAATGTACAAGTACAAACACACATCTGTTATGTTGTTGAAATGTCCACTGTCCCCCATCAAATAGGCAGCTCCTCCCAAAAAGCCACAATGTACACAGTCATGCAGTCTGTATGAATACCTGTACAATTGGACAACATACATGTGAGCACATTGTTAAATTGCATCTCCCCTTCACATTGTAGAGGGAGAATCAACACCACCTGCAGAGCAGCATGAACCTCTCCTTTCTGATGACGAAAAGGACCACCACAGCTTCGACTCTGACGCCCTCCAACAGCTCGTGGAGAGCCTCTGCACCCCACCTCCAGGAGCAGTGCAGCCCAGCTGCTATGAGGAGACCCCACCCCCTGCACAGATCACACAACAGGCAGCACCCACCACCACGGCTGCCTCCCAGGACCCCCACGAAGAACACATGGCCTTCCAATGCTGTGTGTTGGGGTGCCAGGAGAATCTGTATGAACAGGTGCGGGTGGGCTTCGACCCCATGGCAGCCAAACTAGATGCCATACATGGGTGTCTCAGTCCCTTCAGGGACCACTCACGGTCCCTAACAGACACCCACAGTCCACTCCATGCTCTCCAACAGACCATGGCTGACATCGCTGGAGCCCTGACTCAGAGACTAGAACAACTGTCCAGTCAGAGTGGCACTAGCGATGTCACACGGGTGTTGGAATACATGCGGAGGTCAATGGAGACCATGGAGCAGACGCAGGTGGAAAGAGCGGCTGCCATGGCTGCACACCAGCGAGAGGTAGCTGGGTTTCTCAATGACCTCAGGATCATCCTCATGGCATTGCTGCCATAAGGCCTGGCGCTGATGCATGCTGTTGCTGCCACTACATCCACATCGCCGCCCCTGAAGTGTCAGTGCCACACAGTGCGGCGGACATTCCACCTCCGGCCTTTGATGTGTCACTGCCACACAGTGCTGGAGACAGAACACCACCACCCACACGTGAGGCATATGAAACAGCAGAGGACGAAGATGTGGATGAATCTGCCATTGTGGTAAGAAGGACGCAATAGCATCTATCTCCGCCATAGGGCCTGTTCTGCTTGGTTCTGCACTAGGGGTGGGGGGACATTTCCGTTCCGCCCATGGAAATTTACGGAAAATGGGGCAAATATCTGCCCATTCGCCGGTGGAACGGAAGTTGGCCGCCTGCCCGCCTCACGCTTCCCGCCCACCTGCCTCCCGCTTCCCGCCCGCCTTGTAAATTAAATTTAAAGGCTAAATATAAGTTTAAATCAAACTTACCTTATTGCGCCCGCAATCTTCTCCTTCCCGGCTTCATCTTTGGAAACTGCACATGCGTGGGAGCCTGTGCATGCGCAAATTTAATTTACAAGGCGGGCGGGAGGCGGGCGGCGGTCGAGCTTGCGAAACAGAGATATCGCGGAGAGGCATGGAGATTGGTGCAATCTCCGTGCCTCTCCGCGATAGTCCCTTTGCGACTTACGCCCACCCCTATTCTGCACTCTGCATCATCACCTTCCACTGTCCCCCGATACACTCTGCGACACTCACCTTTGACCTCGACATGGACTGCCATATTCTGTTTGATCGCCTATGACACAGCAATCAGACTGCGGACGTAGCTCTTCCTCTTCCTTTGGACTTGTCATTCCCTGAAGGACTCTGGGTGGCCTTCCACGGGCAATATTGCAAAGTGTGGTTAGCATGGCCGTGTACTGCTCCAGCTGCAACACTCCACTGAATGTGTATTAAACATGCATAATCATACAGATGTGTCATGTCTATGATCTTTCAAGTGTGGAAGTATGGATGAATGTAGGGTCAGTGATTCTCCCTTGCATCCAGTTGCTCATGTAGTTGGACTTGGGTCACAGGGTGACACATTGCCGAATGCGGCCTGGGTTGTCCTGACATAACAACAGGGACACACGTATTAGTTACTTCCTTATCTAGCCAGTACAGAACCATGCCCAGAGCCCCGGGGTCATTTTTCACACCCTTACGCTGGACTGGCATACGCCAGATCAGCCCACTCCACTTACGCTCACAGGGGGGGGGGGGGGGGGCGATAACGCTACATGTGCCAGGTCTTTCCTGTAGGGATCTGCAGATCACAGGTCTAGTTGTCAGCATAGGACACTTGTAACCACTTTGCCAGAAGATATATGTTGAAAAACCCTCATAAACGCCGTGTTTCTCGAGTAGCGGTTTATCTTATTCTCCGCCCCACACTAGTGTTGTGGCATTAGTCATAGGGTTTGACAGCTTGTATCATGCCAGCCTCACCCGAGGCAGTCTCTGGTGTATCATGGCAGTATCCAGAGATCTCCAGGTGTTACCCCACTGGTAGGTTGTCCAAAAAGAAGGATAAAAATAGTCTCCAATCAACAACCTAATCTTTATTTATGTTGTTGGACAACTATAGTCAAAAATATTGTGGGTATGCTCACAGGACTAAGTAAAGGGTCCCTAGCATATCTTTTAAATATACGTCAACATGTTTCAGCTCGCTTGGCCCGTAGGTCTATGGAGCCTTCGTCAGGACAGAAAAACACATACAATGTCTAAAAGTACTTACACAATTTGTGAAGTAAATGGTTTTTTTTCAAAACTTAATAGTCTTACCCACTGTGGTTCTGAATTCTCCACCTAAGGACGAAAAGAAGGGGGTAGTGTCTGGCTTGTATATTTACAGTGGTCAATGCATATAAAATTTACATGCTCAATGTGTACTCCAAATTTTCCACAAATGCATAACTTAAGATGCATTCAATTATTACTCTCTATAGGAAAGAAATCGTGGCGAGTCAAAACTAAGGCGACATAGTGAAATAACTAACAGTGATATTACTAATAAGTAGGTAAGTAGAGAAGCGTTCAGAGGCTCATGTAGAGATACTTCTGAACCGACAAGGTGTAGCTGCGCTGAACGTTCCGCGCTGGTGCGTAACGTTCTATTGCACGGGTGGGGCCGGAACATTCAACGGACGTGCACAGCACTACAGAGGTAGTGCACGCGACGGCCGCACTTAAGGGGTAAAAAGGCCCAGGAGACCACATCCCTGAAGGCCAAACATATGTTAGGGAAAGGGGGCTCATGACCCCCCCAAGCCCAAATAGGCCTCGGGGACCTCAACAACTGGTACCATAAATTAACTCCAAGGGAGGGGGCACATGATCCCCTCCCCAAACCTTAAGAGGCCCCTGGGGACTCAATAAGCAGCGGTGTGTGCCCCAGTGCTTACCCGGGACACCCACAAAACATGACATTGGGGGCCACAGGGACAGCGCCAGGACCCCTGTGGCACCAGCTAGGCAGGAGCAGCTATTTCTGAATGCTCCTGCTGAGCAGGACCATTCACAGTTTCCCTGCCCGCAAGAGCGCGGGCAGGGAAACAGAATTGTGCTCCCAGCCATGTGGGATCATTTTCAAAGCTCCCAATGGGTAGGAGCACACTTCTTTCCCTGCCCACACTCCTGTGGGCAGGAAGACCACTGTGTCCCGAGTGTGGGCACCCAGGACACAGGTTAAAGAGCTGTCGTCATGAGATGGGGAACCCTGAACCTTGTAAGGCTCAGAAAGGAGTGCTGTGCACCAAGTCGGTTCAGGTAGGGGGTCCCACTCACACTCCCCTCCCCAAATATTAATATTTTTGTTTTGCCGCGATCCAGTGGGACATCATCAGGATCACAACAGAAACACACAATTAATTTTTTTCTTTTTTGGGCTCAGGAGTGGTATGTCTGGGATCCACCCTCAAGAGCTATCCCTGCCCCCTCATATCTTTAAAAAATTTTTTTTAGTAAAATTGCAGGATAAGGAACTATGAGGCAGATGTATCATCTTAGCAGTTTGCAAGCACTTAATAGTGATTTTTTGCGAAACGGCCCATAAGAATAAATGGGAAGACTTGCGCAATTTTAAGGGTGCAAGGGTGTCAAAAGGACACCCTGTAGCACCCCTGAAATATGTATGTGTGCACATGTGGTGAGAGCATGTATGTGCGCCACATGGCACTTTGTAAAATGCAAAAAAGTGCATTTTTCAAAGAAATCGCAAATTACCACAAACTTGAAGTTGGTGGTAATATGCGATTTCTTAAGGCAAAATAGTACAACTTGGGTGCCTCCTACATTGCATTTAAGGAATCGCAATTTGTGATTCCTTAAATGCATCCGCAAAATAAGGAATTGCAAATTTTGCTATTCCCCATTTCGCAAGGGCCTTTTGGGATGATACATCCCAAAAGGCTTTTTCCCCATTCGCAAACGGGTCGATTCTGAGAATCGTCTCGTTTGCGAATGGGAAAAGGGCTTCATACATCTGGCCCAAAGTCCCTATGTCCTGTAATGGCTGCCACCAACATTTTTCTTCATGTTGCTGGCAGCCAATCAGAGCCTTGCACCATTGGAGCCAGTTTGCCCACGGGTAAAAAAGGCCCCTGGGCCAGTCAGGAAGCTCTTTTATTAAATCGGGTATGAGGGACTTTTGCCAGCGTCCCTCTAACCCATCCATCCAGATAATCAAATATTTTTGGAGCTTAATATCTGCAACACTACTGAACAGATTTACACCAAATTATATAAACACTCTTTCTGGATCACGATCTAGCTTCTGGACAAATTTGGTGTAATTCCATTCAGTAGTTTTGGTGATATCACTTTCCAAAAAAGTCTATGAAATATGCATTGGGATTTCCTGTTTTGGGACCCCATTTGTTCTTGTCTCTTGCTTGACAAATACCCTGAAGCTTTCCAGGAAGGAGCTGAGGTGATTCACTTTTTTTAAAAAAAGTTTAGTGTAGATTCATCAAACGGCAGCAACGTTATTAGGAAACAAAAAAGCACTGTGTCTATGGAACAGCTTACCTAAGAATAACTACTCAGTGGCAACTGACACTGGGTTATACATATATATGTATATATCTATAGATAGACAGACAGACAGACAGACAGACAGACAGACAGACAGACAGACAGATAGATAGATAGATAGATAGATAGATAGATAGATAGATAGATAGATAGATAGATAGATAGATAGATAGATAGATAGATAGATAGATAGATAGATTACCTACTTGCGATAAGCTTTTATTGTTTTGCCAATAACTTTGGCACTGCTTGACGAATCTGCACATAATTTTCTAAAAATGTTTATGTTTTGGTTCAGCTGCCGCGTTCAAAGTTTCGGGGCGATACGTTAAACAGGGGACGAGAAAAAAAGGGGGGTCCCAAAACACGTTTTCCCCATGCTATGTCTATGGGGATTTTTCATTTTTTAAACACTACTACAGCCCAAACCGCTGAACAGAATTGCACCAAATTTAGCAGAAAGCTAGATGTTGGTTCAGAAAGCGTGCTTTTTGTGATTTGGTGAACATCAGTTCAGTATTTTCAGAGATATTTAAGTTAAAAAAAATATAACAATCTGAGGACGCGAGCCTTTGCAGTGGACTGGTGGAACCTATTAAAATTTGATTGGCTACAAATCCTTCAACAAGGTAATGTTGACAGCCATCTTGGAACTTGACTTAAAGCTGAGTCCCACAAAAAAGTAAAAAATAAAGAAAATGGGGCAGGGTAGGAATACCCTCACACCCCAGATATGATAAGGGTGTCCCACAGGGACCCAGTCGGGGATTAAAATATATTTTTTTAATTGAATTTTGCAGCAAATTCGTGGCTGGACCTGTGACTCAGTGCCAACATTTTTTTAAAAAGACGTGCAGGCTCCCATGTTTCTTTTTCATGAAGCCCACAAGTGGGCCAAATCTCATGGGCAGTGTTTTATAATAATGCGGGGACTGCCCATGTGCCAACCCCGCGCCCCAGAGAAGGCCACCTCCCTGGAGCAAACACAAGTAAACTGATGCAGGGAGGCCTGCATGCCCCCACCCCACAGCCCTGGGGTCCACCACCTCACAGGGTCTATTTATTAAATGAGTGCAGGGGAGGCCCATACGTCTTCCCATGCAGCCCTGGGTACCGCCACCTCCCTGGGGCTTTATGTATAAAGAAAGCGAGGAGACATGCGGAACCCCCCCACAGCCACCTTTTAATAGATATAATGTGGGGGTCACCCAGACCCCCGTAGCCCTGGGTATCACCACCTACCCGGAGCAATTAGCATAGAAATGCGGGTGGCCTGGATGGCCCCCCAAAGGCCCAGGGACTGCCACCTGCCTTGGGCAATTACCATAGAAATAGGGGAGGGCCGCATGCCCCCCACAGCCTCAGGGGCTACCATCTCCCCGGGGCTAAACTAAAGACTTGAGGTGAGTGGCACAGCCCCCTCTGTTCAAGGCAAAGATGGCCCTGGGGACTGCCACCCCCCAGGGCTGGCTCCTGCTATGTCCCGGGGTGCCCAGCCCTGGGACATAGCTGTTTGCTATGGCTTGGCAGGAGCTTTACCTCTTCCGCCAAGCCATAGCAATTTTTTTTATTTTTTTTACAAGATTTTAAACCTTTATTTTCCAGTTTTGCAAAAAGACAAGACAATATAGATACAATGCAGTTGGATGAATCAGCAATTGCGAAAAAATGATAGGACATATCATATAAAACAAAAAATGCATAAAATATCAGCAAATGATAATGTGTCGTGGACAGAGAACACTATATACATCCAAGGACAAAAACAGAATGTGATGTACAAAATAGACAAGAAAGATTCCCACAATTCAATCCCAGCGGCAGTAGAAACCTAGCCTACACCCTCAGGGGTAATGCCGGCATGTGTTTGAGAGTCTTGTGTTGCCTTACACCGGGAGATATAGTCTCTGTATGGGCCCCAAATATCAATAGGTCTGGATGAGTTGGGAAGTAGAGTACTGAATTCCTCACAATTGACGTTACAGAAAGCAAGGCTGTTTAACCAGGAGCGCAGTGTGGGGGCGCGCCTACTGCCCCACAACAGTGCTATCTCACGTTTAGCCAGGAGGAAACCCAACGCAGCTAGCCTACGCACCTTCCTGGGGAAGTTGACCACATAGCCAAGAAGTGCAATCTCAGGAGTAGGCAGGAGTTGCATGGATAATATGTCTCCCAATGTGGAGTGTATGCTCAACCAGTACTGGTGGATCTTAGGACAGGTCCAGGTAAGGTGTGCAAAGTCAGCAAAGGGTGTCAAACATTTCTGACAGTGGTGCGGTCTAGATTTGTCAATTCTGTGAGAGTGGGCGGGGGTGAAATACATCCGGCAAAGGAATTTAAAATGAAATAATTTGTGTCGGCTGTTCAAGGAGATGTCATTGGTGGCCCTGCAGCAATGCTCCCACTGGTCGTCTAGGATCGGTCCTCCTAAGTCAGCCTCCCAAGCCGCCCGAACCCTGGAATCATCCATGGGTCTAAGAGTTCTGCACTGCCGATAAAGTTTAGAAATCAGATGCGCCCCATCGGGCTATGGATCAGCAGAGTGAGGGGGGAACCTCCTCCGGGGCTGCAGGAAAGGATGGAAATCTGGCCCTTAGAGCAGAGCGCACCCGAGTCAGGATAAATGTATCCATGAAGGAACGTTCACTGAAGCGAGCCTCTTCTGTAATTGAAAATGCATGTCCGTCAGGAAACAAGTTCCCGAGTGTATGTGTATGAAATTTCTCCAGAGTGCGCTTGACCAAAGTTTCCCCGGTGATCGGAAGAAGGGAGGGGTTAGGTAACGGTAGGGCAGGGGAATATAATAAGTCCAGTCCCAAGAGTCTGCGTAGTCTGATCCAAGCCCAACACGTGGTGCAGACTGTCTGAATGTCCCGGGGGTCCCGGGGTAATCCTGAGGGAAGGAGCGTAAGAAGCTGCCGCGGGAGTACCAGATCCGCCTCCGGTTTTAAATATGGGATGCACGTGGGATGCGTGCATCCGGGTGGAACCAAGCATACACAGAACAACACTGCGCCACCAAATACAAAATAAAAATCTGGGACACCAAGACCGCCTCTATCCGGTGACAGAGTCAGAATCTTCCAACTGACCCGGGGCATCTTGTCTCCCCAAACCAGTCATAACAGTATGGAGCGAAGCTGCGAAAAAAGGCTTTTGTGAGGGGAATGGGAAGATTATTAAAATAATATAAAAACCGGGGCAGAACTACCATTTTAATAATAGCGACTCGACCTGCCATGGACAGAGGCAGACGTAGCCACTTTGTGACCTGTGATTCTAACGAGCTAATGGCTCTGCCGTAATTAAGGCGGATCATCGAGGCGGTGTCAAGGTGAATGTGAACCCCAAGGTATTTAACCGAATCGTCGCACCATTCCAATGGAAACTCGCACTGCCAGTTCCCATGGTAAGGGGGAAAATAACGGATTTATGCCAATTAATGTGGAGCCCAGAGAATTCACCAAACCGGACAATTTCCTGAATTAAGGGGGTCAGATTGACCTGGGGCATTCGAACATATAGAACAGTATCGTCTGCATACATTGATAGCAGCAGAGGACCCGTACGGAATTGCAACCTGCGCTGCAAGTGTTTTTCCTGGAATTGCAGAGCTAAAGGGTCCATGGGCAAAATGAAAAGAAGGGGGGATAAGGGGCATCCCTGTCTCGTGCCGCGTGCCAAAGGTTAAGGGTCAGACAGAGTGCCATTGAGGCGCAGCCGAGCAGAGGGTTTAGTATATAATAAAGCTACTGTAGCGACAAAACACTCCGGCATGCCCACGCGACGCATGATTGAAAGGAAAAAGGGCCATTCGAGAGAGCCGAACGCCTTTTCAGCGTCGAGCAAAATAGCAGCGGCGGGTGTGGAAGGTTCAATTTTGTGCAACACCGTAAACAGCGTCCGGAGGTTGAGCGAGGTGGACCGACGAGGGACGAAGCCAGACTGCACTGGGGAAATAATGAATTCCATCAATAATGATAATCTAATGGCTATAACCTTGGCCAGGATTTTGTAATCCAAGTTTAACAGGGATAGCGGCCTATAAGAGCCACAGAGCATGGGGTCCTTCCCTGGTTTAGGCAATAGAATGATCACTGCTTCTCGGAATGTCGGAGGGAGGATACCCGTTTCAAGAGCCTCGGCGTAAACCTCCACCAAACGCGGCACCAGTATGTCTTTATATGCCTTGTAAAAGTCGGCAGAGAAGCCGTCGAGACCAGGAGCCGATGAGGCACGTAGGGCATCGATAGCCTCAACAATGCTATCAGTGGTGATGGGAGTCATAAGAAAGTCCTGCATGTAACGCTCCAGGTAAACCAGAGCTACCTCAGATAAATAAGATTCTTGGTTGCTAGAATCACCGGACAGGCGAGAGGTGTAAAGGGATTTATAATAGGAAAGAAATAAATTGCAAACATCAGGGGTGGAATGCAAGGCAGTCATGGAAACGATGTATGTGGGGCCACGGGGGGGGCGCAATGTGTTGGCCAAGAGCCTACCCAGGCGCTCACCTTCACCATACCGACGTGCTACGCAATGTTTGTTAAGGAATGACAATTCCCTGTCGGCGACGTCTCTGAACTCCACCCACAGCTCAAGACGACGTGCATTAAGGGATTCAGAGGGAGTAGCAAGCAATTTGCAATCTATGGCTGCAATATCCCTCTCGATAAGGCTTAAAGTGGAACGCAGATCTTGCAAGACACCGGCATATTTCGAGATGCAGACCCCTCTAATATAAGTTTTGAAGCCCTCCCATAAGACTGCCCATGTGTCGACAGACCCGGTGTTCAAGTCAAAATAGTCTGTAATAGCCTGTCTAACTTCTTCATTGAAAACGGGATCCAACAAGGCACGGCCTGGGAATCGCCACCAGCTCGGGGAATGTGTAACTGTAAGACCACCGGGGAGTGGTCGGATAGGGTGCGGGGAAGAGTCAGGACTGTCCCAATCCAACCCGCCACCCCGGGGGAGACCAGCCAATAGTCTATCCTTGTCCATGTATTGTGGAACCTGGAATAATGAGTGAATGCAGGGCTTTGTGCGTGTAGATGGGATTCCACGTTAATTAATGAGTATTGCGCACAGATCTCCTTAAGTGCTGGTCGGGCACAGGGTTTGGTGTCGGGGGATGTAGCAGTGCTGTCCCTAGTGTGGTCCATCAGGAGATTAAAGTCCCCACCCATGATCAAGATCCCGGTGTCAATCAAGAGGAGGCGAGTCAATAAGGAGTGAAAAAAAGAGGGGGAGTCAGTGTTCGGGCCGTACACTCCCACCAGGGAGGTCTTGTGTCCCAACAGCAGTCCAGTGATGATTAAGAAACAGCCATCAGGGTCCTGATATGTGTTACAGTGTGCAAACTGAATTAGTATATGTATGAAAATGGAGACCCCCCGCGCATATCTACTATAATTGGAAAAAAACCTATAGGGGCCCCAGCCAGAAGCCATCGAGGCACCGTCTGAGCCAGATAGGTGAGTTTCCTGCATGAAAAGGACATCAACCTTGTGTGAAGCTACCTAATTCAGGACATTTCTGCATTTCCTGGTATTGTTCAGACCACGCACATTCCATGTTAACAATGAGAGCCTGGACGAACCGGGCAAATTCCCTAGCTGTACCATCCAAACTGCAACAAAACTATCCAAGTATTGCGTGCTTATATCATATTCCACAAAATAATCGTCATCTTCTGCAAGCTGGAAGAACCAACATTAAACAAAGAACAAACCCCCCACCACCCCCACCCAACCTCTTACGTCCCAAGAAGAGGCAGACCCAAACATAACATCCTGTGCACTTAAAGGACAAAAAACTAAGCAAAGTGAGCGGATCAGAGGAAACTAAGTGCAGCATCAAAACAATAAAGAGAACTACAGTGGTATACACCATGGGGCATGGCAACGCCACGCCGGTCGGGCAAAACAGCAATCAAATACTCAATGTTGCGGAGTGGCACATAGGAAGGAAACAATCATTAATAGGACACATCAAAGGAGCATCATGATACAAAAGGCCATCAACCTGTCCCAGGAGGGGAGAAGAGGTCCACACTAGACTGCGAGGCCTGCGTCTGAGGGGAAGATGACCTCGAGCATCCAGAGCCAGCCATATGGTCCTTTTTATAATCACGAAGGAATTCCTGCACTTCGTTTGGAGTGTCGAACACCCGCGCTCTGCCATTTACATCCACTCGCAATCGAGCAGGATAAAGCATACCATAGCGCAGGCCCAAGTTCCTCGCCGTAGCTTTGACCCCCTGGAATTTGCGCCTGGCCTCCTACATCATGATGGTAAAATCTGGAAAAAACGAGAGCCTGTTACCCTGCCACTGGACTTCTCCAAGGTCACGAGCCGCACGCAAGGCAGTGTCGCGATCACGAAAGTTCATAAGCCTGGCGATGATGGGCCTAGGGGGTTGACCGGGCTTAGGACGCGGGCCCAATGAACTGTGGGCCCGTTCGACCACAAAGCCCTGGGTGAAGGAGTCTCTGCCAAAAAGATCCAATAGTAGCTGCTCCACAAATGTGTCCATGTGGCCAGTGGATGTTGATTCCGGAACGCCAAGGATTCGAATGTTGTTGTGGTGACTCCTGGCCTCCAAATCCTCGTTTTTGATGGCGACATCTTTAAGGATCTTTTCCACACGTTCCAACCGCTTTAAGGAGGAGGAGGCCCTGTCCTCTATGTCAGAGACCCTGGACTCGACCACATCCAATCTTCGGTCATGAACCTGGATCTTTGTATTTATCCCCGCTAACTTGGTGTCCAGATCGTCGAAACGGCCTTCTAGAGTTTTAAACCCCGCTCTCATCTCCGGCAGCATGGCTGCCACTAGGGGTGACGAACCTTCCGCGTCCTGGGGGGCTGGGGCCTCCGTCGTCTGGTCAGCCGGGGTTTCCGCTGCGGCACCCAAGGCTTTGTCGAACTGGAGCCTGGGCTGCCTGGGGTCCTTCTTCACCAGTGTAGCAGGGAGATATGGGGGGAAAGTCCCGTGCTCAGCAAGAGAACACCACAGTACTGACTTGGCGGTGAGTGTGTAGACCAGGCAGTAGAGACCAGAGGGGTCATGCAGCAAATCCACGTGGGCGGTTAGGCACAGAGTCGTCCCCAAACAGTGATCGATAATCTACACCGGGCATACAGGGGAGGCAGCCAGGTCGCAACCAACAGGCCAATTCAGTAGGCGACAGGAAAGGCAGCAGGTAATGTTACCAGGTGTAGTCCAATAGCCACCGGACAAGAGTGGGCACCAAGGCAAAGGCACAGCCGAGGTGCATTACGGGTCGTAACTCAAACGGCAAGGAGCAGGGTATCCACTATGCCAGTCGCCACCAGAAACGGGCCCCAAGCAGGCAGGGACTCGCAGTCCGGGAAAGCAGGCAGGTCGGCCAACATCGGCAAAGCAGGAGCGGGCAGCAGCGCCACGGCAGGCCAGGGCCCAATTCAGGGCCCAATTCAGGCTCCGACGCCCTCAGGGAGACCCACAGCCAAAGCAGGGACGGGGGCCCAAACGCCAGGAGAGCACCAGCGCGGACCGCCAATCACTGCAGGAGGCAGGTAACCCCCGGGGCACCGAAGGGGGAGAGCCCACACATCCCTGGCCGCCCCGGCGCAGCCCCAGAAACCAGCCCCCAGCCCACGGCCCAAACCCCCCGCAGCCCCACCCCCCGGCCCGCCGACACCGAAACTCAAGGTCCCAGCCTCAGGGATCACACCTGGTCGCAAAGGCCCAAGGCTCGCCCCAGGCCCGGAACCCGAACCGGAGAGAGTGGCGGCCGGGAAGCAAGCAGCAGAAAGGAGGGAGAAGGGAGAGGCAGGCCACGGGGTCGCACCAAAGGCTGCGGCGGACGCTGGACCTCACCACCCCCGGCGGCGTCGAAGACTCACTGCGCAGGCCTCAGCGTCGTCACGGGCACCTCGGACTCCCTAGCTCCTTCTGGGCAGATCATTTCTGCTCATCGGCTCATCAGCCCGGGCGATGTGTGCAGCATGTCCCTGGGCACGGATGGGTAGTGTCCGGGCTTGTCAGCTCACTTCTACATCGGACAGAAGTAAAGAGAAGCGCGCCCGACCGGCGGAGATTCAACCAGAAGCGTCCATCTTGGTCGCCTCCTAGACCACGCCCCCAAGTCATAGCAAATTTTGCTCCACTTTCAGCAAGTGAGAGCATTTTTTTCTTGCTTGCTCAAAGCGGAGCAGAATTGCTATGACCGAGAGGGAGCTGCATGTTAACACCACCTTCTCTGTCAAAGCAATGCTGGCTCCTGGAGAAGGCGGAAAGCTAGCAGGGGCCACGGGGGCCTCGAGGCTCCCCCCACATCCCCCACATTGCTAAGTGGGTTCACTGGGTGGGACCAGGGCATCCACACCACATACCAGGCCCTGGGGGATGGGGTAACAGGGGCTGCCCTCCCTTTAATGCAATAAACAAAAAGAGAAAAAAAGTCTGGGCCCCCTGGAAGGGGTCCACATGGCCAAAATCGGCCTAGGCAGGGGGGCCATGCGGCCCTCCTCCCTTAGTCAAAATAGTCCTGGCCTCAGGAGATGGGATCCCCTTGGCCAAAATTGGCTCAGTGAAGGGGACCCCATCCCCCAAAATATAAAAAATATTTTTTTTAAAGAACAGCAAGTTGCTGGAGGCCCCACCCCCTTTCTTCACCACTCAGAAAACGTACCTCCTGGTGCACTGCTGTTTGTGGGATGAAGTCCCCTTAGGTCCAGAGGGTCCTTGGGGGACAACAAGCCCTCCTGTTACCTCAAGTTAGTCCCACACAGCTTGATTGCTGAGAGGACCTCGGAGGCCATGCCCGCTTTCTGCACCACTCTGCAAACGTGCCTCCTGCCGCACTACTGGTTGGAGGATGAAATCCCCTTGGCTCTAGAGTGTCCCTAGGGTCCAACAAGCCCACCTGTTACCTCCAGTAAGTCCCACACTGTGGGATTGCAGAGAGGTCTTCAGAGGCCACGTCCCCCGTTCTCCACCACTCCTCAAACATGCCTGCTGGCGCACTGCTGGTAGGTGAAGAAGTCCCCTTGGCTGCTTATGGTCCTTAGGGACCAACTACCACTCCTGGTATATCTAGTAAGTGCCCCAGAGTGCCATAGATGGGAGGACTTCGGAGGCATGTCTGGTTGGGGGATGACATCCTCTTGGATGCTGAGGTACCTGGGGGGGAAAGAAGCCCTCCTGTAGCTCCAATAAGCCTCTTATAGAAGGAATCATAAGATCTGGTTGGTTGCCCTGCCCCCTTTCTCCACCACTCTGCACATGTGACTACCAGTTAAAAAAAACATAGAAATTCACTTAAAAATATATAGTTAGAAAATAGATTTTGGAAAAATTTAGAAATTCACTGAAAAAAAAATAAAGGTTACACCAACGTTATAGTTAGGAAATAGAATTAAAAGACCTCAGAAATTCATTGAAAAAAACACAAAGGTTACAGGGATGTTATAGTTAGGCTCAGATTTCCCTTATACAAAACCAGTGAAATTCAGCAGTTATAGTTACCTGAGCTAACTATAACTTACGCTCCCGCAATGCACTGCTTATGACCTCACATATTACATTACTCATGACATGGTCAGTGACATCACTGATGATATCACTCATAACATCACTGATGACATCATTGACACACACCCTCACACCCCCACTCACACCCCCATGCAGTCTCTCATACACCCACTCACCATACAGCCACTGATGCACCTACTCACTCACCCATATAAAACAAAAAATGACCGCCACCAAAAATGCTTTCCCTATGGAAACTAGGGGCCAGATGTATGACCATACTGTTTTGCGGGTCTCAAACTACGATTTTTTGAGACCCGCAATTCCGACTAGTAAAACAGAATGTACTAATTTAGTAATTCCACTAATGGGGTCGCAAATGACCTGCCCAATCGGGAATGGACTACAATCATAGGGATTGTGGCCTGCTGGGGACAGCAGAACACCATGTCTGTGTTTGCTTTTTAAATAAATCTGTTACTTTTTTTTAGGGCTGGCAGTGGTCAGTGGGACCACTGCCTCTGTTACTTTTTTTTTAGGGCTGGCAGTGGTCAGTGGGACCTCTGCCTCCTCTTAAAAAATATTTTCACATACATTCAGAAAGGAGAAAGTGTCCCCAGGGGACCCCTTCCTGTTTGCAACTGGCTTACCACCTACTTAAGTAGGTGGTAAACTGCGATTGTTTTGCAACCACATTTGTGATCACAAAACATGAGTACATCCCCCTGCAACTCGCTATTAGGAAGGGACGTCCTTGGCATGCCCCTTCCTAATATCGACTCCTATTCTGCGAGTTTGTAATAGGTTACCGACTCGCAAAATAGGGTTTGTACATAATACAACCCTTTTTAGTGGTCACAAACAGCTAAATTTTCTGTTTGCGACTGCTAGTAATGGTCGTACATCTATCCCTAGGTCCTAACTATAACTACCTACTGGAGATTGCCAGTAGGTAATGTATGCATGTAGTTAGGTGAATATGTCAGTGACAACATTAAGATTTTACCACTTATTTACCAGTTATAGTTAGAAGAGCCAATTACAACTTGCGCCCCACCATGCACTGCTTATGGATAGTGTCCTAAGTACTAAAGGAACCGAAATGCATTGATGTGGAGTCCTTAGCCACAAATAAATAACTTGTGCACATTAATGCCTGGAGTGCCGTTTTCTAAAACATCATTGAAGTTCGAGTTTGAATATATATTTCACTGAAACAAACAAATGTTAAAGTAACGTTATTTGAAATGCCATCAGTGATCTTATAAATGATGTCATAGAGCATGTCATAAGTGATGTCATATTTGAGGTTATAAGCAGTGCATGGAGGGGCGTAAGTTATAGTTAGTGCTGCTAACTTTGATGAAGTTCAGTGTTTTTTAGTTCAAAATGTTAATGTTATTGCTGAGAAATTCACCTTAGGTGAATTTCTCAGCAATAACATTAACATTTTGAACTAAAAAACACTGAAATTCATCAAAGTTAGCAGCACTGACTATAACTTACGCCCCTTAGTGAATTTCTAAGGTTTTTTTAAAAACAAAAACACATCTTTTAATCACACCTAGCCATAATATTACTTTAACCGTTGTTTTTTACAGGGAATTTCAAGTGAATTATTTGTTTTTTTTAATATATATATATATGTATGGTAGAATAACTGAAAAATATATCCTATGTGTGGACATTATTCTGAAAGGGAATTGCCTTTGTATTGTAATTTAACAGGAAAGGGTGCATAATTCACAAAATGTTGGTAATAAATGACATTTGAGTATCAAACAGAGTAATATAAAATAGTTGTTCTGAGATTGTCTATCTCCTCAGTTCTTCTGATTTTCATAATGAGACATTTTCCAGCAAGTTTATTAATATTGTAATAGCATACTTTTCAAAACCCTTGTATGTGTTTTTACATTAAAGTCAAAATTATAATTCCGAAAGAGAGTAATCAGTTTTTTTTAATATTGACTAGTATTAAGTTTCATTATATAAAGTTATTTTTGAAGTATCTGATTGTTTACCAGAGTTCACATTTTGTTTGAATCTACTGCTTAGATTTCTTTTTCATGTGTTCAGTTACATATTTAATATTAATCTGTAAAAAGAAAGTCATTGAAATATGATTGTAATATTCATTTTTTTTAAAGGTAGTGACTCTCACAAGACACTCACTAAAGTAGAACACACAATCCAAAGCATGGACTCTGAGGGGAATGTACTTTATGGTCAGCCCTCGCGACATTCTTGCTCGATTGTTCATTTTGAATTGAGTTATGAACAGTGTTTTCCTGTAATTCTGAAGAAAGTAACTGATTATACAAATTGATAATGTTAGTAAAACTGATTATGATTTGTTCCATTGAATATATAAAGCAATGATAATTTTATGATCTCGCGAGACGCGTGCAGGAGTCAAACACACAATGCCTTGTGCAGACTCTGACAGGGCTGTACTTCCTGTTTGGCTTGCACAATCTACCTGCGAGATTGTGCATTTGGTATTAAGATAATAACAGTGGTTTCGTGAAATTCTGAACAAATTAAGACATTAGAGATGTTGATTAGTTTGGAAAAACTGATTACGAATTGTTCCATGAAATATATAAAGCAATAATATTTTTACTATCTCACGAGACACTCACGGTTTTCTTGCGAGAGGAACCACACCCTTAGAAAGGATTAAGATTGGTTCATATTGATGTCTTTATTTGGAAGAAGAAGATTTAATCCTTTTTGCTTTATTTCACTATTGGATTTTGGTGAGAATAGATATATTTGGCTGGCTCTTCTTTCTTGCTTGCCTCTCTTCACAAAGATGTGTTCTTCAGATTCAGATGAACAGCCAGGGGCTTTTGCACTAGCTCAGTCTCCCAAGGAGTCCTTGGTGTGGCAATTCTTTGAAATGAGACCAGGTGGCAAGAAAGTTTCTGTGTAGTACATTACCTCTAAACTTTGCAACAAAAAGTTCAGCCAGGGTAGCAGAAATAAACAATATAGCCTGAGTACCGCAGGGATGTGGCAATTCTTTGAAAAGAGATTAGGTGCCAGGAAAGTTTTTGTGAAGTGCATTACCTCTAAACTTTGCAACAAAAAGTTCAGCCAGGGCAGCAGAAATAAAAATATAGTATGAGTACCGCAGGGATGTGGAGACACCCGAGGTCAATGCATCTGCAAAGGCTTGCACGGACAGAGTTGGCTTGTACTGCAGAGCTAGACAACTCTACAGGTGCTTGGGTATAGCTGCTACGCCCCCTCATCAAAACTAGAACCAAGTGAGGGAGAGCAACTTGAAATAGAGAACAGCTAAAGACGGGAAGGGCAAGCTAGAGACATGCAAGATGACTCCTGAAAATTGAAAATTAAAATAAAATTCATCTAACAATGGAAGAAGGAGGCTGGTTGGGGGGAGGGGAAAGAGGGGTGTTTTAAATGAATAATCTTCAAAATTCTGGAACACCGTTTGAAACGTGGAAATGTTATTGTACTAAACAGATTGTTAGATTGTAGCAGACGATATCCGTCATACAATGGTTAATGACTGCTGTTTACTTGATGAAACAATAAAGAAATGTAAAAACAAAAGACTCTACAGGGGTTTCAACGTCATTTGATCCAGGAGATACTGCGCCTGTGCAGGTTCGAAGTGCAGAAGCGGACTATAACCCTGTTTTTTTAATAAAGCGCTATTTTGCTGATGTGTAAGCCGATATTTTTTATGAGAAACAAGCAGGCCTGTCCAGGAGAAGCATGTCCAAGAGCATAAGTGCCCCTCGTAGGCATTAGCTTGATTTTGGTATTTCCAGTTTTGAGTACATTTATCTCCGTTTGATTTTTAAGGAGATGCTCTTGGTGTTTATTTAACACTTTAAGTTGTATGTTTTTCTCATCCACTTTTTAAAAAAAAGACCCCAAAAATATTAAAAATGATTGAAAACACAAAAAACAAATTATAGTTGTTGAAAACTGTTAACAAACGCAACTATTTTCAGAGCTACCCTATAGTTTCATGATCTATGTTGTTTGTACTATTGCAGTGTAGTTCCTAGTTACCTAATAGGCTCTGCGCATTGGAATAATATACACTATAGTTTTGGCATAGGACTGAGGTCAATATGCCCCTATCGAGTATATTAAACTTAATTACTTTGTGTGCCAGCTAACTCAGAAGCCACTAGAAACTCCTTGTAAACAAGAAGAAAGTAGTTTCTGGCAACCGCATAAACATGACGACTTTGTTTCCCTTTAGAATCGAAACACTCTCAGAATCGTGGAAACAATAGATAACAGTTTCACTCAGCTAATCGTGCATGCTTAGTTCTGAAGAGTTACACAGAAAGAATAGATGGGCGTTTCAATAAAAAGGGTTTATTGAACAGTCTTATTTCTCATGTAAGTGATATGTGCTGTTACAACCATAAGACAGTGTTGGACTTGGGCCCTTAGGGCAGGTTCACCCCTAGACTTTTTGCTTTAAATGGTGACCTGGCAATGGTGATTTTTGGGATTCTACGCACTTTCACTGTGTCCCAGTGGAAAGTGCGTGCGCACTCTGAGTGCATGTGCTGAGCTAGGCCTGCCCGCCCATAGGAATGCATGGGGAATGTATGTGTCCCTGGTAGTTCCTGATGCGTGGGGTGTACAGGCTTGAGTCTGGTATGTGTGAACTCGTGAGAGTGAATGCTGCGAGATGGTGTATGCAGCATGTATGTGTCTAGTAGGGAAGCGCCATTTCTAGACATGGCTGTACGTGTGCAGTGAGGGTGCTGGAGCGTGATTGGCTGGAGCTGGCTGGCATGCCAGGCTCCAGGAAGTCTGGATGGGTCTGCCTGGTGGTAAGTGTGAGATTAGCATGAGTGATGTGTGGGAGGAGTGTACCTGTGTCCTGGATGGGCTGGGTTTTCCCCACACAACGCTGGCTCCGCCCCCCTGTGGTTTGTCTAATGACCCAAGCCCTGCCAGTGAATAGAGAGGGTGGTTGAGGTAAACAGAGTACTCAAGAACCAGCTGCGACTGGTTCCGCCCCCACCCTGCACCTTCAGACAAAGGAATGCACTGTATAAAAATGGGGCTGTGTCCCCATAGATGTTGTTCTCTTCCAGGATCCTGAGGGGGCTGTTGCTGCTGCTGGGCCAGAGGACCGCCACTTGGGGTGTCTCCCTGCCTGGAGACCCAGTGTGCTGGCTCTGGGCCCAGCCTTGCCCCCCCTGCCTGCCCAAGGACTGCTGGGACTCTGCCCTGCTGGCTGAGGGCACCTGGGAGCGCTTTATTTTACTTATAGCGCTTAAGAGCGCTTTATTTGGCTTGTAGCGCTTGGGAGCGCTGTGCCTTCCCCCCAGCGCTGAGAGCGCTTTACTTTTCCTTTTTGCGACTGCCCACGCCGATTTTGCAGTCCCCTGGCAGGTGCCCACCCTGCCAAGGATCTTGCGCTGTACTCTGCCACTAGCGCTGTGGGAGCGCTTCATCTATCTCTAAGGCCGGTGCCCACCCGGCATTATCGCGGAGATTGTCCCCGTGGCCGCCCGGCCGCGACCAGGAAGTCAGGCAGGCCGGGGGCGGTACTGCGGGACACTCGTCATTCCCCGGGCCGCGCTCTGATTGGCTGCCGGCCCGGGACAGGAAGGAGGAAGCCAGAAGCTGCCGGGAGCCGACCCCGGGATCCGGTGAACAGGAGAGAGAAGCCGGCGTCTTCCCTTGTCCCCCCCCCCCCGGGCTCCCAAAGCGAGGGAGAGCCCAGGAGAGGGAGGACAGAAGTCTGCAGAGAGCCCCGAGGAGCGGGAGCTCTCTTGAAGCAGCCGCCTGCCAGACCGGTGAGTGGGGCTCTGAGGGAGGCGGTTGGGGGGTCTGTCGGGCACGCTTTCGGTGCCGCCCCCGTGACCTGGGCCCCCTTCTCCCTTCATTTCGTATGTGAGCCTGAGAGGCTCTGGGAGGGCCAAAGGTGCTTTGAGTCCCCAGGAGGGGGGCTCCAACGAAGGGGCAAGTGTTCTTAGAGCCCCGAGGCTCTTGGGGGCATTGCTAGATGTTAAGAGCCCTGAGAGGCTCCCCCAAGGCGCTCCAGTGTTAAGAGCCAGAGAGGCTCTTGAGTGCCATTCTTGCAGGAGCCCAGAGAGGCTCAGTGGCCATTTATTTCACGAGCCCAGAGAGGCTCAGGAGACAGTCAGTTGGGCAGAGCCTAGAGAGGCTCCCACGTTGGCCCCATCAATTGCACCAGTTGCCCAGCACTTTGTGGGCAGCTGCCACGTTTAGGCCCCTGGACATTTGGACACAGGGCGTCCTAGCCCCAGAGAGGCCAGTTGGCCTAGGGACAGTCACAGGTGGTGACTAATGTGAGTTTGGCGCAATTGTACTTTTCTATGCACCTCTGAATGTATTGTTTATGCGTCATGTGCCTTTACACCTCTGAATGAATGTTATGCATTGCATCATGTGTTTTGTTCTTACACCCCTGCAGGTATTGTGATGTGTAGGTGGTTGTTTTCTCCCTAGTACAGGTGGTGCTAGTGAGGTCCTGTTACCAGTGATTACTGGTTGTGTGCTATTTTGTGCTATATTCTATGTTCTAAGTGCTATTTCTGAAAGTGCTACTTCTGATTCCTGACAGTGGTCCAGGTGGCCCTGTCTTGTACATATCCCCTGTAAATTCTGCCTGTGCCTCTGGCACATTGTAAAGTGTGTGTTTTATCTAATGTGTTTTGGTGTAATACAAAGGCTATTTTTTATATAACCTTGTGTGGAGTTTCCTTTGTGGTGGGCCTTTGGTTGTTGTTGCTGGGGTGCATGCGCAAATACTTAGCCTACATCGCCTCCAAGTTTAGCCTTGCTGCTCGCGCCACGTTACCTAGAGGGTGAGTAGGGGCTATCTTGGCGTGTAACTCCCTTGCCCTGACTTGGGTGTGGTGGTCTCTGACTGACTTTGGCGAAAGCCCTGGCCAGCCGGGGATCCCATTTCCAACATTGGCGGCAAGCGGTGAGGATAAGGATTTGTGTTTGCGTTGTACCTCAGTGGCAACTGGCCATACCACAAAACTCTGCATTTTAGATGACCACATTTTGGGGATTGTTTTTGAAGTTCATTATTTTCTTCTCCTAAAGGTATCATTGTGCAATTGTGTCCAGTGCATTTGTCCCCCACCCTGCGCCCAGAGTCTGGTACCTGTGTCACATGTGGTCAGGTTGAGAAGTCAGGGGTGGTAGAAACTGCCTTACTAGTCCGAGGGGGGGGTTGTGTGTGGATGAATGGTGTGTGGCACTAGGCAAGTGAGTGTGAGTTCTCTAGGGTAGAGAGCTTGCTGAATACCTTGTGAATTGTGTACTCCTGTGTTAGCTCAGACCCCTAGGTTCCCTGTTTGATCTTTTCTCTAGAACGTCCGCCAGAATGGAGCCTGCTTTTGATTTCTGGGATCTGTTTAGATACAGTATGGGAGAGTTGGTAAGGTTCTGTGAAGAGAGAGACATAGGGGTGGATCAGTCAGACACTCAGTCCGAACTTAGGAGCAGCCTGATCCTATGGCAAAAGGGTCAGTGGGATCTTGAGCGCAGTGAGGAAAGGGCCTGGGCTTCACACCAGGAGGGTGGTGGGTCTGTGGGGAGCCCTGAGGATTCAGAAGAGGAGGAAGAAGATGATAGCACAGGGACGCCAGCAGATAGTGAGGACCCCATAGATAGGGAGTCACTTGCTGGGTCCAGTATAGGAGGCAGCGCCTCATCCCTTTCCCTGTCCCCAGAGGAGCTGGAAGATAGGAGGAGAGAAAGGGAGCACCAGCTGGCTTTAGAAAAGCTCAAGTTGGAGCATGCCCAGGCTATGGCACAGCTGGGAGTTAGAAAGCAACAGCTGGAGGTTAAGAAGCAACAGCTGGAGACCGAGAGGGTCTTAGCGCAGGAAAGGATAGAGGAGGCTGAGAGGGCCTCCACCAGAGGCAAAGTAGCTCTGGAGGGTAGTCTATCCCCTGCGCGCAGTGTTGAGTGTCTGGATCCCCCAGGGAGGGTTGGGTCCAGTGGTGGCAGCTATATAGAGCCCAGTGCGAGCAGCCCCAGTTCCCCCAGTATGGTACCTGTTTCCCCAGAGGAGGAGTTAAGGTTGAAATTCAGGGGCAGTAGGAAGCTGCCTCACCAGTCGTGGGAGGAGTTTGAGGATGAATGTTGTGGGACACTGTTTGATTGGGTAAAGGTTCACACGGAAGATGATTTTGACATCTTTTTTGATTTGATTGTCAAAGAGCACCTGCTCAGTTGTTGTTCACCAGGGTTGCGCACACACCTGTTGGGGTGTGTATTGTCTGATGCATGTGAGCTTGCAGATGAAGCAGACCGCTGGGAAAGGGCCAGAGGTTCTCTAGAGTCATTAGGGAGTGAGTCCAAAAGTAGTGGTTCAGGGATCTTCCAGCCCAGCGTGGTGGAAGAGGCTCAGTGTAGCCCAGCTAGGTCCCAGGATAGCGAGGAGGGTGTAGGGGCTTACTGCCTGGCTCAGTGGAGCAGGAGTGAGGGGGAGACTGAGGTTCCCCAGACGCCCGAAGCCCTGCCTCAGGACTTGGAAGGTTTCTTGAGGGAACACCAGGTTGGGGACCTAGGCTGTCCTGTTAGTCCATTTGAGGAGGATCTCCTAGTGAGTAGAGGACCTGGAGCGTCTGTAAACAGAGCTCCTGTGGTTCTAGAGTCTGGCAGTACCGCTCCGGTAGGGAGGGTACAGGAGTCCAGCGTGAGGAGTGATTGGGGGATGAGTTTCCCAGTGGATGCACCAGTGGACCAGGGACTAGCCAGTTGGGCTAGATCTTCTTGGGGGGACCCGGGTGGTGCCACTTCTGGTCTGGGGGATCGTCACGCACTGTCAGGTGGACAGAGGGCTGGAGATCTGCGCCAGACAGACAGTCACACAACAGATGTGTCATTTGTTAGCCTCAGGGGGATTGTGTGTGAGTCCCCAGAAGTCCTGGAGTGCCAGGCAACTGTTCCACCGAAGGTTTTAGACCAGAGGTTGGAAGGCCAGGTTCAGGATCGGCCTGACCTGAAGGGTAGGACGACTGTAACCAGTGTCCTGACCGGTTCTTCTTCCAGAGGAACTTCTCCAGGTGGGAGAGGGCAGACCTCTGGAAGGTGGTGCAGAGGGTGGGAGAGCCCACCTCTGACCCCGGTGCAACCTGAGTGGATAAGCCCTGGGTTGGAATGGCGTTCTAGGTGTTCCCCTCGCCGGAGGAGGAGGAACCCTAGGAGAAGAGGTAAGGGGAGGAGAGCCTTCCCTGAGACTCCTGGTCCGCCTGAGGTTGTAGGCCCCAGGCTGGAGAACCAGTGGCAGTCTAGTCCTGTCTTGCAGACACGAAGAGTGGAAAATGGCTCCTATGGGCCAGGGGTTACTACCCCCCGCTCTGCGAATTGGCAAGGACCAGTGGCACCTGGGTGGCCCAGGGCCTGGTCCTGGCCGTGGACAACTTGGGAGTACCAGTGGGGTAGCCCAGTTGGTCCGTATAGTGGTTCTAGAAGGAATCCCATGGGTTCACCGTGGCGTAGAACAGGAGGGTGTCCCTGCAGTTGCGGGCCCGCGTCCGTGTTCTATCGCCCCAAGCAGGGAAGTCCATCACGGTGGTGATTGTTCTACCCTGCGTTTTGGCTGGAAGGGGGTTGTGTTGGACTTGGGCCCTTAGGGCAGGTTCACCCCTAGACTTTTTGCTTTAAATGGTGACCTGGCAATGGTGATTTTTGGGATTCTACGCACTTTCACTGTGTCCCAGTGGAAAGTGCGTGCGCACTCTGAGTGCATGTGCTGAGCTAGGCCTGCCCGCCCATAGGAATGCATGGGGAATGTATGTGTCCCTGGTAGTTCCTGATGCGTGGGATGTACAGGCTTGAGTCTGGTATGTGTGAACTCGTGAGAGTGAATGCTGCGAGATGGTGTATGCAGCATGTATGTGTCTAGTAGGGAAGCGCCATTTCTAGACATGGCTGTACGTGTGCAGTGAGGGTGCTGGAGCGTGATTGGCTGGAGCTGGCTGGCATGCCAGGCTCCAGGAAGTCTGGATGGGTCTGCCTGGTGGTAAGTGTGAGATTAGCATGAGTGATGTGTGGGAGGAGTGTACCTGTGTCCTGGATGGGCTGGGTTTTCCCCACACAACGCTGGCTCCGCCCCCCTGTGGTTTGTCTAATGACCCAAGCCCTGCCAGTGAATAGAGAGGGTGGTTGAGGTAAACAGAGTACTCAAGAACCAGCTGCGACTGGTTCCGCCCCCACCCTGCACCTTCAGACAAAGGAATGCACTGTATAAAAATGGGGCTGTGTCCCCATAGATGTTGTTCTCTTCCAGGATCCTGAGGGGGCTGTTGCTGCTGCTGGGCCAGAGGACCGCCACTTGGGGTGTCTCCCTGCCTGGAGACCCAGTGTGCTGGCTCTGGGCCCAGCCTTGCCCCCCCTGCCTGCCCAAGGACTGCTGGGACTCTGCCCTGCTGGCTGAGGGCACCTGGGAGCGCTTTATTTTACTTATAGCGCTTAAGAGCGCTTTATTTGGCTTGTAGCGCTTGGGAGCGCTGTGCCTTCCCCCCAGCGCTGAGAGCGCTTTACTTTTCCTTTTTGCGACTGCCCACGCCGATTTTGCAGTCCCCTGGCAGGTGCCCACCCTGCCAAGGATCTTGCGCTGTACTCTGCCACTAGCGCTGTGGGAGCGCTTCATCTATCTCTAAGGCCGGTGCCCACCCGGCATTATCGCGGAGATTGTCCCCGTGGCCGCCCGGCCGCGACCAGGAAGTCAGGCAGGCCGGGGGCGGTACTGCGGGACACTTGTCATTCCCCGGGCCGCGCTCTGATTGGCTGCCGGCCCGGGACAGGAAGGAGGAAGCCAGAAGCTGCCGGGAGCCGACCCCGGGATCCGGTGAACAGGAGAGAGAAGCCGGCGTCTTCCCTTGTCCCCCCCCCCCCCGGGCTCCCAAAGCGAGGGAGAGCCCAGGAGAGGGAGGACAGAAGTCTGCAGAGAGCCCCGAGGAGCGGGAGCTCTCTTGAAGCAGCCGCCTGCCAGACCGGTGAGTGGGGCTCTGAGGGAGGCGGTTGGGGGGTCTGTCGGGCACGCTTTCGGTGCCGCCCCCGTGACCTGGGCCCCCTTCTCCCTTCATTTCGTATGTGAGCCTGAGAGGCTCTGGGAGGGCCAAAGGTGCTTTGAGTCCCCAGGAGGGGGGCTCCAACGAAGGGGCAAGTGTTCTTAGAGCCCCGAGGCTCTTGGGGGCATTGCTAGATGTTAAGAGCCCTGAGAGGCTCCCCCAAGGCGCTCCAGTGTTAAGAGCCAGAGAGGCTCTTGAGTGCCATTCTTGCAGGAGCCCAGAGAGGCTCAGTGGCCATTTATTTCACGAGCCCAGAGAGGCTCAGGAGACAGTCAGTTGGGCAGAGCCTAGAGAGGCTCCCACGTTGGCCCCATCAATTGCACCAGTTGCCCAGCACTTTGTGGGCAGCTGCCACGTTTAGGCCCCTGGACATTTGGACACAGGGCGTCCTAGCCCCAGAGAGGCCAGTTGGCCTAGGGACAGTCACAGGTGGTGACTAATGTGAGTTTGGCGCAATTGTACTTTTCTATGCACCTCTGAATGTATTGTTTATGCGTCATGTGCCTTTACACCTCTGAATGAATGTTATGCATTGCATCATGTGTTTTGTTCTTACACCCCTGCAGGTATTGTGATGTGTAGGTGGTTGTTTTCTCCCTAGTACAGGTGGTGCTAGTGAGGTCCTGTTACCAGTGATTACTGGTTGTGTGCTATTTTGTGCTATATTCTATGTTCTAAGTGCTATTTCTGAAAGTGCTACTTCTGATTCCTGACAGTGGTCCAGGTGGCCCTGTCTTGTACATATCCCCTGTAAATTCTGCCCGTGCCTCTGGCACATTGTAAAGTGTGTGTTTTATCTAATGTGTTTTGGTGTAATACAAAGGCTATTTTTTATATAACCTTGTGTGGAGTTTCCTTTGTGGTGGGCCTTTGGTTGTTGTTGCTGGGGTGCATGCGCAAATACTTAGCCTACATCGCCTCCAAGTTTAGCCTTGCTGCTCGCGCCACGTTACCTAGAGGGTGAGTAGGGGCTATCTTGGCGTGTAACTCCCTTGCCCTGACTTGGGTGTGGTGGTCTCTGACTGACTTTGGCGAAAGCCCTGGCCAGCCGGGGATCCCATTTCCAACAGACAGTATGCAAGATATTTCATGTACAGCGTAAGCAGTAGAAAGAAATAATACTGCAATAGCATTGTCTTTTAGCTATGACACATATTCATATACATATACATAAATAACACAGGCTAAAATGTGAGTACTCAAACGATGCGTTCTCCAACTAGTTCTACCCCAGTGTACCTAACCGAAGTGTAGTACAAGGTAAGAAGAAGGTGCTGTATTCTATAGTATGGTATGCTATAGTTTGGTATGCTAAGTTTGTATGCCAAGAGTCCCTCTTGGTTCTAGTCAGCTCCATACCTTAGAATTAGAGAGGTTGGAATCTCTTTCCGAGTCTCGAGCTCTAACACCCTGCGAAAGGAGTCAGAACACTGGAAGCTGGATTCTCTGCGAGCAGGGATGACAGCGTCTTGTCAGTGCGTCAGGCCGGGACACAGGCTTCTCTAAGTCGAGGTCTCCTCCTTACTTGCTGTGGCGAGTCGTGCAGCCGAGCCGAGCCATGCCGTGGTTTGCCATGGTAAGGGAAGGTATATTTATACCTGAAAGGTGCTTAGGAATGTTAGCATTGACATAAAGTCAGGCAGAGGAAGACGTCATGAATGAACCCTTGGGGTATAGTGGTTCATGCATAATAAATGAGTTCTTGGAGAAATCAATAATCCTGGGTTAGGGAAACTCCCAACAGCTTAAGGGCCTGGTTTCTAAGAACTCATTGTGACGTTGGAGTGGACGGATATAAGTGACCATGCCTGTATTTGGATAGCATGGCTAATACCTAAATAAGGACTGGGATCTTATGCCTATATAAGGGCAATGCGAATTGTGCCTATATAAGGACATGTATCAGGAAAACCTATATACGGACACCTAAAGCGTAATACCACACTATGGACTAGATGTAGGTAATTCTCATTTACCGACTCTAGAATACCGAATTTTACCGATTCTGTATTCTAGATTCGGTAAATGAGATGTAGTTAAAAATCCGGTATTTTTTACTGAATCTGTAGAATTCTGTAATTACCGAATCGGTATTTACCGATTCTGTAATTGTCATTGATTCCTATGGGCCTTGAGGCCCATAGGAATCAATGTCAATTACAGAATCGGTGAATACCGATTCGGTAAAAATACCGAATGTGCAAGGGGGACAGGGTGTCACTTTGACACCCTGTTGCACCCCTGATTCTGGCTTGTGTGCCATGTGACACACATACATGCCCTCAGGGCCTCAGGGCATGTATGTGTGTCACATGGCACAGGTGTACATGCACAGATGTGCATGTACACAGGAATTCGTTATTTACCATGGAATAGTATTCCATGGTAAATAACAATTCGGTAAGAGTCGGTAAATATACCGATTTGTCACTTTTTCTGGCCCCTACATCTCCATCTGCAAATACCGGTCGGTAACGGCCGAAATCGGCCGTTACCGACCGGTATTTGCCTTCCTACATCTGGCCCTATGTGTCCCTTTTTTTCTCCTTCTCCAAAGCTCCCTCAAGACTCTTGTGAGAGCCAGGAAGGCAATCCCTTGCTTGCAGACTGAGGGTACAGTGCTTTCTCGTTTGCTCTTGCGAGCCTCTCACAACATCATACTTTTTGTAATCGACTATACATTTACACTGAATATATCCTGATGTAGTATGTATAATGTATATTCACCAGAATAGTAACAGTGTATTAAGTTTAATGAAATACAATCCATCATATAATTGTGGGGAAAAATAAATCACTTAGATTTATGAAAAAAAAAGTTTTATCTGCATGAGAAGAACATTGGTACATAGCACAGGTAGATTCTTATTTATTTACTTGAAATCCATTTATTATGATTATTATTATTAATAAAATAGGCTCAATCACTACTTTTCCTTACAATCCTGAAAGAATTTCGCGAGATGGTAAACATTTTGTTTTAGAGGATGAATTAGCACTTCCCTGTATTACAGTACTTATGTCTTATAGCCCCCATTAGTAGGGTGTGGGGAGAAAGTAGACTCTCAAATGAGACTTTTTCACATTATAACAAAAGTTCACAGGAGGGTGTAAGGAGACACTGTGATCTCACTGACATCTTTCCACCGCCTGACAGCTGTGTATAGTAAACTATGGAGAGAGACTGGCCCCTCACATGAGACTTTGCCTAAAGGTAACCAGTGTGTAAAGTAGGGTATAAAGAGACACTGCCTCTCCACTGCCACCTTTCCACAGGCTCAGCAGTATTCATAGTAGGTTGGAGAAGGTAAACACCTCACATGTAAGACCTTACCATTCTATAGTAAGTATAACAAGTACTGACCTCTCCAGTGAAACCTCTCCCCCGAGAAATAACGATATATATTAGGGTGTAGGAATGGATTTGAGTGTCCAGTCACAGCTCTCCCCAGCATGACAGACATACAGTAGTCTGTATAGAAATATTGCCCTCTCCACTAACACTTATCTCCAGGACAACATGGATGAGCAGTACAGTGTGGGAAGCATTGTCATCTCTACTGACACCTATCCTTCAAGCAAAAAGGATATGCAGTGGTGTCTGAGAAGGGAGTGACCTGTCCGCTTACACATTTTACCACTACTTTGCAATACTATGCTAAAAGAAAGCTTCCCATGAGTGGTAGGTACATGGGCATTCAGAAGCTAATATCCTTTGCTTTTGACGCAAAATCCTATCTATTAAAATGTCTATGCCGGGCTTAACACACAAATAATGCCTCTTCAAGGCAGGTGGTAACTTTTCAAACTTTGCATATGTGCTGGTTGCACTGTTAGCACACATACAATGTTTAAAAAGTTTGAAAGTATATCTTAGCACAGTTTTTTGCACTAGAAGGGTACTCTTGCAGTACAAAACCAGTGCTAAACATTACACACACATAAGTAGAAATGGCTCTGTCCATCGTGACATTCACAGAGACGAACCTAACTATATTTAACATCAATTGGCGGCATTGAACAGATTTACACAAGCGCATTAGGTATAGTCCAAACAAGTCCAACACCTTTTAGCCAATATATAATGAGTTATTGATGTTTAAAAATCCGTGTTTTTTGAGTTTGAAGCCATGCCTTTTGGAAAACTCTCTGAATCAGAATTCATTAAAAGAGAGAGGGATAGAGGACACTGAGGCAGAAAGTGAAAGGTGGAGGTAAAGGAAAGGAGCGTGAGGAAGAAGGAGAGATGCAACACCAGCATGTTTCTCAGCAAGCAGCATTGTGCAGGACTGATTTGTACACTCTTGATTAATTCCAGGAAACATCGAATTCTGGATTGCTTACCTTTCAGAATCAGGTTCGCAGTCCACAGAGGTATCAAATGAGAATGAAGGGAAGCTTGATCTGTTTATAGATCAAGTCAGTAAGCAAATACACTCTGAGTAATGGTGTCATTCTGAATGTTAGACTGGGTATATGTGCCATCATCACACTCCTACAGTCAACATGCAGCAGTGCTGAATTTGTGCTGGTGTTTGCCGGTGGTTGGCACTTGCACTTATTTCATAACACCGGCACAAATATTTGATATTCGTCCACATGGTGGCGCTGTCAGTCTATTTTTGTTTTTTAAAGCACATCAACAAAGTGATAGATAATTTAATATGTGATTGATAAAATAATTATACCAGGGTGCTCATGCCATTCTTACAAGTGTGAAGTAATCTGAAATGGACTGAATGGTCACATTTGTAGGACAGTAATGGTAAGTAGGGAGTCCTTGGTCCTGGTATTTGGCAGCAGGTGGTGGTGTCAGCTGCAGTGGCTTGCCGAAAAAATATCTTGGACCCCAGCACTTTTTGTTTCACAGATAAAGCATTGCAAGAAGTCCATCTGTTGGTGAGGAGTTAGAGGTACTCTGAAAGGTAGAATGTGGAAGGGGTTCAAGTGCAAGGTAAACTAGTGCTTGCATTCCCTAAAAGCCTGACAACCTCCGCAGTATACATTTTACCCTTCTAGGCTCTAAGTTAAAACTTGTTTTCACGCATAACATATCCAACCCACATGCTATACGGTCCTCTTCTCACTCTGATTCATAGTTCACCTTTCTGTCTCAGGTTCTGCTTCTTTGTCCACTTTTCTCCTGCTCCCACTGGACCACTCCTCAGGTCCTTACTGTTGTTCCTCATAAAAGGTAGCCTCCCCCGCATCAAGGCCCTTATTAGGTCTCGTGACCTATCAATGCGCATGCGCATTGAGCGGAGCGAGAGATAAAGGGGCTTAAACAGAGCTTACCGAGATCGGGCGATTCCATGCAGTGCCCGTGTAAAGCTCGCTCAATGCGCATGCGCATTGCCATAAAAAGCGCGTGCACAGACACCAGCCTCCCTCCCACAGGCATTCCCCAGCGTGCGCTGTGCCAACAAGCCTTTGAAGTGAAGCTTAGCTTCACTTCAAAGGTATCTGCTACCCCCGCCCCCTGCTTCACACGTTTCTCGCATTTCTACTCCCTCCCTCGCCTGCACAGCTTATACCAGAAGGTTAATATTCGAACGCATTTTTTCCCGTTGTTCTATTCTCGCTTCCAGAATGGTGGTGTTAAACCAGTTCTGAATCTGCATGATTAAACCAGTTTCTCGTAGTGGAGTCCTTTCAAATTGGGATTTTAGCAGCAATTTTTGAGGTGATGCAGTCAGACGATTGGATGAGTAATGTGGAACACATCATCCTTATTTCCGCATACTAAGAACATCTGACTTACCCGAGATGTGCATTAAGATCTAAAAATGTTAGTAAAAGTGCCTTCCGTTCAGCATCTACTCTCTTCTGAATGTGTGCAAAAGTGCTCTGCACAGTGGCTGCACAGTTTTTACCTCAAAGGATTCGTATCCATCCTTCACTGGATGGATGACTAATTCACATTCTGTCTTTTGTTCGATATTATTAGCCTACAGGTGATGTGTTGCATGCAGTACATTCTGATATTTGTATTGAATCTAAACATTATTGCTTGATCCCTTGTCAAAGGCTCCTATTCCTCATAGTATTAAGAAGTGATATTGGCCTTGTTGTTCTGAAGTACATGACCTCAGCATCATTGATTTACTTTTCAAATGTGATGTCGCTTTACTCATAACAGAATTGATTAAAAGAAAAAAAGAAATTGTAAATGTTAGTGAAGAGACATTGTTTTATCAGAGTTCTAATTGCACAGGTAGGAAGAAACTTTATGAAACAGTGCGTAGTCCTAACGGTCCATTGTCGCTTACTTGAGTAGGTCAACGTTTAGGGAGAAATGTGCAGGCATCTTTGGGTGACATTCCTATTTGTATACCTCTGACATTGAGTATGTGTTTCTTCCAAGTAGCAATTTATAGGTTATCTGTTTTGGGTTGGCTGTTCTTTAGGTCATCCCCTCAACCTCACACAATCCTCCCTCACTCAGCCTCACTCACCCTCACACCCTCACTACCTCACCCACTCACCCTCACACACCATCACTCACCCTCACACCCCCTTACCCTCACACCCTCACTCACCCTCACACCTCCTCACCATCACACACCCTCACATCCTCCCACCCTCACACACCCTCACTCACCGTCACACCCTCACACCCCCTCAGCATCACACACTCATCCTCACACACCCTCACCCACCCACACAATCTCATCCACGTTCACAACCTCACACACCCTCACACCCTCACCCCCTCATCCTCACTCACCCACACACCTCCTCACCATCACACACCCTCACATCCTCACACCCTCACCCACCCACACACCCTCACCCACCTTCACACCCTCACACACCCTGACACCATCACCCACTCATCTTCATTCACCCACACACATTCTCACCATCACACACCCTCACATACTCACACCCTCAGCCACCCTCACACCCTCACACACCCTCAGTCACCTTCACACCCCCTCACACTCACACACTCATCCTCACTCACCCTCACACCTCCTCAACATCACACACCCTGACATCATCACACCCTCACTCACACCTCATCCTCACACACCCTATCACCCTCACTCACACTCACACACTCACCCACCCTCACTCACCCTCACACCTCCTCACCATCACACCCCCCTCACCCTCACACCCTCACCCCTCATCCTCTCACACCCTCACTCACACCCTCACCCCCTCACCCTCACAACCCTCACACCCTTAATCAACCTCATTCACCTTCACACCCCCACACCCCCTCACCCTCACACCCTCATCCTCACCCCCTCATCCTCACACACCATCACTCACCCTCACACCACCTTACCCTCACACCCTCACTCATCCTCACACACCCTCACTCACCCTCACACCCTCACCTTCAAAACACTCACACCCTCACTCACCCTCAGACACCCTCGCCCTCACTCACTCAGCCTCACACGCCATCACACACACCAACACACCCCCTCACACCCCCTCAAAGCCCCTCACACACCCTCACTCACCCTCACAACCTCACACACCCTCACACCCACACACCCTCACTCACCCTCACACCCTCATCCACACACACCCTCACACACCCTCACACCCACACACCCTCACACCCTCATCCACACACACCATCACACCCTCACACACCCTCACACCCTCACCACCGTTACCACAACCTCCGACTCCACCCTCCAACTCAACCCTCAAAATCCACCCTCTAACTCCTCCACCTTACAACTCCACCACCCTCCAACTCCACCACCCTTCAACTCCTCCACCCTCCAACTCCTCCACCCACCAACTCCTCCACCCTCCAACTCCTCCACCCTCCAACTCCTCCACCCTCCAACTCCTCCACCTACTAACTCCTCCACCCTCAAACTCCTCCACCCTCCAAATCCTCCACCCACCAAATCCTCCACCTCCAACTACTCCAACCTACAACTACTCCACCCTCCAGATCCTCCACCCTCCAGATCCTCCACCCTCCAAATACTCAACCTTCCAACTACTCAACCCTCCAACTACTCAACCCTCCAACTGCTCCACCCTCCAACTGCTCCACCCTCCAACTCCTCCACCCTCCAAATCCTCACTCCAAATACACCATCCAACTCCACCCTCCAACTACACCCTCCACCCTCCAACTCCACCCTACACCTTCCTTAACTCCCTATTCTCCTCTCCTGTGCTAAACTACTGCTCCTTCCACCCCACCTCCTTCTTTATATCCATGTTGTCTTCAAAGGTGCAGATCTGCTGCTCTCTTCCACCCCGCCTACTTCTTTAACTCTGTTTTTTTCTCATGTGCTAATCTGCTGTTCCCTTCCAACACCTCCTTCTCTAACTCCATGTTCTCTTCTCCTGTGGTGATCTTTCTGCTATCTTCCATCCACCTCCTTCTCTAACTCCCTGTTCTGTTCTCCTGTGCTGATCTAATGTTCTCTTTCAGACCGCCTCCTTCTCAAACTCCATGTTCTCTTCTCCTGTGCCGATCTGCTGTTCTCTTCCACCTGCCTCCTTTTTAACTCCCTGTTCTCTTCTCCTGTGCTGCTCTGCTGCTCTCTTCCACCCCACCTCCTTTGTTAACTCCCTGGTCTCTTCTCTTCTCATGGGCTGAACTGCTGCTCTCTTCCACCCGCACCCTTCTTTTACTCCCTGTTCTCTTCTCCAGTACTAATCTGCTCTTCTCTTCCAGCCGCCTCATTCTCTAACTCCCTGTTCTCGTCTCCTGTACTAATCTGCTGTTCGATTCCACCCCCTCCTTCTGTAACTCCCGGTTCTGTTCTCCGGAGCTGATCTGCTGTTCTCTTTCACCCGCCTCCTTCTCTAACTCCCTGTTCTCTTATCCTGTACTAATCTGCAATAACTGTGTCTCTGGCACCGTGTCTGCTTTACCAGTCACAAGCATTATCACATTTACAACTCCCCCTCCTCCCCCCACCGCATACTAGTAATCTTAACAAATGTGCCCATTACATACATAATATCTGCTCTTGTACTTTAAATAGGTGTCACATTTGCAAAAGTTAGAACTATTGGCATTGTAAATAACAAAGCTATTAATCTTGCTATTTTCAAAACAAACACAAACATAAAAAAATTGTCATTTACAAAACCAATAGCTCAAACTTTCCTAATGCGAGACCTATTGCATTTCCAATGCTTGTTTTCATTCAGCTTCACTTCCCCAGGCTTATGTCTAACAGATCAGATCATCTCCCGCACGTTAACTCTTTCCTTCAAAAACTCTGACTCTGAATCACCCAGACCACCTTATCATCACATGGTATCACACTAAAAAACCCTGCAGAAAAACTGCATGGAAGCATCACATGAATCAGTCTGTTATTGGTTTTTACACCTGATACGAGCATATGTGGAAATACAACATGCAAGAAAAGCAGATCTTCCTTACAAACCCTTTGGAAACAACCAAGCATGGGACATTAGCCCTGAAAAAGCCTTCTCCATCAGCAACAGGCGATATATCATTGTGACTAAGGGGCCGATTACGAGATTGGTCAAACCCGCAGTGGTGGTCTGACCGCTGTATTACAAGTTGGGCAGTCGGACTGCCATAGGACCGCTGCTACTGCCAGGGATTCATGATCCGTGGCGGTCTTGCAGTGGTCTGAGGCCTGCAATATGCCGCAGCACTGCCAAGCATATATTACGAGTTTCTTCACTGCCACAGTTTTCATGGCGGTGAGGAAACTAAGGGGGCCCTACATGGCTCCCTGGTGCCTCAGGGTCTGGAGGTGCATGCAGGGGTGAACATGTTGTGCCCCCAGTCTGTATACACCCCCATGTTCCTGCACAGAACGAAATGCCCAACATTGTGCATTTCGATCCGCACAGGAATTTGGCTGTGAAACCGCCACAATTGTGCCTTTCAATTGTGCCGCCACAGGACCACCCAACCTGTATTCCAGTAGTAATATGACGGCGGGCTGTCTACGAGTTTGGGGTCTTGTAGCGGGGCACTGACTTAGCCTGCTCCAAGACACCAAACTCTTAATCAGGCCCTAAGTCAAAAAGCAACAAACAATATTTCTAAAGTTGGAATCAAGAAATGCCATGCGACAGACAATACAAACATAAATCGAGACAAAACTCAAAAAAATGAAAAAAATATTTGCAAACGTTTTAACAAATAACACTTCCTTATTGATTATATCAATAGGTTTCTAGAGATACACATGTGTATCCAGCATGTCGTTCTGCAGGTGAGAGAGGCACAAGCTGCTCAGCACCAAAGGCCAATTCCATTCACAGTCGGAAGTGTAGGCCAAGGTTTGCCAGGCTCCTGAACAAAGCGATACAAAAGGGGATGATGGACGGAGCGTTCGAGCAAATCAAACACTCACCCCCAGTCAACTGATCTGGGTTAAATCCATCACCATTCTTTAGCTCACTCCGCCACCCCAGTTCAGACATGGCCATTTGCAAATCAGTCTGACCCGGTGCCTCATGGGAAAAGTCCAGCCCGAACTGTCAAAGCCATGTCTACTCTGGACCGGAAACAAGCATCCTGAGACCGGTTTATGGCATTTCAGCCGTCATCAGCCAGGCTAGCTTGAATCCAGTGGCAAAGTGAGCAAGGGACTCACGTCTGAGCATACCCTGCCAACTTATGGCGGCCAAAGCGATACTAAAGGGGATGATGGACGGAGCGTTTGAGCAAATCAAACACTCACCTCCAGTCAACTGATCTGGGTTTAATCCATCACCATTCTTTAGCTCACTCCGCCACCCCAGTTCAGACATGGCCATATGCAAAACAGTCTGACCCTGTGCCTCATCCCCTTTTGTAAGACCCCTGAACATGTCAGCATCCCAGACCCTGGGTACCTTTCAGCTGGACATGGCCGCAATAAAGCGCCTTGGGCGTCCAAGAAGGATGCCTGGAGCTTAATGTCGGTGTACTGACTTTCATACCCCTAAATAAACTAATTGATTAGATCAATGTTGTTGCTTCTGGTGGATACCGAAACCCAATGCCACCACTGCAAGGCTTGCCACACCAACATTTTCAAAGGTCTTGACATATTGTCTGTGAGCCTTGCTCCCTTTATAACATGTGGACATTGTCTCTCCCGCAGACACACACACAGGCAGTGCTGCCGAGTCACTTCCGGGCCCGAGATCCCCGAGAACCCCGAATCACCCTCACTTTCGCTTTGCAAACCCCTGAATGTTTAGGATTAACAACAGACTCCTGGTCTGTCCTGCATTAAAAATGTTGTGTTATGAGACAAGCATGCGTGTATTATACTTACACATGGAATGAGGAGGCGACACCGCCCTAAAATGAACATTTCCAGTTTTGGCTGTATCTCAATATAGCAACATATTTTAGACATGGACACTTATCAAGATAATGCTTTGCAACAATTTGTTTGTGGGAAACAAGTGAACAAGGAAAAAGTGTTTCACTTCATTGCCACAGCCTATTTTCTCAATGAGCGTTGCACTTTGCACCAGAGTTTGCGTGATGGCCACTGTTAAGGAATTAGCGCACCCCCCTCAGTATAAGTTGGCACTTGACTGCTCTTGTGTCCCCCCTCCCTATAGTGGGCCTATTGTAATCTTACATCCACATGATGTGGCAATGTCGTAAATCTGGTGTGCGCTTTCTCGGCTGAGTGGCCCTCTAGCTTCCACTTCACCAGTGATACTCTCCAGGCCTGGCAGGTTAATGAGGATGTGGATCTTCTTCTCTCACCAGTGATACCCTCTAGACTTGGAAGGTAACTGATGACTAGGACCACCTCTCACCAGTGATACCCTCCAGGCCCAGCAGGTCACTGATGATCCGGACCACCTCTCACCAGTGATACCGCTCTCACTAGTGATACCTGCCAAGCCTAGCAGGTCAATGATGATTCAGACCACTTCTTACCAGTGATACCTCTCTTACCAGTGATACCCACCAAGCCTGGCAGCCCAATGATGATGTTGACCTTCTCTAACCAGTGATACCCCCTAGACTTGGCAAGTCAGTGATGTTGGAGACCGTCTCTCAGCAGTGATACCTCTCTCACCAGTGATACCCTCCAAGCCTGCCAGGTCAATGATGATGCGGACCTCCTCTCACCAGTGATACCTCTCTCACCAGTGATACCCTCCAGGCCTTGCAGGTCAATGATGATGCAGACCTCCTCTCACCAGTGATACCTCCATCACTAGTGATAACCTCAAGGCCTGACATTTCAATGACGATGTGGGCCTTTCTCACCACTGATACCTTTCTCACCATTGATACCCTCCAAGCTTAACAGCTCAATGATGATGCAGACCCCCTCTCACCAGTGATACCTCTATCACTAGTGATAACTTCCAGGCCTGACATCTCAATGAGGATGCGGACCCCCTCTCACCAGTGATACCTCTATCACTAGTGATAACCTCCAGGCCTGACATCTCAATGATGATGCAGGCCTCCTCTCACCAGTGATACCTCTATCACTGGTGATAACCTCCAGGCCTGACATCTCAATGATGATGCAGACCCTCTTTCACCAGTGATACCTCTCTCACCATTGATACCCTCCAGGCCTGACAGCTCAATGGTGATGCAGACCTCATCTCACCAGTGATACCTCTATCCCTAGTGATACCCTCCAGGCCTGACAGGTCAATGATGATGCAGACCTCATCTCACCAGTGATACCTCTATCACTAGTGATACCCTTCAGGCCTGACAGCTCAATGATGATGCGGACCACCTCTCACCAGTGATACCTCTATCACTAGTGATAACCTCCAGGCCTGACATCTCAATGATGATGCGGACCCCCTCTCACCAGTGATACCTCTATCACTAGTGATAACCTCCAGGCCTGACATCTCAATGATGATGCAGACCTCCTCTCACCAGTGATACCTCTATCACTAGTGATACCCTCCATGCCTGACAGGGCAATGATGATGCAGACCTCCTCTCACCAGTGATACCTTCCAGGCCTAGCAGGTCAATGATGATGCGTACCTCCTTTCACCAGTAATACCTCTATCACTAGTGATAACCTCCAGGCCTGACAGCTCAATGATGATGTGGGCCCCTCTCACCACTGATACCTTTCTCACCATTGATACTCTCCAGGCCTGACAGCTCAATGGTGATGCAGACCCCCTCTCACCAGTGATACCTCTATCACTAGTGATAACCTCCAGGCCGGACATCTCAATGATGATGCGGGCCCACCTCTCACCAGTGATACCTCTATCACTAGTGATAACCTCCAGGCCTGACAGCTCAATGATGACGCGGACCCACCTCTCACCAGTGATACCTCTATCACTAGTGATAACCTCCAGGCCTGACAGCTCAATGATGATGCAGACCCTCTCCCCCATTGGTTCAAGTTGGAGTTCAGAAGCTCTAACATCAGTGTTGTGAAAGGTGCTTCTGTATCCTTCGCTTGAGGATAGGAATGAATGGGAATTACCGAATCAGTAAATACCGATTCGGTAATTACAGAATCTTACTGATTCGGTAATACTTACCGAATAAATACCTACATCCCATTTACCGATTCTAAAATACTGAATCAGTAAAATTCGGTATTTTTGAATCGGTAAATCTTCATTACCTACATCTGGCCCTTAATGTTGTATGATCAAGGGAAAATGTTAATGACAGTGTATTTAAAAGTATGTGTTCCACCTAATGATGAATGTTTAACATACTACGGTGTAAATGAACACAGCTTTGATTGATAGGACAGGCCGGTGAGGTAGCCAGATTCCAGCTTCAGGAGGAGGGCGATGCTGATACTTTGTGCTGCTGCTTCACACCAGTGTACAGACATTGCTGTCTCTCCGTAGGTGGTGGTGAGTGTACACAGCAAATACAAGGAGATGACGGACGGAGTGCTGAAAGTTTTCAAACATTCAGCCCAAGTCACAGATCTAGGTTAAATCCATTGTTCTTTAGCTTTCTTCGCCACTCCAGTTCAGACCCAGCCATATGCAAATCAGTCTTGATCCTGTGCCTCATGGGAACAGTCCAGCCCAAACTGCCAAGCCAAGTCTTCCCTCGACTGGAAACAAGTATCCTGGGACCAGTTTGTGTGCACTGGGACAGGCTATATAGAGAGCCAGGAAGCGGCACAGGGTCTTTTCCTCTTTTGTACCATTGCACCTCCAAAAATATTCATCCCTCACAAAGTCCTCACACTTAACAAATGCCTTCTTCCTCCTCATCTCTCTTTTTGTCTTGCAACATCCATTTTTGTTTGTGCATTTCAAGTAATTCATTTAATAAAAACTGATCTATACCATACCCTTCTATCCTTTTTCCTTAATGGTTCCCTAATTTTTGTTTATATCTTTACTTGTAGTACTTAGCTGTGTTTTTCGTGTTGTTTTTGTTTCCTTATTAAATAAACGTGAGCTCCTTTTTTGTACCTGAGGTAATTAAACCAAGAAGATCACATCACCATAGCAGGTGGTAAAGGTACCAGGGTATAGATGATATAGATGTACGAGGGTAGATATAGGATGTTGTAGAGGCACTAGGGTATTGGCAGAGGTAGAGCTAATAGGGTATAATGTGGGTTGAAGTACTTCAGTATAAGGTATTGGCAGGCCTAGTGGGCCCCTTTAGGTATAGTCAGAGGTACCAGGGCGGTAGTGATACTAGGATACAGGTGGGGTTGAGCTAATATGGTATAATGTGAAGTACTTCAGTAGAAGGTATAGGCAGGCCTAATGGACTTTGCCGGACTGGCCGTAGCGGGCTCTGGGCATACATTCCCCCCCCCCCCGGCCGGTCAAGTGGAATTGCCAGGTCTAGTTTCACTTCCCAGTCCGGCGGTGCTAGTAGGGTCCCTGTAGGTACAGTCAGAGGTGCGAAGGTATAGTTGGAGGTGGTGATACTAGGGTACAAGTTAAGTTAAGCTAATAGGGTATAATGTGGGTTGAGGTACTTCAGTATAAGGTATAGGCCAGCCTAGTGGGGCCCCTATAGGTACAGTCAGCGGTACCAATGTATAGTTGGGGGTGGTGATACTAAGGGAGAGGTGGGGTTTCAGGCACAAACCTCTCCTCCACGTGTGCCCTCCACCTCAATCCCATTATTAATGCCATCTTGAAAGTTCTTGGTACCAGGGCATATGTTACAGCAATGCAGTTACTGGGAAGCCTGTGAGCTGCGTTCACGCAGTTCAGTGGTGGGACTCCCTTTTGTTCGTCTCCCTCCAGTGCTGCACACTAGGTAACACAGGGCGACTGACTGGCTATACACAGGAAGCTGAAAGCAGTAATTTTTTCAGATTAGTTTAGCAGTGAGAAATGATGCAGCAAGCCTCAGGCCCCATGGGTGCTGAGCTGGCATTTACTGTAGGGAATACCCTTCTTGTTGCTCAGTGCTGAGACACGGAAAGAGTCACTCTACCAGAGGGACAAGAAATGATAGTTACAAAGTGATACAGTCAAAAACACACATGACGAAAAAAAGAGAAACATTGGCACTGCAATAGGTCTCTCATTTGCGAGAGTTAAAGCTACTGACTTTGTAAATGGCAATGTCTTTTTTGTATATATTTTTATTTGGAATGGAGTGGATGTATGTGGTGTGGAGTGGAAGTATGTAGGTTCAATTGGAATAGTTAGTTGTGGAATTGTGTGGATTGGAATTGTGTGGTGTGGTGAATAGATAGGGGTGACAGCTAGACAGGATAGATAGGAAGCTAGAGAAGGATAAGTGCACAGAGTGGTGAATGAACTCCGACAGAGGAGCAGAAAGAGTATGTGAGAAAGAGAGAAAAGAAGGGGAGAGCAGGCTATAGGCTTGTAGCAATATGATATTTAAAAAAAGTGAGAAAAGGTCTCTTTCAGAGGGTGGATTTGTGTGGCCATCAGCTGCTGGAGCAAATAAGTATCTAAAATGGTCACTAAAAAGAATTAAAGATCTGAAAAAGGGTCTGTGCTAAGACTGTGTAGACAAATATTGAGCTTAATAAGAGAGAAGCAGGTTATGGTTCACATAATTTGCTAGAAAATGAGAATTGTCGAAGGCACAGGAACAGTAGCATGCACAGGCGGACAAAGGTCTAACTTAATAAATTATCTTTGAAGTTTCTGGTCCTACCACTAGAGATACATAAACATTGAGAAGATGATACAGGGTGTAGGAGTATCTGGGGATACAGAAACTGACAAATGGTGTTCTCTCTTCCACTAATCCTATTAGAATAAAATAGGTGCCTGAGTCAACATGAAATGTGATTAACTTCATTGACTTTGCGGATGAGTGGTACGAGCGAGCAACTGTATTGAAGAAAGCTGGCATGACCTTGCCCTGGTCTTTAATTGGAGATCTGTATGACCTCCTGAATTCTTCATTGCCACAACAGTGGTTGATGCAGTTTTAGGGTCTTTAGGTAATCATCTACATCTCAACCAATGAACCAACTAGCTTACATTTTGAAAGTAGTTGCAAAAAACATGAAAAACCAGTGATGATTTTTACGATGTGGTTGATTCAAGTACTGTTATGAAATAAACTATTAAGGAATTTGGGCATTGTTAGACCTGGCATTCTTAGGGTGGTCTTCCCCCAGACTTTTTGCCCTTTACCTCTTGTTTTTGCTGATTCTTATTGTTGGCCTTAGGACTCCGAGCACTTTACCAATGCTATCCAGTGTTAAAGAGCATGTGCTACTCTCCTAAACATGACATTGGTGTATGCCTGATTAGCATACTGTTATATTCCATATAGGTACCCTAATATAGGCTCATATAACATTGTAACCCTTACCTATATTCTTCCCTAACTTTTCATACATAACAGGTTTACAGGGACTGACATTTTACCCTGATACAACACTGCATTCAGAACACAGGTTTTCCCTAGTTTGAAATCTCATACATTATGCATGAGGATTCTTGGAAGCACAGCAGGACTCCCATCTCCTGTACAATTTCTATGTACAAAGTCCATGCTAGACGTCATCCTTAGTCCGACACAGTGATTCAGCGAGGTAGGACCCCCGGGGAGACCTATATTGGTATATATATCACATCTTGCCAAGATAGACAGAGGAGACCAAGACTTCCCTGATGACACACTGACCAGAGATGCTGAGGTTCCTACATGTAAACACTCCAGATGGCAGTGGTCTAAAACATCCCTTGCGGGGTGTCCATCTCGAGACCAGGACGGGTTCCCACAGTCTCTTACTTCAGGTAATGAGAGTGACCTGATCCTAGAGGGATTCTTAGCTTAACACCTACACCCATGCTAGGTACACTTAGGTTCATCTAGTTAGGTAGGCATTGTAGGAGTATGCATCTTTTCATTCTCATGTATTTTATACACATGTATGTATTCATGATTACTGCAAGATGGTAGAGCTTAACCATCCGTTTACTTTTATAGTACTGCTAATCGTTTATATCTTTTACTGTCTAACGGTTGTTGCAGCTCATCTATTTTACACCAGAATACCAACTGTTCAATAAATACTTATTGAAAACGCACAGCCTGTTTGTTCTGTGTACCTCTCTAAGAAAGACTAAGTAAGCACGAGTAACTGAGCGAGAAGTAGTATATTGTTTCCATGGTCCTGAGGAATCAGGGTTATCATGTTCGATGGTTGCCAAGAACTATTCTCTCCTTGATAAGAGGAGATTATAGTGGCACTGTGAGCAAGCTGATACAGAAGGCCAACATACCTGGTGGAGGTGTTCAGAATCAGTCTGACACCAATCCTACTGTGTATGCTGTCCGAACGTGCAGATCCAGTATGGTTATATAGGAACTACACTACATGGCACCGCATATGTTGTTTGGGTACTTATTTAACAGTAGAATCTGAGTAGTTCAGTTGTGCTAGTCTTAGAGACCATTACTCACAATTCACCAGAGACGTCTGGAGTCGGTGGGCACAAACTCTGCCACAGCTGAGTAGGCAAAAATATTGGCTGTTGGTTAATCAAGCTTGAAGGACACTTTGTTCCTAAACTGTGCAAAACACCTTATCTTAGTTCCCTTGAAAAGCTCTTCTTCTCTAAAACAATGACTGAAACCGAATTTATGGATATAGTTGTGCAAGAACTGCATCTCTCAGCAGACGAAGAAGATGCAGATGCAATGCACATTGCAGAAAATGTTAGGAATGCCGTTACCCTAAAACTAGGTACACATGGTCTAACATCCAGGGGTGGACCAGTAACTTTTTTGATTGTGGCACACAAATCTTATAGAAAAGAGGTATTCTATTCATGGGTTACATTCCCGGTTGCAAATGCAAGAACAAAGACATTTCACTACTACATGGATGGTGAAATACCAAACGAATATTGGCCTTATGAGGACATTCAAACAATGCCAGGATGAGACTTACTGATACTTCACAAATAATTAATTAAAACGTATAGATACATGACACAGTTTGTCATGAGGACATTAACAGTCCAGCCAGCAACGGCTACAACAAACACAACTCCAGTTCAAAATACAGCAACTAAGATTACACCACAAGCTTTACATGCAGTAATGGGTAAAATGCCTGCACAACGTGACCAAATGCCATTCTGGGTAGCTCAGAAAATAACACAGCTAGAAGCAGTATTCCCGAATACTAGCCCTTATGAAAAACACAGCATGCTAACAATCTGCTTGCCCATGGGGATAACCCCACAGAGAGTGGATTGTACCTCTTGCGGTACAGTTTTTGGTGCCATATATACCAGAACAGATGGTATCCCGTCATTAGCAGTAATACCAGATGTATTAAGACAAATATAAAATGAGTACGGAGCAGAACCTGCTCTGAACTTAGGGATGACATTATTAGCAAATGATGCCCAGGTTTCAGCTATAATACTAGCAAATATTAAAGGGGAAGCATCATCAGTGGCAATCCACCAATGCCTAAGGGAGTTCAGTTCTACAACAGGAACATGAATAACCTCAAATAATTGAAACTGCATATGCAGAGTTAGGCAGAGACAGTTTAGGTGGGCAAGCATTAAAACCACAACAAATGAGTAGTCCCAATAAGGACACATTTAAGCAGACATCTGCTTCTTCTAAAAAGAAGTGGGACAATAACAAAAAACAGAAAAAAAGAAACTAGATCTCAATCCAGAGGTAGATCTCCTCCACAGGAGTCCTCCAAAAGGAGGTATAACCTTAGGACTAGGGACAATATTAGGAAGCCTGAAAGGTATCAGGATACTGATATACATTCCTCTCGTTCCTTTCAGGGCTCAGCGAAAAACTCGGACGGTCAGGCAGACAAGAAGAGTGTACAAAGTCCAGAGACAAGCAGCACGCTCAAGACTATACTTCCAAAAAAGAAGATAAAGCCAAACCAAAACCTCAGTTAAAAAAGAAAAAGGTTTCAGGTCTAAAGAGCAGACATGCCCAGAATTCTGAGGACTCAACTGCTGAACGGGGAATGGGCTCTGACGATGCTAGCTAAATCATAAGGGACACTGTTCCTGGTGTAGGGTCCACAGGACCAGGCACCCGTCATAACCTCACTATGAAATGGGCGCAACCAGTGCCGCATAGCCGTGGTATACACCTCCCGTGTAAAAAGAGGGTATCGCTTGGACATATCTCCTTACAGAGATTGCGGACCCCTGTAGATATACCTTCCTAAGGTTCACTCCGAGCTACCTCACACAGCAACAGGGTTACCACTACGGAGCCACTCCCCCCACTACGGAACCAGCCTTTTCCTACCCTGTTCACAAATATCTAAAATACATATATGCACGGGCATTATAATGCCCTCGGCATTATATAAAAACCATGTTGGATGGGATGAGGATCTCCTTGTGTTTCCTTTGTCCTTTGTTCGCCCTAAGTTGGCATGGTATGCCCAGACGTAGGTCCCTTGCTCACTTTGCCACTGGAATCAAGCCAGCCCAACTGATATGGGGTGTTACCCCAAAACCAGTCCCAGGATGCTTGTTTCTGGTCCATGGAAGTCATGGCTTGGCAGTTCAGGCTGGACTGTTCCCATGAGGCACAGGGTCAAGACTGATTTGCATGTAGCTACGTCTATGAGCTCACCCTTCAACTCTCCAAAGAACACCAACAGTACCCCATCCCTAAATTATTCTTCAGGGTTTGAACTGGGGAACATCTGAACCTGGTATAGGTGGTCCTACTCACTGAATAAGCTGATATATATATATCTCCAAAGACTGACCAACAAGTTGCTGGAATGACTGGGTGGCCAGTACGGGTCCCACCTCCAACTCCTGGGCTCCTCAGCAAGATAGAAACATCCTCTAGTCTGAATGAACATGTAACTCGTTAGCAATCATACAAAAGATTTGTGGACAGTACAACGTGGGGCAAAAACGGACAAAATGTGAACGCAGTGTTTGCCCTAGTGTAATTTCAGGTCTTTTTCTACCTTTCCCTGTGAACCATATTTTGGTACTTTTGCATGTTCCTGTGGAAGAGAGGTGAGCACCTCTTCTTTCTGGTAGACTATGACCTGGATATGGATGTGGGTTCCACCGCCTTTTTTTGTCCCCTATGCCCCTGGGTCCTGTTTTCTTTCATGGGATGTCCACCATACTCCTGCCTCCTATTCCTTCCCTGCCATGCCATTTTGCTACCTGAATCTGCGGCATTGTTTGTTTATGTGGTGCAGCGCAGGTGGCAATACGTCTGACAGCAGAAAGGACATGGCATGAAGGCCACATACTCATCTGGAACATTTAGCTCTTGTGACTTCTTTTTCAGGCTCTTAGTGACACTACTTCCACTCACACTACACACCTCTCCAAAATAGAAGACTACCTAGGTTATTGTTACACATTACCAATCAAGCATAAATATAGTGTGCACTGTTTAGTAAGTAATCTTGGTAAGAGTGAATGGCCATTCAGCTCCTCCCACCATGTTATGCCGTTTCCCATATGCTGGTCACTCCGCCATGAGTGAAATCAACTGATGGCAGTGGGTTAAGCTCAGATGGACAACCATGTAAATGGCCCCGGTTCCTAGACGTCCCTTTTGTAGCTTTTGTAATGGGTGCACATAGTACCGAAAACATTACGACCTAGAGCCCACATGATTTTGCCACTTCCGATGCCGCCCCCATACCAAAGGAATCATAACACAGCGGCCATCCAATGCAAGCGAGCCTCTTGTACTGAAGTTAGCAAGGCTGAGGGCAGTGGGTTACAATATATGCTGTTATTCCCAGCCAAGCTGAAAATCATAGTGAATGGCTCCTCGTTGTTTTTCATGAGCACCTCGGAAAACCCACTCTTAACACAACCCTTTGCTGATTAAACTTAAATAGAGCATGGCACGCACCCTAATACCAACAGCGAGACTCTGGAGTGCCACCCTGGAGAACACCACATTTCAACATACCTTGGGTGAAACAATATCAAATTACTTCACAAAGAACTAGAGCACAGCTTGTACCGTCCTAGTGAAATGGGAGGCATTTAATACAGCAGTACGAGGCCATAGTACGAGGCCATTACATAGCCCCAGCTCTGAGCTAAAGGCAAATGTTATCAGGTACAATATTGGACATGAATTTAGCTCTCCGTAAACTTAAATAAGAAATAATGTTGGCACCCCAGCAACACCGCAATAAGTAGACCTAATAAACAGGTATGTGCTACTGGTTGAGAAACTTAGAAACCTTGACTGTGGGCAGGGGAGGACCAAATTATGCATCAGGGTTGAGTTAATTATATGGTAAGGAAAGGAAAAATATGCTGCATATATTTGCGTGTTAAATTGGTACTAATGAGGGGCAACCAATGGTCAGACAATGTTAAGAAGTGTCTAAATAACAAAATAATTAAGTAATAATATCACAAAATGTGCTGCATTACTCCAAATGATTTGGCTTTTCTTGCCACATAATTTGCTCAACCCTGCCGCATAATTTGGACCTCATGTGCCGCACAATTCTAGTGGCCCTGCCCCACAGCTAGGGTTCAAAATAGGAGAATGATCTCCTGGAGCACCCTCATATTCTTTGCCTTGCACATACAGCTCTTCGCAGGACCCCACAGAGCTGTGAACAAAGACAGGGTGATACCGCTCAAGGATGGAACCCATGTGACCCCGCTTTTTGCAGACAACATGCTTTGTTCTTCAACAATGGGGGGGGGGGCTGCTTCCTGCTCCCTCTCGACCAATTCATGAAGGTGGGTCCTACGTCTCTTTCTACCTGGGGTATCACCTGGGAGCAACACATGTTCTGGTACCTGGGGGTCCAGATATACCACAGAATGGCTGACGATCTGGGTCTAGTATTGAGTAACTTTAAGGGCATGGGTTTTGGTGCTCTCTGAAACGACATGATAATGGGCAGGATGGCACTGATCAAAGTGGTTGCACTCCCACTGATGACTTTGCCAACCTCTCCATTTTCATCCCATCAAGCTAGTTTAGGGAACTAGAGGCAGCTCTGGGAATTATTCTGGGCAGGGACTCACCACAGAGAAGCTCTGAGTATCTGGCAATTACCTATTACTGAAGGTGGTCTGGGACTGTCTAAGTTTGAAATTAATATCAATGAGGAATTACCTGGCTGCTACTTTGTGCATTTGTAATTTCATTTACACAGGTGCAAAAAACAAAACCCAGCACTGTCTTTTGCTCGGATTTAGTTATTTATTTAACTTCTTTTTATTTCAATGAATTTTAAACCTTGTCTAAATCCTTAGCAAGGTATGCAGATAAGGATAACTTTCCTTTTTAACATATATTTGTAAACAAATAGTGCAACATTTCACAAAACAATAAACCGTGAAACATAAATCAAAACACTTTAGTGCCTTAAATATAATTGTGCAATAAAAACAACAATTGCCACATTCAGTTTTTACCCAACTTGTGAATTTGACACTTCATTACAAGTCAGTAATTTCGATTTCTACACAAAAACATTTTCATGAGAACCAAACTTTTTTTCTGAAAGCCAAACATTTTTTTGGGACAACATGCCCAACATGCCGACGCGTTTCAAGTTGAATTGTGTCATCTAGCAGCACAGTTGCAATGTTTGGCCAAATGGCTGGACAAGGGCTTGGTTTAGGAACTAAGTAAAATAAGGAAGAGATTTACCAGGGATAACATGTTTCCTCGAACCAAAGTGGTAGCAGAGCGCCCCCAAAGTGTTGATCTCTCACGGCCCTGAGGTACTGGGGCAGTTACACACATAGGTTTTCAGCTGGTCCCTTGTATGCTCCCTCTGTTCTAAATGATGAGGCTCTGGATAACTTTAAGGCTTGTGTCCTGGCATGCTGGATAGAGGACGATCTGCTGACGATTGGCAACTTATTTCATGGGGGGCCTTTATTCCAGCTTGATGGTCTGATAGAAGACCTCAGCCTTTCACCCCTGTGCCCGTTTCTGATCTGAGTGCAATCACTCATCCAAGGCAGAGGGAGCCCTAGAGCCGAATTCCCACAAAGTCTCGAAGCTATTATTTATGGCAGGTAATTGTCCCAAACGTATCACTTAGTTCTATTTATACTGGCTAGAAACGACCAACCCTGGTGCTGGGTTTGAAAACAAAGTGAGAAGACGGCCTGATAAGGCCACTTTACGGACAGGAGTAGATCATTTTACTACAAAACACAAGGAACGCCAGACTCAGATATACCCAGTTCAACAAATGCCAGACTCAGGTATACCCAGTTCAATTATGTACACATGACCTACGACACCTAAAAGACACAACCTCATATTGGAGTACAAATGATGCTGCCTTTTCTTGATGTGGTCCGGTTGGTGCAGATTTCTACCTGCTTGGAGGTGAGAGAGCGCAAACTGACCTAAATGTATGAGTACATCACACTTACCTGTAGTAAGCACAAATCATGAGGAGAAATGCCATGAGTGCTAATAGTATCTGTAATTATATTCTGAATGTATAGCTAATGTAGAGATTTAAGTAGAAGTGGAACTAATACAGAAATGTGTGACACTATATGATTTTAGTAGATGTGATTATTTCTGAATTCATGTCGTGTAGCTGTTAAAATGTAAGATGGTATGTGGTTAAACGCAGAATGTGGTAGGCCTCAGGGCCAGAGCTAAAAGGGAAGGTGTTTCTTTTCACGACATAGATTGTATTAATGTTTTGGTCATTGCATTAAATGGGCCATGATTTATAGAGATGTTTACTGAATAATAGAATAAGAGTATTAACATGCTTTAATTAATGAAGAAGTTGAATGCTATAATCATGATGAGAAATATTGTAGGCCTGAAATGTTTTAACATTGATTTACACGTACATGTCTGGGCCAAGAAATGTTGCAAGCCTTTTTGGAAGTCTATGAGAGTTGGGTTCTTGGCTGCAGATATCTGTCTGCAAAGGAAAAGGGGGGATCCAATTATAAATGAATGAATAGAGGTCTGTTCAGTAGACGGCCCAGACATGGAGGAGGGTTCCGGAATGTTTAAGGGGTATCAGCGGGCCGGAGAAGAGTCTGAGAAGCAAGGTCAACTCTAACGTATGAGGCCCAATACAAAGCATCATGGAAAAAGCCAGAAGCTACACCACGTGAGGGGCGTCTCGTAAGGGGCGTCTCAAATGTTGTTGACTGTTTTGTATTAGGGACAGCACCCCTGGGTGGAGTTAGAGCAGATACCTGAGGACCCTTTAGAGAGCGGATGGGTAGGCAGAGAGGGGTCATGACTGGAGAACTATAGGTTTTCACCAAGAGACTTAGAGTGAGTGACTTCCCTTGGGGGTTATTCACTGCTGACACCTTTGTTAGGTTGGGACTTGGTTAAGTAGGGATACCATCTAGAGCAGGGTAGGGACAGCCTAACCTGTGCGTTTTTCCTCCAACTTAAATGAAGGAGAGATATGCGTCAATGCTGATAGCTTTATTATTCTTAGAACTTGTGTTAGTGATTTCCGTTGCTCGTCTGAGGGCTTTCCGAGAGCACATGTATGTAATTGGACCTGTGTATCTCGTGAATCTCATTCTGAGATGCCTGTATTTGCAGCTTATCATATCCTTACAATAAACTTTTGAAAGCTAGAAGTTGTTTGTGATCTTTGGGAGCAGAGTCCTTTATTGGGTGAACTGGTTTGGTAACAGGGGCACTTTCTTCCTCCAAGACAGGCAACAAAGGTTCAGTCGACCAGATCGAGGTTTGGATCAATAGTGATGAGGTATCGATCAAAATCTCGCCCTTCCAGTTGGTAGCTATAGAGGATGGTTGCCTTCTTGAGGACGGTGACCTAGGCCAGGTTAGCTTACCCCAAGGCCCCTAGAGATCGATGATCGGAAGAACAGCCCGCTGAAGAAGATCCGGATGACGTGAGACAGAAAAGGCAGCAGTATCGGTCGAGAGTGAGTATAAAGGGTTATGCGTGTTAGATTGCGGTGTTTTGTATTGTATCTATGTTGTAATGTCTGGCGGAGTTGAATGTCTGTAGAGTGACTGTGGAACAGGTTGTGAGCGCGCGCAACCGGTGGAAATCTTAAGTTCAAGGAGAGCTTAAGTGGTTCGGGTGTATCGGACACCCAGAGTAATTGTTAACTAGTGTGAAGGGGGTCATGAGGTACCATTGATCACCCGAAAGACCGAGATAGGGGGACCGTAAGAGTGAGTGCGTGAGTAACGGACGCTGGTCGGAAGTTACTGTAAGTGTAAGCAACCTATCAGAGAGACGATAGACATTTCGTCAGTTGTGTTGACAATTACATATAGACTGTGGACGTACAGTCGAGAGAAGTGACCGCTTGGTCGGAAGTAGTCATTTTTCGGTGTATGAATGGGACACATGCATAACCGGGAGACGAGTTGAGAAAGGAGGGGTGCTGCTGCGAAGCGGAGAAAAGTGACGTCAGAAAGTGTCGCGACGTGATTGGCCGACCGGAGAAAGACCGCGCTGTGATAGGCCAGCTAGCAAAGACGTCAGACAGGGTCGCGACGTGATTGGCCAACCGGAGAAAGACCGCGCTGCGATAGGCCAAGCTAGCAAAGCCGCGACAGGATTGGTGGATTGTCATCAGGAAGTAAACAGAGTAGCGAGGCTGGATATTGTGCGCATAATTATGAAGTGTTTTAAATGGCTGAGAGCGGTGTTTAAAAAAGAGAAGCGGGGATCGTATGAAGGGGAAGAAGCCCCGCCGGAGGGTACGCCAGCTCGTTACATGGCAGTGAATGTTGGGCTGCATACGATCCTTTGGATATCAGAGTGGAGTAAGATTACTGAAGGAAATGAGGAACTGACGTTCCCGAAGTACGGGACGTTCAGATTAGAGGTGTTACATCGATTAAAATCAGTCATGACCTCAATGAGACCCTTGCCTAGACCGACCCAGTTTGAAGCTCTTGATGCATGGATTAGGGCAGCGCATGAAAAGAATATGAACAGACGACAAGAAAGGGTGAAACGATCGGTAAGGGCAGTACAGGATGCCAGGTGGGATGCGGATGCTAAAAGATGGAGAGTGCATAACATGGAAGTAAATAAACTGTATCCAGTGTTAGAGGTGCCCGTAAATAAAAGCCCCCTAGAAGAAGATGATGAGAGCGAAACAGAGGACAGCCTGATAAACAGATTATTGACAGACAGGCCACCCCCGTATAATAGAGCAGGGGGAGAGGTCGAGCATACAGAAGGAGAAAAGGGGGGCAATGCAGGAGAGCATAGACCGCTTCCCAGTTCAGAGTGGGATCCTGAGGCAAAGAAAGAGCTGTCCCAGCCTAGTCAGGTGCAACAGGTAGTCGGGAGGTTTGTGGTACAAAGAGCGCCGGAAACGGAAAGCGCCACATCCTACGCATTACCAGATGCACTACAGGTACCTGTTACCATAGGTCCTATAATATCGATATATGACCAAGAGAGAGCAAGAGGGGAAGAACGGGTACGGAAGGACAGAGAAAGAGCAGAGAAGGCAAGAAGGAACGATACGATCAATTCCCCAAGTCAGATGCCGATACCGAGAGAGTGGAGCACCCCGATGCACACAGCAGGGGACCCAGGAGGAGATCCTGGGGGCCCTAGATGGCCAGTGGATCTGAGGGGATCTGGACGAAAATCCTTTCAAGAGCTAAATGAGTACATGAAGCAGTGGGATGAGGCAGTGAAGGCTCAAAAGAGCATCATAGCTGCGGAAGCTGAAAGGGAAAGTCAGGACAGCCGAGCTCGGACTCACTGCGGGGCTGGGGAGAGCAGCCCGGAGTGGGACTGTAGAGAGAGAGATAGTAGGGGAGTCACCCATTGGGCCCGGAGTGGGAATAGAATAGATTTGGAAAACGGGGGCCCCGGGAGTGGAGGGGTGGCGTGCCCAATACTCAGTGAAGGGGAGAGGAGAGCGCAAGAGTACAGAAACAGCTTTAAGTGTCCACACTGTGTGCCCGGCACCAGAGAACTGAATGGGAGTTGTGAGAGGTCGCACCATAGTCCCTGTGATGACGGAAATGAGCGCAGCCCAGGGAATATGGGGAACCAGGAAGGATCGTATCAGATACTGAGCGATACTAGGCAAAGAGAGAGTAGAGACCAGAGGGAAAATAACAGAGAGGTGTGCGGTGAGAGGAGAGAAGAAGAAGAGAGTGGGCAGAGCAAGAGTAGGGGTAACAGGCCCGTGTTCCATCACCTTCCAAGATCGGATGGCCGAGCATGGGACCTGGAGAGATGGGAGCAAGGGAGGGCACCCATTAACTCTCCCGAGCCCAAACGTAGAGCTCGAAGTTGGGATGGTAGGGAGACCGGTGAGCCCCCTTCGAAAGACATATTGCGAGCTGAGATAAAAGCCAAGAGACTCGATGTCGCCAGTTTAAGGTCAGACCTGGATGACATGGTAGATGGTACCCTGCCTTTAGAAAGAATGGAAATGTATGAACAGGATGAAATACTGTATATGGCAAAGGACATTACTCGAAAAGCGAGAGCAGTCCATGAGAAGTTAGTCGAACTAGCAGGCAAATATATGGTGGACTTGTCAAGAACCAAAGCATTACAGGGTAACCACAGGCTACATTATACAGATCGAGACCTAGATGAGAGGAGAACGATTGGGCTGAAAACGCACATAAGGGAACTGATCGCTGGAATAAGGACATGGAGGGCACTAGATAAGTGGGAAGAGAGGTGGTCCAAGAAAGGGACCGGCAGGAGAAGCACGCTTGGTATGACACCAGGAGGACAGCAGGGAATAGAAGCTTACCCTTTGCGTGAAGTCGCAAATGGGAACTATGTACATGTCCCTTGGAGTAGGGGAGATTTAGCTGCTTTTACCACCTCTTTCCCCAAATTACGGGAAAACCCAGTGGAGTGGTACAAGCAAGTGGAGAGATTTGTAAAAATCTCAAAGGTCCTATGGATAGATCTGAACACGCTGTTTGACATTGTAGTACCAGGAGATCTGTGGACAGCATGCAAGGTTAGCGCTGAGTGGCCCACAACGGAGCCAGAGAGAGATGCTAAGACTAATGGGCCGTCCGAGATTGTGATGGCAAAATTCGAGAGAGTGATGACTTGGCTGAAAGAGAAAGTGCCAATGCAAGACATAGATTGGGTCAGAATAGACCGAACAAGACAGGAACCCAAAGAGACAGTCCACGAATATTACGAGAGATTGCTGAAGGCGTTTAAACAGTATAGCGGCTTGGATGTAATGGATCCAAAAGACATAGGGCAATTCGTGTCCAAGTTCGTCCTGGGACTGAGGCCGGATATTAGTTTAATGATTCAGCAACACTCGATTTGTTGGCAAAGTAAACCCCTAGACGAAATACTGAGATATGCCAGGTACTGCTGTGATGAGATAGACTCCAAGGCTAAGAAACTAAAAGAAAAGTTGATGGTGGTACAGATGCAGGCAGCAGGAAAGGGGGGACAGCAGCAACAGCAGCAAGGGACAGGTACAGGAGGAAAGAAGCAGTACAGTCAGAACAAGGGTAATGAGGAGAGTTCCACCTTTAGACCCAGAACAGACATAGCTGCCTTGAAGAAAACGACTAGGTGCCACCAGTGTAACGAGGTGGGGCATTGGAAACGCGAGTGCCCCTACAATGTAGAGATAGGAGAACAAGAGATAGAGGAGGAAGAGGTCCAGAGCGCGCCTACAAGAGGGGTGACGCCATACCAAGGAAAGGTGCTCAAAGGGGGGGGGGCTCCTCCCCGAGCCCAGTTCCCGCAACCTCCTCGAATAGGGACTATGGGTAAGACCTATAGACAAATGCCCCTGTTTGTAGAAGGGGAAGAGTGCTATTATGTGGACCCATTAACCGGACAGAGAGTGGAAAGAGAAGACTGCACCCTCGGGGCAGCCTTGGAGGTGGACCAGAGGGGACCCTATGTGGAAGCAGAAGTAGCAGGGTGCCCTACGACATTTCTGGTGGACACAGGAGCCACTAGATCCACGATCAGATCAGCTGCAGTTCCAGACCTGCCCATGTCTGGAGAGACCATACAGGTGGTGGGGGTCGCAAACAGGAGAATAACCAGCCAATTGACAGAACCGGTACAGGTGAAAATAGGGAAGTACAGCGATGAGCACCAGTTTGTGGTTTGCGATTCAAGTCCTGTGTGTCTGCTAGGAAGAGACCTGTTGTGTAAATTGAATTGTACTATATATTGTACACCTCAGGGAGTGGAGGTATTGACCAATGATGATGATGCAGACTTCAAAGTTGCAAACTCAAGAATATGCGTGGAGCTGTATCCTACTTTAACAGTAGATGAGCTCCCCTGGGACTTGAGAGAGACAGTGGCACCAGAAGTATGGGATTTCACTGGGGAAGAGATAGGATTGGTCAAAGGGGTGGACCCAGTGAAAATTGTAGTGAAACCGCATGCTGAGTTCCCAAGAACACCCCAATATAAATTGACTCCAGAAACGATTGCAGGCATAAAACCCGTGATCGAGTCCATGATTAAACAGGGAATACTGAAAGAAATCGTGGGTAGTCCATGCAACTCCCCGATTATGGGTCTGCAGAAACCAAATGGGAAATTTCGGATAGTACAGGACCTTCGAAAGATTAATAACATAGTCGTTTCGTGTTGTCCAGTGGTACCGAATCCATCAGTGATACTGTTTCAGATTCCATTCCAAGCTGAGTGGTTCACTGTGATCGATCTTTGTCAGGCTTTCTTTTCGATCCCTCTGGACGAAGAAAGCCATTTTCTTTTCGCATTTAAGCTGGAAAATCGCGTCCTAACATGGTGTCGTATCCCTCAGGGGTATACAGAGAGCCCATCGATCTTTAACCAGCTTTTGAAGAAAAATCTTGAAAGTCTAGTGCTGCCCCAGAAGTCAGTTCTGGTCCAATACATAGACGACCTCCTCGTGGCGTCAGAAACAGAAGAAGCTTGCAGGGAGGACTCCATTGCTTTGTTAAATCACCTAGCTGCCAATGGGCACAAGGTGTCCCCGGGAAAATTGCAGTACTGCCTGACAGAGGTGCAGTACTTGGGACACAGAATAGAGAAAGGCAAACGAAAGGTGTCACCAGACAGGATAGAGGCGATCATGAAAATGAATGCGCCTAAGACACAGAGAGAGGTCAGGATGTTCCTAGGGATGGTGGGTTATTGCCGACAGTGGATCGTGAACTTTTCACTGAAAGCAAAGCCCTTGCAAAAACTGACGCACAAGGAGGTGAGCGATCCGGTACCATGGGACAAAGACTGTTTGATGGCATTCCTACAGCTGCGAGAGGACCTGTGTCGTGCTCCGGCATTGGGAATGCCTGATTACAATAAACCATTTTTTCTTTACTGTTGTGAGAGAGAAGGTTGCGCGTTGTCTGTGTTAGTCCAAATCCATGGGAATGCCCGTAGACCAGTTGCTTATTTCTCGGCTACTTTAGACCCAGTAGCCGCAGCGTTGCCCGGATGTCTCAAATCCGTTGCTGCAACGGGTGTCAGCATTGAGAGATGTGAAAATATCGTCATGGGGCACCCGTTAGAGGTGTGCGTGCCCCATTCTGTTGAACTGTTGATGACCAGGACCAAAACACAGCATCTGACCAACAGCAGGCTCACGCGATATGAGCAAGTTATTCTTGCTGCAGAGAATGTGACCCTCAAGAGATGCTCTGTTTTGAACCCTGCTACCTTGATGCCACTCCCAAATGATATCGAGGATGATGATGAATGTACAGACCATGACTGCCTCGATGTGACTGAACTATGCACCAAACCCAGACCCGACATCGTAGATGAGCCACTGACCGACCCAGACGAAATTTTCTTTGTCGATGGCTCATGTGTAAGAGACGAAGTTGGGCAGTTGAGAGCAGCTTATGCTGTTTGTACAATTGCTGGAGTTGTGGAAGCTGGGTGCCTGGAAGGAGTACACTCCGCTCAGGTAGCCGAGATTGTTGCCTTGACACGTGCTTGCTTGGCAAGCAATCAAATTCGAGTCACCATATACACCGACAGCCAATATGGTTATGGGGTAGTTCATGATTATGGGCAGTTATGGTCTCAAAGAGGCTTCATGACCTCTTCAGGCTCTCCCATTCGCAATGGAGAGTTTGTGCGCCTGTTGTTAGAGGCGTTGCAATGCCCAGCAGGTATCGCAGTTGTAAAGTGCACCGCACATACCAGAAATGAGGACTTCGTTTCGAAAGGCAATAGATATGCTGATGAAGTTGCGCGGTATTGCGCGGAACAAGGGTACTCTTTCACAGAGGTGGAAGTGGGTGGAATAAATGTAAGGACTGAATTAGCCATGATACTGGAAACTGTTGATACTTGGGATGAACTGTCAAACATGCAAGAAAATGCTCCTGATATTGAAAAAGAAACATGGGAAAAGGCAGGATGTGTAATGGGTGAGTCCCATTTTTGGGTCTCAGCAGACGGCAGAGCAGTGTTGCCCAATGAGATGGTGAGTCCAATGGCTAGACTCATACATGGTCCCGTACACTTAGGGAGAGATGCTATGCTGAGAGTGTTTAGACAGACTTGGTACAATCCTAAGTTTAGAATAGCAGCAGAAGCAGTGTGCCAGCGTTGTGTGACCTGCCAGCAGCTGAACGTAGGAAAAAGAACACCAGTTGCACTGAGCCACATAGGAAGGTCTGGAGGTCCATTCAATAGAATGCAGATAGATTTCATTGAAATGCCAAGGTGCAACCGCCTCCGCTATGTCCTGGTGGTTGTTTGTGTGTTCTCCAGATGGGTTGAGGCATACCCTACACGTAGGTGCGACACCCTCACAGTGGCCAAGTTACTGCTTAGGGAACTCATTCCGCGCTTCGGGGTGCCGGCCTTTTTGGAATCAGATAGGGGAACACATTTTAACAGCGAGCTTGTGAAAATGATTTGTGCAGCTCTGAATATCGATCAGAAGTTGCATTGCAGTTACCGACCAGAAGCCTCAGGAATTGTGGAGCAGATCAATGGCACGATCAAGGCCAGAATAGCCAAAGTTTGTTCCTCAACGACCCTGAGTTGGCCTGACGCCCTGCCATTGGTTCTCATGAGCCTTCATAGTACCCCAGACAGAAGAACGGGGTTATCACCACATGAGGTGTTAATGGGGAGAGCAATGAGGCTGCCATCTGTCCCAACTACTGCACTGTTAAATATCACAGATGATATGATCCTGGACTATTGTAAGGGGCTGTCTGACGCCATTCGTTCTGTGTCCCTTCAGGTGCAGGCTGCCGAGGTTCCATCGTGCCAGGGCCCGTGCCATGACCTGTACCCTGGGGACTGGGTCCTGGTGAAAAAACATGTGAGAAGAAGCTGCTTGGATATTCGTTGGCGTGGGCCCTTCCAGATCATCCTGATCACGAACACAGCTGTGAAGGTGGGAGGCCTGCCCAATTGGATCCACGCGTCACATACGCGAAGGGTTCCAGCACCTCGGGAAGAAACAGCTCCTCTCTCGGATAGACGTCCAGAAGAGGACCGAGAAGCCATAGAGGGGGCTAGCCAAGCTGTAGAGGTGCCAGCGGAAGCAGGGAACGAGTCTGACCAAGCTGAGGACGGTCAGTACAACAGCGAAACGGAAGACGCTACAGAAGGAGAAAGTAGCTGGGAGTACGAGTCAGACACTGACAGGTCTGACAGAGAGCGAGAACAGACAAGAAGGAGAAGGAGTAGAAGGGCACGTGGAGAAGCTAATTGGCCGCAAAGAAGGAGCTCTAGCCTGAGGTCAACTCCAGAGGTAACCCTTCCTCCGATATCAGAAGACTCAGACCCGGAAGAAGGTGCTCAGGGCGCTGAAGCACCCGACCGAAGAAGGTCAAGAAGAGTGCGTGTGCCTAACAGAAGATACTCCACACCTGAGTGGACATATCTGGCGACAAATGTCTGTGAAACCGGAGACAGGGAGGATCCGAGCGGTGGTGGTGTCCAGTTCTGAGCCCATTGTCACCGTGGAAATACGACTGTTGGTACCCGGAGTCGAACAAGAAGGGTCACTAACATTCATGCTCCCCAGACCTCCCCGCCTCAGCAAGTTAAAACACATGTTTCTTTCAGAATTGCAATTCCCCGACTTTGGTACAACGATAACAGCACATGAAGAGCACAATCTTCGTTTGGAAATACTGAACTTTGCTATCGAAGCTGCAGGAACAGGCTTGATAGTAGACTGTTAAAGGACTTTGTAAATAAAGTGAACAGAAAAAGAAGATTACCTAGCGCCCAGGAAGCAGAGAATTTTAGGGAACGTCCCTTGAGTTGATGGAGAAGGGCTAGGGTTGTCTTTATTGAACTGTTAAAGGACTTTTGCGAAGAAGGTTGTCAGCTTCCAGTTGTGTGGATTCTAAAGACAAAAGGATTAAAAAGAGACTGTAAAGGAACGAGAGGAAAAGAACTTTTTGCTAAGATAAGAGAGAGCCATATTGTCTGACGAAATGGAGGCCGGCACCCAGAACCGCAGAGCTAAATGTATAATAGGTACACTAATAGTAGGAGTGATAATATTAATAGCTTTAGTGGTAACAATTTCTTATGTAAAGGGACATGAGGAAGAGGCAAAGGTAACTGATGTGAATTCTGTAGAAACGCTTACACCTACTGTTGCTGGTGAGAAAAGGGAAAACACTCAAGAGAAAGCGTTATTAGCTGCAGAAGCCCGCAGGTTACACGTAGATGAGTCCCAAGGAGACTTTAGGTCAAATGCTTATGCTAAACTTTTATATGAATACGTGGATGCCATGGAGGTTAAGGATTGTTACGTCTGCATGCAGTTGCCGGCGTCTGTAGATGAAGGCATTAGATACCATCACCTCCCGCTGACATATGGCATTACATGTAGCTTATTGCTTAGTATATTTTATGAGAGAGATAGTTTCGAATACTATTTCTCCAATTATGATTCAGTGTTGCCAGAAGTCCCAAATTATAAGCAGATGAACAAATGGGACTACTGGAAGAGTGAAGACAGATTGGCCAAGTTCTTCATTCCTTAGATACTTCACATGCCCATAGAAATAACCTGACATGCAAGGTGTCAGAAGTCGAGAAGAAGTTCATAGGGCAGGTGGATGATCGTTACAGGAGACAAAAGATTTTGAAAAAATCAGGACAATGGAAAACAGATTGGACCGAGGAAGAGAAGGCACACAAGAGAAAGGGTAGTAGTGGTCCAATAGCTTTAGATAAAACGCAGAGAGGAAAGCTATGTCTTCACCGAGCCAAAACGTATTATGAAAATGTATACGTGGGAGAAGTCGACTGTGAACATGCTTTCAATATAGAGTACTATACTAAGGATTTCCTGAAGGGAATGCAAGTGATTCCAAATGTGTATTTTGTATGTGGAAGAAATGCCTACGTGAGACTACCTGACAATTGGTATGGATCATGTTACTTAGCAATTGTCTTCCCCAAAATATATCATGCACAAGACTTAGTGATCATTGAGGGCAAGACATCTTCGAGGGGAAGGAGAGATATAGGAGATGCAGAAATGGTTGGAGATGTCTTTGGAGCTATGTTCCCTCTTTTGGGAGTAATCCTTAATGATGTTAAAATTAGACGACTGGCAACAGTTGTCGACAGGTTGTCTGCCAGCACTGCTCAGTCCTTAATGCTGGTAGAAGGAGAGATGCAATCGATAAGGGCTATGGTTCTTCAGAACCGTCTTGCATTAGATGTCCTACTAGCAAAAGAGGGCGGAGTCTGTAAGGCTTTGAAGGTCCAGGAATGTTGTACTTACATTCCAGACAATTCGAAGCCCCTTGAGAAAGTTATTAGGAACATAACTAATATTCACAAGGAGATCGAAGACTTGAGTAGAGAAAATGTCTGGGAAAAGGTGGGCCACGGAATGAGTGCAGTTGGAGGGTGGATTTCCACCTTAGGCAAAAGCTTTGTGTGGTATATACTAAAACCTATCATCATAATATTGATCTGTGGGATTATATTGTGGGGATTGGTGAGGGTATTCAAATGGTACAGAGCAAGAAGGTCAGAAAGGGCCCAAAGAGAACAGTTGCAGAGATTGGCTGCCATACAAGATAATCAGTACAGGAGCCTGAGGGCTCTGGAAGCGCAGAGACAAATCATGCCAGCAATAACTGCAGTTTAAATGTTAGTGATGACCCCGAGAGGTCATCAAAGGGGGGAACTGAGAGAGCGCAAACTGACCTAAATGTATGAGTACATCACACTTACCTGTAGTAAGCACAAATCATGAGGAGAAATGCCATGAGTGCTAATAGTATCTGTAATTATATTCTGAATGTATAGCTAATGTAGAGATTTAAGTAGAAGTGGAACTAATACAGAAATGTGTGACACTATATGATTTTAGTAGATGTGATTATTTCTGAATTCATGTCGTGTAGCTGTTAAAATGTAAGATGGTATGTGGTTAAACGCAGAATGTGGTAGGCCTCAGGGCCAGAGCTAAAAGGGAAGGTGTTTCTTTTCACGACATAGATTGTATTAATGTTTTGGTCATTGCATTAAATGGGCCATGATTTATAGAGATGTTTACTGAATAATAGAATAAGAGTATTAACATGCTTTAATTAATGAAGAAGTTGAATGCTATAATCATGATGAGAAATATTGTAGGCCTGAAATGTTTTAACATTGATTTACACGTACATGTCTGGGCCAAGAAATGTTGCAAGCCTTTTTGGAAGTCTATGAGAGTTGGGTTCTTGGCTGCAGATATCTGTCTGCAAAGGAAAAGGGGGGATCCAATTATAAATGAATGAATAGAGGTCTGTTCAGTAGACGGCCCAGACATGGAGGAGGGTTCCGGAATGTTTAAGGGGTATCAGCGGGCCGGAGAAGAGTCTGAGAAGCAAGGTCAACTCTAACGTATGAGGCCCAATACAAAGCATCATGGAAAAAGCCAGAAGCTACACCACGTGAGGGGCGTCTCGTAAGGGGCGTCTCAAATGTTGTTGACTGTTTTGTATTAGGGACAGCACCCCTGGGTGGAGTTAGAGCAGATACCTGAGGACCCTTTAGAGAGCGGATGGGTAGGCAGAGAGGGGTCATGACTGGAGAACTATAGGTTTTCACCAAGAGACTTAGAGTGAGTGACTTCCCTTGGGGGTTATTCACTGCTGACACCTTTGTTAGGTTGGGACTTGGTTAAGTAGGGATACCATCTAGAGCAGGGTAGGGACAGCCTAACCTGTGCGTTTTTCCTCCAACTTAAATGAAGGAGAGATATGCGTCAATGCTGATAGCTTTATTATTCTTAGAACTTGTGTTAGTGATTTCCGTTGCTCGTCTGAGGGCTTTCCGAGAGCACATGTATGTAATTGGACCTGTGTATCTCGTGAATCTCATTCTGAGATGCCTGTATTTGCAGCTTATCATATCCTTACAATAAACTTTTGAAAGCTAGAAGTTGTTTGTGATCTTTGGGAGCAGAGTCCTTTATTGGGTGAACTGGTTTGGTAACAGGGGCACTTTCTTCCTCCAAGACAGGCAACAAAGGTTCAGTCGACCAGATCGAGGTTTGGATCAATAGTGATGAGGTATCGATCAAAATCTCGCCCTTCCAGAGGTGCAAGTATTTTGGAGGGAGGTGATGGTGCAACTTCAGACAACAGCGAAGGCTTACACGCACCAGAATCATGACTGCTAGGTCTAAATCCAAGACCGAAGGCCAAAAGAGTGGAATCAGATTCACAGACCTGGAGCTGATACTGGCAACCAGATGTTTAGCTATGCACTGGAAAACAGACCCCCATGCTCCTCTAAGCAGTGTCATCATGTCAGTAGACAGGTTGAATCAGACAGTTTGTCACTGCACGCAGAAGAGAAGAGGCACATCCATAACAACCCGTTAGCCCTCATGCGGGATGAAATCCTTTCTAATTTTAACACTGCTACTGCAACATTAGGAAATGTGTCCAAGTCTAGAAATGTATTCAAGCACACAGGGACTTTTATTTTACCTCCCCAATCTTTATTGTGCCAGGACGCAACAGGCCACTCACCTGGTACTAGCTCTACACTCATAACTATTGTGAAATTTCAATAGGTTGTGTTAATCTGTTTGTTTATTAAAGGTTCGCTTACAGTGCATAAATAATCTCTGGAAAACTGCACACCTTCTCTTGAAGTTGATGATATGTGCACCCCTTATGATGACTGACATTCAAATTAATTGATTGCAACATTCAAATATTGTACTTTGTGAATTGCAGGCTGTAGACGCAAACCCCTGTTGTACCTATGACAAAATCACTAACTTAGTTTAAAAAAAGTTCAATAAACGAATCTAAAAAACTATTGGGTGATCAATTTTTTTATTTTTAATAGTGTTAATTAAGTTCATATGTATTCATTGTATTCATTTTGCTTTAACCTTAATTGAAATATTAATCATCTATCTTTTCAATAATATTTATTTTTTAATAGTTCTAATTGTCTATTTCTGTTAGTTTTGTGGGTAGCAGGGGGAGATGTGGGCTAATTGAAAATATGGTAATTATTTTCAAAAATGTGTATTTTATTTAAAATATTAAATTTGTGTTACGTAAATTTTATTTGGTTTATATTTCATGAGTAGGTTTAGTTTCAAGATAATTTAAATTGTACATGTTTATCTAGATTTAATTGTTTTATTTTTAAAATGTGGGAATTGGAATATGATTTCAGTTGGAATAGTAAATTCGACCCCTCCAGCATCCCACACTTTCCCTACTGTTGCTAAGTTTAAAATGGGAATAATATTTCTGATCCCTTCAAAGTCCAACATTGTCAAGATTTGCTCCCTGCCCTTTCTTGCCCACTACCAGGGGACCTGCCTTTCCAGTGTTCAAGTAAGGTTCCGGACCAGGGCCGGACGGGAAACCAAAACCGTCCCTGGTAAATTGCTCGTCCGGTCCCCCGCCCCCGAGGGGGCCGGGGGTAGGTGGCAGTGGGGGTGCGACCGCGCTCTTAGCCAGGGCCGTAGCCAGGGCCGGTTTTCGCCCGATTTTGTTACAGGGCTGTTTTTGCAGCAATGCCGCAAAAACGGCCTTGTAACAAAAACAGCCCCCAGAGGCCCAAAACCGGCCCCCACCCCTGCGGCGCACCGGGGATTGCCCGGTGCCCGCAACGGCCAGTCTGGGCCTGTTCCGGACCTTTTGCTATATACTGGAATCTAGCCTCTTGCATACTTTTCTGAAAGTACTATACATTCCGGGTTTTGTGGAAACCAGTCTGTTTTTGATTTGATTCAAACCCTGCAAGCCACAGATGGATGGAGGAATTCAGCATCCCTGTGACTTCAGATGCTCACTTGAGGCATTTGATCATAGTGATCTCTTTTTAGCACCACTTTCACTTAGCACAGCAGATATATCATGATTCCTGATTCCTGAGCTAGCCTGATTTAGTGCATTCTTGATCATTGTACATTCTCTCTTTCTGTAGTTACTTTTTCCTTGCCCTACCTTTTTTTCCCTTCACCTTAGTTACAGTTTTTAGTTTTCTACCTTTTTATTTCGACTGTCTTAGCTTCTATTTCTATTTGTGTGCGTTTTTACTTGTTTTCTGCCAAAAGTGGACTTTGTTTTTCCATTGGTCCTGCAAAGCACTATTACTCTGTAGCTCCTTGTATATTTTGACTGTGTTTTTCAGTTCTCCACCCATGGTGTTACCACCTTGAATTTTTCTGTGTGACTACCAGGATTTGTGGGCACAGCTGACAAATTAGGTGACGTTTATCATTCACCGTGAGTATTGTCTTTGTCTTAGTTTTATGACATCACCTAAGGCATCAGCTTCACAGATCCTGCCTTTGCATGTATATCCTATATGTGGGTAAATGCATTCAGCATCTATAGCAGCAGCCGTGGATGAGGAGCTTACTGAGCTTAGATCTCACCACGTGGAGCTCCAGAGTGCTTAACCCCACATTCCCTTTATTGTTAATGTTGTCATATTCATGTTTTGCAGGTCTATCCTGGTTATTACGGGCTGATTATGATAGTCAGCCCGCCATCGTAGCGGTGTTTGGGACCACCAGACATGCAGTGGTCCCACCACTGCGATTAAGATGCGCCCGCCCTACTGGTGGACGCATCCAGGGCTTTTAACATTGCGGGCGATGCTGGTGGCTGCAGCACCGTCCGTACACAACGTAAAAAGTGCTTGCGCTGCATTTCCTTGCACTATGGTGCCTGCCACTTGGTGCATGGAAATGCAGGGGGTACCATGGGTAAACCCTCTACTGCACCCGCCCCCCACACAGAGGGGACCTGCAGAAAGCCCCCAAATCCAGCCTCTGCCTGTATTTTTGCGGTGGGATGACTGCCGCAAAAAGACAGGCGGAAAAGAATTTCACAACGCTGCCCGGTGTCCTGGTTCCGCAAGGCAGGCGGAAAAGGACAGCCTTGCCGAATATTGGCAGATGGACTTTCCGTTCACCACGGACACATCGGTATTCCCACAGCAATCCTAATTCAGCTGTGGGAATTTCCTAGGTGATGGCGAAAGAACCACCACCGCCGGCCCGGCGGTGGCGGTCCTTCTGCCACCCTAATGATCCCCTTAGTTAATATGAATGTTAAATTGCTTCTTGAGTCTCTGTTTATTCTGAGCTTTGACTTTCTTGGTTACTTCTTGCCGCTTTCCCAGTGTATCCCCTTGCTCCTCTGATTTTCTGTGTACAATTATTCAGCTGTGTAACCAAGATTCTGTTTACTTTGTCTACCCTGACACCAGTCCTTGTCTAAGTCTCTGACAAACACTTTCCCTAATTGTGTTATGTTAAAGTGTGAATAGTAAATATGACCTCTCCAGCTAACACTTTCCTTCATTTTCCTTAATTTTGCATACGTTTGAGTAAAATTGGCAAATCTTAAACCTACAAAGTTAAAAAGAGCAGTGGCGACCCTCTACCAGCACAAGTAGAGACATGAACATTGCAACTAATCAGGGGCAGAGGTCCCAATGATGTCTGAAAGCAACCAGTGTTTGGTTAGGACCAGAAAGGGCAACATGACCACTGCAACCAGAGACAATGAGTATGGGACTCAAAACATTTCTTTGTTTAGGAAATGCTGAGGATTCTGCTCGATACTAGCTAGTTTGGTGTGAGAAGTAGAAATTGCAAAAGTGCTCGATGTTAACAATCAGGACTTATTTGATGGGGACTCTGTCTCAAATCAAGAAGACTTCTCTGACAGTGAACCAGGGATAAGGATGATCAGGGAAGAGAAAGCCAAGGAATGAACTCCAGCCTCATTCCAGTGGTGACTATAGTAATGGGCGAACCTACACATCTGAGACATCTTGAAGTCATGCCGTACTTCATTGTTTTTTAGTTGTCTTTTTTTAAACTTTAATTTACATATCGTGAGTTGGACAATATATTGTGAAGTTGGTGCCCATGTCTGCCATAAGACGTCAACACACTTCCATCATCCTGCACCCATACTATGGTTGGGCATGATTCAATGAGAGGAAATAAAGCAAGTGAAGCATCCACTTGCAAGGTTTCTCAGACAGTCCATTCCGGAGGATTCTTCCATAACAAGCACTGTTTCCACCAAATCCCTGCGGCTCTTCCTAATGACCTCCACAGATCTCAGGCATCAGTTGCTGGATAGTTAGTTTGAATATGAGTAGCCCCACCCAATACTCAATTGAAGGGTGCATCGCAAACCAATTTAAAAATATGCGTGTCACTAAGGTTGAAAGAATAACAGTCTAGGGCACGCATTTTCCACATTACGCATTTATAAAGCCTTTGCAGTTGCAGACCCCGCCCACTGCCAGCCACAGGGTCCCTTTCAAGCTGTTCTGACTGCAGGCTTGGATGTTCCGCAGACTCTCAATGAACGCTTGCATTAATATGCACAAACAATAGGGAAGCGCTGCTTAGCATCGGATCGCCTCTGCCGAAGCGAGTTTAAAATGGATCGACACTTGAAGTAACCTGGTAGAACAGCTATAATAACAACGGACCGGAGTTATCAGCAAAAACAAAAAGTGAATGGAAAAACTCACCTCGACCTGGCAAAGCAGCGCACTGGGCAGAGTGAGGATCATCCCGCTGGTCAATTATGTGCTGTTTATGTGAAGGGGTTCCTTCGAGGCGGCTGCAGCTCTCTGGGAGCCGCAGACACAGGACCTGCTGTCTTCTCTCGGGGAGAGGCTGTCAAACATTGGAGCGCCTCCGCTCCACAGCGCAGAACATGTGGACAGGAAGGGGCGGTTGCGGTGGGGCTACGCCCTGAGTCAACACTGTGTGCTGCCGCTGCAGGCATGACCTCTGCTCGCATTGCGGAGAGGGGACTGGTGATGTCATGGCGATGGGGAATCCGGGGCTATGCCGGATGTGTACTCAGAGCAGGGGAGAAGCAGAACGCACAGCGAGTAGACGGGTCACGGGAGTACAGATAGAGAAATCTCGGGTAGAAATTGTGGTAGATAACTGGAGAGTCAAAAACAGAGAAATAGAGTGCAGTATGTACTTCAAACTTAATCTGGACTGGGTACAACTGCCATAATAAGGTCCTTGACTACACTGTGCAGAATGACGCGGAGAAGTGTGTGTATAGGGTGCAGGGACATCACGAGGGTGCTTGGCAGAACATTGACATGTTTAAACAAGCGTGGCTATGCTAATTATAAACAGATGGCCCCTGAGCTTGAAGTCCTGTGAAGTACTCGGGTGCGGTTTTAAACAAACGCGGCCACACTAATCATAAACAGTTGGCCCCTGTGCTTTAGGGCCTTGCGAAGTACTCGGGTGCGGTTTTAAATAAGCACGGCCACGCTAATGAGAAACAGAAGGCCCCTGAGCACTGCTGCTCGCTCCCGCATGGTGGATGCTAGCACAAGCACGAGTGCTTGAAAAGAGCAGACCAATTTCTAAAGGTCATCTCCTAGAGAAGCGCATGCGCGCTGCCTAGGCGAGACCCAAAAATCAATGGAGAAGAAAACTTTCCTTAGGCAAGCAGTTTCTGGGGATCTTCCAGAAAGGGACGGAATCACACTCAGCACCAGCCATACAGCCCAAAGTAGGGGGTATTTTTATTTTCTTGCTACTTCGTTGATTTAAAGGAAAAATTACCCTGCATGTGTGACAGCCTGATCTGTGCAGCTGTAGGTGTTGTGTATATTGCAGTGCTGTGCATTAGGCTGCTAAGATCCATATTCTGGCAGTTATCTCACTGTGTCACCACCTCCAAACAATGGAAAGCAATAAAACACAATATCGAAGCAATAAATCACAATATTGATATTTTTTTTAATTTGTCTGCTATTGGTTAGTAAGGAGTCAAATTACGAAAGGCTACAGTGAGGAAACACAGTGATCTACAAAGTGGTGAGCGTGAAAACATGGAACTTTGTCGGGGGTTTCAAGTAATTGTTTCAGGGGGTCTCAGTGAACTCTGTCATGGGTGAGGGGGATATCGATGGTGTCAGGGACATGTCATGGGCTCTGATGGACCACATGTCTTATGGAGCCATGCCAGTGTTCTCAGAGCTACGAGAAAGATCTCAGAAAGCTCTGTAAGAGGTCCTAAGGGGGTGAATTGAGGGCATTGGGTGGCTGTGTTGTGGGTGCTCTGTTAGGATGTTTTTGCTTAGGGCGGATCTACATTATGGGGTTCCAAGCAAAGGTGTTAAAGTTCCCTAAGTATATCTTGACATCGGATAGACTTTCCTCAGGGGTCTCTGGGGCCGAGTCCGGGGACAAGGAGAGTTGAGTGTCTAAAACCCACGGGGTCTGCCTGACTGGGATTGGAGTGATCGATCCATACCACCGGGTGAGCTTCTGATCGTCGTTCTGGATATTCCTCAAAGCTTTCGCAGCGGCCCTAAAATAGCCAAGAATTAAAGCACAATCATTGATATTTTGGTGCTCTTCTGTGTCATCTCTCACAGGTTATATGACAAAATATTGGGATCAGAAATATTGTGTCTCATGAATATTGTGTCAAACATAGTGTATACTAAAATATTGTATTTCTATATCTGAAATGGCATTGTGAAGAGAATATTACCGAAAAAGGTAAGAATATCATTTTTTAATCAATGACAGCTTTAAAGTATTTGACTTCAAATAGTTATTCTTTTTTTTTATACACAATAGTATTGAGTTTTTAATCAACATAGTATATATGGCTCATATTCTATCCAAATAACAAGAGTTATTAAGAGGTAACAATCATGAATACAAATATTATCTCCAAAGTGTAAGTGACAGAATGGATATTCGGATCCAAGAACTCTCATTAATACAGTGTCATTGTGTCTAAGGAGCAAAAGAAATGGAATTGTCAGGTCCCTGATATAATGAAATATCAGAGTATTAGAAAACTCGTGGTTATCTAATGAACTATACACTATACACTTACATCTAATAAAATAACTAATGCATCTTAAATTCATTAAAGAAATTATATTTATTACAACTTTGTAAGTAAATGATACGAAATCCAACAACAGTCTTAAACAATATTAGGTAGCAAAAAATGATATTCTTACCTAAAATATTCAACTCAACAATATTTTGATAGTCACCATATTTTTTACAAGATATTCATGTCACATGATAATTTTATTTATGATATTTGTGTCACTCACACTCTCAACATGATCACCTGTCATAATGTCTGCAGTCATGCTTTCCTCAGGGCACTTGCCCACCTAGCCCAAAAGCTCCAATGTGCCCCTTCAAACAAACACCACCCACATAGCTCTCCATGACACCAGCCACGCAATTATTCTTCAGTCACTGCTGAGATCAAAGATGTGGTTCCTTTGCCAGGGCCCATCTCCAGACCAGAAACTCTCAGGACTGCTCTTACCTGGCCAATACCCCTTCTCCCTCGACTTTTAGTTGCAGCTTTCGCAGCATTGATGGTTCCTTCATTCTGAGAGCAGATGCCATCCGGATGATCTATGCAGAGAAAGGAAAAGACCGAGTCACACTCTCAGTGGCTGCCCCCAGTAATAACAAGCACTCCTAGAGGGAGGTAGGGATATATATAAATCGAGAGGACTTGAAAATAATGAAATATTGAGATACATTAATTTAGATTTAGAAAATGCTGTTTCCATCCTGCAGAAGCAGCAAAGGTAGACATTAGGTGAGTGTGAGGATTTGAGCTTTATAAACAGGGTGTGACTGTCAGCCTACAAGCTGTAAAGACGGTAGAGCTGCCAAATTTCCATATTTCCAAATGTCCAAGGTCCATGGTGATGTGCTGCTCCAGTCCAGTGTGTTCCTTTCTATTCTTGGCCTTGTTGCCTTGTTTTACGATGGAATACAATAGACTACAAGTCCCAGAATTCCAGAAAAAAAATCTGGACTCGGGCACCACATTAAGCATGGACCTTAGAAACATGGCAGGGCTATGCTGGTCGATCTTGAACTGCTTATTAAAATGAATTGGGCTGGATCAGGCTTCTCCAACAAATAGCTTGTGTGCTACTGGTAGCTCTCCAGTGTGCAGCCCAACCTACTAAATGAGACATTTTTGCTTGGTTGAATTAATATATGAACAGCAAAATTGAAAAGTGTGTATTTGAGACGAAGATATGTGTCCACTTAGAACTCATAAGCTGATGTTTGAGTTGAATAAAAAAAAATGTAGAGCTGGCATTTGAGTGATACATCATCCAGTGTTCGGGGAAATGTATTACTAATGCTATTAACTTGGTGTTAGGGGCATTGCACCAATGGCTGTTGTATATTACCCATGTAGAGGCATTTCACGAAAACAAATCCTTTTTAAATTGCTTCTGGAACCCTACCTGATGCACTGAGTTGATCACGTCTGTTAATCTTACATTGGGTCACAATGTAATCTTGTCTCATGTGATCATTATTAAAGCTATAATATTATTAGTTGCTCTCGATGATATTCATTGAACATAAGTATCTCTTATTAGAGAAAATGTTGGAGACCCTGGCTGGATAAATACTTTGCAAGTATCAGACCAGTCAGCTGGTCCTTTTGTTTAAATCAAACTATGGATCCTGCCAGATGTACTCTCTCTCATTATAGCATCTCTTAACAATCATACCTGTTCATCCACCCCAACCTCTTCTGGACCATACCTTTCCTGCTTGTGAAACACATCCTCACTGAAATATACCCATCCGTAGGGATAGAGCCATTCTGGAGGGATGTATCCCTTACAAAGGCAGTCATTATGGTGAATCCTCCTCCCCAACCTAGGACACCATTTTCAATTCAAATCACACGACTTGCAGAGCACGTGGCTACCCAAGCCAGGCTTCCCGGCGATAACGGTCCTAGCGGGAGTGACGGTATTTAGGAATATTTAGGGAAAGAGGTAGGTTTTCAATTGTTTCCTTAAGCTCATTAGGTTGTCATCTAGTCTCAGGCTAGTAGGTAATGAGTTCCAGAGTTTTGGTGCAAGATATGTAAAAGAACGACCTCCGCCTCTAGCTATCTTAATTCCGTGGACAACAAGAAGGCCTAGATTGTTTGATCTGAGATCCCTGTGGGTTCGATTGGTGGTGACCCACTCATGGAGGATATGTGGGCCCCCTTTATGTTTTTCCCAGTATGTGATACATTTTTTGTCTTCCCTCTCCTCTAAAGCAATCTCATGAATCACTAGAGCATGCAATATTCTCTTAATGCCCCTGTCCAGACTGATCGGCATCCCTATACCCGTCTATTTAATATGTGAGAGGAGTTGTGCACTCACAGCTTCAGGATGCATGAAAATTCATCTTTAATGCTTCACATGGAAACCTCAGTCCCAATACACCAGACAGCCCAGAACATGCAGTGAGGCGACAGAGTGCCACAGGTAACAAAAAGGAAGTCCAGACCTCCTGCAGACCATGAGTATAGGACGCTCAGGCTAATTATTTTATACCATACTGCCATGATACCTTGGTCTGCCTCAGATGGGGACTCGAGCCCAGCAATGGGCTGCAGACTACAAAACCCCAGCTCGCAAAATGCTGACTGATCCAAGGATAAGCCTAGTCTACAGAACTACATGGGAGAGGGCTCTCACTGCCAGCAAATATCCACAGATAAGGTTCAAAGCTGAAGGCAGCCAGCTTCCACCACATCCTCCATTTCAATCTCATTACAACTAAACTGTTGCATCCTTTATCAAAAGGGCCAGGCACCTACGGAGCCGAATGAAGCACAAGAAACAGCTGGTCTGCAGATTCACTTTCAGCCACAGGGTTTTCTGCCTTATCCACATTATTTTGGGGAAAAGTTTGCCCTCGGCAGACTGGCCCTTTGAGATGGCAGAGATGAGGGTCTTTTCAACAGAGAGGATCTGGAGGTTGGAGACAGTCCAGAGACTGGCGGACACGGGGGGACTGGACTCCCCGTGTAGTAGAGCAGGAGAATGGGACTTTGAGGCCAGAGGATGGGTCCTGTTTGGGATAGGCAGGCACCATAGCAGGTCACAAGAGAGGTCAGTGGAAGCTTTTCTGGACACACTGGGTGGAGGGGAAATGGCTGGTGATAATTGAGGAGGAGATGAGGCAATACAGTCCATGAACTTGTCAGCTACTAGTGTTTTCTTTTGGGTACAGTAGGTAATCAGATGCCAGTATATACATATTTGTGCTATAGCTCTGAGGAGTAAAATATATATGCTGTGAAATGCTTTTTAGGTTGATGTATAACATTATCTATAATAAGGTGGGTCGGGAGAAAATGGGGAAAGCTGCAGAGGCTAAACCCGGTAGAGGCCAAAAGTAACACTGGCGGATTCAGATTGACTTGAGAGCTCCCCTTGACAGGAATGAGTGTCTGCCTGGCAGAAAGAGATCCGCAAAAGTACTTTGGAGTAATCAAAGTTTTTCTTTTCTGTTTGGGTTAGGGCCGGAACCTGTGTCGGGCCCGTCGGTGCCTCAAAGGGGCTTGGGGCACAAAGGGGCGAACGCCAAGTTGGGGAAAAGGGGAAGAAGGGTAGGAGATTTGTTATTCTCAATTGAAAAGATAAGATATTTGGGGGAGGTCCTCTAACACAGGAGGAGGCCTGGAGGGGCACAGCCAGGCCAACTCTGGTTGGTGCGATGCATGGCTTTGACCTGATTGGAGATGTGTTTGGTTTACACGTATGCTCCAAACGTGAACAATGCACAGTTTTCCCCTCTCTTAATCAGATTGCCTCCTGACACATAGATGCTAGATTATTTGGGAAGGTGATCACAACTGTGTGCGGAATTGGATGCTAGACGAGCACCCTCCTAGATCAGGGATGAAACCTGAAATGGAGGCAGTGCTGTCCAGAATCTTAACAGCATAAAATCTGCTGGATGTTTGGAGGCATCTGCATGCCACAGACAAGGTCTACTTATAACACTCCCCAGGACACAATACATGTAGAAGGATAGATTTGATGCTGGGTATACAGGAGGTCATGGAGATGTTTGAATATGCAATATATTTAAATATATTTTTATCAGACCATTTCCCAGTGCTGTTAACCATAACAATATTATTATGGAGACCCAAAATACCTATGTGGAGATTGCAGATAGAAGTTCTGACAGACTCCGCCTTCCTCACTCATGTCCATGATTTTACCAGGCAGTACTTCCTAGAAAACCAGCGGTTTGTCAATAGTAGGGCTACAGAGTGGGAGGCATTAAAGTCACCCTTAGAGGGGACTGGATATCATGAGTTTTTTGGAGCGTGAGAGGACCTAAAGCAGCAGTGATGGACCCGGATTGCAAACCACAGCCAGTATACATAAAACGATAAATGGAAGACACTATTACCTACCTTGATAGATACCCTTATAAGTGCCATAGAGAAAGGTTATTTAGAGAGGGAGATAAATCAGGTGGTCTGTTAGCATGGCTGCTGAAATGGGAAATGCCCAATGCACATATGCTATCATTGCAAAGGGGTGATGGGAGGGTGGTAACAGCGAAGGAACAGATACATATTTATAAGGCATTTCTGGAAAGTGGTCAATCCCTTTATAGTAGATGAGTACATGAGGTAAGGGCCTTTAAGAGTGTGACTGGTAAAACTAACAGAAGCACAACAGGAGATGCTGCAGGCTTAACTCAGTGAACCTGACCTGAAAGAACCTTAGGGGGGGATGATCAGAAGTAACCCCTAAGTTTGGATGGCATCACAGTGGACTTTTTATCAGGAAAGGGCCACGTTTCTATTAGATAAACGTTTGGTGGGTTTTGAAGAGACCAACCAGGTTGGTTGCTTGCCACCCACAATGCAGTAAGTGATGATCGTTCTGGTGCCCAAAATATGTAAAGATCCCACCCTGGTATCATCCTACAGTCTCATATCTCTAAAAAACACAGATGCTAAGGTTGTGAGCAAGACCCTGGCCAATAGGTTATTGGATGTCATCAGGACCCTTGTAAAAACTGAGCAGACAGGGTTTATCCCAGGCAGCAGTATAATGTTTATCATCAGACAACTGACGCATGTTATAAGGGCCCTGGCAGGCTGTGAAGAGGAGTATGCGCTTGCTGCACTGGACCTGGAACGTGTGCTTGATTCAGTGGGCCTGACACATCTTTGGGTAGTGTTGGAATACATAGAGTTTGTCCCTACCTTCATTGGCTGGGTTAAATTACTCTAAACAGACCCATGAGCTAATCTGGGGACAGGGGTGCGATCTTGGATGGCTGAGCCTTGGAAGGGGTACACGGCAGGGATTTGTGTTCTCCCCTATGCTCTTTGCATTTGGGTTTGTGACACTTTTGTCTCAGCTGCAAGAGCATTTGGGGGACTTGGGGAGCTCGAGTAGGTATCTAGGAGATGACACATTACTATATTTGAGGGACCCTGTTCGATCAGCGCCCTGCGCACTTTCAGAACTGGAATTGTTTGGGAAGATATCTGTGCTATGCTATGCTAAGTTGAGTCTCTTTCCCCTTGGTAGGCTGGCACTCAGAGGGATTTAGATATATGGGAATCTGGGTATGAAGGGACCTAGAAGAACAATATAGTGAAACATGGCAGAGTGATGGTGGGGCTACAAAATTCTAAGGGCTTTTGGAAAACACTTCCATTGTCCTCTAAGGGCCAAATTTCACTGGCAAAGATGGTGCTTCTGCAACACCACATGCCTGACACCCATGTGATATTTTGTACATTAGATATTCTGCTAGGTGATCAGGTTTAGGCAGACAAGAGTCTTAAGTGAAGTTGAATGTTTAGAAGCTGCCTATCTTAAAGTGGGGACTGGGGTTCCCAGATATCTTATATTATGCGGCTGCCCAAATGCAACATGCAGTATAATGGTTTACAGAGGGCCTGAATTAGCCCTGCTCTCTGCGGGAGTACACTTTTTTTTTTTAGAGGACTAGGAGTACCACAGGAGATGCCCTACTTGACAGGCCAGATGGGCGAGATATGTAATAGAAGTTGTGAAGGTCCCCATTTACATCAGTCATCCCCTTGTGGATATTAAGACAATTCCAGTTTATGTAGTGTAACATGTCCTTCCGGATTTGGACAGAGGAAGGCTGTAAGACTGTTGGTGACTTATACTGTGTAGACTTCTGACCCTTGTCCACTGTCAAGAATGGCTTGATGTGGGACCAGGAAAGTTCCTGCAATACGAAAGGAGAGCACATCAGTGGCGTAGCTAGACACTTTTCTGCCGTGGCGTTCCATTCCTTTGCCGCCATCTTCCTGGTGCTACCCCCACCTCCCGCGATTGCCGCCCGAGGAAAAACGCATGGAAGAGTTGGGGTGAGGGGGTGCCGCCCCCAAAACTCAGGCCGCCTGGGGCGGAACACCACACCAATCCCACACTTGCTACACCAATGTAGAACATACTGTAAAAGAAGCTTGTTTCCTTTCCAGTGAAGAATTGGCTTGGTAGTTTGGTCTGCCCTGTTCCCATGATGCACTGGGCCAGGGACAGACTAATTTGCATATAGCCAGGTTCTGAACTGGGATGGTGCAGTGAGCTAAAAAACGGTGATGGATCAAGTCTTGATCTGTTGACTGGGTAGGAGTGTTCTGATTAACTCAGATACTCTGTCCATCACCACCCCCTTTTTGAAATTAATTTGGCCACCATGAGTGTGGAAGGGTGTGCTCAGACATGAGTCCCTTGCTCACTGCACCATCAGGATTCAAGCAAGCCGGGCCGAAGACGGCTGTAATGCCAGAAACCGGTCCCCGGAAGCTTGTTTCATTTCCAGTGAAGAATTGGCTTGGTAGTTTGGTCTGCTCTGTTCCCATGATGCACTGGGCCAGGGACAGACTAATTTGCATATAGCCAGGTTCTGAACTGGGATGGTGCAGTGAGCTAAAAAACGGTGATGGATCAAGCCCTGATCTGTTGACTGGGTAGGAGTGTTCTGATGAACTCAGATACTCTGTCCATCACCACCCCCTTTTTGAAATTAATTTGGCCACCATGAGTGTGGAAGGGTGTGCTCAGACATGAGTCCCTTGCTCACTGCACCATCAGGATTCAAGCAAGCCGGGCCGAAGACGGCTGTAATGCCAGAAACCGGTCCCCGGAAGCTTGTTTTCTTTCCAGTGAAGAATTGGCTTGGTAGTTTGGTCTGCCCTGTTCCCATGATGCACTGGGCCAGGGACAGACTAATTTGCATGTAGCCAGGTTCTGAACTGGGGTGGTGCAGTGAGCTAAAAAACGGTGATGGATCAAGCCCTGATCTGTTGACTGGGTAGGAGTGTTCTGATTAACTCAGATACTCTGTCCATCACCACCCCCTTTTTGAAATTAATTTGGCCACCATGAGTGAGGCAGGGTATGCTCAGACATGAGTCCCTTGCTCACTGCACCATCAGGATTCAAGCAAGCCGGGCCGAAGACGGCTGTAATGCCAGAAACCGGTCCCCGGAAGCTTGTTTCCTTTCCAGTGAAGAATTGGCTTGGTAGTTTGGTCTGCCCTGTTCCCATGATGCACTGGGCCAGGGACAGACTAATTTGCATATAGCCAGGTTCTGAACTGGGATGGTGCAGTGAGCTAAAAAACGGTGATGGATCAAGCCCTGATCTGTTGACTGGGTAGGAGTGTTCTGATTAACTCAGATACTCTGTCCATCACCACCCCCTTTTTGAAATTAATTTGGCCACCATGAGTGTGGAAGGGTATGCTCAGACATGAGTCCCTTGCTCACTGCACCATCAGGATTCAAGCAAGCCGGGCCGAAGACGGCTGTAATGCCAGAAACCGGTCCCCGGAAGCTTGTTTCCTTTCCAGTGAAGAATTGGCTTGGTAGTTTGGTCTGCCCTGTTCCCATGATGCACTGGGCCAGGGACAAACTAATTTGCATATAGCCAGGTTCTGAACTGGGATGGTGCAGTGAGCTAAAAAACGGTGATGGATCAAGCCCTGATCTGTTGACTGGGTAGGAGTGTTCTGATTAACTCAGATACTCTGTCCATCACCACCCCCTTTTTGAAAGTACAAGATATTTAGCCTAACTTACCTGAGGCCTCACGAGAGCATGCACTTATGAAGCAACTCTTAGAATCAGACTGCAGGTTGACCACAGAGTTATACGCAGCATTAGTTACAGACAGGGAGGGAAACTCAGACATAGATGGGGGAGGATTGTCCAGAGCCTCTGACAGCTGAGGATTGGACAAGAGTCTGCAAGCAGGTAAAGGGGTCTCACTGAATGACTGGTTTAAACTGATCCAGTTCCACTTCCTAAACAAGACCTATCTCGCTCCTCTGAGGCTGTCTATAATGTACCCATATATCCACGCGGTGTGTGGGAGATGTGGATAGGACAGAGCATCCTTTCTGCATGTTGCCTGGAGCTGTCCAATGGTTGGGACTTTTTGGAACCAAGTACGGAGGAGTCTGTCACACGTAACAGGGGAGGAACTGGAGGCATTGGTCAAAAAATGCTTACTGAATATATTTCCTGTTAAGGAAGGGCATAAAATGAGGTTGTGAATGTTAGCATTGAGGATAGTGTTGGCAAAACGTTGCATAGTGATTATTTGAGCAGCATCAAGACTCCCTGAATTTGGCAAGTAGCAAAAGGATTTACAGGAATGGGCAACTGCAGATGAAGAACACATTAAGTTGATGAGAAGGGATGAGAAAGTGACGCAGGACTTGGTGGAGTGGGGGAAATGTTGAGTGAAGTATGATACCCTTTGAATAACAGACCTCACTGTTCAGGAAGGAGACTATTGAAGTGCAGGCGGGTTGGCCATCAGCGATACAGAGGGATGTATTTTGTGAGTATGCTGGGCTGCATACGAAGAGCTTTCTGTTATTCATCTGGGGTATTCTGCTATATGTCAAGTATAGTAAATATGTTGTGTAAATGCTCTGGACTCTTGAGGGGAGTGAACAAAACATATTTGCATGTAAGTATTGTTACTATTATGGAAAACAATAAAAGAGATACAAAAAAACAAAGAGTAACAACCTAAACGAAGTACCTAATCCTTTGTCTATGTATATATTAGATTGAATGCCATAAATTGTAGATGGTAGAAAGCGTAACATTCTGCCATGTGACCATTTTCTTTGAGAACATGTTTCAAACAGATTTTAGTGAGAAAAAAGAATACCCTGCTTGATATGTGTATGCTTTTGCAATGTCGCATTGCAATAATAATCTAAAATAGAAATTAGTGTAACATACCCTACGACTGGATAAAGTGAGTTTTTGCCATTTCGTATTGTTCTTGTTCAAATTGTAAAGGCTATGGGTCCCGATTCATAAAGGTGAACTGAGACAAAAGTCTAATAGCCACATGCATCAACCGATTTAGGAATCGCAAACGGTGCGAATCGCAAAAATCGGCCGTTTGTGATTCCTAAATCACTATTTGGGATGCATCAAACAAAAATACAAGAAATCGCTATTTTTTGCGATTTCAAAAATGCAATGCATGACATCTTTAAAAATTGCGAATTCGCAATTGGAAGGGAAAAAATTACCATGAGGTAGGACCTCATGGTAATTTGCGAAAAATCTAAAAAATGCATTTTTGTGCTTTTTGCGAACTGTCATGTTGTGCACACACATGCCCTTAGGGCATGTGTGTGCACAACATATGTGCATAGATTGATTTCAGGAGTGCAACGGGGTGTCCTTTGGACACCCCTGCACCCTTGAAATCGCAATTTCAATTTGCGATTCGCTAATTGCGAATCGCAAATTGAGATTGTCTTCCCATTCATTCCTATGGGCCTTTTGGCCCATAGGAATCAATGGGAAGGGATTCCTTAATTGTGATTCGCAAATTGTGAATCGCAATTAAGGAATAATAAGGAATCGCAAAAAAAAATAGATTTTTTGATGCATTGCCGTTTGCGATTCCTTAATTGCGATTTCCTCATTTTCGCAATTAAGGAATCGCAAACGGCAACAATGATGCATGTACCTGTAAATGTATGACTTTCGGTATTTACAAAAGGCATTTATGACAATTAAAGTATGACTTTTTTCTCAGTTAAAATTAATTTTTGGTCTTAAGTTTAGACTTTTGGTCTGAATTAAACTTAAGACCAAAACTTAAGTTCATCAGAAACACAAGTCTAACTTTACTACTCGTAAATGCCTTTTGTGAATACCGAAAGCAGGGGACAAGAAATATGGAGTGGTGTATGCTGGCAGCAAAATCTATATATAAGGCCAGGGCTGCCCCAGAAAGTTTGGTAAAGTGTGGGGCTACTGGAGGGAATTCAAAGAAATGGACTGATCTGCATCACGGGAGTATGGCATGGAGGTAGGTACCGTGCGGCGATGGACTGAAATGAAAGGCATTCTGATGAGGCTGGGGAGGCCTGTGTTCTGTACAGCGTTCTGTCCAAGACGAAAGGCTTTCTTTCCTTGCCTGAGTCTCCTTAGAAGAATTGTGATATGTTCAACCTCATGTCCAACAGTTGCTCAGTTTGACTTAAAAAATAAAAGAACAAATAGATGGGACTCACCTCAACTCGTACACCTTTACTGGGATCCAAGTCCAGCATTTCTAGAAGGAGGCGGAAAATACGCTTATTGCGGAGTCCAAGGGTGCCCTGTAACAGCAAAGATGGAGGTTATAAGCATGTTCATGGCTGTAAACACTGCTCAGCAGAATAATCGCACAGCATTATGGGGAGGGACTCGCCAGGCCCAGCCAGGATGTGGGACTGATTCACAAAGGTAAACTTACATGTTCCCGAAATTTTTGTATTTTTTGGTATTCACAAACAATGTGTTTAATTTAACTAATAGTAATTTTACAACTACAGTGCCTCCTCAGTTAGTGGGCGTGGGGGGGACTTTGCACATAAAATAATTGGTTAGGCCTAGTGTGAGTTTACCTTTGTGAATCAGACCCAATATTTTATATGCCCACTATAAATCTTGTCCCTTGGTTTCAGCCAATTTTTTTGTTATTCAGCGGTGTAGCAATGGTGCCGAATACCAAGGCTTTATAGGCTTGTTTCCGCCTCATGCCTCTTTTTTCCCCAACTCTTTTTATTGGGTTTGTAACATAGAAAGTGTTCACATACATCAGCCTAGGGGGAAATCTTCAAACCTTTTGCGCCGTTTTCACGTCACAAAAATAATGCTAACCAGCGCAAACTATTTTTTGCTATTTTCTTTCCCTCTAAGTGGTACAAAGCACTACTTTGCATAACTTTGCGCCGGAGGGGATTACATGGGTGGTACATGGACGTTCCCATGCAACCACCCATGCCGTCATGTCTAGGTATAGTATTTTGTCCAAGAAGGGTACCTTTACTGTAGAAAACCTATGCTTCACTCATGCAGACACACCCTACCACTGCGGCACTAAGGTGTGTGCATGGCACATGGCAGCAGAAATCAGTGCTGGTGCAGGGGAAAGGGGTGGAGAGAGCCATATCTCTGATGATATGGCGCTCTCCTGCTCCCTCACTGTATCGCAACACAGAGCAGCCTCGCGGGGGCTGCGCTGTGTTGCATGACTTTTTTTCGAAAATCTCCCCCTAACTGTTACATTCTTGGTGTAGCCCTTCCCACACCCGCCGTTAAGCATATGTACACAACAAAAGACCATTTTTAGATGTTCACATATCAGAGTTCATGGGCTAGGATATCCATGTCCCCCAAACTTTGTTGTGCTTCTGATGGGAGCCACTAGATTTATCCATGTATTCTTCTGCCTTGGCTCAAAAGTCTATTGCATTAGTCCAGGCCCTCCAAGGGGTGCATGCTCTGCACTCCAATGCCGGGCTATATCTCTCTTGGCGAGTAAGAGGCTGGTGATCACCAGTAGTCAAGTGCCTCTTCCACCTCCCCATTCATCCATCAGCCCCAGCAGCATCATTTTAGGCTCCGGTGTGACCAAACATTCCACCACCCTGTACAATAGATTATATATACTGGGCCAATATCTTTGTATCACCAGGGACTCCCAGGCAGTGTGAAAAAAGGTCCCAAGTGATGCCCCTCACCTGAGGCAGTGCGGGTCAATGTCCCATTTCATTTTACTCAGTCGTGATGGGCTGTAGAATACCTGCCGGAAATACATGAGCAGAATCAGTTGCAGTCTCATAGAGACAGCCAGGACACGAGGGGCCATCCTGGCCTCCAACGAGTCTTCCTCTTCCAAGATGCCCACATCCTCCTCCCAACACTCCCTCGGTGCTGTCATGGGGTTGGGGTGTTGTTCAAAAGCACTCGATCTATCTTCAAGATCCCTTTCCATCCCATGGGGGGCATCGTGACATGGGCCTCTATAGGATTCTAGTCTGGAACTGACTGTAGGTTGTTGTGGTGCTGTTTGAGGGTGTGTCGTATTTGCAGGTAGCGATAGAATTGTGACCTATGCACCTGGTATGTGTGCTTTAGGTACTGGAGTGTGAGAATTGAATTGCCTTCCCATATGTCGCTGAGTTTGGAGATTTCTATGTAAACCCAGGGCCGGAACCCCTCCAATGAAGTGGTGTCATTTAGTTATGTGCCTAATGACAGTGGCATCTCCTCAGTCAGCACCCCATGCCACTTAATCCACCTCAGTGCCGGATGTCAGCAGGCTATGGATTTCACTGTCACCGGGTGAAGGTCAGTGCAGGTGTGGACTCCATATAAAAGGCCCAACACATTGTACCACTCAAGATGCAAAAATTCCACAGTAACCACCAGATCCCCACGATCTGCGAACAGCCAGTCATTGATCAGGAGGAGTTGGCTGGTCCAGGAGTATAGTTGTATGTCTGCCAGACCCAACCAGGCATCAAAGGGTCCCGGCACACATTTTCAGAATGCAATTCGATGTTGGCCCCCTCTCCACAGGAATTTTACTATAGCTGCTTGGAGGTTTGGGAAGAAAGCAGGGGTAGGGCCCATGGGCAGCTTTGAAGAGTACAAAGAAGTTGGGGCAAGGAGCTCATCTTGAATGGGGCACCCTTTCCTGCCACATTCAAGTGCAGGCGCTAACATGTATCCATATTGCGTGCAACATTCATGTCCCAGGCAGCCCAGCTGGTGAGAATGATGTGCATGCCCAGGTATTTGAAATATTGGTCTGCCCATTGAAGGATGGCAGCGTGGTGTGTATTGTCATATGGCCCGGTCAAGGTTATGTAGGTGGATTTGGACCAGTCAACCATGAGCCCAGATGCAGCTGCATAAATCTGGACAGTGTAGGGATATATCCAGAGCACTCATATATATATATATATATTAGAGAGTCATCAGCATAGAGCGAGATTCTGTCCTCTATATCCTTCAACCAGCGGAAGTTGCACAGCTCAGCATTGCATCTGATCCACTCGACCAGTGGCTCTATGAACAAAGCAAGGGCGAGAGGGAGAGAGGTCATCCTTGTAGTGTGCCCCGTTTAATAGCAAATGCAGGAGACAGTAACCCATTGATCCGTACTCTGACCCATGACTTAGAGTATAATGTCGCTATGCAGCACCTAAAGCAGGGACCAAAGTTCATTTGCTTTAGCAACTGCAACATAAATTACCATCTTACACAGTCAAAAGCCTTCTCAAAGTCTAGGCAAACCAGGGCCCTTCAGTCTCTTCCCTCAGAGGGCTTGGCCATCACTATGTGGAGGAGTAGGAAACAATGACGGGTGATGCGCTGCGGCATGAACCCACTCTGGTCTGGGTGGATCACCTTTCTAATCACTGTTAGTAGCCTCTTCACCAGTATTTTTGCCAGTATCTTCAACTCAATGTAGAGATATGGGCATATAGGGCATGCCGTGGTCAGGTGTTTTCCCAGGTTTGACAATCATTTATATAGTGTTACCCTGAAGGTTGTGTGGTAGTTCATCAAGGGCAAGGGCCTCGATAGTTATACATGTCCTGAAGCCGTGGCATCAAGTGGGAATCGGTTAGGGCAAGGTATTTTCCCAGCCTGGAGTTACTGAATTGCAGTTCTTATCCCATCTTCTATAATTGGCTCCTCCAGCGTCAAACTGTCTGCGCTAGAGAGCCTAGGTATTATGAGGTCATTAATGATAGGGTGATCACACTCTGCTGAAGGCGGTGGCTGCCCCACGTACAAGGGTGCATAAAATAATGCAAATTTGCTGACAATTTGACAGGGACAGTTTGCGAGACACCATCCGATAATGTTAGGCTATGGTGTTCCAGCTCTCGATTTTCCAACCAGTACAGTAGCTTCTCTGCCTTATCTCCCATCTCATAGATCCTATATTGTGCTGCCTGCTTGGCAAGGTCCTCTGTGTCAAGTAATTTTTGCCTGAGCGATAGCCGTAGCAATTCTTCATGATGCTGTGCCTGGCTTTTCCTGTGATTGGTTACCTCTATCTCAGCTCGGTATATCACTGTCTCGAGCTCAGCGAAGTCTCAGTGTTTCTTTTGTTTGGTCGCCATTTGATATGATATCAACTGTCATTGCAGGACACTCTTCAGTGCCTCTCAGAGCAAAGTTTGGGATCCCACCAAGCCCTTGTTGAGCTCCATGTAGTCAACAATCTTCTGCCAGATGAATTCAGCAAAAGAAGTGTCTCACAGCCACCAGGTGTTTAGGCGCCACTGCCCTACCAGCCGAAGTGTGGGCAACTTTACCACCAGCAGCAGGGGCACATGGTGCCAATGCGCACAACAGAAGCTGCCCTTGGGCCACCATAGAGGCTTTCATTGAGGGTAAAAAGAAATAATTCGTTCTGGAGGAAGAGCGATCCGAGTTAGAATAATGGATATATTACCTAGTGGCACAGTGGATTAGGCGCCATAAACCTGTGAGGTCTATAGAGCTTGCCCATTTGCTCGCGATGGCCAATTCCCGATGGCGAGCGCTGTTTGTGTCAGCTATAGGGTTCATGACTGCGTTAAAGTCCCCTCCCACCACTGTTCTCCCAGGGGGAGATTGCAGTAGCACACATGTGAGGGCCTGAAGTGTGTCATCCACCAGGGCAAGGGGAGCATACATCGCTGTGAAGGTCCAGTGAGTAACCCTCATTCACCCCATAATGTCCGTGTATCTGCCTAGGCTGTCATGGTGTGTTACCACTGGAAGCACCTATGCAGGAGAATGGCAGTCCCTCTAGAGGTGTTTATGTAGCCGGTGTGATAGACTCTAGCATACCCACCTCTACCCAGAAAGGGGCATCGGTCACCTCATGCCTTGTTAATACATCATCATCCTCTGCCTGTCCCCTTATCTCACTGTTACAGGTTATATTCCGTCGCTACTTTCTCCCTTTTTCACACTTTTTCCATCTTTCTCTTCCTCTTTTTTCTCCTTGTGTGTTTTCCCTTTCTGTTTTCCCTTCTCTGTCTCCTCTCCCTCTATTTGTCTCCTTTGATCACATCCTTTTTAGGTCTCGGTAATATCCGGTCTGCCTAAGGCAGACCGGAAGTCCGAGAATTATTGTCAGTAAGAGGGCTGCTTTATCCCTCCCTCTTTTTGGCTCTCCCTCCATTGGCTGGCTTCCTAAACGGAGGCCAGCCATTGGAGGAGAGAGCTGTCCCTCGGAATAGGCTCCGTCTTTTTCGGATTTGGGGGCGTAGATTTTGCTGTTCTTTAGACAGTGACGTCGTCCGTCACTCAGGACAGCAAAACCACGCCCCCGAATCCGAAAAATTCAGAAGCTGGCGGGTGCCATTTTTTCTCGTCGCCCTGAGCTCTCCCTCCTCCCGTTCCGAGCTCCAGGCGTCGGAGGCACAAACTCTCGCTTCCTCGTTCTTGCCTTCTGCCCCCAGGTAAGCTTCCTAACTGTTGTCTGTTTAGCACACCAGGCAGCTTGCTGGGGTTGAGCGCTGGACTTTCAGGTGACGTCACCGCAGAGGCAAGGTCCGCGCGGTAGGAGAGGGAGGAGGAACTGAAAGGCACTTTAGGTAACAAGCATGCTTGCTTGGAGCAAAGCCGCTGCATGTGATTTGCCCTCGCTAAATCGTCCAGAATATATTTGTTTGAATTCATCTTTTTTTTAATTCAACTTCTCGCCCATGTAGCCGAACACCACCAAAACCTGGAGAAAGAATGCAATCGGAAACAAGTTAGAACATGCCGGAGGGGCATACTTTCAAGTGTAATCCGAGTTATGAAAGGCAAACTGAAAACTCAGTTTAATACAAGCGAGGCCAACTGGTCAAACGGCAGAGCGTGCGTTTTCAAGAAACACAAGAGAGGCCTTTCGCGCCGCTGATAAAGAGGCAAGAGCAGCGGAGGAGCAGGGCGCGCGGCCCGTAGCAGCGGTGACTTGTCAGCGGCGGAGTCCGAGGGCTGCGAGGCGGTGGAGCGCGTGCAGCAGCCCCCCGCCAATTCAAAACAGCAGCAGCAGCTCCGTGAGCAGGAGCCATGCCTGCCCGCCGCCGGTAGACCAGCTGCCGACTCCCGCGGTGCCCTGACCTCACCTGACCCTCCCCTGCACTCACCAGAGCTAGGACCAGAGGCAGCCCCGGAACTAACCCAGCATGGCGCTGAAACGGATCCATAAGGTACGGTCGGAGGTGTAGAGGACGAGTGTGATAATTGTGTTTACAGAAAAGCAGTATGAGAAATGATAACAGCTTAGTCGGTAACGAATTTTGGAGGAGCGTTGTCGGTAACTAATGTTGGAATATAAGGTTGATTGAAGAATCGTAGAGGGGGTTTGGGACTGTGTGTGTTGGAATATGGTATTGAATTTTGGGTAGAACTTGGTATTTCTCAGTGTGGAGTGGAGAGGGGCCGAAGTTATTGGAGCCAAGCCTGTCCTGTTACCGGCAAGAGGTCTTTAGGGTGAGGCCAACTGGGCAGTGACCGGTCACGTCTGTAGTAGATCGGGGAGGGGTAACTATTGAATCCGCGAGAGGCTTCAGGCAAACCACATGCTTAGATGTTCCTTTAAATGACTTGGTTCAATGGTCTGGTGTAGCTCTGCTGAAAATAATGAACGGCGAATAAAAGAGGATATGGAGGTTATGGTCAGCGACGCATGTGGTGTGGACAGAGGTTGTACCGCAAAGGCTTGTGCACTGGGTGATCAAGCATAATGCAGTGGAGAAGGACAGGTGGAATGTGAATAAGGAGATACAAAGATTTTGCAGTTTCATCGAAATTGGCTTTCCTGAGCCTAGCAACATTTTGCAAGATGATTTCTGGTTATTTAGGCAAGGCGGGTGCATCTTTCCTTCATGAACAAAAAACTCAACTTTCTTGATATACATGAATCCTTGTCAAAAAAGGTGGCATATTATGGTGTTAAGTGTGTTATTTGAAGCAACTGTTTGAGTGTCAGGCAAAAAAGAAGACAGTAAAAAACCTTGTAGGGGAAAGCTTGTTTGTGGCTGTTGGAGCAATAGCCTCAGTTATGTTTCTCATGCCTCTGAAGACGTGATACAGTCCGGGCCTCTGTTTCCCCTTAAAGCCCCATTAACTAGCTTGGGCCTTGCCTGTTCGCTGTGGTGCCCTGGTCCTTCCTCACCTCCTGTTTGGGGTTTTGGGAATGTGTTTGGAGGAGATCACTTTACAAAAGGCGCTGCAGCCTCTGAGGGATCCCTCTAATCCAAGGCCTGCTCCCAAGTGACAGCAGGCTCTCTCGATAGAGACAGGCCAAAGCGGGCCTTCCAACTCCCAGGGGTGCTCCCCTCCCGCTGTCCGTGTCTTTTTCCCGCCCCCTCCCGCTGATGAGGTCGCCGCTCTCGTTTCTCTTGTGCCTGGAGAGTTTGGCGGTGTATCAGGAAACTGTTGCCTTTTATGCCCGGTCCATGATGGGCAGTGGAACGAGCACTAATGAGCCTGGGATAGATTGTTCTTATTTCTCCTGACAGCTTATGTGTGCTGATCAGCGGCATGAGAGGTAAGTGCCGGTCTTGGGGTGGGAGGTATTTGTAGCATGTTTGTTTGTTGCTTATTGTTAGCATGCATTCCACATCACTCTCAAACACACTACCTCACAACTTTACTCTCTTTCTATCTCACTAGCTCACTCTCTCTCTATCTCACTACCTCACTCTATCTATTTCTATCTCACTATCACTACCTCACTATATCACGACTCACTCCCTCAAAAATTCACTACATCACTCTCTCACTAACTCACTCTCTACCTCACTACCTCACAACTTCACTCTATCTCTAACTCACTACCTCACTACCTCACTCTCTCTCTATCTCACTACCTCACTCTCGCTCTATCTCACTACCTCACAAACTCACTCACTGTTTCTATCTCACTACCTCAGAACATCCCTCTCCCTCACTACCTCACTCTTTCACTACCTCACTCTCTGTCTCTCACTGCCTCACTCTCTATCTACCTCTCCCTCACTACATAACTCTCTCTACCTCACTACTCCACTCTATCTATTTCACTACCTCACTATCTCACAACTTCTCTCTCTCTCTCAAAACATCACTACCTCACTCTCTCACTACCTCACTCTCTAGCTCACAACTTCGCTCTCTCTCTCTAACTCACTACCTCAATCACTCTCTATCTCACTACCTCACTCTTTCTATCTCACTAACTCACTTTCACTCTCTTTCACTACCTCTTTCTCCATCTCACTACATCACATCACTCTGTGCTTATATCTCACTACCTCACAACATCCCTCTCCCTCACTACCTCACTCTTTCACTACTTCACTCTCTCTCACTACCTCACTACCTCACTCTCTCTCTATCTCACTACCTCACTCTCTCTCTGCTAATGCAATAGGGTGCACAGACATAATATCGACTCCAAAATATCGTTTGGACAGAATATCGAGTTTTAAATATCGTTTGGACAAAATATCGACAGGACAGAATATCGACAGTCAAAATATCGTTTTTAAGGTAAGTGAAGTAATATCGACTGTAAATAATATAGAAAGTGAAAATATCCAAGTATATAATCTAGATAGTAAAAAATATCGTTTTTTAAATATTTAATTATTTATAGTGTTTTTATGTTATAATATGTGTGAAAAGTGTCATTTTATGTTATAATTATTTTTAATTAATGATTTTTTTTAAATTATTGTGTAATTTTATTCTGTAGCGGGTTGTGGGTTTATAGGGGAATAGGGTGGGAAGTAATTTAATTATAATTAATTAAATATGTAAATTTATTAATTGGTAGTAATAATTAATTAATTGGTAATTAAATAATATTTGTTAATTATTTAAAATGTAATTGGTAATTAATTTAATTTAATTGATTAATTGCTAATTATGTCAATTAAAATAATTTATTTCCTGTAGCGGGTTGTGGGTTTATAGGGGAATAGGGTGGGAAGTAATTTAATTATAATTAATTAAATATGTAAATGTATTAATTGGTAGTAATATTTAATTAATTGGTAATTAAATAATATTTGTTAATTATTTAAAATTTAATTGGTAATTAATTTAATTTAATTGATCAATTGCTAATTGTGTAAATTTAAATAATTCATTTCCTGTAGCGGGTTGTGGGTTTATAGGGGAATAGGGTGGGAAGTAATTTAATTATAATTAATTAAATATGTAAATTTAATAATTGGTAGTAATATTTAATTAATTGTTAATAAAAAATATTTGTTAATTAATTAAAATGTAATTGGTAATTAATTTAATTTAATTGATTAATTGCTAATTATGTTAAATTAAAGGGGTATTTTTAGGGTTCAGGGTCAGTTTTTGGTTTTTGGGTAAAGGGGTATTTTTAGGGTTCAGGGTCAGTTTTTAGTTTTTGGGTAAAGGGGTATTTTTTGGGTTCAGGGTCAGTTTTTAGTTTTTGGGTGAAGGGTTATTTTTAGGGTTCAGGGTCAGTTTTTAGTTTTTGGGTAAAGGGGTATTTTTAGGGTTCAGGGTCAGTTTTTAGTTTTTGGGTAAAGGGGTATTTTTTGGGTTCAGGGTCAGTTTTTAGTTTTTGGGTAAAGGGGTATTTTTAGGTTTCAGGGTCAGTTTTTAGTTTTTGGGTAAAGGGGTATTTTTAGGGTTCAGGGTCAGTTTTTAGTTTTTGGGTAAAGGGGTATTTTTATGGTTCAGGGTCAGTTTTTAGTTTTTGGGTAAAGGGGTATTTTTAGGGTTCAGGGTCAGTTTTTAGTTTTTTGGTAAAGGGGTATTTTTAGGGTTCAGGGTCAGTTTTGGGTTTTTGGGTAAAGGGGTATTTTTAGGGTTCAGGGTCAGTTTTTAGTTTTTGGGTAACGGGGTATTTTTAGGGTTCAGGGTCAGTTTTGGGGTTTTGGGTAAAGGTTTTTTTTTAGGGTTAAGGGTCAGTTTTGGGTTTTTGGGGTACAGGGGTACAGTGTAAAAATAAAGTAAAATTAAATTTACATTAATTTAATGAAATGAAATGAAATTAAATTAAATTATATTAAATTAATTTTAAATAATTTAAATTATAAAAATTATTATATACTTACCAATACTTACGTTGTAATGGTAGTGCGTTGTAAAAGTTGCGTTGTAACGTCATATATCCACTGTTGCACTCCTTGGAGTGGGAATAGTAATTTTAACCCCTACACTATCCAACGCTTTCCCTACTGTTGCACCCACTGGAGTGGGAATAGTAATTTTTACTCTTTTGTATTTGTACGTTAATAATATTGGCTATTATTTAATTAAATTGTGTTACTATATATATATATATGTTTTAAGAAATATGATTAAAAAAATATTATTTTTTTACTTTCATTAATTATTTAATTATTAAAAGTTATTTTAAGTATTGTTAAGTATATTTTAGTAATTAATTTTTTATATTAATGTAATTAAACATTGTTTTTATTAAAGACGATATTTTTTACAACTATATTTTTGTAAACGATATTTTTAACTCGATATTTTTGTACTTACCTGTTTGTAGATAGAAACTCGATATTTTGTCTCTCGATATTTTCTCAACGATATTTTTGTTGGTCGATATTCTGTCCCTCGATATTATTTCAGTGATCCAAGCAATAGGTACCACATATGCAAAAAAAAAAAGCTAATGTTAATAGAAATTACAATGCCATTGATTTAGGGATACAAAAAAGATAAAAAAATAATGAGCAATACCAATAGCTCTACCTATAATATTGCCGAGACCATTGCATTGTAAATGCTTGTTCTATGTCTGGTGCAATCGACTTTGGGGATCTGGAGAAAGTGGCACAGGCGCCACCAGCTGCCCTGAACCTGCAAAGACAGGTCTCTTGCTGCTCCAGCAACCATGCGGAGAAATGGGAGTGAAGGCCACATTCGACCCTGGGTATGAATCTGGTACCACTGCAGGAGAGCATGATTAATGATACACACAGCAGCAATGGACGCTTCCCGTGCCTGCATGCACAGAATAGAAAGGTTACAGGCAGCAGCAATGCACATCTCCTCACACACACAAACCATGCATAGCATCTGTAGTAGCACTGCAAGGTTCCCTCATTGTTTATGATTGTGTGTGTGTGTGTGTGTGCATGTGTCGTCTGTGTATGTATGTGTGTGTGGGTGTGTGGGTGTCTGTGTGTGTGTGTGTGAGAGAGAGACTCGTGCCAGAGAGATTATGTTTAGGTAAGGGTGCATTAGTGTGTGGAGGTGTTACTGCATATTAGTGTGTGATGTAAGTCTGATGATATATGATTGACTAATCATCTATGTAAGTGTAGGTTATGTTGTAATGGTGAGTGTGTATGTAGTGGGTATATAGATGCTGTGATGTGTGTATGTACATGAGAAGATGAGTATGTCTGATGCTGCACTGGATGCCTGTGTTATGTGCTTGTTGCCAGTATTATTGTATATGTGTATGTGCATGTTTCATGGATTGTGTGTGGCCATACTGCATGTGACAGTGGCAGCGAGGGTGAGTGTTTGTGGTGGTGAGACAGAGTGATGGGGTGAGGCAGTTCCTCAAAGCTGTGAGGGCAAAGTGTAAAGGGAAGACTGCAGGTCCTTCCAGACGTGAGGTCACCTTAGAATGGAAAGTGAAGTACGATCCCTCACTGTTAACCAGTGGGGAGCAAGTCCTGAAAAGAACAAGACAAAGTATTCCACATTATTATAGTCTGGAAGATGGAGGAGGAAATAGAACAGTAACACAACACTTTGTAATCCACAAAGAGAGTCATAGGGAGAGTTGAGGGGGAAAATGGTTTAATGATAAGACGAAAGTACAAGGGAGAAATACAGAGAGAAGAGACCAAGGAACTGAATAGAGAAGATGGTACAAGAATAAAGACAAGAGATAGAGAGTAAGACCAATGGGTAGATAATTCAAGGAGGAAGAAAGGGGAAAAAGAAGCACAGTAGAAAGCTAATTTGGAGGAGAAAGCTAAGAGCAAAGGAATTGTGCAAACTGATGGGAAAAGGGATAAGTGGAAGATGTTGTGGAGGTGATGATATGGATAAACAGGTGAATAGGGTAAAGAAAAGAGTGGTATGAGAGCAAAAATTTAAATGGGATCAGGAGAGTCTGTGTTGGGGAGGGAGGTGCAGTGTCTTTGACACATGCACGCATGCACGCCCTGACCTCCACCAACTACATCCTTATCAGAGACCTGAACTTTCACCTTGAGAACTACAACGACAACAACTCCACAACCCTGATCGATAACCTCGCCAACCTCGGACTAAAGCAACTCATCACAACGCCCACCCACTCCGCCGGCCACACGCTTGACCCCGTCTTCTCCTCAAGCCCACACGTCTCCGTCAGCCACACCACTGAACTCCTCTGGACCGACCACCGCTGCATCCACTTCACCTTCCAGGAACCCACCACACCCCACCGCACCTAACAGATCCCCCGCCACTGCTGGAGCAAAATCACCGAAGACCAACTACCTGCAAGCCTCGCTCTCAGCCCACCCACTGAACACTCCAACACGGACAACGCTGCCCACAGCCTCCGACGCTGGATCGAAGACTGAGCCAACACCCTCACCCGGTGAGAAATTGGCCTGGTATATGATATTCACTATTCTAGTGAGCACCTTGCACCAGCCCAAACAACCCTTATGGTGATGGTTGTAAAGTCAACCTTATAGACCAGCTATCCCAGTGGTAGCATGGACAAAGCAGTCTTAGGCTAAACTCAAGAGGGCATGTGAAGCCAGCTGTTTTACCATATGTAACCCTTTTAATACCAAGTGAAAGGACACCACACAGGTTGTATATCAAAATATATATGTATTTATTTCTAACACAATCCTCTGAACTCTTTATGAGGTCGGAGGCACAAGCACATAACAAGATACTCAATTATAATACAATAAGTTGCACAAAATACAGTAATGCCCTAGGGGCACTTCGAACCATATACTAAAATAGTGGTATAGGAACCACGTCACGGACAAAGGATAGGCCTAGGGCCTGGAGAATCGCTGGGGCTACGCTGTACTACCAAGGGATAGGGAGCAGGAGGCCCACAGGATGCGCGTGCAGTGTCTTTACACGCACGCAAGTTACCATAGAGTTAGAATGGGAACGAAAGAAATGGAAACTCGTTCTTTTAGGACACTTCCGGATGGACTAAGGAAAAGCTACTTGAAACTAGGACACTAGGATAGTCAATACCCTCAGAAGTACCGAAATACTTGCGTTACCTCACCCACAGGAAGCGGGTGCATAGGTGTCAAAGTGTGTCGGGTTTCGTCGCTGATTCCTATGGAGCCTTGGAGAAAGATGCTGCAGGCGACCAGGAGAGAAGTGTCCGGTTGGATCCAAGGGCAGATCGAGGATGAAGAGTACCTGAAAGCAGAGGGGACAGAGTCTGGGTCACTAGCCAGTGACCAGGAAGGAACCAGGAAGGAACCAGGCGATGTTGCGAAGCAATCAGGTGATGTCGTGAAGCTTGTCTCTGCAGCCACGTGGACCAGGAGGTGTCGACGACAACCAGGAGCTGGATACAGACTGTCCCACAAAGGCTCTCGCTGTCAGCGGTATCGGCTTTCAGATTGGAGTCAACAAGCCTTGGCAAAGGCAACTCACGCAGGAATCAAAGATGGCTTACGGATCAGACCAGCAAGGTCTGATGGACTTCTCCTTTTCAGGGAAGCAAGGGCCAGTCTGGAGCAACCAGACCAGTGGTGTAAATCAAAAGGTTCATTGTCACAGAGGCCACTAGCCAACGGGCAAGTGACCAGACAGACGCGTCGAGCAGGAAACTGCAGGAGGGCCCCACACAGAACTCGTGGAGTGTGGAGGGCTGATCTTCGGTGCAGTTGGTGCTCGGGGCTGGGGCTTCTCAATTCCCAATGTACAACTTTGAGGGTGCCTCAGAAGTTGTACGGAAAGCAATTAGCTGAATTTCCAATATGGCCGGTCCCACGTCTCTCGTCGCCTCCACGGGTCTCAGATCTGCTGTGACTGTGGATCGATCTGTTGAAAGTCTGTCAATCCGGGTCTTGTCAGGCTCTGTGCTCGGGCTCCGGCGGGAGCATCGACAAAGCAAACTGTTGATCGCTTGAAGGTGCCTGCTTGCACAGGGTGGTCACTCCTTGACCACAAGGGAGATTCTTCAGCCTTTTATGTAGAGTAGAATGTCGAAGGTCCAGAGTTTCATTTCAAGTTTCAGTCAGGATAAAATCTAAAGTCTTGGGACTCAGCTCCTACCTATATACCAAATTTAGGGGCTGGATTACCTGCTAGGTCCCTCCTATGGGTGGGACCCAGGAAGGGTCCCATCCCTTTCCCTTTGTCCAGTTTCGTGCCAGAGCTGTGGCTGGAGTGCCCCAGCACCGGTTTGAACTGGACTATGCATGGGACACCTTGTGTGCCCCAGGCAATGTCTCATTTCATTCAGCCCTCCCTGCCCCAATACACTATAGCCTGTCTGGGGTGGTGCTAGCACCTCCCAAGACAGGAAACCTATTGTCCAAGCCTCCCCCGCTGGAAGGTCTCCCAGCAGCAGGAGGTCAGACTTGTGTCTGTGGCAGCAGCATCCATTTTGTGATACTGAGGCTCTGGTTAACTTTAACCGGGATTAGTAGGAACAACATGTCTTCTCCCTCTAGAAGGGTGGAATGCTACCCCCGTTGCCAGAACTGGAGAGGGGGTAGTATTCCAAAGCGTATGACACCTTACACGACATGTTTTGATAAAGCCAAACCAAAGTTAGCAATAACCGCGAGGATTATAATGCACTTAAGAGTATATGGTATCGCTATATCATAGAACAGCTATAAGAACATGGTTCCGAAAGCTGCAGACAGAATCAGCTCATGCTAGAGCACCATCTCACATAAAACCAAGCACTCTGCCCTCAGGATTGTTAAGGCCTGCCATAGGAGTGACTTATAGGTGCATATGTGTCTATATATAATGGTAGGTATAGGGATACTACACCTAAGCAAGGGGTGATTACACGACCATGCCCCAGCTGAGTGATCAGCCAATTGTGTCAGTTTGGATGGCCAGCCAGGGGTGGCAAAAGATATGCTGCAGCCCCTGGTAGGCCTTGGGTGCACCTATGCCCTGGGTACCTATGGTACACTGTACAGGGACTCATTAGGGTGACCAAAATCCCAATTGGTGATGTACCTAAAGTACATGGTGTGAAATTTAGAGAGAGAACAGCAGGGCTGTGGGTCTGATTAGCAGGCCCACAGCCACACTAAGTCGAAAACCAGTGAAGCAAAAAGCAAAAAATGGGGTGACCATAGGAAAGCAGACCCTACTCTCCTACACACCCCACTGAAGAAAGCCCCCCACAGAGACACCAGCAAGAGGGCCAGCTGGTTCACCCCAGAACTCCTAGCTACCAAGCAAGCCTGCCAAAAACTAGAGAAGAAATGGCACAGCAAACAAACTCCGGACAACCGAGCAGCACGCAAGGAAGCCATCCGCAACCACCACCACCTCATCAGGGCCGCCAAGAGAACCTCGTTCAAAGACCGCCTCAACAACAACGCACACAATAGCAAGGAGTTCTTCAACATTGTGAAGGAACTCTCCAACCCCAGCTCCAACACCAATGACATCCCACCGTCACAAGACCTGTGCGACTCCCTCGGCACCTTCTTCCACAGCAAGATAGCAGACATCCACAACAGCTTCAACACCCAGACAGACCCAACAGACAGCAATACAACAGACCCTCCGCACACCATCGACCATGACCCCCTGCTAGCCTGGGCCAGCGTGAGCACCAATGACACCATCAAGACCATGAGCACAATCCACTCCGGCTCTCCGTCAGATCCTCTCCCGCACCACGTCTTCAACAAAGCAAGCAGCTCTATCGCACCCCACCTGCGCAACATCATCAATCTCTCCCTCGAGACCGCGACCTTCCCAGAGAGCAGGAAACACGCCGAGATCAACGCCCTACTGAAAAATCCCAAGGCTGACCATAGAGACCTCAAGAACTTCCGGCTCATCTCTCTGCTCCCCTTACCGTCATCGAGAAAATCGTCAACAGACAGCTAAGCTGATACCTCGAAGAAAACAGAATCCTGGACCCTTCCCAGTCAGGGTTCCGCAGTAACCACAGCACCGAGACCGCCCTCATCGACGCCACCGACAACATCAGGACCCTGCTGGACTATGGCAAGACCGCAGGATTAATCCTCCTAGACCTCTCCGCCACCTTCGACACCGTCTGCCACCACACACTATGCGCATGCCTCCACGCCGCAGGGTTCCGAGACAAGGTGCTGGAATGGACCACCTCCTTCCTCTCCGGCAGAACCTAGAGCATCCGCCTCTCCCATTCCGGTCCGAAGCCTCCAAGATCATCTGCGGCGTACCCCAGGGATCCTCCCTCAGCCCGACACTGTTCAACATTTACATGGCCCTGCTCGCACACGTCGCCCGAAAGCACAACCTCAACATAATTTCCTACGCCGACGACACTCAACTGATCCTCTCCCTCACTAAGGACCCCATCACCGCCAAAGCCAACCTCCACAAAGGAATGAAGGTCGTCGCCGACTGGATGAAGACCAGCCGTCTAAAGCTGAACTCGGACAAGATAGAGGTCCTCATCCTCGGCTCCAACCCTTCAGACTGGGACGACTCCTGGTAGCTCTGGGAGCAGCCCCGACACCCACCGACCACGCACGCAACCTGGGAATCATCCTCGACTCAACGCTCTCAATGACCAAGCAGGTCAACGCCGTCTCCTCCTCCTGCTTCAACACCCTCCGCATGCTCCGCAAGATCTACAGATGGATCAAGAAAGACGGCCATCCAGGCCCTCGTCAGCAGCAGACTCGACTACGGAAACGCCCTCTACGCGGGAGCCCCTACCAAGCTCATCAAACGACTACAACGCATCCAAAACGCCTCTGCACGACTGATCCTTGACATACCATGCCACGGCCACATCACCCCCACCTGAGGGACCTGCACTGGCTCCCCGTCAGCAAAAGGATAACCTTCAAGCTCCTTATCCAGGCACACAAGGCACTCCACAAGACCGTCCCAGCCTACCTCAACAGACCGCTCTCTTTCTACATCCCCAACCGCCAGCTACGATCCGCCAACTTCACTCGCCACCGGCGGTTGATCCTTCTCCCACCTCGCTGCCAAGACATGGAACACCCTCCAACTGGGCCTACGACAGACCCAAGACCTGCTGACCTTCACGAGGATGCTCAAGACCTGGCTGTTCGATCAGTGGCGTACCCCCAGCGCCTTGAGACCCTCCCGGGTATGTAGCACGCTTTACAAATGACTGATTGATTGATTGATATTATGCACGCTAGGACCCTTGTGCTTCTGGGCAAACTCCAAACAGGAATTATGTAGTCTGCTAGTAGGTGTTAAGGTGTGGTTCTGTTATGTCAATGCGTGCAGAGCATGATCGTATGTTGAAGAATAAAGATGTCTGGGTGTGGCGAGTTCATTTGTATGCTCCCATGCTGGGGAAGATGCTACAATTGGTGATGAGTTTGGGATACTTGTCCTGAAGAAACAAGGCAGCTCTCTCTGAGAGTTTGCAAAGGTACGGCAAACTGCTTGTGCATGTCATGTGCACCCCAAATTGATGCAAAACAGTTGTGGAATGGCTGTGTATAGGCTCCAGCCCATACACAGCCATCAACGAATGTAAAGGCCCTGCAGAGGAGCAAATTTGAAAAGCCTGCCAGAACCCACTGGCAGGGCGGAAAGAAGACATACTGCACCGCGCCATAACACTGAGCCATCATCCATTCGAAGGAACCGCTAAAGGGAGTGATGACCAGGTGCAAAAACAGAAACGTTCTTACCGGCTCAAGCAAGTGAAGTGTTATGCAACGTCAAAATCGGATGAGACGACCAGGCCCAAGCAACGGGGGTGTTGCGTGGAGAGGTTACCTGTCCTGCTTTGGACAAAGAATGGCACATTACCAGGAAAGAAGACACAAGGATTATGATATTCGCCTGATGACATATATAACTGGAATATTATGATAACCTATAAATGTAATAATTGGGAGAAAAACAACTTTCCTTTCTTGTTATGTGAAGTGAAGAGTCTTTTCTCTCTTGATAGGGCCTTTGTTTACTTGTCGTATGTCTTATCTTCCTGTGGGATTTGCTATATTGAATGTGTTTTAAACTGTGAATGATTGAGGTGTGAGTGCTATGGGTGATGAGTTGAGTGTGTAGAGGTGTTGTATTTTATTTTTCCCAGCGCAAGCAATAACTTTCTTTGCATTCTTTGATGTATGTGTTTGTGATATCTGGTGCTTTGATACCAACAGTTTATATATTTATTTTTGTGGACCTACATTTATATGAATACAATTGAAATAAATAGTATTTTTTGATAAATAATTGTGATATTTAAGCTGATGATTTTTGTTGTTGCTTCTGAGTTCTTAGAATCTTATATACATATACTATGACTCCAAGATGACTGTTTTTCAACATCCTTATTTATTTGTTTAGTTTATTTATTTATTTAAAAGGTTTTATATAGTGCTGGCTAGACCCGGAGGTATCAGAGCTTTTACATGAGTATCAGACCATAGTTGCAGGTTACATCGTTATAAAGGTTACACTGTTGTTAGAGCATGGCAACATAGTTACATGTAAGGGCGAGATAGACAATAATGACATATACGTAAGGGAAAAAGCAGGCAAGGGGAGAGATTCAGGGGAGAGGGTTAGGAACAGGGGAGGTAGACAGAGAGTGAAGGAGGGAAAGAGTAGGGGAGGGTGAGAGACACAGCATGGAAAGAGGAGGGGGAGGGTGACGGGGACACACACCGGTAGTCGAGTCAAAGCTGCGTCCAAAGTCCAGTAAGTTGTGATCCCTGGGAATGTGGTATAATTTCCCCATCTCTGTAGCGAGAAGCTCCCTTTATGCAGTGGACTCTCTCAGAGGGGTCTCTGAGACTCCAAGGCCTACATACTGGACCATTCCCCAAAAAAGGGGAGAGGGAGTGCTTTTGGCAAGGGGTGCCATACAGAGATAAAGGGAACTATCCCATACCTCTGCTAAGTGAAGAATCCCTTAACACTGTGGACTCTCTCAGAGGGGTATCTGAGATTCCAGGACTGGAATGCTAGGAACCTTCCCCAACAAGGGGAGAGGGAGTGCTTTGGCAAGGGGCACATTCAAGGAGGCCAATTAAGACCTATTTCAATTATGTGTGAGATCCCTAACACAGTGGACTCTCTCAGAGGGGACTCTGAGACTCCGAGGCAATATTGCTGGAACCCTCCCCAACAAGGGGAGAGGGAGTGCTTTGGTAAGGGGCACAATCATGGAGGCCAATAAGGGGCAGTTGGACGGTGGGGGGGGACTGTACAGCAGACAGGGGGGGTGCTATACATAAGGTTCAACATAAGTTACACGATTACATCAAATACTAGAAGAACATTTCAGGAGGATAGAAGATTAAGTAAATGGATCTAAGAAGGGTAAGAGGGTATAGATACATATATGCGACAAATTGAAGAGCGAGAAGGGGAGAGAAATAGAGCGGATAGGGGCAAAGGGGGATTGATAAGGGAGAGGAAGAGAGGGTAGACGTTATGAAGAGACAAAGGGAAAATCTGCTCAATGCTCGACTGGGTAGTTGACGGTCGAGGAGGGAGTCCACAGCCAGTCTCCCCTTTAGCTCACAGGGTAGCTCCATTGGGCATCAGTCAGATGGCTAGGTCTCTAGGTTAAATCAGGTACGGGTTACAATGGTAGTTCAACACATTTAACTAGCATATAAGACAAGATTAATGGAGCGAGGGAGGGTAAGGAGAGTAAGGGTAAAAGGAAAACGAGGAGTGAGATACAGCGGGGGCCGAAGGAAATTGACTGTCCAATGTCCGGGGGGTAGGTAACGGTTGAGAGGGAGGTCCATAGCCCATCTCCTCTGCATCAATTGAGGTAGCTCCATCCGCGAAAGTGCTTGGTCTCCACTATCAGTGTCAAGTTCACAGATTAAATGTAAGAAGGGTGAACCGGATAGGGGCGGTGGGATGGGAGAAATGCACGAGGTCAGGTCGATGACCACTCCACTTGTTGTAGTATTTATGCCCTCTGTGCAGCATGGGCAACATCCGTCACTACTCATCTCTTCTCCTGACCTAAAGTTGATGACTCTCACTTGGAAATCAGCACCTGGCGTCATCCTGAAGTCAGGCAGGTTTGGGTACTCCCTAAGGCCTAAACAGCAGTGAGAGATCGGTATCAAAAGGTTATGTACAAGATCAGAGGTTCCTGTTGCACCACATTGTATTGCTGGAGTCGGCTATTATTGATCAAAAGCGGTCATCATGTTGGAGTCAGGCTACCGGCTCTGGAGAGGTTTCTTTCAGTGGGACACGCTGGGGTAGAGGTGCCCCGTTTTGTAGGCTGAAGTATGGGACAGAGAATGCTGTCCCCGTGGCGCACCATAGCTCCCCGTCACTCACCTAGGCAAAGGTTGTGGGGTTCGCTGTATCCTGGCGAACGGCCGCCATCTTAAGGTCAGGCTGCATCAATAATTTCCCTCTGAACTTCATGCTTCAAGTTGAGGGCTGCGCTTCGGTACCTCCGCCAGCGTGGAATGGACTAGGGGCTCCTCTGTGTCCTTACGGCTCAATATCCAGCTCCTGGCACAGGTTTCAGTGAAAGCCCAGATGGGCCCACGGCCGCCCCCACCGAGCACCGCCGCTTCCGTGCGCCAGGTAATTGTGCGTCCCAGCCTCACGCGGTGTCAGTGGTCCCCCCTCGCAGCCCAAACCCAGTCGGGGCAGAGGCCGTGGGAGAGCGCTCGGGTATGTGCACAAGGTTGGGTCAGGGCATCACAACAGGCCCAACCCGATTCAGGCAACGCACGTCTAGGGCCGCAGGAGGACCAGCTCCACCAGAGTCTGGGCCGCCCGCAAGGCCCCGCCAAGACGCAGTCCGCAGTCCCCAGTCCGGGGGGGGGGAGGTGCAGCCCCAGAGCGTGTGTGAAGGACACATACTTGGACACATACTTGACACATACTTAGATTTAGGCTATGACCAGGCTATCATGGATCCAGGTTTGGTTGCTCAGTCGACCAATATATCCAGACCAGGAATGTGTGTTTGCCCTCAGAGTCACTGATTCGAATACTGGTGAGGTCACTCAAGTTGTCATCAATCGGCGAGCTGGGTAACAAACATCTGTTATTCAGTGACAAGATCCCACAAGAGGCAAAAGTGCGCTTTACAAATACACGTTATGTGATTGGGCCTCAAAGAAGCTTCGTTTGTAATCGTATTCTAGCAGTATATACAATTGAACAGCATTTGACTATGCTACAACTCTTTGGCTGCTGTTTTGACTGGGCACGGTCTTAGCTCCAGAGTATTCCTTCCAGCACCAGGTCTATTTGTGTTGAATGGTGTTGAACATCCAATAAAGTGAATCAATTTCAGCAACTTCAGTGTCAAAGATGCATTGACTAGTACTGGTCTTCCAATCAGGACAACATCAAGAAGGTTGTCTACAACTTAGACATGTTCAATTCATTGCCACTGCCACATATTCAACCAATTAAATAGAACAGGCAGGTAATTTTTTTGCTTTGTTGTGAAGATCACGTACTCTAAATGTCGAAAGAAGTCACAGTATGATGCCGCTACATTTCCGAAGCCACCACCACCGTTTGACACACCTAAGAAACAGAACATCAGTGCCAGGTGGACTGCATGGATCAAAATGATTGATCACTTCATAGAAGAAAACGATAAGAAAATGATGAAATATTAGAAAAATCTAGCGTGCAATAGAGTGAAAGAAGTGCTAAGGAAAGTCTCACAAACTGCTGTAATATCGAACCAAAACATAAAAGAAGTGTTGGAAGCAAAGTTCAATCCAATGCCGAATGTTAACTACGAAAGGTACATTTTCAATCAAGCCCCACAATAGGATGGTGAAACGATGGATGAGTTTGTTGAGACTTGATGCACTTATCAAACACTGTATATTCTGTGACTTTAGGGATGAAGATGCCAGGCGCCTTAAAGTCATTGATGGCTGTCATTCAGTTTCTTTTAGAGGATGCATATTTAGAGAGACACTTAGTTTAGAGAAAATGCTAATCGCTACTAGGGCAGAAAACTGAGCAGATCAACAAGCTGCTGATATTGAAGCAGGAACAGTGCTTAATGAATCAGCGTTGATCATGAAAAGTCAGCAAAGGCGCAAAATAGATGAACACAAGTTGAGGTCTCCCGGAAATGAAAAAGTTATGCTTTCGATGTGGGTTTTCATTTCACCATGAAGTTTAATGTCCAGCCGTAGGACAGACATGCAAAGGCTGAAGGAAAGAAAACCATCAGTTACGACAAGTAGAAACTAAACACAGTCGATCATCGTCAAGTTAATCACATAAAATCTTTTCAACACCATTATCAAGTGCTAGCAAAGAAGTATGTGCGTTGATGATATCGACTAAGGGAAGAGATGCACATGTAGGATTAGCTGCTAAAGTCAAAAGCCAAAGGCGAATAACTAAACGAAGCAACAAAATTAATTTGGACACTGCCCTAAAATGACATTAAAGGTGAACAGACACCCCATACCTTTTTTAAAAAAAATATTTTATTGAGTCGCAAAAAGCAATCCACAGTCCAAAAGCAAATAACATAACTAATGCAGAAATTATCAGATGCCACATGTAGTAACACACGTTAAATAATGGCGTATACAGTAGGATTGCGAACTGATCGTTTAGAATGAACCAGAAGCATATATTTTTAAATACAGCAACATGAAACCATAAGACAAAAAGCAACAGCACAGAGGAAAGAAAAAAAAAAAAAAAAGGGGGAAAGGGAAACATTTCAAAAGAAAAACAAAATCATATCTACGAGATTGCAAGATCAATACAGTCAGCCGGCTCGCAATGTATCCAAGAACACAACGAGAAATGTTATCAGTACAGGAATAACAAATGCTACCATAAACCACGCATGCCTTGAGTGGGGATCAATAAAGTACAAGCACAAGTTTGTATAAAAAAGGGCAATGGAATGTACAGTTAAATGTACCCTGGCATACCGCCCCGGAGCACAGCACTAATTGGGCCGGTGGCGGTGACGTGCCACACGCTACATTAGGTAATGCTCAAGTAATGAATATCGTCGAAACACAAAAATTGCTGCAAATGACTGTGTACCACCAGACAACATACACTCAGCCGCCTGACGCATGGGGCAAGCGCAAGTAGCGCGCATAGTAAAGTAATGCCGAATGCGGCACCCGCGCCGCACCCGCCCTAGCCTACCCCTGTCGGTGTGATAGGATGAAGTGACTGGGATGGCGTCCCCTGAGTGAGTTTCGCGGTGTATTGTCGATATGGGCCCCAAATATCAGTCGGGAGGGAAGAAGTCGGATGTTGTTCTGAATATTCCACACTATTCACATTGCAGTAGGCCACACTCCGAAGCCACGAACTGACTGTCGGAGCGCGTCGTGCGCACCAGAGCAGCGCCACCTCCCTTTTGGCCAAGAGGAAGCAAATGGACGCCAGTCTACGAAGAGGGCGAGGGAAATTTGTAACGTAGCCAAGCAATGTAATTTCAGGTGTAATTTGCAACGTCAGTCCCAACATGTCGCCCAAGACCCGGTGGACCTCCCGCCAGTATGTGTGTAACCGTGAGCAAGTCCAAGACAGATGGGAAAAGTCCGCCTGCGGGGCGTTGCATTTGGGGCAGCAGTGGGGCCTACTAGAGTCGATTTTGTGAGCAAGCGCCGGGGTATGATACATTCTCCTCAGGAATTTAAAGTGTATGAGCTTGTGCCTGCTGTTCATGGACACGTCCCTGGTATTAGCGCAACATGCTTCCCACTGGTCATCCGTAATCTGTGTGCCCAGATCACGCTCCCATGCAGCGCGCACCGCCTCGTCTGATGCTGGAAGAGAGGCCAAGCACAGTTTATAGAGCTTGGACACCACATGAGCACCCGACTGGTTTTGTATTATAAATGTAAGGGCAGGGTTGTCTTCAGGTGGAAGGGGGATCGTGGGAAATTCAGCTCGCAACATGGAGAGGAGTCTCGTTAAAGTGAAAGCATCAATGAATGTGCGGTCGGAGAAGCGGGAGTCTTCTGTCAGAGAGAAAGCATGGCCATCTGGAAACAGGTCGCCGATCGTGAGTATTTGGAATTTGGACAGCGTGCGACGAATCACCGACTCGCCGGTGATGGGGAGCCAGTGAGGGTTAGGTAACGGGAGCGCAGAGGAATACACTTTGTCTATGCGTAGTAGCCGTCGTATCTTATCCCAGGCCCAGGCCGTGGTGGACAGCGGGTGGATGTCATGGGGGTCCGGGGGAGCCCTTTGGGAAGGATGGCGTTAAGTGGCTGTGATGTTTCCCCGCGGGTCGCGAGCCCCCTACTCACCCCACCATGAACATCACCCCTCCTCTGCTCTCCCATCCAGGACACAGTGAGGAAGTGCTGCCCTCCGCCTGACAGGCAAACCGAGCCCACAAGAACAGCGTCCGTGACAACGGAACACCCACCTCCCTCTCTGGTTCGGGACCCAATCAGAGGCGAAGACGGACCGGAAGGACCTCCCCCTGACCCCGGAAGTCCCGCCTCCCTGCTGACAGCAGGACACAGAAAAGACGGAAGACGAGAAGCAGCCGGAGTCGGAGTATTGTGGCAGGAGATTTCGACTGGCGTTGAGACGGAAGGAGAAGACGGGAGCGGAGAAGCTGAGGAGTGGTCGGAAGACTGGTGGAGTCCCACGGAGGTGGCTGAAGAGCGGCCGTAACTCAGAGGAGAGTTACGGCGGAGCGCGTGAGTACCAGCTTCCTTCCATTAGCACGCTAGGTGCCTTTTGTATATAATACGTCCCCCTCCCGTGTAAATACCCCCTCTTCATAGACACGTCCACTGTAGTGATAAGCCACATTGTATATAGAACACCGCACTGCGCACTGTACAAAGAACGCCCCCCTCACCGAGCCTTATCGAGCACCCTTCCTCTTTCCTCTGACTTCGTCGTCCCTCCCTCCCCCTTCCTCACGGTCCATTCTGCCTCTACACTTCGGGTTACGGTGAATGGTGTCTGGCCTCTAGCCCCAGTAGGACTAACGGCTCCTTTCTTTTCTCTTACTGCCCTCCGAGGTGCCTTCCCAGTTATCTACGGCCGTCTACACCCAAGACCCGGAACACCGCTGGAACACCGTTCTGTCCGGAGGCGACTGAAGAAGACGTCACAGCCCTTAAAGACCTGTACTTGTGTTCCTACTCCTGTATTAACACCTTTTCGGTGTGCAATAAAAGAACACTATTGCCCACTATATCCAGCCTCCTCGCCTGATTTTCCAGTCCGCCGACAGCCCACGTTTACAGTGGCACAGGGAGCGCCACATCAGCCTCAAGTCTCAAATACGGGATTCTAGCATCCGGGTGAAACCAAGGATGTGCATACGAACACTGCGCGACCAAGTAATAAAGATAAAAATCTGGCACCCCAAATCCTCCTCTCTCGTACGGCAGCGTAAGTGTGCGCCAGGCCACACGTGGGTTCTTGCCGCCCCACACCAAACGTAACAGGGAAGTGCGGAGTTGGGAGAAAAAAATCTTAGTGAGAGGGACCGGGATGTTATTGAATAGGTACAAAAACCGGGGGAGGACAACCATCTTGATGATAGCGATCCGGCCAACCATAGACAATGGGAGACGGAGCCACCGGTCCTTATTAACCTCCAAAAAATCCAGGGCCTGTCCGTAGTTCAGACGGATAATGGACACTGTGTCAAGGTGGATATGGATCCCAGGTATTTAACAGAGTCCACGCACCACTCTAGAGGGAAGGAGCAAGGCCACTGCGCGGTGGCAGGGGTGAGCGGAAAAAGAAGTGATTTGTGCCAATTGATTTTGAGGCCTGAATATTCGCCAAATCGAGCGATCTCAGACAGTAAGGGTTCCAGGTTGGTCTCAGGGGTACGGACATACAGGACCATGTCGTCCGCATATAACGAGACTAGGAGTGGGCCGGTGCGGAGTTTGAGCCCCCTGTGGAGATGTTTCTCTTGAAGATGCCGCACTAGGGGGTCCATAGCAGGGATGAACAGGAGTGGAGATAAGGGGCAGCCCTGCCGGGTGCCTCTGGAGAGTGTGAAACTATCAGTTATGGTGCCATTTAAGCGTATACGAGCAGTGGGTGCCGAGTACAGCAGCTCCACCGTGGCTACAAACATCGCGGGCATGCCCATCCTCCGCATGACTGCTAAAAAAAAGGCCACTCTAGCGTGTCGAATGCTTTTTCAGCGTCTAGAAACACCGCTGCCGCCGGCGTGGAGGGGTCAATTCTATGTAGGACTGAGAACAGTGTACGGAGATTCAGGGAGGTAGACCTGTGAGGGACAAAGCCGGACTGGGCCGGTGAAACTATAGTATCCACCAGCAGCGCTAGTCGTATCGCTAGCACTTTGGTCAAAATGTTATAGTCTAGGTTTAGGAGCGACAGGGGGCGGTAGGAACTACAGACCGAGGGATCGCGACCCGGTTTAGGCAGCAAAACAATAACCGCCTCACGGAGCGTGGGGGGGAGAACGCCCGACTCCAGAGCCTCTGCATACACCTCGACAAGTCTGGGCACCAGTTCTTCCTTGTATTCCTTGTAAAAGTCTGCCGTGAAGCCATCAAGACCAGGTGCCGAAGAACCCTTCAAGGAGTCAATGGCTTCAATTACGGAGTCCGGCGTAATGGGATCGGCCAGAAAGTCTTGCATGTATTTTTCCAGGTATACCATGGCAATCTCATTTATATACGACCCTGGGTCTAGGCGGTCTCCTGGCAGGGCAGAGGTGTAAAGGTGGCGGTAGTAAGCCAGAAAGGTATCACAAATGGCGGGGGTGGAAAAATGTCGCGTGTCCTGCGAGTCGAGTATGTCAGTGATGTAAGCTGCTTGTCGTGGTGGACGGAGCAACTGCGCCAATAGCCTGCCCGGTCTATCCCCCTCACCATATTGGCGCGCCGTGTGGTATTTGCCCAGAAATCGCAATTCCCTGTCCGCGGTATATCAGAACTCCAGAAGTAGCTCGAGTCGCTTAGCTTCGCGGGCCGGCGAGGGGTCAGCGAGAATCTCGGCTTCCACCACCAATAGCTCCGCCTCCACGCGGTTCAGAGCAGAGCAAACCTCTCGCAGAGCCCCGACGTGTTTGGTGATACAGACTCCCCTAATGGTGGCTTTGAACCCCTCCTATAACGTGGCCCAAGAGGCCACTGAGCCAGTGTTGAGGTCAAAATAGTCCTCAATGGTCGAGCGGATCTCCTCAGTAAAGACCGGGTCCGTAAGGGCTTTACCCGGGAAACGCCACTGTCTTTCGTATCCACCCAACCTCGGCACCGCCAGAGTCAACACCACTGGAGAGTGATCAGAAAGTGTGCGCGGAAGAGTGGCGAGATCAACCACCCACACCGCCACGCCCGGGGAGAGCAGCCAATAGTCAAGTCTGGTGCTGGTGTTATGGAAGCTGGAGTGGTGAGTATAGGCAGGGGCCTTGAGCGTGTAATCTAGCCTCCACATCTATTAGAAAGAAGTGTGAGCAAATATCCGCCACCGCCGCGCGGGCAAGTGGCTTGCGATCTGGGGAGGAAGAAGTGCTGTCTCTGCTAGGGTCCATCAAGAGGTTGAAGTCGCCCCCCAGTGCCAGCAGCTCGATGTCTGAGTGGAGTAGTGTAAGATGCAGGTCATGGAAAAAGGCTGGGGAGTCCGTATTAGGGCCATAAACCCCTACCAAAGCAATTTTGTACCCATACAACACACCAGAAATAAACGCATACCTGCCCTCTCGATCTGCTTTACTGCCAGTAAATACAAAGGGTACTCGTTTGTGTACAAGGATCGCAGCCCCCGTGCATACCTACTATAAGTGGAAAATACTCTATGGGTACCCCAACCCTTAGCCAGTGCGACAGTATCCGCCCGCACCAGGTGGGATTCTTGTAGGAAGAGGATATCCACCTTATGACGGTCAGCATATTGCGGAACTTGTTTACGTTTCCGAGTGGTGTTCAAGCCACGAACATTCCATGACATCAACGTCAGCCTGGAAGGACCAGACTGCAGACCTAACCTGGCCATAGCGCCAAACCGAGGACAGCAAACAGTGAGCATTCAACTAACAGGCCGATACTATGAATCTCGCAATCAAACACAAATAAAATACTCCACAAAAAAAACATACATCCCATCCCCCACCCACCACCCAGCCTCCCAACAACCCAAGAGAGGCAGATCCCAAACAAGCGCTGAACAACAGTGCAGACCATAAATGGCAAAACGCATGCTGTGATAGAAGATATCTGCAAACAAAAAAATAGTAAACCCCAATAGAATCGAAGCAAACAGGCATTCGCCATAGGGGGAAGCAACGCCACCCCATGCGGGCGTTCCAGCAAAGCGATCAACGAATTACTGGCCATGTAATCAAACCCAGCAGAGCGGAACCTTTAACAACCAAACAGGAGGACCCATGAATGGAGTGTCATTGGATGGTCAGCCTAGGCCGGCTTCAGCGAACAAGTCAGCACTGGACTGTGTGTCAGTTTGAGGCGGAGAGTGAGGCCTGGAGCCGGACGGCTGCTTTTTGTAGCCATGACAGAAGTCTTGTGCCTCCGCCGGAGAGTCAAAAATGCGGAATCGGCCGTTCACCTCAACCTTCAGTCTTGCCGGATAGAGCATGCCGTACTTCAGGCCAAGATTACGGAGGGTGGACTTGACACCAGTGTATTTCCGACGTGCCTCTTGCACCATGAGCGTAAAGTCCGGAAAGAAGGACAGCCTGCTACCCTGCCACTGCACCTCTCCCATCTCACGTGCAGCGCGGAGCGCAGCGTCTCGGTCGCGAAAGTTCATAATCCTGGCAATGATGGGTCAAGGTGGCAGTCCAGAGCGCGGCTTGTGCCCCAGTGACCTATGCGCCCGTTCGACAACAAACCCAGCCGTGAAGGTATCCCTCCCGAACAGTTCGATGAGGAGATGTTCTACAAAGGAATCAAACCGGCCCGTGGCAGTTGTCTCCGCCACACCAAGGATTTGAATATTATTCCTCCGGCTACGCGCTTCCAAGTCCTCATTCTTAAAGGCCACATCCTTGAGAATTTTTTCGACTCGCTCCAGCCGTTTCAGCGTTTTTGCAGCGTTTTTGCGGCCCCGTCCTCAACATCCGCCAAGTCGAGTCGACGGTCGTGGGCCTGCACCGTAGAACCAATGTCTGACAATTTTTTCTCCAGGCTATCGAAGCGAGTGTCCAAGGCCTTGAAGCCAGCGCGCATTTCTCCCATCATGGCGGTGACGATGGACGCCGCGTCGCCAGTGTCCGCTGAGCCGGTAGCTTCAGAGGCCGCTCCAGGCGGGGGGTCCGTGGTAAGGAGGGATGTTTTATCGAAGCTGAGCTTCCTCTGGTTTGGATCCCTTTTCCCCATCACCAAGGCAGAGCGGGAAACACAGCAGCAACAACAATGGTGAAGGTGGCAAGCAGCCGTCAGAGGGCAGGGCCAGATGAATCCTCGGGCGGCCTCACCACAGGCGCCACCAGTGCGCGGGTAGGCAGGCGTCGGCAGAGGAAGGGAGGCAGGACTGAACCCTCCGGTACGGAGTCCCTGATGGCAGCGGCCGGGACGGGTCAAGGCCGCAAACTCAATGCGGGTCAGGCTCCTGCAGGTAAGCGTCCTCGTATTCAGCTCTGCAGGACGGGGAGCAACCCTCTCGCAGTGACCAGCACCGGAGAAAAGGGGAGATACACGGTCTCCCAGCTGGCGTGCGCAAGGCGGGGCCGCTGTGTAGTGCCAGGGAGCGCCGCCGGAGTCTCTAGCTGCCCCGCTCCCAACCCCCACCGCCACAGGCCAAGCCCCACAGCCCACCACCCGAGTACCTACGTGGGCACGAAATCGAGGCCCCGGCTCCGGCGCGTCCCCATGCCGGAGGCCGCAGTTGCGCACCAGGAGCCAAGCGCCCCAAAACGGGGGCCACGGAGGAGGGGAGATGCGCGTGTGAGCCCAGCGGGGGGGGAGCAGCGGGGGAAGGAGGCACGGCGGCCGAGAGCCGCGCTGCACTCACCCGGCGCACCAACGCAGAAGGGAAGATAGCGCCGAGGTCCGGAGGCCTCGATTCCCCTCCGCCGTGTACGCAGCCGTAGGTTGCTCCCACAGCGTGGAAATTTCACCCAGATGCCCAGGGTGTCATCAGCAACTGGTTCCGTGAGGCTGGGGGAGACTGGATTAGCGGATCACGTCTCGCTTGTTGCCGCCGGGAGCCTGCATGGAGGAGCTTCACGGCAGAGCAGCCATTTCGCTTGCCGCCGTAGCCACGCCCCCACCCCATACCTTCATTATAGACAGGGGGCATCGATTAACATCATGCTAGTAGAAAGGTTCAACAGCCTACCCTGTGCCACACCTTACTCCGTCAAACATGAAAGTATACACATGGGCTGCTTCTAAACCATTATGGTGATTGACTACCACAATGCCTTATAAAACAAAGTTAGTGCAAGCTCCAATTGTTGTACTTCATGTAACTTCATCTAGAGCATGCCTACTTAGCTCTGCCACTGCTGCTCACATGGGACTGATATCTCTCAACTGCAACATACATGCTCAGTCTGAAATTGTGAGTCAGTTCCTGTCATTGTTTCATGGCCTAGAAGACTCAAAAAGATGAAAGTGCAACTTCATATTAATGAGTACTTGTGCCCTTTTGCCCAACGGCATAGAAGAATCACTTTTCACTTACAAGATACAGTTGAGAACGAACTAGAAACACTGTTGAAGCATGACATCATTAAATGCTCCACCAGTCCAATGCTGTGGTTTTCGCCCATAGTTGTGATATCAAAAAAGGACAGTGAAGGTGCAGTTCACATTTGTGTTGATATGTGCTAGGCCAACAAAGCAATAGAGAAAGAAAGACTTCCTGGTCCCCATATAGCAGACATGATCATGCAGCTGAATGGAATCAAAGTCTTCTCTTGTCTTGACCTGAGCAAAGGATACAATCAACTCGATCTGGAAGAGAACTGTAGGTTCATTACTACTTTTTCGACTCATGTTGGTTTGTTCCACGGGTCTCCAACCTTTTGTGTAGGGAGAGCTACTTCTGGTCAGTGAAAATCGTCGTGAGCTACTAAACCCCAAGCAACTCACGCATTTCTCCGAGAGAAGCCCCACACCCCGTTCCATTGGCTTTAAGACTAATTTCTTCAGAGCCCATACTGTTGCAGACCATGAGCAGGTGACCTATATTTTTTTACCTCATCCGGATAGGGTTTGGCTCCTATGTACAGGAACATTTTTAAAGCACCTTCTTACTCCCTGGCCACCCCTTAAGCATGACCACAGAAATGGGTTTTGGTGCTTAATTTGAGCCGGTGATTTCCGGTGCTTAGCACCGGATCTTTATTGTCAAAACCCGCACTTATGTCAGTCTGCCACATGGTGGTGGTGGTTTTTGCCTCTAATTTAGAGATGAGCACAGCAACAGTTGTTTATTAATTCAATATATATTAAAAAATGCACACATGTGATGCACCCTGGATCTCTGTGCTGAATCCCAAAAGTCACCCTCAGGGTCACATTAACTGTGGCTCACCTTCTTCGTAAAGCACTGATAGTGTGTTCCCAAAAGCCCACCACGGGCCAGGGCCTGCATCAGTAATATGTGGCATGTAAATGTACAACGTTACTCCCAAATTTACATATGGCCATTTTTTATACAAATGAGGAACTTTCCTTGCACATGCTTATCATGGGAGGGGGCACTCCTGTAATACAGACAGGTCTTGGGAACGAGAAAGCAGGCGCAAAAGCCTGTTGTTCTCCTGGAGGTCTTGCATAAACCACTCACAAGAGTCATCTACTTAACCGGCTCCTCTATGATTCCACTTCCATTTATGATGCTTCAATCAGCTAATTCCTCCAAAGTTAAACATGTGTTATTGCACAGACAAAGAAATCATGTGATACATACAAATGCTGATAACGTAACTTGTAAAATAACATAGGACCTGCATCATGTCCCCAATTCTAGGTCTGGTAACTCGTAATGCCGGGTAGGTGGGTGGGAGATACCGGCTGGAATCTTTACTGTTATTTAGTAAAGTTCTGTTTTGCTACACCGGGCAGCGTAGCTCAGTCATCAGTAATGCAAGTTTGAAAATGATTTTTCAGCACTGGTGATGCGTAATGATGAAAGAAACAGCCATCACTGTTCTCGCAAGGCTGTGATGCACAAGAAAGTTTGCTTACGCACACAGGGGCATATTATCAAGGGGGTTTATCTCTACTTTTTTGGCTTTAAAAGCCAAGAAAGCGGAGATAAAATTATCTCCCTATTACCTAGCTGTCGCTAACACCAGTTAGCGACAGCTAGTAGGAGATAGCGACCATCTTGGGCCCCACTTTGCATGTCAGTAATATTTATCACTAATGACATGCAAAGTGGGCGTGCCAAGATATTAGTGACTGGAAACAGTCGCTAACATCGCTATCTCCTATTACCAACTTATGGAGATATTCGCGCTGAGCGCGAATATCTCCAAAAGCTAACACCTGCCCTGAGCAGTTCTTAGCCATGTTACCCAATGGGAGGTGGATAACATGGCTAAGAGCATTAGCTCGGTAATGCATGAATATCGCTGACTTTTCAGCGATATTCATGCATTGCGGCCGATTTTTATCGCATTTGCGATAAACCTTGGTAATACCAAGGTTTATTTGCGATAAAAATCGCCGCAGCTCAGCGGTACATTTTTGTCTCTAACCAAGCAATAGCGATAATTATCGCTATTGTTTGGTAATATGCCCCACAATACCTTAAGCACTATTCATTGACGTCATCTCCGTGGGTGGTTCATCGGGAGATTCATCACAAACCTCTGCCATAAGCAGCTGCCCTCGGTTGAAGCAGACCTCCTAAGAGGAATATTTGCAATGCTTGTACAAGAAAGACAATGCCTTGCAAGAACTTGTCACCGAGTCCTGTGTTGTCAAGCACTTCATGAAACTCCTTACTCAAGAGATCCCTTACTTTAGAAAAAGAAGGTTCATTGTTGACACTGACTCTTCTACATACTGCTTTGCAAACTTTTTAACCAAATACTCATAACCCTCCTGAATATCTTGGATAATTGTCTTGAGGGTGGCTCCGGCATGCTAAGAAGGTACTGCCTGGCCATCATCAATTGCTTACTTAATGTATTAATGGCACTGTAATGTTTTTACAAACTTGCTGCTAGAACATGTGCTTTACTGCAGGCTGCGGTGCCTTTGAGCTCTTTCAGAGCAGTTTACCCACCAGAAACATGTGCCTGTCGTCTTTTTATTCAGCGTGTGAGCCAAGGGCCCACGACTCTACACAGGGTGCTCGGAACACTGCCCCAGCACCTGGATGGCCACTGTGACCCCTCAGCTCCACACCTGGCATAAAAAAGTGGGGTAACACACACATGCACATTACCGGGTGAGGTTAGGTATGGTTGCCAAATGGATGGGTGTCACTTAGGGTTTTCGTAAAATGCTTGGGCCTTTGCACAGAGTTAAAATGTGCACAAATGGAGGTAGTGAGTTATCCCACCCATGCTTCTGTCCCCTCTGTCAGCTGGAAAAGTTAATGGGCTGAGGGAGTAGAAATAAAGATAGGTTTGCAGTGCTTTTGAGACACTGGTTTCTGGGGCTCAGCATTGGCACAGCACTTATGAGAGGTGCCAAATGGTGGCACTGTTTGTAAAATGTAGAGATTAGCAAAAGAACCCCTGATTATTAATTCAATATACATTAAAACTCACCACCACTGTATTTATATTCCTTGGCTTAATTACTACTAAATACTAATGTACTCTTCTTTTTGCGTGCCCCTACTGAAGTACGTCTCAGAATATTCACATACCTATCTGGTTCGTTTACATCTTTACTGGGCATATTTGGAACATCACCGCAGCGCAAATATTGTTTTCTTTAAAACCTTGTTTTGTAATGTGCCCAGTCACACAAAGGCTATCAAGGGCATTACAAATGAATACAAGGAGAAGTAGAAAGCAATGGGGCCAGCACATTAAATAACTAATGGCTTTCTCTGAAAAAACGGCAGCAACTGCAAATAAGAACGAGTTGTGCTTTTTGCCTCGCAGTGCCGTCTACAGTGGAAACATACAGCCTGATTCATGTAGGTAAATTGCACTCGCAAAGGGCCAGATTCTGAGAATCTGGCCCTTTGCGAGTGCGAATTTTGCATTTGGTATTCATGATATCAAATGCAAAAATCGCTATGTAAGAATTCGCATATTTGCGTGGAATGGCATTTAAGGAATCTCTAATAGAGATTCCTCAAATGCTATTCATGACACAAAACAAAATAGCGATTTTGGACTTTTGGGGCTGCTATTTACCGACAGGTCAGACCTGTCGGTAAATAGCAAAAACTCAGAAAAATGCTTTTAAAAGCATTTTTCAAAGTTGCATGTAGCACACACACATGTCCTTTGGACATGTGTGTGCGCAACACCTGTCCAAAAGTGCATTTTAGGGGTGCTACAGGGCGTCCTTTGGACACCCCTGGCACCCTTAAAATCGCTATCTTAGTTGCGAGTAGCAAATTGCTACTCGCAAATCCCCATTCATTCCTATGGGCCTCTTGGCCCATAGGAATGAATGGGGAGTATTTGCGAGTAGCAAATTGCTACTCGCAAATAAAGAACATGTAGGAATCGCTATTTAAGTAGCAATTCCTACATGAATGCCGTTTTGCGTGTCCTCAATAGCGAATCGCTATGATTCGCTATTAGGGACACGCAAAACGGCATGTACATGAATCAGGCTGAAAGACTTTTGTCAGCTTCTGTAAGACATGTGCTCCCACCGCTTACCTCTGCTCTGCTGAAAAGGGCAGATGGCGCGGGTACCGGCAGCTCTATACTGCTTGCCTTGCGTGACCTGCGAACCAGCTGCTCTGCCCAGCCATGCCTGATACAGCTCCGCACTAGCACCCTTCGCACTCGTGACTCACTCAATGAGCGCGGTGCCAGTAAGGAAAAGGCAGGGGGTGCATAGACAATCACGCTGATCTGCACGTAGGAAGAAGAGGAACGTCATCCTCTTCCCCGCCCCAGCTAAGGTCAAAGCCAATCTGAGCAGCTGGTTAGTGTGAGGGTGGGCAACAGACCTTGTAAATAGCCTAAATAGCCCAAACAACACTAAAGGGCTACTAAATTGAGTAGCAAACATCACAAGCTACTCACTCAAGCTACCGGTAGCTCGTGATTGACCTGTTGGAGACCCCTGATTTGTTCAGATACAAATGACTGAGTTTTGGAGTCTTTTAGGAAATTTCATGTCATATGTGTTCAGGAGACATGGGCTTTGGTGAGCAATTACCATCTACAGGGGTACAAGTGTTTTTTTGTTCCTGCTCGAAAATCCAGATCTGGGAGAGCAATGGGCGGGCTGTCCATTTACGTAGATTAAGACCTCCCGGGTACCTGGTCTTCTCCAGATTGGAACTCACATGGGATCCAGGTAGCTCGGTTCCTTGGAAAGGGGCTAAGACTTTCTGTCTTTAACATCTATAACACTGAGTCAGCAAACAACCATACCCGCTACTAGCTGAATTAGACCAGAGGCTGGAACAAGAAATAACATCCCAAAATAAGGGGCAGTCTTATGGGCTGCTATTAATGGGAGATTTTAACTGCCATCTCTGTCCGGCATTGGTCACGGCAAATTCAGATTGGTCACAATGCCCATTGGAAAAGGGGCCGCATTTCTCTCACACACCGATTGGGTCGGCTCTTGGTCTACTTCGGCTTAAGTATGACTTAGAACACACTATTAACATGATTGACCCACAGTTGGACGGCACACTTCCTCCAACTTTTAAGGGTAGGGGGTGCTCATCCATTATAGATTATATTTTGGCTTCGAGATCCCTGATAAACAAAATAGTCAGGGCAGGGATAGAATGGAGCAGCTTTAGCGACCATAACCCCCTCGTTTTGGTGCTCTCGTATAGGGTGGATGCTGGATCTAGACCCCGTGGTATAATTGAGGAGAGGGTTACAGACCAAGGCAGGCGACTGAAATGGTCCAAAATAGATGGGGCAAAGTTTTTCAAAACCCTGGGTGACAAGGGCCTACCGGCCATTAACGATTGTTTAGACTTGGAAGTTCAGGGATCAAGGTTACTGGAAGCATTTGAGCAGATTGCTAACCTGATCGATGGCCTACTTAAGTCCAGTGCGCCCCCACGTAACCTGGTCAACCCTCGGTGGTTTGACAAAGACTGCTCTAAAGCATTAAGGGAGTTGAAATGCTGCCTAAAGCTAAAACCGAGGGACCCCCAAAAAATTAGGGCGTGCAGAGAGAAATATAATAAAGAGACCAAAAGGAGGAAACTTGCCCTGCAGGCAGAAGCTTGGGCAGACTTAAGAGAGGCAGGGGAAAGAAAGGATCTTGCGGGCTTCTGGAGAATTATTAATAGACCGACTTTTCAAGAAAAAGACTCCCCGGACATAGGGGCTAACATTCTTCCGGAACAGTGGATCACACACTTCAGAGGTTTATACAATTATGAGTCCGGTACCTCTGCAGAGCCACCGGTAACCCTAAGTCAGGTTTCCCCGGTAGTATTCACTCTTAAAGAGATTACTGCAGGGATGGAGGGTCTGACTAAAAATAAAGCTCCGGGCCCGGACGGGATCCCCCCTGACCTATTTCTCAGTAATATAGATTTATGGGCCCCTTTGATGACCAGGGTCATAAATACTGCCATCTCTTGTGACCTGCCACCATCCTGGTCAAAAGCGATTATTGTGCCAATCTTTAAAAAGGGCAACAGGGAGGACCCTAAGTGCTATCGGCCGATTTCCCTGATTGACGTATCGGCCAAACATTTGGGTAGGGCAATCCTTAACAGACTGTCCGAGTGGACCGATGAGAATAACATCTTCTTCGTGGACACTCAATACGGGTTTAGGACAGGGAGGTCCACCAGCGACCAATGCCTGAACCTTTACATGCTGACTGCCAAATACACCTTGGCCAGTGATGAACCTATTTATATGGGCTTCATGGATTTGGCAGCAGCATTTGACCACGTCAATAGAGGAAAGCTATGGGACCTGATGTCAAGCATGGGGATTGAGAGTGGTTTAATCACCATACTAAGGGAATTACATAGCGATACCACGGCAGGGTTCGATTTAACAGGGAGGGAGGTCTGTCTGACTCCTTTCCATGTAAGAGCGGAGTCAGACAAGGTTGCATCCTTGCCCCTTTTTTGTTTTCCCTTTACATTAACAACTTGGAGCAGTTTCTTTTGGGTTTAAAGGCAGATTCCCCCAGGGTCGGGCAGAGGCATATCCCTGTCCTGCTTTACGCGGACGACGCGGTTCTGCTAGCGCGCACGCCGCGAAGCCTACAAATCCTGATAGACGGGTTCGTTAAGTTTATGAGCACCCTGGATCTATCTGTTAACCTGGGTAAATCTTATGTGCTCCTGGCCGGCAAAAAACCTTCCTCTAAATTCATTTATACAATAGGTACCCATATTTTAGAGGAGGTCAAAACGTTCACTTATCTCGGATTGACTTTCGATGGCGCTTTACAGTTTAACTCCTTGGTGACGGAACGTTGTAGCAAAATGATTGCCTCAAACGGGGCAATAGCAGGATACGGCAGGAGGTTAGGTAGATGGAGCCTGGAACAGGTGGTGAACTTGTATTGCTCCGTATCATGCTCCAAAGTAATCTACGGGGCAGAAGTATGGGGCTTTGTGAACACTACTAGAATCCAACAGGAAGAAAACAAATATTTGAAATCTATCCTGAGGGTACCACCTAGCACCGCTGGATTTATAGCTCACAGGGAGCTAGGGAGGCCATACCTGGATGACCTGTTAAAATTTAGGCCAATTGTGGCCTGGTTAAAAATATGGGCTAATCCAGAGGCGCACCTAAGCAGAGAAATTTTACTGGACTGCTTAGATAGGACCAATTGCATGCGTATCCCTTGGCTCAAATATGTGAAAAATACCCTCGAAGATTTAGGTTTTGGAAATCTTTTCACGAACCCTACAACAATTTTAGCCCAGCACAAGAAACAAGTAGGGGAAATTTTCCTAGAGCGGAAAATCCATTACAGAGCTGAGGCAGAAAAACTTAAAAAGACTGTGAGGGCTCATAATCTGGTGAAAAGTGTGGAGGGTATGGAGCCTTATCTGTACCTCATGCATAATGCACAGGATAGATTTCTTATGTGCCGTTTTAGATTGAATCTACTTCCATTTCTGTTGGCTTCACCAGCAGGTTTTTCCACGTCAATTGAGCAGAAGGGACCCTGCGGCTGCGACAATAGGTCTCCGCAGGACTCCCTTCATTTTGTTTTGCTCTGTCCCTATTTTTCTATGCCCAGGCGCAGTTTTCTTGTAAATATTTTAAAAGATGCCCATCAGGAACATGCTAGGGATGCACTTGTCTTTTTGCAAAAAGCCTCCGATCCCCTTACCTTGTGCTGTATTATGAATTTTATTAAGGTTGCGGTCCGATTAAGGAGGACCAGGGGTTAGGTATGAAGATTTTGGATTCTCTATTGTATGTTTATGGATTTGCACAGCGATATCTTTTATCCATGCTAACTTTGTATAAGGATCTTGATTAATGTTTAATAACCTTTTATCAATGTATATATATGTTTGTGCTTTTATGGTGTTTTTTAATCACCGAATAAAGATTCTATGATGATGATGATGAGTTTTGGAGTCTCTTTGGCTGCGGAGGAATTTTAGGATGTTATTCACTGAGTAAATCAACCTGTTACCTGTTACACATACTTTCAATTACAGTAATGACATACTGTTATTTTGGACAACATAAAAGAAGCATGACAAGGCTCTTACACAAGTGTGCCAATTACTTGCTAATGCAGGTCTCACATAGAATGCAGCAAAGTGTGAGTTTCACAAAACCAAACTTACATTCGCTGGGCACATATTCTCTGATGGGAGAATGGCTCCTGACCAGGATATGGTGCAAGCACTGTCATCTACTTGCCCCCCACAAACTGCAACCATGCTGCGATCATTCTTAGGCATGGCCAGTTATTGCTCAATGTATATTCATGACTATGCTTCAGTGAGTGGCCCATTTTGAGACTTAACCAAGCAAATTGTCCCATTCCAGTAGTCTCCACAATGCGACCAAAATGTAAATGAATAAAACATGCTATTGAGAATGCAACTGAAATGGCCTATTTTGACCCCAAGTTACACACTGAGATCACAGTAGATGCGAGACTGGTGGGGCTGGGGGCAATTCTTGCTCAACACAATGGCCATCAAAATGCCCAGAGACACATTGTGGCCTAAGCCAGTAGAAGCCTGTATAACACAGAATGTGCCTAATCTCAGCCGGAGAAGGAGAGTATGGCTGTGGCATGTGCCTGTGAAAATTTTCAATTGTTTTTTAATGGAAACGTTTCACTATCATCACAGACCACCAGGCGTTGCTCACTATCTTTAGAAACCCGAAAACTAAGATGCCCTCTTGTATTGAGAGGGAGGCGTGGGGTTGCGACAGCAAGAGTATAACTATGTGACTGCACACAAGCCGGGGAAAGACCAAAACCCTGCAGATTACTTTTCAAAAGTGCTGCTACAATGCCACAGTTCGACGTACAAAGTGACTGAAGAGTATCTCAACTTCATTGTGAGGTCCAGCACGCCAGCACCTCAATCAATTGAACAGATTATTGCTGCTGCTAATGCAGATAAAGTCATACTCATCCTCAAAGACCTCATTAATGCAATCTTGGAAGAAAAGTATTCGACCCTTTTCTGATGATGTTGAACTTTAAAAAATAAAAAAATGTATAGGACGAGCTATCCGGGAGGGATGTAGTTTATGCACACTAAGACCCTTGCGGTGTTTGGGAAGACTCTAAACTGGAATTACGTAATATGCTGGGAGTTGTTATGATGTGATTATGAAGGTTATGATGAAATGCATGCAGAGCGTGATTGTATGTTGAAGAGTAAATGTGTCTGGTACTGACCTCTTGGCAACATGTTTTCAGATGCACTATTTGCAACATATTTTATTCACAGAACCTTGTAGGGTGGATAACAAGATATTAAAGAAAACAAAATAAATACATTTTTGTGCTTTCAAATCACATCAATTTAGAAACATTTGCCAAAACTATTCTGGAGATGGAAGCACTCGGTTCATGCTGTTAATATTTGGGGCCAAGACCCCCCACCCCCACCCCCCCAAAAAAATTATTTACTGCCAGCTATGGTCCTGAAGAGCGCTCTGACTTACTAAAGTGTTGACAGCCTGTCTACGAAGAACTTCACTCTTGGCTTTCAACTGCCTGACAAGAGAGACACCAAATGAACAGTTAGACGGTGTGTTAGTGCAGTCTAAAGATTCAAACTCAGCAGATTTCAAACCTCATGTATGAATCTCCTAAATTAATATGCAGCAACGTGACAATGAGCAAGCTCTTCAGGTTCCTGGAACTCATTCAGATGGCAGTGTACATTGTTCTGGGAGAGTCAAAGCTGTCTTGGCATCATTATCATTCACACAATAGAATGAATAACACATATGTGCACTGGCTGGCTTCTGACATCTAAAAGAGCTCTGGGAGCATGCGGAATGGAAACCTGACATTTGGGCACGTATCTTGCTTAATTCGTGCAGGTGGAGAGTTTCCATGAGGCACTTTGCCACTGGATTCAAGCTAGCCTGCCTGATGACGGCTGATTAGCCAGAAACCGGTACCAGGATGCTTGTTTCTGGTCCAGGGAAGACATGGCTTGGCAGTTCAGGCTGGACAGTTCCCATGAGGCACAGGGCCAGACTGATTTGCATATGGCCATGTCTGAACTGGGGTGGCGGAGTGAGCTAAAGAATGATGATGGATTGAACCCAGATCAGTTGACTGGGGGTGAGCGCTTGCAATGTTCAACACTCCGTCCATCATCCCCTTTGATTTTGCTTTGCAGGTGGCAGGCACCAGCACTCATTTCTGGGGATCAAGACTTATTTTTAATCATCAAACTTTAAACCAGAGCAATATAGAGACAGGCTAGAAAAAAGACACAATGGAAGAGAAATATAATAAAACAGTTGCAAAGGGAGGAAGCATGGATAAAAAAGACTCTGAAAAAAGAAGATAACAACCTAAACTAAAAAGACTATGCTTCTCAGAAATGTATGTTTCTGGTAAAGAATGTCACCTCATGGATTTGAAATGTGCTGTATTTGTAAGTAAAACAAATAATACGTTGGTTTAAAAAAACAATAGGAAAAAGAGATTGCAAGCACAGTTTGCCCACATTGACATGCACTTTTATAGGGCCCTACGTTCAGGTTAGAGGCATGACCTACATGTGCCTCTTAGGCCTTTTTGATCAACCAGTAAACGCCCCAGAGGAAGAAGAGTCCGATGTAGCTAAGGTCTGGACATTAGGGTATGAGCCGCAGTCCACTCCCATCCCTCCCAAGTTGAAAAGTCTGCTTCTACAGTGGTACCTGCAGGGTCAAAGAACGTTCTCAATTCCTTATCAAGGGCAGCACTTTGACCAGGTAATTTCTTCCAACAAAGAATCCTATTTTCCATCAGTCTTGGCTGACAGTTTTAGTGGCAGTTTACCATGTATATCTTTTTTAGTGATTAATGGTTTCTATGTAAGTATCCACATTAAAAGATCTGTGGATAGATAGAGTGAGGTCAGTGTGGATATCAGGGGCACGTTTAAGATGGATTTCAGGGGTAAGTTTAAGATCCTTAAGATGTATGTTTTAGAGACAGCGAGGTACATCTTCTCTATTATTCAATATTGTACAGTGAAATAAAAAAGATTTGACAAGTGCTTATAAAATGGCCAGAGGCTTCGTGTTGAGAAGCTGGCAAAAAACCTGAACTCTCATGAATTTTTCTTTTTAAATTGAATATCAAGTGGACCATTTTAACCTTCCTGAATTGGACATTTTTAAAAGTGCCTTTATCATGCACTATTCACTCAGTGGATCTCCCATCTCAAGACCATCCCTTGTTAAGTATTGCACTATAATAATCACACAGCATTCCATCTCTCAAACAAGCACTGTCTGCCAAAGTCTATTATGGAGGATTAGTGAAACGTCAGAAAATTCAACAGAGTAATGACCTGAATATGCAAGAGTTTGGTAAATGACTTTTTAGGTGTTGTTAGAAGCCATTATCCAAGTTGAATGTCAGCACTTAACGTAAAAAATACACAACGGTATACTTCTTACTCTTAGGAGTAGAGTTTTCTCAGTATCTGAATTTCACAAATTGTTAATATCAGTTCAAAATCACTTAACATATAAGCAGAGTATGGATTCTTGATTTGCAGCTTTAGAGCTGCCCTCGGAGCGCTTGGAGTGGGAAATAATGTTAAGAAGTAACTTGGCTTCCACATAAGAACTGTGAATAACACCAGAGAAGGTTGTGATTAGAAAATATTGTACTCCACTGTATTTGAAGGAAGGGTATTTTAGGATTTAGGGCAAGGTAAGGGCATTGAGTGGTAAGTGGAGTTTTAGTCTTTAGGTGTGGATAAGGGTATTGGGTTGTAAAGGTTGTTTTGAGGGTTTAGGTGTGTGTAAGGGTTTTGGGTTGTAAGGTTATTTTTAGGGTTTAGGTGTGGGTAAGGGTATTGGTTGTAAGGGTGTTTTTAGGATTTGGTGGTAGGAGTATTGGGTTGTAAGAGTGTTTTTAGGGTTTGGGGTGGGTAAGGGTATTGGTTTGTATGGTAATTTTTAGGATTTAGGTCAAGTTAACGGTATTGGATGGTATGGGTATTTTTAGGGTTTAGAGGTGGATAAGGGTATTGAGTTGTCTGGGTATTGTTAGAAATGGGGTCCCTAATTGGCAGAGGTAGGTACTTTTGTCCAAATAGGGACCCTTGCTTCTAGTCCCGGTAAGGGGGATACACACTTAAGATAACCCCTGCTCACCCCCTTGGTAGCTTGGCACGAGCAGACAGGCTTATCCCAAAGGCAATGTGTAAAGTATTTGTACCAATACTCACAGTAACATGGTAAAAACACCACAAATGGACACCACACCGGTATAGAAAAATAAAATATCTTAATCTAAACTAAACATGACCAAAACGATAAAAATCCAACATACAAATACTCAGTAGAATGTCTTTAAAAAAGGGTTGTTGCAAAAAAAACTTGTAGATGGTAAATGCAACACTTTACTCTCAAAGTATTTAAGCCCATCCGGGGGCTTAAATACAACGAAGCGTGGGAGCCCGCGCTTTGTTTTCTTTTTGTTTCCTCAGCCGGATTTGCGACCCCAGCGTGAATTCGGCTGATTTTTAAAAAAAAGGTTTTCGGGGCCCGGGGTCCTTGTGGGACCCCCTGAGCAGGCCTAGGGGGTCAGGGTGTTTGTACCCTGCCCCCTTTTCTGTTTTTTTAACCTCCTTTTCACTGTTTTCTTGTGACTCGGTTACCGAGTCACATGATGGCTGGCAACATTTCCTGGTTTGGAGTGTTGGCAGCCTATCAGAGTAAAGCTTGTGCCCAGGACGGTTCGCGAACCCGCCTTGGTTCTCAGATATCGATATTTTGCTTTTTTAAATTTCTCAGCAACTACTGAACAGATTTACACCAGTTAACAAACAGGGCGCAGCCTAAACCAAAACCTACCTTTTTGCCAAATTTGGTGTAATTCCGTTCAGCAGTTCGGGCTGAAGCCTGTAATAAGGTTCCTATGGAAATTAGCATGGGGAAAATCTGCTTTGGGACCCCCTTTCTTCTCGGCCCCTGTTTGACAAATAAATCTGAAACTTTAAACACACAAACTGAGCCATCCAACCCTGTTTTTCGGGAAATTTCACGAAGATTCGTCAAACTGTGCCAAAGATATTGGCAAATCAAAAAAACGCTTTTCCTATGGAAACTAGGTTCTAACTATAACTACCTACAGACAACCGCCAGTATATTTATATTATAGAGCCTTTAGCCACTTGGCATCACTATATACGGAATGAAACTGCATTTATTACATTATTACTTTAGTTTTTCCACACTACAAAGTATTCCTCTGTATGTAATTTTAGCAATTACGATATTGCAATGCTCATGTGGCTGTTAATACTATGTTGTTTATGTCAACTGCTATTGGGGGAGTAGTTTAGTTTACAGCATGTCACTACTTAAGAGGTAAAACACCTAAGCACGTCATGTGATCAAGACTGGGGCAACCCGGTCGAAACACATCATGCAGTGGAATCCTTTTGCACAATAAAGCACTAATTCCATCCAAGCTAAAAGTGGTCCATACCAACCGATCTGCCTGCGGCCTTTTCTCATCTCGGGCTAACCTTTTGCTGAATGTGAGCGGCTCAGTCCAGCCGCGAGAAGAGGCCCCCTGCTTGTGTGCAAGCTCGGAATACCAGGTAAAGCTGACTCCATGAGATGGCAGGGAGTTCCCGTCGTCATTGAAAAACAGAGGCTGTGCAGTTTACAGTTTTCGACTTTCAACCCACGGGGGAAACACTCATTAAATATATGGCTCGAAGTTGACTGGAACTCATTTGAGCAGTACCTACCTGCACTACAAGAAGCCACGGGGTTGGCTACGCCCACAAGGGCGGGACTTTTAATATAATCAGGTGCAAGGCGGAAAAATCCTGTCTACTTCAGCAGCTATGCCACTGATGAAAGGAGTCGAATTCTCCTGAAACGCGTCTGGCCATTTTAATAAATGAATGCTGAATCCTGTATGATGCTGGCTTGCAAATTTGAGACCTACTAAAGAGGAACTAAAACCGATCTGCCTGCGGCCTTTTCTCATCTCGGGCTAACCTTTTGCTGAATATATATATATAAATATATATATATATATATATATATGTATATATATATATATATATATATATATATATATATATATAAAGAATGAGAGAACTCTGGGTAGTTCCCAAGTTTAGGTGGAAGGCAGCTCCTGTATAGAGCACCCTCAACACCAGCGACACTCTAAATTTGCTCACCTCAAATGTCTGCTTTTCTATCAAAGTTTTTAAGCATTGAATTAGCACAGTGCTATCTACGCCGAGATAGAAATGGACAAGGTATTTGCCATTTGTACAGCAAAATCTTTAAGCATAGGATTAGCACATTGCTGTCCACGCCGAGCTTTAAAATGACAAAAGCCATTTACCACTCCAGGCACAATATTACAGCTTTGGATTGGTAAAATACTATCCAAGCCAACCTGAAATGAATAAAATCAACTCCTGACGCGTGTTTCGCTGTCATTACAGCTCTTCAGAGAGGTTTAGCTTTGTCCAGACACAAGGGAGCACCCAGTATAAGTCAAAACAATACCCTTGCAGGCATAGAGTGACGCATAAATTATGTAAAAAAGAATGAGAGAACTCTGGGTAGTTCCCAAGTTTAGGTGGAAGGCAGCTCCTGTATAGAGCACCCTCAACACCAGCGACACTCTAAATTTCCTCACCTCAAATGTCTGCTTTACTATTAAAGTTTTTAAGCATTGGATTAGCACAGTGCTATCCACGCCGAGATAGAAATGGACAAAGTCTTTTGCCATTTGTACAGCAAAGTCTTTAAGCATAGGATTACCACAGTACTATCCACGCCGAGCTGTAAAATGACAAAAGCCCTTTACCACTCCAGGCACAATATTACAGCTTCAGATTTGTAAAATACCATCCAAGCCAACCTGAAATGAATAAAAGCAACCCCTGACATGTGTTTCTCTGTCATTACAGCTCTTCAGAGAGGTTTAGCTTTGTCCAGACACAAGGGAGCACCCAGTATAAGTCAAAACATTACCCTTGAAGGCATAGAGTGACGCATACATTATCTAAAAAAGAATGAGAGAACTCTGGGTAGTTCCTAAGTTTAGGTGGAAGGCAGCTCCTGTATAGAGAACCCTCAACACCAGCGACACTCTTAAATTTGCTCACCTCAAATGTCTGCTTTTCTATCAAAGTTTTTAAGCATTGGATTACCATAGTGCTATCCACACCGAGATAGAAATGGACAAAGTCTTTTGCCATTTGTACAGCAAAGTCTTTAAGCATAGGATTAGCACAGTGCTATCCACGCCAAGCTGTAAAATGACAAAAGCCATTTACCACTCCAAGCACAATATTACAGCTTTGGATTGGTAATTGATATATATATCCATGACAATCCCGCTTCACCTCCGAAACAGACACTGGATGAATTTTAGGATTTATTTAAACAAAGAATGGCTCCTGCCGCGAATTGGTGGCAACTACAACCTTGCTCACATATCTCGCGCCATTACATAAATAGTTTATATAACCATGGCATCTATGACAACATCAGGGAAAGCAAAGACATTACTCAAATTAGATTTGTTTCTGGCACACAACATAAATTCAATGAAGTTATACATCCAAAATGTAAATGTTAAAAGATAATAATAACAATTACTTTAATGTATTTCTGCCTCGTAATACATATTTAGGTGGGTTAAATACCATACCAAACAGATACACCATTGTATATTTATAAGTACCTCTTGTGAATATCATAGTGATTACTTAACTCAGTGAGAGACCCCATCTAAGAATACTGCGCCAGTGGGCTCAATCCAGAGTACATAGTCACTAGAGTGTATCTTGTACGATATTCTAAATTCCCAATTCCTATAGGTTGTGTATGCAACATACTATGCAGAAATAATGTCCAATGTGACATTTGCTCACGACCTAATGTAGGTTCCACCTCAAAAGTAGTTGTATGAGCTGAAACCAAATTGATTGTGTATTGCCGTTGCAAAAGTCATCTACTTAAAATTGCACAACAGTATAGCACAAATGATTGCTAATGTGCGGTAGAGTAATTACAAATATACAAAAAAATCTTCTTCTGAATTCAATCCATGCAGAACTTTGCTATTTAACATAAATATGTATCTCTCTTCCAGTCTCCTAAGTTGTAGCTCCCTATTTCCACCCCTGGGGGTGGGGGGAGGCGGGGGGGTGTATGGGGGGGTGTATATATATAATTCCAAAATAAATATATATGTATATACATATATATATACATATATATACATATTCACTGAAAAAACCATAGGTTTCAGGAGTTATATAGTTAGGAATTAGTTTTTAAAAAACCTTAGAAATCCACTGCTGATGATGTCACATATTAGATCATTCATGACATGGTCAGTGACATCACTGATGACATCCCAAATGACATCACTGATGACATCACTGATGACATCATCCATTCGTTATTTAAATATGCATTATATATATATAGCAATTTACATTGACGAATGAGTGGATATATATAAATAAATATTTGGATGGAGTATTTAGTAGCAGTGTAATTGACTGTTTACTTGACCAATTTATAATGTCTCACTAAATATAAAGGATAGTGACTAAACTGTGAATATCTGTATCACTTTGTCAGTTGTTGTGTAAACTGATTCTACAGTTGGTTACTAGCTATGTGAAAGTCTATATTAGTTATTGATTAGTTAACTGAGTATTTGTATGGGAGTGTGAAAGTGTGTGTGGTTCGGTGGGGGGTGTGTGACTGTCCAAAGATGTGTGAATAGTTGATTCAGTAGATATATGTTGTTAAAACTACATGTTCTAACAGTTTGGGTGAGGGAATCTCTTTAAGGGTGTGGTGATGAGCAAATATATTTCTCAAAGGTACAGGTCCAACAAACTAGAAAAATAAAAGGCAGTGTATGTGTCAGTTGTTGTATATAAATAAGTATACATAAGACACAATGATTGTGTGAGTGACTGTATGGATAACTGTATACTTGTAATAATGATTTTATAATTCACTAAGTATGACTTACTATCTAAATGAATAGAAGAAGTGGTGTTTGTATAAGTGTTTTGCTAAGTAAATATGTAAGTATGATCCATTGTTTGTATAAGTGAGTAGGATGATTTCATATGTGAATAGGATGCGTGCTGTTGTTTAATGTCGATATAGATGTATAAGTATTTTTGATAGTGTTCTATTGTTCATTGACAGCATGTATGAGTGAATCCATAGGTAAGTGATTAGATGTGTGTATACATCTATGAATCACTGAGTGGATTTTTAGATACTTGTATTGCTGTGACAATGGATTTAAATATGATACTCTGTATTTTACAAACAGTGATGAAAAATTGTAATAGTGAATGAAAAGGTGTATGTGATTGTCACGTGGATGATGTCATCAGTGATGTCATTTGAGATGTCATCAGTGATGTCACTGACCATGTCATGAATGATCTAATATGTGACATCATCAGTAGTGGATTGCGGGTGCGCGAAATATAGTTAGTACAACTAACTATATAGGAGCAATTTCATTGGTTTTGTATGAGTAAAATGTCCAGCTAACTATAACACCACTAAAACTTATAGTTTTTTGAGTGAATTTCAAAGGTTTTTAAAAAACTAATTCCTAACTATATAACTCCTGAAACCTATGGTTTTTTCAGTGAATTTCAAAGGTTTTTTAAATGCTAATTCCTAACTATATAAGGCTTGAAACCTATGGTTTTTTCAGTGAATTTCAAAGGTTTTTTAAATGCTGATTCCTAACTATATAAGGCCTGAAACCTATGGTTTTTTCAGTGAATTTCAAAGGTTTTTTAAATGCTAATTCCTAACTATATAAGGCCTGAAACCTATGGTTTTTTCAGTGAATTTCAAAGGTTTTTTAAATGCTAATTCCTAACTATATAAGGCCTGAAACCTATGGTTTTTTCAGTGTTTTTAAAAAAAGAAATTGATTGGTTAACTGGCTTATTAAGTGTATCTTAGTGGATACATATATTAGCGAGTAATGTTTAAATATTTAAATATATGCATGAGTGATGTAATATGTGACGTCATCAGCAGTGCATTGCAGACGTGCAAGTTATAGTGAGTCCAACTAACTATAACGTGGGAATTTCAATGGTTTTATGCGAGTAAAATTTCCAGCAAACTATAACTGGTGTGAAACCTATGGTTTTTTCAGTGAATTTCAAAGGTTTTTTAAATGCTAATTCCTAACTATATAAGGCCTGAAACCTATGGTTTTTTCAGTGAATTTCAAAGGTTTTTTAAATGCTAATTCTTAACTATATAAGGCCTGAAACCTATGGTTTTTTCAGTGTTTTTAAAAAAAGAAATTGATTGGTGAACTGGCTTATTAAGTGTATCTTAGTGGATACATATATTAGCGAGTAATGTTTAAATATTTAAATATATGCATGAGTGATGTAATATGTGACGTCATCAGCAGAGCATTGCAGACGTGCAAGTTATAGTGAGTCCAACTAACTATAACGTGGGAATTTCAATGGTTTTATGCGAGTAAAATTTCCAGAAAACTATAATTGGTGTGAAACCTACGGTTTTTTCAGTGAATTTCAAAGGTTTTTTAAATGCTAATTCCTAACTATAACTGGTGTGTAACCTATGTTTTTTTCAGTGAATATATATATATATAAAATTTCTATGGCAAAATGAAACACCTCATTTTGTTCCTTTTCAAATTAAATGTATTAAGTGTTACCACTTTATTCCAATCAAGATGACTTCAGGTGTGCCATACTTTTGTCATAAGTAAGACTGTTAGCGTTCTAGTTGTTCTTTAGAACACTCTGGGACATTCTGTCATTGGGCTATAGTTGGGCTACATCTGGCTGATATTTGGGCTCCATTTGGGCTCTTTTGTCTCTGGTGGCCATCTTGGGAGACTGCATATCAGAATTTTTTTAATGAAATATAAGAGGATTTGAGAAGTCACTCAAAATGTGCCCTAATTTGTCTTTCTTCAGCACTAATCATAATTTCTATGGCAAAATGAACCCCCTCATTTTGTTCCTTTGCAAATTAAATGTTTTAAGTGTTAACACTTTATTCCAATCAAGATGACTTCAGGTGTGCCATACTTTTGTCATAAGTAAGACTGTTAGCGCTCTAGTTGTTCTTTAGAACACTCTGGGACATTCTGTCATTGGGCTATAGTTGGGCTACATCTGGCTGATATTTGGGCTACATTTGTTTTTTTTGTCTCTGGTGGCCATCTTTGGGCTACATTGGGCTACAATGGGCTACATTGGGCTACATTTGGGCTCTAACATATATATAGCCCAATGTAGCCCAATATATATTTTATCAAAGTTAATTTTCGTAAAAACCACTGGAGCACATATCTTGAGACATAGCAAAGGCACATCGGGCTACCAGTCCCTACAATTTTGCCAAGTTTGGTGGAAAACCATTCAGCGTTCGGGCTAAAAGTGAGTCCAACCGCCCTATGGAAATTAACATGGGGAAAACACGTTTTGGGACCCCCCTTTTATCTCGGCCCCCGCTTGACGAATCCCCCTCAAACTTTCAGGGAAGGAGCGGAGCGCGGCAAGGCAAAGTTAAGGAAAATTTCAGCAAGATTCCTCAACCGGCGCCAAAGTTATTCCCAATAGAATGTTGTGATTTCCCTATGGAAAACAATCCTAACTATATATACCTGCTGGCTATCGCCAGTAGGTAATATATATAAATATAAATATATATATATATATATATATATATATATATATTACCTACTGGCGGTCGCTAGTAGTTTGATATAGTTAGGACCTAGTTTCCATAGGAAATCCGCAACATTCTATTGGGAATAACTTTGGCGCCGGTTGATGAATCTTTGTGAATTTCTCAAAGACGATGGCCCGCTCCGCTCTGCTTCTTCCCTGAAAGTTTTTGGAGGATTCATGAAGTGGGGGATGAGAAAAAAGGGGGGGTCCCAAAACGTGTTTTCCCCATGTTATTTTCCATAGGACGATTAGACACGGCTACAGCCCGAACGGCTGAACGGAATTACAAGAAATTTGGCAAAATGGTAGAGTCTGATTAGCAGATCACCCTTTTGTTTAAATGGTGTAAATCCCTCCAGTAGTTGTTGAAAACATTTATATATCTATAAGCGTGCACCGTGCGCGCACTGTACGCGTACCATGCGTGCACCGTACGCGTACCGTACGAGTACAGTACGCATAACCCACGATTTAAAAAAACAAAAACATTTTGGGGCCTTGGGGGTCCTTGTGGGACCCCTGAGCAGGCCTAGGGGGTCAGGGTGCTTCTACCCTGCCCCCTTTTTGAGTTCTACACGTTTGTTTTTCTGCTTTCTTGTGCCTCAGTCTACCGAGGCACAAGATGGCTGCCAACAATTTCTGTTTTGGAGTGTTGACAGACAGTGGTAGCCAATCAGCACGAGCTGCATGCTCATTGGCTTTCAACACTTCAAACCAGGGAGTGTTGGCAGCCATCTTGTGCTCGGTAGACCGAGGCACAAGAAATCAGAAAAACAAACGTGTAGAACACAAAAAGGGGGCAGGGTAGAAGCACCCTGACCCTCTAGGCCTGCCCAGGTGGTCCCACAAGGACCCCCAAGGCCCAAAAAATGTTTTTTAAAAACCCGGTCTGTTTTTTTTCAAATTATCCCCAGGGGGGGACCAAATTGCGGGGGCATAGTGATAAAGAAGTGTGGGGGGCCCCAATCCCCCCCTACACTGCCCGGGGACCGTCGTCCCCCGGGGCAAAGCAACGAAGCCCCCTGGCGCATACTGGAGGCTCCTGGTGGGCTAGTTGGCCCCCAGGGACCCCCAGTATGCAAGGGGAATTAGTTCCCCCTCTGCAAACGCTCCAGGGGGCTGCGTTGCAGAGAGGTGTAAAAAGGGGCATAGCCTCATTACACCTCTCTGCAACGAAGCCCCCTGGCGCATACTGGAGGTTCCAGGTGGGCTAGTTGGTCCCCAGGGACCCCCAGTATGCAAGGGGATTTAGTTCCCCTTCTGCAAACGCGCCAGGGAGCTGCGTTGCAGAGAGGTGTAAAAAGGGGCATAGCCTCATTACACCTCTCTGCAATGCAGCCCCCTGGTGCATACTGGAGGTTCCAGGTGGGCTAGTTGGCCCCCAGGGACCCCCAGTATGCAAGGGGAATTAGTTCCCCCTCTGCAAACGCACCAGGGGGCTGCGTTGCAGAGAGGTGGAAAAAGGGGCATAGCCTCATTACACCTCTCTGCAATGCAGCCTCCTGGCGCATACTGGAGGTTCCAGGTGGGCTAGTTGGCCCCCAGGGACCCCCAGTATGCAAGGGGAATTAGTTTCTCTTCTGCAAACGCGCCAGGGGGCTGCGTTGCAGAGAGGTGTAAAAAGGGGCATAGCCTCATTACACCTCTCTGCAATGCAGCCCCCTGGCGCATACTGGAGGTTCCAGGTGGCTAGTTGGCCCCCATGGACCCCCAGTATGCAAGGGGAATTAGTTTCTCTTCTGCAAACGCACCAGGGGGCTGCGTTGCAGAGAGGTGTAAAAAGGGGCATAGCCTCATTACACCTCTCTGCAATGCAGCCCCCTGGCGCATACTGGAGGTTCCAGGTGGCTAGTTGGCCCCCATGGACCCCCAGTATGCAAGGGGAATTTGTTCCCCCTCTGCAAACGCGCCAGGGGGCTGCGTTGCGGAGAGGTGTAAAAAGGGGCAGAGCCTCATTACACCTCCTCAATGCAGCCCCCTGGCGCATACTGGAGGTTCCAGGTGGGCTAGTTGGCCCCCAGGGATCCCTAGTATGCAAGGGGAATTAGTTCCCCCTCTGCAAACGCGCCCGGGGGCTGCGCTGCAGAGAGGTGTAAAAAAGGGTGTGACCTCATTACACCTCTCTGCAATGCAGCCCCCTGGGGAATACTGGAGGTTCCTGGTGGGCTAGTTGGCCCCCAGGGACCCCCAGAATGCAAGGGGAATTAGTTCCCCCTCTGCAAACGCGTCAGGGGGCTGCGTTGCAGAGAGGTGTAAAAACATTTTTTTTCAATGTATATAAAAAATATGTAATCTAATTTAAAAAATAAAATATCTAAAAATAAATAATGTAATATAATGTAGTAAATCAGTATAAAAAATATAACAATTAATACATTTAAAGATTATCATTTACAAAACCATTGAAATTCACTGAAAAAACCATAGGTTTCAGCCACGTTATAGTTAGGAATTACCATTTAAAGAACCTTTGAAATTCCCCCATTATAGTTAGTTGTACTCACTATAACTCGCGCGCCCGCAATCCACTGCTGATGATGTCACATATTACATCATTCACGACATGGTCAGTGACATCACTGATGACATTTCAAATGACATCACTGATGACATCACTGATGACATCATCCTTGTGAAAGAGTGGCAGACATCCTCTCAGCGTAATATAACCCTTGATACACACATTCAAAAATAGAAACTAACATTTTAAAAAAAATGGAGATACCAATTCCAGTTAGAACAACCTATTCAGTAATTCCAAAATATACATAGACATCCAGTCATTCACTAACAGTTGTATATGGGCACTCATACATATACTCACTCATCATATGTACTCATAACCTATACATCTTATTACACATGGACACTCATCTATAGAGTTACTCACACACAAACTCAGAAGAATCCTGTGACTGCTGTTCTGCCACTTTGATATGAAAAAAGCTGGAACAAACCAGAGATCCTTCTCTCAGGAAACCAAAAGAGATAGTGAGGGAAGTGAGTGGGGTTTTTCAACATTCTGGAAAAGAAACTACTATAAACCAATCAAAAGTGTTGTTTTCATGTCACATGACTTTACGTGCACGCAACGTGTGGCACGCATGCGTGCACTTTGCGCGACCGTCGCATATAAATGACGTTTTACCTGATTTTCGTAAAATCTTTTAAAAACGTGATAAGGAGGCAGGGAAGAGACTCCCAGACCCCCTAGGTCTTCTCTTGGGGTCCCTGAAGGACCCCGAAGGGCAAAAAAAACAATTTTGTTTTTTAAATCGCGAGGTGCACGCACGTTGCGCGCACCCTCGAGGCAGAACTGAGTCAAAAACAATAGTGGAGAATGTGAAAAGGGGGCAGGGTAGTGAGACTCCCTGACCCCCTAGGCCTTCTCAGGGGGTCTCTGAAGGACCCCGAAGGGCAAAAAAAACATTTTTTTAAAAAATAAAAATCACGAGGTGCGCGCACGTTCCAAAAAAAAAAAGAAATTAATTGACAAATTTGACTGTTTATATTTTGATTGTAGACTATACTGTTTAACTTTATCCAAATCATAAAAACTAGCTGTGCCGTTGCATATTACAGGATACAGTCAATTTATTACAATATACAAAGCAGTTTGTTCGAAAATAAATATATAAAAAATATAAAAAATTGATACAGAAATTGGCATTTTAAAAACCTTGGAAATTCACTGAAAAAACCATAGGTTTCACACACGTTATATTTAGGAATTAGCACTTAAAAAACTTTGTAAAATCACTGAAAAAAACATAGATTTCACACACGTTATAGTTAGGAATTAGCATTGGAAAAAACCTTAGAAATTCACAGAAAAAAGATAGGTTTCACACACATCATAATTAGGCATTAGCATTTAAAAAACCTTGCAAATTCACTGAAAAAACCATAGGTTTCAGGCCTGATATAGTTAGGAATTAGCATTTAAAAAACTTTTGAAATTCACTGAAAAAACCATAGGTTTCAGGCCTGATATAGTTAGGAATTAGCATATAAAAAACCTTAGAAATTCACTGAAAAAACTGTACATTTTAGGGGTGTTATAGTTAGCTGGACATTTCACTCATACAAAACCATTGAAATTCCTCCGATATAGTTAGTTGTACTAACTATATCTCGCGCGCCCGCAATCCACTGCTGATAATGTCACATATTACATCATTCATGACATGGTCAGTGACATCACTGATGACATCTCAAATGACATCACTGATGACATCATCCACGTGACGATACACCTCATCATACACTAGTATAACCTTTCATCATTCACTGTAAAATACAGAGTACCATATTTAAATCCATTGACACACCGATACAAGTCTCTAAAAAACCACTCAGTGATTCCTAGATCTATACACACATCTAATCACTTACCTACAGATTCACTCATATATGCAGTCAATGATCAATAGAACACTATCAAATATACTTATACACCTATATCAACATTACACATCAGCACACATCCTATTCACTTATAAAGTCATCCTATTCACTTATGCAAACAATGGATCATACTTACATTTACTTAGCTATACACTTATACAAACACCACTTTATCTATTCATATAGATAGTAAATTATACTTAGTGTGTTATAAAATCACTATTACAAGTATACAGTTATCTATACAGTCACGCATACAATCAGTGAGTCTTACGTATACTTATTTATAAACAACAACTGACACATACATTGCCTTTTATTTTTCTACTTTGTTGGTCATGTACCATTAAGAGAGATATTAACTCATCACCACACCCATAAAGATATTCACTCACCCAAACAACTGTTATAACATGTAGTCTTAACATCATATACCTACAAAATCAACAATTCACACATCTTTGGGCAGTCACACACCTCCCACCGAACCACACACACATTCACTCTCCCATACAAATACTAGTTAACTAATCAATAACTAATATAGACTTTCAAATAGCTAGTAACCAACTGGAGAAGTAGTTTTTACAACAACTGACAAAGTGATACAGATGTTCACACAGTTTAGTCACTATCCAATATATTTAGAGAGACACTTTAAATTAGTCAAGTAAACAGTCAATCACACTGCTACTAAATCCTCCATCCAGATATTTATATTTATATATCCACTCATTCTTCAATGCAAATTGCTATATATATAATACATATTTAAATAACAAAGCAAACCACATTCACTGGATGATGTCATCAGTGATGTCACTGACCATGTCATGAATGATGTAATATTTGACATCATCAGCAGTGGATTGCGGGTGCATGAGATATAGTTAGTACAACTAACTATATCAGAGGAATTTCAATGGTTTTGTATGAGTGAAATGTCCAGCTAACTATAACACCCCTAAAATCTACAGTTTTTTCAGTAAATTTCTATGGTTTTTTAAATGCTAATTCCTAACTATATCAGGCCTGAAACCTTTGGTTTTGTCAGTGAATTTCAAAGGTTTTTTAAATGCTAATTCTTAACTATATCAGGCCTGAAACCTATGTTTTTTTCAGTGAATATATATATATATATATATATATATATATATATATATATATATATATATATATATATATATATATATATATATATATATATATATATATATATACACTCCACTGTTGCTGGTAAAAGGAGTCAGGCTGTCACGGGCGGTCCTGCAATAAGCTACCAGCCAGCTTCGTAATTATATCCAACAAACTCCAACAGTTTTTGAGGAATACAGGACTTGTATTCTTCAAAATCTGTTGGAGTTTGTTGGATATAATATATATATATATATATATATATATATATATATATATATATATATATATATATATATACATATATATATATATATATATATATACACACCACCACCGAGTTCGCCTCAATAACTTGAGATACAGCGCCATAAACACAGATCCGTCCATAGCAGGCAGATGGTGCAAAAAGTAGAAGTGTATTAGTAAACACCAATGTTCTTCATAAACGCGAACAAAACAATAACATTAACACGCCAACGCACTTCAGGTACATGCCTCCAACTTGGCCTCACAAACAATTACAATGGACAACATTGTATCATCTAATCCATCCTCAGTTTTATCGGTCCCCAAACACCAGACCTTCAATTTTACATATTGAATTGTAATTTCGACTCAATTCGCCCTCCAAGAGGTACTCATCTGGTGCATTCCTCCCCAAATACAGTGAACAGCTTATGTTTTTTCAGAGGACATAACCTACATACCATTATATTCAAGGTCGAATAATGTATGCATTTATTACATCTTTTTAGCCCCATGTTGACTCAGCACCACATATGCTATATTGTGCGCCTTCGCTCGGGCGCCAAAGCACACTATGTCATGGCGAGATAACCACATCACCTACCACAATTCAGAGGTTTTTACATGACTTTTGTATGTTAATACTCTCTATAATATATATGTTCATCTATTCGCTGTACTCTTGATCTAAAGTGTGTAATGCATATGAGCAAACCAGTACATCTCAACGAATCATCTAGAGTGTAGTTGAAGTTACATAATTCAAAGTGGAAAAATACATATATTCACAGTACACTTGCTCTAAAGTGCAAGAATGATGTGTGCAAATCAGTTAATTCTGCTTGTGCCACCTTCATAATGGATGGGCTGCATCCATTTAACGATTACAAAGTGTCATGTGCTCCATCACATTCAATGAATTGTAAGGCTAATCCTATTCACTGGACCTTGAAATCATATACTTTTACAGGCTCTACTATTGTCTCAGAAAAGTGCTTAATGCTGGTTATATCATTCCAATTTCATGAGAAATAAAGTGTTGCGTGCTCCTATTTCATATCCTAAAGGCAAATAGTATTACCACAGATTGTAATTAAAACACAGATAATCACCATATTCCTTCAAAAACAATCAAAATAGATCCTGAAATTTCATCCCACAGTACTTGCATGTCCCAGTTCTACAGATGAACATGTAGCTGTGCATCCATATTATGTCCCCATGTGGTTTCTGAGCCCTACGCCAAAATCAATTGTGATTCTTCTCTCCACAACTCTTTTTCTCGGTCTCCTCCCCTCGGGCGGGCCTTAATGTGCTTAGTCCCAAAATATTTGGAACATGCAAGGGATCGTTCATGATATTGCTCAAATTGGCAAGCCATGGGGTAGCTCTAATTAACATTTGTGATCGCTCGCAAATGATGGACGATCCTGATTTTAACTGTTAATGTTGTTCCCCACATATAGCTAGTCACACCCACATCTTTATGCATAGACCACTTAATCCGTATTGCATGTTATTCTCTCATTGATCATGATCCTTTGACCCTCAAACATATGAAAATCTTTACAGTTCAAACCCTATTGGCACGCCTTACAGGAGTTACATAAAACCCATGCTTTTACTTAACAGCCAGTTCTTCTCTCCTTCCCAGGTTCAAAGTAGCTGCATGTTAATATATCCTTAAATATTTGGTTCTCTTGGATATTATCTGCGGGCCCCTACACTCAATATCCTTCAAGTGCTCCTTCTTGGTCAATGCATGCCAGTTCTTTCACAGGATCTTTTTAATCCTGCGTTGAGTCATATTGTACTCAAGTAATAATCTCTTTACTTTGCCATACTTTTGAACCAGGTTATTGCCTTGTGGATATAACAGATGTTCTCTTCGCTTCTCACTCACCCTCTCTTTTGCATTTTCTAAGATAACCTCATTCAGTGAACCTTTAAAACATATTTCAGACCTCTTTATCATATTCCTCATCAATCGAGCATATCCTCTTAGCATCTGACTGTATGGAATACTCACTTTAAGACCTCTGGATGGCCACTGTTGGCATGCAAAACAGAATTAGTGGCAGTCGTTTTCCTATGTATTTTTGTTATTGGATTGTTGTTAATCATGTCCAATTCAACATCCAAGAAGTCACAGTGGGACCTGCTGTATGTGCTGGTGAACTGTATGTTAAGTGCATTGAGATTGAGCTTTTCTATGAATGTGCACAGTTGTGTCTCATCTCCATTCTCACAGCATAAAAAAGTTGTTTATAAATCATGTCTATCGTGTGACTCTCTTCATATGTATTCCTCACTCTCATCAGCCCAGGCCACCTCCGTCTCCCACCATCCCATGACAAAGTTTGCGTAGGTCGGGGCGAGGGAAGTGCCCATCGCTGCACTGTTTCTGCAAGTAGTTGGTATTAATAAAAATGAAGATGTTGTGGGTGGGACAGAACTCCAGCACCTCTAACATCATGTGTGTGGGCTCGAGGTGTTCTATGGGTCTATCCCTTGGTCTTGCTTGGATCCCTGCCTGGTCATCAATTGATGTCTATAATGATACCATGTCAAGCGTGACCATGAAGTATTCCTGAGTCCTTATGTGGAAAATGACAAATGTATATGTACATAAGCGGCTTTCATTTGTGTTCACCATACCCCTCGCCGTAAGCAGAACGAATACCACGAAGCATTGACCGCATCATCTCGCCAATATAGGCCCATGCACGCACGTACACGACCGCCATTTTAGGCACCAAGGCCTCTCTGCCCACTCCCGATAGCCAGCGTCTCTCTCTCCCCCTCACTCCCCAGCCTCGCAAGCATCCCCGACAGCCCCCGGTCTCTCATGCATAGGCCATAAAACCCTCTCCCTCTGCGCGACCCCGCTCTAAAAGTGACACCCCTGCCCGACCGACACCCCCTGCATTCCTCCCAGGAACACCCTTCCCCTCTTCTGATGAACCCCCCTCCGGCTACACTTGGCCTCTCGACCCGGTCCCAAGTCATAAAACAAGGCCTCATGGATGTACCCCCCCTGGCCCCGCATAGCAGAACATGTTACACCAACCGAAGTGCCCGATCTTATCGCCTGCCCAACCTTAGATCTGACCACCCCCCCTTTTGCCCTCGTGTCCCGTTGGAATGTCCGGCTGCAAGATTACAATCACATGTTACATTTGGGAGGGGAAACGACATCCGAGCTACGGGTGTGGGAATAGGCCTGAAGCTGGGATTCCAAACATGCCTTTTCGTACTTCAAAGTTTCTTTATTGCAATAAGGAATGTTTGTGCATCATAAACCCGTGTATAAAAGACGGAGCCTCAGAAAAACTTGTTAGAGCACCTCTTGAAGACATTGTGCGTGTGTCCGAAATGACAGGCTCTCCTCATGAGAAATAAAAATCTGTTCTTGCACTCCCGCTTCCAGCGCCCGTCTCTTTATTTGGTAACTGTTCAAGATGGGAACTAAGAGGCGTCTTGTGCCAGCAGCCTGGGCATCGGTTGTAATTTGGGCTGTTTTTCCTCAATTGGCGTCCCAACGCGGGGCCCATCAGCGACATAAGGTCCGGTAAGAGAGGTCCAGACGATGGGGTGAACATCTGAACGATTGGAGTATACCTGCCTTGAGAGGGCCCTCGTCCTGCTGCCGATTGAATGAACTTCACCGATTCTGAACGGACCTCTCTCAAGTGACCTACTGTCCTGACTGAGATCCCACAGGAATGCTGCGGTAAAAACATGGAGTAAGAGAACGATCGGGCGCTGGAAAGGGAAGGCGAAGAACTGTCCACACGGTCCGGTCCGGGTAAGGTTAAGTAGGACGTCTTTACGTCTGATTGATTGTTTATATTGGGATTGGTATTTAAATACTGGTATTGTTCATTGATTGGTTCATTTAGCCTTGGTTGCTACTTGAAGTATTGGTTCTCTTTGAGCTATTCTCTGTTTGCAAACAGCGACGAATAGGAACGTTCCTCTCTCTTTGCAAATAGTGAAGGATAGGTAATGCGGACTTTTGTCCCCCGTTGTAATCCGTCATGCCTATTTTTCTCCCCACTGATTGATTAGTTGCTCTGTTGCTCTTTGAGACATTCGCTGTCTACAAACGGGGAAGAATAGGAATATTCTGTCTCCCTTTGCAGATAGTGAAGGGTAGGTAATGCAGACTTTTGTCCCCATTGTAATCCGTCATGCCTATTTTTCTCCCCACTGATTGTTTGTTATCGATTTTTATCGATTATCGCTCTTTTGAGATATTCCCTGTCTACAAACAGAGAAGAATAGGAATATTCTGTCTCCCTTTGCAGATAGCGAAAGATAGGTAATGCGGACTTTTGTCCACCGTTGTAATCCGTCATGCCTGTTTTTCTCCCCACTGATTGATTGATTGTCTGGACATTTATTGTTCACGGAATAGTTCTTTTGAGGTATTCTCTGTTTGCAAATAACGTGGAATAGAAATATTCTGTCTAGTCTTTGCAAGTAGTGAAGGGTAGGTAATGCGGACCTTTGTCCCCCGTTGTAATCTGTCATGCCTATCTACTCCCCACTGATTGGTAAACTAGTTCCACCCGGACCATTTATTAGAGGTAGATCATCTGGCTCAACCGGAGGGCGCCCCTAATAAAAAGGACATATGTAAAATATGAAGTAATCACCGTATCCTGTTAACAGAAACTTTAGCGCAAAAACACACTAGAAAAGGAAGGAAAAAGAAATCGAGCAAAATCAGTAGGCCACTTATGAGTTTTTTGACCTCGCTAGAAATAAGAAACGTTAGAAATAGCCCGCAATAAGAAACATGAAAGTGGTGAGAGAAGCCAAGCTTGACATCACGGCAGCCACGAGGTAGCTAGGCTCCGCCGCCCCTCACTGCTCCAAACATGTCTGTCCCACCGCCCGCCACGCCCAATAACGGTAACATAAGATAGATACAAGTCAGCAGATACCTACCCCCATTCCGGAAGCTCCCGAAGTGTAACAGGTCCACGGTCACGCCCATCCGGAAGACGAGGCCTCGACACGTGCAGGGCGGGGCCCGGCTGGCCGCCATCGGCCGGAGAGGTCGTGGAGTGGATGGCCCGGAATGAACTGGTCTTCCCATCCTCTTCTTCTAGCGCCTTGCAGGCCACGGGGGGGATGTCTTGCTTATGCCTCCGACCCCCCCCCCTCTCTCATCGCCTGGTCCGGCCATCACGAATGCCATCGGCCGGAGAGGTCGTGGAGTGGATGGCCCGGAATGTACTGGTATTCCCATCCTCTTCTTCTGGCGCCTTGCAGGCCACGGGGGGGGGGATGTCTTGCTTATGCCTCCGACCCCCCCCCTCTCTCATCGCTTGGTCCGGCCATCACGAATGTCAGCGCCAGAAGACGGCGTGAGGTGCACTGGGAGGGAGAGGCGGCGCGGACGAGCCTCTCCCACCTCCCCAGGTGGAGGCCCCTCAGCTGCACCCCCAACACTCCACTCACCCGACAAGGGTTCGTCCACTGTTGCGGTGCAACGCCACGCCCGACAGGCTGGAGTCCGTCTGCTCTTACGATCCAGCGACTGCCGGTTGCCGCGGAACTCATAACATGGCGGTCGACTCTGCAGGATTGGGCCTGGCGTGCAAAGATGGCCAGGTTGCTTGCCAGCTAGAAAATGAGTCCCCCGTCCAGAAGCGTTCTCCTCAGCTTTGAAGATTCTATGAGAGCCGCAGGGGCCCCCGACCCCCGCGGCCCCCCCCCGATGGGGAATGACTGCCATGATTGCCCGCGGAACGACCAAGACGTAGCCACGAGACGTCGGCGCTCTCATGCTGGCGCCAGCCTCAGTTTGAATGACCAAAATCCTGCAGACTACCAATTTGATCAGTTCCGGTGGAACACCAGTATGACCCGGTAGGAAAGATTGTTGCCTCCTTCCCCCCTTTGACTGATGGTTCTTATCGACGGCCCCTTCTGTTGCCCTTTAACGAAACTTTTGGACTGCCGAAAGAGGCTCTGGTCCAACCACGAGTTGGCGGAGACATTTTGACTATACTTGGACCTGCCTAACCTCACCCAAAATGGCGCCGGTACAAATGAAACTCGCAAACTCCCTGTTGTGTTCCGGTTGCTCAGCCTTGAGATCATGAGATATGTATGCAGTTTTTGAAGCACATGGCGGGAGGGGATGGGTACTGATTGAACATTCGGACAATGAATTGATATTAAGTTCTGACGCGTCATTGATTACCGTATTATTGAAAGTTCAAATTTTCGACACTTATGTGACTTGCCCACAATGAATTTTCGATATGATTTCATTACAGTTGTCGCACCTTTATGAAACGAACGACCACCGACTCCGTTACGTTTTCCTCCAATAAATATCCCCTCATGTACAGTTCCAGTCTGCTCCGTGGCCGGCCCACTTGGTTGTAGACCCGTATTTGTGCGCCAACATTTTTAAATAAAGGTTTTTTTGAAAAGCAAACATAGTTGTAGCGCTTAGATTGGTAAGTTTCGAATAAATGACCACTGTTTCCGATATAAGTAAAATACAGGTGAAATGAAGCAACTCGATTACTTAAAGGTTAAAAAAAGCAAAGTACACAGAAATATTGCAAATATGAATGGTCCAGGTTTGTTGTGTGTGTGTGTGTTTTTTATTATATTTTTATTTTTGTGCAACGTAAAGCAATCGATAAAGGTCCCGGTATTTAGCCTTTACTTTATGTGCCACATGTATCAGGGAAGTTGTTTCAGATGCCCCTAAGCCACTCCGAAGGAATGCCACCTAGCCCCTCTAGTTTCCGTGCCTGATGAACAAAAACGACCCTGTACCACTGTAGACCTTCCCTCCTCCTCGAAGGAGAGCACGAGTTCACCCCCCACTTTACACTGACTGCCCTTCGTTTTGACCCTTCCCTACACACGATCCGTAATACCACACTTGGGCGATCTATGCAATACCCAGTCCATCAATAATTATCTCTCCCGCACTACCGGTCCTTCTGGGCTTAAACGCCGAGATGAAAGGGACTGCATCCCGCGGAGATAGGTCGAGTATGTGGTAAGTAAAAGCATTTTCGGGTTTATGCGCGCTGATGTGTTTAAAAAAAAAACGCTGCCCCCACCCCTTTTTTTTCCCTTCTTTTCTGCAGGTCACATCGGAACGTCGACTAGAGTATGGAGAAGACCTAAGCAACACGCCATGGTTCCGCACGGAAAAATTGTATATTGTCTATGGGGACTGCCCCTGAGAATGTGACGAATTTGTGTGATATGAATGCACGCGTGTATGCCCTGATGTGTATAGCTCGACTGAATATACGTTGCACACGTTTGGATTGATGAGAGAAATGTTTTATGTATGACTTAAGTGATGATCGAACGGCCGATGGAATGGGGAAAAGGGGTCTGAACATGGTGCCTATACACGACGAGCAAACAAAGATATAGCACTCCCTTACTTAGAAACAACTGTCTCTCTCTCTCTGAACCCAGCGACTGGGAGGGTGGCCTGAAGCAGAAACTTGGCGGGTTATTGCAGTATGACAAAATATGACTCCAACCAGCTCCCCAAATAAGCAACCAAGAATGACGTGCACCCATGAGTAAATTCATACGGTAACTAAATAGGGAAAGGTTCAGGAATATTCCGGGGTGAGGTCTACCCAAGTACCCTCCTCCTGGAAGACTAGGAATATTGTCAATGTTTAAGATTTACCACCTCCTTCTTGCACCCTCATAGACATGAAACTTAAAGCTGCCCCATTGTTCTCCCGACTGACACCCTCCGTTGCCTCAGCCTGGATACCCATTCGCTAAAAATGATTCGAAGATCCCACCGTGAGTATTAGCTCGACCAGGTTAGTTCCCGAACAATTGACAAAGGTGTAAGTATTTGCAACCGAGGCCACCAGCAAAGGCAGCCATATGAATTAAGTAGGATACTAAGGATGCGCAGCATGCAGGAAGAAATCTTTTTTGGCCAAGTACTATTCTATGTTTTGTCTTGGATTCTTGTATATAATGCATGTACTATCCCCCCGCCTGAATTCATGTGTACGTAATGTATGGATCTACGTCGTCCCTCAGCCTGTGTTTCTATATAACTTGACCCCTGCTGTTCTGTGTTGTGTGCACACTAAATGGCCTATTATTGTACACGTCTCTCTCTCTCTCTCTCTCCATGTCGTACGTGTACCGAATAGTTCGTTTAGAATGCGGACGACTCTCTCTCTCTCTGAGGGTCCCCCCTGTTCCCTCTTCCTTTGTGTGGTAACGTTGTGCCCCGCCGGCACAAGCCTAATTGGTTTTTTGAACACAAAGGTGTTCGGCAAAATTGACAGAAACTAAAACAATTGTAATTTGCCATATTACTACCTCTCCTTTCTGTAAAATGATGGAATTTGAATTGGCTAGGAAGGAAAGGACAGGTAAGACGACTGATGTCCCCTAATCTGGCCTTTTTCATAGGGGGACTATATGTCAGTGGCCTTCTGTTCTCAGTTCGTTAGAAACACAATCCCCAATGCCCAGATCTCCCCACCTCTCTGCACCCAAGTACGGACGTCCAAAGCGTCCTCGTTTCTCCCGATTGACCCCAGCTCCATATCCCGAAGTATAACTGATGACCCTGATTAACCGTTGCTCCCCGAGAAAAGAATGTTTAGCCTCTGTCCCTCTCATGATGATAGAAGACTGCCAGGGCTTGGGTTAAAAAGACGAGTCTCTACCGTAGGATCCGATTTCGAGTTTGATGGAATACGCAGTTGATAAGAGTCTGACTTCTCTCCATATACGTCATGAATGAACGCCAAATAGACTTAGTACAAACTCAGTAGAAATGCCCACATACATACTCCATAGTGATAACTTCTGACCGTGACCGATGAACGTATTTCCAACTACTTAAAGATGGGGGCGGAATTGAAATGTATAAATGTCTTCTCCTGCCAGTTCTCTAAAGCTTGTTTTGTACCCATTCAAAGATACACAATCACCGGAGGAGAGGGGCCGGACGTGACGCACAGCCTAGCCGCAGATCATGAAGCACATGTGACCTCGACCAAAGGTGGAGCCGCAGAGCAACGAGACGCGGGACGAGGCACCACTCTCAAACACGGAAAATGAAAGGATGGAGGGCTGCCTTGAAGCCCTCTGCTTGTTGACCCACACATGCCAGAAGTCCCTGCCCCTTTGAGCCCGATTGATGGGCCTGCCTGCTTGTTATCCTTTGCTCCCTTGGTTTGTTTCAAAGATCTGATCCCACTCCGCCCTCTCTTCCCTCGATTATCCGACAACCCCCCCCTTTTTTTCCACATGGATTTTTGACTCAGAGAAGAAGAACAGCATTTAGGTAGAATAGGGTTTGCCACGGAAGGAGAAAGAAATGCAGGTGCCCAGCATGAGGCACCCTTCAAAAGATTAGTTAGGAAACAGGACTGTGGTCTAACAGCAAAGGACAGATCGCACCCTGCGACGTGTAAGGATGGATCCGAGCTGGACCTATAGCTCCACCGCCGGTGCTCAACAGCGCCAACGGAAGAAAACGAACTACCAGAGCTTACCAGTGATGGCTCGCTGCTAAAAAGACACTGTGGCGAAGACCCCCCTCCCCTTTCTGAACTTTCTACCCCCCCTTGACTACTTGCTTGTATTGAACTGAATTCCTCCCTCAACCACTTTGTATTGCTTTCAAAATGTTTCATCGGTCACTTTTAACTGTACATTGATACCGCCGGAGAGAGAGTCAGAATATGGTTCCATAATGTGTCGGAACATTTCCTTGATTGACTCCGACTGAGTTGTATACCGATCTCTAGACTCGTATATATAACACGACAAATGTAAATTCATATGTATTGCACCTCGCCTATCGCCTCGACTGCACATGGTTATATGCAATCCGCCAGTATTGACAAACGCTATTTCATTGACCACACATGGCTATATGTACACCCCGTCAGTTATGATAAACACGGAAATGAACTACCTTATGTTAAAAAGCGGCGACTGTGGAAAATGACAAATGTATATGTACATAAGCGGCGTTCATTTGTGTTCACCATACCCCTCGCCGTAAGCAGAACGAATACCACGAAGCATTGACCGCATCATCTCGCCAATATAGGCCCATGCACGCACATACACGACCGCCATTTTAGGCACCAAGGCCTCTCTACCCACTCCCGATAGCCAGCGTCTCTCTCTCCCCCTCACTCCCCAGCCTCGCAAGCATCCCCGACAGCCCCCGGTCTCTCATGCATAGGCCATAAAACCCTCTCCCTCTGCCCGACCCCGCTCTAAAAGTGACACCCCTGCCCGACCGACACACCCTGCATTCCTCCCAGGAACACCCTTCCCCTCTTCTGATGACCCCCCCTCCGGCTACACCTGGCCTCTCGACCCGGTCCCAAGTCATAAAACAAGGCCTCATGGATGTACCCCCCCTGGCCCCGCATAGCAGAACGTGTTACACCAACCGAAGTGCCCGATCTTATCGCCTGCCCAACCTTAGATCTGACCACCCCCCCCTTTTGCCCTCGTGTCCCGTTGGAATGTCCGGCTGCAAGATTACAATCACATGTTACATTTGGGAGGGGAAATGACATCCGAGCTACGGGTGTGGGAATAGGCCTGAAGCTGGGATTCCAAACATGCCTTTTCGTACTTCAAAGTTTCTTTATTGCAATAAGGAATGTTTGTGCATCATAAACCCGTGTATAAAAGACGGAGCCTCAGAAAAACTTGTTAGAGCACCTCTTGAAGACATTGTGCGTGTGTACGAAATGACAGGCTCTCCTCATGAGAAATAAAAATCTGTTCTTGCACTCCCGCTTCCAGCGCCCGTCTCTTTATTTGGTAACTGTTCAAGATGGGAACTAAGAGGCGTCTTGTGCCAGCAGACTGGGCATTGGTTGTAATTTGGGCTGTTTTTCCTCACTTAAGGTATGATGGAAGAGTGATGACATACTTTTGCAGGAACAAATCCAAATACTTTGAATTATTCTCTAGTCGGGACCCACTTCAGTTCACAATGGGTCTCCCAGTGGTACCTTGGCATTTTTATGTGTTTTAGGAAGGAAATAATTTGTAGCAATCCTCACATGCTGTACCCATAGGTATTGATAGTCATCCCATTCCAGTAGGTTGCGTTCATACCATAACTTCAGTATTGAATGGTATTCCTCTTCAATTTTCTTCATGGGATTCCCTGAGAGGTAACTGCAATGGGTTGTGTTGCCTAATTGCCTCTGCATCCATTAAATACACATTTCGAACCATCAGGATAATGTTGCCCCCTTATTTGAGGGCTTCATAATCAATGAAGGATTGTTCTTTAAGTCAGCAATACTTTTCCAATCTTTTGGCGAGAAGTTACTTTTTTTGGGGTTATCGTGCCACTTCTTCCTCAATACATTTAGGTCTTCCACAACTAGCTCTTGAAACGATTGATTCTATTGCCTGGCAGAAATTAGGGACAAAACCTAGCCTTCAGTTTCATCCCACTTTCCACCTGGTCATCAGTGGTGAATCCTATCGTTTTCAGGGCATCCACTTGGGAAACTGTTCTTTGCAATTCCTCATCCTTTCTCCCATTTTCTTCACCCACACATGTTGCAGCTCCCATTTGTGAACTCGAAATAGAATCAGTCGACTTCATCCCCATATTATCAGAGTTGATGGTATCCTTAGTTGTCAGATCATGGCCAATAGGTCAAAAACATCAGCAATTTTAAACATGGAGGGTCTCGATCCGACCATGGTATTGGTGAACACTCTTTTAGGTTTCATTTGATGATGCATATGGAGTTTCAACGTCCTCATATATTTATAGAACTCAATTCTAGTGTCTCTAAAATCAGGGATCAATGTTGGACAGAAAGTTAAGCCCAAATTAAGTATTCTCTCTTGATTCTGGTTCAGTTTCATCAATGAGCTATTTACTACAAGGGGCCTAGTTCTTGGGGCATCATCTGTGCATAGTACTCCTACTTGCTAGCTCTGTTCTTTCCTCACCCCTTCCTTTTGCATCTCCTTGTCCTGCAGTTTCTCCTTCAAAATTATGCTGTACCCTGACCCTTTCACCTTGTTGCGAAGTCATATGCAGGAGGCGAAGTTCTCTGTGAAAATCTACCTTATCTGCACCAGAGCCTGCATCAGAGCTTAACACGCTCTTGCTGGGCACCCTGTTGACTGGTGCCTCCATTCTCTCCTTAGCCTTTAAGTTGTCGAATTTCTTTGCGAAAGTGTAGATGCTGCCAAATTAGTAATCTAACCTGCCCCTGGTGAATTATATTGCTTTTTTCCCATTATTTCCTCATAATATTCTTTTAAGGCTTTGCCTATTTTTATCATTTATTCCTTCGTTGTCCCATCATCCTTATATTTCTATAACTCTTTCAGGATCAACTCCACCTTTGTTGATTGTTGTTCCATCTTTCTCTTTGTATGCTTAGTTAATGTCCTCATCAGCCTCACAGAACATTCCTCTCTATTTTCGCACCATTAATTTACCAGATTCTCATCCATGTCCTCATATGTTGGTAGTGGTATTTGTAGACCCCTGGGTGTTCTCTAGATTTCGGATATTTGGTGAGTGATGTCATTTTCTATCACTGTTTTGCCTCCATTCTCCTTGCTTTCTCCAATTTCTTATTCAGCTGGTCCAGTGTTGTATCCCCTTTGTTGAGATTCTCCATTCCTGGTGCCTCCGTTTTTTGCACTGTAGGTGCGTTCTGCAGCTAGCCTCCATTTGGCCTGCCTGTCTTCCATTTCAAGAGATTACTCTGTGACGTTTGTAGTGCTCTGTATGCGCAAGTTCAAATCCACTTATTTAATATGTGTCCATTGTACAAAAACAATCGTATCTTATCAATGTTCCCACTTTCAAGTTCTATGCTCATGTAATTCTGAATATTTACAAATCCCTCTGGTAGTTCATGTATTGGTCCGTTTTTTCTCTTTTGGCTAATTGCTTCCTCTTCTCTCTTTTCCTTCCTTGTCTATTTACTTTTTTTTAGGACACAACCAAACTGCCATGGACCCCTGTGCTTTCTTTATTTCATCTGACATGCACTTATCCTTTAGTGCATTTAAATGCCGTGCAGAGAATGGGACTACACCATTTACACTTCTGACTCCTAACCACTAAGGAGGATTACAGGCTCATTCGGCAGGTAACCGTAATCACCCCATGCACTCTCCAGTGCACGCACCAGTCACCTCCTTACCTTAATGAGACCACACGATCTCCCAACGGTTTCTCCTTCATCCTCAGTTATAGTAGAGGAGAGCGGTTTTGTCAGAGGCTAGTGGGGTACAGAGCACGAGACCACGATAAGTGAACTAAATCAAAGATGCGGCTAATGTTATTGCCACTAGGGAGCGAGGCACCTTTGGTGAACTTTTTGTATTACCTACATGTCGATCTTAAAGCCAAGGTCTGCATCAGCTTGAATGGTGACATGTCGCCTAAGTTTAGTTTAAAAAATGGAGTGCGTCAAGGGTGCATATTGTCCCCTTTACTTTTTATTATATATATATATATATATATATATATATATATATATATATATATATATATATATATATATATATATATATATATATTCACTGAAAGAACCATAGGTTTCAGGCCTTATATAGTTAGGAATCAGCATTTAAAAAACCTTTGAAATTCACTGAAAAAACCATAGGTTTCATGTCTTATATAGTTAGGAATTAGCATTTAAAAAAACCTTTGAAATTCACTGAAAAAAACATAGGTTTCAGGAGTTATATAGTTAGGAATTAGTTTTTAAAAAACCTTAGAAATTCACTCAAAAAACTATAAGTTTTAGTGGTGTTATAGTTAGCTGGTCATTTTACTCATACAAAACCAATGAAATTGCTCCTATATAGTTAGTTGTACTAACTATATTTCGCGCACCCGCAATCCACTGCTGATGATGTCACATATTAGATCATTCATGACATGGTCTGTGACATCACTGATGACATCTCAAATGACATCACTGATGACACCACTGATGACATCATCCAGTGAATGTGGTTTGTTTAAATACGCATTATATATATAGCAATTTACATTGACGAATGAGTGGATATATATAAATAAATATTTGGATGGAGGATTTAGTAGCAGTGTAATTGACTGTTTACTTGACCAATTTATAATGTCTCACTAAATATAAAGGATAGAGACTAAACTGTGTGAATATCTGTATCACTTTGTCAGTTGTTGTGTAAACTGATTCTACAGTTGGTTACTAGCTATGTGAAAGTATATATTAGTTATTGATTAGTTAACTGAGTATTTGTATGGGAGTGTGAAAGTGTGTGTGGTTCGGTGGGGGGTGTGTGACTGTCCAAAGATGTGTGAATAGTTGATTCAGTAGATATATGAAGTTAAAACTACATGTTCTAACAGTTTGGGTGAGGGAATCTCTTTATGGGTGTGGTGATGAGCAAATATATTTCTCAAAGGTACAGGTCCAACAAACTAGAAAAATAAAAGGCAGTGTATGTGTCAGTTGTTGTATATAAATAAGTATACATAAGACACAATGATTGTGTGAGTGACTGTATGGATAACTGTATACTTGTAATAATGATTTTATAATTCACTAAGTATGACTTACTATCTAAATGAATAGAAGAAGTGGTGTTTGTATAAGTGTTTTGCTAAGTAAATATGTAAGTATGATCCATTGTTTGCATAAGTGAGTAGGATGACTTCATATGTGAATAGGATGAGTGCTGTTGTTTAATGTCGATATAGATGTATAAGTATTTTTGATAGTGTTCTATTGTTCATTGACAGCATGTATGAGTGAATCCATAGGTAAGTGATTAGATGTGTGTATACATCTATGAATCACTGAGTGGATTTTTAGATACTTGTTTTGCTGTGACAATGGATTTAAATATGATACTCTGTATTTTACAAACAGTGATGAAAAATTGTAATAGTGTATGAAAAGGTGTATGTGATTGTCACGTGGATGATGTCATCAGTGATGTCATCAGTGATGTCATTTGAGATGTCATCAGTGATGTCACTGACCATGTCATGAATGATCTAATATGTGACATCATCAGCAGAGGATTGCGGGTGCGCGAAATATAGTTAGTACAACTAACTATATAGGAGCAATTTCATTGGTTTTGTATGAGTAAAATGTCCAGCTAACTATAACACCACTAAAACTTATAGTTTTTTGAGTGAATTTCAAAGGTTTTTTAAAAACTAATTCCTAACTATATAACTCCTGAAACCTATGGTTTTTTCAGTGAATTTCAAAGGTTTTTTTAAATGCTAATTCCTAACTATATAAGCCCTGAAACCTATGGTTTTTTTCAGTGAATTTCAAAGGTTTTTTAAATGCTGATTCCTAACTATATAAGGCCTGAAACCTATGGTTTTTTTCAGTGAATTTCAAAGGTTTTTTAAATGCTAATTCCTAACTATATAAGGCCTGAAACCTATGGTTTTTTCAGTGAATTTCAAAGGTTTTTTAAATGCTAATTCCTAACTATATAAGGCCTGAAACCTATGTTTTTTTCAGTGAATTTCAAAGGTTTTTTAAATGCTAACTCCTAACTATATAAGGCCTGAAACCTATGGTTTTTTCAGTGTTTTAAAAAAAAATTGATTGGTTAACTGGCTTATTAAGTGTATCTTAGTGAATACATATATTAGCGAGTAATGTTTAAATATTTAAATATATGCATGAGTGATGTAATATGTGACATCATCAGCAGTGCATTGCAGACGTGCAAGTTATAGTGAGTCCAACTAACTATAATGTGGGAATTTCAATGGTTTTATGCGAGTAAAATTTCCAGCTAATTATAACTGGTGTGAAACCTATGGTTTTTTCAGTGAATTTCAAAGGTTTTTTAAATGCTAATTCCTAACTATAACTGGTGTGTAACCTATGGTTTTTTCAGTGAATATATATATATATATATATATATATAAAATTTCTATGGCAAAATGAAACCCCTCATTTTGTTCCTTTTCAAATTAAATGTATTAAGTGTTACCACTTTATTCCAATCAAGATGACTTCAGGTGTGCCATACTTTTGTCATAAGTAAGACTGTTAGCGTTCTAGTTGTTCTTTAGAACACTCTGGGACATTCTGTCATTGGGCTATAGTTGGGCTACATCTGGCTGATATTTGGGCTACATTTGGGCTCTTTTGTCTCTGGTGGCCATCTTGGGAGACTGCATATCAGAATTTTTTTAATGAAATATAAGAGGATTTGAGAAGTCACTCAAAATGTGCCCTAATTTTTCTTTCTTCAGCACTAATCATAATTTCTATGGCAAAATGAACCCCCTCATTTTGTTCCTTTGCAAATTAAATGTTTTAAGTGTTAACACTTTATTCCAATCAAGATGACTTCAGGTGTGCCATACTTTTGTCATAAGTAAGACTGTTAGTGCTCTAGTTGTTCTTTAGAACACTCTGGGACATTCTGTCATTGGGCTATAGTTGGGCTACATCTGGCTGATATTTGGGCTATATTTGTTTTTTTTGTCTCTGGTGGCCATCTTTGGGCTACATTGGGCTACATTGGGCTACATTTGGGCTCTAACATACATATAGCCCAATGTAGCCCAATATATATTTTTTCAAAGTTAATTTTCGTAAAAACCACTGGAGCACATATCTTGAGACATAGCAAAGGCACATCGGGCTACCAGTCCCTACAATTTTGCCAAGTTTGGTGGAAAACCATTCAGCCGTTCGGGCTAAAAGTGAGTCCAACCGCCCTATGGAAATTAACATGGGGAAAACACATTTTGGGACCCCCCTTTTATCTCGGCCCCCGCTTGACGAATCCCTCCCAAACTTTCAGGGAAGGAGGGGAGCGCCGCGAGGCAAGGTTAAGGAAAAGTTCAGGAAGATTCCTCAACCGGCGCCAAAGTTATTCCCAATAGAATGTTGCGATTTCCCTATGGAAAACAATCCTAACTATATATACCTACTGGCTATCGCCAGTAGGTAATATATATATATATATATATATATATAGATATATATATATATATATATATATATCATCTACCATATGGCTCCCTCCTTTCCCGTGAAGGCGCTGCTGCTTGTGGTCGCGTTATTCCTGCAGTTGAGCCCAACTGCTTTAAATTTCAGCAAAGGTTCCCCGCCTCGGGGGAACAATGGAGTCGCAAACAACAGAATCCAAAATCCACTGCGTTTATATTTTATACGGTTTATTTATCCATGGGGTCAAAACAAAATAACCAACGCGTTTCGACAGCGTCCGCTGTCTTGATCACGGTCAGTATGTGTGGGTATGCTCACATGTTTTAAATGTTCAAACATTTTCTGAAGCTAAAGTCACGCCCCTTAGTGGGTGTGTCCAAAGAAACATCAGGGTCCCAATTGTAATGTCAGACAAATAGGAGGCGGGGAACCTTTGCTGAAATATATATATATATCAAAGCTCCAAGGTTCCCACCAGTTGGAGACGCACCCTGACATCCACTCAGGAGGTAAAAGCCGATCGGCGAGCGGATCCAGTTTACAGCATGCCTGTCGATTCACGCCGGACGCGTTTCGTGCTCATTGCACTCTTCAGCGGGCGACAGTCATTTTGGCATAGAGGCCACACCTCCCACTTAAAAATATGAGCCCTCCAATGGGCAACTCAAATGAGTCTGCGTTGATTTGTGGGTCTTGTAGTGAATGCCTCAGTTATGTGCCGCTGTCTGATTCAAGCCCACCAATGGGACTCCACGCGCACATCCGGCTTGTCAATCCTCCATGGTTGCCTCCACATTGAAACTCCGAGAATCGGAGCTCCGTGGCCCCACATTTCCGGGTGGTGCATCTCCCGCGGCTGGGAGGCCGCGTAAATATCAAAGCTCCAAGGTTCCCACCAGTTGGAGACGCACCCTGACATCCACCCAGGAGGTAAAAGCCGGATCGGCGAGCGGATCCAGTTTACAGCATGCCTGTCGATTCACGCCGGACGCGTTTCGTGCTCATTGCACTCTTCAGCGGCGCAACAGTCATTTTGGCATAGAGGCCACACCTCCCACTTAAAAATATGAGCCCTCCAATGGGCAACTTAAATGAGTCCGCGTTGATTTGTGAGTCTTGTAGTGAGTGCCTCAGTTATGTGCCGCTGTCTGATTCAAGCCCACCAATGGGCCTCCACGCGCACATCCGGCTTGTCAATCCTCCATGGATGCCTCCACATTGAAACTCCGAGAATCGGAGCTCCGTGGCCCCACATTTCCGGGTGGTGCAACTCCCGCGGCTGGGAGGCCGCGTAAATATCAAAGCTCCAAGGTTCCCACCAGTTGGAGACGCACCCTGACATCCACTCAGGAGGTAAAAGCCGGATCGGCGAGCGGATCCAGTTTACAGCATGCCTGTCGATTCACGCCGGACGCGTTTCGTGCTCATTGCACTCTTCAGCGGCGCGACAGTCATTTTGGCATAGAGGCCACACCTCCCACTTAAGAGACAGGCATGCTGTAAACTGGATCCGCTCGCCGATCCGGCTTCTCGGAGTTTCAATGTGGAGGCATCCATGGAGGATTGACAAGCCGGATGTGCGCGTGGAGGCCCATTGGTGGGCTTGAATCAGACAGCGGCACATAACTGAGGCACTCACTACAAGACCCACAAATCAACGCGGACTCATTTGAGTTGCCCTTTGGAGGGCTCATATTTTTAAGTGGGAGGTGTGGCCTCTATGCCAAAATGACTGTCGCGCCGCTGAAGAGTGCAATGAGCACGAAACGCGTCCGGCGTGAATCGACAGGCATGCTGTAAACTGGATCCGCTCGCCGATCCGGCTTTTACCTCCTGAGTGGATGTCAGGGTGTGTCTCCAACTGGTGGGAACCTTGGAGCTTTGATATTTACGCGGCCTCCCAGCCGCGGGAGATGCACCACCCGGAAATGTGGGGCCACGGAGCTCCGATTCTCGGAGTTTCAATGTGGAGGCATCCATGGAGGATTGACAAGCCGGATGTGCGCGTGGTGGCCCATTGGTGGGCTTGAATCAGACAGCGGCACATAACTGAGGCACTCACTACAAGACCCACAAATCAACGCGGACTCATTTGAGTTGCCCATTGGAGGGCTCATATTTTTAAGTGGGAGGTGTGGCCTCTATGCCAAAATGACTGTCGCGCCGCTGAAGAGTGCAATGAGCACGAAACGCGTCCGGCGTGAATTGACAGGCATGCTGTTATCTGGATCCGCTCGCCGATCCGGCTTTTACCTCCTGAGTGGATGTCAGGGTGCGTCTCCAACTGGTGGGAACCTTGGAGCTTTGATATTTACGCGGCCTCCCAGCCGCGGGAGATGCACCACCCGGAAATGTGGGGCCACGGAGCTCCGATTCTCGGAGTTTCAATGTGGAGGCATCCATGGAGGATTGACAAGCCGGATGTGCGCGTGGAGGCCCATTGGTGGGCTTGAATCAGACAGCGGCACATAACTGAGGCACTCACTACAAGACCCACAAATCAACGTGGACTCATTTGAGTTGCCCATTGGAGGGCTCATATTTTTAAGTGGGAGGTGTGGCCTCTATGCCAAAATGACTGTTGCGCCGCTGAAGAGTGCAATGAGCACGAAACGCGTCCGGCGTGAATCGACAGGCATGCTGTAAACTGGATCAGCTCGCCGATCCGGCTTTTACCTCCTGAGTGGATGTCAGGGTGCGTCTCCAACTGGTGGGAACCTTGGAGCTTTGATATATATATATATACCGCGAGTAGGTAATATATATATATATATATATATATATATATATATATATATATATATATATATATATATATTACCTACTCGCGGTCGCCAGTAGGTATATATAGTTAGGATCGATTTCCATAGGGAAATCGCAACATTCTATTTGGAATAACTTTGGCGCCGGTTGAGCAATCAGGCTGAATTTTCGAGCAACTTTGCCTCGCGGCTCTCCGCTCCTTCCCTGAAAGTTTGGGGGGGATTCGTCAAGAGGGGGCTGAGATAAAAGGGGGGTCCCAAAACGTGTTTTCCCCATGTTAATTTCCATAGGGCGGTCTGTCGCAGTTTTAGCTCGAACGGCTGAATGGATTTTCACCAAACTTGGCAAAATTGTAGGGACTGGTAGCCCCATGTGCCTTTGCTATGTCTCAAGATTTGTGCTCCAGTGGATTTTGAGTAATTTAGGTTTAAAAAAATGTATATATCTGTAAGCGCGCCCCGGTATGCGTACCAGGGAGCGCAGCGGGCGCGCCACGCGACTTGCGCACAGCAAGCTGATTGGTTCTCGGGTGTCTGTAAACATTCGAAACAGTCAGCAGCGGCCGCCATCTTGTGTCTCGGTAGGATTGAGATACAAGAGGTGGCAAAAATCAAAGGGGGAAATGAGCAAAAGGGGGCAGGGTAGACCCCCCCTGACCACCTAGGTTTGATGTGGGGGCCATAAAAGGGTCCCGTGGGACAAAAAAAAAATTCTTTTTTTTTCGATTTTCACGGGGGGAGCGCCCGGTACGCGCACCGGGGAGCGTACGAGGGAGCGTACTTAGGTGAAAAATAGTGAAAATAATAGTGTAAAATAATCATTTTGAGTGATTACATGTAGGGTAGCTCTGAAAAGAGCTTTTGGGTTCTGTGGCTGTTTTAGGTAGCTACAAGTGTGTCCCACACACACCCACATGCACACAACCCCACACTCACACACCCACACACTCCCCACACACACTTCACACATGCACACTTCCACCCACAGTCAAACACCACACACCCCCACATCGACACCTTACACATCCACAGCTACACCCACATCCCACACACCCACAATCAAACACACACCTCACCCCCTTCCACCACACACACACACACATGCACATACACACAAATATCTCACAGACACACCACACACATCCCACACACACATCTCCCCCCCCAACACACACAGAGAGAACTCACAGACACATCCACACATCTCATATATACATACACATCCTAAACACATACCACCCACACCCTCACACACCCCACACACACCTCACACACCCACACTCCCACCTACACTCAAACACCCCACACACCCACACCCACACACACACCTTACATACCAATATCCCCACCCACATCCATATACCCCACACACCTATACACCTCATTCCCCCTAGACACACAGACACACACATACACACCTCACAGACACCCCCCGCACATCCCCTACACACACCTCCCCCACCCCCACACATGGGGAAAACTCAGTGAAACACTAAAATAATAATTTAAAGTGCTTAGAGGTAGGGTGTCTCTGAATAGAGTTGTTGTGTTGTGTGGGTGATTTAAGTACCAACATGTAGGTACCAATGCAGAGTCTTAAATTCAATGTACACCGTTTCCTCTGTAGATAATTTGCATGTTGTTATAGAAGTTAGTGTGGTATGTATATGGAATCTATACCATAGTCTGTCAGGGAAGCAGAAACAACATGGAGGCAGGAGATGAAAAAGAGATGTCAAATACACATTGGAGATAATATAGTGGGAGAAAGGAAGTAACTATGAGCAAAATTACTATGTAACACAAATACGTTGCACAGTATACTATAAGTCTGACTTTATATTATAATCAATTTGGTAATAGTTTATGAATTACATATAATAATGAATAATGTCTCGAACAATTTTTGATTATTAAATATAAATGTATTTTTCTGATTCTTTTTCAAAATTTAATAAAACTTCTAACAATATATTGTCTTGAATGTCCTCATTTTCATTCTGTGATTCTATTGCTTCCACAAACTGAACTAATTCATCGTCCAGTGACTCATCCATAAAATCAAAGTCATCATTCTCATCAATAATTTCTTCAGGGTTGCTCTCCAGAACAATTTCGAAAGAAATATTCTGTTCTCCTTCCATTTTCTTGCTGTAAATTGCATAAAAAATAAATATATCAGTAGAGATAGGGCACTGTTGGGTTTAAGTTCAGACAGGTAGTTTTGATTTTTTAACAGTGAAGTTATGTTTGGGCAGTGTATGGTATCAGGCTGGAAGTAGAAATATAAAAAAGTGTATGTGATAAAGCCTAAGTAAATTCATAATTATACAAGACAAGCCTAACTCCATCCATAACTATAACAGAGAAGCCTATCTCAATCTATAACTATTACAGAGGGATAGTATATAACTATCAGAAAATGTTTTCCAATTTACCTTAAAGTGCACAACATACTTCACTTTCCAAAATAACAACTTACCTTTGAGAAAGCAGTTGAAGTTCTCAGTGAAAATCCTTTTCAAATGCACTTCAGGAAGTAGTAGTCAAAATGACTGTGTTTCCCTCTCATTTTTCATTTATATTCATGTACATAACCAATCAAATGTCAGGAAAAAAATAGAAAATGAAAGTAACATTTTAATTGGTTGTCAATTCTAACACTTCAGATGTGTTTTTGTTATGTAATTTACCTTAGGATATTTAGACAGGGCTACAGGCCAAATGGCTGAATGGAATTCCACCAAATTTGGGAAAATGGTAGGGACTGGTATGTAGTATTGCCTATTCTATATTTGGTGAAAGTGTCTCCAGTGGTTTTTATGTAAAAATTATCTTTTATTATTTTTTTTGGAGCGCTTCCCGGTGCGCGCCCCGGTACGCGTACTGGCAGCGCTACGGGAGTCCTCCATTTTGTGTTTCGGTAGATTTGAGTCAGAAAATGGCGGACAAACAACGTTGGGAATGGGTATAAGGGGGCACGGTTGGCACTCCCTGACCCTCTAGGTTTTCTGAGGGGGTCTTAGGAGGCCCATATAGGACAAAAAAATATATATTTTTTTTTAATTTTCGCGGGGGGAGCGCCCGGTACGCGCACCGGGAAGCGTACTGGGAAGCGTACTTGGTGAAAAATAGTGAAAAAAGTTAGAAAAAAATAATCATTTGGAGTGATCAGAGATAGGGTAGCCCTGAAAAGGGCTTTTTGGTTCTGTGGCTGATTTAGGTACCTACAAGTAGGTACCAATGCACAGTCTTAAATTCAGGAGGAATATTCTATTCCCTTCATCTGAGAAGTGCACACCATCTTCTCTGTAAATATCTTGCATGTTGTAACGCAAGTTGTTGTTGTATATTGAACCCATTCCATAGTCTCTCATGTAAGCAGTAACAGATTTATTCACATGTTTCCGTGCTTTTTCAAATTGTGGACAAAATTGGTTGGACCACTTCCATTTCTGCCTTTGGCATATATTGGAATATACCAAGGCAGTTTGTGGAAAAAGTGCCATCAATTGATCAAAGGTGTCCTTTAAAAGCATTTCCAGACCTACACCAATCAAAGTGCCCAAGTCATTTCCTCCAAAGTGCAGAATTAACAGGTCAGGGTGTGGCAAATACAAAAAGGTTTTCACCAATGGAATCAATTGGTGACATTTTAATCCTCTGTGGCCAATCCATTTTATGTTCACGTTTGATAAATAAAGGTTGTGTAAATTTCTGTTACTAGCATACCTTTGAGCCCAGTGGATATAACTATGTCCAATAATCCAGACAGAATACATGGTCAGAGGAGATTCTGGTGCAGTTAGATGAAGTGTGGAAAAGAAATGGCAGTTGGAATATTAGGAGTTTGCAAAAAAATGAGAATGAGATAGGTGAAAACTGAAAGTTAGGGTGCATGGTTGTGTTCTGTGTAAGAAGTAATTTGAATGGTTAAAAAAGTTATTTAAAGAAACCTTACACCAGATAAGCTGGTGTATTTGCAGGTCAAACATCCTTGCAGAGGTGATTTGCAACATTGTAGAATAAACTTTTTACCCTGGCAGCTCAGTGAGGAGGGAGTTGCTATGGTAACAGGTAGAAAGAGCTGATGGGGGAAGGGTGTTGGTTTGAATATAGAGAGGGAAGAGTTTTAATTGGTTAACAAAAAGGGATATCTGTGTAGAATTAGAGGTTTTCTGTGCCTTTATGGTTTGCAGTGGTTGGAGAACATACCTTTTGCTCTGCTAAAGAAATATTGGTGTGTGTATCTGATACTGTTGTGAATGTCCTAAAGCAGTGTTTCCCAAACTGTGGTCCGCGGACCCCCAGGGGTCCGTGACACATTCCCAGGGGGTCCGCAGACAACAGTTTTAAAACCACAGAAAAGTTCCTTGTATAATTAGCAGCTTTCCAGCAGCAATAAAAGTGTCAAGATAAAGCCAGTGATTAATGTACCTGCTGGAGCGTGAGGAGAGTTTTGTTTAGTGGCAGCTTTGACTTAACTAATGTAGCACAGAGGGTTAATGTGCCTACTGCAAAGAACGTGTAACATGCATTTTAAAAAGCAGCATTTTATCTGCTTTTGTCACAGAGATTCTTTTGTTACTGTGCATTTCATAAGTGACAATCGTAATGTAGCAGAGGGTCCTATAAACTGTCACCAAAGAGCTGCTTGCAAACTGCATGGTACCAGTTAGTAACTTTTGTTTTTCCCAGTTATTCATTATCCTGATGCTGCTAAAAAGATTTATTTGGGTGGAAATACATTTTTAATGTTAAAGTCAGTGCTAGCCACTGTGTTATGTTCTGAGTCCTGAGTTTGTGCTTTTCCTGACCAAGCACTCTTTAAACATTTTATATACACACTGTTTTACATGTACGATTCAATGTCTCTATATGTGTGTGATGTGAAGTGCTCTTTCATCCCTTGGAAGGGACATTCCCTTCCACATAGCGAGTCTTAAAACCATGTACAAATGTTTTGCGGTCGCAAAACACTCGCAATTACCACTTACTTCAAGTAGATGGTAATGCATTTGCAAATGGGAAGGGGTCCCCAGGGGACCCCTTCCCCTTTGCAAATGCATTCAAAATTATTTTCTACGGGCAGGCATTGGTCCCAGGGACCTCTGCCTGCCCTCAGGAAATGAAACGAAAACGTTTCATTTTTTTTTTTTTTTTTTTAAATGCATGGTAAATGGGCTGCATTTTTTTTTAAAACTGCTTTATTTAAAAGCAGTCCCAGACATGATGGCCTGCAGAGCCCAGCAGGCACCATACCTAGGAGGGCTGGCATTCCCAATAGGCTCGTAAATTGCGAGAGGGTCATTAATATTAATGAACCTCGCCATTTGCGACCCCATTGGGAATCCGAAACAGTGTTAAACACACTGTTGTACATTTCATTTAGCGACTCGCAATTTGCCACTCGCAATGTGTCGCCAATTGCGAGGCTCTAAATGAAATGATTGTACATCTGGCCCCAAAATCCTTAGGGGCAGATTTACAAGCCCCTTGCTCCTCTTTTACGCCACCGTTGCCTCACTTTCGTGATGCAGCGGCAACGCAAAAGATGCGCCATGGTGCAGGGTATTTACAACGTGACGCATCTGAGAGATGCGCCACGTTGTAAAGCCCTGCGCCAGAAAGAGGCGTTCCGGCACAGGAACGCCTCCTAAAAGTGGCTGAGTGAAATCTACAAGATTTCACTCAGTCACTTCGGGGCCCATGCTGCGTCAAAACCCTGCGCCTGCTTGAAGCAGGCGTAAGGATTGATGCAGCATTAACAAGATTCGCCCCCCCAGAGCATTGCTGGATCTGTGTTGCGCTTGCAACGCAACTCCAGCAATGCGCCACCTTTACGGCACAGATGCGTCATGCATCTGTGCTTTTTTGCCCACAAGGCGCAGCATTGTAAATGCGGCGCATCAATGGTGACGGAGGCATGGTGCACAATAAGTGGCGCATCCCTCCAGATACACATGGATGCGTCGCTTATTGTAAATCTGCCTCTAAGTACTTTGAGTATTTGTTTTGTGTGCACACATGTGTATTTTTTTCGAATTACTGTTTTAATATTTGAAATTTAACTCATACAAATTTCTTGGGGGTCCCCGGCTTCCAGTGGTGACTCAATGGGGGTCCTCAGGAGTCAAAAGTTTGGGAACCACTGTCCTAAAGCATTTGTAAAGGTGAGTTATGATTCATTTAATATACATAGAGACTTGTATACTCTATGGAGAAGATTTGGAAGAAAATTGTGGTCTTTACATGTTGCTTTGTGTCATGCTTTTTGATAATGCTTGGTAAAAAGTTTTTACTGCATAGAGTAATTGTATTTTGTAAAATTGTGAATTTTTAGTTGTGACATGGAATGCTTCTACGTAGGACTTGTGCTGTGTTTTGTAAATGTGATGTAAAAAACGATTTTGGGGGGAAAAAATAGTTTTTACATTTTTTAAAAGGAATAAAAAATGTGTGCATGTTTATAGAAATACATTTGACTCTGTACAATGATGTTACCTGTGTTAACTCAGTGTAGGAAACATATTGAGTTTGTTTGCATAGAGGAATTGTAATTTGTAAAATTGTGAAGCTTCATGTGAAAGCTTTTGCACTTGTCTCACAACAGGAATGTATGCGTCATTTTTTAAACCTTTGTGCCACATTATACTCAAAAATGTAAAATACATTTATTTTCCCCAAAATCGTTTTTGATATCAAATTTAGGAAACACAGCACAGATCATATTTACAATCATCTGCCTCACATCAGGGATAAGACTGAGGCAAAATCTTGCACCTGCCTCACAACAGGAATAAGACTGAGGCAAACGCTTTCTCATGGAGCTTCACAATTTTATAAAATACAATTTTATATAACTATATAACTCAATATTTTCTTGGGAAGCATAGGTGGTGAAGCCTGTGTATAAGAATGCAGTGGAGTTAGACATAGGTCTGATCTTCTTTGTAGTTGTGGACAGAGCTGTCTTCCACTATATTTTTCAATACACTCCTCACCTTTTGTGCACCACTGGAGAATCCTCACCTGATTTGAAACCCTGTATTGATCGTTTGCTTTTTGTCATTGCTTTGTTGTTTGGTAATAGTGGTCTATAATGTGGTACTGTTTTTCTTTAACACAGATTGAAATCGTTATTTGAAGAAAAAGCAAAGATGCCCACAAAGGAAAGGACAAAGAAAGAACGCAACCGGGAAAAATCAAAAATAGCAATGGAATTACAGCATTCTTCCACAACAGATACTTCAAAAAACAGGAACAAAGCTCCTGGTAAGACAACTAAGTCTTTTTTACGCAACATATGTACATCCAGAAAAAATAATGGACACCATGTACAAAAAGAAAATGAGAGAGTAAAATTGAAAAGGAAGGAGAGAAATTCAAAGAATCCTAAAACTGGAGCAGGAGAGAATAATATGTATAGGAATAGAAGGCAAAATCAGTTTAGAGACATTCGTAGACGAATGATTCGCAATAGGGTGGTTTTAAATTTGTTAAAAAACATTAGGAAAGGTAAACAGAGAGCTGCTTTTTATAAGAAAAAGAAAAGTGTAGAGAAGATTGTTGATCATGCTTTTGAAGTTAAGAAAAAAATATTTATTTTAATAATCAATAGAATTAGGACACTTAACAAGACAATTGATGTTTTCAAATCAAACAGTAGATGGAAAAGAGTAATTAATCGGACTAATTTTTGTAACGTTTTTTCTGGAGAATGGATGCACAGTTCAAGTTGTGAGCCATTTTTTAATGAGGAGAGTTACTTCCAGGAGAATGATTTAGTGCATGCAGTTGACACCAGTGGTCGAGCGTATGAAGTGAAAGACGGTTGTCCGATTGAAAAAGAGAAACTTGTGCCTAGAGAACCAGAAGAGGTTTTATCTGATGGAGTTTTAGGGAGACGTACTAAGGGTCCAGTGTACACTTGGAAGTGTAGTAGTATTTGTAGTGTGCAACAGGAATCAATTGATTTGTTTTGTAATTTCTTACGTACATATAGTAAGAAAAGTCTAAAGCAGAAAATGAAGTTGTTGCAAGACTTAGATCCTTGCAGAGTGAGAGGAATCACAGGTTTGCAAGGCCATTCACTGGCTTGTCTTTCTAGAAAAGTCTGTCAGAGTGTTTTTCATCATTTTAGGATGTTAGCAGTGCATCATACCAAAATGAGGAAATTAGTGAGAATGTTGTATTATGCAAAAAGTCCAGCACTTAAGCTTAAACAATTAAACAGTGCTCTTTTGCATGGAACAGAATTAGATGTGAAGAAGATTTGTGAAGAAATTGAGATTTGTTATTTTCGTGAGCAAGAGGACAGTGTAGAAATTGAGACAGCAATTCAAGGTAATGTGGAAGACAATGTACAGATTTTAAATACAGAAAAGTTTGAGAAGGAAATTACCAGGTTTAAGGTGAAATCAAGTGAAAGGCCGAATTTTACTAGTGTGTGTTGTCGACGGACTCATTATAAGATTCAGACTAGGTTAGTTGAATTATATGCAAAAAGTGAAAAGATGGATAATTATGAGTGGAAAGATTTAGCTACTTATTTGTGGGTGGAGAATTCCTTTGATTTGAGTTCTGATCAGCGTATTTGTAAATATTGTTATGACAAATTAAATCAAAACAGAATGCCTGCTAGAGCTGTTCATAATAATCTGGAGTTGATAGACATTCCCCGTGAATTGATGGATTTAAATACATATGAGTCTATTTTGATTCAATGTGTCCATCCTTTTCAGGCAATTGTTCGCATGGAGCCTAAGATAGGGAAATTGCCTCCTACAGATTTGCAGAGAGGATTAAAGGGAAGAGTTGTTTATTTGCCCCTAGATTTGAAAAAAAATATTGATACAATTGGTATAGAAAAAGTAGAAGAGGAACCTTTAGTTATTCTAGTTAATGGGGTTCCAACAAAGAGTAAAAAAATCTGGCAAGATTTAGTGGATGTTAGGAAAGTCAAAAAGGCAACGTTGTATTTAGTCAAAAACAATGAGTACTACAAAGATGTATGTGTTGCAGCAGAGGAAACAGCTACAGATGAAGACAGTGATTGTTCAGGCGGCCAAATTGAAAAAGTTGATGTGTCTAGAAGTGAAGAAATATATGAACATTATAATGTTCATCCTTTACATTCCAAAGAAGTAATGGGGAATGCAATTGACTTGTTTCAAATGAAAACAGCAAAAGGAAGTCCCATTAGTGTATGGGAAGAAAGTTTGGAAGCTCGTTGTTTTCCACAGCTATTTCCAACAGGTCGAGGTGGACGATATGACGATCGACCACTTCAAATTCCTGCATCTGAATATTGAACTGTAAGATTATATGCTGAAGATGCAAGGTTTCGTCAATGCATTCCCTATTTGTTTCATCTACTGTATGAAAGTGACTTGTCTGGGCTTTCTTATGCAGTAAACCATATTCTGAAAAGTGGAGCACATCTACAAAATGTTTCGGCGAGGGACTTTATGGAGAAAGTGAATCTTCAAGATAATATTTTAGAATCTCATCTAATCAATCTCATGGCATGTCAGCGTGGTACAAATGAGTATTGGTACCGTCGCCATGGGGAATTGAAATGTATGCTAAGAAACTTAGGAACTCCTACATGGTTCCTCACTCTTAGCTGTGCCGAGTATGCATGGGAGGACTTACTTCAATTTCTACGAGAGGCCAATGCTAATATACAAAATATAGAATTCAAAACACCTGCAGAACTGTGCTCTTTGGATCCAGTGAATGTATGCAGATATTTTAATCATAGATTTGAAGCTATGATGTCTTTTATTACCAACAAAGAAAATCCTCCCCTTGGAGAGGTTTTGGATTTCTTTTGGAGAAAGGAGTATCAAGCGAGAGGTGCTCCTCACATACATATGTTGTTGTGGATTAAAGATGCACCCAAATTTGGAACAGATTCGGATGACACAGTGATGAGTTTCATTGAAGAGTATTCAACATGTGCTGTTCCGAAAACTACAGAAGAAAGCAGTATAAGGCAACAAGTTTTACGCTTTCAATCCCATCGTTGTGGAAAGTACTGTCGTCGAAAATTCAGAAACAAGGACAAGTTCTACACAAAATGTCGTTTCAGCTTTCCACGACCAGTGATTTCTAAAGGAAGAGTAAATAATTTGATGTCTTCTCTGCGACATACTGTGACGAGGAAATCACCAAAAAATACATACAATTTAAAAAGAGACGAAGAGTCTAAGTACATCAACGACTACAACCCAGTGATTTTGTCCATGTGGAATGCTAACATGGATATTCAATTCGTTGCTGACAACTCTATTGCTGTGGCTCGATATGTGACGTCTTACATCACAAAAAAAGAAAAGACAGAACTAAAGGAAATGTGGGTGGACATTTCACATGAAAAGAGTCTAAGCAAGAAATTATACAGTTACAGTCTGAAGATGTTGTCGCATCTAGAAATTGGAGCGTATGAATGTTCTGATCGATTGTCGTCAGCAAGTCTCTATGCCAAATCTAGAACCATCATTTGGGTGAGTCTAGGTCTTGCTGCAACACGAAATCGAGTTTTGAAATCTGTACAAGAGATAGAGTATTTGGCGGAGAAAGAACCACAAAGTACAGATATTTTGAAGACAAACATGTTGGATACATACTATCCAAATAGAAGTCATCACCTTGAGAACGCTTGTCTCTATGAAGTTCTGCAGAGATATATTTATAAGAGGAACATCAGAGAAGATATCAATAATGGAATATATGGAGTCATTGGATGTGAAGGATGTCTAGTGAAACAGAAAAAAGGTCATTTGATTAATCATCGCAAATTGAGTTGTGATAATCCAGATAAAAGAGAATTTTATTATTTGGCTCTTTTGTAACTGTTTAAACCATGGCGTGAAGAAGAGGAACTTCTTGGAGATTTTCTCTGTTATGAAGACTCCTTTAATGCAATGAAGGATACCATAGAATGTCCTGTTTTTCCAAAATATCTGCAAATGTTGAATGAAGAAATAGAGCAAGAAGCCACAATTGCTGCAGAGATTGCGAGAGACAGTTCTCAAGGCAGTCAGAGTTCTGCTTCATTGAGTCAGGATCCACTAGGAGGACCAATTATCCAAAATGAAGCTGCTACTGCCATGGATGAGGTGGAAAGAGCTATGGAACAAGGTCAAGATGATGAAGTTAACTTAGAAGATTTGGTGAAACAACTAAACCTTGAGCAGAAACAGATATATGACGAAGTCACAGAACAGATTGAACATGGATTCAGTCATGAGAAAAAAAAATGCTCATGTACATCATTTAAGCCTGTCCAACAGTACGTGAGTGGAGAAGCGGGAGCTGGAAAAAGTTTTCTGATTAAAGCCATTGCAACTTATCTGCAGAAAAGGACTGAATCACCGCTGTCTTGTGTTGTTACTGCTCCAACTGGGCTGGCAGCACATAACATTAAAGGGATTACTTTACATCGTTTACTGATGCTGCCAGTGGAGCATGATAACAAATTGGAGTATCACAAGCTATCAGGAGATGCGTGTTCCGAAGTTTCGAGAGTACTGAAGAAAATGAAACTTCTTATCATTGATGAAGTAAGCATGGTGTCAAATATCATGCTTGCTTTTGTGCATTTGAGAATGCAAGAAATTCTTAGAACAGACTATGATGTCTTATTTGGTGGAAAACATATTATTGTTTTTGGAGATCTTCTGCAGTTGACTCCAGTGAAAGGACAACCTGTGTTCAAAATGCTCACACATGAAGATACCAGGAAGTGCTTAGGGAGCATCGGAAACGTTAATATATGGTTAAACTTTAAATATGCAGAACTGCTTCAAAATATGCGGCAGGCAAATGATGAAGATTATAAAAATATTCTACAAGATGTAAGGATCGGAAAAGTAAGTCAGCAAGGGAAAGAAGCTTTACATGCACGATTAATTTCAAATTTGTACCCAAATGAAAACATTCTTCCAGAGAACATATTTAAGAAAATTAACGAGAAGAAATCTGGCATATGTTTGTTGCCAACTCTGAAAGAATGTTCCATGTTCAACAACAAAATGTTACAGTTAGAAAATGAAGAAATAGTGAAACTGGAAGCTATTGATAAAATAGAGCATATGGGAGCAACAATTATTTTGTCTGAAAATTTGAAATCAAAATTGGATTCATTAGAGAAGACTATATCTAAAACTGCTGGTTTTGAAAAGACGCTGAATGTGTGTTTGAATTGTCGTGTCATTTTAAGAAGGAATTTAAATGTTGAAAGAGGTCTAGTAAATGGAGCAATGGGTTATGTTGTTGGTTTTCTGAATTACAAAAATAGAGATGGAATTGAAATTTTAAAAATTAAATTTGATGACATTGATGAAATAGAACAAATTTGTCGTTGTTCAGCTAGATTTTTGCTCGTGAAAGACTTATATGTTCGCCGAAAACAGTTTCCTATTTGTTTGGCATATGCGGTGACAATTCATAAGTCTCAAAGTTTAAGTGTAGATAGCGCTTTGGTGAACATTGGCAGTTCTGTGTTTAAAGAGGGTATGGCATATGTGGCATTATCACGAGTCAGAACTTTAGCAGGATTGTACTTGATTGAGTGTGATGAAACAAAGATTTGTGCAGATTTAGATTGTGTAAAAGAATACAATAGGTTAAGAAGAGAGTATGCTCCACATTTGCCTCAATATCCTCTGATTGAAAAACGTGTGGTAAGCCGAAAAAGAAGATATGAGAGTAATTGCAGTGAGGTATCAGCAAAAAGGCATAAAGTAGATAAAAGTGTAATTGTAAAGAGAAACAAAAAGGATTCTGTTGAAGATGTTGTTGGATTTCAGTTTGAAAACAGTTCTGGCGTCAACTGCTATGCTAATGTGGTAGTTAATGTTGTTTTTTTTCTTCAAAATTTACAAAGAGAGATTGTTGAAAATCGGGAACAAACATTGTGCTGTTTATTGAATTCTGTGTTAGAGAAATGTAGTAGTGATAGAGCTAAAATAGAAAGTGTTTCAGAAGTTAGAAATCTTCTAGATATATGTTCAGGTCAAAATCAATTTTCACAGAATATTCAGCAGGATTGTCAGGAATTTTTAATGTATATGTTTGATGTATTACAAGATGAAGGAGTAGATATAAAAAATCTATTTGGCCTTTCTTATCAATGGCAACATGACTGTGATAACTGTGCTTCATCAAGTACTACTAGAATAGACTCTGAAAGATTTATATATTTAACTTTACCAGACTGCAAATCAGTGTCTTTCAATAATCTAGTTAAAGCAGCGGATCACAATATGGTGTGTACCCAATGTAAGTCTGCAATGCTGTCCACATTATTTCTACAAAATTATGGTCACTATGTTATTTTAATGTTCCAACGATGTAGACCTGATGGAACTAAATTGACAACTTCTATTAAAAATTTTGTGGCTTCTCAGTTATCGATATCAGGAAGAACCTTTGCAACTGTAGCTATTATTTTTCATGACGGTCCTTCTACAACATCAGGGCATTACACATGCTATTTAAAAACTTCTAACGGTTGGACCCAATGTAACGACAATAATTTGACTTTCAAACAACGTTTGCCTTTTGGCTTTATAAATTCATACCTAGTGTTTTTACAGCCAAAATTTAGGTAAAGGTAATTGGCCTATGAAGACGGGAGGAGTACTCATATATACTCATACATCTGACACTATTTGGCCAAATGGAAGGGTGCAAGAATGAGTAAAGAGTCATGACTGAAAAAAAGGAGTATATTAAATTTTTGAAAATATTTCAGATGTTCTTGGAGCTTTTCTTGTAGAAAGTCGTTGAAATGGATTTCTAAGTGAACAGCAAAATACTATGTAACGAGAAAAGGACCTCCATGATATACTATTTGGCCTCAAGGAAAAGTAAGTCAATCAAAGATTAGCGTACATTTGTCGTTTGTCAGTATGTAAGGGTTTTTTTAAAACACAATCTTTTAGATTGTGTTTTTTTTTCCCGCTGTCATATGATGAGTAATTTGAACTCACTGCTTTAAGTGAAATTCAATATATTCTGAGAACAGCAACAATAAACTATGTAACATGTTGTAGAAATTATTCTATAGTTTGGATTGTGTAAATTAAATTGTATTCCCATTCTCTGACATCCACTCTCCCTCGCTTATCTTTGTTTGCTTCTTACTTTTGACCTCTTCTCTCTATTTTTCGTTCACTACTTCTCTGTACTCAGTGCCTCACTCTACTTGTATTATTTTCACTTGTGTTTATCTACCTTCTATCACTTCTTTTACAACAACTTCACTGCTCCTCTCTCGTCGTTCTTCATCCCATTTCTTTTACTCTGGTTCCGTTACTATCCATCATTTCCTTTTTTTCATTGTCCTTCTCTTTACTTTCATCACCAAATTATTTTTTCTCAGTAGCACTGTTTTAGTCGTGTTCTCCTCTCTTTCCTTTTTTTTGCTCACTTACTTTTTTTCTTTTCTCACTCATTGTACTCCACCTCACTCTGTTTTTCTCTTAGTGTGTCTACCTTATAACTTCCTTAGTCCATTTCCTTCAATTGTTGTATATTATTCTGTCTCCCTTCATCCTTTCACTCTATGACTGTTCTTCACTTACTCTCAGTTATCTTCTATTCCTCATTCTTCTAAATGCATCATTAATTAGACTGTTTTCTGTCTCAGTCATTATCTTTTTACTTACTTGTGTTTCCTGATTTAGTTTTGCTAACTCACATTGTTTTAGTATCTTTCTTACTTTCAGTTCATTTCTCTGTACTTCTCTCTCTTTTTCTTAGTGAATCTATATGCCTTACTCATTGTAATTTGCTCTCCTTCTATTTCTTTTTCCCTTTTTTTGTCCTTCTAACTTAGTTTATTTCCCTTTCTGTGTTCTTCACTCACTATATTTCTAAATAGAGTGTTATGATGTTTTTAGCTCTTCATTGGTGTATTTTAATTTAAAATACATATTTTACTAATTATAACTTATATTTTTTTTCTCTCTTTCACAGATACCAACTGTAGTAAAAAAAATTAAAGTTACATTTATTATATGGTAAGTATGACTAAAAAAATGTAGTTTGTTATCACCCTTTGCTTTAAGGTCACTAACATTTTCTCAATCTACCTCACTCCTGTGTTTTTACTCTGCTTCTCTCACTTATTTTTATTCTCCATGTTTACTCCCCTTCCATTATTTACCCTCTCATATTCAACTTCTTTTGATCCCTATTCTTTACTTCACTTACCCTCTGTTCCCTTCCTTTGCTTATTTACTCATTCTCTTTTTCTTAATTATTTACCTTACTCCTACATATATACCTCATCCCTCTCCCAACACATACACACACCTGTAACATACACCCCACACACACACCACACCTACACATCATACACACAAAAAAACCTCCCACACACACTCCTCAAAAACACACACACATTCCATACACACACATACATTGAACACATATACACCCCACACTCATACACTTCTCATACATATTTCACACACCCTCATCTCTACCCACACCAAAACACTCCACACAACCACACCCACAGACACACCTTACACACCCACACTCCGACCTACACCCACTAACTCCCTGTAAGTCACACACACTGCATTACTTATCTTTTTTTGCTGTTGTACTCAAGCCCATTCAGGTACTGTTCCTTTTACTCTCTTTGTCCTCTCTCTTTGTCACTCACCATGTGTTATACTAATTCAATATTTCTCCCTCTATCACCCCTCTTTACTTTTACTATGGGTAGCGCACCGGGGAGCGTAACAAGGGGAAAACAAAGAGAAACAGTAAAATAATATTTTAGATTGCTTTGAGGTAGGGTAGCTGTTGTGTTGTGTGGGTGATTTACTTACTGCACTCCTTCCACTCCTTTTCTCAGTACCTCTGTTCTCACAGTTCTTCATTCCCGTTCACTCAGTCCGTCTATCTTACTGTAATTGTCTCTGTCTCTTCACTCTTTCACTACTTGTTCATTATGCTTTCTCCCTGAAGTTCAAGCACATTACGTTATTTACATTTCTTTGCTGCTTCAATTATTCCCTTTCTGTTACTTCTTCTTTTCTTCTTTTAGTTTTTTTCTCTGTCAATCCACATGTTTTAACTTTATTCGATGTTATCCATCTTATTTCATGCCTCTTTATTTATGCACACTACTTTTTTCTCTCTCTCCTTTACCAGTGTTATTTAAATCTGGTTCCGTTATTACCTTTTATTTGTACATCATTTTTTCTCTTTCCTTTTAGTCTTTACAGACACTCACATTCTTCATGTGCCTCTGCTTTAGTATTCTTCTTCTCTCTTTCTTTGTTTCACAGCCTTATATTTTTTACATTTTCTCTCTTACACTTTGTTATATCTTTTACACTGTTTTACCATGTTTTACACAGTACATCTGTGTTGCTCTCTCTTGCTGTCTGTCTCTTAACATTACTCTCTCTTTCTCTTTCTCTTATGCTCTCCTTCTCTTGGTTTTTTTTTTCTTTTTTTTTGTGTTGTGCTAACGGGGCGCTCACCGGTGCGCGTACCGGGAAGCGCACCCATGAGAAAAATGAAGTGAAGAGTGCTAAAAATGTTAGTAATTTTTTTTTAATGGGAGGTAGTTCTGAAAAGAACTTTTTTTAAATGTTTTTGTTGTTTTATATATTTTTTTTATTTTTCTGAACATTTTTTTTTGTATTTTTTGAACAATTTTATGTTTTTTTTGGGTTTTTTGGGGGGAACAACGGAAAACAGGCATTAGAAAGGGCTCAACAGGAGCACACAAAAAAGCACTTTTTGGGGCGTTTTGAGCACTTGTGATTTTCAAATGCTCTGTTCATTAAAATCACACTCATCTCCCCGTGGCAAAGTAGTCCCCCACAATAAATACACACTAGCTTGATGTGTTGAAAATTGCTCTGGATATTGGGGACCGTCTCCCTCGCCTCTGGTCCCGAAAAACTTTCCTGTGTTGAGGTGGTGGCCACAGGAGTTCGTGGGTTTTCACGGAGGTCACGCACCTCAGCCACGCTGTAATTTATTGGATGCCACCTTTGCATGTGGCGATGCATAGTATAGTTCCCGTAGCTATATTTTTTATCTGTGCCTCGGGACAGAACTTCTTTGCAGATCAGGCATGTGACATAACGGGCATTGACTTTTGTTTGGCTTTCTGGGAATGTATAAAATTGCCAAATGAAACTGTCCTTGTGGTGGGATTTCCGGGGCTGTTCAGGCAAAAATACTCTCTCATGTACCTCCTCTTCCTCTTCTTCCTCCTCTTCCTCACGGTTGGGAAGGAACTGGGTAGGTGGTCCTTCCTTCCTAGGAGGTGGTGGTGGTGGTGGGGGTGCACCAGCTGCAGCTACTATTGAAGCCATCTCTTAATAATGAAAATAGGTCTTCCTCTCACAAAGTTGAAAGTCAGAGTGAGAAAAAAGGTGGGGGCTTTCATCATTTGGGAGAAAAAAAATGTTCTAAACCAATGAAAAGTGTTATTTTTAGGTCACATGACCTAGCCTTACATCATTAGGAAACCAAAAGTGAAATGAACCAATAAAAAGTTTTATTAACAAGTCACATGACCTGTTACGCTTACGTTACGCGCTCCGCGCCGCGCCCCGGATCGCTTCCGGGGAGCTGCGCTTCGCGCCTCGGTTCGCGCTCCGGAGCACTTCCGGGTGCGCTAACGCGGCGCGTCATAAGACGCATTACGCGGCAACGCGATACGTCGCGCTTACGCTACGCGTCACGATGTTATTTTCTAACGCAACAGTTGCGCTAACGGAACGTTTACCGGTTCGCGGACCGGGTCGCAGCACCAAATTGAGCTAACGGGAAGCTACCCGGTGCGCGGACCGGTAACGAAACAAAAAATAAAAATAAAAAAATATACATATATACATAAAAAAATTATATTAAATACATATAAAATATATTTTTCCTTTAAAAAAAGAATACATTTAACAGCTTTTAATATTTGCTATTAAAAAACCATTGAAATTCACTGAAAAAAACATAAGTTATAGACCATATATAGTTAGGAATTAGCATTTACAAAACCTTGAAAATTCACTGAAAAAACCATAGGTTATAGACCATATATAGGTATGTTATGTTATGTTATGTTAAAAAGCTCTCTTATAGCGCACGGCTACTCACAAGAGTGTCCCGGCGCTTTGGCAAAGAGAAAAAAAGGTCAGTACATAACACAGTGCTTTACACAGATGGCAAGGCTGTTACTGGGTGAAAAGCCACGTCTTCAGATGTTTACGGAAGGCATTAGTTAGGAATTAGCATTTATAAAACCTTATTTTACTGACACAAAACCATTGAAATTCGCATATATAGTTAGTTGCACTAACTATATATTTCGCGCACCCGCAATCCACTGCTGATGATGTCACATATTACATCATTCATGACATGGTCAGTGACATCACTGATGACATCACTGATGACATCTCAAATGACATCACTGATGACATCACTGATGACATCTCATTTGACATGACTGATCACATCACTGATGACATCATTCATGTGATAATACGATGAACTTCTTCAGACTCTAATATAACCTTATATACACTCAGTGTAAACAGACACTCACAGAGTGTCACTCATCCATGGAGTTACTCACACACCTAGTCAGTCATGCAAAGAATCAATCACACCTCCATTTCCTCAACTATACAGTGATAAACACCTTACTTATTCAAACAGATACTAACACATATTTACTCTCTTATACCATCCCTGATACAATTTCAGAATGATCCATACAGCCACTCACACATTCACTGGCTCTTATGCACAGTTATTTATATATGTCAACTCTCACATATACTGTGTTTTACATATGTTCTTACTTTGACATGTAGCACTGAGATATCCATTCACTCACCAATACACTCATGCACACAGTCAACTGCCCATACAGCTGTTTCCACATGCACTTTTGAACCCATACATCTAGTGAATCAACTGGTCACACATCTATGCACAGAGTCATACACCTCCCAACCACCCACACACACACTCAGTCTCCCATACAAATACTTGGGCAACCAATCAATAACCCATATAGTTACTCATATAGCTACTGATCAACACATGCAGCAGTTTACAAAACAACAGACATAATGATGCACAAATTAAGACAGTTTAGTCACTAACCCATGCACTCAGTGAGACACATTTAATCACTCACTCATACAGTCAGTCATGCACCTACTAAATCCTTCATCCAGACACTTATACATCCACTCATTCTTCAACATGTAAGACATATTTAAACTTTACAGAAACATACAGACACTGGATGTTGATATCAGTGATGTCATCAGTGATGTCATTTGAGATGTCATCAGTGATGTCATCAGTGATGTCACTGACCATGTCATGAATGATGTAATATGTGACATCATCAGCAGTGGATTGCGGGTGCGCGAAATATATAGTTAGTGCAACTAACTATATATGCGAATTTCAATGGTTTTGTGTCAGTAAAATAAGGTTTTATAAATGCTAATTCCTAACTATATATGGTCTATAACCTATGGTTTTTTCAGTGAATATATATATATATATATAAAAAGCTAACGAACCCATCAAGAGAAAACTGTGCATATGATTAAGCCTCGTGGGAGGTGAAACGCGTAATGCTGCTCCTGTCTCCAATAAAATCTGAAATAATGCTACAGCATGCTGGAGTGGCCTGTTTCATGTTGCGAAGAGTAGCATGTGTTTAAAACAAGGGTTTTAATTTGGAGAGTTCTGCAACATGTTGCCAGTGTGATAACCTCTCTGAACAATCCTTGCTACATTATATATTTTTTGTGCCTATTATAAACATGCACGCTCACACTTTCTAAAGCCTCTATTAAAAAATCGTAGTTATCGCAGGTGCAATGAAGCATTACAGCACTTGCAATTGCTAAACACTTGGATCATCAGTGTTAGAATATGCTCTTTTTTTTAAAAGTTGCTTTCAGAGCCAGGAGAACGATGGAGGGCTAATTTATCATTCAAGGTTGTGATGAATTCTTTATCATGTTTGGTACTCATGATTTGTGTGATTCTTGTTTTATCGGCTTATTGTTTTTAGTGGTTTTAACATTGATAATTTGTACGCTTAAATATTTACATGAGTACGCTATGTATTTATCTCTGTTTGCCAATATTTATTCACCACCAATTTTTGAATATACTGATGCCTGAACTGAAGGTCTTTTCTCTCCTAATGATTTTGTTTTAGTCTGTTGCACAATATCATATTTTCCCTGTGTCTTTTATGGGCTGTTTGATCAAATAAAGAATTATTGATTGATTGGTGGCATTGTGGCAACTCAAATTTGTGAGATGCTTTTGCTGTGATTTAGACTTAAATTGTGTAATTCTGAAAGAACAGGAATAATAAAAATGTTACTTGCAGTTACCACCTAAACAAGACAACTGTGTCATATGCAACACATAGATACAGACATGATTTTGCACTGCAGACATATAATTACCATTTGATTGCCTGATATAAAATGCTTACCTACATGAAATCAGAACAGCATAAGAGCCCGGTTAAGGAAGGGGTCTGTGTGAATCCAAGAGGTTCAGGCAATGAGTGCAGCCCAAGACCAGGTAGTATGTTCTAGAATCCCTATGTATATGTTCACATATGCTGTAAAGTGATTTGAGATATGTTCTGGATTCCCTATATGTATGTTTACATGTGTAGTTAAGTTACTTTAATCTATTCTTCTAATTCAGAATTAGTTGTTCTGATGGGATCTTTAATAGAAACAATGTTAACTGCATGGAAAAGTGTATGGCTGCTACTAATGTTGCCAATTCCAGTTCTTGCCTTTTTTTCATCTTTTTTGTCCTCTGCCTGGTGCATATTACCATATGGATTACTGGTTCTTCTTTGATTACTCACTCTATTTTGGTGTACACAGATTGAGCATCTTGATGCCCTTAAGGCCAGGCCAGTACTGTGTAGCTGCAAATGTGTAATCCCTAATATAGTTATAATTTGAGTGTCTATCTCTCACATACCATCACACATCACATCGCCTGGTGCTGCATCCCATAACACAATAACCACATCTAGTTGGTCATCATGCATCAGGGCCGGACTGGGAAATGAAACTGGCCCTGGCAAAGAGCTCAGCAGGCCCAGGGGGTGGTTGCTAGCAAAAAGCTTTGTGCCGCTTTTGTTGCTGGGGGCCGCTATTGCAGCTATGCTGCAAAACTAGGCCCCAGTAAAAAAACGGCCCTCAAAGGGTCTAAAACCGGCCCCCGCCCCGGCGGCCCACCGGGAAAATGCCTGGTAACAGCTATGACCAGTACGGCCCTGTCAGGCATGACATGAAAACACTTCACATTAGGGATAAAAACAAATACAATACCCTTTAACAACATGCCCTTACACTGTATAGCTTGCCATCCACGTGGGTGAGTGAGTCAGCTTCTCACATAGGGGTGGTAAGCACTATGCAAATGCAACAATACAATAGTTGAAACAAAGGGCTAGATGTATCAAAGGATTTTGCCCGTTCTGTGTCTATGGGAAAATGTGTTGCATATGGCCCAAAGAATCTTCCAGTTGAGGTTTTTGATAGGAAACCTTCCAGGGAACAGCTAAAATTGTGCAGCAAGACTTCTGAGTAAGCAAAAGTAACACATCACAAGAATCTAATTTGCTGAATGGACATCATGTGCTACCATAAGAGTTTTTATTCATTTTATTTGTTTTCACCTTGGCTAACATTAGTTAGATAGTAGTTGCATAAGAAGGTACAATTTTAACCTGTCTTGGCTTTTTAACCAACAGCAGGACTTGTAATTTCATTTTGACCATTATAGATATTGTGCTGAATGCCCCAGAACAGAGCATTGTGACTAAAAGCTTGACACTGAAATTGTCTCACAGCATGGGTCACATGACCGCTATGGGTGACCACCTACGACCGTGTGAAATTTTCCAGCAGATTGATAAATGTGGAACTGAAGCGCCGTAAAATCTGAGTGAAAATGTAAGTTAATGGTACGCGAAACATTGAAGAGGAGTTGTTTACTATATGGGTCCTAATTACGAGTTGAATGTTACTGGCGGGGCAGTAAACTTGCATGTGAATTTACTGCTACTGTGTCGTAAAATCCACACCAGTACATTCCAATTACATTTTAAACCCCATGAAAAGGGGAATTACCAGCCATAAGTCACAAGAATCCTCATTTCCATAGGGTTTAACATATATATTTACCACCTGCTGTGAGCATAGGATAAATGTATGCTCCTGCCTCAGGGTTTGTGCGGGTGGGGAAGAGAACATGTTGGGAGTAGAGAAGTGAAGGTAAAGGTAAGTTCTGGCAGTGGGGAGCATTTTTTGACCCCCACCACAAAAAATGGGGAATGAGGATTGAGTTTTGCTGCAATCAAAACATCAAGCAATTTTTCTGGGCAAATTACCACCCAGAAAATCGGATCCAGTGTTCCCACCCCAGGCCCACGCAGAATCAGGCCCATAGTGGCTATGAGTCACTCCACACCCACATTTGTATAATTGGCAATTTGGCTCCCTTTTTTAGTTGTACGCTATGATAGCTGATGTATCGTTTAGCCTGTCCCTGCAAAAAAGCTTGGATTCAAAATTAAAATACTCAAATCTACCTTTGCTTGTCAGGGCACTGAATAGGGACAGCATGCTGCGCCAACTTCAAACTCGAGCAGAAAAGGTTTGGGCTCAAGGCCACCCTAGCCATTAATTCTGGGGTCACCACTGGTGTGTGTACATACACTGAGGGGCCTTGCAGGGTGTGGCCATAGTAAAGCTAATAGTGCTCTCTGAGAAATGCCAGCTGGGAAGACATTGCTGCAGTCTTCACACTTACCTCTCTGCGAGGTCCCACATCAACGGCTTCATTCCCAAAGCGTCCGCGGCTTCACCGACCACCTGCTTTACAGTCTAGATAAACATGACAGAGAGAAGGGAAGCTGTGAGGGAGAGAACGCATCACAGAGACAGACAGAAGAAGAACGAGTTGTGTGTAGAGGTAGCAAGAATGGGAGAGCGAGAGAGAGAGAACAAGAGTAATCGAGGGACATAAACGAGAAGGAAGAATGCGATAGTGTGGGAAAAAGAAACATACAGGAAGGATGTTTAAGGGAAGTGAAGGATACCGAGGAAGAATGAGATAGGGTAAGAGTGAAGTAGTCCTGGCCTCATAACAATTCTGTTCTTCTTTCTCGTGTGTGTGTCTGAACCACAGCTGTCGCCCATGTGGCTTGTGTAACAAATCATGAAAGCTGCTCGGGTGTCTTCACAGACAGCAGTTCTCAGGGTCCTGGTGAGTCTAGCACTCTCCCTTCTTGCCTCTTCTCTGTACCAGTTTGGCTCTGCCTGTCATCTCAATAGGCCTTGGTCTGTCTGTTTCTACATGTTTGGGCAGGACTGGGAACCAAAAGCAGCTCTAGCAAAAATGCTCACATCAGTCCATGCCCCCTTCTTCTCCTCGTGCAATATCTTTCTTTCAGTACATTCTCTTTCTCCTTCTCTCCTCTCCCTCTTTACCCTCTCTGATCATGTTCTCCCTACCCACCTCTCCCTGTCTCTCTCTCTCTCTCTTGAAGCCTCATCTGCCTGCTGCAATTATTCTCAGGGCGCTGAGGAAAGTGACAGAGGCATCAGGCCCGTCTATGGGCTCTCAAAACTGCCCTCTCAGGGCTTCAGCCCACCGGGGAAATGCCCAGTGGAATAAAAGGCCTGCCCAGCTCTGCCCATGTTTGCTTTGACAAGAGAACACTGTCAGCTACCTGTCTGTGGTTATTTCTGTGTTCTTTTAAGCTAGAATTTGTGGTGAGCTCTCTCTTTGTTTTCTTTTTTTGTTTCCTGCTAATTCGTTTTCTATAATTCCTAGTTCAGCCATGCACAGTAATCCCACACACCATGGCCCAGATTTGCAAATATGTGATCTAACTACCATAGGGTTGGTCTAATTTAGGAGTACATTTCCAGCATTTCTAGAATTCGCATAGATCTGCAGGAGTACAAATCTTAGATTGTGATTACTGCAGTTTCCTCAGTAGCACTCTGTGAGTTGAATAGCAGCATGAGCAAATGTACACCTGAATATTTGCTAATACGAAAATATCTGGGAAGGTACACCTTCTATCTTTAATTTTTTCACACCAATTTTGAGGTTGTTGACATTTTAAAACGATCTTTTTATTTGGTTGTCACCTGCTTTGAGTCCCCCCAAAAATATAAATACTTGCCCCGTCCATCAGGTATTTGCATTTCACTCCAGCCAGTATTACACTGCTGTCCTTTTCGATCTGTATCTGTCTTCATTCCATAGGAAATCCAGCCACCTGCTGTCAATCCACTAAATTGTCTAGTCGATTTCCAGAACTGTTGATTAACTGAGAAACTAGAGTAGAAGGCAAACGTCTCATATCCAATTTGATACATTGCTGCATTCAGTCCAGAGCCCATGTTCCATAGAGTGCCTCGGCCGTACAAAGGCCAAGAGTTCACAGCCAGCCACACTTGAACGTTTGCCTATAGATTAATTTTGACCGAAAAACAAAAGTAATTTCTTTTATAGCAGCTCCCCATATAAGTAATGAAAATGTGTTTGGTGTTATGTCTAGGGGTGGGTGAAAACTTTCGCTCCACCAGCGGAGTTCTCAGAGTTTTGTCCACTCCCCGCTCTGCTTGGAGAATGGAGTTCCGGGCAAAAGTCTGCCAACTGCAGCACGGCTGAGTTTTTCCTTGCGTGTGGCTCGCCGCCTAGACTAGACTAGAACGCCTCCCAGCGAGATTTGTCAATGCAGGCGGTCACAGCAGGTCCCTACTTTCACATTGGGAAAGCTGCCGCTCGTGTAGAACATCTACTCGGGCAACAGAAAGAAGCAGCACCATATGGGGCGTCGCATGGTAACATTCGTGCTGATTTTACAGCACAGAACAAGCTCTTGGAGCTAAAAATCACCACAAAGTGCCAGATTCCGCCGTTCAAAGAACTTCATGGAATATCGCTGAATTTTTAGGTAACTCTGCAACATTCCGAAGGGAAACTCCACGAGTTTCTCCCACCACCAGTAATGTCTCAGACACAGAAGGACCTACACCATCTGGCATTTTTGTGTTCATACAAATTTTAACTGTCCTACTACCCGGCACATAAATGAAAAACATGGGCCATCGTTTAAGCTTTGCCGAATTTGCAGTTGTCTATAGACATTTTTCCACCGATACAGCTTTGGTTGGCAATTACAGACCAGCTTCGGAGGGGAAGCACTTAATGGCGCAAGTCCACCATACCATAGTAGAATAGCAACATTGTTATAACCTAACATAGTTTCTGGAAACACACTTGTAAAACAATTATCCTAGCATGTGAGAGACACTGAAAAATATTTGTCTGGTATCACCATGGTTCCAATGCTGGTTTGGAACAACAATATTCTGACTATGATGGATCACTCTATATTTGATGGCCTGCCTGTTGCAATTCCATAAGCATCTCTTCTGCTGAAAGGTCATTCCCGATGGCAGACTGATGGCAGCTCCAACATCAGAAACACCCCTTCCCACCACCCTCAAACTGGGAAAGGACAGCAGATGGGATATTTCCATTTTTTTGCCAGATTTACTGTTATGACTTTTCTCCTGTTCTAGGGATGTAACAGAAGCCCCTGTGGGATGGGGGCACAACCTTTAAATCCCCTCAACCCTACAGGGGGCCATTCAGCCAAAGGCCAAATGATATCTGTGAGATATGGGAGTCTAAGGAGCCCCTCTTCACATTCCGAAGGGGGGGCTATCATTTTGCAGGACGTCGGAGCCCTGTTCTTGTTGACAGATATAGCTCTGATAGGTTACAGAATGGACTGAGTGGAGTTACGTCTATTGTACAGTGTCCAAATTCAAAAGAACTGGACAGTCAAGGGTAACACGGAATACCTTGGTTATGGAATTGGAGTGCAAAAGTACCTGAGGCCCTAGGCTATCATTGGTAAATGACAGCACCTACCACACACAATGTTCAGTAAATCTGACAGCCATGGGGTCTGAAAAAAGGCCACATATCACCCATGAGTGTGTGTGAAGGAGCACTGTACTCACCATTTAGTGTGTGTCTGTTCCCGTTAGTTTTTGTTTTCACTGTGCCCACCTGTTTGCATGACTTTCGCAGACCTTTCATTTTTGCAGGTCACTGTACACATCTCATGTACCTGTCACTATATTCATCCTGTTGTATAAGTCAATGTTGTTTACTTTATGTCCATCCTTTTCCTTAGTTTCTGGATGTTACTGTGATCATTGCTTCATTTGAGTCTCTCACTGTACACATCCCGTGGTATGTCTAACCCAGTACCAACCACTTACTTGCGTCTGTCACTTAAACTCCAATAACATCTATCTATCACAGTAATCAACTCTCACTTTGTGTCAGACACTATACTATCCTTCAATGTGTGTGTCACTGTGTGAGCCCCTCCCTTTCTGGCTTTCACTGTACCCCTTTTTAGTGTGCCTGTGTCAGCATGTCCTGTCCTTCAGTCTTCTTCTATGCACTCAACCCTCACTCTGTGCCTCATAATGTTTAGTTTGCTGGTCTAACAGGTAGGGCTCCTCAAACTGTTCTTACCATCAGCGGTTCTTTGTTCAGTTTCATTTTCAGCGCCTCGAAGACTTCCTCCTCCAGGCCCTCCTCCTGGATGCGCTGGAGTCCAATGTTCATCAGCATGCGGCTGGCCTCAATGCGATGCTGCAAGTCAGTCAGAGCAAAGAACAGCAGTCTGGTTACCATACATTCGCTGGTGGACGGGTGACACAGGTTCAAGATGGTGCTTTAGCCACCAGAACCACATGCATGACTTAAAAAACTGAACAAAATATTTCCTGCAAAGCAGGCCTCAAGTCTGGATGGGCCATGAAGATGAATGGGCAGCAGACACTTATTAACTTGGGTTTTCCAGAGATCTCCTGTTTTAGGTAATGAGACAATCTGTACATTTTGAGCATTCTTAAGCAGAAAAAGTTACACACCTTTAGGGAGACTGTGGTGAGGCACTGGGTACAGGGCATGACCACAAGCCATGCCTGGTGTCCATACATGCACACTGGGCATAAAGAGCAGGGGTTTATTTAATTTATTTATTTATTTGAGTTTTATATCGCGCTGGCTAGACCCGGAGGTATCAGTGCACTTTACATGAGGATCATTGAGTTACATCAGTTACAGGAGCATATTAAAAACATAGGAAAAGGAGAAACAGTGTTACACAGTTGAGCGAGTGTTACAAGAGTGTGAAATAACATCAACATATACTCCGTAGTTTGGCAGAACATCGGTAATTCGTCGGAAGACGGGGGGAGATAACAGTGGAGAGAAGAGGAGTAACAGTGTCCAATGTCCGGCTGGGTAGGTGATGGCCGAGGGGTGGAACCAGAGCCAATCTCCTCTTTAGCTGACTGGGCAGCTGCACCGGGCATCGGCCATGTTGCTCGGTCTCAAACATACATGGAAAAGTGTCTGTACAGTCAAATGTATAGATTATTTTGCCAAGATGAGGTCCTCTTTCTGTCTTTCATTGTGCAATTCACATTGCACCTAGAAGTTCAAGCAAAAGAAATTCCACCGATCAGCAGTGCCACAAAGCAACATAAGTTGCCAGAGAATAAAAACATAGCGCAGGGAAACACCGAGCCACAGAATTACATCCATTGCTAGGATTACAAACAACAATAGAGAGCCAGTCCCAAGAAGCTTGGAGAATAGTGGGGGAGCAGTAAAGGTGTAACAATGAATATCAGTACTACAGTAAAGGTGTTACAATGAAGATCATTACTACAGGTGATACCAAAAGAAGTCAGAGTAAGCAAACCTACAAACCGGCAGGGGACCAGTGACAAAGCAACAACTGGTGCTGGACATCAGCACTGCGTCGGGTCGAAAAAGTAAATGGCATGTGTCCGAACGGGTCACAGGGGTGCCTCACCGTGACTAGAACAAGAAGTGAAGGGCGCAAGGGTTTTCAGAAGTGGTCGACCAGGGCCGGTGTCCAACTGGCGGCACAGGCAGAGGCCAGTGGCAAGATTCGATCAGAGGCATCTGCAGTGGCCGCAAGATGGAGGATCCAAGTCGTGAACCCCAAATTAATTCGCAAAACGAAATGGCGGGATTGCAGGAGAACAGAATTCCGACCTCAAAGTCACCACGGAAAACATTCCTCCAGAGCAGTTCTGAAAAGTAGAAGACAGCCATCAGATCCGGCGGGAGGAAGGCTGGAGGGCGACAAAACTTCTGACGGGTCATTGTAGTGAGGGGAAGTCAGCGCAACCCGTCCATTCAGCAGCCCCTGAGGAGGAGGGCAGTTGCATGGTCAGGTGGGTGCACCAACTCAGAGCAGAAAAAGGGGGGAGCAAGCCCACCGGTACAGGGCAACTGCGTCACAGCAATGTCGATGCTGTTTTGTCAGAGGAAATGAGACTCGAGTGACCCAGCTGCCGTCCTGCAGAGTCCTGGATGTTGGTGGCACAACACTTGTGAATCTCAGCGGCAGTCCGGAAAGGTGTTGCGGGATGTCCCGGAAGAGGCGGAGGTATGCCAAGCAACAAAGGTCGAGTTCGGCAGGTAGGTGACTGGCCTGTACCGGCGGGGTGAACCGCCAGATAATCTCCTATCGGGGCAGCTCAACCAAAGCATTGGCCATGATGGCATTAGCACTGCAAGAGTTCCATCGAAAGGCTCTGAGGGAGAGCAGCAGGGCACGGACAAATATAGGGATGGAAGGAAAAGGCCAGAATGCTGTCCGTGAGTCCCCTCATGTGTAGGTGTTAGAAAGGGGTTATGGGCATTGTTCAGCAATTACGGTTCCATGGCTTATCTGAAGTGCATGGGTAGTGAATTACTGTCTGGTGTGTCAGCACTGATGAACCATAACTGACAGGTCTTTTTTAAGGTTCTTAATTACAATCATAATGCCCTTCCAGGTATGATATCAAAATCTGTCAATTTATGTCATACCCATTAGTTATCTTCTATAATTTGCAAAAACTACTTTCATCACATGAATTACGAATTTGAAACAGTTAGGCATCCAGACATTTATGTACATTTTACTACAATTCATAACACTGTTACATGGTACTTCTTTCAACACAATACACAATTTCAAACTCCAAAATATACAGTATAAAATTAAATTTAAGGCAACATGCTACTGAATGTTGGTTATACTTATAAACCACTCTGCTCAATGGCTGAATACCAAGAACCTGTCAATGACAGCACATGCCTTCAGTATCAGTTACTAATGTTCAAGGATATCATAAATTAAAAAACACGAGTTTTGGAGTCAGTTTTAAACACTAACTTAACACCTACAAGAACAAATTTCTCAAAACCTTTTTGCAGATAACCCTTAAATGCACATCTTATCTTTAGAAAATGGTGAGCATTGCTTCTGCCATTTGAGGAAACACTCCAAAGATATTCAAGACTTATTTATAGTTTGTGCATTCATAGAAAGAAAGGAATCATATTCAGTGAGCATCTAAAACGTGACTTGAGCAGTACAGCTCAATATCCATTATCAATGCAAGTACTGCACACTTGTTTACTCTGTGGACAAAATGAAATGGGCATTACATATGAAACTGATACAAAGTGCACTACACTAACTGGAACACATGGAACTGAGCCTTAATGAGTGTACATTCATACAATCAAATCACAGATATGGACACTTACTTTGTGCCACCCTCCCCAGCCCACAGAAAGCAGAAAGAATATATTTTTGGGCTTTTATTGAGAAAAGCTGATCCGACGCATTTCGACTTGGAAGTCGAGTTTTGGATATGGTGGCCCTGTATATCAATACTAACCAATCAAGACAGGGCTGGCTTTAGTGCTGGTGGCGACTGGTGCCACAGTCATTTTTGCCACCCCTAATAACCAACTTCCCCACTGATTCCCTTGTTTACACTCCCCAGCTGTTCCCTTCATCTCAATTTCATTTTATTTATAGTGCATCTCTTATCAGTGTGTAAGGTGCCAGAGCACTTTGCATCACCCATACATCATACATAGACATTGAATCATTTGTGTATGAATCAGTTTATAGGAAATGTGACACAAGGCAATGAAGACTACAGGGTGTAGGAGCTACATACCATCCATACTAGTAGACACTCTATGTTAAAAGTGGTTGGCCTTGAGAAGCACAAACTCAGGATTTGAAATCCAACACAGTGTTTGGGGATGACTTTACTAATATGAATTTATTTCTACCCAAACAAACCATTTTAGCAACATCGGGATAATGAAAGACTGCAGACAAAAATAACATTCTACCCAGGGCCAGACTGGGATCACTAACCAGCCTTGGCAAATAAGTCTGACAGGCCCCGGGGGGCAAGGGAGGCTGGGGGGAACACTACTGCTGTGTTTTTGTTACAAGGGGCCGATTCTGCAGCACTGCTGCAAAACCGGCCCCCACTGGTCCAAAGCCGGCCCCCACCCTTCCGGCCCACAGGGAAGACGCCCGGTGCCCGCTATGGTCAGTCCTGCCCTGATTCTACCCTATACCTTGCAGTTTGTGTGTCTTTGATGACAGTTCATAGCTTATTGTGCCAAATTAGGATTGTAACTTATGAATTGCAAGTTACAAAAGGATCTAAGTGACAAAAACACTAACCCACTGAGCTATCCACATATCCACATCAAATACAGTTCTTTGATCTGCTTGGTACATATTATTTGCACAAGGTATATTAACCCTTTGTGCTACCTTAGGTGAGTCTAAACTCCCACTGGACAAAACTCCGATCTCTCTCCAGCAGGCATTAATCACCAGAGTTATCTTGACATTTTTTTGTTGCCCGAATATTGCTGGACACACAAGGAATTCTGCAACAGGTGCTTTTAAATTAATAGGCTATTTCAAAAGTCAGTGCCACCCGAGTTTGGTGCCCGGTGCCCGGACGCCAGTGGCACCACTCTAAAGCTGGCTATGAATGAAGATTTGAACCAACAAAAAACTACTGCCCACCCTTGCACGACAGGGGCTGCATGAATGTGTGCTGCTCTCCAGGGACAAGAAAATGCTAAGGGTAAGGTGCGTAGTGTGAACTCAAAAGAGGGTGTGAATAGGGTGTACAGAACCCGCAAGAGGCACGTATTTTGCAACCCCAGCAGACATTGTTATGTAAATCTCAGTACATAATAATGTCAGTTTGATGTACATTAGTGCCCTTTACCCTAGCAGTGTGGTCACCTAAATTCCTCATGTAAGGTATTTTAAAGTTCCAGTTTTATGTCAGTGAGGTGCTGGTGACGGATTGGTCCTAGATGCTTCAGCTCTTGATCCCTTGAGGGGGAGGTTGATTTGGCTCTTCAGAGACTTCTTAGTCCATGAAACCATGTGGGGTTGGGTTTGATCACAATCTACTCAGATCTTGAGCACATATGGAGGTTGAGGTGATGTCATCATTAGGTACCCAAAGGAGGACAACGCATACATCTAGGTAGAATCTCTGATCATTCTCTTAGGGATCTAGGGAACTAAGGAACTAATAGCACCTGTATCCAACTACCACAAAAGATCACTCCTAGCCACGCCCACGAACTATTATTAGACTTGAAACCGAGATCCACAAACCCTGGTAGGAACTTCTGCTGCCAACCTTATATATTTTAGAATGAAGCAGCTGGTGGAGGAGACTCCGAATGACGACGTCCGAGTGCACCTTGGTCCAGTTCACCAGCAGGGGCAGAGACTGAGGAACAAAAACATAGAGTCAGTAGAGAGATACAGAGAGAGAGTCAGCAAATGAAGAAAAGCATACTATGAAAGAGAAAGAAAGGGCTCACACAGAGGGAAACAGAAGCTAAAAAAGGACAACATGACTAGAGAATAGCACACACAGTGTGACAGAGAATGGAGAAGGGCACAGAAAACAGAAAAAATGGAGTATGCATGCATAAGGGACATAGATAATTTAACGATGTGCTGAGAGGAAGAAGAGAGGTGGGCAGACAGATGGTCTGTCAAGTGTCACATAGTATGTCATGCCAATGCAAACTGGGTTTATGTTAATCCCGGAGAGTAATGGTTACGTTGGGCATTCTGCTTCTTTGGGACACTTTCTTTTACAGACTACTCCCTTGTTTAGTACAATGTTGTCCAGAGAAACTTCTGCATTGTGTGCGTTCCCTGTGGCCCTTCCACCACCTGCCTCCTCATTTTTAACGGCTTCCCTGCTCAGCATTTTTGGCACCAACTGAAGATCACCTGTTGCCTCTACCTCCATCACATAAGTATGTGCTTTGTATGTAGACCATCTCTCAAGAGGCTTTGGTGGTGGAAGCATTAATTATTTTGTGGTTTAACTATCATGATCAAACACAAGGAGATGATGGATGGAGCACTGAAACTTTTCAGACACTGACCCCCAGTCACAGATCTGGGTTGAATCCATCATTGTTCTTTAGTTCACTTCACCACCCCAGTTCAGACACAGCAGTATGCAAATCAGTCTTGACCCCTGTGCCTCATGGGAACAGTCCAGCCCAAACTGCCGAGCCATGTTGCTCGTTTCCGGTCCAGGGAAGACATGGCTTGGCAGTTCGGGTTGGCCTGTTCCCATGAGGCATGGGTCAAGACTGATTTGCATACAGCTGTGTCTGAACTGGGGTGGCGAAGTGAGCTAAAGAAGGATGATGGATTCAACCCAGATCTGTGACTGGGGGTGAGTGTCTGAAAAGTTTCAGCGCTCCGTCCATCATCTCCTTGTGTTTGCCTAACTACCATGAACTCCTGTCTGCTGGCAACTCAGGTGGCCAGATGTGCAGACTAATAAAGGCACAGAATACTGCTGCCCTTCTTGTTTTAGGGCTTGACAGGACAGATTACACCACTCCAGGTCCAAAATCCCACAACTAGCTTTAAGTAAGGGATAGAACCCAGTTGAAAATGAAGTCTTACTTTTAGATGTCACAACAGGTGTGCTCCTCCTACACTATCAAAAGTAACATGTTCAGCACCCTTGAGAGCCTGAACAAAGGGGTAAAAAATAAAAACCTTTTCAATATCCTTAAGAACTTTTTGTTTCGGGGTCCCTCTTTTTGAACTCTTTGCCCCTGGGTGTCTATCAACCGACACCATAGACTCCCCTGAACATAGGATGTCTCCAAATATTCTTTGAAGGCTCGTCTGCTTCAGAGTACTTACTTTTGCCCTGTCCCAAGAAACCTACTTTTGGGAGTATGTGTGTTATAAATGTAATGAGTTAGTCAATGTCTGTCATCTGGATCTGACAACCAATTGATCGAGGATATCCTAGTCATCACAAACCGGCTCACCAGGTAATAACACGCCAGTTTCTGCAACAACCAACTGTACCATGTGAACCGCGTGTTGGGAGTTGCTGTGTGAGCTGTAGCAGGCCAAAAAGTATATACTCATTGAATACCTTACTACTGCAGCTCAAATGTTAAGTAACATCAGGACACCATGCAATTTGTCAAGCACAATGAATAAGTACTGGATGTCAATGGCCATTTTCATACCCTCTGACTAACTATTGAATCATATTACCATTTCCTCCTGTATTACCACAGTAAAGCACTGTTGGTGTTAATATATGTGTGCAAGGTTTCCAGGTGGTTTACAGGGTCGGTCCTGTAGTTGCTAAAGAAAACTCAATTGGCTGCCACCCAACACAGAAGAGAACGGACACTGTCAGGGCTGCTCCATCAGTGGTTACCCCAGCCACCAGGTCTGTAAGGGCTCTGTTCTCTAGTAGCAGAATCCCACTACTGCTCAGTAAAAAGGGCTCTTGTCCCATATTGTGCTCAGCTTTGACACAAGTGGCACCAAAAGGAATGAACCATTGCGTGTTGTACATAGGAACATACTAACAGATGTGGGGGGGATTCATGGCTGTACCCGAAAAGAGAATCTTGGAATTAATGTTCTAGGTAAGGGTATTTGGTCCACTGTCCGATTGCCTTGTTTTAGAAAGCTATGTTCAGAATGTGTATATACTGCCAAAGATTATCAGGAAAGGGTCAGAGTGTATGATTACCAAAGGTTAGAGGAAGGACAGACTGGACGCACTTTGGTACACATAAATCTCAGTATGAACTCAGGCATACAGTAGGTGGCACTGTTTTTGCTTAGATTCTGTCAACACCTTGCAGACAGCTTAAAATCAGTGCTAAACTTGCCTTCATTTTCTTGTCCAAGTCTTCATCATGGAGACTGTTTGTTAGATATCGAAGCGCAGTCTCATTTCCCTCATCAAGGAAGGCCAGGCAGGTGGCTGCCAGCACTGGAATGTCATCTCCTTGGTCCTTGGGTACCACCAGCCCCTCCAAAACACTGGTCAGTCCAGACTGACACTCTACTGACGCTCTCTGGGGAGGGATTAAAAGAGCAACTTGTCTATATTATGGAAGATTCTCTTAGGCTATTATTAGTAATACTGCAAATACCAAACAAGCTTAATATCATAATGAGTTGGACTAATGTAAAAAACCATGTGAGGTGTGCCGCAGTAAAGAAATATTCCTTCATCATTTCATCAATAATTAAATCCTATATCTCCACCCCATAGCTGTTTTCATTGGCAAGGATCTCCGTAAAGCAGGCCCTCAAGGGTGCCTTTATCTTGGTCTTGCCAATGCTTTCATCTGGCTCTCCAGTAGCCCCTTAAACTGGCAGATCCGGGTGCACCTGCACAAACAAGGCAAGGAGTAGGTATACAATATTATATTGAATGTGCTGCCCCCAGGGCAGCAGTGATGTCGTGCTACTCTGGGAGCAGTGCATTCAAGTGAAATATGGAGTGTTTCTCTGTGCAGGAGGCAACCCGCCTGCACTTTTAAGGGGATTAGAGGTCCCCTTGCAGGCAGAAGCAGTGAGTGACTGCACCCACCTGCAAGTAAATATATCCCCTCCAGAGGGCTGCTATCAGGGGAGAGGATGCACTGACAGTGCTCCTTCTGACAGCTTCTTTGCCTCTGCGCCCGCGTCTATAATAGGGCACGGGCACAGAAGCAAAGAGACTCCCTCATATGCATTGAGCCATGCCCTCGTGCAAATGAGGGAACACCCTCTGGTGATAGCGCTGGTGCCAAATGTGTGCCAGCACTATCTGCATTACAGAAAGTGCCGCACAAGTGTCTGCGGCCCTATCTGTAATACCAAAGTGCCCTGGGGGCATGCAAAGTGGATTCACATGCCTGTTGCACCCTCCAGGGCACTTCTCATACTACGACCCCTGGACGTCATTGTGCCGTTGATCCTGTGGATTGCCATCGAGTAAGAGAATCAGTAGTGCGTAATCTGTTACAAAATAGACTAAGGGCCTCATTTATAAGGCTCCTTGCGCCATCGGAACGTCACTTTTTTGTGACGTTCCGTAGCGCAGAAGCCTGCATGATATTTATCAGGCAGCACTAAGCCACTTTTTTGGGCTTAATGCTGCCTAATAAATATCAGTCCCTTTAACGCAGTGTTCTGCGTTTAAGGGGCGTGCAATGGGTGTTGCTGGGAGCGTTCCCAGCAACATCCATGGCCTTTTGACACTGCCCCAGATTTACGAGAAATTGTAAATCCGAGGCAATGCCAAAAGCTTACGCCTCCCCAGCGCAACGGGGTGAAACATCTTTATTTCTCCTCGTGTTTCCTTTTTCTAAGTGTGCTGCATTATGCAGCACACGTAGAAAGAGGAAAAGCCTCTCGTGATTATTTTTGTACAGAAAGGTTTCCCTTCCTGTATAAAAATAAGCATCCCTGCAACGCAGGCAGCCTTGCACCATTGTGAAAGGTTCCTGCATTGGCGCAGGCCGCCCATTGTGCGCCGGCACAGGGGAAAAGACAGGAATGCGCCTTATCTTATAGATACGGCACATTCCTGCCCTTTTCTTTTGCCGTAGGGAAGTGCAGCAGGAAGGCCTGCTGCGCTTCCCTACGGCAAAACCTCAGAAATTTGGCCCTAAGTTCTTGCCTGGGGTCTGCCGATTCTAGCCACCAGAGGGAAGCAGTAAGAAAAAGTCCTACTAAAGCATGCACTCTGCCCTAAGTATCAGATCCAAGAAGTGCTGGAAGAGTGAGGAAACAATTCAACAGATGGTTGGCACATGGCCAGTCACTCTGTAGCCATGAAGGACATCTTCTGCTGCCTAGTCATTAAGCCTGGGGTGGTTTAATTATCCAGGGTCATGCAACTTATCTTTGGTAGGCTGCACTCACTCTTATCTTTGGGCAGTTACTTTACAAAGTGGCAAATTAAGAGAACAGACCTTCCAAGTACAAACTTCAGCAACAACCAATAGCAAGGCAGGTAGTCTGCACTGATGTCCTCGGCTCAATGCTGAGACCTGTTGAAGCCCCATGTCAACAAACTAACATTTTCAGACTTTTGTACTATTTTGAATACACTTAAGGGCAGTGATGCAGACTACTCTGTATGTGTCACAGACATACTCATCCAATAGCCCGATGGAGAGGTTGGTTGAAACGCCAGGAAGTTTTTACTCTCCTTTATTGTTGTAAAAAACCTGGTAGTAAGCAACAGTAAAATTGTTTAAATGACCCCAACACCTTGGAAGAAAACGTTCATGGTCTGGGGGTCATTGCAAAATAAGTTAAGTTTGATTGATGGTTCAGTCGTTTTGAAGGTACCATCTGACAAACCTTTACCTCATTGACAGCAACCGCTGTGACAGTGGTTCCTGTCAATGTCTAGAGATGTCTGGTGGGCGGGAGGACATCTATCAATTTGAAATACAGGTACTCTGTCAGGACTACAGAGTATTTTACTTCATTGCCCAAATTGAGTACAATCCATACTCTTAACTCTAAATCAGGCCCTCAGATTTGCCGCTGTGGACTATAATCCTGTATTTGTAAAGCGCACAGCTGCCCATAGGTTTCCCGGCTCTGGGGGCCGTCGGGAAGATTACGCAAGCTATTGTCCAGAGTCACATGGTGCTGGGCAGACCCCTGCAGCCGGTGCCGGGGATCGACCTGCATCCCCATATTGTGATAGTTTGAGGTAGACATCTGCAGCATGTTAACATGCCTTTGTGATATAGCCTAGAAAAACCTTTTCATCTAAGGTATAGGTATTTCAACCAAGCTTGGAACTTTAAATTCTTGTAGGCCAAACCTTTTGCTTACCTTCTTTAATTCTAACAAATACATTTTTTAATTGATTCGAAGGCTAGACCTGAGTTCTTGTTTGTTGGAGTCATACTGCATTAGCCTGCATCTCGTGTTAAACCATGGACTTCTAAATCTGGTATTTGTAAAGTGCAAACTACTCACCCCTAAGGGTCTTAAGGCGTTGGGGGCGGTCAGGGAGATTAAGTGAGCTATCGCCCAGAGTCACATGGTGCTGCGCTGAGCGAACCGTGAGCCCTGCGCTCTGGAGTCAGTCACCCTGGCCACTGCGCCACACCTCTCCACACCAAAGAGCACTTGTTTCCTCCAAGGAATGGCTCATAAGTTCAGTTCAGTACTTTGTTCTCTTAGATGCAAGTTTACTCGTACGATGGGTGGGTAATATGGCAGATAACTTTAGACCTTCAGGAAGGGCAGGATTTTGACTCTCTCAGACTAACATTTCTGGTCTAAAGGCAAACTCACTTCCACGCCAGAGTAGTAGTTTGTGGATAATTGTACAGTACAGCAGCAATTCTGCTGCGTTCAGGCAACCTGCAGGGCAACTCCGGAACTTCCCTGTAAGACCCGTGGGGTCCTCGAGTTTTCCCTTTCCGCCGGATTCGCCATCTTCCAGTAAACCGCCAAAATGACGAACACAAGAGGAAAAAGGCGAGGAACGCGTTACATGTTCTCTGGACCATTTCGCAAACATGGAGTTGTACCTCTGGCGACCTACATGCGCATCTACAAGAAGGGGGACATAGTGGACATCAAGGGTATGGGAACAATTCAAAAGGGTATGCCGCACAAGTGTTACCATGGCAAGACTGGAAGGATATTCAACGTCACCCAACATGCAGTGGGCATTATTGTAAACAAACAAGTCAAGGGCAAAATTCTTGCCAAGAGAATTAACGTGCGCATTGAACATATTAAGCATTCAAAAAGTAGAGACAGCTTTCTGAAGCGTGTCAAAGAGAATGAAAGGAGGAAGACAGAGGCCAAGGCGAAGGGCTTGTGGGTTGAAATGAAACGCCAGCCTGAAGCACCAAGAGCAGCGCCCAGGCGCGCCAGGGTACGGCCCCTGCCTTCATTTCCTCTTTGCTAAAGGAGTATACCCCTGTTCAGGAGCTCCGATCATCCTCCCAATCTCTTCTCCAGGTACCCCGCTACCGACGCAAGAAATGGGGCGGAACCAATTTCTCAATTTTGGCACCATCCTTTTGGAATTCCCTTCCCGATCACTTGCGTCTAGCTAGACATTATCCCCTCTTTCGGAAAGATCTCAAGACCTTTTTGTTTACCCAGGCTTTTCCCAATGCTATCTGATTTTAATTCACCCTTCACTGGCTTGTTGTTCCAACTGTTAATTTAGCTTCCATAAGCGCCAAGAAACCGCATGGTGAATGTAGCGCTATACAAATATTTTAAATTCAAATTCAATTCTTCATGGGGAAGATGGCACTGGAGCTGACGCTGCTAGAGACAGGTGGTCCTGTACTGGATTTGAAGTCTTCTGCTCTTAGAAGCATCTCACAAATCCCAAGACTCCAAAATGCATGTTTGCAAGCTATGGGGCAGGCACAGTTATTCCCTATCAGAGTGAAGGCACTTGCATACAATTCAAGCTTAAAAGGGCTCTAGTTCCAAACTCCTGTGTTATTAACAAAAATTGGGTGGGGTCTTGGCCGGCAGGGGTTGGTTTTACATAAGAGGTTGTAAAAGATCTAAGCTAGAGGCTCTTAGTCTTTCACAAGTGAATTCCTTCCGTCCTTTCTTGTCTTTTGAATGTATCTCTATGACTTGTTGCTGTTTCGCCCCCCCATTGCCACTACACACATTATCTTCTTCAGGAGGTGGTAACATGTCATCCATATGATAGTTTGCCTCCAGAGCTGGATTGGACCTAGGGAAGAGGCAAGGCAATATATCTATTAAAATCATCTGTAGCTCTGACGAAAAAAAACTAAGCAAGCTGAGGCATTCCTTCAGAAACAAAAGGTATATTGAGGTTGACCTGACACTTCTTTTTTTTTTTTATCAAATCCTCTTTTGAGCAGCCGCAAACATATTGTTGTTTTAAAGTAGAAACAGGGATGCTTGCGTTTTGCATGTTATCTGTAACTAAAGAAATCAAATGTAATTTCGCTCAGTATTATATTTCGAGGGTTTTAATGGACAATTCCAGTTGCTACCATTTTAGACAACAGATCAATAGCTTTAGCCATGTAACACAGATGGCATCATACATACATCTTCAAGAATGATAGGCTGCACATTCAGAGTTGCGCACAATTTGGTTGATTGATACTGATCCTACAGCAAACACGACTAGAAAACGATAATTCTAAAAGTAGCAATTTTGGGGAAGGCATTCTTCCAGAAACATGTAGCTAAGACAATGGATGTTTTGCTGATAATTTACACACCTACAACTTCAGGTATGAATGGATTTTTAGAGACATCCCTTAAACATATGGCTGCAGGAAATCTCTGTGGGATAAGGATGAACTGGAACCCAAGACTGACATTCAGGCATTCCTTGATCATGTCCCCCTGCCCACTCCTACAGCTGTGGAACGGGCATTGATTGATGTTCCTATCACAGCTGAGGATATTCGTGCAGTCATTACTGATCTGTCTATAGGGAAAACACCGGGAAACAATGGGCTCCCGGCGGAGTTTTATAAAAACCTACATGGCCACTTTAGCACTGTGGTTGCGTAAACTCTTTGAATCTGCACCTGTGGTACTGGTATCCCTGTTGAGACCTGGAAAGAGACCCTGGGCCAGTCCTGGCCATTACAAAGGACCAGTAGAAGAGGGGGGAGGTTGCTGGTGGGAAACAGTGCTGCTGCGCTTTTGTGACAGAGGCCCGATATTGCAGCACTGCGGCAAAACCGGCCCCTTAAAACTAAAACTGATGGGAAACACTGCTGCTGGGCTTTTGTTAAAGGGGGGCTATATTGCACCACTACTGCAAAACTGAGCCCTAGTTCCAAAACAGCCCCCCTGGTTCACAACCGTCCGCGCCCTTCCGGCTCACCAGGAGAATGGCTGGTGTGTGCTATGGCCAATCTGGCCCTGAAACAACCCAACTAACCTGACAGCTTAACGCCCCATAGCTATTCTGTATATGGATTATAAAATCCTGAGTAAAATAATGGCTACCGAGGTCTGGGGGTGACAATCGACGCCAAACTGTCACTTAAGGCCCAAGTGGGTGCCACGATTTCTTCGTGCATGTTCCAACTCCGAAAAATCCGGAAGATCAGGCACCTACTTCCACACGTGGCCTTGTGTCAGGTCGTCATGTCCCTTGTCATATCGCGCCTGGACTTTTCCAATTCCCTTTATCATGCACTCCCACGTTTCCTCTTACACCGTCTTCAGGTGGTCCAAAACCAGGCAGCCCGCCTCATATTTAAGATCCCTAAGTAGCAATCGGCGAGGCCTCTGCTCCGCAGGCTCCATTGGTTGCCAGTGAAGGAGAGAGCGGCCTTTAAGATGGGCTGCCTGGTATTCAAATCCCTTCACTGTCCTTGTCCTGCGTTCCTGAAATCCCGGATTACCCTGTATCAACCTGCCCGCTCTCTTCGCTCAGCTTCCCAGCACTTGGTTGTCACCCCCAAATTTAAACTTCATAAATTTGGAGGCCGTCGTTTTGCTTTCCTTGCCCCCAAGTTTTGGAACTCCCTCCCTCTGACTATTAAATCCAGCAATTCCCTTTTTCAGTTCAGGAAACTCTTTAAGACTCTTCTGTTCACCCTTTCTGAATAAATTCCTCTCCGTTCAATCACATGTCCCTCCAGTTAGCGCCAAGAAACCTTCGGGTGTTAGTGCGCTCAACAAGCCTCATTTAACATAACATAACATAACAAGTTGTCCCTTGCTGAATCCACGTGGACCAGAATGGCTTTGTCCCCGGCAGGCACACTGCACTGAATATTAGGCACTTGCACCTCGTTATGGAGGCAGTGAAACACAGTGGCCTCGAGCCGCAGGCCTAGTCCTAGACCTAGAAAAGGTGTTCAATTCCCTCAGCTAGGACTACCTTTTCGCAATATTGGACCGCTTCGGCCTCAGAACCTGCATCATTGAATTAATATGCATGTCATATACCAGTCCAACAGTGAGAATTCTTTCTTAAGAGTGGACGGGGGCTCTAGGCCCCCTTTCTCCGCTTCTCTTTGCACTAGTGGTAGAGCCCCTAGCACCTTGTGCTTGCCTCTTTGGGACTGCCATATAGGACACATATAATCTCCCTGTATGTGGATGACATGCTTTTCAATATCACAGATCTGACCACTGATCACTCAATTACTTTACTTCGGACACAGCTTAGGGCTCTCTCTGGACTATGAGTGAGTTGGGCTAAGCCCTTCATGTTTCCTCTGACCCCTACAAGGGCCCGGAAAACTGGGAAAAAAGTTATTTCCGCCATTTGGGAATTAGAATATTGCATATGGAGCTTAACTTATTGGATGGAAATTTCACAGCGACAGCGTCCTTCCTTTACGCACAAGTTACCTTCTTGAAACCCATGCCGCAATCACAAAAGGGTTACTTAACCCTTGCGAAGATGGTGATGCTCCCCCACCTTCTTTACCATTTTGCTAACCTCCCATTTGTACCCAGCCGGTCAGCTTTTGGGACCTGGAAAAGCTGCTGGGGACCTCATCTGGCATAACCGACGACATTGAGTGGCTCTACTGAAACTGCAATTCCCTCCAGCATCCGCAGGCCTGCGAGCCCATCTTTTGAAAATAGGTTTCCTGGCCTCTAAATTGCAATGGTTCACCCGCTGGTTCGTGGGACATGGGCTGGAGGACACTGGGGCGGTTGAACCTCCCCTCATTCAAACAGCCGTTTTGGCCGTGACTATGCTGGAGTTCCCCCCCTTGCAAAATGGCTTCCCTGCCTATTACGGGTGGTCCCACAATGTCTGACTAGGGGACGATGGCTCACTCATAGTTCTCCCCTTGTAGTCCCTCCATCTCACTCCTAGGCCTTACTCAAGGGTCTGGTAGGCTCTCCAGATGAGTTGTGAGACCCCGGGACCAGCTGGTCTCTTGACCCTGGGCCTTCTCTTAGATAATAAGGCTGTTACTGACTTTGAAGAATTGAGGAGCCAATATGGTCTCCATCCTGGTCAGTTCCTGACGTATGGCCTCCTGCGAAGACTTTTATGGGACTGCTGCTGGGTAGAGGGCTCACCGCCAGCTACAAAAGCTTTATTGACTCTCTATATACATTGGGTAAAAGGAGGCGACTAATATCCTTGTTAGCACAAGCGATGATCATATACATTTAGGTCCCACTATAGCACCTGTGAGAGATCTGGGAGGCGGAGATTGGTAGAGCCTTACACGAGAAGGTATGGGCAAAGGCACCAGGATAGCCCCTTGTGATCTCCCGCAGCATGTGTTTACAGCTGATAAAGTTCTACCTGCTTTTATAGAGCTTTTGCCCAAAAGTCTCCATCACATATTCCTAGGCACTCATGGTGTCTGCAACTGGAGCGTGTCCCCGGCTACAGATCATGTGCTATTGGACTGTACCTGTCTTCAGAACCATTGGACGGATGTTACCCAGAAGATTCTGTGACCACGGGTCAATCTGGGAGGTAGGAGCTCTGGAAATATTTAGATTTTTGAAGAGACAAAATGTGGCTGCTCACTTTACTGATCTAGCACTTGCAAAATGAGCAAAACAATGAAATGGAAAAGAGCAGTACCTCCCAGCAGTGAAGCCTGGAAGGTCGCTGTGGTGCAGTGGAATGGGACGGAGGTGACTGCCCTCCACAGTGAGGAGACCATGGGCCTCTGCCGAGGTCCCATAGCCCCAGTGTGGGCCAGGTATTTTCACGGTTCATGGACCGATCTCTGTCACTCATCCTGTAATTTTGCTCAAAAGGAAATCTGTATCCTTCTCCCTGTCTCTAGCCACGTATTGTGAGATTCACTGTACGTGTGATTTATGTTTATTTATTAGACATAAAACTAATAAAAATTGTTTTAAAACAAAAAAATAAGGATGAACAGAGGAATATTTATTTTCCTCTAGTATGTCAGAATGTGAGCTGAGCTCCTTCAACATGGCAGAAACAAACCTCTTCTCTAGCATGATAAAAGGGTCTCTCTGATGGTGGAAAAATAAAAGCTAGAGTCACAGATTAGTGTATCACAGCTCCTAGAACGTGAAGAATCTCTGGTGGCAGTGAGTAAAACCGTGCCGATAGTAGAGCTTTGAAAACCATACCAAGAATCTCTTTTTTTTTTTAGTTCAGAAAAATTTTATTGAAAGAATATGACATAAGCTTACAAAGTAAGGCAAAGAAAATAACAAGCAAAAGTATACATCAAGATAATTAAAGGTATTAATAGAAGCTACAAAAAGAAACATCAACAATTGAGAATAAATATAAGCAAAATTGGCAACTGGTATGATATAAGGTAAGAAAAGATATACTAAATATACATTGAAATTACAAGAAAAGCGAAAATAATATTAATATGTTTAACAAAATACAGGAATTCATGGAGGTTTAGGAACTTCTTGTTGTAACGGGGACAAAGGCAGAGAACTCTGAGCACTTAAATCAAAAAATAGTGTAACTGGACTCCACAATTCTTTTCGCTTGGCAGCTAAAGCCAAGGGGTAGACAAAAGTCGTATCTAACCTGTGATTATAGCAAACAGCATACCACCAAGCCTGATAAGATATTTTGGTAAAATCCTTCCAATTTTTAGTTATTTGCTGGAAAGCTACTGCCAACAATAAGTCAATTATTCTAACCCTGAAAGTGCAATGATCCCAGATGGGGGAAACACTCCCTAAGAAAATGTGAGATAAAGAGAAGGAGTGATTAGAGGAAAAAATCTTGTTAATTTGAGACCAAACTTGCCGCCAAAAATTATGAACATGGGAACAACTGAAAAGCATGTGGAAAAGATCTGCACATGGTAAGGAGCAGGACCAACACTTATCAGAAGCATCTGGGTATTGTTTACTAAGAACTAGTGGTGAAAATAATAAACGATTATAAATAAAAAATAGTGTTTGAGTAGTATTAGCAGCTCTGGAAGATCTACGAATCTTAAGCCATAATTTGTCCCATAGTTCAATAGGCCAAGAGACTTCTAGGTCTTTTTCCCAGGTTTCTTCAGTTGTGGTTTTCGTGCGAGATGAAGAGTGAGTTTGAAGCAAAGAGTAGATTTTTTAAGCTTTAGGTTGTTTAAGAAGTAAAGAACTCAGTGAAGACATATCGGAGGATACGTGGTTTGATGGAGGAGGTGCAGCAAGGGAAGCATCGTGGGCAAGTTGTAATGCGTGTGACAATAATGAATATTTAACTCGAAAAGCGGGAGGTAGATTGAAAGAAGTAGCAGCTAATGCAAATGGGATTATCTGATTTTGGTGAAACAATTGATGCACCCAGATAAGGCCACGTGATCTCCAGGATTTCCCAAAAATCGGCTTATTGTTAATTAATATAGATGTATTGTGCCAAATAGGTTGATCAAAAAAGGATGAAACGGGAAAGGTAGGAAGGATTTTGGAGGTATACTTAAGAATAGGAGTAGATAAAGATTGAGGTTTACGAGAAAGCATAAGATATTCTTTGAAAGAAAAGGGGGATACAAAAGACTCTTCTAAGGCCAACCAGAGAGGAGAGGATGATGCGGAATCCGTAATCCAGTTCGACACTTGAGTCAATAAAAAAGATTTATGATATAAGGCAAAATTCGGAAAGTTTACCCCACCCTCTCTTTTAGAACGCATTAATTTGGACAAAGACATACGAGACTTTTTATGTCCCCACAAAAAGGAAGATAAAATAGAGTTAATTTTCTTGAAACATTTCAAAGGGATAGAAAACGGTATGTTAGATATTGTAAATAGCACAATGGGAGAGAGCATCATCTTGATTGTATCTAATCTCCCCCACCACGATAGATATAGAGGATGCCATTTGCTAGTGAGAGTAGTCAATTTTTGTAAACAGTCATCCATACACTTAGTAACTGTGCCCGAAAGAGAAGAAGTAAAATGGAGACCCAAATATTTAATAGATTTAGGGCTCCAAGTAAAGCCCGAAGCAGAGAAATCGTCCTTGAGAGTGAGTTTGGTAAGTGGCAAAATTTCACATTTATCCTTATTTAATTTGTAGCCAGATACTTGTGCAAATGAGTTAACTTCATCCAAAAAAGCAGGGAGGGATGTGTCTGGTTGGGAGAGAAATAATAATACATCGTCAGCGTATGCTGCCATCTTAATATCAGAGTCGTGGAAATTAAAACCATGTATATTAGCATTCTGACGAATTCTCAAAAGGAAAGGTTCTAAAGCAAGATTAAATAAAAAAGGTGAAAGTGGGCATCCCTGTCTAACCCCTCTATTAAGAGAAAAGTAAGAAGATAAGGTACCGTTTGCCGAAATTGCTGCTCTAGGGCGGGAATAAAGGAATGAAATCAGGGTGGAAATCTTTGGACCAAAACCAAACCACTTCAGAGTACTAAACAGATATGGCCATTCAACTCGATCAAAAGCTTTCTCTGCATCTAGGGCTATAGCTGCAAGGGGGTGAGAGCTATGCGAGGTCTTAGAGAGAATGTCAAAAAACAATCTAGTATTATCCATCAGCAGTCTACCTTTAACGAAACCGGATTGCTCTTTCCCTAAAAGCTCGGGTAAAAAAGATTCTAAACGCAATGCTAAAGCCTTTGAAAAAAATGTATAGTCCATATTTACTAAAGAAATAGGGCGGTAGTTTTTACAATGTTGTGGATCTTTACCTGGTTTCGGGATAATGCAAATAAGGGCATCAGAGAAAGAGACAGAAGCGGAACCAGTTTGAAGGAAAGTGGAAAGAAGAGTATGTAATTTGGGAATAAGTAGTTTTGAGAAACAGGAGAAGAATTCAACAGTGAAACCATCGGGACCTGGAGCTTTACCATGTTTGAGAGAGTTAAGAGCTTGAAGGAGATCTTTCTGCGTAAGGTCTGATTCTAAAGAGGAAAGGTCCGGAAGAGTGTCGAAAGGAGAGGAAATCTTGGACAAAAATTGGGAAATGTCTTGTTCAGAAGAAGATGATTCAGACGAATACAATGTTTCATAAAAATGCAAAAACTCCTGTAGGATATCTTCACTTTTGTGTTTTAGTGACCCATCACAACTATAGATAGATTCAATATTGACCTTGTTCTGCTTTACCTTTAGATAGTTGGCCAGCAATTTCCCAGCCTTATTCTGTCCACCATAAAACTTGGCGCTAGATTTTAAGAGAAAATTGGAGGCATTGTACGTGGAATCTTTATTAAATTGAATTTTGGTGGCGATAAGATCATTTAAACAATCCTTTGATTTGGAAGTGAAATATAAGTGCTCTAATTTTTTAATTTTAGAAAGGAGGTCATTGGTGGCTTGTTGGGCTTTCTTCCGTTTGCGAGAAACATAGTGAAGGATGAAATCTCTAGCTGATGCTTTGAAAGCGTCCCAAACTACAGGGAATGGAACTTCATCCGTGTGATTAAACAAAAAATATTCATGAAAAAAGGATGTGAAAGAAGAAACAAACTGTGCATCGAGAAGGAGAGCATTATTGAAACGCCATTTTTTAATAGAAGTAGGTTTTTGTAATACATCTAAAACAATGGAGACTGGGGCATGATCCGAAATTAGGATGGAGCCAATGTCAGAAGAAATAAGGGATTGGGTAAGTTGATGAGAGATGAAAAAATAATCCAAGCGTGATTGAGTTTGATGAGGGGGTGAAAAGAAGGAGTATTCTCGCAAAGTGGGATTGCAGAGTCTCCAGGCGTCAGTAAGTTTGTATTGTGTAATGAGTTGTGTAAAAGATTTTTGTGACTTATGAGGAATGTATGCACTAACTGAGTATCTATCCAAAAATGGGTCAAAAACTTCATTGCAATCACCCACTAGGATGAAATTATCAACGTAGTATTGAGTGATAAGCGGTGCGAGGGAGGGCCAAAAAGTGGCGTCGCCACTCGTAGGAGCATAAACATTTAAAATAGAAATAGGGACGTTATCTAGAGTGAGATTCACTAGCACCCATCTACCTGAAGTGTCTGCAGAATGCGTTACTACTTTAATTGGAAGAGATTTTCGAAACAAAATCAAGACTCCATTACGCTTACCATCACCTGGGGAAAAATAAACTTCGCCTACCCAACCCCTCTTCAATTTAGCAGATTCATCAGCCGACAAATGCGATTCCTGTATACAAGCTATATCTGTGTTGAGCTTGGCCAGGTGGGATAATACTCTCTGTCTTTTGATTGGTGAATGTAAACCTCTAACATTCCAAGATAATATTTTCAAAGGCATAACATAATTTTAGAAAAGCATATCAAAAAACCAGTTGAGGGACAATTCCAATAAGAATGACATGTGAAATCAATAAAAATACAAGCAATATCAAACCAACTGCACAAAAAGTAAGAGATCTGAATTAGATATGAGAAACAAGAAAGAAAGGAAGCAAAGCGAAAATGCAACCTCTGGAAGAGAAAGAGAAAGGAAGATTGCAGGATATAAAAAGGAAATGAGGAAGACCAAAGAGAGAAGAAAATATGCAAAAAGAGAAAGAAAAGAGAAAGAAGAAAGAGAGCATGAATAGAGTAATGAATAATGAAGAAAGAAAACTTACATACAATCCAAGACATACGAAAGGTGGAGGGATGGAAGGCCACATGGAACAATGACGTGTCCAGGACCCACAAGGGGAGGCGGAGGGAAGGGCATAACAAACATACTTGAACAGGTAGGAGAAGACACACACCCGAAACCTGTGTGGGAAGAAAAAATGATTAGATATATTACAAATAATAACAACGTAAGTTAACTGCTGCATACATTTCAAGAAACAACAAACGGATCAAAAACCAGAAGATAAAACATGAGAATACTGGAACCAGAAACAGAGTCTGAACGTAATCTAGCTGGAACTAAATGATGAAGTAGTCTCCATTGTATCAGTATGGTGAGAGTACAGGAAGCTCTTCAACTTAATTGGATCCTCATAGGTGGTAGTTTTATTATTAAATGTCACTTTAAACAAGCAAGGGTGAAAAAGACCATATCTTGCACCTAATGAGCGTAATTGCGGCCGCAATGCTAAAAATTCTTTGCGTCGATCAGCCGTCGATTTGGAGTAATCCTGGGAAAAGAACAGAGAATTTCCTGACCAAATTATACGATTCATTGCCCTAACTGCTGATAGAATCTTTACGAGGTCAGTATATTCCAAAAAGTACAAGATCACTCCTCTCGGTTTGTGTGGCGACGAAGAAGATGTTTGACGCATCGGTGAACCTAATCTGTGAGCTCTCTGTATATTCAACATGGTGCCCTCAGGTAGCTTAAGGAGCGTTGGAAGAAATGATTTAAAGAAGGTGGGCGGATCCGAACCTTCTGTCCCTTCAGGAAGACCATAAATTCGAAGGTTATTCCGTCTATTTCTGTTTTCCAACTGCTCAACCTGTTTGTGAAGTTTTGAGACCTGTGAACTAAGAGATTCTACTTTAGAAGTAGATGAAGATAAAGAGCCAAAGTTCTGCTCTAGCGTATTGACTCGTTGATCCATTGCTGACCATTTGTCAGAGAGCATCTGAAGTGTGGATTTGGTCTCTTCCATAAACGGACGTAGAGCTCTAATTTCCTCTAGTATTAAATCCATTGTGACAGAAGCAGTCTGTTTAGGTGGAGAGGGAGGATCTTTTTTCAATCTTTTTGTAGAGGCTTTGGAAACAGTAGAGACTGAGGCAATCTGTGAAGGCAATGCACCTTTGGGCGATGAAGCGACTAAATCCTCCATGGATAAACAATTATAGCGTGAGCTGAGATGAATTATAGATTTTCGAGGAGAAGGTGTAGATATCTGTACAGTTTTAGATGTCCTGCCCATAGAATTGAGATAAACAGTCCAAAGGCAAAGAATAGCAATGCGTAGAAGGAGAAATTCCGTATTAGGAGCAAAAATAACGTGAACCCAACATTGGGGTAAACTGCCTTAACACTGTAAGAGTAACAATATTAATACAATAATAGCAAAAAAGATCCTGTAGAAATATAGCATGTTTAACCTACCCATGCAATAGGAAGAGTTAAAACCTATAGAGAAAAGGTTATGTAAAGCTGCAAGGTATAACGTTAGTGCGAATTACACCTAATAATAGTGGGCAAGGCACACTGTAACAGAATTTGCAGGCATTTGGCGTATGACAGAATATCAAAACATACATTTACCAAGAAGCATGAAGTGAAATATAAAAGTGATATCTGTTTGCTTAAATGGAAGAAAATATATGTATGAAATGTAAGACACCACAATGCATTCCAAGAGTGTGTCTATGCCCAAGTAAACCATACCACCTACTTAGCTTAATACCATATCCAAGAGAGCCACTTTAAATAAAGAATCTCGTAGCACACTCATATAACATTGTAGGTTCTGAGAGAAACACAATTAAGAAATGCAGATATTTGCACATACACATATTAGCAACACAAAAACAAGGTTACTGAAATGCCCATGTAAAGCCTGTTAATACAAGTACATGGGAGTAATGTCCAAATTCAGTTTTCTACATGACTTCTAGTGTGAAACATTCATAATCAGTGAAGTACGGTCAGTAAATGAATAAAACATTGCTCCTTTTGAAGAAATTCAGGTACAATGGAAATAATCTCCTCAGTGCGCAGCCTGCTTTGAAGCCACAATTTTCATTCAGTTAGTCAGGAAGCGATATTTTCACAGAGTGAGCAATGCGATGCAAAGTGAGGCAATTAATCACTGCAGAGTTTAAATGAAGAGTTCTTCTCACTTTAGTTCAGTTTGTTAACCTGCATATATCTGCGCTGCCAGAGAAATTCCGAACTGAAAGGAAAGCTGGCTTCCTCAGTGCGCGTGCAGGCATCTGTCACAGATACTTCAGCTGTGAGCAGAAAGGTTAATAAAAGTTCAAAGCTTGCCAGAAAGAACACGGAAATACTTCCATTTAGAGGCTCTCACATTCCGACCTTGATTTATGCAGTTTTGACATACTTCATGACTCGGGTGAAGCCAGAAAATCCCTCGGAAGCCCCGTCACCTCAAGGGAGCCACAGGAATGCCGCCATCTTCCTCGGGCGCAAGCCACGCCCCCCCCATACCAAGAATCTCTTGACAGATCAATGGAGATGGACTCACACACTCTGCCAGCAACATTGAGGCCACAGGGCAGTCATCTGTACAGTAAGGGATGATCTTAATGACATATCATAAGTACAATGATGTTCCTTTGCTGGTTATTGAGGAAGGCACCTTGATCATCTCATCTTCTGCCTGCACAGCCGTAGGTTATGGATCACACAAACGACACTCTTCGACTACCGCTCTTAACAGCACTCTTTAGAGAACTGCCCTAGCACAAAAAGAGAGATGGACTCGCCATAAGAGAGGCAGCACTAAACCATGACTTTGTAGAATTTCATGGGAGAAGTAGGCATGGCCAAGTGTGTGCCCTGTTTGTTGGGGCAGTATGTTTTGATTAACAGTACCTGGGAGGGATCGCAAGACGCCTTCTTTTGCAGAACAGATCTCAGGGTGCCTAGAAGGTCCAGAGTTACTTCATCATTGCCAGCTTGCAGGAGTCTGAAGAAGCCATTCACCACAGCAGCATCCATGCAACCTAGAGACAGAACACCAGACAGCACCAAGATAAAAAAAAATAGCACAAGTTGTTGATGATGTGTGGATTACTAGGAAAGAGGCAACCTGACTACCAATGAGCAAGGGTTAATATATAATGGCCCTTCGGTGAATGGAATGGTTTCTGGGTGTTCTATGAAAGTAAGGCACAGAACGTTTAAAGTTAGGCCTTTAACCAGGTATTCCTGTAGAGTGACCAGATCCATATGGCCCTCTGTGCTCTTTTTCAGGAATCCTGTCAATAGAACCGTCGCTAAGACAAGGGATGGGAGAAATTCCCTTTTTCCCATATGTGGTAAACAGACATGAAACTATAGCAAATTTCACCGTTTCCACATTTGCCTGCTCTGGAGTGTAGAAAGGGAAGAATACAGGCAAAATGCCCAGCAAATCAAGAAATCCTCTTTCCGGGCATTTAGAAATGTTAGGAATGAAGAGTTTTTGCTTGTACCACTCATCATTTTCTTTAACTTAGTTACAATGGCTGGCCGCTAACAGTGCTTTCAAATAAACTTTCCCAGCAGAGGAGACACAAAACTTGACAAAATTCAACACTAACAAAAATTACATCTGTTCGTTCACAAGATCAGAATTCTTTTTAAATGACTGGATATGTAAGGAAACAGAATAACAAGTCTGGTTTATAGCACCGCTTTACTTTTCCTTCCTCGCTAAAAAATGTGGGTCCAGAAGTTAGCATTTATTGAGAGTAGAAAGAGAGAAAGGAGTAGATAATTTGTTCCAAAAACATACTTGGGTTCAGTACAACCTCTTTAATGTAGACACTAAAGCACTAACAGGCTTAAATATGGGAGGGAAAACTACAATAAAGCTAGCAGGCAAGGGTGGCTTGTTCTCCATATGGTCATGGAACTCCTTAATGAATGACTGCAATATCCCTATAATGTAAGGCAGGGGGTACTTTATCCCACACACATTACTGAGAAATGAGAGTAGCAAGTTTGAGGCAAAGTATGAGTGTGTAGATTTAGGGCATAATTATGACTTTGGCGGTGAGGGAGCGGGCCACCATGCCAGCACCTGCTCCCACACCACCAAAGCCATACTGACACCGCCCGCCAGATTATGAGTTTCCTCAGGTCTGGCGGGCGGTCCCACAGCGATGTCCATCAAAAAGGCATTGCAAAAGATGCACCAAAGGCCATTCCTGTACAGTCCATGCCGTGCAGGAAAGGGAGTGAATGCACACAGGGGGGGCACCAAATGTACCCCCCTGCAGGCACCCCATGGCCCTGAGGAAACAGGGTGCCCTCTAGGGTCCCCTTTGTTTCCGCACAGCCACCGATTTCATGGCGACCTCACCACCATGAAACCCGTGGTGGTGAGAAAACTCCTAATATGCTCAGCGGTGCCACAGCAGCACAACAAGCATTTTAGGACCTCTTACCGGCACAGTATTGCTGCGGTATCCATGATCCCCAGTGGTTGCGGCGGGCCTGTGGCAGGTGATCCGCCAGTCTGACGGTCCAGGGACCGCAACCACGATTTAATCAGCCTCTTAGTGTTGATTCAATATAAGCGTATATTTTATCAATATCATAGATAAATAATGAAATTTTTATATAATGATGTGGATATGTTGGAGGGGCTATCATTATGAATGACATGAGGAGATTAAATGGAGGCTTTAGGGATGACTATTTTTAAAGATGAAGTTTCTAATGTATCGTGATGCACTTTGCTATATTTGTGAATTGTATGACTATGAAGAATTAAATCAATTTTTAACAATATATCTATACATGTTCAATATTATTTCACGCTTGGTGTATGGTTGGGTCATGTGATACAACTAAGGAAGATAGTAATTTAAAAAAACAACAGCTTCCCCAGAAACAGATTTGAGCATAGGCAATTGTAGCATGTTTGTTAGAGTTTTAGTTTTTCATCTGTTTGCAGGAGGACTCCGTAGGCAGGTGATGCACATAAAGCAGCCGGAGAAGCTGCTTTAAAGTGCACTGCCAGGAGTTTGGAAAGTGCATTTATCTTAATGCTAATTACTATTTGCATCAAGGTAAATACATAACCAATCAATTCACATTGTTTCAAAAAGAAGTTACGCTTTTTGGGTTTCTTTTCTGCCCAAGGTGCAGCGGGCTAGCCCTAATTCTGCTCCGTAGGTGTGAAAAGATGGTGAAATTCCTGTGTTTCACTTTTCGTGCGTGAATTTGCCCAATTCTGCCTAAAAGCTCTCTTCTCAGTAAATCACTCTATGCTTGGCATGTGCCCCTCAAAGACCATTGTCTACTTAATACCATGTTAGAAGAAAAGTGGTCATCAGTGGTCTCTCCCTATGTGATCCACACAATAAAAGTCATGTGGCCCTCAAATGGATGACTCTCAAGGCAGTCTTAGAGAGAGATAATTGTCTCAGACATCTTTCTACATAGACTGAAAGCTATTTGAGTCTCTTTAGTAAACAAATGAAGGGAAATGTGGCCCCAATTGCTCTAGTTAATCATGTGACCTTGGATTCCGCTATTTAGGTAATACCAAGATTGGAAACAGGCTTTTCCTGAATGCCTCTCTCGAAGTAACAAATGGGCATATTTACAAGCCCCTATCGCCACAAGAATGTCACTTTTAAAGACATTCCTGTGGCGATAGGGGCTTCGCCTTATTTACAAGGCACCCTTTCACGTTATACTTAGTGTGAAAGGTGTAGGCAATGGGTGTTGCGGTGGGGTTTCGCTGCAACACTCATTGATTAAGGCCAAAAAAACCTGGATGTAATATGGTGTGATAGGTTTTGCATTTCCCGCCCCTCAATTTACATAACATGATGATGTATAAGTTAGCATAGTGTGTCTAACCGAAAGATCTGTTGCATGTGTATTTAGGACTAATTGGGTATTTTCGTGTTCCAGTTGGCAATTTCTTAGCTTAGTTGCTGTGCCGCCATCTTGGAAACAGGCCTCCGCGACCCGACTGCAATACCCCCTCCCTTATGAATGGAAAATCACTGGTCTCAGCATTTCTCGTCTTGAGTTAGCATTTGCAGAAAACTAACAACGAAAATGTGTTTCTTTGCTATCAGTAATGTTCCCATGCCTGGGAGGAGCGGAGTCTCGGCTCTGTGGCCTTGGGGGTCATAACAGAGCCATCCTCCCGCAGGTGCAGTGGCTTCATGTGTGCATTCATTGTTCATCATTTCTCCAGTCCTGTACTTTTCCATTAGGGGAGTGCAGTCCTGACAGGGCCTCTCTATAGAGAAACTAATGGCCTAATACATATTTTCTAATTCTTTTCCATTGTCTGGCTGGCTTATTTTATAGGAATGATATCTGAGTGAGGTAAGTTTGCTCAGGTGGTTTTGAGCCACGCTTATCAGGTGAAACAAGGAGAAATGCTTTATTTCTCCTAGTTTTTGCTGTTTCTATGTGTGCTGAGTTGTGCAGCACACATAGAAACAGCAAAACACCATGAATGATTGTTTATGTGCAGGAAGGGACATCTTCCTGCACAAAAACAATCATTCCTCCCAAAACAGGCACCCTTGCACTATGGTGCAAGGGTGTCTGCGTTGGAGCTAGGCAGCTAAAATTAGCGCCAGCGCAGTGGGAAATGCATGGCTGCACTGTATTGTTGTAAACATGGTAGCCTTGCGTTTCAGAAGTGGCAGAGAGCAGCGTTAAGCCACGAAGGCTAACGCCGCTTTCCGTCACTTCTTTGTAAATATGCCCCAAAGTGATTCAAGTTTATTTATTTATGCATAGTTATTTAAAACCATAGCATGCACCGTACATTTATCATAAAATGTATTCCAAACTTATATTCATTGAACACATTTTATCAAATATTATTTTACACATCGTATAAAAAAGAAAAATCTTTTTTTTTAAAGCATGTAATATTTGTAAAATGTAAGCAGTTTTACGTATAAAAGAGAAGTATTTTTATGACTGATCCCGGGTTACTGGGAGGTATTTTGTATCCCTAAAGTGCATATGTGCTGTGCTATATTTAAAGTGCTGTGATTTTAGCAGTGTTATGTCAAAGACAAGTCAGGGAATTATAACAACCAAATATGGCAGAATAAACTTCACAGACTTTATACAATCTCATGGGCAGACCAATGCTCTGCTGCATCTAATAGCCTTTACTAGCACTATTTAAAAATGTCGTATATCGACAGTTGATCATTAGATAGATCCGTGGACCTAAAACATGCAATGACAGCCTACCTGCAAGTGAGGATTAGCCACTCATTAAAAAAGTTTTTCACCATTTTTCTTCTTTCTTTTATCATCATCATCATCATTTTAACTTTATTTCGGTTTGTTTATGAACCATAAAAGTACATCAAAATTTAGAAAAATACATTTACAAGAATAGATTTTATTTGCAATAAATCAGTTAGCATGCGGTTTATAGTGTGACGATAAAAACACTAAGACAGTAAAATACATAGGATAAAAGTTAAAAACACAGTGGAAAGCTAGTTATTTCTGAGATAAAACAGTCTACCTACATTAGAGTAGGTTACTACAACCGAATCAATCTCCGTCTGATTAACCACATTGAAAACAAGAATTTAGCAACAGCAGTAACTATCAGTGCATTAGTATCAGTTTTTAAAATTCTAAAATACTCTATATAATTCCTGACTCCTAGGTTCACACATAACTGTATGATCCATTTTTTTCTGCTAGCAGAGTAAGCAGGACAAAACAAGATCACATGGATTAAGGATTCGTTTGGATCATTGCAACCTGGACAAGGACGAGCAGAACCCATTTTCCATTTATCGGTGTAAGAATGGAGGGGTAGTGTACCATATCTGAACTGTAGGTACAGTTTTTTTGCTAAGACAGGTTATATAGTGTCTAATTCCTTTTCAAAACTGTAGACATTCTTGGAATCCAGAAAGCTGTCGGTGAGGCTAGAAGGCCTGGCTGATCGAAGGACCTCTTCTAGGTTGTAGTGTTTTATAGACTCAGCCAGGGTTCTCTTGGAGATGGATTTGCATGTGTCCTCCGGATTAGACCAGAGATTCTCCATGCCAATCCTAGACGCCTGCCCCCTTATAAAGGATAGCCAATTTATCCTCCCTGCTCCCGGGCGAGCCATCACAATCTTTAGTTCTTCTCTATAGCACTCAAGCTCCGGGACACTCCACAATCTACGCCAATAGAGGAGCGGGCGAGAGGCAATTACTTCTGCAATGGGCCTCAGATTTAAATCCAACCTTAGTGGAACTAGAGGAGTGTTAGTTGGTAAGGAGAGCAGCTGTCTAACAAATGTATTCTCTGATATGCTGATCTCTTTCGCTGGACAATGGCCCCAGAGTTCCGCCCCATAAAGGGTGGATGATCTGGTTTGGACCTTGTATATTTCCCAGCGGTACGCTGATAACTTTATGGACACAAGATTTCTGCACTTTAAGGATCCCCCCCATAGACTGAGAAAGGGTTAAATTGGCCTTAGTCATTTGGGTTTCCCAACTCATTTTATCATTTAAGGTCAGGCCTAGATAAGTAAAATTGTTTACCCTTTCCAGGGCTCGTCCATCCATTGACGGGCGTGGGCAATTGGTTGCACTGGCATTAAACACCATGTACTTCGTTTTATCTATGTTGATCACCAGATTCCTGTTCCTACAGAATTTGGTGAATTGGTCTAACACCCGCTGCATCCCCATAGATGTTTTTGAGAGCAGCAGGGTGTCATCCGCAAACATAAGAGCAGGAAATTTACCGCCAGCTAAGTTAGGGGCGTCGCTGGTATGTACACTAGTTAGATCATCGACAAGGCCATTTAAAAAAAGGGAAAATAGCGTAGGTGCTAATACGCATCCCTGCCTAACTCCCTTCTCAATGGGAAAGTCTCTTGTCAGCTGGCCGTATTTGCCATAACGAACCTTTGCATAGGTTCCTTCATGGAGTCTTTTAAATTGGTGACATAAATAGGGTGGAATCCCCATTGTTGTTAAAATGCTCCAGAGTTGGTTTCTGTCCACCATGTCAAATGCGGATTTGAGGTCCACAAATGTCAGGTAGAGGCTACCCCCTTCCATGACCACATGCTTCCAGTAAAGAACCTGGAGCCGTAATAATTGGTTAATGGTAGATGTTTTAGCACGGAACCCTGCTTGCAGGTGGGAGAGGATGTTATTCTCACTAATCCAATCTTGCAAGCGTTGCAAAAGCAGTTTGGCATAGATTTTTTGAGTAACGTCAATAAGACTGATTGGTCTATAATTTGACGGGGCCAGCGGAGATCCCTTTTTATAAATCGGAATGATTTCGGCCCCGAGCCAGGTGCTTGGAGCCTCTTGGCCGTCAAGAATAGCATTAAATATGACGGTCAAGTAGGGGACCCAGATCTTCGGCTCATCTCTAAAAAGATCACCAGGGATCTTGTCCAACCCTGGGGCCTTGTTACATTTTAACCCTTGGACTGCAAGTGTAACTTCCGACATGGTGAAGGGGGGAGGGGGGCATCCAGGGCCCAATCTCAAGGACGTTGTTAGTAACGCTTTATGTGGGGAAGCAGGGCTAGAGTAAAGATCACGAAAGTATGCACACCAAGCTTCCTCGGCGATGTTAGGATCGATCTTTACCTTACCTTCTGGCTTCCCAGTATGGACCAGGTTCCAAAAGGTTCGGGCATCTTTCGCTATTAATGCCTGTTTAATGGCCTGCCATTTCTCTGTTTCCCATTCGGATTTTGCATGGGAGAGGAGATTTTTATAGGCATTCCTCGCGGCCATAATGGTTGCTCTATGGCCTAATTTAATGGCAGAAATTAGAGTAGTCTTCGCCTTCCTACAGGACTGGTTATACCAGGGATTTGTAGCACATGCCTGTCGATTAGTCTGTTTTGCCGGTTTAAAAAAGCTAGCCGCAAGGGCCAGCATTAGTTCTTTGTGTATGATTAAAAGTTTAGTGTCTTTATCGGGATTGTGGGCATTTTCATGCAGTATATTTAGGCGCTCGAACTGGAGAATGACACTTTTATACAGTAATGCCAGATTGTCTGGCGGCGACTTAATGGAAGCCCATCGGATTCTTTTGCCACCCTGTAAAATCCTAATGTCACTGGAGACCACGTCATCTTCTTGGTACTCCCCATCGTGGTTTGGCGCTTCCAGCTCTACTACCAAGGGGTTATGGTCACTTTCCGCGCAGTCAGATACGTGGAAATATCGGATCAAGTGCCACAAGGACATACTAACCATAAGGTAATCTATTATTGATGAGTGGCCCATTCCATTGTATGTACTCCTTCCTGGGCTGTCCCCCGGGAAGCGACCATTGCAAGCTCTAAGTGAGAATGTATATGTCAGTGAGGTGAGCTGCATGGCCATGGGAGTCCAGTTTTTAGCTTGATAGACATTTGGGGGTGGAATCCGGCAGGCATCATCCTCATCTGATGTTAACTGTGAAACCCCCCCGAGTGGTTCATAGTGACAGTTAAAATCCCCCCCCATTATCACTTTGGTGTCACTTGAGAAGCTGTTTAATAGGGCGGTTAAAAACTCTAGAGTATGAGAGACCGTACCCCCCGAAACCGGACGTAGATAAATGTTGATGATCGCTATTTTGGGTGTATTTCTACGGGTTAGGAGAATACATAGAATATCACAGGTATTGGTGTTAATCCTTTTGACCGAGAACCCAAGATGGACACCCACCCATATGGTCAATCCACCAGATGGTCTACCTCTAGGACCTTTGGTAGCAAGCTCGGCGTAGGTAACAAAACCCATTCTATGCTGGATAGTCCTGGCCCATGTCTCTTGAAATATACAAATACCATGGATATTCACATAGTCACACCACTCCATGTTATCTAGCTTTGCAACCAGACCCGCCACATTCCATGATAACAACAATAGATTTTTATTACTACGAGACTGTTGGTCAGTTGGCTGATTGGGGGGTATGACATTTTCTGCAGTTGAGTCACCCACTTCAGAACTCGTCTGTTCCATAGAGATCTCGTGATTGATAATGATGCAGTTGACATCTATACTAGAGGAGGAACTACCACATTGGGGGGATGTAGTTAAGTACCTTGTCCCACTCTGTATATCCACCTCTACCAGCCCCCCTCCACCAACACTTAAATCTTTAACAGGGGGGGCGGCCATGACTGGAAGTCAATCATAGCCGTCAAGGCCGGAGATGGCGCCATATCTATTCGAAATTTCCAATGGGGTAAAGGGAATCAGGTGCTCCATATTCCTACTCCCCTGCAAAAGCTCTAGCCCCACAGGGGGCAGGCTGCGGCCACTAGCAGGGACTATATTCCACCCCAAATTGTTCCTGATAGGGGGAGGCCTTTGGTAGTGGCACATGTAACTGTTGGTTGGAGGCAAGTGAGTGTTCCTAGTACCATTGGAGTCAGGAAGCCCCCCAGAGAAAAGGGCAGGGGTCACATACGACCTTGGGTAGAAATAGGTTAGGTCGTGTGGGACTATAGCGGTATTCAGATTCCTAGGGGGCCCTGTTAATATGGCCCTAACTGCTTCTGTGTTCCTAAAGTTAATAACAACTATGTCTCCCTCAATATTTTTTTCCCTGGTGCCCAACCAGGGCAGGCGTCTGACATGGACTATCTCCCCGTCGATGTAGTATGGGAGCGGTCTATTTTGTCCTAACCAATGAAGAATCTTATTCTTAAGTTGGGGATGGCCCTCCTTTCTGCCTGCTTCTAACGGGGGGACTCCTGTGAGTACAACTACAAAAGGTAGCGACTCTGGGGGTAATTCTACATTGGGTCCGGGTAAGTTATCATTAGTGGGCCTTACAAACCTCCCCCTACTCAATTGCTTGGTCTTGGTACTAGGATTAGTGTCACCCTTCTGGGGTTCTCTTGGAACCTGTGCAGTGGATTTTATTACTGTTTGGACTGGAGCCTGAACCTGTTGTAAAGCCAAGTTTTTCTGCTGATTGTTATTTAAGGACTTACTAGTTACAGTGTTTGCCTTAGCAGAGATCTTGGAAGGATCTACAGAGCTCTGTTTGTTGCTGACAGGGGGTTTAACGGCTCCATTATTACCACTGTTGGAGACATTTGAAGCCAGCGGGATAGGGGCAGAAACTGTTGGAATCTGGAGTGGAGTTGTCGACACAATAGTAGATCTTGAGGAGATCGTGGAAGCACTTGTTTTATCAGCATACAGTGCTTCCAGGTTGCCAAGTCGGTGCTCCACCCTTTTTAGAATATCCAGGATCGGGAGCATAAAGGACCTAAGCAACTGCTCTACAGTATTCCGCTCAGTATCAATAGAGGGAATAGTTACTAAACTTGGAGTAGGAACAGCCTCATCTTCCCTCCCTCGAATGTTAACAGGTTGTATAGGGTTTGGCTCTGGAGTTGGTACTACTGTGGGCACTATATCGGTCAATACCGAAATTTTGGGTGTGATTACGCCAATGCTCTTAAGTTTAGATGTCTTACCAAACTCAGTGTGACTGAGCTTGCCCCTTTGAGGAGCTCCTAACCCCCTCCTCTTTTTGGTGGGTGGTGGACCAAGGGCTTTAGAAGTAGTAGATGGTCTGCCTAGCCTTTTGGGCTGCTCCTTAGGTAGAGAACAAAGTACACTAGCCACAATGGGAGAGGGACTGGGGACACATGGGAGCAAAACATTGGGTGAAGAGACAAGCAATAGGGAGCCCGTAGGCGGTGGAGTACTTCTGAGGAGTAAAGGAAATTTATCCAGTGACAATGGATCTTCATATGGAGTGTCAGTGATAGTGTCCGACATGATAGGTGGAGAAGCCAGATCAATTAATGGTCTATTTTTCAAGGACTCAATGGAACGACGTCGTTCAATCCTGCGTTCGGATAGTGAATCATCCTTATCCAAATCCACAGAAGCCCTAGTAAAGTAATTGTCTAGTGTTCTTTTGCTAATCCCCACAATACTGGAGTTCTCAGAGTTAGCCGCCATGAGTAAAAGCCTACCTTGCGGTCTGGGACCAGAAATGTTAGTGGGGTAGCCCGTCCCGTCCTCGGACGTCCCCGGACGGCCACAGACGGTCCCGCCCTTGTCCCGGGCTTCTCCCGGCGCCCTCCCGCGCGCTCCCGCGACGCGGGAATCTGTGAATCTAGATGTACTACCCAAGGTGGAAAAGGAAAGGGAGGAGCCTGCAGGGAGAGCGTCCCAGCTGTTGGTGATTGGGAGTTGTGGGCGCTCCTGGGACTTGGAGTCCTGCGCCCACAACACGCTCGCAGCCCTGCAGGTCCCCGCAGTTGTAGATAAAAAATCCTTCAGTGAGGCAGATGGACAGTGGCCTCAGCGAAGCGGGACCCGCGCAGCGGGTTCCGCAAGCAGTAATCCGGCAGGGAAGCAAAGCAAGGCACTTCTCCAGGCACACAGCGGACACTGCGTGGAGCGCGGTGAAAGCGGTAGAAATCACAGGAATCTTTCTTTTATCAGTTCAAGGGATACACATGTGATATGAACAATGTTCTTGACCCCTTTATTACACAGCCTACAAAGTGAGTGGAGACAGGAAGGCATCATAGCCCTTTATTAAGAACATCAACGGTGTGCACCACTGTGCTCAGAGTATATGAGGATTCGTCTCAGGGGCCAATCAAATTAGATGGACATACACATTAAGTCCACTTATAGTTTCTCACATTTTAGTTATTCAGAAACTATATATTGAGCTATAATTTCACGCAGTGAATATTAAATGCTGATCTAAGTAACATTCTACACTTCCCAAACACAGATGGCACTCACGTAATGACAGCCTCAGGTCAAACGAGAATAAACATGGACTGGAGTATGGTGGCCACCGTAGAACTCTAGTATATCAGGGCATTTTCCTAGAAGAACCTCATTTCCCAATGGCGCAACGGTGTCTGTTCACATATCGCTCAGACTGATTCACGCTTTCATTATTCTCCAGAATCTTGTTGTCGTTTGAGTACTGCCATCAGCTCTCGTATGGACATGCAATTATTCTTTATAGGCGCTATCGTTTGTGATAGACTTTAATGAAATAAAGTTATGATCTTGACTAAATGAGATGATCTCACACTCCTACAGACTTTGAACTTCGTATTTGAATTTGCTTTCTGAACATATTATGAATCGCTTTCAATATTATTCAAGGTAGTTGAAGGATAAGGTTGCATATGTCTTTTTACACTCATAGAAGTTAGATCTCAAACTATTTTCTATTATGTCCCAGGGAAACCATTTTCTGTCAACAAGCACACACAGCTATAGAGTATTACTCAACTCTAAAAGGCATGTGATACACATGTTACATAGTTCAGTTCTAGAGAATAAGTAGCAAGATTGTTTTTTTACTCTCTTCAGTACTAGAACACACAAGAAGAAGCCATATTAGGCGTGGGAGGCTGCTTGCGGTGATGTGTGTTTCTCCCAATTCCCCTTTCCCCTGTGTACTCAAGAGTGGTTTTTAGCTTCCTTGGAGTGCACGGTGGGAGATACAGAGCAGGACAGAAGTCTAGACATACCTGCAGGGGACCCGTGAGTCTCACAATCTTCCTTTTGGAAATCACAAGATGGGACACAACTCCTCTGAAGATGCCAAGAAGCCTCCCTGTAAGTACCTCTGTGAAGGAAGACATATGTATACCCAGAGGACTCTTTGTAGACGTCCAAGTCAAGAGCATATGTGTTTCGTGGACTGTTTCATGGTGGTCTAGCCATAAGAGATGCTGCTGGCCTTGGGATGATTTCTACAGTTAATCCAGTATTTGGAGGAACAAAACCCTCAAAAGGATTTAGTTTGCTGAATAGATTAAACCACCAGCAAATGTGAATGCTCCATTATCTGGGTAGATGAAGCCGTTTGTTTACTGGACATCCAGAATGCATACATGACCAGCACGTCTCAGTATTACATGCTACCTTCTCTGACCCCTCCTCCCTTTCCATCTGGACTGACTCCAGTAATGGGAAGTTACCTCATCTCCACCTTGACGGTTCACTCTATCTTTCTGCCAAAATGCTAAATATCCTATCTTCAATTCTTGGTGGCTGCCTGCTAGAACTGGGCAATTTCCCTTGTTCTAAGATAGAGTAAGAAATCTGGAAGTAGTATTTGATGTGTTTCTTTACTTCACCAAGCCAATGAACACTTCGTACTTTTTCATGTTTTTCCTCTTTACACATCCTGCGCGAGATACTCCCTTGACTTTATTTCAATTCACATTGCACATTGGTCTTTACCATTGCATGTCTAGCATCGATTATTGTAATTCTCTTTATCTGGGACACCCTAAGAAGTCTTTATCATCTTAGCAACATATAAAGAACCTTGTATTCAAAGTATTACCGCGCCTTTCTCCCCATTGTTCTTTTTTTACTTATTTAAAGAACATATACTGACTCCCGATAAAACGTGCAACATTTAAGGATTTATGTATCTGTACCAGGTACTTCTACAAGTAAGGTGTTGTATTTATGCAATTCAGGATTCACCCCTACGCCCCAGTGCAAAAGGTCCCCCCTCAGATGCCCTGCTGCTATCAGTTCCTCACATCAACCAGATGAGACAATGTGGGAAAGTCTTTTCTTATCTTGCTCCAAAAATATGGAATTATTCAACTTTGCACAGGAACTGATCGTCTAAAGTTCTACTTTTTCACTAGTTCCGAATGCAATTTTCTTAGTGCTGGGATACCTTTCTTGGGTATATATTTGCACTTTACAAGTGGCCCTGATTCATGCATTATACAAAAAAAGTTATATTTGAGCAAATGGTCAAGGTTTTATTTTTTTGCATTGACCTCAGAGGTCGGAACTGCTTTCAAAATGTTGTGCAACATGAATGGCAAAGCCCTTAGTGTATCTAGCGTTAATGTAAATACATTGTTCGGCCCCACACAGTGTTTCAAAAATAAACTGTGCTTTTGGATTTTGTTTGTCAGTAGGTCCTGTGACCACTGTTGGGTGGAGGATTTCCACCAGCCTCTGCTTTTGATATCTCATTGATTGCTGGTTATCTCCTTGAGTCCACTGGTGTAATATTTCGTTTACGATGGTTGAAGGCTCTGCGATACCCGTCGTGTGTATTTCACAAAGGATTTTGGCTTCTTCTGAGTAGGATTGTGGTTCCACCTACCATAATATTTGTTTCAGATTATCCAGTTACACATTGGTCCATTGGTTTGTAGGATTGGTCTCCAACTTTAGTATTTTGCATATGAGAGGAGATATTCAGCAGCACCCTCAGCTTTGCCCCTGACTGAGGTGAGTAAACGTAGCAATAGCATTTAGGAATTAGTGGTTAATCAGTGATTTAGTGGTTCGTCAATGTTTGGAGCTGCAAAGGTCAATTCTTTTTCTTTGATGTTATACAAGGGCCAGGTTCTTTGTTTATGCAGGTCAGGTGAGTGCATGGGTCCTTTTACTCGGTTCTAGGAGGATAGGAAGAAGTCGGTGTATGGGGTGGTGTTATGAGGTATATTTGCTGAAAACAAACATTGACAGGGTTTATTTCGATTGCCGGGCGAAGGATTATTTAGGATTGAGGAAAGCTGTGACTCTAGTTCATGGGACGCCAGCCTGACAGGGTTCGCTCACAATGTCAAAGCATTTGCTAAGGAATGTGGATTGGGGGTGGAGATTAAGCGTCCCATCCATGGGCCTTATTCATGAACGCCTTACGCCGCCGTTGCGTCACTTTCTTGTGACACTGTGGTGGCGTAATCAATGCACCACACTGCACCCTATTTACAAAGAGATGCATCTAGGCAGATGCGTCACTTTGTACAGCCCTGAGCCACATTATACCTGCATCAGGTATAATGTATGCAGGGCTGGTGTCCCCCATAAAAAAGGCTCTTAGAAGTTGTGCAGTGAAATCTATGAGATTTCACTGCATCACTTCTACAACTTCACTGCGCCAAATCCTTACGCCTGCTTTAAGCAGGCGTAAGGACTGACGCAGGGCCTTTCACATGGGACTCGCCCCATGTGTAATGACACTGGAGCTGCGTCTGTTTTCCGGCACACTCAAGCAATGTCTCTTTACTGTGCTAATAGATACGTCAGGATTCCTGACGTATCTGTTTAATCCTTGCAACATGAATTGCCGCAGTTTAAATACGGCGCATCCATGGTGTGTGCGCATGCATACACACAAACGTACAACGAAGGGGTTATCAAAGAAGGAGAATGATGAGGACGTGGAAAAAAAGCAGCCATGGCGAGGAGGAGGCAGCCACGGCAGGTAAGTGCCTTTTATTCACATTATAATTACTTTGGGAGGGTGGAGGGGTCGGCTCACTCCACTCCACCGCAGAGTTGGAGTTTTGCCTAAAATCTGCGTTCGCAACGGAACGCGGAGTAAGCAAAACTCCATATACTCCGGTGGCGGAGCAGAGTTACCCGCCCAGGGTTAGTAAATATGCACCTCGGTGTTTTGGTTTGGTAGGTCCTGGGCTTTTGAAAAATCAAGTGGGAATTTTTATAGCTGAAGTCTGTCCTCATTTCCCACAGTACGCTTCTGTATTACTCTTACTTTATCAGTTCACATTTCCGTCCCTTGCTTGGATCATGAATATTCCGCTCTAGTACATTCTTACTGCATGTTTTCTGTAGTTTGGTGAAGCCCTGCATTCTTTCTGTGCTATCCCCGTTGTGGTTTCTGGAGCATTGTCCTGTGTTTCCCTCATGCCCCTCCATTAGTGTTTTCTGTTTTCCTCTTCCCATAGCCAGTCTTCTACTTCTATTAACCTTGAATCTCCCGTTTAGCTCCCTTTTCTCTTCATGCCTATTATCTATTACCACCCCTGCTCTCCATCTGTCTATTACTAGTCCTACAATTTCATGTTTTCTTTCGTCTCCATTCTTTACTCAGTCCTTTCTTTGGTTTACATTGGTAATGTACACACTTGTCTCGACCTGATTGTGTGTTATTCAAACAAACAAACTATTTGTAGATGAAGTTTTTGTGCAATTTTTGAGGGCTCAAATTCTATTGAGCTTTAAGAATGGGCAACAAATATGCAAATGACAACTATTGAAATTTATTATATTTTACGGTGGACATCCTTAACTCAACCCTGTCCCTTTCTCCATCAACAACTAGATCACCTTCTTTCACATCATGAGCATGGATGTTGAATCCCTCTTCCAAAAACACCGTCTTCGACAGGTACCAGCACACACCACCTGGATCACTCACCAGCCAAAGACTATGCAAACATTCCGATTGCCCACCACCACAAATGTACATGCAGGATTTAAGCACTCGGTGCTGGCTGTAGCTAAGGAAGAAGAATGCCTACATTCCACCACTGAACAACTACCAGGCAAATCAGTTCTCTCCTAGTTTGAATATGTCCTTGGGAAAGTGGTAGCCCCGAAAACTCCAAAACATCATGAAATTCCATCACATTTTAGACTCCTGGGGCCTCATTTATGAAAGCCTTGCGCCACCGGAGCGTCACTTTTTCCCATGTTAAAAGTGACGCACCGGCGGCGCAAGGCCTTCATAAATAAGGCCCCTGGAAGTTAAGTTACTAGCCACATCCTGGAATAGTTCAACACGATGATAGACAGCTCTGGATAAAACACTTAATGGTCATCGGCCCCTCACCTTTCAACCACAGGCTGGCATATGTATGAACCTTCTCACGCTGCTGCTGAGGAGCTCCAGCCACCTCCTCTACTTCTGTGTTGACAACACTAACAACCACATAAATACATTATGGCAACTACATTAGTCTCAGCAGTGTCCTGAGGCCTTGACTTATTGACAGAGAATGACAAAAGGATGAAAATCCATGGAAATAAACCAATCCACAAAAGCACACACCTCCTGCTCCTGTGCTGCAAGTGCCAATACCCCACGCAAGATGCATATTTCAATTTAAAATACTCTGCTGCAAATAAAGCTACACGTCAGAGCCATTTCTCTTTCCTATGCAACACCATCAACTCCTACAGATTCAGCAGACCCCTTCCCTTAGCAGTACATTTGATGCTGATCACAGTTCACTATAAACATGTAGGCAGAGAGGACAGGTACAGACATTCATACTCTGGAGCAGTCAGCTCTCTTACATAGTATGCCTAGATCCTGATTCAAGAACTTCCTAGATCCTGAGTCAGAAATTCAAATATTTCCTTTTTACCCACACTCAGGATCAGTCACGCCCACCTCCCAGGTAGGCTGTTGTCTGTTCAACCCTACCCTCCCCCCAGCCCTGTAAGGACTAACTGATCCTCATCTCATGTGCTTGAGAAGACACCATAGGCTTCACAACAAAGTGATACCAGGAAGCCACCATTGGCACTGTCACCAACAGAGGAGGGCAGACGGTCCCTGAAAGACTCAAATATTCCCAATGCTCATGTGAGGAGGCGGCAAAACATCACATTGCCTAAGCTGATAGAAATACTTGACCAAGCCCTGCGGGCAAGGCAAGAGTAAGGGAGAGGAACAATCTAGGGGCAATAACGTTCATGGTGTGCAGATGTAGTTACTGAGGGCCAGTGGAGCCACTGGTACTTAATTAATGGGTCCAGGACTCAGTTAGAGCCATATTTAAAGAAAATAAAGTTAACAGCACTGAGTAAATATGAGATCTTGCAGCGTCGCGGCTGACGGGTCCTAACAGACTCCAGTGATGTTTACCGCCCTTCTCTAATTATGTTAGACAATACTTTTCAGAAATAAAAGTCGGTGTGAAGTAACTGAGGAGGTGGGGAAAAGTCACCGGAGTGTAGTAAAACTGTAAGGAGCAGCATTGCCTCTTTTTTGTTATACAAGTAGTTCTTTAATAACATTTTACATATGTATACAACACAAGTGCACTATACAAAGTATGCAAAAAGTCCAGTCCACCTAGTTAGTAGACACTGTAGATAAGCTGGTTAAATCACTACCAGGTTATCAGCCACCCAACAACTTCCCATGTGCACTTCTAGCATAAGCCGTGTATGTATCTATCAAGGTCCCCATTAAGGGATTAAAGATCGTACCTGTCCGCCATCTAGAACGTCTTGCAGATAATGGTTATACTGAAGGTCAACTGAGGCACAAACATAGAAACCAAGTCTCCATGAAGACCACTCTGCATCGTCCATGGTGTGGGTGGTCAATCATCCCTGTAACCCACATTTGATAGGAGTAATGGGGGTGATTTTTCTGAGGCAATGGAAGGATGTTGAATTCACAACCTAAGGTGTAGGGTCGGGGGAAAGAATGGGTCTTCGACAGGGAGCCTCAGAGGTCTGGGATCCATAGGTGCATGTTACATGTACTAGTCGTGTGGGATCGGCAATAGTCTGTGGGATGCTCTCCGGATCAGGCAGAGGGGTCAACATGCCCGTCGTGGAGGCCTGTAGTCCATTTGGCTGACAGCTTTTCTAAATACAGGTCCCAGGCATCCTGCTGAGGAGGGCAGCGATTGCCAAGTTGTAACGTCTGCTCGCCCACTATACCAAGTTCTGCAGCCAAAGTTTCAGGGAAGGTGCTTCTGGGGATGTCCAGCTCATGGCAATACAGCGGTTCACCAATACGCACACTAGGTTGATAAATCTCGAAGTGGACTTATTCTTGCGTGTTGTGACCCCCCAATAGGCACTGTAAAGGGTCTGCAGTTGGCACCCTTCAGGAATGTCTGCCACTGCCGCCACTACTCTCTCCCAGAATTGCTCAATGGTGGGGCAGGTCCATACCATATGGTGGAAGTCCGCTTCGGGACATGACACCCAGGGGCTATGGTCGGGGACATGCGGTGGATACGCACAGGTGGCAGCATTGCATCATCTAAGTCTCATCTCCTATTGTGATTCTCACTGCAACTATACAAAATGATTAAATCTATGTTTGTATAATGCTAAGAAATCCAACATGTTCATTTTCACTTTTTATTTAAAAAAATAATAATGTATGCTTCCTTGAGGCACTGCAAACAGCCATGACACACACATCGACAGTGCGACCTCTTCTTAGACACAGGGCGGGTGCAACACTTGCAACAGCAGTGCGAGATGTCCTAACGCGACAGACACAGCTATCAAGTGCAGAAGGGGCAGTGGCAACCGTGCCAGGGGGTTCGAGTGGCCCACTGGACCATAATTGTGGCTGTCCTTTGCTACCCAGCATTGGTCCATTTCCCTATTGTATCCCACTTTATCAAAACACTCTCAGGGCTGTAGCCTAAGACGCAACACAGCTTTGAGGCCACAGTGGTGCAGATGGGCAGTGCCAGTGGAGGATGTGGGCGGCGAAAGTGGTAGAGTATGCAGCAGCATCTCAAGAAACATTTTGGCAATCTACATGTATTTTTTTTTTTACGAATTAAACAGTAGTATGCAGTATATAGAAATGACAACAATACATAATTAGGGGATAATAGGTAGGATATCATTTTCTAAAACGTGTAGCGCTCAGAGGCCACTCACCCAGTAACGCCAGGCTTTTGGCGACTTCATACCGGACATGTATATGCTTGCTGGCTCCCAGCTGCAGAAAGAAAGTGCATTCAATAAGTACCCACGAAGGGCCCGTTAGGTCTCATACACTCAACTGTGCGATAAACAACACACATTCATGAACTGTATCCTCACCAGGTGTGCCACCCTTCAGGTACCACAGTATCTATGGAACTGCAGGTGGGAGCATAGCGAGAGAGTCCACTAAGACAAGGATGGAAGGGCTGATTCTGAGTCAGTGACATCTCAGGCTAAGCCTTGCAGCATCTCCAGCCTCCTGGCATTGCTTCCGATGGATGGATGGTTTAAGCCAGTAAAAACAAACAAAAACTGAAAATGGAGCCAGGTATTGAAAGACTTACATAGACGGTGAGGAGTTTAAAACACCTCTTCTAAACATGGGACCTCGGTAATGTTCTTCATCACCAGTGGGTCCCCTTGAACCCTGAGGAGGAGCATTATATATATTTTCTGAATATATACTATATGTGATTGGCGCTGTGTCCTGGGCAAACTCCTGTAATATCCATAACGTGCTACCCCTTTCATGCTCAGCGCATGGATGCTGTGACGCTGTGTGGCTATAACAGAGTGGGGGTCTCACCTCATGCGTGTTCAGGGCTAAATCAACCAATTTATGCAAAACATAACCTCGGTGCCTCTCTGCAATCTGACCACCAGCAATCTGACCACCAGGGAATAAACCGAAATGTCATATTATTCATTTTCATATATATATCATGTGTTATTGCAGCGCCTCCACATGGTCTTACATTCTAGGCGTGAGTCTGGACGGACATTCCCACATACACCAGAACTTATCACATGGGAGCCAGACGGGCAGAGACTTTTTAAGGCTTGGGCAAAGTGGGCAATTGCGGGGGGGCCCCTGGGAAAGTGAACTTTTACTCTACCTTCTGTCTATTTCACTGTTTCGACCTTCAACATCCAATTCAATATTGTTTCGCCTTACTGAGCTTAAATTAGTGGAAAATGGGTCGTAAATTCGAAAGTTTTTCCGAACAGGGGCCCGCAAAGTATTTCTTGCCCGGGGCCCCCTAAATCCTAAAGAAGACACTGGTCACAAGAATCCCTGGCAACATCAGGACTTGGGTGTATAGTTTTCTTTTTAATTTAGGAACTACACATACATCTGTTTTATGCGTGTAAATCTTATAAGAATAAATGACTTTACAGATTGCATCATCTCCTTTCAATGTATGTGCAAGTCATCAGCCTGAAGAGGGACCTGGATATATTTACTTGTGACCTTCCAGCATCTCAGAGGTCACTGATGGAGATCTGTCCATTCAGCCCTGTGAAATGCAGAGTGAATATTCTTTGCTCTCTCACAGCCGACGTGCCGCGCTGCTCCATCCGCTGACGTGAGGTGAGAAGCAGCACGCGCTGCCGTGAATGACACCTTTATTTCCAGCGTCCCTCAGCCCTGCGTCACGTGCATCACACGCTACGCCGCGCTATTAAAAAACGTGATAGATGAAAACGGTGTAAAAGGAGGCAGGATGAACCAAATGGAACACACTTTAAAAATATACGAGGGTAGAAATAGGTCTGTGACAAAACAGGACTCAATTCTCAAAGCCAATTTTGGCCTAAAGCTGCGCTAACGGCGAAAATGGCTACATGTGCATCTGTTCGAAATGTATAAATCGAATGTATAGATAGTTTTATTACTACAAATTTCTCCTGGGCGAGCGAAAAGAACTCCATGTTAGCATGGATTTCAGACTGTATTGGCTTTTATTGAAAATGGGGAAAATGTCGTTCTTGTAGAGAGGTCGAACTGCACCATTCACACGTATCATTCTTAGGAAACAAGGCCTTTCCAGCTAGGGGCCAATGGCAGCGTATGTCTTTGAATTCACCGGGCCAATTTTCATAATCTTATTTTTCTTGAAATTCATCTACAAACAGTTAGTTGACTGTAATGTATTCATCAAAAGCTGTGATTAGTCTGTAAAGTGGTACAGCATACCTTGCCATTCTATAGGCTGCCAACCAGAAGGTTCTGAAGGAATTCCCGCTAAACTTGTGATCAGGCCCCAGATGTAAGGATAGGACAGAGCCTGCACATGGAAGCAATATCCCTAATTTAACACTGCCCATGGATACCTCAACCCAGTCTAAAGCAGGCCTGGTGGTGAAATGGTACACTTCCTCAAAACAAACACAAAAGTCACATACAGTGCGAAATGAACGAGCAAAATCTTTGTTGTGATTCGTATACGCACCGCCTGATGCAAAGCCTCCAGGATGAAGTCGTTGCTAAAGCCGAGCGATCCCAGTGCCTATAGAAGAAATAAAAACATCAAGAAATGAGAAGCAACTAATGCATTATACTCCGCTTCTTTGTGTAACACACACGCGCACACATACACACACACACACACACGCACACACACAACTTGTGCCAAAAAAACAAATGTATTTGCAATGTTATGTCAGGTGTAGACATCCAGGTTCACACGCTTTTTTACATGTACATCAGATTTACTCTGAAGAATTGATATTGTGTAGATGCTGTACTTAAAATGATGAATTATACAAAAATGCAGCATTGTGAATATAAACCATTAAAATAAAAATTAGGTGCATTGTGTGGTTACAGTCTAAAATCGTTCATGCTTCTAGAAATGCGACCAGACTTCTTTTTTGAAGCAGCACCATTTGCTTACCTCATATTGAGTATATCTAACTTGCACTTCTGCCACAGGAAGTGAGGTAACTAGCCTTGGCTCCATGTTGAAGGTAGAGATTCGCTATTATGACGGGAAGATACAAAGTTCAGCACTTCATCTCACACCAATATAAAAAATTAAATTTCTGAGCCCCAAGCTGTAATTAGGCGCCTATTAAACCATTAGCACTGGGCTATGCTGATAAGGCACGGATAAGCAATCCAATCCAAGCCAGCACAAAGCTGCCGCTGATGGATATTTATGAAGGGCTGTGGACCCCTCCCTCTTCACATGGGCAAAAACCATATTACACCGCCGATGTTATGTTACATTATATTAATAACATTTATTTATTGCTTGTTCACCAATGGATTCATGGAGCTAGGATGCTGCCCATAAGAGGTCACCTAAAAAGAATTAGAAAGCTCTTGAGAAAAAAACATGTTTTAGAACTTTACTAAAGCTGCAAAGTAAAGAATAGAGTGCACATTGTGCTCCGTCAAATTCATTATTTTGGTGCCAAAACCGAGAAACTCCACCACCTGTACACTCCCTCATGTAATTTTGTTCCACTAGTGGATTATTCAAGAACGACTGCAAAGTGCTAGTCAAGAAGGCGGGATCACCACAAATGAATGCTGAAGCTGTCCCATAAAAGATGGGGCGCACTGTACAAAGTGCTTTGCACAGTATGCGTTCCTCGAGGGGTGGTTGGTGCACGAAGCATAACAGAGGGTCGTGTGACCAGGCATGCAGCATGGTGCTGTAGAAAATAGACCTCTTGCACCAGACTGTCCAACACAGCCAAGTAGTGGAAATGTGCATAATCTAAATTCAATCTGACCTATTGCCATCCTGATTTAGGAAGAATAGGATTTTCGTAAAATTTCTCAATGGTAATTTACAATCAGGTTTTGCACCACAGTAGTGTACAGATTCCACAGCAAGAAACGTGGTACCCATAATTTGATGAGCCTGTTAGAGTCCCACCAGAGATCCACGTTTCCATAAAACTATCACAACCGGCATTTTAGTATTGATTTTGAGAGAACAGCTTCCCATCAATTCTCAGAAGAGCTTCATGCATTCTTGGTAATGTACTCCAGAAGAGTGTTCCCACCTACTCAAGCAATAACATGGGTATCCTCTGTGTATATATACTGTATATATGAAAGTTAACACCCCTGGAGTGGGTGAGTTTGACACGAGGTCCAACATACAGGCTGAAGTGCGGTGATTGGGTCAATCCCTGGGGATCGCCACAGCCAATAGTAATAATTGTGTACAAGAAGTGCGAGAGTGAAACAAACGGCATCAATCCTATCAGTCAAAAATGAGCCCAATGCTGAATGGGTGATGCCCAAGGCTTATAGTCCAACAGGATGGAGTGGTTGACAATGTCAAATGCTGCAGACAGATCTAATAACATCAGCGCTGACACTGTTGCTGCCAGCGGTCACCCTGGGGCAGCCAGTGCCACAGTAATCTCCAACTCAGTGCTCTGTCTTAGATAAAACCTGCCTGAGCATTACATAGTGTTCCTGGTGATACCAGAAAAAAGTATTTCACTGAATAAACTCATGCATAGGACTGAGAAGCTTCAAATCCCTAAATGTTCCTCTGATTATATAATTGAGTCTTTGAGGCAAAAGGTAAGAGAAATCGTCCAGCGTCCTTCGGATGCTCCAAGATCCAACACTCTCTTGTTTTCGGCACCGACCCAAAATACTTTTACGTCCAGGAATAAGAAAACGGTGCAGGACTCCAACATTGCTGGAGGGCTGTTCTCCAAAGCCCACAATACCCTGCAGCAGAGGAGGCGGGGGTTGAGAAAAGCACGCCTGGGTGAAGACTGGGCCACAAGTGGGCCTGTCTGTGCTTGTACAAAACCGGATCTTACAACCTCTCCCTCACTTTTTTTTAATGCTGATTTTTTGGCTTTATCTGCTCAGCGCTTGCTTGCGCTGTGCTTAAGAAATCTATTATTTACAATATAAACTTAATAGAGACTTACATCCCGCCTCCTCTCTTTTCTGGTTTCTCATTGGCTCATGTGCGTGCCACTTACCTTTCCTCCATTTATATTGGCTGTTGCATATTTTCCTGCATTTACCAATGCTTATTCCTCGCCTGCTTCTCTTATCAGTTTCCTGCCGCCGAAGTACCGTTAACATCTGCTTTGGTGGAACTATATTTTCATAAAGTTTTGCCTTTTACTCTTTCTGCATGTATTTATAACAATGTATCACCCAGAGATATTAAGTGATTTGCATAGAATCACAGGACATTGCGCTGCACTGCCGAGACTCAAACGGGGATCCCTAGCTCTTGAGTCAGTAGCTCTGGACGCTGCGCCACATCCTCTTCACTCCTGTGTTATCTGTCAGGGAGCTCTTTCCTTCTCCTGGACAATTATTGATGAAAACAGCTCTTTTTAGCTATTTACATGACGAAACCGATGCATTACCAATCCTGTTTTTTAAATATGTCTGGTGGCTGGGTGTTAAAGCCGGAAATGGTGAAACGCAAGTCATCTACCCCATTACTAGGCCCAGTCTGAATAGGAAGGGAGGGCCTTCCCATTCAGACTGGGCCAAGTAATAAAACGACAATTATGGGTTTTCTGACCTCATGAGGGTGGGGCTATTACTGAAACATTCACTACAGTTGAAGGAGAACATGGTATACATGTAGCAGTAACTGCAGCAGACAAACTCATTTGCAGATATTCGCACGGAGACCCTGGAAGCAGGCAAAATGTGAGAGAAGAAGGGTCAGAATTCAATACTGTTGGGATTAAATATGTCACTAAGTTAACGACTTGCATAACCAGGCATCAACCCCAGAATGAGCAGGGGTCCTTGATAAATTCTTCACCTCGCGACATTGATCCACCAGTTGTCAAAAGAAAAAAGAGTGTGTCACCTTCAATCCATTTAAATGAGGGGAACAGAACAGATAGGGCTTCATGTAAAGCAAAGAGTGTCTCAAACCAAAGAAGGAAATCTTCTGGGGGGCAAAACAGTAAATTCCCAAAATTTGGAGAGTGTAATGGACAAGCTGTTGAGTGGGATAGTAGATATGATCAACCCCCTGTTGGACAAATGCCTTTTTAGACTCACAATTATATCACAAATAGTGAGATACCCAATAGACCCTTGATGGCTCTGGCGGTTTCTGCAACGGGAGCGCAAACTCTTTCAATTTTGAAATGCTGCAACAAAGATTTTTTTTTTTAACTTCACTCCCAGGAACCTTTAAATAATACAGTCCCTGTGTCCATTGACGGCCATCATTCTATGCTGCAACAAATAAATTGATGTTGTCCAATAAACAGCTCCCAAAATATCATACAAAATCATTACCTATTGTGAAATAAGGGTCTTTGCTATCAATATTTTCAATGTCCTGAAGATGGTCTAACGGACAGTGACATGAATAGACCGAAACGTCAACTATAGCACCTATTCCTCTGTTGAATGTATTACAGGCAATGTTTGCTTTATATAAATTCTTCAAATTGGCATAAACACATCTTTGAAAAGGTGTCCACAATTGTAACTGAGAAGAATATTTGATCATATGTAAATCCTGACTTCCGGCTACATTGTGTTGTTTGTTTTATATATTCTCTACAATATTGAACTATTTTGAATTAATATAAAAAAAAACTTTTGAATATACACACCCGTGTTTTATCATGTACTTTTCTCTTTTTATTGTTTGGTGATTCATTTATTGATACTTTGATTAAATTGCTTTCTGAATAAGTCAACTGTAAGTTACTTACATAGAACTTACCTTAATGAACTATTACCAAAATGATTTCAGAATAAATCCCTTGTAGGCGCACTTACCTGCTCTTTTTAGACTCACAGCATTAGAAAAAACACGTATTAACCTAATGCGGTCGAGTTTTCTCATGACTCAAATCACGGCTTAAAAAATATCATCTAATCCTTTGATGAAATTAAGAAGGAGTGGGGCATAGAATATGACCTAGACATTCTGGGTTGCCAAGCAAAGGGTGGCAGAATCTATCAGTCCTTTAAAAGCGCCCTATACTCTTCCTCAGATGGTGGCACTTGATCTACCTTGTCTGAGTGTACCCTTAGCCCCTCCGCGGTATTTATTGAGGGACTCCTTGTGTTGCCCCACAGATTGGTTGGGGATACCGGAAATCAGGGAAATAGGCAAAACAATCAAAGGGGATGGTCAAGAGGTAGGTCCTTTTATGTGCTGCTGGAGGCGACTACTCTCGTTGTGGTACTTGGGAATATTAAGTTCTTACAGGAAGGATCATCAGAAGGCTTTGCCCAATTAACAAAACAAGGTTATGCATTGGCTTAGCACTCATATTAGAGTAGACCTGCCAACTGGCAAATCTTTTATCACGGTTTGACGAATCCAGTGAATTTACCATACTCATAAAAGACGGGACCGGGTAAATTATGACAGGAGAGGGTGGCAACACAGCTCTGGCTGACACGCATGGATACCACCCATCGTCAACCTCTATTAGGCTTCCTCCTCATGTGGAAGCAAGGGCATGTTGCTCAACTAATCTATCTGTGGTGCCCATAACTGCCCCTGCCCACCCTGATCGATTAACAATCCCCACTAATGTTTATCATATACAGAATTTTAACTGTTTTGCCACTTTGAGTCCAATGGCAGAAGTCGAATGATTAGCGACTGACCTGTTAACTGCCGAGCCAGCCCCATTCTTGCCCCGAAATGTAAAGCCCCCACATGACCCTTGTAGACATTTTTTATATTTTTTAAGTTGGAACATAGCAGGTTTAAATGTAAAAAAGGGGACCCAGAATGGATATAATTGGTTTCTTCATACAATATCATTACCCTGCAAAAGACATGGAATAACAGCAGCTCTTTTGCCCTGGAAGGTTTTCAGGCTTTCTTTGTTCCTGCAGTTCGTTCAAGTACTGGGAGATAAAAAGGGGGGCTTGCTAATGTTGATAAATCTCTAACATGTTGGACCTAAAGGTGTCCCTTTCTAAAGGTAGGTACCATCTCGATTTCAGTTACGTGGTTGTGATCTCTAAAGCCCAGAGGATGTGCATTCACACCTATGAAATCTCTAAACAGATTGCCTGAGCCTAATATAAAATCAATGACTGTCCCTTCCCGTAAAGGTAGGAGGAAAGGAGTTAAGCCACCGCAAATAAAACATATCAAATGAGGAGATTAAATAAAATTCAGAAACCAAAACACATTTAAAAGTCCCAAAATTTCGAATGTTCGAAATGAGACTTGAGATCCTGCTAGGATGCCAGCTGAGGCTCAGAAACATAACAATGGCCCAAGCATGGGCGTAGATTATAATCCCCCAATGCTATTGTCCAGCGCTGAGACCGGTCTCTGCTGCATTACTCCTCAAGCAGCCTACGTAATGCAGTCAGATGCTGTGAGTGGGAATAACTGGAAATGGCATTATAAAGATTGATTACCAAAAGTGTTTGCCTTTCATAAAACTGTATCACCATTGCCTGGAGATTTGAAGAGGGAGTCTTTAAGTGCTGGATCTTGCACAGTACAGATAGATTATGCCAGATAATAAAAAACAAAGGTTAAGATGGTCAAAAGGGACTCCGGCTGAGGTTATATCCACAATTTATGGGTCAGTTGTGCAAAGAATTGAAATTAGACATGAGAGGCTCCAAAAAGGACATGGAGATTTTAGGAACTTTTTTCTGTGATTGCGATGGTGGTCCACCATTTGTTTGTCACTTCCACCCCGGAGGCCACCCTGTTACCCCGAGGTGGTTTGATAGACAGTGTACTATGGCCCATAGAGCACTACGCCAAGCGTTGAGAAGTAATCCCCGAGATAAAAATTTGATTGCTTGCCGCAGGAGGAATTACCAAGCCGAAATCCTTAGGACTGAAGAAAAAAAAGGATGACGTTTTACAGGACTTACTGGCAGAATCTGAGTCAAAATAATTGTGCTGAAGTTTTGGCAGTCATTTATCACCCCCTCTTTAACATCTTAGGTAAGGGTTGAGCCATGTCCCACATTCCACCAGATGCATGGGTGGCTCATTTTGAACCAATTTATAATCCAGTTGATGATGCCCTACTGAAAATAACAGAAAGTCATAAGAGTGCTTCTGCCTTGTCAGTGGATATAGAAGAGGCGAATACAGCAATTCTAATCCATTCGAGAAACAAGGCCCTGGCCCTGATGGAATTCTCTTTTTGAGTAATTCAGTTTCATGGTCCCCAGTCCTGGCCTACAGCATCAATGCTGCAGTGAGGGTGGGCCCACCGTAGTCCTGGTCCACCTCGGTCATCGTCCCCATCTTTAAAAAGAGCGATAGAGCAGCTCCTTATTGTAATCACCCCATTTGTTTGATATATACAGTTGTGAAAATAGTGGGAAAGGTGACCTTTAATAGACTCTCAGTGTAGGCAGAGAAAAAAGAAGTCCTTTCTGACCTGTGGTTTGGTTTTAAACCAGGCCTTAGCACAAGTGACCAATGTCTGAATCTACATTTGACTGCAACTAAATTGCAGATTGCTAGATCTGGACCTCTTTACCTAGTCTTTATGGACCTCACCTCTGCTTTTCACAGGATGAATAGGGCCAAGTTATGTGAAATAATGTTTTAAATGGGGGTGGTTCTTGATATTGTGATTTTTTTAAGAGATTTGCACCAAAATATGTCTGCAGTGGTGAGATACAACATGGATGGTTCTTGCACCGAGTCATTTAAAGTGTGTCAGGGAGTGTGACACGGATGTATCCTGGCTCCTTTTCTTTTCACTTTGTACATTAACAAGCTGAAACCTGTCCTATTATGGAGGAATTCAGACTCACCGCGGGTGGCCACGTTTCATTCCCACTCTTTTGTATGATGATGAGGCAGTCCTGTTATCTAGGAAAGCATTAGGTTTTCAGCAACTCTTTTGTTACTTTTCCAATGCCTGTTAGCTGTATCAGATGAACGAATAACAAGAATTATTTTGTTGTTAGTAGTTACAATTGATTTTTTTTAATTCTGCAAATAAGAGACTGTGCATTAACCATTACTAACGTCTGTGGAAGATATAGTGGCCTTTGGAGTATCTCCAACACACCGATTCTCCCCTTTGCATTACTTTATTCCGCTAGCCTTCATTCTGTAAGACCCTTACTTCCTTTTTCTCCCCACATCTTTTTGAACTCCTACATCTGCATATCTCACACTTTCCCACAATTACAATTGGCATATATGCGACAATCACTCTGTGTGCTCTGCAGAGAGGTCAAGGATCGGTTGTGCATGAGAAAACAACCTTTACCACACAGGCACTACTACAAAGTGCCTTTACAAAGTAGTCTTTACCGCACATGGGTCTTAACAATGCATGTCTTTACCACGCATAATGGTAAGTATAAGCAATCCTATGCTATTGTGTTACTGAGTCATATTTTAGAGTAAATTAATTGTTTTATTTAATGTATTTATTAAATATTAATTATTAAAATTGCAATGCATATTTGTTTAAAAAAAGCTAAATACATTTATAAGAGCAGGATTTAAGGTATCTGGGGAAATGGGTGGGGAAGTGTATTAATTCTCAGGTACTCATTAAAACACCTGGGCATTAATAATTACGTTTCACTTATAATTATGAAAATTACAATTCATATTTGTTTAAAATATGGAAAGTCATTATTAGCAGTGGGATAAAGGATATAGCGGAAATAATCAAAAATATATTTATTAAAATTAAAATTGTAAGGGATCTAGGGGTAATTGGTCGGAAAGTGTATTAATAATCAAGTATTCATTTAAATACCTGGGTATTAATACAATTTGTTTATTTATAATCATTAGAATAACAATATGTTTACAATATACAAAATAAATTTTAGGGATGAGGAGTAAGGGATCCAGGGTTTATGGGAGGGGAAGTGCATTAATAATTAAAATACCTGGTTAATAATACTAGTATGGCATTTACACTTATTTTAACCAAATATATATTTGGTTAAAATGTTCAGAATTTTTAGGATTAGGATGTAAGGGATCTTGGGGTAATAGGTGCAGAGGTGCTCAGGTATCAATTAAAATACATGGGTATTAATAATTAAATTAAATTTATAATTATGAAGATTAAATGCATAGGGCCCTGTAATGGAGTGGGAACGGGGCCATCATACCGGCACCTTCCCCCCACACCGCCAAAGCCAAAATAGCCCGCCCACTAGATTACAATTACGTTTTTTATCTGGCGAGTAGTTCTTTGGCATTCTGACGGTGGTGCCTTTGAAATAGGCACCCCAATGGGAACGTCAAAGCAAGTTCCTGCACCGCATGGACTGTTAAGTCCATGCGGTGCAGGAACTGGGCATGCATACAGACAGGGGGCACACCTTTGTTTAATCTCCACCACATTTTTCATGGTGGGCTAACCGCCATGAGAACCGTCGCAGAGAGGAAACTCGTAATATGCTTGGCATGGCCGCAGCAGCCTGCTAAGCATGTTGCAGCCTCAAGACCACCACAACACCATCTCTGATGACCGGCGGTCGCAGTGGTGCCAATGCAGTCCAACCGCCCAACCTATAATGGGGTGGTCAGAAAGCTGGTGCGGTGGTTGGACTGCCGTGGTCATAATAAGGCCCATAGTTGTTTGAAATATGCTAAATATTTTTTTAAGAGTCGGATGTAAAGGATCTAGGGCTTATGGATTGAGAAGTGTATTAATAGTCAGGTATTCATTTGAATGCCAGGGCACTAATGCTTTCTTTAAAATGGATCATTATTAAAATTAATATGCATATTTATTTAAAAAATGTATTTATTTATTTGGGGGGTTTTTTTTTGTCCTCATTTTGCGCTATGTATGTATAAGGTTTAAATCGGGAGCCCATTCCTTCAGAACATTTGTACCTTCACAGCCCCTTTTTGGCCAATCTGAGGGGGGGAGTTTCCCGTTACCAGTTGTTTTGGGTTTGGGGTCTCCTGTGACCTTTATCATAGTCAATAATTCTGTTCTTGTGGGGTGAGCTAGCCTTCCTGGCTACTCGACGGGAATTATTCCTGTCTGAATTATTGTCTCCGCTTTAATCATTGGACTTTGTATTTCATGGCCACATTCTCACGTTCAGTTATCTAAAAAAAAAAAAAATCCCAGATTTCCCAAAAATTTCACTTTTTACTTGGTTTCCCTTGTCTATCATTTCTGTTGGTTTGTATTACAGAGTTTAGCCAGTCCCCATGCTGTGGTGGTGTTGGGTTAACCCAGTTTATGCATATTTGTCGTCTAGCTAGAAGTATCAGTACAAACAGTAAGTTTTCCTGTTTTTTTGGTAACTTACCCCGATCAATATTAGTGTCAATCCCAAAGATAACAAGAGTTATACTTACATCTACTTGTTTTCCCAGAACTAATGTTACCATCTTACCGACTTCTTTCCAGAAAGTGTCGATAGTGGGGCATTCTTTGAACATATGTAGGTCATTTGCCCTTTCCAGTCCGCATTTTGGGCAAGTCTTTATGCTGGCTCCTTTGAATTTTGATAATTTTTTCGGGGTCCAATATGCCCTATGTATTGTAAAGAGATGATTTCTCTTCAGCGCAGCTGGTTTTATGGAAGTCCAGCACTTTTCCAATGATTTCGTCCAAATGTTTTGTAGATCTAGGTCTGGTATGTCTTTCCTCCAAACTGCCTCTGGGATCAGTACATCTTCTTCTCCTGCTGTGATTAAAGCCCAATACCACCTAGCTATTTCTTTTTTTATTGGGGTGGTTTTCAGCATTTCTTTCTCTAATTCTTCATTTCCCTCTTTCTTCTCTGTAAGCGATTTCGCCCAACTTATCATTTGATAATATTTAAATTTGGACACTGTTGCGTTTGTATTTGCAACCAGTTGGTTCCAGGGAATTATGTAGTTTCCTGTTATCAATTGGCCCCACTTTTCGATGCCAGTTTCCTTTAGAGGTAGGGCCAAAGAGTCTTTTAAACATTCTGGAGTGCCTGGGGAATCCCAGATGGGGGCCTGTGCACTATAATATGGTATGTTTAGAGTGCTTCTAACTTGGTACCATAATTTTACTGCATTGATTAAGATGTTTAGCTTTATCTTTTTGAAAAATTTTGGGTGTCCAAATTTATATAGGAAATGATCAATTCTGCCTGTCATATTTTGCAGGAAATCAGGGTAAAACTGAAAATTCTTAAGAAGTGGTCTCATATTTTTAAATTGGAAAGCCTTACAATATTCGATAAGATCGGGTCTTGCGATTCCCCCTTCAAGTTTCCCTCTCCTTAATTTTTTCCATGCTATTCTTGTTCCTTTGGATGACCATATGAAGCTTGTGATTTCTCCTTGAATCTTCTTTAAGGCGTCTCTCTTGAATTCCAATGGAATAGTGTTAAAGAGGTAGGTGAATTTGGGCACAATGGACATTTTTATTATATTTGATCTTCCCAGGAAACTAAGAAGGAGCCCATCCCATACTTTGAGTAGTTTCCTAGTTTCAACGGCGATTCTATTCAGGTTTAGCTGGGGAATTTTTTCTATATCTTTCATCAGCGTAATAACTAAGTATCTTATTTTATCTTTAGAGTATGGATTGTTGTAAGGCGACCCAACCCCCCTGCAAAAACTCTATACAGAATTACTATCAACAACCGCACCGATAATATTAGGGGGCGACTATAATATTTTGATAGATCCAAGCCAGGATAGATCTCCCCCAGGAAAACAATCAAACCTACCCAAAATGCGAATGGCTTTGTAACTATAAAAATGACCTGGGACTGTTAGACCTATGGAGAGAAAAAGGTGATAGAAAATATCCTTATACCTTCCACAACAAAAAACTTGGCCATAGACCAAGAATTGATTACTTCTTAATAAATGGGAGTCTACGAGATAATGTCAAGAATATAGAACATCTACCAGAACATCTATCCGACCATTCGGCAGTCCAACTAACCATACAAATAACGAAAAACAACTTACAACCGAGATGGACGGTTGACCGTACAATACTATTAGACCCCAAGGCAGCAGAAGAATTAGGGACAGCAATAGCCAATTTTTTTGAGGAGAATCAAATAGGCACATCAAAACAAAACACCTGGGACACATATAAAGCGGTCATTAGGGGAAAGCTATTAAGCATGGGATCCTATAGGAGAGCCTCACCTAACGGGAGCCTCACCAGTAATATTGATATACAAAGAGGGACAAGGCTAGGGTGTCCGTTATCACCCCTACTTTTCAATCTATATATTGAAGCCCTTGCAGCCTCGCTGAGAAATCACACCTCAATAACCCCCTTCCAATATCAGGATTGGTCCAAAAAGGTGGCACTGTATGCCGACGATCTGGTGATCTTTACAAATGACTATCAGAGCTCTTCTGCTGCAATAGAATCTACAATAGCCAACTTTGGAAGAGTATCAGGGTACCTGACAAATCAAGAAAAAACCGAGGCTATGAGCTAGAACACGCCTTACAACAATATTTATTTAAAATTTGCAAAATAATGTTTAAGAGTGGCATGCATAAGAAGTGTATTAGTGCTCAGGTATTAATTAAAATACCTTGGCACTGTTATTATTACATTTAAACATTATAAATTGAGTTAAGAATGTAATGCAAAGATGGCAAAATAAGATCAATAACGTCAATAATTGATTAATTACTAAACAATTAAATACAATATAGTATTTTACACAAAAAAAATATTTTTTGAAAATGTATCAACATACATATTTTAAACGTCCTAATATTTAAACAATACTAAAACAATTTCACATAGTTTTTGATTTATTTCTATGAAGAAATGGCCCTTTTTATTTTTACTTTTCAGGTTGATGTTTGTGGTTGTGCATCTGTTTCTACAGTCGGTAGAGTGTTGCTTTCAAGATCAAAAGCACGGAGCAGCTGAAGTCAGGTAAGAACAATCTAATTTACTTACACCAACATATAGATTAGGACCGTGTCGGCCCCCGCCAGCAGCCCATGGCTCTGGCGGGCCAAAGAGCGCCATATTGCGAGTTGACCACGGAGCTGACGGTGTGATAGCGGAAATATTGCAGCGGTGGTGAGTATTTTTCACAAATATATCAATGTCTTTGTGTGCATTTCGACTGCAGATGTGTCGGGTGCACACATATGCATGATATTTGTGGAAAAATACCATGTACCCATTACCATGGTTCAGCACATATGTGGGAAGTCCTGGCAATGGGTATGTGATTCTAAAAAGGACTCACCAGAAGATCACCACAAGCAGGATCGTAATCCTTGGGTGAAGATCCTGCTGTGAAGCAAGGGATCCACATTGAAATCTACCTGGAAGAAGAATAAAGGGGTAAGTACGCACCCCAAATCCTTTGTCACTGCCACCTTCAAGCAGCCCGTTGGACCGCTGCGGTCCACTTGTGACACAGGCAACTCATAATACAGATGGCGGTGCAGCTCCCCTGTATCGCCCTATGGGGGCTGCCTTTCCCCGACTGTGAACGAAGCGGTCTACTACCGGTCTCGGCAGTCCAGCGGCGGTTTTGCAAAGCTGATCCGCCCAACTCGTAATATGGTGGTCGGACCGCCAATCTCACTACGCTTGGACCGCCAATACCGTGGTCCACGGGACCTCCAAACTCATAATAAGATCCTAAGCCTACTCCTAAACATGAACGTACATCGGAAATAAGCATGGGTAAAGTCAATGGGTCTGTTTGAGTGAATGGGTGAGTGTGTGCATGCATGAATAAAAGTTACAAAGGGGGGCGTGGCTTGATGCCGATGATGGTGGCCGCCTAAGCAGAGGGCTCCGCAACTGAGCCCCCAATGATCCTGAACGAACGGAGCTCGAGACCCCCACCTCCCGCAAGACGGTAGAGGAAGGGGTAGCCTCCCCTTGGAGATGAGAGCTGGAGAAAGCAGCTGACCCGGGGACCCGCTAGAGCTTGATTGCGGGCTGGCTGGCACGCCACGAGGAGCGAACCCAAGATGGCGCCCGGCGGCGAGCAACTGAAGTCCCGAAGGGCCGCGGTGGCAAAGACAGCTGCGGACAGACACGGCTCCCGATCCTGAGGTAGCAACCGGCGGCGATACCTGGGGGACCTTTGGATCCGGATAAAGAGGCGGGTGCGAGGCGAGGCGAGGCCGCACCGGACGACAACGGTGGTGAGGCTGTGACCTGAGGAGTGACGTGCTGAGATCCTTGAAATTACTCCGGAAAGTGGAGAAAGCCGTGGGAGGGGCACTCGGAGTGGCGGAGACCTCATAACTGTGCTGTACCCTGTCCGGGAGAGGCGAACGAGCGGGACCGCCGAACTCGGAGCGGAGAGTTCCACACTTGTGTGCTCGCCGACCAGCGGAGGACGGAGAGAGGCTGTCGCTGGGGCCGTGAGTACCCGCAATGCTGCATAGAGTAGTACTTTCTCTTGCGGGGCTGCAGGCCGCACTATGGTGCTGGGTGCGAGGGGAGCGTGATTGCTGGGCCTCTGGAGCGGCGGCTCTGGCGCACTACAGGCTGGACATAATGGGTCGCCCTGCTGGCGGTTGAGGTTTCGCCACACAACAGGTGATACGTACTGAGGCCGGAAGGGAGACACATCCTGGCGATCAGGCACGGGGGGAGCCCCCCCAGCGGGCAGGAAATGCAAGATGGCGGCCGACGCACTCTCCTGCTGGAGGAATCCTGAAGACCCTAGATGGGAATGAAGTGCGGAATCTAGTGGACCCCATTGTAGCTCTTGATACTGGTGCTTGAACACTCGCAACCGAGACAGGCCCCACCTAAAGCACTACCCCACCCACTCATACCGTCCTGCGTCTGAGACCGGGTCCTGCCAGATTGCGGAACGTGCAGAGCGGAGAACCGCGACCTGTGGGAGCTGTAACAGGCGACAATCCCCGGTGGTCGACCGCGGAGTGCTATCTACAGGGGCGGAGCATGTACCGATCGCTATTAATACGCCTGACCATGGGGAAACTGAAGGGAGGCAAGAGCGGAACTCAGCCGCCAGCAGAAGGCGAATTGACTGATCGAGAAGAGCAAGCAGATCCCTAGCAGTTGCGGGACCCCCACCTACAGCAACAGCAGGATAAAATCCTGACGGCCATAGCGGACACCCGCGCAGCACTTCAGCAGGACATAGCACAGGTGGCCACGGGATTGGGCTTGTTAAGGGCCGATCATGGTAAATTAGTCGATAGAGTTAAATCAGTGGAGGGAACGCTCCAAACCCTTGAACCATTACAAAAGGACCTCTCAGCTACTATGACTACCGTATTGGAGCGCATAGATGCCTTGGAAAAAAGAGCAGGTGATGCCGAAGGACGCAATCGCCGGAACAACATCCGCGTAGTGGGTTTGCAGGAGAAAACAGAAGGACCAGACATGGTACAATATCTTGAAAATTGGCTCAAAACAGTGGTGGCGCCAGAAAGCCTGTCTACCTTCTACACTTTGGAGCGAGCCCACAGGGTACCGACTAGACCACCCCAGCAGGGGCGGCCTCCACGGCCGGTGGTGGCCCGGCTGTTACATTTCCGGGACCGGGACTTGATCCTTCAGAAAGCGCGAGTAGATGGCCCCTTCCAAGTGGAGAATAGCAAGGTCAATATATTGCCAGACTACACCTATGAAACCCAGCGCCGAAGAACCTCCTTCCTGGCCATCAAGAGGGAATTGCGCAACAATATATTCTCTCCTCTCCTCTTCCCGGCCAAGCTGAGGGTCATTGTTGATGGCAAAACAAGTTCTTTTGACACCCCGGACGACGCCTGTGCCTGGCTGGAATTATATAAGGCTGGGAAGGATGGCAATGAGCAAAGAGCAAGAACCGCCGCAGAAGGATTGCCTCCACGGAAATCGCGAAGGCTCTGCAATAGACAGCGGGGACTGAGAAGGCCCTCTTCGTCACAGACGGAAGCGGAACGGCGAGATGTGCTGGCAGTGGTGTCTACATTGTCGGGTACACAGGAGTCTCCATCGCTGGGTGGAACAGAATCGGAGAAAGACAACAATCGGTCTGACACTGAACACTCTGAGACGGACGGTGAGCGCTTACCGAAGATCACACCAGCGCCAGCTGAGGGAATGCTGGATGAAGGGTAGACACGCCTGAAGAGCCGACTGGAATGCGGATTTGGAGCCACGATGGACTCCCTGGCGTGAGTTTTCAGGGGAGATTGGTTGAGTGATGTTGGGGAGAAGGGGGGCATCAGAGGGGTCTCATTATCTGGGGCTCAGTTGGACTGTGAGGAATGTAGGAGTGGGGTGACCACCTGTTGGCACACAGTCCCCCCTCACTGCCCTTAAGGCATGCCCGCAGTGTCTGCTGTTGGGCTTAGAAGTGTGTTGGACTTTGTCATGGTTTGGATGGAGACTAGATGGTTGTTGCTAGGTCCTGTTCTTGGGGGGGTGGGCAGCCAGGGATATTTGGAGGGGAGTTGGGGAGGGGTAGTCACCGATGCAAACGCAGAGTCACAATTTAAACTGTACAGGATACTAATGGAGAATGGGTGATACGGCTATTCTGCGATGTATTACCTGGAATGTGAGGGGGCTTCATACCATGACACGACGACATAAAATACATGCCTATTTAGTTCGCAGGGGGGTACACATTGCACTACTCTAGGAAACTCACTTAACTAAGGCTGAGGGCATAGCTCTGCAGTGTAGATGGAAGGGCCAAGTGTATAACACCACATAATCAGCATTTGCTAGAGGTGCTCTGATCTGGATTAGAGCGGGGGTCCCTTTTCAAGTAACTAGTCAGATGATAGACCCTGAATGCAGGTTTGTGGCCATTGAAGGTAAACTTAGAGGTAGGGATATAGCCTTTTGTAGCGTTTATGCACCTAATGTTGATCAGCTGGGCTTCCTGGCGAGGTTGTCTGGGTCTTTGGCGCACTATCTTGTGAGTCCTTTGGTGATGGGTGGAGACTTCAATTCCATCACAGACATATCATTAGACAGATCACACCCCCCACTGGCTGACTCTCCGATACATAGGCTGACCAAAGGTAGACTAGACTGGCAGACAAGATGGGGTCTAGTGGACGCTTGGCGTACGCAACACCCGCTGGACCGCGACTACTCCTATTTCTCTGGGTTGCATGAGTTGCATGTCAGGTTAGACACGGTGCTGTGCTCCCCTACGGTAATGCCCGCCATTGTACAGTCCGAATACCTGGCTAGGACGATCTCCGATCATAACCCGTTGCTATTTACCATGCATTGGATGACTGGGATCTCATGCATCCCCACTTGGAGACTACGCCCCGAAACGCTGGACGACCCGCTTTTCCATGAGTCACTGAGGGAAGGGATCACCCATTACTTTGCGGAGAATGTTGGATCGACCGCCACAAGGGCAATCGAATGGTATGCCTTCAAGGTGGTTGTAAGGGGGATTTGCATAGGGAAACATGTGGGAGTGCGCAAGGTGCTATTAAGCGACCTGAACCGAGCTGAAGATAAGTTATGTATGGTAGAATTGTCAAGGCCTGGCCACCCTGAACTACAGGAAGAGGTTAGCGCAGCGAAGGAAACAGTGGCGGCAGAAGTGGAACGGTTGCGCAGTTTCGACCATACGGCTTACACGATGAGGATCCATGCGGCGGGAGACAAGGCAGGGACTCTGCTGGCTTGGTAGGCCAATCCACCAAAAAGAGGCTCCCCCATACTGGCACTAGAGACGGAGGGAGGGAAGATAGTTAACACCCAGAATGAGATCCCACAGTGTTTTTTGCGCTATTATGAAGAACTCTATAAGAGCACACTAATGGCCGGGGACCCTGCCATCGATGCCTTTCTAGAGGAGCTGGAACTGCCCGGGCTAGAACAGGAACAGGCGAAAGGCTTGGGTAAAGAAATAGAGCTGGGAGAAATTTGGGGCGCCATCAAGCACATGGCCCGCAACAAAACCCGGGGAATAGATGGTTTACCAATAGAATTCTATGAGAAATATGTCGATTTTCTAGCACTGAGACTCCAAGAGGTCTACAGGGAGGCAAAAGAACTGGGACAGCTGCCTCAATCAATGCGGGAAGCTCTAGTGATCCCGCTATTGAAACCGGGTCGTGAAAGTAGAGGGACGGCATCCTATCGCCCATTGTCGATGCTAACCACAGACTACAAAATATTGAGCAGCATCCTAGCGACCCGACTCTTACAATATATGACCACATTAATCCATGGGGACCAAGCTGGCTTTATTCCGATGAGAAATACGACTACAAACGTCAGACGATTGGTGTGCCTACTGGAGGAAGACCACCCAGAGGCGCGACAACCAATGGTATTGTCAGTGGATATCGAGAAAGCGTTCGATAGCTTAGAGTGGGGGTATCTATATAAAGCATCGGACGCTTTGAATTAGGAGCGGACTTCATACAATGGACAAAGGTGTTGTATACATCAGCTGTGGCCAGAGTGAGAGTTGGAACACTGATATCATCACAATACCTGGAAACCAGGGGTACGAGACAGGGGTGGTCGCTGTCCCCTTTACTGTTTGCTTTAGCGGTAGAACCACTTGCGGCAACGACCTGAAAGGGGAACTACTATGGGGGATTAGGGAGCAGAGAGGGTCAGCAATATATATCTCTGTATGCGGACGATCTGCTGCTCTTTCTTGAGGATGCTGGCAGAGCGCTGGTAGGAGCTGGGAACTTGCTCTCAGAATTTGGAGACATCTCGGGCCTGAGAGTAAACTGGTCAAAGACATGCCTGTTCCCGGTGAGGCAGGGAGAGACCCAACCCGTTACGGATAGAGAGGTGAGGTGGGAGCCCACCTGTTTGAAATACCTGGGATTATATATTTATCACACTGCCACAGACATGCTGGAAGGGAATATAGGACGTGGAGTGCGGGCTTTGAAAAGTAGCATGGCCTTTTGGGCTACACTCCCGTTGTCAGTGACGGGCCGAATAGCCCTATTGAAAATTATAGCGCTTCCTCATTTCTTATATTATTTTAGAACATTGCCAATATGGATACCGAGCTCCACGTTTAAATTGCTGAAATCGCTCATATGCCTTTCCTCTGGGGCACGGGTAGACGTAGTGTTGCACAGGTGACGCTCATACGACCTAAGGCTGAGGGAGGACTGGCTGTTCCGGACTTCGAGTTATATTATTTAGCAGCCCAACTGCAGTTTTTAATGCAAGCAATAGCGAGGGAATTTAGAGGACCGGAACAGCAGAGAAGTTGGGGAATACCGTGCCATATCCTGTAGTTTATAGCGTTGCAGCAAAAATGAGACCTTAGAGATCTCCTAACGGAAGAGAAAACGCTTAGACTTTGTTGGACTTGCTCCCAACGTAGGGCGGGTGTCTTGCACCCATATGCACCCGAAATCCCGTTGGGAATGGCAACGGCGTTGCACACGCCGGTGACTCGTCGCACCTGCAGGTTTGGGAAGATGCAGGAATCCAAATGTTAGGAGAGCTATATGAAGATGGGGTCATGTTACCCTACCAGGCACTACAAGAGAGGTTTGACTTTCCGAGAGTGGGATATTTATTACATGCAGCGCTGACGAGGGCGATACAGGCACACTGGCGAGAAGGACTGACGGAACCTACAACGACGATGGCCTGCCAATATACCATGATGGCGGCCGGGAACTTTAAGGCGGTAACGTGTCTTTACTCTAGAATGCTCAACGAAGGGTTAGCACCCCTGGAGACATTGAAAGGAAAGTGGGAGGTGGACATAGGGAAAGCTATCCCTGATGCCGCCTGGACGCAGATAGTGCGCAGAGCTTGGAAGAGCACAAGAAATGCGAGGTTCCAGCTAGTGCATTTCTACATACTCCATAGTGCGTACTTGACGCCAGGGAGAATCCGAAAATATTTTAAGGTGGCAGAGGCGGCGTGCCCCAGATGTGCGCGTTCTGGGGTAGAATTAGAACATATGCTGTGGTCCTGCCCAGTGATGGGACCCTACTGGGAAGAGGTGGGAGACATCCTAAACGCGATAACAGAGAGACATCTGACGTTTGATATGGCCACTAGCGTTCTACACTGGTTCCCCCATACATCCAAAAACAAAGTAACGAGTAAATTTGTAGACATGGGGCTCATACTGGCAAAACGAGAAATCACGAAGCATTGGATGGCGACAGTGGGACCTAGCAGCAAGAGATGGAGGGGTGAGTTCATAAAATGGGCAAATAGTGAAAGCGCGTTAAGATATCAGCAAGCGCGTAGACGAAACAATGAGAGAGCGTTGGAGGCAGCGACGGCATGGGAGACTTTAGTGCAGGCATTGCGAGATTACAAGACACAGAAAGAATGAGTGGAGTTGTCCTAACATAGGGGATGCCCCGGGTCATGACAGGTACAACAAGTAGACTATAACATAGTGACTCCTGAGCACGCCTGATAGAGGGGACAGATACTGCTGTGCGCGTCGGTGACGAGGGAGGGGGAGGGGTGAGGGAGGACGTGGTTCGGAAGAGGGGAATTGAGGATGTATAATTGAACGGGCTCTGTTTATTTTGGTACATTGATTGCACAGTGCTTATCAAGTAGCATAACATGTAACGAACATTAGATGGGGGGTTGCCTACCGGATTTACGATGTTATAGTGACCATTGGTTCGTCTGTGTTTATGTGTGTATTGTACAGAAAACCAATAAACTATGACTTAAAAACAAAATGAATAAAAATTACAAATATGGATGACTGGGTAAAATGAGTGAGTATATGAATAGCGAGGCCAAGATGCTGGACGTTGCAACAGTCACTTTGGCTGCTCTCTCCTGCTGCCACTGCTGCTTACTTACTCATTTGTGTAGTCATTAGTCCACTCATTCATTCATATGCCCTGCCACTCACGCATTCATCTATCCATGCACTTAGTCACTCATTCATTTATCCATCCATTATCTTATCCACACATCGACTCATTTTCGCATTCACCCCTTCACACACCCACACAGATATAAATATCTAACCTATAAGCTTTGCCAATAATTGTCTCATTTGCGTTTAGATAGTGATTAGGATGATTGAATATTTAGCACAGGCACTACTGTGACCAGAAAGGGATGTTAATGAATTATGATGCCATTTGCACAGGCTGGGCAGAAACAGGCAATAACTGATATGGCTATTTGTAATTGTTTCCAACGTTACTAAAAATTAAGAAACCTTGGTGCAGCAAAACCCCTTTGCTTTCAGAAGGATTAAAAAGTCGAGAGGGCAGATTTACAAGCCCCTGGCGCCACTTTCGCGTCATTTTTCCCATGTTAAAAATGACGCAAATGTGGAGCAAGGGGCCTGTAATTCTGCCCCGAGGTGTTTTTGCTTTGCTTCGAAAAGAAAAATCCTGGGTTTCAGCTCAAATGTAGCTGAACTCTTATTCCTTCTTCTTGGCTTCTAGGCTTCAAAGAAGGCTTCCTGCCAGATCACTATGCTTGGTGAATACATATTTCACGTGTTCGTGGCACCCCCAGATGAAGAACCATTGCTGTCAGCGTTCCTGTTCTACAACTCTCCAAAAGCCTGGAAGGGCCAGCCATTATACATCAGAGCCTCTTCAATGCCCACGTTCTGCAAGAAGCAGCTGAAAACATGGCTCTTCAAACAGACCCCCTCCTTCCCAGGCCAGGGTAGTCCAGCACCCGTCTTCAGCACCAGGAGAACCACCCCGGTGATCATGTAATTTGCAAATTCACATCTTGTAACATATGAGCAAATTTTTCGCTGATTCTATTCCTTGTGGCTCTCCTCCTTCATTGGCAAATGATTAACACTTTTCAGTGTATGAATATTTATGAGAATATTTCGTTGTTATATCTCATGTTCTACAGTCGAACATCAAGATGGAAGACGGACTAACTACTGGTGTACTATGCTCATGTGTTACCAAGCGACAGTGCAGTTGTATGAGGTTGTTTACATATAAAGAAGTTTCCTTCCATTTGTTTCTATTTTAAAAGAAAAAGAAAACCGGTTTGGCAGAAATGTTGTACAATTTATTAGGGAACCATTATCATTTCCCAGTTTTTTTAGGTCTAGTCTAACGATAGTACTAGCTGTCTTGCTAGCCTCATCTAATCAAAAGAATTAAAAAATAAACAAGCTTGGCAGAGCCAAAGGTTGTACAAGCTGGTGCAGTGGTTGTTTTTTCTTTTTTTTATTGCATGCATTTGCCACAAAAAGAAAAAGAGTATGTTTCCACCTGAACATTACAGCCATATGCTTGCAATAAGAATGTCAAATTTAACAAATTGTTCACAGATTTGTGGGAATTTTACTGCCGTTTTTTATTATTAACAATTTTCATTATCATTTCCCAGTTTTTTTAGGTCTAGTCTAACGATAGTACTAGCTGTCTTGCTAGCCTCATCTAATCAAAAGAATTAAAAAAATAAACAAGCTTGGCAGAGCCAAAGGTTGTACAAGCTGGTGCAGTGGTTGTTTTTTCTTTTTTTTATTGCATGCATTTGCCACAAAAAGAAAAAGAGTATGTTTCCACCTGAACATTACAGCCATATGCTTGCAATAAGAATGTCAAATTTAACAAATTGTTCACAGATTTGTGGGAATTTTACTGCCGTTTTTTATTATTAACAATTTTTTCTGTAGTGCTATGCATTTTATTATTATCTGTAAAGGAGGCAAGAATGAGTAAAGACCATACCAAGTCAAATCACAAGTAGTTACAATGCTACACTGTCACATACGCACTTTACTATCTCAATTTTAAAAGGCAAATGGAAAATGATTCACAATCTAAATGGTCACCCAAAGTGCAGGCAAAATAAATACCGGTTACTTGGAAATAAAAATAAATAAATAAATAGGTCGCATTTGGAGGCAGCTTTGTAACTGAAGAGAAAAAAAACTATTTTAGGCATGTGTGAACAATTTGCTCAGGCTTTGGGCAGTCACTCGAAGTGATGGGAGCCAGAAGGTAAAGTGGGATGGCTTATAGCGCCGGGCTGATAGACTGCGGTGAGCAGAAGCAACATGTGAATGACAATTGAACAGACCAATAGAAGACACCAAATGCCTATCTATGTTGGCATATTTTATATATCTTTTTTAGGAAAAACAATAGTATGGCAAGACCGCTACAGTGGTCACAAAGCCCAGCCCTAACAATGTATAGATATATACCTACACAGAGGCTCTGGGATAGCCCTCTTAATATATTTGTCTCTTCATCTGGCATTCACATTTTGCTTCTGCCCACAACAGCACACAGCCTGGAACAGCATCAGGTTCTTGCCCTGTGAGCAATGGCATTTTGCAAGATCATGAGTGCATGCCCATAAAAAGAAGTGCTATTGAGTGCCAGTGCCAGGGCGGCTGGTGTAACACTTTAATTTTCCCGTGTTTTTTTTCTTTAATCTTTTGCTTAGCCATACTTGTGAGTTTAAACTGTCTTTTGACTTTTAGGGGCATATTCTCAAGGACTCATCGTCAATGTAGCTGCACTTTTTCCGCCACGAAAATTAGAGATTTATCGCCCTATTCACAAGCCTGCGCTAACAGCTGACATCGTCAGTTTACCTGCGATAGCTGCCGCTAAAAACATCGCCAAGGCTGACAGCGACAACTAACGCTAATCATATGCAGAGTAGGCGTTCCCGTCCAAAAACTCACACTAACACCACTTCGCGATATTCTCAACAACCAGCCAGATCGGCAATGTGGTCCAAAAACAGGCAATAAGGCACGTTAGCAGCAGGGACCTGCTTTTTTCTGGTCTTAAGTAGGACGAAAACCTGCAGTATAAAGGGAGCCTAGCCCAGAGCCACATCTGAAAACCCCAAGGCCCCCCCCCCCCCCCGCCCTGGACTACCACAGAGCCAGCGCAGAACAAGACAGCGGACCTTCCAAAAATTCACCAGCCTCAAAGATTTAAGGCCAAAGTATGTCATTGCCCACTACAGGCTCCAAAGGACAACCATCCTCCGCATCCTGACTGACATTGCCAACAGGCTGATGGTACCAACACAGTGGACAACCAACATATCTCCGCAGACAAAGCTGCTGGCTGTGCTGCACTTGTTGGCCTCTGGTAGCTTCCAACCGACAACTGCCAGAGTTGGAGGAGTCTCACAGCCAGCCCTATCAAAGTTCCTCACACCTGTCTTGGATGCCATCATCAGTTTAATATTCCAGCACCTTCACTTCCCCCACACTGCGCAGGAGCAGCTGGAGACCAAGCAAGGCTTCTACGCCATAGCTGGCTTCCCGCATGTTTTGGGCGCAATTGACTGCACACTGGTCCTACTTGTGCCCCTGCCAACACTGCACACAATTACCACAACAGAAAGCACAAGCATTCCATCAATGTGCAGGCAATAGTGGACCACCGGGGACTGATCACCAATGTCGTTGCCAACTTCCCAGGCAGTGTGCATGATTCCTACATCTTCCGACAGTCCATCATCAACCAGCGCTTTCAGGATGGCACCTATGGAAATGCATTGCTCGTTGGTAAATAATATTGGAACACACCACACACCTCAACTCCACAATGATACAACGCGCAACTGTGGGAATGCATACGTAACAAAATGACATACAACATGCCAATCAACATGCCCACCTACGAGACATGACAACACAAGTAACTGTGGCAACAGGGGCCAGACATATCGACAAACCATCCACAAAGGCATAGCCCGTCTGCCACACAATTTGAGAATGTGGGGAGAGGTGGGAACCAAGAATGTGCGAAGGAGGCAAGTGACCCATGAATAAGAATGTACACAATGCCAAGTGTGGCAGTGATGTGCTGGACAGTCTTGAGTATGCAGAGCACAGACACGTCCATGTGGACATATACTGCTGCTGTTTGTAGTGTTGTGGACAGTGGACGCAATCATGTTACCTCCGGCAGTGGGGAAGACCGTTGACATGTAGCTATGTCACCCCCCGTAAGCGTAAGCGTAGTGGGCTGGGCCGGCGTATGCCAGTCCACGTAGGAGTGTGAATAAATAGCCCCGGGCTCTGGGGGTGGTTCACTTCTGCGTTGGCGACCAAAGTAACTACTGCGTGTGTCTCTGTGTCCACCATATTCTGACCATAGGACTACACACAAGTGGCCGACCACCTTCAACTGCCAAATTTACACTGACCAAGAGGTGGCTACGTCACACGCCACCCGTCGCACATCTCGTCATCGCCTGCAGGGGCGTGTCTGCCAGGGAGGCATCCCTCACCCTGCCATGAGACAGCAGCCATTACCAGTGGTGTAGTGTAGTTCCTATATTCCCAATAGGCTCTGACAACCGCATAAACATGACAACTTTGTTTCCCAAGAATAAGAAATATATCTCTAGAGTCGTGGAAACAATAGATAAGTATTTCACTCAGTCACTCGTGCATGCTTCGTTTCTACAGAGGTGCAGAGAAATAGAGAGACGGGCGTTTTCAATAAAAAGGTTTTATTGAACAGTCTTCTTTCTCATGCAAGTAAAGTGAACTGCTACAATCGTAATGCAGATTGCAAAGTATAATGCGTACAGCGAGAACAATGTTATAAAAATAATACTGTAGGAGCATTATATGGTTTCTAAACCATATATAAATACATACATAAATAACAATGGCTAAAAATGCTCAACTGGTGCTTCTAAAATATGCCTACCCCAATGTATCTAACCTAAGTCTAGTACATGGGAAGAAGTAAGTATTGTGTAGCATAGGTTTAGTTTTCTTTGCCAAGAATCTATCCAAGATTTCTCTTGGTTCTAATCAGCTCCATAAATTAGTTTAGAATGAAGGAGGTCTGGTATCCCATTCTAGGGACTCGATTTCCCAACACCCCGCAAGGAAGAGCTTGGAAACACTGGAGCTGGATTCTCGCTGAGAGAAATGCAGCCTCTCGATCAGTGCGTCAGCTGGAGGGTCGGCTTCCTTCGGCACTTGCTGTAGCGAGCTGCGTCGGGCAAGTAGATAGTCGAACTGCTCTGAACCACCGTGTCTTGCTAGAGCAAGTGAAGACATATTTATACCTTGAAGGTTTCTAGTTTGACGTAAAGTCGGGCATAATAACATCAGGAAAATATCCCTAGGGAATATAGTTCTTTGTAAAGTACATGAGTTCTTGGACAAATCAATATTAAAGCAAGGGAAGGTCCCTGACTGCTTAAGCCGATTTTCCAAGAAATCATTGTGACGTTTGGTACGGGTGGAAGTAGCCATGCCTGTATTTAGTCTGCATGGGCTATGTCTAAATAAGGGATTTATTTCTATGCCTATATTAGGGCAATGTGAATTGTACCTATATAAGGGCATGAATCAGGAAAATTTATTCGGTGCCTATAACACCACACAACACCCACTCCACTTTATTATGTATGACATTACTAAGTTCTAGAGCCCATAAAACATATCTAAACATGATGTAGTAAAAACCCCACCCAAAATACATGAAAATGCATTTGAAATAGTTGTACATGAAAAGAGCATTTGTGCTGTACGCATTTAAAAGCAATGTTTCATTTAAAGTATAGATGACATTTAAAAACGCTATCTGAATGAATCATGCAAATACATTTATGAAATGGCTCTTAAATACAGAAGAAAAAGTTGAGACCATTCCATAACAGAATATATAAATTGTTTGGTTGTGGACAAGGTCAAATATTGTCTCTCTGAACTACTCAAAGAATTCTTGTTCTCTAGGAATAATTTTACTTTAAGCAGATTACTTTGTGCCAAAAAGAACTTCAATTTTGGTCAAATCATAGAAAAATAGAGTTCCAAAGTTAGAAGTTTGTTTGGGAAAGTGGAGGTCGAATTCAGAGTCTCACAGAACACTGTGTGCTAACTTCAAAAGTTAGTGTCATTGTTTGGAGAAAACATCAAATCTTCTAAGCTGGTAAAGAATTTGTCTACTACTGTAGGTGAAAGTTGGACTACCTCGTTAAGCAGATCAATTGCATATAGATGAGAAGCATCGCAGTCAGCGTCAGCCACATTAGCAATGTTCGAAGTAGATGGTATCTGTGTGCCTGTTGCTCCATGTATCTCACCGTCTGCAGTTTGCGTCTGTGAGATCTCAATGAATGCCGTCATCAGGATTGGTAGCCGCTGGGGACAACACAGTGCATGAGCCGTTACCGGTTCAAGCAAAGCATCAACATCTGTTGGAAGGACTGATGGGAGTGTCAGACAGATGTCTAGCACGCATTCTTCTCCACATAGCAGGCATCGTAGAACAGGTAAGATGCAATCTTGCCAGATTGGTTGGACTGATAGAAACCACGTGGTATTCAAATCTCTTAAACGAGTCAAGCCCAGTATTTGTATCATGCGCTAACGACACTTTGTTGCCAGATGGGTGTTTTCCAAGGTGATCTGTGGTTACTTGGCTTGCCATATCGGAGCAGAAGGAGCTAAAATAGTATCCCTGCTACGAGTTCCAAAATGAGAGGCAGGCCCACAAACACAGAGTGCGCGAAGTTTGGAAATATGCCTAGGACTGCTTCAAAGGATGCTAACAGTCCTGAAAAAATCGTCTTAAATACATGTACAATACCACTCGTATCAGACATGTTTAAGATACGACCTAACATTTCTGAGAAATGTATAGGGCAGTTTGTCGATAAAAGCGCATGTATGTCTGCAGAAGGCCTTGCAACCTGCAGATCATAAGTCTCTTTGGCCGAGGTCAGTGGCACAGTTTTTTGCAAAAGAATGGCTTTTAGTCTGCTTAAAATATCAATTTGTTTAGAAGAGATGTTCAGTGAAGGCCATAATGGTGACTCCAGCCTGTCTTAGTTTTAGGAAACAATACTTGCATACAGCAAGTGACCCTCGCTGACACAGTTAGTATATGGGGGTTCCTGGCAACATGCCACAACAGCTGTGATCATTTAACATAATGTAACTTCCATTAGAAAGCTGCCCAAAAATTGGATCAATCACTGCAGCCGGAGAACCTTACAGGTGGCAGGATACGTTGTTCGAGGAACCATCGCAGGCCCCGTGTAAATTAATACTCTGACATAAGAGTGAACCGCTTAATGCATTTTCGCAATTTGTACCACTAAGAAACACTTCTTTTCCCCATTCCAACATTTGTGTGTATAAGGTAAATCCCAGGATGTCTTGATGTATTCTTTACCCAACATTTCATATACGCCTGCTGGTATATGTTTTAAACAACACTGAAAATGGAAAATCTTAACAGGCAGAGTGATTGTACAGTGTATTATCCATTCTGTTGCTGGTTTCTCAGAAACAGTTAATGGTAATCTTTCCAGTTTTTCAATGCTCAGCACCGTACAGTCTGCTCCCCTTTGTGCCAAAGTGGTTTGTTTATCTGTAAGGTTAAATTCAGAAAACAATGACGTGGTGTTGATTAGACGCCATGGTACATAGACTGAACGAAGGTTTTGTAAGTTCGAGCCTAGTAGCATTATAGAACGCAATTGTGACTGACCTTGTTGTTACATGACTAAGTCCTGTTCCATTATGTCAATGGCAGAGGATGCTATGCTGTCCAAAGAATAGATTCTGGATGACAGAGGCTTTAACCCATTGTCAATTACAGAGAGAGATTTCTATAAATTAATACCATCAATTTCTCGTATTCGTTCTGCAGTCACTGCTTGCGTTGTTTTCCATGCTTCATTATAAATGGCATAGATACCGGCGTATATAAAACGTTTATGACGCGGTTTTGCAGGTCCTTGTAAGAAGTCCCTTAAATCAACGCCATCTTTAAGTACAGATAAGTGTTGTTTTACCTCCTTTCTTGTAGATTTTTGTAGCCACTCAAGGCACAGTTTTCCCACACTGTATGATGTTATTATACCTGGATGTTATCTCTGGACATATCTTGGATCTGGCCTAGTGAATGTGAACCCTTGTGTCTTATTCAGGAATCTATCTTGACAGTTGTTTGTGTCTGTGGGCCAGATTAACCATTTTTTCCAATCAGGATCTGTTCTGTTGTTAAGTAAAATAGTTTTTACGTCAACCACCCCTTCTGTAGTGTTATTACTATCTGGTGTAGGCGTAGGTATGGACGGTTTGTTTAAATCTTTTATCTTAGCTAATCCAAGGCAAGATATCTGTTGGACAGTGTCATTCAAAAACATTATTTGTTCTGGGATAATGCAGGCTCTAAATAACGCTTCTAATCCCTAAACCTGCCAGTCTTTTGTGCCCCAGACAGTTTTTGTTTCAATGTTGTCTTTCCAAAAGTCGAAACCTAACGAAGACAACTGAGCATAAAAGGTTGCAGAATAAATTTGCTTTGTATTCATCAACATACTTTTCATTCCTGTTCTATTAACATTTTTAAAGTAAAATGTTTCTGGATTTGAAACATTAAAACCTGAAAAGTATGGAAATTTGTCATAAAGCGTTTTTGAGCTACCATTCGGTGGCGTTGGACAATGTTCCCATTGGTTATAAGTTGTTTTTTTTTTAATCTTTATTTTCCAGTTTTTGCATCAGGAATAGGATAATCATTACAGTGCAGAGAACAGCATCGGGATTAATAAAGCACATGCATAGCAAATATAATGTAAAATGTTCACAGATATCAATGTAAGTGGACGGTGTAACATGGTCAGAAGTTGAAGATATACATCCAATGAAATCAATAAAGTGATACTCAATACAAAGAGACAATAACCTCATCAGCGATCAAAACATTACAGATAACATCGCGTTGATAGCGGCAGTAGGCAAAAGGCATATCATCCTTGCAACACTCCTCCAGAGGACTAACGTCTAACCAACCCCCTCGGGAACAATACCGCTTGCCGTCTGCGAGCCCTGGTCGGATTGATGTTTGGCTATGTAGTCCCTGTATGGGCCCCATATGTCTACTGGTCGTGACGAGCTAGGGATCAAAGTGGAGTATTCTTCGCAGTTGACTTTGCAAAATGCCAAGCTCCGGAGCCATGCCTGCAGGGAAGGAGCTCTCCTGCTACCCCACAATAAAGCAATCTCCCGTTTGGCTAACAGGAAGCCCAGAGCTGCCAGTTTTCTGACCTTCCGACGGAAGTTGACCAGATAACCCAGCAGTGCGATCTCAGGGGTGGGTAATAACTGCATGGACAGTATGTCTCCTAGTGTGGAGTGGACTAGGGACCAGTACTGGTGTATCTTGGGACATGTCCAGGCGAGGTGAGCAAAATTGGCAAATGGAGCCAAGCACTTCCGGCAATGATGGGGCCTTTTGTGGTCTATTCTATGTGAACGCGCGGGAGTATGATACATTTTGCGAAGGAACTTAAAATGAAGCAGTTTGTGCCTGCTGTTCAACGAGACCTCCTTGGTGGCCCTACAGCACGGATCCCATTGGTCGTCAGTAATGGGCCTACCCAAATCCACCTCCCGAGCCACACGTATCTTAGCGTCAGATACAGGTCTAGACGCCCCACATTGCTTATATAGTTTCGAGTCCAAATGTATGCCAGTAGGGTTCTGTAACAGCAGTGACAGTGGTGGGGTTTGTTCGGGGGCCGAAGAGCATAAAGGGAATGTGGCCCGAAGCATGGAGTACATACGTGTTATGACAAAGGTGTCCATAAAGGAGCTTTCTGTAAATCGGGCCGATACCGAGAAGACATGACCCTCAGGAAATAGGTCACCTATTGTGCGAATGTGAAATTTCTCCAGTGTACGCTGGACCAAGACCTCACCTGTAATTGGAAGCAATGAAGGATTAGGTAGGGTCAGCTCCGGAGAATAGAGCAGATCGAGTCCCAACAGTCTACGCAACCTGTCCCACGCCCAACATGTGGTGGAGACAGTTTGAAAGTCTTGGGGGTCTCGTAGGAATCCCGTAGGTAGGATAGTGGAGAGGTGGCGTGGGAGCACAAGGTCTGCCTCCGGCTTTAAATATGGGACGCATGCGTCAGGGTGAAACCAGACGTGTGCGTGACAACATTGTGCTATTAGGTAGTACAAGTAAAAGTCTGGAACCCCAAAGCCCCCTCTCTCATACGGCAGGGTCAAGGTCTGAAAGCGAACCCGAGGTGTCTTGTCACCCCAAATAAGGCGCAATAACAATGTACGCAACTGTGAGAAAAAGTTCTTTGTAAGAGGGATGGGAATATTATTAAAAAGATAAAGAAACTGGGGGAGGATACCATTTTAATTATGGCAACTCTCCCAGTCATTGATAACGGCAAATGTAGCCATTTCGCGATCTGTGATTCAAGGGAGCTAATCGTCCTGCCATAGTTTAGCCTGATCATAGTGGTGGTATCTGGATTGACATAAACACCAAGGTATTTCACCGCGTCACTGCACCACTCAAGCGGGAACTCACAAGTCCAGGCAGTCGTGCCAGCCGTTAGCTGGAAAATAACTGACTTATGCCAGCTGATGCTGAGCCCAGAAAACTTGCCAAATCGGACAATTTCCAATATCAAGGGTTCCAGATTGAGCTGGGGCATCCTGACGTATAAGATAGTATCATCCGCATAAAGCGAAACTAAAAGGGGGCCAGTGCGGAATTGGAGGCCACGGTGCAAGTGCTTTTCCTGAAAATGGCGCTCCAGGGGGTCCATGGCCAGAATAAAAAGCAGTGAGGACAAGGGGCATCCCTGTCTCGTACCCCGAGACAGAGTGAAGGGGTCAGATAAAGTACCGTTCGGGTGTAATCTAGCGGTAGGTTCAGTGTACAGAAGCGCCACCATAGAAACAAAGCATTCCGGCATACCCATGCATCGCATGACAGACAGAAAAAAAGGCCACTCGAGTGAATTGATTGCCTTTTCGGCATCCAGGAGGACATGGCAGCTGGCGTGGCGGGATCGATCCTGTGCAGTACAGTGAATAAGGTCCGCAGATTAAGTGAAGTGGATCTATGTGGTACAAAGTCAGACTGTGCCGGTGAAATGATGGATTCCATTAATAAAGACAATCGTACTGCTATTACCTTAGCCAATATTTTATAATCGAGGTTCAGTAATGATAATGGCCTATAGGTGCTACACAATTTAGGGTCTCTGCCTGGTTTGGGAAGGAGAATAATGACCTCTTCTCTGAATGTTGGAGGAAGGATGCCCACCTCCAGTGCCTCCGCATAAACCTCCACCAACCGCGGGACTAAGATGTCTTTATAAAAATCGGCGGAAAAGCTGTCAAGGCCAGGCGCAGAGGAGCCCCATAGTACATCGATGGCTTCTACTATGCTATCCTGGGAAATGGGAACGGACAAAAAATCCTGCTAAGTAGACCGGTGCAATTTCCGCCAAATAATCCCCCTGATCCCGCAGATCACCAGTAATTCTGGAAGTATACAAAGTTTTGTAATAGGAAAGAAAATAGTCGCAAATGTCTGGGGTAGAGTGTAACAGGGTGTCATTCGGACCAATAAGTTCTGTGATATAAGCAAAGTCCCGCGGAGGGCGGAGGGTGTGTGCCAATAATTTACCAAGTCTCTCGCCCTCGCCATACTGTCGCGCATCGTGTTGTTTATCAAGGAACAGTAACTCCCGCTCCGTCTTCTCCCTAAATTCAAGCAGCAGGGCCAAACGCCTTGCCTCCACTGTACTGGAGACCGTGACAAGTAGCTCTCTGTCTAAGGTAGCTATGTCATTTTCAATGTGGTTAAAAGTAGAGTGGAGACCTCGAAGGACTCTGGTATGTTTAGCAATACAGACTCCTCTAATATATGCTTTGAACCCCTCCCAAAGTACGGCCCATATGTCAACTGACCCGGTGATAATTTCAAAATAGTCCTCAATCGCTTGCCTTACTTCTTCACTAAAAACCTGATCTAGCAGTGCGCTTCCAGGAAAGTGCCATTGTCTTTCGTATCCACCCGGCCTGGGAATATGCAAGTGGAGCACAACTGGGGAGTGATCCGAGAGTGTACGGGGGAGAGTAAGTATACCACCAAGCCAGCCAGCAACCCCCCGGGGAGACCAGCCAATAATCTAACCTGGTCCACGTATTATGAAACGCCCGAATAGTGCGTGAATTCCGGAAGATGTGTGTGTAGTGTATGTTCGACATCTTTCAAAGAAAAATGAGTACATATGTCTTTAAGAGCTTGTCGGGCACGAGGTTTCGTGTCTGTGGAAGTGGAAGTGCTGTCCCTGGATGGGTCCATTAGCAAATTGAAATCACCCCCAATTATCAATAGCCCGGGGTCAAGTGACAGGAGCCGAACCTGCAGCTCATGGAAGAAGGCTGGGGAGTCTACATTAGGACCATAAACCCCTACTAACGAAATCTTGCGCCCCATCAGTGAACTAGTGACGATCAGGGTGCGACCCTCAGCATCAATCAAAGTTTTGTGTAGTGAAAAAGGGACATGTTTGTGTATGAAAATGGCAACACCCCTAGCATATCGACTGTAATTGGAAAAGAATCTGTGGGAACCCCAGCTTGCCGCGACAGGAGTGTGGTCGGAGTTAGACAGATGCGTCTCCTGCATGAACACAATGTCGATGTGATGTCTGACAATATAGTTGAGGACTTGCCTACGCTTTCTGGTATTATTTAATCCTCTAACGTTCCATGACATCAAGGAAAGCCCAGAAGGACCGGGCTGTTGTCCTAGCTTCACCATTGGAAAACCGTCACCTCAAGCGCACCGCAATACATGTCTCTCTCACGGCATAAACTAGCAACTTGAGCAATAATATTGCAAAAACCATTATAACTGAGCAAATAACCCCCCCCACCACCCAGCCGCCTGCAAACCCCAGAGAGGCATACCCCAAGTTTACTAGCCAAATGCTTAAAATCAACAACAAAAGCGAACATCTCAAAGAGAACACATTATACAAAGATACCTTGGTATTCACCATAGGGCGTGGCAATGCCACGCCAGATGGGCAATAAAGAATACAATATCGTCACGTAGAAGAAAAAATTTATGTACAAACTAAACATAGCAGAACACAGCAATAAATGCAAAAATCATTCAGCCAGTCCCTGGGTGGGAGAAGAGGTCTACGCTGTCCTGTGAGCCCCCTTGTAATGGTGAGGCGGGATGCGGCACATCAGTCGTTCCAGAACGGTTCTTCCTATATTCTCGGCAGACTTCCTGTGCCTCCGTCAGAGTATCAAATATACGAGCTCTGCCATCCACATCCACACTTAATCTCACCGGATACAGCATGCCGTATTTGAGCTCCAAGTTCTTCAAGGCTGCTTTGACTCCATGGTATATACGCCTCGCATCTTGGACCATGATGGCAAAGTCAGGGAAAAAGCCAGTTTGTTCCCTTGCACTGGACCTCCCCCCTGTAGCGGACCGATCGGAGGGCAGCATCTCTGTCCCTGAAGTTCATGAGCCTGGCAATGATGGGTCACGTGTGAAGGCCCGGTCGAGGACAGGGGCCCAGTGACCTGTGAGCGCGCTCAAAGATGAAGCCCTGCGTGAACATTTCCCTGCCGAACAGCTCCGCAAGCAGCTGCTCCACAAAGGTGTCCATACGTCCAGTGGCGGTCGTCTCCAGAATTTCGATGATACGGATATTATTTCGGCATCTGCGAGCTTCTAAATCTTCGTTCTTGATAGCTACATCTTTGAGGATATTCTCCATCCTTTCTAGACGCTTCAAGGAGGTTGACGCACCGTCTTCGATGTCCGAGACCCGCAACTACACGACATCCAGCCGTCGATTATGTACCTGGATTTTAGATCCCATGTCAGCCAATTTCTTGTCCAGGTCGTCAAATCAACCATCCAACACCCTAAAACCGGCTCTCCTCTCGGTGAGCATGGCAGTCGCAAGTGAGGCAGGGTCTTTGGTATCATTGGAGCCCGTAGCCCCACCAGTCAGTCCAAGATGGACATCCAAAGCGGAGCCAGCAGCCTTATCAAACTGTAGCACGCGTTGTTTAGGGTCCTTCTTCCCAATATTTCAAGGAGAGGAAGGGAACCTGACTGTGGCCTAGTAGATCTACAGCCGAGGCGAGACCAGAGGGCAGAACGGCGAGGGCCGAACACGTGTGTGTCTTCCAGCCAAAGCGCCAAGCAACAGGACCATCACATGGCTGACAATGCAATGCGGCAGACACGGCAACACTAGACAGCAAATGGAGAGTAGACAGGGGCCCAAACAAGAATGAGGGTGAGGTCACACAGGTTCCATGGGAGGTCCAGGACAAAGCTCCGAGGAGACCGCAAGCCGTCGTAGCCGAGTGGCATCAACGGTCCGCACAAAGTAGGGTGATGCCGAGAGTGTCGGGTAGCACAGTCACAGGGCACAGACAGGCAGTCAGGTTCCGATGGGACGCCGGTAGCACTAACCCCCTCTGGGAGGTGAAGGCCTCCAATGAGTACCAGTCATCAGAAGAGAGCCAAAGTCTCCGGGCAGTCGGTGGTCCCAATTTCACAGTGCCAGGGGGTAAAAAGGTATTTTTGGGGACACATCCACTTGTACGTGTCTTCCTCAAGGCAGGCTGCTGCTCTCTCTGGCCACTGCATGTCCAGGAGGGGCTGGGGGGAGTCGGCGTGCCAGACGAGGCCCAGAGCCGCCGCTGCTCCAGGTCGGGACACTGGGGCCTCCTCACAAGCCCACCTTGCCTCCCGCTGAAACCTGCACGCCAGGCCCCGGCGCGGACACGCCCACAAGGCCTGGAAAGCCCCGAGAGCGCACTGCGAGCGGTGGGACCCGGCCAAAAAGCACAGCAGGAGGGGCAAGGAGGAGGAAAGCCAGCAGAAAGGAGCGTGGGGGGAGCGCAGAGCAGCGCCGGGCGCCCGTCAGGGCCAAACTCACTGCCCCCGCAGATGTTGTCTCCTCTGTCGGGAATGGCCGCAGGGCCACGCCAGTTCTCCGCGCCGACCCGTCCCTAGCCAGCGCCGGATAGCGCCACAGTCCGCGCCAGGCATCAGGATGTTTCCCTCGGCCTCCGGGACCTGCTGGAGGGTGTCTGCTGAGGCTAAGATACTCATACATCGAGAAAATAAAGGATTATGTAGCCAGGTTGGCAGAGCTTCAGGCAAGGGCAGCCATCTTGGTCGCCTCCGTGGCCACGCCCCCCCATTGGTTATAAGTTAATACTTTTCTAGGATTTGCACATTTATGCAAGAAATGATGACCATAGTGATTATAACAATACATTTGTTTATAATCTGATAAACCTTCTAAGCATTCATGATTTGTAAATTTAGCAGACATTTCTAAGTCTGACATCATATTATTAACAGTCTCAAAGTCCCAATCATCAGAAAAGGTGCTGGGTGAAACAAAGTCACTCAAGGAAACCTTGAATTGGTGTAGAATCTTCAACAGCTCCGCCGGACCTAGAATGTCATATTCAATTCTGTCCCAAGCTATACCACCTGGTATAGGAACGGCTGTGATGTTCACTGCTGACAAGTCTCTTTGTTCACGATGGGATGATTTGTGTGGCTTGAGGAGTAAGTTGATGCTCTTTCTTACTGCGTCCTTTGTACTATATTTTCCATTGATCAGCATTCCCAACCAGAGTCAACCAAAGTAGAAGAAAAAGTACACCTAAGACAATCCATACTTCAACCCTTGGTGAAACCAGATATGTTTTTTTCCAGTTGGTGAAAGAGTTCTGTTGCTTGTTCTTTAAAAGTTGTTTTAGCTGGCGTCGTTTCAAGTTCACTTGGATCCTCGGAAAACATATCAAAGTTAACGAAATAGCCAGAGGCAGTTTTGATAAAATTGCTGGAACCACTTGATCACTTGTCATATTAGTATACTCGGTTGATATATCATTGTAGACAGGCATTTCTTGACGAACTGTTATTTGGGTCTCAAGAGGTACAAGTTCCATGGCTTAGTTACATAATCCGTTATTCTGTACTGCAGAGTCTTCAAATGTTATCAGTCTCTCAGTTTGAACCTCTTGGATTGTAGCCAGATTTGGGCATGTGCTACATCTTTGGAGTCTACTTGGCCTACTACTTATGATAGGCCACATGTGTGATTTTACCAGGTTGATGGATACAAACCTATTCTCCTTCCTTCCAGCAAGGGGCGGCAGTAACACTGTTTTTGATCCGTGGCTTGCTAGCACAGGTACTGGTTGTCTGTATGAGGCCCAAATTCCTTCTTGTCCGCGATCTTTTCTCTGACTAGATCTCCAATCTTTGGAATCCAGGCAGGTCCTGCTGGGATGGGTGGTTTTTATTCAGTTGTCATTGGCTTCTGCAATGTGTTGCTTTGACTTTTTCTTGTTTCATTTAAGTCCTGCAAAACAGCCAAACGGTCTTTGATATCAAAAGATTTTTGTTCTACCACTGAAGTATGATAATCAAGGTCCTGGACAATCATTACCATCTGCTTCTAACCTACTTCTCCCCTCCTGAGGCGGAAAGCCGGGAGGTCTCTCCACTTTTCTTTTACTTTGAATACTTTGAACACTTGACTCGTGTATTTTAAAACGATCATTTTATTGTGTGCCTTTTTGCAGCGTGTGCTCGCGCTTGTGTGAAAAGCGTGTAGGAGCACAGCGCTGCCTGCTATTTGACCTCCCAGCGCTTGTAAGCGCTTCGCTTTCCCCCCCTCCCTTGCCTGGGACTCTGAGACCGCCCTCGGCTGAGTATTGACGCCGAGGGCTGGGATCTCATTTTGGCCGCCATCTTGGGGGTAGGACTTCCACCCTCGCGCTCTAGCAGCGCTATAAAAGGGAACCGGCTCATCTAGCAGGTGATTACCATCTGCTTCTAACCTACTTCTCCCCTCCTGAGGCGGAAAGCCGGGAGGTCTCTCCACTTTTCTTTTACTTTGAATACTTTGAACACTTGACTCGTGTATTTTAAAACGATCATTTTATTGTGTGCCTTTTTGCAGCGTGTGCTCGCGCTTGTGTGAAAAGCGTGTAGGAGCACAGCGCTGCCTGCTATTTGACCTCCCAGCGCTTGTAAGCGCTTCGCTTTCCCCCCCTCCCTTGCCTGGGACTCTGAGACCGCCCTCGGCTGAGTATTGACGCCGAGGGCTGGGATCTCATTTTGGCCGCCATCTTGGGGGTAGGACTTCCACCCTCGCGCTCTAGCAGCGCTACAAAAAGCTCACCCCCTTCTCCGCGCAGCGGACGCGATCAGCGGCCGCGCCTGATCCGCGCCGGAGTCGTGCCAGAGTCCTGCCCGTCTGCGCCCGTCAGCGTCCCGGAGGCGTTCGGCGTGGCAGGTAGCTCTGGCCACTATGCTTTCTTACTCCGCTCAGGAGCTCCTTTCGCGGCGCAATTGGAATGCGTCATGCTTATCAGTCTTCCCAGGCCGGCATAGGGGTAAGCATAAGTGCCCTGCTTGTTTGTGGCACCCTGTCCGTTCCCTCCCTTCCCCTCTCCCTGTTAAGGAGAGCAGCACAAAACACCTCTGTCTACTCCTCAATACGAGGTCGTTGCATCGCCACACTCAAGAGATCTATGATCTCTTGTCAACCACCAGTCCTACCTGTTTGATGCTTACCGAGACTTGGCTTAATGATTCTTCCAACCCGGACCTAGTGGCTGCTATCCCCACTGACTACACCATCCATCGACAGGACAGAGACAAGGGTAGAGGAGGAGGAGTTGCCTTGGTTGTGAAGAGCTCTCTTCCGTGCACGATCACGCATACTCACACCATCGAAGGGGCTGATTCATTAGCCTTCACCATCTCCTTATCGCCGCAACAAGCACTGAAGGGCTTGATTGTTTATAGACCCCCGGGCCCTGTGGGCTCCTTTTTTGATGACCTTCAACAGGTCATGTCGGTCCTTGTCCTGAGATCGGAGCATTGCTTACTTGCGGGAGATTTCAACCTCCATATGGACGACCACAATGACCAAAATGCCATCAAACTGTTGAATATCGCATCTACCCTGGGTCTTTCCCCTTATCTCTCTGGTCCAACCCACGATAAAGGCCACATGCTCGATCAGGTTTTTTCCACCATACCGATCACGAATATTACACTTCTGCCTATCGTGTGGTCCGATCACTTTCTGGCCCGCTTTGAAATACATTCTATCGCGGCCCCCCTCGCTAGCGCCACGAGACAGCAGGGCAGCAGCTATAGGACACTTCACCGGGTGACCTCAGATATGCTTACACATGCTCTGACTGATCACCCTGTGGTCGGCACTGGGGATCTGGAGAAAGATCTGGAGAGTCTGCAAGACTGGCTTCTGGCCAGACTAAATGAGTTTGCTCCCTTACAGCCGCCCAGGTCCGCTGCTCGGCGGGTCTCTGCTCCCTGGTTCACGGAGGAACTAGCCCTTGCCCGTAGGCAATGTAAAGTGTTTGAGCGTGCCTGGAGAGTCCAGTATGAGCCCGAGGCCAAACAACGATATAAAACAACGATGAAGTCATACCATGGACTTGTCCTTCAGAGCAAGAAACGGTATCTTGCCAATAGGATTGACGATGCTGCTAACTCCTGTAAGGAGATTTTCTCAATCGTGCGTGAATTTACTAGTCCCCGGTCCATCTCTACTCAGGGTGCTCCGGCAGAGACCTGGGCTAACACTATTGCCAATTTTTTTACCACCAAAATTAGGCAAATCCAGGTCTCTTTCCCGCAGAGAGACCCAGATGATGTGTCTGTGATGCCGATTGAGGCAGCGTCTCTGTCTCCCCCGGGACCAGCCCTGCTCGATTTTCCTCCTCTCTCGGCTGCTACATCTTTAGCCCTGATGAGGAACCTTAAGTCGGGCTCACCATTAGATCCTTGCCCGGCAAAATTTCTGGCAAAAGTGGCAGACGCCATAAACCCTATAGCCAATCCCATCCTTAATCTATCTTTGAGCGAAGGCTTTCTGCCTCAGACCTGGAAGCAAGCCATGGTCATCCCTCTGATCAAGAAACCCAATCTTGACCCAGAGGTACCCTCCAACTATAGACCAATTTCGCTCCTTCCAGCACTGACCAAGATCCTGGAAAAACACGTGCACAGCGTGCTTTCCAACTTTTTGGAGTCTAATGATCTGCTTCATGAATCCCAATCGGGATTCCGCTCCAACCTAAGCACCGAGACGGCGCTCTTGGAAGTCTCGGAGATCATTAGAGAGGTGCTGGACATGGGAGGCAGGGTGTTGTTAGTCATGCTAGATCTGTCGGCGGCGTTTGACACCGTCCCCCATGAGGACCTCCTCATTAGGCTCCATGACATCGGGCTAGGGGGGACGGTGCTCAACTGGTTTTCTTCCTTTTTGGCCAACCGCCGCCAGACGGTCTGGGTCCCACCCGGATCCGCCGAGATGCCGCCATTGGGAGTCGGAGTGCCTCAGGGTTCTATCCTGAGTCCCACTCTCTTTAACATCTTGATGACCCCTCTGGCGACATTGGCGGAGTCCTATGGGGCCCGGATCGTCTCCTATGCTGACGACACTCAGCTCCTCTTCACCTGTCGCAAGGGTGAAGAGTTTGATGGCGAAGGGATCCGCGAGTGCCTTGGGGCTGTTTTCAGCTGGTTTTCTCAAAACAGTCTCAAGTGCAACTCGGACAAGTCCGAAATACTATTCTTCGGATGCCCCTCTGAACCAGATTGGCGAGGATGGTGGCCTGCCGACATGTTCCCTCCCTCACAGTCCTCTAAGTGGGCCAAGAACCTGGGAGTCAAAATTGATAATGAGCTGTCGCTCAAATCCCAGATTTCCATCCTTACGGGAACTTGTTTTGGGATCCTGAGAATGCTGCGCAAGTTTTTTCCCCTTCTTTCACAGCATCATCGGAGGATCACTGTTCAGGCCCTCATAGGGTCCAGATTGGACTATGCCAATGCTCTATATCTGGGCCTGCCTGAATATCTCCTCCAACGTCTGCAGATCACCCAGAACGCGGCTGCGCGTGCCATCTATGGCCTTCATCGTCGCACCAGCGCCTCTAATCTTCTTGTATCCCTCCACTGGCTTCCGGTGCGGAAGAGGATACTGTTTAAGACCATGACTCTTGCCCATAAGGCCTTACATGGCACTGGTGCCAAGTATCTTCAGAGGAGGCTGGACTTCTATCGACCAGCACGATCCCTCAGGTCAGAAACCTTGGCCTTGGCTCGGGTACCACGCATTAAAAAGGCTCGGCTAGGCGGCCGGTCTTTCAGCTTCCTTGCTCCTCAGCTGTGGAACTCGCTACCGTTGTCTCTGCGAAGCACCTCTAATCTGCTTGTCTTTAGGAAAGACTTGAAAACTTGGTTGTTTGCTGGATAGTTTCTTCCCCTCCGGGTGCCCCTTCTCTGTTATTGTTATGTTTCTTGCTCTTTTTCCATGGCCAGGAGCTCAAAGCGCCGGGACACTCCTTTGGAGTAGCCGTTGCGCTATAAAAGTCCCATTTTAACATTAACATTAACATTCTAGTTCCAAAAAGGATTTCATATGGAGTGATTTCCCCATGAGAACTTCTTGGCAGATTGTTAAGACTACGTTGGACACTTATTAGATGTTTGACCCACCCGTCACCCGAGCATAGTGCCCTAGCTGTTATAGATTGCTTCATGTCCCGTTTTTTCTCTCCACAACCAAATTTCCCTGAGGATGGAATGGACTAGAATACCGCAATGCAACGCCCAGATTGGCCATGGCCTCTTTGTAAGCTTTTGAGCTAAACGCAGGACCCTGGTCAGTAGTGTGCCGACTGCGTATATGCCCATAAAGACTTGCAAATCTTTTATAACAGTTCGGGCATCAGCTGAGCGCTGGGGCCACATCCAAATGAATCTTGAGCACGAATCCACTGCGACCATGATATATTTATACATCCCTTTGTAAGGGACCGCAGTGGTCCAGATAAACACATGCTAATGGTTTATCTGAAATTAACTGGGGCATCTGCGCAGGATGTTTCACTGTAGAGACTTTCATCTTTTGGCAGATTTCACATTCCAAAACATAGTTTCTGGTTTGTTTCCTCATGCGCGGCCACCAGTATCACTGTTTTAATAATGATACTGTAGCAGAAACACCCCAGTGTGCAGAGGCGAGCCCTTCATGTGCTGCTAAGATTAGTCCTAATCCATGTTCCATGTTTGGAATTACTCTCTCCCCAACTCCAGGGATTCGAGCAAACGGAACATTATTTGCATCAGTTATATATGAGTAGTTGAGTGGAAAGCCTTTTGGTAATGTTTTACCACTGTCTTTGCTTGAAGCAGGGGTGGCAGAGTGGGCTAAAGAACGGTGATGGATTAAACCCAGATCTGTTGACTGGGTGTGATTGTTTGATTGGTTCAGATGCTCCGTCCATCACCACCCCCTTTTGTACCGCTTTGTTCGCCATAAATTGGCAGGGTATGCTCAGAAGTGAGTCCCTTGCTCACTTTGCCACTAGATTCAAGCAAGCCTGACTGAAGACTGCTGAAATGCCAGAAACCGGTCCTAGGAAGATTGTTTCCGGTCCAGGGAAGGCATGGCTTGGCAGTTCGTGCTGGACTGTTCCCATGAGGCACAGGGTCAGACTGATTTGCATATGGCCATGTCTGGACTGGGGTGGCAGAGTGGGCTAAAGAACAGTGATGGATTAAACCCAGATCTGTTGACTGGGTGTGAGTGTTTGATTGGTTCAGATGCTCCGTCTATCACCACCCCCTTTTGAACCGCTTTGCTTGAAGCATTGACAGCTTGCAGTATTTCGCCGGCTATTTTCGTTTTAGAATGAGTGATTGCAGCTACGGAAGCAGTTTGCACAGCTGCCTTCGCGGCTTCATCAGCCAATGAATTCCCTGCAACGTGATCGCCATCACGTTGATGACTCAGTGTATGGATCATGTGAGCTTTTTGTAGTTCTTTTCGTAACTGAACTACTTGTTCCCAAAGCAATTTATGCTTGATTGTGCCACCTTTCGCATCTTTGAAACCGTTTTCAATCCAGTTCTGCAAGTATTCATTATAAGATTGAACGCAATAATCTGAATCGCAGATTATGAGTGTGTGGAATTCGTGATCCATATTTTCAAGCACCATCTTGAATGCCTGTAGTTCAGCTCACTGAGCTGTACAATCTCCGAGAGATTGCGTTTTTGTGGCCATAGGGCGGAATTTACCACCGCGCCAGAGACCTTTAACGATCATGCACGCAGCACTATAAGCTTGTTTACCCCCAATTGCGGGTTGTGCTGATCCGTCTGTATAAATTATACATCCGTACTGTTCTAGAGGCAGAATCTCAGTGGGCAGAGGACATTCTTGTTCGTATTGTAGAAATTCTTGTGTTTTCAAATAGGGGTCAAGAGAATTAACCCATTGTATCCATCTTGGATGTAAAGCCTTTGCATTCGGAATGCTCGCTTTCGTCACTGCCTCTAAGGTAGGTACAGGAGTAACGACCATTATGCATTTACTAAGCACGCTCTCTTTTGCTACCGCAGTCAGAATTTTTTCTGTAGAAGTGAATTTCATTTCAGCTTTTGTGTAGAAGTGCGATTTGTAAGCTATTGGTACTTTTTCCCCTTCATTAAGTATGTGAATCTGTATCTTCCTGGAATGACTCGGATCACTAGGTTGCGTAGGTTTACGCATGTCTGTAAATGTGTTGTCGCTAACATGTCTGTTTGTACAGAACGTAAAATTTCTGTGTGTTTATGAGTCCAATTAACTCTTTTGAAATCAGGTTTGAATAATTCGTAGAGAGGTTTACCCCTTTCTGTGTAATTTAGAATGTAAGTCCTTCCGAAATTTAGGAAAACTAGAATTGACAGTAAGTTTTTCAGCGTTTTTGGAGGTTGGAGCAGCGCACATTTCTCTAGAAAAGTTGCTTCCAGGCTTTTGCCTTCACTTGATAATTCATATCCTAGGAAAAGGACGCTGAGGTGGGCAATTCTTGATTTCTTGAAATTGAATTTATACCCTTCAGAGGCGAAGCAAAGTATTATGGTGTTCACCCTGTTCAAGTGCCTATCCAAGCTATCATCTGTTAGATAGATGTTATCGACATATGATAATACCTCATCATCATAGGTTTGTAGTAACTCCGTTACTCTGGCTGAAAATAACTCTGGACTATTCTTGAATCCCTGGGGGAGACGACAGAATTGAAACTGTGCCCCCATAATTGAGAAAGCGATCAAAAACCTGCTTTTCGGTGCAATGTTTTGACAGAAGAAACCATTGGAAATATCTAATGTAGTTTTCTACTTTTTACGCACAATGTTATTTATTAATGCTGCACTGTGTGCATTTTGTACTGCAAAAGTTTTGCAACAGGAGTTTAAATGTCTGTAATCCAAAACAAGGCGATATGTATTGTCTGGTTCGGAGACAGGAAACAAAGGATTGTTCATGGACGAGGTGCATGTTTCAATCACCCCATGGTATTCAAGTTGATCTAAGATCTCCCTAATCTGTTTTTTAGCTTCTTGCTTAACTGGGTACTGCCTTTGTGCAGTTGGTTGAGTTTTTAACTGGATTTTGTGTTGAGGAGAAGCCTCATCCCATCCTACATGATTTTTATATAATGCAGGATCCTGGGCTACTGCCCATTTCCTGGCATAAGTATATTTTTTATGAATTGGAATATGATTGGAGAAGGCTGGCATAATGATGTCTTCGCCATGTGGGCACTTACTGACAAATTCAGGTGCCAATCTTGTTCAGCTAGAAGAATGTCATAACCCTTAGAGAGCTTCTCCCAAAAGAGTGGTCTTACTTTTTCTAGTTATATCTCTCTCCATCTGGAGTGTTACTTCATATAACTTGTGTGGGACACTTACCCTGGTAACAGCAGTTTCAACCTGGATGTACTCATTCAGGTCCATTGTCTCCAGATGATCCTTCAAGATCTTGCGAGCTACGGTTACTTCTGCTGCACTGTCCAACATTGTCTGAGTCCATTCCACGTTCTTGAGTTGTGTCCTCAAGATCCTCGGCATGTCTGATTTTTAGACCTGCTACCTTCTTTTTGGTGAATTGAGTTTTCTTATTTTTTGGAACGTGCTAATCGTCTATGGACTTCACACGTTCTTCTTTGTGTTCTGATCGTCCTCTTCTTTTGAATTTCTGTGATGAAGTCTGAAAGGTACGAGAGGAACGTGTATCAGTATCTTGATATCTATCAGGTTTTCTGAAGTTATCCCTGTTCCTGAGGTTATACCTCCTTTTGAGGAGACCTACCTCGGGATTGAGAACGCTTCTCTTTAGAAGTTTGTTTAGTGTTCTCCCACTTCTTTTTAGGAAGAATGAGAGTGTTTTGAATAAAGATCTTTTCAGGACTTTCAGTCAGTTGGGGTTTCACTGGTTTACCACCCAAACTGTCTCTACCAAGTTCTTCATAGGATTTCTCTATTATTCTGGCTAGTTCCCGAGGTTTCTCAGATACATCAAATTCTCTTAACTTTTGGCAGATCGCCACGGATGCTGCTACACCTTTAATATTAGCTAATAATATTGTTGAGACCTGTTTGAAATCTTTCAGCAATTTCATACCTAGATTTAAAGCAGGTTCTGCCCCGTCTTCATTTTGAATCTGTTTCTGGACATTTGGTATTACCGCCATAGACAGAACACCATGTGTTTTGGTGTATATTGTAGCAAAGACTGTACCCCAAGTGTTGCAGTCCTCCAGGTGTGGTGCGATCCCCATTGGTAAACAGATTGTTAAAATCCTGTGTTTCTCATGAGGGGTAATATCAGGAAATATTGCCTCTATTTGAGTAATATTTTGAGCTATCCAGAATGTAATTTGTTCCCTTTTTGCAGGTAATTTACCAATGACTGATTGTATAGTCGGTGGTGTAATTTTATTTGTGTTCCCCTGGTAAGGGGTGTGTTGTGGAATCCTTACAGGAGGTTGGACTGTTCGAGTCCGCATGACATATTGAACCAATAGTCTGTGTATTTTTATTAGTTGTTTTATTTGAACTAATAGTTCTGAACCTGTCATTTCTTCAATGGCAGGATGTGGTTTATAGCTGGCTAATACCGGCCATGTTGCTCCTGGTCTACCTAGTGGACCGAGTCTGATAATGTGATTTTGATGTTGTAGGGCGCCTTCACAGCAGAGTGCTTGCTCTTGGTAAGTTAGTGGAATTTCAATACCCTCGAAAGGAATGTATTTCGTTGGATGTTCCTCTTCTATGTAGAAGTGAAACACATGTGATACTGGATTTGCTTCAGGGAAGATAATCCATGAATAGAATACCTTTGTCTGACGATATTCATGTGCCTCTATCACAAAAATTACCCTACCACCTCTTGATGATAGGCCATTTGTTATAAGTTTTATAGTGATGGCTTTCCTTAAATTTTCTGGGATGATTATAGCATCCGGGTCATCTTCTTGGAAACCTGTAACGTCAACGCCTGGTACAGCATTATTGCCTGTAGCTCCACCGTTCTCGGTGCTGTTGCCATTATTCGGCATTGTTTAATGAACATTGCAGAGCTAGTTTTCAAGGAAACAAAGATAAGGTGCACAATATTTTGGAACACTGAATCCTTCAACGTTGAACAAACCAAAAAACCAATACATAGGGTTTTTGTCCTACTCAGTAATGGCGGATATTTTATCCCTTGACCCACTCCAGACGTCTATTGTAGTAATTTACGGGAAAAAAGGGGTCTCTGAGAAAAGCACAACTAAGTTACTTTAGTATCTAGCGTTAAATTAGTGCCTTACTAAACGTTGGGCGCCATGTAGTGTAGTTCCTATATTCCCAACAGGCTCTGCGAATTGGAATAATATATCCTACAGATTAGACGTAGGACTGAGGTCAACTAGGTCTCTATCGAACATATTAAACTTAATAGTGAGTGCCAGCTAGCTCAGAGGTCACTAGAAACTTTCTCGAATTCACAAGAAGGGATTCGTTTCTGACAACCGCATAAACATGACAACTTTGTTTCCCAAGAATAAGAAATATATCTCTAGAGTTGTGGAAACATTAGATAAGTATTTCACTCAGTCACTCTTGCATGATTTGTTTATATAGAGGTGCAGAGAAATAGAGAGACGGGCGTTTTCAATAAAAAGGTTTTATTGAACAGTCTTCTTTTTCATGTAAGAAAAGTGAACTGCTACAATCGTAAGGCAGACTGCAAAGTATAATGAGTACAGCGAGAACAATATTATAAAATAATACTGTAAGAGCATTATATGGTTTCTAAACCATATATAAATACATACATAAATAACAATGGCTAAAAATGCTCAACTGGTGCTTCTAAAATACGCCTACCCCAATGTACCTAACCTAAGTCTAGTACGCGGGAAGAAGTAAGTATTGTGTAGCATAGGTTTCGTTTTCTTTGCCAATAATCTATCCAAGATTTCTCTAGGTTCTAATCAGCTCCATACCTTAGTTTAGAATGAAGGAGGTCTGGTATCTCAGTCTAGGGACTCGATTTCTCAACACCCCGCAAGGGTAGCTTGGAAACACTGGAGCTGAATTCTCGCCGAGAGAAATGCAGCCTCTCGATCAGTGCATCAGCTGGAGGGTCGGCTTCCTTCGGCACTTGCTGTAGCGAGCTGTGTCGGGCAAGTAGATAGTTGAACTGCTCCGAACCACCGGGTCTTGCAAGAGCAAGTAAGGGCATATTTATACCTTGAAGGTGTCTAGTTTGCCGTAAAGTCGGGCATAATAATAACGTCAGGAAAGAACCCCTAGGGAATAGTAGTTCTTTGTAAAGTACATGAGTTCTCGGACAAATCAATTTTCAAGCAAGGGAAGGTCCCTGACTGCTTAAGCCGATTTTCCAAGAAATCGTTGTGACGTTTGGTACGGGTGGAAGTAGCCATGCCTGTATTTGGTCTGCATGGGCTATGTCTAAATAAGGGATTTATTTCTATGCCTATATTAGGGCAATGTGAATTGTACCTATATAAGGGCATGAAACGGGAAAATTCACTCGGAGCCTAAAATGCCACACAACAGTGGTGCCTGCGCAATCCTGTGCGCCTGCTGCCCCCCAGCCCGCTGGTCCCCAGACTCATCCGGCACCCATCGGTGATTGCCCGCCCCTGTGTACCCAGGCCTCACTGCTCACCTGCCGCCACTGGCGTGTCTCCAAGAGGGCCCACCACATGCCGGTGCAATCTTCAAGCGGGAGGCCCGTGAGTTTGGCAGCCTCCTCAGCTGATCGCTGGCTTTCGCGCAACTGCTCCCTCTAGCTTACACTGCGGTCCAGCAGGTATCACACAAATCAAATCCAGTCCAGACCTCCAGGCCTACAGCATCATCGCAGGCTGCACACCGGCTCAGCTCTTCAAGTGGACCTACCTCAGTGCACCACAAGTCATTGCCACGTGGCGGTAGGCCCGTGCCGGGTGCAGTGCCTCAGGAGCCACTACCTCTGAGCGCCACAAGTCATCATCTAGCCTGCAGCCCTACTGCATCATTGTAGGCTGCACACCCGCTCTGTGCACCACAAGTCATCGTCCTGTGGGGCTACCCCACATGTCCGCCTCCAGCAGCCAACAGCATGTAATGCCACTGGAGCCCTTCACAGTCATGGGGCCACCCCATCCCTGGAAAGCCTGGGTGGAACGTCTGGAGATGTACTCCGAAGCTGTGGAAAAGTAAATTTTGCCATGTTCTGTGTCCCTACGCGTCCTCCATCATATGTTATGTGTGCATGATTAAATATGCATATGCATTCCCTATGTTCGATTAATGACGCAATTACAGTTGTGTCCATCTCTAGTATGTCAGTTTCCAGTTCTCGTGAATACTACGAATATCAGGCCTATGTAAAGTTACGTTGCCACGTTTCTCAGTGTGCACGTTATTCCATTGTAAAGTCCCCGTTTCTAGGCCTCAGAAGGGCCTGGACACCAGATTCAGCTCCTGTCTCCTGTCTCCTGAAGCCTCGCTGAGGAGCGATACAGCCCCCACCTGTATCCTCGACCCTTCACTTACTTCCTGCCTCGCAGTGCCCGGCTCAGCCTGGCTCTGCCTCTGAGTCTGCCAAGAGTATGTTATGATTCCAGTTATCAGTTTAGTCCTCCTTCTCTGCATTCCTAAGCTACTGAACTGCATCAATAGTTTCCGTCATTGTCTAGCCTTTACGTCTCCATGTAAGAGAAATACTGCATTTAATGGTCATTTAATATTCTTCATCACGCACTACATATAGAATAATGCATGCTCCAGTCTTAGAGTCCGTTAGCCTCTCCCCTCCTGACTCTTAGTTCATATCAACATGTTCTCTAAACATCAGATACTAGATACTGCTTAGGTACATGTCGCCCTGACTCTCCAGACTTCAGTCTCTGCTCCTAGCACAGAGTTCGAAGCCCCCAGCTTCTCCTAGTAACACGTCATTGCCAGTTTGCGCGCACCATCAGGTTAGAGGTCCCGGCTCCTCAGGTAGCCCCCTCCATGGTTTCCGCCCCATTCATGACATATTCTGTTACGTTTGCATCACATGTCTATGTATACGCCCTGTTACACCTCTTTTCACCCTTATCTTTCGCGACTGCTATTGACCACACCCACTGCTCCGCCTATCGTATGTATTGTAATGCAACTGTTTTAGTATATATGATCGTGTATTGTTATTAAATGTTAGCGCGCGCTTATCCCAGATCCAGCCCCAGCAGCTGCTGGGCCCTGCCATCCTATTCCTATGCAGGTTGTCCTGTTCCTGTCCTTATGCTGTATTAAACCTGCAAAACTCCTACTACCTCGAATCTTGACTCTTATTTATTGAGCTATCTGTTATTCATTTATTCATCCAAAAATAGAGGTATTATTTATTTATTTACCACATAATGGCGCCCGAATAGGGACTTGCCCTTTCCCCACGCGCCGGTGAAGCCACGCCGGCCCCCTGACCCTCTGCAGCCGTGACGGAACCATACCGTGCACGTGCAGATATTTCTGCTTCAAGTATCCCTCAGGCCCACGGAGGAGACGGAGGAGGCGGTCCAGCATCCAGACGAGGCGGTGGAGGAACGCGGCGAGTCCCGACCAGAGCCCAAGCCGAGAGTCCAAGGTCCGAGGTATCCGGAGGCCCACCCGTAACAGAAGTCCGAAGTTCGTCCGTCCGACGTCGAAGCAGTCCAGTCCAGTCCGAGGCCTTCCGTTCTTGCTGCCCGGTGAGTACCGTTACTGGGGTAGTATCTAGACAGGGTCAATCTGATTGACTCTGGTCCGTGGGTTGGTGGTACACAGACCCACAAACGAAGTGTCCACTTCGGTGGATGCGGGTCCTGACGTGTCTCTGTATGAGACCGGTAAGTTTCGTACTGTTTCAGCAGTGCATCTAGTTTCTGTTCCAGTCAGTTCTGTTCCCGAGAAAATTCATGTATTCTGTGTTCCGTATTCCAGGTAGTATTCTGTTCGAACTGTTATTTTAAATGTTCTTCATGTATTTTAATGTCGTGGTATGAATGGGGAATAAGTATCGTGTTCATTGTGTATTGTATTGTGTCTAGATTACAGTCCAGTCATGCCCTTGTTTTCTAAGTTACGTCAGTTAAAAACTAGAAAGGGTCTGCTGGAAGCAGCAGTTCCAGTTCCGCCTAGGGACAGTCCAGGTCATTTTATGTATCAGAAGCATGGCATAAGTGCCATATTATATCTAGATTTATGGGTAGAGTATACCAAACAGTTAGAAGAAAAGTATAGATGGCCCGTATCGGGTACATGGGATGCCGAGTGCATCATGCGAGTAGAAGAAGCATTATGGAAAAAGAAAGCCAGACAGTCACAGAAAGATGCCATCGAGTTATGGCGCAAAGAAGCTCATAAAAGAACCGAAAAAGAAATCAGAAAGTCAGAATTAAGTAGAGAATCCTTGGAACGAGCCCAAGAAAGGGAATTAATCGAGATTGGTGAACGAGTTAAAACCGAACAGTCAGACAGACAGAGGCATGCTCTTATTAAGGGTATGTATCCTCTTCTTGCCGAGGGCCTGCCAAAAGCGACCCCAGAGGCATCCAGTAATTTCCCGCCACCATTAGTTCCGACCAAGCTACGTCACAAACCGACCGCAGCTGATATTTTTATTTCGTCCTATTTGGACGACACAGTCCCAGAATATGCAAATCCTGTTCGCGCTCCGCCAGTCCCTGTAAATCAGGCACTTCCCGTTCCTCCAGACACCGGGGTACCCCTTGCAGTACCTGTTACGGTCCCCCCGGTCCAGCCCGCCATACCAGTTCAGCCCGCATTTCAATTTCCTGCCACACTAGTACGAAGAGGATCAGTCGACGATTCTAGTTTAGGGGCCGCAGGAGGAGGTACTCCTCAAACCCCGCCGCCACACAAGCGTTTAACGTCAGCCGAATTACATGCACAAGCGTCACAGCGTACGCCCAGGTATCAGTCTGTTGCAGAAATAAGAAAAGCCCTTAACGAATGTGGCTATGATCCAGTCCCAGGCGAGGATAGTATGGTTTTATATTCATTACGCGTAAGAAAGGTGACCGAGTATCTAGTCACCCTACCAGATATGAAAGAAGATCTAGACAGAATATATCGTTTCATCCGTACAGGGAATGATCCAGAAAGTATTAGTGATGTCATGTGCCAAAGAAAAGCTGAAGTCCAGCTCATGCTATTAAAGTTTTTGATTAATTGTCTAATAAGGGAACAAGATTATCCGACCAAAGATCAAGCCGAAATGAGAACCCTGACAAAGTGGAGTGATAATATAGCCGAGGGTAAGCACAAGACTATCGGTGCTATAGAGAGTATGTATAAGAAGATTCGTAAAGAAATAATAAGGATACATGAACAACGTAAAGCAGCACAAGTAAGCGAGAAAGAAAGTAACTCTGATACTGAAGAGGTAGAGGACGAGAATCCCGACAGAATAGCGTATGTAGGAAAATCTAGATTTCCAGATCGCCATTTACGCCTAGAACACAAGTCTATTTTTCATCATCCAGCACCAGAACAAGGTTCTCTAGAACAAGTATTTCAAGCTACCGATCACATTCTGAAATCACGAATCGGTTATAGTGAGTTAAGTACTATGCATGAACAAGAACTGGTCCGATCAGCAGTCCGATGGATTACTGATTCTACCACTTTTCCAGACGAAATAGTGGCACAAATGTTTCTGAAAATGCCCCCAGCCGAGCAACGACTGGCGGGTATGTATATGATCCAGCACCTCATTACATTGTATGAGGGTCAACATTCTGATCCAGGTCCGTTACACGATGTCCTGAATGAGTTACTCCAGTATAAATGGAAAGGTTTAGGTACCGATTTGATTAGTGTCATTCTAGAACAGCGTCACAAATATAGAACGTTTCTGAACCCGCATTTTGTTCACGTCTCACCCCCAGAAAGTAAACCATTTTACATGGAGAGACAGAATCCGTTACGAGAAGTCCACCCAGTTAGAGGAACGGGTGGCGAACTAGAACGAGTGTTTGTTTACACTCCGATTACAAAGATGGAACTCCTAGAGATGAAAAAATTAATCCCCTGTCATGATAAAGATCCAGCAGGGTTCCATCGAGAATTAAAAGACATGCTCCGTATGGGAGAATACACGTATCCAGATGTAATTAAAATGTTAAAGGTTCTGTTGCCCGCAGGGGTGTATGAAAAGCTCAAGGAAAAAGAATGGGAGGTGGGAGAGAAAAAGATCGATTGGGCAGTTCTAGAAGCTGAAGATAAGGCACGAGTACCAGGTACCGGTCTTGGAGCAAAATGTAAAGAATTACCTGAATTATTGATTCAAGTTTTACCCAGATTGTTAACAACGAGAAAGGAAGACTGGGATGCAATCTCAGCCTGTAAACAGAAACAAGACGAAGATATTAGTGATTATTATTCCAGATTTGAGAAATGTTTTACCATAAACAGTGGCCTCAAGACAAGTAGTGAGTCATACCCTCATCTTTTTGTTACTAAATTAGTCGAGAATTCAAGCCCACAAATTAAAAATCGAGTTTTGAAAGTCGAAAGTACCTGGCAAGCTAATACCCCGTCCCAGATGTTACAGATGCTCCAATACCACCAGAATAGGATCAGGGAAGAACAAGAACACGAGAGAAAGCGTATGAAAGACACGAAAATGAAAGTACTAGTTGCACAATCCGTTCCTCAAGACAGTCAGAAGAGGGGTCCGAATCAAGCCAGTCATCCTGCAGCTCCCGTTAAAGGAAACTGCAATTATTGTAAACAGCCAGGTCATTTTATAAACGAGTGTGCAGTTCTGAAACACAACATAGCTACCGGTAAGACTAAAGAAAGACCACGTCCGCCTAGACAAGAACAAGTTTCACAGACTCCTCAGCCACAGAATACACAACAGACAGTTACAGCACCGCAGCCTATTGCTGCAACACAGCATGTTACACAGCAGATGTATCAGTATGCACAGTCTGAGTATCCAGAGTACCAGCAGTATTCATGAAACAGCCTAGAGAGGGAGGTAGGCTTGCCTCTCATCGAGATACCTGTAGATCAAGAAGGTCCCTATGTTCACAGTCAAGTATTAGGGAAAGACAGAAAGTTTTTGATCGATACAGGGGCAAGTAGGACCACAATTAGTCACGCCGAAGTTCCAGGGGCTCCGCTCTCAGGCTCAAGAAATGTTTCCCTTGGATTTTCAGGAAAACCTATCGTAAATGAGATATCAAAGCCAGTTACTCTAGAAGTAGGTCCATTGTCCCGTACTACTGATCTGTTACTTACTAAATCATGTCCAGAAAATCTATTAGGCATTAAAACACTGAAAGAATTAGGTGCAGTTATATGCTGTTCCCCAGAGGGAATACGATTGTTCCTACGTGACTTCAAGGGTCACTATGTATTACGAGATTTTGATCCCAGATTGTCTAATGTTCCGCAGCATTTATGGGCGCAAGGTCCAACTGATGTAGGTTACATGCAAATCACACCCCATCGTGTGACTCTCAAGCCAGGTGTAGTGTTACCACGAATCAGACAGTACAGATTGCCACCTGAGGCTGTAGCAGCCTTATCCAAAATTATTGACGAGCTCATCGCTCAGGGAGTAGTTGTAGAAACTGACTCCAATGTATGCAATTCTCCGATCATTCCAGTCATGAAACGTACTGATCCAAATGCACCCCCAGTATATCGATTAGTGATTGACCTACGAGAGCTTAATAAATGTATCATTCCTCAGTACCCAGTTGTCCCAGACATCTCTTCCCTATTGACAGCCATCGATTCCGAAGCCACGTTCTTTACTGTAATTGACCTCAAGAACGCGTTTTTCAGTGTTCCCATTCATCCAGACAGCCAGTTTCTTTTCGGATTTTGTTTAAATGGAAGGAGCTATATGTTCACACGAGCTCCTCAAGGTTTCACAGAAAGTCCTAGTATTTACAGTCAAGCACTTAAGAGACAACTAGACAACATTCACATGCCAACTGACACTGCCCTGCTCCAGTATGTCGATGATCTACTGATCACAGCCCGTTCTGAACGTGCTTGCGAGCGAGCATCCCTTACGGTTCTGTATTTCCTAGCCGAGATGGGACACAAGGTGTCCCCTTCGAAGCTTCAATTCTGTGTCCAGCAAGTGGTCTACTTAGGACACTTACTGTCCAAGAGGGGTAGGCAGTTGACACCTGACCGTATTCAATTAATAGCGAGTCTTCCTCAGCCCAAGACCCAGAAGGAGGTACGTGCTTTTATTGGCCTTACTTCTTATTGCAGACAATGGATTCCTCAGTATGCATTTCTAGCCAAGCCACTGATACAGTTAACGACACAGGAGGCAGCCGTATCGACTGTCCTCCCTTGGACATCTGAACATACACTCAGTTTCAATGAGTTAAAGAAAGCCCTATGTCAAGCTCCAGTTCTAGCTACACCGAACTACAGTAAGTCTTTTACACTTTTCGTCACAGAACGTGAAGGTACAGCATTATCTGTTCTCACACAAGATCAAGCAGGACAATACAAGCCATGTGCTTATTTTTCGAGCACATTAGATCCTGTAGCCCAGGCTCTGCCTGCGTGCCTCAAGTCAGTTGCAGCCACAGCACTAGCTATCAGACAAAGTGATTCCATAGTATTAGGACACTCCCTGACAGTACAGGTTCCACACTCCGTGGAAGTTCTTTTAAACCGAACACAAACTCAGCACTTGGCAATTGCACGTTTAACAGGTTATGAATTGACACTGTTTCAGCCACACATAGAAATCAGACGCTGCAATATTTTAAATCCTGCTACATTGTTACCATCAATTACTTCGAATTCTGCCACACACGACTGTGTGGAAATAGTTAACATCATGACGAAGCCAAGACAAGATTTGACAGATATTCCATTTCCAGATCCAGACCTGACACTTTATGTGGATGGTTCATGTATGAGAACAAGTACAGGAGAACTAGTCGCCGCGTATGCAGTGACTACTGACACTGAAGTTATTGAAACACACCGTATTGACACCCTGTCCGCTCAAGCAGCAGAGCTAGTTGCTCTGACACAAGCCTGCATGCACGCCAAGAACCGGAAAGTTAATGTTTACACAGATTCACGTTACGCATTTGGAGTTGTACACGACTTTGGAGTGCTCTGGCAGGAGAGAGGTTTCATGACTTCTCATGGAACCAAGATTCAGCATGGTCTCCTTATTCAAGCTCTGTTAGATGCCATACATTTACCGTCGTCCATTGCTATCATGAAATGCAAAGCACATACGAAAGTTACTGACACCATTTCCCAAGGTAATGATCTAGCAGATCGCACAGCCAAGCTTACAGCACAGACTCCAGACATTCCAGTAAATAAGACACCGACACACACTCCAGATCCGACTACATGTATGACAGTTAAAGACCCTACTCAAGATGTCATAGATATCCAGTTACATGCTACTCCCGATGAAATCAAGAAATGGTCTGAACAAGGAGGGGTACAGACAGATCAGGGATGGGTGACGAAGGGAAAAGCCACATGGTTTCTCCCCGACTCTATGGTTCAAGTCATTATCAATACCGCACATAGTCCAGCACATTTAGGAGAAAAAGCTATGTTAGACAGTATCCAGAACATTTGGTTCAACAAGCATTTACGAGCTGCAGCCAAACAGAAAGTCCGTACCTGTATGATATGTTGCCAGTTTAATCCAGGTAAAAGTGTCCCGGTGGAACAAGGGGGATTCCAACCTCCTGACCACCCTTTTGAAGTCCTCCAGATGGATTATATTCAGATGGAGCGATGTCGAGGTTTCAAGTATGTCCTTGTAGTTGTATGCGCTTTGTCCAGGTGGACAGAAGCATATCCAGTTCCAGATTACACAGCCGCGACCACTGCCAAGCAGTTGGTTCGTGAGTTCTTCCCCCGTTATGGACTCCCTAGGGTCGTATATTCTGATAACGGCCAGCCATTCTCCTCAGAGTTAATGAAGCATGTTTCCCTTTTGTTAGGGTACCAGTGGAAGTTCCATTGTGTACGCCATCCTGAAGCAGCCGGTCTCGTAGAGAGACATAACCAGACTCTGAAAATCCGTATCGCAAAAGTTTGTCAAGAGAAGGGTGTAGACTGGCTAGTAGCTCTGCCAGTTGCTCTGTTCTACATGCGCATGGTCGCACATTCCAGATCAGGTCTGTCCCCGTATGAGGTCGTATTCGGCCGCCCCCCTAACATGTGGGGTACACCCAGACCCCGAAGTATTACCGATGTTTCAAGTAATATGCTGACAGATTACCTAGCTTCCTTGATGTCTGCCCTCAACTCTTGTCGTTCACAGGTTGCCGCCGCATTTCCAGACAATACCGAGGTGGCACCGCATGAAATCGTTCCAGGATCCATGGTTCTTGTCCGCAATTTTGACCGCTCAAGTCCGCTAGAGCCTCGCTGGAAGGAGCCCCGACAGGTCCTCCTCGCCACCCGTACAGCCGTGAAGTTGGAGGGTCGCAAAGGCTGGGTGCACCTTTCGCACGTAAAGAAATTTTATGGACTGAAACCCGTCTCAAAGAACATTTCCCAGGATTTGAAGGATTGCCAAAGTACTATTCTCAAGGACTGTCCCGCAAAGAACAATGATACTGCACCCTCCCCGTTAGAGAAAACTCCGCAACAGGAGTATAAGTTGAAACTCCGGTCTAGTAAAATAAGTCAGCCAGTTTGATTGTCTAAGTCCTCCCCTAGGTGAAACGGTTAGACTGTTTCTGACATGTATAAAATAGACCCCCATAGTGAGAGAGTTAGTCAAAACTCAATTCGATGTATCGTTTTTCTATGTTTCATATTATTTCTCAGTATTATGATTTCCTGCACCAGTTATGCATTTTACCTGTATTTTCCAGTTTCTCATGTAAATAAGTCTTCCAATGCTACAGTAGAGCACACGTTTAGTGATCTACCTCCTCATGAACTCTCTTACCGCCTCGCTATGCGTAATAATTCTTTCATCCGCATGTTACATTATTCACACCAGACCAGCAATGCCACTAATTGTTGGGTATGTGGTCGACTCCCCCCTTTCCAGACACCGAAGGGAGTTCTGCCACTCTTTCCTTATCCGTTTTCACATAATGGTTCGTGTGGAGCATGGTCCACGTTAACGTCATCCTCAACAGATATGTCTTTTCTTAACAGTACATGTTTTCCAGACAAGCAAGGTCTTCCCCACAGAACAGGGTTAGATCTAGAAAATGAAGTGTACAATTTAGGTAATTATTCTTCCAATTTCATGGTCCTGAATGTTCAGTCTGATACTACTCCAGACTTACCTACTATTTCAGTACTACCAGTCAAAGGCGAATTATGTGTTAGAAATAATGGTTCTGTACATATAGGACATAGCGATTGTACTACTATTGTCAAGTATAGTGACAGTGGGAAATCTATTTTCAAAGCTTCACGCCATTCTTATTTTATTTGTGGTCAAACTGCATATATTCGTCTGCCCCTCGATTGGGAGGGAACCTGTTACATTGCCTTCCTACTGCCACCAGTTTTCCTAGCCCCATCTGATTATCATAGAAATACACATCTAGTACACATTAGACATAGAAGGGAGTCCCCCATTGTCGATTATACTGAAACTGCCCTAGAACAGTATACAGATTTCAACAGAGGTTTCTTTTTCTTTATAGGACCTATCCAGAATAGTAGGCTAATCCGTAGGTTAACCAGAACCCTTGAAGCTGTAGTCAATGAGACTGCCTCTGCTCTAGGTAACTTAACCGAAGAGCAATCTGCTATGAGATTTGTCGTTTTACAGAATCGTCTCGTCCTTGACGTCATACTGGCCGATAGGGGCGGGGCCTGTAGAGTCATCGGATCTAGTTGCTGCATTTTCATTCCAAATAACGCGCCGTCTGTTTATTCAGCTATAACCAGACTCCATAAAATTGCCCATCTGTTACACCAAGATCCAGGCACCTGGACATGGTCCGGTTGGTTCTGGAATATAATTTCCGCCTGGGGATGGAAAGTCTTGTCCTTTCTAGGTATTGCAGTAGCGATCATATTCAGCTGCTGCCTCTGTATACAATGTGGCCCTGCGATTTGCGGCATTTGTGCTACATCATGTATCCCTAGTCCCAAGCCCCGTTCTAGATCCCGTTCCAGGATAATTCGAGACGAGCAAATGATACTGTATGAAATGATAGATGGTATCATGAATATTGATGTTTCCTGATGGAAACGTAGTGACAAGGAGGGAATGTGGAAAAGTAAATTTTGCCATGTTCTGTGTCCCTACGCGTCCTCCATCATATGTGTGCATGATTAAATATGCATATGCATTCCCTATGTTCGATTAATGACGCAATTACAGTTGTGTCCATCTCTAGTATGTCAGTTTCCAGTTCTCATGAATACTACGAATATCAGGCCTATGTAAAGTTACGTTGCCACGTTTCTCAGTGTGCACGTTATTCCATTGTAAAGTCCCCGTTTCTAGGCCTCAGAAGGGCCTGGACACCAGATTCAGCTCCTGTCTCCTGTCTCCTGAAGCCTCGCTGAGGAGCGATACAGCCCCCACCTGTATCCTCGACCCTTCACTTACTTCCTGCCTCGCAGTGCCCGGCTCAGCCTGGCTCTGCCTCTGAGTCTGCCAAGAGTATGTTATGATTCCAGTTATCAGTTTAGTCCTCCTTCTCTGCATTCCTAAGCTACTGAACTGCATCAATAGTTTCCGTCATTGTCTAGCCTTTACGTCTCCATGTAAGAGAAATACTGCATTTAATGGTCATTTAATATTCTTCATCACGCACTACATATAGAATAATGCATGCTCCAGTCTTAGAGTCCGTTAGCCTCTCCCCTCCTGACTCTTAGTTCATATCAACATGTTCTCTAAACATCAGATACTAGATACTGCTTAGGTACATGTCGCCCTGACTCTCCAGACTTCAGTCTCTGCTCCTAGCACAGAGTTCGAAGCCCCCAGCTTCTCCTAGTAACACGTCATTGCCAGTTCGCGCGCACCATCAGGTTAGAGGTCCCGGCTCCTCAGGTAGCCCCCTCCATGGTTTCCGCCCCATTCATGACATATTCTGTTACGTTTGCATCACATGTCTATGTATACGCCCTGTTACACCTCTTTTCACCCTTATCTTTCGCGACTGCTATTGACCACACCCACTGCTCCGCCTATCGTATGTATTGTAATGCAACTGTTTTAGTATATATGATCGTGTATTGTTATTAAATGTTAGCGCGCGCTTATCCCAGATCCAGCCCCAGCAGCTGCTGGGCCCTGCCATCCTATTCCTATGCAGGTTGTCCTGTTCCTGTCCTTATGCTGTATTAAACCTGCAAAACTCCTACTACCTCGAATCTTGACTCTTATTTATTGAGCTATCTGTTATTCATTTATTCATCCAAAAATAGAGGTATTATTTATTTATTTACCACAAAGCACACGACATCCCAACGCAGCGGCGGCCCACGCATAGGCGTGTGAGGAGTGTGAAGAAATGGCCGGGGGCTCTGGGCGTGGTTCAGTTCTGGGCTCTGGGCGTGGTTCATTTCTGGGCTGGCCACAAAAGTAGCTATGGCTTGTGTCTCTGTTGTAGTGTCGGCACAACCCAGACCTTAATCGACAATGTTGCAATGTGGCATGCACCCGGAGGGCGGGCTCGCCCTAATGGATAAATAAAGGAGTGCAAGATCGCTCGGGGTCTTGGCTCATACATGCCAACTGTTGTGTATGTATATTCATTGCCCGAGCATAAGCCAAAGGCCCAGCCTCAATCACATACTTGCTTGATCATAGACATGACACATATGTGTGAATTAGAATGTTTTAATCACATTCGGTGGAGTGTTGTAGCTGGACAAGTACATGGCCATTCAAACCCCACTTTACATTTTTGCCCTGTGGAGGGCCAGCCAAAGTCCTTTAGGGATTGACAAGTTCATCGGAAGAGGAAGAATTCAGTCTGCAGTCTGATTGCTGTGTCATTGGTAACCAAACCAAATATGGCAGTCCATGTCGAGGGCCAAGGTGAGTGTCGCAGAGTGTATCGGGGGGCAATGGAAGGTGTTATTCCAGGGCATGATGCAGAGGAATGTATGACGTTACAACGCATACATTTGCAACGCATGCACCTACAACGCAGTTTTTACATCGCAACATCCACTACAACGCATTCCATTACATCGCATGCCACTACATCGCATTTTTAAAAACTACCTTTACAACGCATTCATTACTTCGCATACTCCCTTTACAAAGCATACCATTACAACGCATACCATTACATTGCATCTAAGGTAAGTATTGGATAGTATAGGGGTAAAAATTACTATTCTAGCTCCAGGGGGTGCAACAGTAGGATAAGGTTGGATAGTGTAGGGGTAGAAATTACTGTTCTAACTCCAGGGGGTGCAACAGTAGGGTAAGTGTTGGATAGTGTAGGGGTTAAAAATTACTATTCTAACTCCAATGGTATGTGTTGTAATGGTATGCGCTGTAATGCCTGCGTTGTAGTGACATGCGATGTAGTGTCATGCGTTGTAATGGTATGCGTTGTAATGCCTGTGTTGTAGTGTCATGCGTTGTAAAGGATGTTGCGATTTAATGCCTGCGTTGTAAGTGTAGTGCGATGTAATGGTTGCGTTGTAAAGGTTGTTTTCCGATGCAGAGGGTAGAACCAAGCTGAAATAGGCCATATGGCGGAGATAAATGCTACCGCTTCCTTCTTACCACAAAGACAGAATCATCCACATCATCATCCTCTGACGTGTGATGTGCCTTACATATGGGTGGTGGTGTTTTGTCTGCAGCACTGTGTGGCACTGACACATCAGGGGCTGGAGGTGGATTGTCTGCCGCATTGTGAGGCGCTGACACATCAGTGGCGGAGATGTTGATGGAGTAGTAGCAGCAGCATTCATCTGTGCCAGGCCTTGTGGCAGCAATGCCATGATGAGGATCTGCAGGGCATGGAAGAACCCAGCTACATCTCGCTGGTGTGCAGCCATGGCAGCCATTCTTTCCGCCAGCATCCGCTCCATGTTCTCCTCTGCATGTGTCCCAACTCCCGGCTGACATCGCTGGAGCCACTCTGACTAGACAGTTGTTCTTGTCTCAGAGTCATGACTCCAGCGATGTCAGCCATGGCTTGTTAGAGAGCATGGAGCGGACTGTGGGTGTCTGTTAGGGACTGTAAGTGGTCCCTGATGGCACTTAGACACCCACGTATGGCATCGAGTTTGGCTGCCATGAGGTCAAACCCCACCCACACCTGATCAGCTATCTCCTTCTGGCCCTCTAATATATGGCGTTAGAATGCCATGTGTTGGTCGTGGGGTTCCTGGGAGACAGCTGTGGTGGTGGGTGCACCCTGCTGTGTGGTCAGTGCAGGTGGTGGGGTCTCCTCGATGCAGCTGGGCGGCCCTGCTCCTGGGGGTGGGGTGCTGAGGGTGTCCACGAGGTGTTAGAGGGCGTCAGTGTTGATGGTGCGGAGGTCTTCTTCATCATCAGTGAAGAGATGTACAGTCTTCTCTGCAGGAGGTGTTGATTCTCCCTCTGCAATGTAAAGGGGAGATGCAGTTTAACAGTGTATTCCATGTATATTTATGCATTGGACAACTTTACAAACAGACTGCATGACAATGTGCATAGTGACTGTTTGGGAGGAGATGCCTATTTGATGCGGGACAGTGGACATTTCTACACCAGCAGGGATGTGAGGTTGTACTTGTACATTATCATCTCACAGTTTTCTGCTATGCCAAATGTGATTGGCCTGTTTCTACACACAAGTGGCAGCAGTTGTGTCATCTGTTTTGTTGTGAAAGTGTTGCAGTTTGTACCACATTGTTGTCAATGTTGATGTGCTCTGATTCTTATGTGTGTGTGCTGCATTGTGGGACAGTCACCCCGGCAGCTCTGATTTTGCTGGCCCTTATCCATTTCAGGTGGTGTGCCTTTCACCTCTGTTGTTATTAAGTGCTGAGATATTGCAGACTTGGGTAAATTTGGCTCTTAGTGGGAGTTGGGACTCTTGGGCATGGTTTGTCCGCAGATGTCTTGTTGATGTCAGGGGTTGTTTGTGCACGTGGATGTGTCAAAGTGTGACCTGCTCCTTTACGGACGTGGTCCACACTTAGCAACCTCAGTGCACCATGTCATAATAATTGGACTGCAGCCATGCTAATCGTCATGTAGTGTCATTTGCATTGTCAGTGTGGCTCATGGACCCGCAGCTTTGCTGGGTTCAGCAAATGTGCATGGGTTTGTTGTGAGATTAGTGATGTGTTGGGGGGGCCCCCTCTGGGTACATTGTTGCCGGGGGCCTACTTGCTGTTCCTATGTGTGCTGCAGTATGCCAAGGAGATCAGGGACATGATCCAGAGTCATTGTGGGTATGCACTGTGCTGTACTTAATTGTGCATGTGTGCCATTGTGCCCATCTCCACCCGTCCTCCTAGTCCCTGGTCATTACTCACCCTGTTGCTGTTGGGTCAGGTGATGTTTAGCAGTGTCCAGTTCCCCAACTTCTGCCACCGTCTCCCCACTGATGACTGTGGACACCATTTCCTCCATCTCATCCATCTCCTGCTGTGGCGCTGGACTCCCACCTCCAGTCTGCACTGCTGCTTTCTGGTTGTTAGCGAGTTTCTGCTTGGTTTTGCACTACACATCATTCCAGCGCTTCTTGCAGTCATCCACTTCCCTTCTCTTCACTCCGACTGCATTCACCTTGGCCAAGATGGACTGCCATATTGCATTTTTAGTTCCTAATGACACAGTTGTTGGTGGTGTTCTATCAACTCCGTAATCAGCATCTTATTTTCCTGTGGACTGAATCGCTGGTTCCTCTTCTTCTTCTCCTTGCCCTTCTCCTTCCCCGAGGTCCCTGGCTGGTCCCCCTGGGGGGTTTGTGGGGTTCTGGGTGGTCTCTGTTGTTGTTCCAGCTTCCTCCATGGTGCTTTTCAGTTGTCTGTGATTTTCTTTTTTTTGTTGCAGCTTTTACGGTGATTTCCCCCCCCTGACTTGGGAATAGCAAGCTTGGCACTGCTTATCGCTGATATTTTTATTGCTGTTGGGCCCATGGCCACTTTTTTTACATTCTGATTTCCATTTTTATCGGCGTCCCGGTAATTTTAACACAGACATTTGGCGCATTATCGGGGAAAAAAAATGCCTATTGCCGGCATGTTGAGAATACGCCGTTAACACAGCATTAGCTTCCCAAAATAGACGTTGTTATGTAAAATTGCGTTAACCTAGGTTGGCGATTATTATCGCCTGTTCTTGAGAATATCCCCCTTACTCTTATAATGTCCCAGATCACAGTTAAGCATGGGCGTAAAATCCGCTCCGCTCGCGGATTTTTCGGATTTTCGGCAAATTCGCAATCCGCGAACGCTCGCGAATTTGTCGAAAATCCGTGAATCCGCTCGCGGCGGATTTTTTGCTTGGTTGCGGCGCGCGGCGTGGTGCACGGCGTTCACTTTCCGTCATTTAGCGTTTGCCGAGTTGTTTTTCTTTGCAAGTGACGCGCCATTTTAGATCTTGCTGCGTGTTCCCGCGGGAGTTTGGCGCCCGCAAATACGTAATCGCGGCTTGCCACCTTGCACAGCACAACTCGCGAGAGTTCGCAATTGCGAACACGTAGTTGCGGCGGAAAGGAACAATCTCGCACTTGCGAAATAGAGATTTTGCAATTTCGCACAAGAAAATCACCAGCAAACAGGATAAACCTTCAGAAAATTATGATTTTTATCAGAATCACTCCTCAGGTTGACATTTGCATGGCCTTTTTTTTTGCAAGGAGTCCATTTTTGGGGGGGGGGGGAGGAAGGAAGTGCCCCACAGTCTCCAACTTCCTGTTCCTGTCCAGCAGGCTCCTCCCAGTGCTTTGTCCATCTCCTGGTCACTTTCATTTGGATCTGGAGCTGGAAGGATTACTTTTTGTGGGTGCTGCTGGATATTTGGATTTGAGGCCTTTTTGACTGTCTTTGGATCACTTTTGGATTAGAAATCAACTTTCACAAGTAAGTTTGTTTGGGGCATTACAGTTGCTGCAAGTAAAATTTTGGAACTTTTTCAGAACATTAAATAAATTATATTGTGGGTAGCCACAGTATCCAGTAGGACCAGGGTTGGTTAGGGGTGCATGATACAACTGTTTTGTTGAATTTAAACACCATTGAGGCCATGGATGGGCTGGGATTGTGCTGTTTTTTGTCCTTTTTTTGGGCCTGCTGGTGTGGCCCTTTGCCCAGGGGTGGTGAGTGTTGCATGGGCCTAGTCTTTCTGTGGGGTGTCTTCTTGAATTTAAGGCAACATGTGCTTGGGGTGTAAGGGGCCATTTTGAGGAGAGGCAGTGTCTGAGGCCTGCACTTATTTTGCCTACTTTTCATCCATTATGCCCAGGGGTAGTGAGTGTTGCATGGGCCTAGTGTTTCTGAGGGGTGTCTTCTTGAATTTAAACACCATTGAGGCCATGGATGGGCTGGGATTGTGCCGATTTTATTGTTTTTTGTCGTTTTTTTGGGCCTGCTGGTGGGGCCCTTTGCCCAGGGATGGTGAGTGTTGCATGGGCCTAGTCTTTCTGTGGGGTGTCTTCTTGAATTTAAACATAATTGAGGCCATGGATGGGCTGGGATTGTGCTGATTTTATTGTTTTTTGTCGTTTTTTTGGGCCTGCTGGTGGGGCCCTTTGCCCAGGGGTGGTGAGTGTTGCATGGGCCTAGTCTTTCTGTGGGGTGTCTTCTTGAATTTAAACATAATTGAGGCCATGGATGGGCTGGGATTGTGCTTATTTTATTGTTTTTTGTCGTTTTTGGGGGGCTGCTGGTGTGGCCTTTTGCCCAGGGGTGGTGGTGCATGGACTGAGTGTGCCTGTGGTGTGGTCTCACTCTCTTTAATGTAAACATCATGGATGGCATTGGATTGTGGTGATTTCTGGATGTTTTTCTGTTTTTTGGGGGTGTACTGTTGATGTGGACTGGCCATGTGGGTGGTGGTGGTGGCCATCTTGAGTGCTGGCTGGTACAGGCAACATGTGCTTGGGGTGTAAGGGGCCATTTTGAGGAGAGGCAGTGTCTGAGGCCTGCACTTATTTTGCCTACTTTTCATCCATTATGCCCAGGGGTAGTGAGTGTTGCATGGGCCTAGTGTTTCTGAGGGGTGTCTTCTTGAATTTAAACACCATTGAGGCCATGGATGGGCTGGGATTGTGCTGATTTTATTGTTTTTTGTCGTTTTTTTGGGCCTGCTGGTGGGGCCCTTTGCCCAGGGGTGGTGAGTGTTGCATGGGCCTAGTCTTTCTGTGGGGTGTCTTCTTGAATTTAAACATAATTGAGGCCATGGATGGGCTGGGATTGTGCTTATTTTATTGTTTTTTGTCGTTTTTGGGGGGCTGCTGGTGTGGCCTTTTGCCCAGGGGTGGTGGTGCATGGACTGAGTGTGCCTGTGGTGTGGTCTCACTCTCTTTAATGTAAACATCATGGATGGCATTGGATTGTGGTGATTTCTGGCTGTTTTTCTGTTTTTTGGGGGTGTACTGTTGATGTGGACTGGCCATGTGGGTGGTGGTGGTGGCCATCTTGAGTGCTGGCTGGTACAGGCAACATGTGCTTGGGGTGTAAGGGGCCATTTTGAGGAGAGGCAGTGTCTGAGGCCTGCACTTATTTTGCCTACTTTTCATCCATTATGCCCAGGGGTAGTGAGTGTTGCATACTTGCATGTCCCTAGTCTTTCTGTGGGGTGTCTTCAATGTAAACATCATGGATGGCATGGGATTGTGCTCATTTTTCTGTGTTTTTTCGATTTTTTGGGGTGTATAACTGAACTGATGTTCCTCTGTCTTCCATTGCTTTTAGGTGCACAAGAAGACTCAAGAGAACCACCAGTGCCAGGAAGAAGTCCTGCAGTGGTGTGTGTGTGCAGCATAACGTCACGCGACGTCACGTCTGGACACAGAACCCTCTGCAACTCGTGCAACTGCTGCCTGCTGACCTGCTCTGAAGAAGATGGCCCCAAAAAAAGTAACCCGTAGCTCCTCTAGCAAGAAAGGTGCCAGTAAGGAGCAGAAGAAGCAAGTTACCAAGGACACTGGTGTGCTGCCCGCCCCTTTTTTTGGGAGTAAAAAAAAAAGTATGCCTGCAGCAGCAGCAGCGGGATCTGCTGGGGACCAAGCTGGCAGCAGCACCCCCGCTCCATTGGGCTCAGTGCCACCACCACCACCACGCCAACTTAAGTCCAAGCCCTTGAGTGCTGCAGAGGCAGCCAGTATAGTTGTTCAATCACCATCGACCAGTGATGTTGGCTCATCGCAAGAAAGCAGCAGCAATGTCCCTCAATCAACACAGGTTGTTGTAGCTCATCTGACGAGTGTTGAACAACCACAGCCGCAACAACAATCACATGTGCAAGTACAAGCCCAAGTACATGTGGAAGGAGAGGCAGCGCAAGGAGATGCGCAAGCAGAGGTGCATGGAGGGTCACAAGTGCCCACAATAGTTGTTCCTCCCGAAGTAGGGGCACATCAGGAAATCGACAATCAAGGCGAGGTATCATTTGAGGAAGCCACTCCTCCTGATGATCCTTCATTGTCTTCCACACCCCTAGCAAGGAAGAGATCAAGGGTGGTGTCTACATCTTCTTCAAGCACACCTCCTTCTGATGATACGGATCAAACTTGGGAACCAGCACCACAGCCGTCTGAGAGTGAGGCACACCATGATCCGACAAAGGTAGTTAAGCGTAAAAGGAAGCTCGTCCAAAGTCTCAGAGTTATGGAGTGTGATGAGTCTCAACAAGAAGTGGCGGATACTGCTGCTGATGAAGACTCTGCCAACGACGACCCAGTCATCATAAAGGTCACTGCAGCCCCAGCGGGCATGCAGCAAACAGACATTTTGACCCTAGCCCGAAGAGCTGCTGAGCGTGATGATGATGATGATGTTGTCGATGAGGAGGCAGTGGAAACACCACAATCATTGGAGTTAAGTAGTACACCAACTCGTCCCGCTTCCATATTTCTTTCTGGCAAGAAGAGACCTCCGTCAACCTCGACCTTAATTAGTGGCGGTGAAAGTGCAAAACGTACAAAAGTTGGGCAATCCAGATCCTCCACTTCATCTGGCATTAGCTTCATGACCACCACCACCAGTATCGCCGCCTCCTCCATGTCCCACAGACACTTCAAGTCCCCAGTTTGGGACTTCTTTACTGTTTGTCCAAAAAATCCAAAGTTTGCCATTTGTACCATTTGTAAGCAAGCAGTTAGTCGTGGTAAGCCAGGTACCAACTATGGTACCGGAGGCCAGAGAGGTCATCTTAGGAGACAGCACACTGTCAAATGGTTTGCGCACCTAGATGCGATCAAGAAAGGCCGAATTCAAGGAAACGTTGATGTTTCATCTGATGATGACGAGCAGGAAGAAGACGTGTCAAACACTTCCCTTACACCCAGTACCCCTGTCAGCAGCACACCCAATGTGAGGCACACTAAGAGTGTTGGAGCGAGTGAGACACCAACGCACAAAAGTTCACCAGCGAGCAAAATTGGGTCAACGAAGTCATTATCAGCCCGTAAATGCTTGGTCCAGGGCAACATTAGAACAATGCTTACTTCAGACGTGCCATATGAACGCAACCACCCACTGACGCGTCTGTATAACACTAAGCTGGCTAAAATGCTAGCTGTGGACCTTCTACCTTTTTCTTTTGTAGAAGCGGTAGGTTTTCTTGAATTAGTGGCAACGCTCTGCCCTAAATGGAAGGTTCCGAGCCGGTTCTATTTTGCCAGAGTTGCGGTTCCAGCACTACATGAAGATGTGCTGGAGGCGATTGGGGCAGCTTTGCAGAAGAGTGCTGTTCACACAATACATCTGACAACAGACATGTGGACCAGTGGCGCAGGCGCTGATTACATGTGCATCACTGCACACTGGGTCTCTTTTTCAGGTGTTAAAGCAAAGCTAAACGCAGGTGTTGACCCGGACAAAGTTTTCAAAGCTGCTCGGAAACATGCAACACTAGCCATGTTTGGCTTGGAGAAAAGTCACACAGCAGAAAACCTTTTGGAAGAGTTTAACAAAAAGGTCTTGAAAATGCTATCCCCCCTAAAACGCAAGATTGGTTATGTTTCCACGGATAATGGCGCCAATGTAGTTAAGGCCATGTTGAAGGGTGACCATTTTAGAGTGCCGTGTTTGGCGCACTGTATCAACCTGGTAGTTAAAAAATTCTTGAGTGATAAACAGAGTCCAGCGTTCGAGGTAATGGCCACCTGCCGCAAAATGTGCAACCATTTCAGCCATTCTTTTAAGGCCCGGAAGCATCTGCGGAGACTGCTACTTCAACGTGGAATGCCAGTGAAAGCACTCATCCAGGAGGTGGCAACACGTTGGAACTCAACCTTCTACATGCTTGAGCGTCTGTATGAGCAGTATACGGTACTCGATCACTATTTCTTCACAGAGGCTACATCTCAGAAGGAGGACATGCGGATGGGTGCGGCGCAATGGGACATAGTTAAAAGCCTGACAGACATGCTTCGTCCTTTTGAGTTCTTCACGCGTGCAGTCAGCCAGGAGGACTGTAATTTGGGAAAAGCTATCCCATTGTTGTGCATGCTGGAGCACCAACTGATGGCGGTGTCTTCTGAGTTTGAAAAAGATGGAAAAAAAAAAGACCATTTTATTTTGTCTGAGAAATTATTAGAGCGCCTACGTGGTGATGAACGTCTTAAAATGATCAACTCAGAACAGCATTACATTTGTGCTACTATTCTGGATCCACGCTACAAAAAGGCGCTGGAAGACGAAGCATTCTTTCCTTTTGCTGATGCAGATGTTCAAAAGTACAAACATTGGTTAGCCTGGTCAGCCAAGAGGTTTGAAAAAGAACGGCAGGTTATTGAAGGAGAAGCCAGTACATCAGCATCAGCATCAGCAGGCCATCCCCAGTCACAAGAATCCACTTCTGCACCTGTGGCTGAAGTGACCTCTCAGCCGTTAAAGACACCGGCAACTGGATCATCTGCACCACACACAACAAAAACAGTGGCTGCTGTAGAGGATTGGCTAAGTTTGCTTGGGTATGGTTCTCGAAAAAAAGTCACAGGCACAGCAAAAAGTAAGCAAAGTGGAGGAACCGCTGATGACCTTGAGTCGATGGTGCAGGACTATCTGAATGACTCAACAGAGGTCTTTCTTAATGATGAGCCATTGCAGTATTGGCATGGCAAAAAACAATTGTGGCCACAGCTCTCCAACCTGGCTATAAACTATTTGTCTTGCCCACTCGCAAGTGTGTCTTCTGAACGTGTTTTCAGTGCTGCTGGTGGCATTGTAACTCCCAAACGGAGCCGCCTCTCGCCCAAAAATGTGGAGCGGCTGACAATGATCAAGATGAATCAGCACCTCATACCACCAGATTACAAAGTATGAGAAAGCACGCCGCATGAAGACGAGGAGGACGGCAACGTAGATGAGGGGATTTGTTCTCTGTTCGGTGGCACTGACCTCATCCAGCCTGAATTCGCAGAGTATGATGACGAAATCTTGTTCTTATTCCCTGACACCGAGCCCTGAAAATGAGACAATCAATCAAGAACTTTCTTTTTCGTCGTTATTCACTTTTATTCCTGTGTGCTTTGTGTCTCACTTTCTTTGTTTTGCACAGTTAATTTAATTCAAACTTTAATCACCTAATCCCAAAAACAAGACCATCATCAGAACTGTCTTCACTTGATTGCTTATTGATTTGAAGGTGCCGCAGTCTACATTCCTCAGGTTCACAAGATCTGAAGAACATGCTCCTCTATCCTCCTCCTCCAGAATGCGATTTCCCTCAAAGCAGAGTGCTGGATTACGCCCAATGAAGAAAGACTCAGCACTTGTGGGGGTGTTGTACTTCTTTGCGGGCGAGTTGACGGATTTGGGCCCATTGCTGTGAAGCTCTAATAATGGACAAAAGTGTTTTGGACCAAATATGAGGTGGAAATTTCTTGCCGTTTTTGCTGACTTGCTTGCCTTTGAGGTGCTCTTTGGCGGGGTTCCGGGTGTTTGTGGGTAATTTTTGGTGTCTGGGAGCACTGCTGCGACAGTCTAATCTTGATTGCATTTGCTTTTCAGGAAATCCGTGGTGGAAAACAGGAGTTATGATGATTGATGATGATGATGACCTAGCTGCACAGCGCCGCGTTTGGACCGAAGGCCGAGAGATATTGTAAGTATGAGATTGAGCTTTTTCGCTGTTTGGGGGTGTTGTCGGGTGGTTTTTTCCGGGTGGGTTGGCGGGTCTTGCCTGGGGCATTCCTGGGAAGGTCTAATACCGGATAGAAGTGTTTTGGACAAAATCCTGAAGGAACAGCCTTTTTTTTGCTATTTCTTCTGTCATCTTGCTCAATGTAGCGTTTTGGGGGGCTTCCTGCTGTTCGTGGGTGGGTTGCGGCCGGGGTCTCTGTCGAAGCACTGCTGCGACAATCTAATCTTGATTGCATTTGCTTTTCAGGAAATCCGTGGTGGAAAACAGGAGTTATGATGATTGATGATGATGATGACCTAGCTGCACAGCGCCGCGTTTGGACCGAAGGCCGAGAGATATTGTAAGTATGAGATTGAGCTTTTTCGCTGTTTGGGGGTGTTGTCGGGTGGTTTTTTCCGGGTGGGTTGGCGGGTCTTGCCTGGGGCATTCCTGGGAAGGTCTAATACCGGATAGAAGTGTTTTGGACAAAATCCTGAAGGAAACACCAGTTTTGGCACTTTTTGTATGTTAGGGTTCGTTAGGGTTAGCCCTAGCAGCAGGATTGCATGTGTTTCGGGGGGTTCTATTGCAACGCAGTTCTGGTGTTGTAGAGCACTGTTGGAGCGATGCTGGCTATGGATACTTTTGCGTGCTTGCAAGTGGTTTGAATACAATCCACGGTCTGTATTTGGGCCTACTGTTACTTTCAAAGTACGTTTTGTAACCATTTTTCTGCTAGGCATCGTTTTTGGAGATCTGATTGGGGTTCTTCTACATTTTTGCGACTGGCTTTAGTAAGGGTCTTGGTGGGAGCATTGCTGGGAAGGTCAAATTTTGTTCTAAAACACAGTTTACAGTACACCTACCTTGAGGGGAAAGATCCGCTATAATATTTTGGCCATACTTATTTATCCTTAAAAAGGTGACTCAGACAGAGCACGCAATTTCAAAAATATTGTACTGTCTATTAGGGAAATCAAAGTGTCACATTTTGAACCACACAGCGTACATACCTTTTATTTATTTATCAGTGGTATTGTAATAGCACTTCCTGTTTTCCGTTCAATAATTACAGGCCGGGTTTCAGTCAACATCCGCCAGGCAGGCAGTGGACAGGGTGTCTTCTGTCAGTGGTCACCAACATTGATGGACGAAGCGTCAGCTGGAATGGAGGAGTGCCGCCAATAAGAGGAATTGTTTGCTGCATGCAACTTACTTACCAAATTCAAGGACAACTCCAACAACATACGCAATACAGATACAGTATCCATTGTTTTATTCTATGAGTGTGACTGCATGTGCTTAGCTTTACTTTGTAACCAAAGATTGTCTTTATCTTCAATTATTGTTTGTCCATGCTCTGCTTTTCTTTTCTTCTCTCAACAAAACCTACCCAAAAAGAAACCCCCATTCCCATCCATTTTACAAACCCTAACCCTCTTCCCCCGGGCTGTGTTGTTTTGCTTGATGTCTGACTAAAATGACATCAATAATTCCACACACTTGCTGGGGAGGATAAGGTCATAGCAACAGGCTGGTGAAGGAATACGAGGATATCTTCTAGACTTACTCAGCTTCAGTACTATATCTTCTAGTAGTAGTAGCCAATGTCAAATAAATTCAACGCAAGTACTAGTTATACTTGCAAGCAAATACTTTACCATTTGTTAGGCTACATTATGGCACTGTTCTGTCTGTCACCTGCTATATTCTCGATCGTACCGTAACCGTTGTAATGCTACAGTAAGGACAAACAAGGTTTCGTTTTCTTTTTTTCCATAGGCATGCAACTGCCACTGTGTCACACCACTAGTACCACCGCAATGAGGAAATGTCACCCGCCCAGGATTGACAACGTTAATCCCCATTTCACGTGGAGCCAGCCCTGGGCCTAGCCCTAATTTCTAACACAAATTACAGGTAAGATAAGCGTTTGGTGGGAGGTAGTATAATGGAGTATTATTTCGGAGTAGACAAGAGATTGACGGTTGTACTACTAAAGTCCTACGACTGTTCAGGAAAACAAAGTTACTGTTACACCCCCGCCCCCCACCCACCAGACTGAAAAGCAGTAAAAAACAGGTATGGTCAGATAAAGTTTAAAAATATATTTATGTAGCCCTAACAAAATAATCTCCCTCACCCACCCTAACCCCAACGATTGTCTTTGAAACGTCCCAAAACGATCCCAACCTCCAAATCCCACCCCCCAAAAGTCTATAAAAAAAGGGCAAGGGACACTCCACTACTGGAGGGTGCTGGTGCTGGTGCATTTTGCGGCATGGGCATCATACTCCTTGCGGAGGGTGGCAAGCTCGGAGCGGAGGCCCTTAACCAAGTTCTTATACTTCAGGACCTCCTGCTCCAGGTTGGACATTCGGACTCGTAGGCGGCGTTGGCGTTCCTTGCAGCTCCTGTGGGGAGAAGCTGGTATTTCTGTTGCTTGGCGGTGGCGGTTGTCTTTGTTAGCCCGGCTCGGTCCCGCTGGCTTAGTCACGGAGGAGGATGCAGTGGTCACAGTCGAGGATGTTGTTGTTGCCCCGCTCGACTGCGTGTCCTCCTCCTCCTCCAGGGCCACCAGCCGCCGATATTCGGCGACAGTGGCCTCCAGCCTCCGTTGCCGGGCCATTCTAGCCTGCTCCCTCCGTGTTGTTGATTTGGAAGGAGCAACTATATGAAGAAAGAAAGACATAGTCTGTAACCAATGCTCCTTAGCATTAATAACACAAAGTGATTGAGCCGAAAGTTGGGTCACAGTACAAGTAGCAAATTGAAAGCACAGTACATAACTATTGAGGACAGTATCTATGTAACCTCCCACTTCTGCATCCTTGCTCTAACATTAGTGGTAGTTTAATGAACAAATTCTACGACCACTATGGACTTCCATTACAGTCGACTATGACAGTACACCAGTCTTATTCTTCTTCTTCTCTCTTGTTTAGGGAAATTGGTACGTTATCTTATGCAAGCCGGCAGAATGACATGGACAGCACAGTGAACTTGCACCCGAGAAAAAAAGTTGCACACCATGATGAGTGAGACAGACTTGCGTTACTGTACCGGTCCAGTACATGCAGGTGGTGAAGCTATTACTTTTCTATTACGGGTGGCACTGAGAATACTCTGTTACAAGGGCTACTGCTTAATTAATTTACCTTTCACCCTACAGTGCAAATGAGTACTAGAAAAGGAAAATGAAGAAGCTAACTAATTTGATTATCTATCACTTCACATGGGACGTATTTGATGACATATGGGATGACTTTAGGTGCTTTGCTTAATATTGAGTGAACAGTGATACACCCACACATGAATGACGTACTACAAGTAAACTAAAGTTATTAAGAGAGGTACGGAGTGTCCACCGTAATAACCAGATATATGCTGTGATTGCAGACGCAATACAAAGTACTGCTACTATTCATGGTAGTATTGGACACATTTACAATTTCTTTTCCTTGCCTTCCCTGCACTGGAACGGACGTGCGGGTGCGGTGGTACATGCTCTTCAAGGTAACACTTACTTCATCTGGCGACCATCTACTCTCTCTAGATACACATGTGCTATCTAAGAGTCAGAGAATACCATGCTCCAGGCATCCATTCAGTCAAAGTATACGCACACATACAGTTTCTGTTTCACCCACCCAGGCTGCTGTCCTTCCACCCATCCTTGCTTCATCATTGACCCAGCCATGCACCATACCATATTCTTTCCTTCCCAGCCACCTCGGGGGCCAAGCAAACACATATCGTTCTTCTTTGCCAGCCATCATACGAGTTCGCGTCCCACTTACTTACACCCTTCTTTCGCTTTTCGTTCATCCCATCCATCACGTTCGTCTAAGAACTTATTGGGATTCTTCTCACCAAAAACTTCACAGCTAAGTCGAAGTACATTTCGAGGAGGCTACTACCTGGTTGATTTGTAATACACCTGTGCAGAAAGCACACTATGCAGTCTTCAATCTCAATAAGTAAGGAATATATAGCTTACCTGTTTCCGCCACCACCGTTTGAACCCCCACAGGACCGTCCGCCGGCTCTTGCACCGCCTCCTCCCCAGAGTCCGCCGAGTCCTCGCCCAACACAGCCACCTCCGCGCTGGCCCCGTCACCAGATGTTACACCTACAAAGTACATTTAAGAATGTTAGAATACACCACTCACTACTATATAATATTTGGTCTAGGAGAAATGTTAAAAAAACTGAATACAATGTAATAATTTGTGACTGTCTACTCCAAAGTAAAAATGTCCCATTTTCCAGGGAAGGCTGTTGTCTTGCTGCACTTTTATGCACAACTGATGAATGCTTGCTTTTGATTTTTAACACGCACCACTTTTTCTCCTAACAGACAGAAGCTTGACTCCTAAGAACACGACCAGGATCAAGTTCAAACCAGGTGAGAGCTCGGCTCGACCACAAGAAATGTGTCCAATTAATCGTCAGCACTAACCACTTTTCCGTTTTCAGTTAAATAGTTTTATGACAAAGTAGATTTTAATAAATGTGTTTACTTTTAATAAAGCTTTTAAACTTAAATAGACTCTGTGGTTTTTGTTCCTCCAGACTAGAGTGGATGAGCTAAAGGTTTTGGAATTTTTGCAAGCATGAGTGCCTCTGACACTTCTTGACTGTGCTGTGACTCCGTACTCTCTTGTCCTGCGTACGATAATCTAGAGATCATTGGGGATCAATAATCGGTGACTTCGGGAGCTGAATGACTCTGCCACACTATCTAGTCAGTAAGGAGACAGTGCATAGAGCTATTGCTGAATAGAATGGGAGTCCAATGGAATTGCCAAATGTCCAATCTTAGTTAGCTACACAGACAGACTAATAAGAATAGTCTAGTAATACCACAGGGAGTCATATTCGAGGCAGGATAAGAATTTATATCCAGTCTACAAGAAGATCAAAGACGATTTAGAAAAAATCGAATGAGGAACGCTAGGAAAAAATAGGTACTCTTTATTAAAATGTAAACTTACTGGGGCCAGCAAAGGAGCCCTCGCCTGCCCGATCCTGGCCTGCATCCTCAGCACCCTCCTCCTGTGTCCTCTTGCCCTTGGGGGGAGCTGATGTACAACATGAAAGAAAGAAAAACCAGAAAACATGGATGAGATTTTTCAACCAAATCAAACATTTCAAAAGAACAATAACAAAATATTTTGGAGAAATAGCAAATAGATAGACAACTATTCCACGGGATCTATCTCATGTGGTATACTACGTTATTCGTATTGCCTGATCTGCGGAACGTTGACTTAGAAAGTTCCTATGTAACTCAATAAACAGACTACTAAAGAGGTTTGCCTAGGCCTGGCACTGCAGGCAGCAGTCCGCAGCACGCGAAGTGACAGACAAAGTCCATCCTGCTTGCAGATCAGTGAATACTCAAACTATCAATCCACCCACCACCGCCACTATTTCTTCTTATAGCCATGTGTCTAAAGGAAGGACTGGACTTCAGTCTGTTGGGGCTGATTTAGAAGTCCCTTGCGGCTCATTTTCCTCCATTGTTGCGTGCCTTTTGTGACGCAGCGGCAGAACAAAAGACTCGCCATGGTGTTGGTGCGGCGTATATATTAAAAAAAAACACATATGGGCGATGCATCACGTTGTAAAGCCCTGCGCCATCAGGGGGCGTTCCGGCGCAAGGGAGGGCGTACCTGCGCAGGAACGAATCATAAAAGTGGCTGAGGGAAATCTACAAGATGTCAATCAGTCACTTTTAGGACAATGATGCATGACTCAAACCCTGCGCGCTTGAAGCCGACGTACGGCTTGATGCAGCATTGGGGAGATAGGGTACCCCAGAGCATTGCTGGAGCTGCGCCATCGTTGGCACGCAACTCCAGCAATGCGCTGCCTTTACGGCACAGATGCGTAAGGCTTCTGTGACGTTTTGGGCCAATGGGTGGTGGTGGCATGGCACACAATTACTGCCGCATCCCTGCTACTTTGCAGGGATGCGCCGGTAATTGAAAATATGACCCTTAGTGTCTAGCATTACGCAGTTCTTATCTTTACACTACACTCATACATAATTTCTCAGGCCAATGAAATGCTTCTGAACACAACATACAAAACAAAGAAGCATAGTAGCAAGCAAGGCTACTGAGAAGGAGAGCAGTGCACCTGAAATGCATAGAAGATTTTGAAATATAATTTACCTCAATGTAATCGGCAGCATTATTGCTCTTGGTAAAGAACAAAGATTTGCAAATAACAGAGCCGGATAAAACAGAGTAGTAAATGAATAGCTACTACTACTCACCAAGCCCGGGGACCTCTACGCCGAGCGCGTCCAGCAAGTCCCGTTCCCGGTCCATGACATCGGTCCAGCGGTGGGTGGCCTGGTTATATGTGCGCCGGACCCCAGAGAGCTGAAACATGGCCCGGCACACCTTCTCCCACCGCTTGCGGCGCTCCCGGATGCCATAGCCAGTCGCGATCTTGCCGCCTCCCAGGATCGTCTTGGGGAGGCGGCGCTGGACGTGGAAGATGAGTGCCGCCACTTCCTCCGCGCTGAAGATCTCCCGCGGGACCACTTGCTCCCCCCTCAAACGCCCGCACGGGAGCCGGGCACGGGGTGCGGGACCCTTCCCCTTCTCAGGGTGCTTCCCGGCTCCCTTTACCATGGTCTGGGCAGAAATACAGTTAAATGATAAACAAGAAATAGAATAGTGAAGAAGAAAAGAAAAGAGTTTAAAAAAGTAGTTTAAAAGTAACTAAAAGCAGCAGAAAACACAAAAATATAGAGCTAGAAAAATAGAGGGATAGATAATAAGTAAAATTAGATCAAATAAACTTCAAACAAGCAAAGGATGGCAGAGATTGAGAGAGGATAGAGAAAGCATGCCCAGAACCATAGCAATGAATGAGAAACAAGATGGCCGCGCCCGTTCACGACCGCGTGGGTAAGTTCGCGCGAGATTTTCCTCGCGAGCACGCGCGAAATTGTACTAGCGAGCAGCACACTTTGCGAGATTACACATAGCGGCCAGAAACGGAATTACGTCACGCAAACAAGATGGCCGCGCCCGTGTACGACCGATAGGGTAACTTGGCAAACGTATAGCTAGAAGCGCCTCGCGAACACGCGCAAGATCACGCGAACATACACGTCGCAAAAAAAACAATTTTGTATTCGCACGCATTCGCGGCTTCCGAAATCGATCTCGCACGGATTCGCGCCCCAAAAACCGCGCGAAATTGTAGAAAAAACGATTTTAGCTAAACTGAAAGCAATGAGCAGGTGCAAAAGTTCAAACTTAACATTAGTAACATTCAAGGTAGTGCTTCCTGAGGGGCCCCTCCAGAGTTTGCAACTATTCTATGACCCTGCTATGACCCAAACAGCAGGCTCATAGAATAGCTACAAGTAGACCATAAAGGTCCTGTGAAAAAAAATTTCACTGCAACAAAAAGCAAATTACAGATAAGGAAGGAAGCAGGTGCCAGCCAGACTGGAACTTTCAAAATTACTGACACATTAATGACCCACAAATTAATTGATGGCAGTTGAAGAAGGGCAGGTGTGCTTGCTTTTTTCAACCACCATAATCTACAGTGATAAATAAACCTAATGGGTAGCAGTGAGATGTACCAGAGGGTGGCATGGGTGTCCCAGAGGGTGGCAGTGGTGAAACAGAGGTTGCTGTGAACCTGTGATGATAAACCAGACGTAGAAACAACATAGTCGCGGCCGTTGCGAGCCGAAAAGTAAGTTCGCAATTGCGAACTTGTCCCAAAATCGGCGCGAACGCGCGCCAACACAAAAAACGGGAAAATCCGCAAATCCGCTAGAGTTCGCGTATCTTCGCGGATTGCGAATCCGTAAATCTGCAATTTCGCGTACGCGAGATCCGCTAGATCCGCCCATTGTTGTATACGTTCATTAGCCAGTATGCAACCGTGATTACATCATGCAATGGTTCTGACTTTATATGCTGTCAAAATTGAAGATTTGTTTAAATCATTTCAGGAATTTGAATTTTAATACTCACAACATCACCTAGTTTATGTTTGGATAAAGAACCCACCCCAACTTTCAAGATGCTGTGCTCCAATTTCTACATGATGCTACTGTCACTGTGTGGCAATGAATATTGCACAGCTGCAGATATGGAAGACAACACATGGGAGGTGAAGGTGATATGGGCAACAGGCCTTATTACCGAGTCCAACAATAACTGCTCCATCCTTACATATCCAGGCAACAAAGACATATGGTCGACTTAGTACCATACCATTTATATGAAATGTATTCTTGTTAGAACATGTGATGTATAACTTACATCCCTATTAGAAATGACCCTGCATAAGCTAGGGCCAGGCCAGTAGAACTCCACCAGGGATATCACTGAGGACAATTCGCAGGTGAGTATGGCGAGCCAAACATTGCATGGGTCAGACTTCACCATGGGCTGAATGTCAGTCAGGACAGTCATGTCGTTCATCATGGAAAATGTCCCAGTACATTCCAACACTTCATTAACCAATTATTGGTGGAGTAGTATTGTATTGAACATTTACACAGCGCTTACTACCCCTGATGAGGAATTGAAGCACTTTACAGATGTGTACCATGCTAATCCATGGAGTCCAGAGATAGCATCAAGTGCTGGCCATAAGAGTTGCAGTCAATCATATATTATGGCACATTATCAAAGTTGATTTACCGATTAGTTGCATGCATTCGCCTTGGCATAACTTGATGATTTTGGCATATTCAGATACGAACGAGACTCCCATTTCAAACACGACAATGAAGCACTGAAAAGGTCAGAGTCCCTTCCGCGTCGCGGGACTCGTGCGGGAGACGCCGGGTTAGAGGACAGAGGTGGACGAGACAGGCCAGCCCCCTTGGCTTCATAACAAGAGGAGGTAAAGAACCCTGGTTACTATATTCATGCCTACTCACGGTCCTCCCTATTGGATATTATCTTGTGAACCTTGACATTACTAGATCTTGCTGCTGTTCCGGCGTCCACTACTTTGAACCCAGTCTCACTATGATTCGTAAGGGGGTTACCAATAATGCCCTCCCCCAGAGGGGTTTGATTAACGGGACACTCGACCACTACTTAGATAGGACAACACCGCCCATTCCTCGTGAAACTGAGAGACCTGCGCGATACCCGTCCATAGATAGTCCATCTAACAAGCAATCTCCCTCACAGGCAGCCGACATAGTACAAAATCTATCACTACTGGAGGAATTAAATAGTCTATGTAAAACCAAGTATGCTCCACTGGAACCGAGAATTAAGCAAACTAGCGCCCTGAACTGTCCTATAGCAAGCACAAGTCCCCAGATTAGCACATCATTCCACCTAAATGATAGTCTGTTAGGTACCCCCCACTTACTATCTACAAAAGTTATCACCCAAAACATAGTGCTCCCTCAGGTCCCCTCTGTTAAAAGAAAGAAAAATGGGGTTAAACACCAGGGAAGTCAACCAAAACAACTAAAATTGTGCTTAAGCCCCACATTGGCCGTCACCACCATCCCCCCAGCCCCAGAGGTTGCTGGGAAATCAAACTCTTCTGCACCTTCTACCCAGGCAACCTTATTGGCCCAGATTGACCATCTGGTCAAATCTATATTATCCCCGGTGATAGAAAAAATGAACAGTCTAGGGGATAGGCTTACGGGAATAGAGGAAATGATCAAGGCCAACTTGACACTCTCAAAAAACATTGCAAGATCTAACCAACCCCAGTCTCTCGCTGCCATAGAAGTGCCTAAATCAACTATACAAAGCAATAATGTCCAAATTCAACCAGTAGCCTCACCCACGTCAGCTCCAAACATTCCTAGAGTAACCACTAACTCTACATTAGTACAGCGCACTGCCACCAGGGTAGGGTTGAGCAAAGAACCTATATTCCATAAAGGGACAGCTGCTAACCATGGCAACATGCCAAGAATAGTTAATCACATAAACCTACCACCGGAGGCCGCTCTGTTTGTGTGCGTTCTCTCGGGAGTGCCAGCACTCACAAGCGGAAAAGTCGAACGACTTCGGGACCTAAAAAACAAGGTTACATACTGGTTAACAAAAAATAGACCCCTGTCCCCTAACTTGGACGGAAGAATAATGAGTGTTAGAAGGGTGGGCTGGCTAGGATCCCTCCCAAAAGACATTGTCGGCCACCTGGTGCTAGTAAAATTCAGGAATAAACACGCTGTCCCATATCTCCAAACTTGGCAGCCCCAAAAAGGAGATGGCCCTATATCCACCTGGGATCTACATGACTTTTACCCCAGCATGTTATACCTCAGCCCATTAAGATCAAATGCAAAGCGTAACCATCCGATGGGCAGAAGTGTCTGCGCTTTGAGCGGACGTAATATCTCCACTTTTAATCGATCTGAAACACTGTATAACAGTTATCTTTGACTTACACATGGAAAGTTCTTCAATAGATTCATTCTGTCTGTTATTAGATGCCTTAATTAAGGGACAATTCGTTGTAATGGTATTGTTTCTAAAGCTGACCCTGTAAAATGAACGTAATCATAAAGGAAATTGCACCCAAAGGTTGGGTTCATATTTTAACTTGTAGATATTCTGTGTTATTGTAATGTATGATTTTTATGACTGTTATGCTTTTATGATTTGAAACCTAAATCGAATAAAGCTTAAAGAATCGAATCAATGAAGCACTGGACTAAAGTAAGCATGGAAGAAGAACTAAGAAGGGAGAGAGATGTGTGTTTAACTTTGGAGAGGAAATCATCCACCTTGACCATGTGGTGAGATTGGGCCACTTAATGTCTATTTAGACACAGGAGGAACTAAGATTGGTTTGGCATCAAATTGTATTATGTGGTGTTCATTAAGGACTACTTCTTGAGAGGTCACGGCTGATGAGGACTAATTTGTTAATAGAAATTTAATGGGCATCTGCATGTCAAAAAAAGATTTTGAAACCTTAAAGAAAACATTACCCAATCTCTCGTGCAGGCTAGTTTAGATTAGATAAATGTGAAATATAAATATAATAGCTAGCCTCCTAAAAGTTAGCCTTACGATTGTTACGCATACATCGCAAAATAACGCCATTACGACAAGCAGCAAAAATTGTAGTGCTTGGAGCAAGGGAACAATGCAAATTACTAGAATACAATTGACTGTTGTTTATGGCACTTGTGGTTTTGAGTTATTTCTTTAAGTCGAAAATGGACAGCAGGATGTATTTCTCTGTAAAATATAGCGCCAAATACTGTTTTTTCATTGCAAAGAATGTTTGCGGAATTTTGCACACCACTAGTTCAGAGGGTGAGACATTTTCCACACAGAGCAGCTGTACTTGCCTGCTTAAAGTGTTGCTTGGGGAAAGCTAGGACAACATCTTGGCAACCGTCTGTCCAGTCAGACTGAACCAGAAACTTTTGTTTTGAAATTCAATGGACTGGCATGGTGGTCGGCTGTCCATTGCAAGCTTACATCCCTGTCTTTCCAGCTAATTGTAGTGCATCGCAAATCGTGACCTGTTTATTTAATATTTATTCACTAGGTCAGTCAGTGACCCTCTAAGATTCCGTATTTTGGAAACTGATCTATAGGTCGGTTTGTAACATTGGATTGGATTCACACAATGTCTCTGTGCAATTTGCAATAGATTTTTATGAATCCAACCTTAGTACATCTGGCCCCCTTAAAAAATCACAAAGCAAATGAGCCATCTTACTAGTTGGTACAATTTCTTGGTTGACTCGTATGTTAGCTTGTCAGCTTTAATGAGTACAAAGATCTCTTACTTATGCAGTTGACGCCCATATGGTTTGACAGCTAAGAAACATAGGGCCAGATGTAGGAAGGCAAATACCGGTCGGTAACGGCCGATTTCGGCCGTTACCAACCAGTATTTGCAGATGGAGATGTAGGGGCCAGAAATAGTGACAAATCGGTATATTTACTGATTCTGTAAATTTACCGATTCGGTAAAATACAGAATCGGTATATTTACCAAATAGGTAAATCTACATGTAGGTGGCACTGTAATCAGTGCCACAGGCCCTTACCGAATCGTTATTTACCATGGAATACTATTCCATGGTAAATAACGAATCCCTGTGTACATGCACATCTGTGCATGTACACCTGTGCCATGTGACACACATACATGCCCTTACCGACCAGTATTTGCCTTCCTACATCTGGCCCTATGTTTCTTAGCTGTCAAACCATATGGGCGTCAACTGCATAAGTAAGAGATCTTTGTACTCATTAAAGCTGACAAGCTAACATACGAGTCAACCAAGAAATTGTACCAACTAGTAAGATGGCTCATTTGCTTTGTGATTTTTAAGAAAAAAAAACAGGGGCCAGATGTACTAAGGTTGGATTCATAAAAATCTATTGCCCTTAGGGCATGTATGTGTGTCACATGGCACACAAGCCAGAATCAGGGGTGCAACAGGGTGTCAAAGTGACACCATGTCCCCCTTGGAAATTCGGTATTTTTACCGAATCGGTATTTACCGATTCGGTAATTGTCATTGATTCCTATGGGCCTTGAGGAATCAATGACAATTACCGAATCGGTAAATACCGATTCGGTAATTACAGAATCCTACAGATTTGGTAAAAAATACCAAATTTTTAACTACATCTCAATTACCGAATCTAGAATACCGAATCGGTAAAATTCGGTATTCTAGAGTCGGTAAATGAGAATTACCTACATCTAGCCCAAAATGAGTTGGGGCCTTATTACAACTACGGTGGTCCATACCACTGCTGCATTGCAGGCCCGTCCGCAGTATTATGAGTGGGGCATAGGACTGTCGTACTCGTGGTGGCAGTCCAAACAATGCCGCACTGCGGGCCTGGCACAGTATTACGAGTGGGGCGGCCGGATACTGTTCCTGCACGGTGTTGTATGCATGCCACACCGTGCAGGAAGGTGCTGCAGTTGTGTCACGGCAGCGGGCTGCATGTTAGGCTCTCCTTTGAGCCAAACAGTCCACCACAGCAGAATCGCAAACCTGACCAGGATTAAACTCCTAATCCAGCTAGCAAGCGTTCCACGATTTTGGCAGTCCTCCAGTGCTGGAAAACCACCAAAGTCGTAATAAGGCCCTAAGTGTACTACTGATAGGTTCTGCAAGAACAAATGGTTGTTAGTGTTTATTTGTTTTTAGGTAAGCCAAGCTTTATGTCCAATAAGGAGGTATTCCTATACTCTATTTATGTTTACAGAAGTAGCACCTAGAGAGATGAGTGCCCTGAAACCACCCATGGCCTGAGAAAGGATTGGGGCCCAGTGAAAACCAAAAAACAAAAGTGTGTGGTTTCTGTTTAAAACCTAGATAATACAATACCCCTCACCTGTGCCGTTTGTAATAGATCTCCATGCAGGGCACTCTGGGCAAGCCTTTTTTTCCAGCTTCATTTTGCTAGGCTCATCTAATAAGACCCAGGCTTACAGTGTGGGTTTGAGGAGTTCGATTATGGAACTTAACACTCTAGCTTAGTTTGTTTATGACTTACTTCAATGCTGTAGTAGTTGCAGTAGAGAACAATTTATTTGCACCTAAAATTGCAATATGCACCAGAATCTTGATAAGTAACTGCATCCTAGTGCCAGTCTGAGCGTTGGCTTTGAGATTTACCTGAGATGCACGCTTTTGATCTTGCTCTCTAGGAGATGACACTAAACTTGTTGATAAATCCTGTGGGTGCAAAATGAAGAAGTATTAATCAGGGGAAATGAATGTATCCAAATTAAATAAAAAGTAAAGTGGGAACATAAAACAAAAACATGTAAAAGTAGATCTGTAAACACACAAGGGCACTCCAAGGCGCTGAGGGGTGAGACTTGGGAATAGAGATCGGAAAATACAGCAGACGCCCCAGGTATAGGGAGGTCAGACTTGGGATGGATATATGAGAGATACATGTAATCTGTGAAAAATGAAATGTGATCTGTGAACAAAGGAGGAGCCAGCAGATGACAGAGAGATCTAGCCTAGAGTATGACAAATGTATAGGGTCAGCTGCCCTATAGAGCAATAACACAGTGCCTGGCAGGTTGGTCTAACAAATCTCTGTGTCTTGGGCTGGTTTTTGGCTGTTTGTGGGCCTGGCCTATGGTCCCATACCTTGCTAAACACTTATACAGTGTGTTAGACCTGGCCTTTTCAGCAGGTTTATCCACAGTTTTTTTTGCTTTTTGGGCTCCTGTTTCTGACCTGTTTTTGTTGGTTTTATTACTTTGGGCTCTTTACCACTGCTGATTAGTGCTAAAGTGCATATGCTCTCTGTGTAAATTCTTATTATGGATTGGGGTTTCCATGATTGGCTTATTTGACTTACTAGTAAGTTCCTAGTACATTGCACTGTGTGTGCCCAGGGCCTGTAAGTCAAATGCTGCTAGTGGGTCTGCAGCACTGATGGTGCCACCCACACGAGCAGCCTTGCAAAAGGTTCTCAGACCTGTGTCTGTGCGAAGTTTGATACTGCCATGTCAGCCTGGCAAGTGCAACCACTTGCCAGGCCCTAACCTTCCCTTTTCTTACATGTGAGGCATCCCTAAGGTAGGCACAAGGTACTCCTGTGGGCAGGGTCTAGTGTCTTTTAAAGGTAGTACATGTTTTGATGTGTGTAACATGTCCTGATAGTGAACTACAGGGATTTTCGTTTTCACTTTTGAAAGGCTATCTGTCCCATAGGATAGAATGAGAGTTTATTTATAACATCTTATAAATATAACTTCCCATTGGGACAAGATAGGAAGGTGAGGTTTAGTATGCCTGATCTCAGAATACAAAGATGCATCTTTAAGTAAGGATGATGTTTATATTCTGTGTTTGAAATTATCACTTTTAGAAAGTGTGTATTTTCTTGCTTAGCCATCCTGTGTGCATATGCTGGTTTGGGGATTGACTGTCTGGCTTTGGAGTGACAGGGGCTGGGGATGTGCATTCACTTTAGACAGCCACAGTGGGGTTTGTGGTGTGTCCTGCTTTTCCTGGATGAGTCAGGGTTTGGCTGCATTTAGAGTAGGGGGAGGAGATTTCCTTTCACCTGAACGGGTCTGGTCTGTCTTACACAATGCTGTCTCCACCTCCTGCCGGGACACTGCACCAGAGAGGACAGAACTGGTTTTGACTTAGCACAGAGCATCTCTGACACCAGAGAACAAAAAGAAATGGACTAAAATATTGGGGCCCAGACCCCTGAACTTTAGATTACTTCAGGAATTCAAGAGGAATCTCTGCAGAGGAGAAGAGCTGGGAAAACTGAAGGAGTAGTCGTGCCCCTTTGCTGTGTGCTGTTTGGGGTTAGCCTTCAGTGGCTGTTTCTGCCAAGTAGAGGATAAAGACTTTGCTGTGTGTTGTGTCTTCTGCTTTAAGGAGATCACCAAGGGCTTGAAGTAGAGCTTGCCTCCTGTGTTGAAGTCTCAGGGACACAAAGACCTCACCACCAGCTCCCCTGAACTTCCTTGCTGGGAGTTCTGACCTGTCAAGAGGTGTCTGTTGCTGAGTTGGGCATTTGGAGGTTGTTCCTGTTGCTGGGAGCTGGAAAAGAGACGCAACTACGAGAAGCGCAATGCACCCGCACCTGTTTCCGATGCATTGCCGAAGAAATCGACGCAGCACCTGCCTGCGGCTGGAGAAATTGCTGCACGCCGAATCCCATGCACTAATCTCCAAAGTCCGAGATCAAAGCACTGCTTCTGACGCAAGCCCTGTCATGCGGTTGCCAGAACAAATGTATCGTGGGACCATGGCTGGAGAGACCAAAGCAGTGTTACTGCCGCCGCCTCTGTATCAAGAACCGACGCATCCCCGATCATCACCCATCGCACATTGGTGCCAAGTCTACAAGAACGCCGGAGCCTCAGTAAGAAACAGACACATCACCTCCCTGCACAGTAAGAAACCAACGCATCACGTCCCATTCAAAAAGGAACCGACGCATCACCTTCCCTGGGCATAAGGAACAAACGCATCACCTTCCATGCAGCTTTTTTTGTTTATGATTGTGACGCATCCAAGGTACTATGTGTTGAAAGTGTCACATCTATAGCTTGCTATGGACAGAACTGTTTTTACTTTCTAAAAGTCATATTTTGGTTATTGTATTGTGGATTTTTGTCGTTTTAGTCTTATTTAGTTTAGATAATAAAGACTACTTATTTTACTGGTGTGGTGTCCATTTGTAGTGTTTTTACTGTATTACTGTATGTGTACATGCATGCTTTACACACTGCTTCTGAGATCAGCCTGTCTGCTTGCGCTAAGCTACCAAGGGGGAGAGCAGGGGTTATTTTAGAAGTGTATCTCCCTTACCCTGACTAGGAAGAAGGGTACCTTCTTGAACAGAGGTGGAAACAATTGCCAACTAGAAACCCCCCATTTCTAACACAGTGTATCTTTACAAGTTCAAAATTGCCCCCATTTTCAAATTAGGGCCACTTTTATAGCATTTTAACTCACTGATGGGGTTCTCTTATTTTGTACACCAGTCTGCCCCTGCAAATGTAAAATGTACTGGAATGGACATCCCTGAGAAAACAGGAAATTGGCCTTGGAGAGAAGTATTTGACCTAGTTGTACAGACATATGAGTACATGAGGGCACACAGATGATCAGAAAGATCTGGTGACGATCTAATTGAGCAAAGACGCACCATGCAGCACCATAATGGATGGGGCAGGAGATCTCTGAGCACAAAGGAGCTCAATAATAGGAAGAGAGATCTTTCTTTGTGAGTGTGGACCGGAATATCAGTCATATTTTCGTCTGAGGGAAATATCATGTTCCAAATATCGTTTACACAAATGTAATTCCATTGGAAATAAAAAGACAAAACCTACACCCAATGGGGCCAGGGTTTTGCAATTGATATTTAGATAAAAATATTTATTTCAGATAATTTTACTATGATATCCTGACACAACAGCATCCAAGATGTAGAGATCTGTGAGCAAGCAGTACCCATTAAGGACCTGCTTAGAATCTAGCAGACAAGTACCCTATCACAAATGTAACAAATATCCTGTCTGCCTTGTGACAAGTGCATTACAAGTGCATTATTAATGCACTTGTATTAAGGAATTATACCCAAATCACCTGTAATATGGCATGTATGACAGAGTACCCATCAACTAAACTCTAAATCAGACACTCAGTCAGGACAAACTAGTGTCCCGTGAATGGTGATTCGTGCGCACATACGTACTCACCACAGGCCATAGAAACCCGATCGACGGATGGATAAGTGTGGACACATGAGAATGCATTACAGGGCCAACGAGATCTGGCTTATTGGAGGAATCTGTGAGCCCTTTGAGGACTTTGAGGACTTGCATAGAAAAGCTAAATCCCACATAGCAATGGGCATCTGACATAAGGCAATTGCTTGCCTTGAATAGGAAGATATCACTTTGGGGCTCCATCACCACAAAAATATTCACAACATGCAAGAGAAGTATGGTTGTAGTGAGGATCTGACCACAAGTGTGATCACCACAGGACAGACATCTGACCTGGCGGTGGAGCTCCTAGAGTGAACTAAGACTCAATATCATAACCTGCAGTACAGATCTGTGAGCACACAATTATTTAACTGAAGAAATAGAGATTTGTAAAATGAACAAATAATCTGGGCATGCAGAACCTATTCTTCTGTAGAAAGATCTGACCTGAGATTGGTGATCAGTAACCACACATGTTCCCAAGTGGGCTCCAGATACATCTTTCTTACAGTTGAAGTCGGTGAAGAGAGATCTCATCTGGCAAAGGAGATCTATGAGCACTTTTATGAGTATTCACTCCAAGATACAGGACCGCCTACTGGAGATAACAATATCCCGCATGACAAAGATACACAACAAAAGGCAGATAAACCATGTACATTCATATATGTGACTGCAGGGGACTCACTAAGAAAGATCGTTCTGGCCAGTGGGTAGAAATCTGGGTACACACAAGTCTTAAAAATTGCAACCAAAATCTGGCCTGACCTGTGGGGCAGTGATCGCATGAGAGCTCAGAATAAGACTGGGTGAAATGCCATGAAGTAGAGCATCTGAAAACACCCCAATCCATCAGAAAACAGAATGTGTGACCTGACAACAGGGATTTGTTAGCAAACATAACATAAGCAAAGAGATCGGGCGGGTGGGATGCCATATTAGTCATGATGTTCCAGGGTAGGGAAATGAGTGACAGCAGCCCTGTCCTACACCTTGAACGTCAATCACCAGTATGAATAGGCAGGCTTGTGGTGGACAGGGCTATGGGGCAAAGATTTCCACTGGCAGACTTGCATGAGGCTCTGCTGGCGGAAACCCAGAGAGTCCCTTCCCTCTAATGGGGAGGTGGGGGTGTGTGAGGGGAGGGAAGCAGTGAGTTTGGTGGAATGGTAAATTTGCTGTATTATGGTAATTTCTCTATTTGCCATACTCTGGGCGAGACCCTAAACTTGTTTGTGGTCAGTTGCTCCTGTCACACTTTGCACCTTCCGCATCACCCTCTGCATCTTTCATGCCACTCTACAACCTGTTACCCTCTAATACACCCAATTTCAGCCTTTCCACCTCTGTCACGCTGTGTCTCACACATCACAATTTGTTCCACTCACAAACCCCGCCGAGTCATCTTGTGATCCTACCAAGTCATCGCACTTCACACTTTTCACATACGAGGTCGTCCTCTGCATCCCAATTATAGCCTCTATACTTTCCACGTGACCCAATGTATGCCCAGTGTTACTCTGTATACCTCCAATGTGAAAGTCTGTACTTCCCATATCACCTGTATGCTCCAGATCACAATTTACATAGCCCCGATGGGCCTTTGTGCACCAATTTCTACCTCTGTACCTTACATGTTCCATGCTATACATTCAGAGACAGCCTCAGTAGATAACAAGTTGCCTGCTTTACATTCACTATCAGCATCTACTTTTTCACATAATTCTTTGTTCATTCCTTCCCCATTATTGGGCAGCCAGCCAATGCCCATTAGTCGTTGCATAATTCCAAGATACTGACCTGCAATCTTTGCCACAAGGATTGATTGCTATCGTAATCAATGACTACAGGATCACATGCAAGTGCTGGCAACGCCACCTCGAGCTTCTGGACATGCTGGTCTATCCTAGATGGAGAAATATCATAATGGATGTCCTTAAACTTTCAGATTTGTTAAATGGGCGCATATGTTTTACACAAAATAATGCTCCTATTTACTACGTCATACTTTCTACTGGATTTCACAATCAAATACTCATTTGTGCATATTATTTGAATTTCTTTCCATGAATTTTAAGTGCTTATTATAACCTATCAAGTATTATGGTTTAGCCAGAACAACACTGCCAGTTATTCTGACTCAGCAAGAGAAGCAGAAGGGACATCATGCTGTATCAGTTTCGCCTTTACTTGATTCTTCATCATAGCTCTGTGCATGTATCTGCCTGACCCAGTCTTCTTGCCCACCATAATTTCCTTCCTCCAATACATGCCAGGCAGATCTTCAAACATGAAACGTTTATGTTCTCACCTGTAAATGCCTGCATTTAGGAAACAGTTACAAGATTAATCTATATACTTTGCATCCAATAGACTCATCCAGCTAAAGTTAGTCAACAAAAATATCAATCTATGGTTTCCTAAAGGGTATTCTCATTCAAAGGCTAGTCAAGTACATGATCCCCTTATCAAAGACCCTCATTACGGGTAAGGTGCAGCAGCTGAGCAAATACGTGTTTGCTCATGAGTTGCAATTATAAATTTGCAGGACTTTACCATACCTAGGGCCAGATGTACGACCAAAGATGTTTGCGACTCGCAAATTGCATTAAATTGTGAGTCGCAATTTGCGAGTCGCAAACATCAGTGTACAACAGTGTCAGAGACACTGTTTGCGAGTCCCAATAGGTCGCAAATTGCATGCCTCATGCATATTAATGAGGCTGTCGCAATTTGCGACCTCATTGGGAATGGCTGGCACTCCCAGGGATGGTGGCCTGCTGGGGTCAGCAGACGACCATGTCTGGGACTGCTTTGTCAACAAAGCAGTTTTTTAAAAAATGCATCCAGTTTTCCTTAAAGGAAAAATGGATGCATTTAAAAGAACTGAAGCGTTTTTGTTACATTTTGTAAGAGCAGATAGTGGTCCCTGGGACCACTGCCTTCTCTTAAAATATGTGTGTGCACTCATTCACAAAGGGGAAGGGGTCCCCTGGAGACCTCTTCCTGTTTGCGAATGGTTTACCACCATCTTGAAGAGGGTGGTAAACTGCAAGTGTTTTGTGACCGCAAATGCGGTCGCAAAACATTCTTACATAGGTTTCAGAGTCGCTAAAAGGAAGGGACGCCCTTGGAACGCCCTTTTCTAATAGCGAGTCTCTAACCCTAATTTGCGAGTCGCTATTACATTAGCGACTAGAAAAATAGGGATGATACATTGTGCTACAGTTTTTTGCAGTGGCAAAAGGGCAAAATGCCCCCCTGTGACTGCAAAAAACAATCTTACATCTGGCCCTTTGTCTTTAGAGCGTGTGATAAAGTTCAAACAAAGGAGATAACATAACGGGAAAAAATACCTTGTAAAAAAGAGGGGCATGCTCATGTTGGTGCCTAATCACCTAAATCCTCATGTTAATTATGAACTGGGTGGGAAAACTTGTGACCAAAGTTATTTCTTGGCCCAATTAATACGGATCCATGCGATCTCAAGATTTATAGGGCATGCTAAATAATTTATTCCCCAGCAGCCCATTCTTAATGCAAGCCTAAGAAGTTGAATGGAATATCACTGATTTTGGAGGCACGTGCTTTGTGCAAAGTTGGTTATCCTCGATGGACCTGTACTTAATTATTATTTGTAGATCATAAAAATCAATCCACAGAGTAAATGTGTTTTTAAGTTTTACTCAACAGTAATATATCTATCTTTTTAAATTAGAAATGTTTTACATCCAGAAGTCTCCATCTTAATGACCTTCACCAAATGAGTGTGTCCTTTGTGAGTGTGACTCAACAGCAAGAGTAGCTAAGCAGATGCACTCTGAATAAAAGGTGGTAAATAGATTGCAGAGGTTAGATGAGGTATGTGAATTAAATGTGAATAAAAACCAGCAAATTTCAAAATCTTTCAGGCTGCACTAGAGGAGTCAGTGTGGACAGACCTGCATTGGAATTTTGAACCCATATTGTTTAATGAATGAAAAAATCCATCTGGCAATCCAAACATTTACTTGGAAGAATCTACGGCCAAATGTAGTAAGAATGGATTTGATAAAAGTGGGCTCAAATCGAGCATCAACTTTCACTGAATCCATTCTGTTTTTTGCAAACCAACCTTTGTAATAATAGGGTGGTTCAGAAAATGCCGATTCGTAGTGGGTCACAATTCGACCGACTTCATAAATATTAATAAGGCAGGTCGCCATTTGCGACCACCATGAATCTCAGCAATCAGAGGGGCAGCAAACCACCATGTCTGTGATTGTTTTTATATAAAGCAATTATTTTTAAAATCTGCGAAACACATTCAAAACTTCCGCCGGTGAATCCTGTATCCTATCCTGATGGTCCTGTATCCTACATATTTTAATCGAAATTTCCCTTTGCTGCAGTCTCTTAGCTAAGATTCTACCGGAATCTTCCCCTGCTTCATAAACCTGGGCTCTATATGTGGCCAGCTTTGTTGCGATCTTTGTTGCAAAATTTAGGTGAATTTTCATTTTCAAGATGGCAATGGCCTTTAAGGTATTGTCCGTATTTTGCTGATGAGTCAGCTCTCCCATAAGCTGAATTTCCAAAAGCCTAAGCTGCTGCATTCCCTCCTTAATTTCCGTAAGTAGTTTGCGTTGTTTGGCTATCAAATAACGAATAACTCAGTGTCGTTCCCTGCACACCAGCCTTAAATGTATCCCATATAATAGGCCCTGAAGCTGTTCCCCAATTCATTTTAAAGAATTCTGAGATCCAATCACATATATTTACAATATTCGGGATCTAACAAGAGATTGCGTTCAAAGGTCATACCTTTGATTGCGCTCTTACTCTTATATCAAGTTCCAATACCAATGGATTGTGTCGGAGATTATCCTCGGTATAATCTCTATCTTTGTATTTGCCACCACATCAGCAGAAATAAAAAAATAATCTAGGCGAACATGCTTCTTATGGGGAGCAGAGTATTCAATTCAATTCAATGAATCTTTATTCGGTATTTAAAAAATACCATAAAAGTGCAAAAAACAGTTCATTCATTAAAAAATACAATTCATAAAACCCCATAATTATTCAGTTTATACAAATGTCAACACTGTCCCCTCGAGATCCTCAACCTTACAGCAATCCTAATAAAATTCATTATACAAAACAGCATTGGGGAATCATTGGCCCTTTGCAGAAACAACAGTGCCAGCTTAGCACGTTTAAACTTTGACTGTTTTAAAATACCCACAAAAAACTTGCGCCTAGGTACAGAATAAAATGAACATAACAATAAAAAATAAAGGGTATCCTGCGGAGACCTATTGTCGCAGCCGCAGGTACCCTTCTGCTCAACCGTATGTGTAACACCTGCTGGATTTGCCAGGATGTGATGTAAAAGGTTGCGCTTAAAACGCGTCATATAAAATCTTTCTTGGGCATTATACAATAGTGCTAAATAGGGTTCCATCCCCACTTCTGTTTTTAGTGCTCTATAGGCACAGACTCTAACTTTTGATTCTTCTCTAACCGCCCTGTGTGCAACAGCCTGCTCCCTGAATATATTTTTCACTCTCACTTTGTCAAAGGTAGTAATTTTTTCAGGGTTGACAAAGAGGTTCAGACAGCCCATGCCCTCCAGTGTGGTCTTTACATATCTAAGCCAGGGGATGTTCATTCCCTTATCCCTTTTCAGGCAATCTAAAATAATTTGCCTGCTAAGAGCTGCCTCCCCTTTGATCCAAATCTTCACCCAGGCTAAAAGCGGTCTAATCTTTATTAAATCTTGAATGAACTCAGCACCTAATTCATCGTGTACGATGAGGGCCGATGTGCTTTGCAGGGTTTTTAATACCTTTCTAAGGTATTTGTTTTCTTCCACTTGTATCTTTTCAGTGTTTACAAACCCCCAGACTTCTGCCCCATAAGTCACTTTAGAGCAACAGATTGATCTATAGAGATTCATCACTTGTTCGGGCGACCACCGTCCCAGCCTCCGCCCATAATTCATTATCGCCCATCTTGCAGCCACCAATTTAGAGCAGTGTTTTTCAACTAACAAATTGAAGTTTAATAGCCCGTCAAACAATAAGCCCAGATAAGTATAAGACTGAACCCGGCCTATTTTATGAGTACCTATCCTATACGTAAAATTTGTGCAGGCTTTGGCCCCTGCTAACATTACAAAGGATTTGTCCAGGTTTGCATATAAATCAAGTGAGGACATGAAACTGATGAACCCATCAATCAGCTTCTGCAGGGCTTTTGGGGTGCGGGCTAACAGCACCACATCGTCCGCGTACAGTAGAACGGGAACAGGGCGAGAACCTATCTGAGGGGAATCCGCTCTTAATTTGCCTAATTCCATATCCAGATTGTTGATATATAAGGAAAACAAAAAGGGGGCTAAAATACAACCTTGCCTGACCTCGCTGTTACACGGGAAAGGCAATGTGAAACCTCCTTCTGCACTAAACCGCACTTTAGGTATTGTATTCCAGTGCAAGGCTTTTAATATATTGACCAGGTCAGGTTCTACCCCTAGCTTTGTCATCAGGGCCCACAATTTTTCTCTATTGACATGATCGAAGGCGGCGGATAAATCCATAAACCCCAGGTACACTGCCTCATTACTTGCTATTGTGCACTTGGCAACCAAAAGGTAAAGATTTAGGCATTGATCCGTCATGGACCTTCCTTCCCTGAACCCATATTGAGTTTAAGTGATAATATTATGTGTGTCAGCCCAGACCTTAAGGCGATTCAGCACCACGCGCCCTAGTACCTTCGCCATTACATCAATTAAGGACATCGGGCGATAACATTGATGGTCGCCCCTATTCCCTCTTTTGAATATGGGGACTATTACTGCTGTTGGCCATGAGCGTGGGAGGCCCGTCTCTGCTGCTGCATTCAAAACCCTTGTTAATATGGGGCCCCATAGTTCCACCTTACTTAGGTATAGGTCAGGTAGTATTCCATCTGGACCTGGGGCCTTGCTTTTAGATAGGACCTGTATTGCCCCTGCAATTTCTTCCAGTGTGAATTCCGGCCTGGCAACCCACTGGGTGCCTGGCTCAGTGACCTCATTGGACGCTCCAATGTGGTTATACAAGTTTTTTAAATGAGTATACCATTGTTCCGGGAGTATTGTATGGTTTATTAATAATTTGCCAGAATGCTGGGATATCTCTATTCTCCGCCGCCTCCCTTAAATCCTCCCAGACTTGCGATTGGAGCTATTGTTTCCTAGTATATAATACTTTCTTATAAGTGCTTCTACATTGGGTGATGTGTAGCTTATCCCTCGGAAGTGCTTTCAGGCTGTGTTTCAGGTTCTTGTGGGTCTGTGAGCATGCTTTGTCAAACCATCTTGGGGCGCTAACTGGACTTGCCTTTTTGGTGTTCGTCAAAAAGCCCTCAACCAGGTGCGCTATTTCCTCAAATGCATTTACCACAGCTGCACCTTCTAGGGAAAGGTCAAGACACACTTTAAAGGCATCTCCCCCTTTATCCATTAGCGATTTAGAGAAACTTGCCCCGTCTATTTTACCCCACCTCAGGCGCCGCCCCTGGTCCATAGCTCTTTCAATATTTTCCATAGCCCGGGGGACCCTTTTGGTGGGGGGGTATATTAGCTCCAGCACTAGGGGATTGTGATCGCTATGTATGTTCCACTCAATGTCTGCTCCCTTCACCCAGGGTCTAAACAGTCTCGAAACCACAATAAAAATCGATAAAGGAACGGCAGCCTCTACCCTTAAAGGTGCGATCTCCTCTCCTTCTTCAGCTTTCACTAGGTCAATAGTGTGTATCAGGTTTTGGCCTTTCATCAACCTGTCCATTTCCGTCCCATCTGTTGTATGCAGAAAGTGTGTCCCATTCTCCAACGTACAACGGGACCAGTCTCTAGTAATAGGTCTAAGAGATGGACAAATGTGACAATTAAAGTCACCCGCAATTATCCGGAATGGAGCCACTGCCCTTTTCCCATGAACGGACTCAGTGTTAAGGAAGTTATCAAGTTCTTTAATTATGGTTCCCTTCCCATTACTCCCCACTGCATTATAAAGGTTAATTATAGTGAGGTTTAACCCTTTCATGTGTAGCCCCAGGGCCTGCAAGTTATGTGATGGCCAATTGAGGTCCGTCCACACCCCTTCAATCTGCAAATCCACATAAGTAATCAGGCCTCCCATGGCTATTCCTGATGGTGACTTCTGGGCAGGGATAGTGAAACACTTATAACCCGATAAAAAAAAGGGTTATAATCAGTCACCCAGGTTTCTTGCAGGCATATTATCTGAAACCTCATAATATAATCCCTCCAGCCCTTGTTGTTAAATTTCACAGCCAGTCCCGCTATATTTCATGACAGGAGCTTTAGCCCCGCCTTGGTAGAGGACGTACTCATCGATTGTGTCTGGTTACTATTTTTTGCCATGTTCCCTTCCGAGGCTCCCTTACCCACTGATATCGAATACTGGGAAGATACACCATTGCTACCCTGACTTTTTATTTGGGGGTGTGCCGGAAGCCCTTCTTGTATCACCTCTCTGGGTTCGCACACCCGGTCGCAGGGGGAGTCTAATAGTACATTTAATGGGCTATACTGGGGGCTCTTTTGGACCGAGCTGTTCTTCCCTAGTCAATCTAGTTCTTCCAAAGACATCAGTGGGTCAAATCTGTTCATCAGATATACAGCTCCTTGATTCCTGACCGGGGCAAGGTGCAGATCGTCGTGGTCCCACCCTATTCCATTCACTCCTACTTTGCACTGCCGAGTCATAATCTGAGCTAAGCATGAAGGTAAAAGTCCCCACAAAAAATTAAGGGGGCTGGCCATGCCGCCAGTTAAATACTTAAATGATGTAGCACCTCTGGATCATCCAAATTAGATCCATAAATTGAACAAACTGTCAATGGAGAACCATTGATAGCCAATTCGACAATTACCCAGCGCCCCAAGGCCTCCTCTTTTCCCCGCCTACATACCCCTAACCAGTGTCTCATAACAATCGCTGCCCTCTGGTATTAAAGCTTTGTTTAGTACATCCTAAAATTTCCATGCCTAGATCATTAAACCACTTTCGATTATTCCATGCAATATGTGTTTCTTGTACACATAACAGATCATATCGCTGCATCTCAAAAATTTGAGCCATTACCCCCTTTTCCTTTTATTGTTTAGGCCACATATATTCCATGAACAGATAGAAAATCGACCCATATTCCTTATCAAATTAGATCAACAACTTCAATCACACAGTCTTGCCTGCCCTGCCCTCCCACCAAGCTAAATCTCAAAAACAGTATAACCTGCCTCAAACACATAGATACCATAACCATTCTACACACAAACAACCACCACCAACCTTCGTGCCTTTCCCACTCACCTCCCACAGTCCCCGCCCCCCCGCTGCTGCCCCCCAAACCCTCTCCCACCCAAATGAGGCATAAGGACTAAGTCCTCAATGATGGATAGTGGATTGAAACCGTACCCCCAAACCCCCCCGTAACCCTCCCACACCCCGCAAAAACAAACCAGTTGGATCAAATAGCCACACTAATAGAGATCCTATACCAAACTTAGTTACATGTTATCATCACACTGCCTTCAAAAATTCCTCTGCTAATATTTCTGACACAAAAAACGGAGTCTTCTCCTTATATATTACTTTTAGCTTAGCAGGATTTAGTAGGAAGGCCTGCCCCCCTTTAGCCTGAAAAGACGGGATCATTTGGAGCAGCTTCCATCTCTTTTGAACAGTAGCCTGACAGAAATCTGGATGGACAAAGAAGTCGCAACCCTTACCACTACTCTTCCTGTCTGGCCTAGCCAAATCATACAATGCCTCTCGCAACAAATAATTGTTCAAACAGATGAGTATCGCCCTTGGTTTTTCATTAGAATCTTTCAAGAACAACAAAAGAGTATCTTAAACTATAATATACATAAAGCACAGAAGGAGAAATCGTGAGACGACCCATCCACCACCACCCATAAGTGCCCTACGCAAAAATATATATAGTAGCTATGTCAAGTTTAAAGGTTGTGAATTCCCAGTGAGGAAAAAGGAGCCCTCAGGCACCCACACATGGTAGGTAGCCGTTTGTCTTCATCGGGTTCCTATTGTTAGTACGTGTAAAAATACAACAAACCAAAAAGGTGCAGATTAAAATGAGTGTTGACCACTCCCCCAACCAACACTTTTAATAGAGGGGTGATTCGAACTCAGTTAAAAACAGTGTGAAAAAAGGACAAATAAGGGTTAAGTAAATTGAACTCCCTGTCCTAAAAAACGGTCGACATGTTTCAGCTTATGAGTCCTATTCGACTCAGCATTCCTCAGGACCAGTAATATCTTCTCACCCAAGGGGGCAGGACACACCCTAAAGAGCCTACTCACATTGGGCGGAAGGTTATCAACTATTAATACGCTTTTACCAACTTGGAATCGCGGCACTGGTAAAACTCAGGTGCAAGACCTTTGTTCTATGAGGGATATGGAATTCAGTATTGTTTCCCAACTGCTTCCTAAACATAGGGAAGGAGAAACCTTCACCTCAGGATTCAGTCAATCCTATGAAATAACTTCCTGAGTCCGTGGTGGGGGAATTCTTCACGTCAGCATTCGCTGGCTGACGGCTCCCCGCCTTTCCACCTAAACTCGGGCTCTTCCACGGCTCGTAAACCATTTCATTAGAATCCCCTGCCCTGGCTCTTTGAACAAAGGGAAATCTATGTGCTCTTTGGACCTCTGTCTTCCAATTCCACTGTTTGAGATCAGGAAGCGCCTCGGAAAAAACCTCGATAACATATTGCCTAACATCCTTCCCCTCCCTCTGGAATTCCCAAGACACATAAATTATTCCTTCTGGAACGTTTTTCTAAATTAATTAACTTCCAGTTAGTGTCATCTCTTAAGTTTTGCAAATATGTTATCGTCGTCTTCTGCTGCATTATTTGATCTTCCATAGCAGATATCCTCTCCTCTGCTTCCCCAATCCTCGTAGATATTTCAGTACATGTCTTCGCAACACGTCGCAGCGTATTCTGCAGTTTGCAAACCGCACCCTGGGTCCACAAACCTTCAGCTTTAGTCTATTCTCTATGTGCCATTATCACTTGGTATAAGGGTAATTTCACTTTCACCCCCTTTTGCTGCATCGAGCATCGCCCCAGAACTATTGACCGCATCACCATTCTTCTCCACCTGAGGAGAAAATGAACAGTCCCATACTAATGGTCCAGCGGGAACCGGCCTTCCATTCACCAAAGAGCTGACAGGTTCTTGAGTTTTCCGAACTGTACCCTGGTTAATGGATACTTCAAAACTTAATTGCTCCTCATCTCGTTGACAGCTATTATCATCAGCCCAGTCCCCTACTTCACTTTCATTCTCCGAAGAATTGGAAGGATCAGACATTGAATAAAACTTTCCCCCTGAATCTCCAGAGTCCATATCATTGACTATCTCCCCATCTCAATAGTCTCTCTCAGGCTGGTGATTATCTAGGTTTTGCCATTTTTCCACCATCACAGTCACTTTACCCCGTGATAGGGCGATGCAGTCTTCCCCCACTTCCTTTCCACGATTACTAACTGGGTTGCTAGTCGCCTCTATAATTGGCAACATTATTTCACTCGTTTTCTCCTCACTGACGAATTTATTTTCTTCCGGTTTACCTTTCACAGCAGGTTTTCTAAAAATAGCCGGTACAGTTTGCAGTTTCTGCACCAGACCACCTTTTTGCACTTCACTGTTCTGAGGCGAGGATGAAGCAGCCCCCCCGCTCCACCAATCTGCTGTCCGCCACCGGCGTCCTCAGATCGACCACCAGACTGTTGGCTTTCTTTCTCCACGCAAGAGGGGGACGTCGATGTTACCGGAATGGCAGAAGCAGACTCCAGCGTCGCGGCGGCAGCTCCCCGGGTCTTAGCACCCTTACTGCTCCCTTTCGGGCCATTATGCTCACTGCCTGCCGCCCTGCAGTTTCAGAGCCTTTCCGCCACAGGAGCCACCACTGACCCAGAGACAGAGCCGATTACTGCTGCAAAAAAGCGAGACGCCATGGGCTGCTACTTGCACTTGTGCCGGCTCTCGCCGAAAAATGAAGAAGATGCCGCCACAGCATTACCCGCTCAGGACACACCTCTCAGCGGATGAGAGGTAACACGGGGAAGTTTTGCATCGGAAGCACGTCTCTCAAGCTACTCACACAGCCGCAGACAAGGCCGCCATCTTGCCCCCCTTGTTTCGCAGATTTTATACTAGTCTTTATACAGAGGGTGTAATAATTAATGCAAGAGGGCAAATGAAAGAATTTAGTGACAATATTGAACCCAATAAAGTCTCACAAGGTCAAAATGCAGTATTACAAGCAGATGTAACTTGGGAGGAGGTGGAGGGAGCAATATTATCACTAGCTATAGGCAAAGCAGTCCTGAGGCAACATATTTAGGAATAACAATTACCCCAATCGTGGTTAAGATCCCTGCTCTGAATATTCTTCCAGTTATTGAGAAGGTAAATGCTACTTTGGAATGCCTTGATCATTTTCATCTATTCCTCCATGGTAGATGTAATGTTTTAAAAATGCTGGTTCTCCCTAAATTCTTATATATATTTAGAACAATTCCTTTAGAGTTCCCTAATTCATGTTTTTTAAAATTGGAGAGGATGTGTTATAGATTTTTGTGGGGGTACCGAAGAACAAGAAGGGCCTACAAGAAAATGGTTCTTCCGAGACATCGGGGGCTGGGGTATTCCACACTTTATAATGTATTATTGGGCCGCCATGAAGCAGATTATGGGGCCGTTGGTCGTGGGGAGTAAAGCCCTGATTTTCCTAAGTCATAGACCATCAAAATTATGAATTCGGGTTGGGAAGTGAAGTTAATGGCTGTCTTGTAATTATCTTAGGACCGAGCTATTATAAACAAACAAGGTTTAAGATCTTGAAGGCAGCCTACAGGGTCTGGCTACAAATTAAACGGCTATATCATATTCCAAAACTAAACTCTTATACTCCTTTTAAGACCTCTGGGTTACTACTGATAATCTTTCGGGATCATGTTGTATTTAAATGGGGTCTAAAAGGTATATGTTGTTTAGGGGATTTGTTTGATCAAGGGGATCTGTTAGCATTTTCAGACCTTAGCGAGAAGTTTGGGTTAGACAAGCAAGATTTTTTTTTAATATTTGCAAATTCAGAGTTTCATGGGTAAATTTGGTGCTAATATAGGCAAACAATTTGGGAAAATGTTGCTAATTGAAAAAATTAAGATGAAGACACCACTAGGACAGTATTATCAACAGTTGGCTGAAGTCCTCCCAGATGATTTGGAGGAATGTCAAATGAAATGGGAACGCAAATTTGGGGTGGAGGGACTTAATATAAGCAAATCATTGGAACTCGCTAATAGCGTTTTGATGACAGGAAGATCACGCAGCCAGCATTATATGGCCTTGTAAAATTTATATTACTCCCCTAGGAAGGTTTCTTGGTGGGGTGTAACAGTGGGGTTAAGTGTAATCGCTGTGGATTGCTTGCGGCTGATTCAGTCCATATATTTTTTTCTTTTCCAAGATTGGGGGGTTTCTTTCAAGAACTGGAGGGATTTTTAAGCATTATATTTGCAACCCCCATAGTGATTACGGGAGATTTAGTGATCATCAGGGTAGGCTCAGATTCAACGGTTAATGCAAGAACGGATGCTTCAACCGCACTTTTGTTTATTTTGATGGCAGCGGCTCGGGCGTGTTTTCCTAATGAGTGGATCAGTTCCGATCCTCCCACTGTCGGCTATGTATTATTTTGAATCATCAATTTATAGAACTAAAGGGAGAAGGAAGTAAAGGATGGGTGCTAAAATTTGGTCTCCCATACTGGATTGGATTTCTTAATGGTTGGGGGAACAGAGCGGGGGTGACCAAAATAAATGAAATTTAAAGGCTTAATTTTGGGCATTCAGGAGGGGCTCATTAGAGATATAATAATTTGTTATATGCTATTGTTTATTGTTCCAATTTTATGTTTGGATTGTACCATAATCATGTTGAATAATTTGTATGCTTCCTAATGTGCTTGGGAGAAAATGGGGATAAAAACTCAATAACATTTTTTTTTTAAAGCAATTCTTTTTAAATGCAACCTATTTTCCTTAATGAATACTGTATGTGGTTTTTTTTTAAATGATAATTTTAAATAAAAATTTTTAAGACTATGTCTCTTACCAATGCCTACTATTCAAATATTTTTTCAACATTATGAAAGGGACCCCTTCTGGTTTGTGAATGGATTACCACTGCACCTTTGTAGTCTGTAAAATACTGATATTTTGCAGCTGAGTTTACGTGGCAAAACTTGATGCATCCCATACCGAATCGGTATTTTGAAGGCACACCCTGAACACGCACCTTCCAAATACTGATTCACTATGTAGTTGAAGACAGAAATATCATGCATTCCTACCATTTGCATGGTCCTGGAGCAATTTTGGAATCCAGTATCCCTTTACGGTTTTGGGATTCTTGTTGACCAAAGTCAAAGGGGTCTGTTGACATTGTAATAGTACGGATTGTGAATGAAGCTGCTGCGGATACTTATTTTCCTTAAGAAAAGAAATACCTTTCCTTCGTTCAGACTAGCTCAAGAATCTAATTTAACACTCACGAACAGATGGTTGGGTGACAATTGCGCAGGGTAGTAGTTAGTAGAGTAAGTCACAATCTCCAAGCTCAAAGGATAAGGTGATGGCCATCTACCATCAACCAAATAGCGTGGAAGAATCCACTGCTATAAACAACAACACTCTGATATATCCTGAGCTAAATTCCACAACAATCAATGTTTTACAATAAATCAAAGTCCACGCGGTCTTCTCACATTCTTCATTTATTTTTCTTATTCTATGATGATCTTAACACTCGAGCCTAGCCACCAACGATTTATCTAAACCACCAGACGTGAAGCAGAAGAAGAAGGGCAGATATGTTACTAAGTCATTCTATCTTTGTGTGACAAGAAAAACGAAGAAAACACCACCAGAGATTATCCTAATACTCAAACAAAAAGTATAAGATACCATGATTAGGAAAGAAAAAGGGTGGATATCACAACCATCATTCCTAGTTAGTTTAGGGTGATATCAGTAGAAAACAAACATCGCATGCACTCTATGCATGCTAAGCAAGGAAGAAAGGTCATCACTCTAACTGAACTCACCTAATTGTTTCAATGTGTACACTTTAGCCAGTGGGCAAGTATTAAGATCAGTAAACTCAAAGCATCCCAGTCATCACGGTTCTGTGAGACAAAACCACTTATGAGTAAAAAGAGAAAACAACAAAGTGGGAGCCTCCTATTTAGGGTAGAATAAAATGTGAAAAACTCACTTGTGCTATGTCGTATTCAGGAAGAAGGTGTGTGGCCTCTCCTAGCTATATCCTCTCAATATCCGAGTCAAAGATGGACCTATCAATGATGAAGAGGAAAGCCCATGTATCCGTACTTGAAGTAATCTATAAACTGCATTAGACACAGTCCGGACCACTAATATATGTCAACATCAAACCTATCGATAAGTAGGGGAATACTCGTATGTCTATACTCAAATGGTCCTATGGTCTAAAATCGAAGAGTTAAAACCACTTGTGTGTGCCAAACAAATCTTTAAGCTATCACCAAAATAAATATGGGACAGCATAATCGAGTAGTTGAGTTAATTTTAATGCATATAGTCATGCGTGCGATTTATTCTAAGCCTTGATCCCAAAGAAATGTGACACTAAAGCTGTGTCACTCTCTAATAACGTAAAAGCCAATGTTTGGAACTAGATATCAGGGTGAGATAGAATATCAACTAATGGCCCCCCGGTTCAGCGGAGAAAAGTGCGCTTACCGGTAAGTATGGCGTTCCCGGCGCACGCGTGTGGATCAGCGTCTTGCAACTGCGCCATCTTTGCGTGTCCTATTTATGTGTATGCAAACTCACCACTAAGAAAGAGGACTTGTAACGCCGTTAGAGACAGCCGCCATCTTAAAGCGGGTTCCGAATGAAGACCGCACTTGAATATTACAATCTTTCTAAGAAATCAAAGTCCCAATATCAAAATTGAAATTATATAATAAAATCCGTAGTAAAGTTTCCACACCTATACAGAGAGTGATGTTAATAAGGAGGGTGAAGTGGATTAAAACGAGAAAGAAGAATAGAAAGATAACCAATGTGTAGTCTTATAAAAAGTTCAAATCTTCACTATGTCTATTCAATAACTCATTTAAATATGGTTCAGATTGTATAACACTCATCTCAAATTGAAATAACAATTTCATAAATGTCACTGCACATATCGGAGATAACATACCACATAGACAAAATTCAATTTTTTTAATTCGCACAAAATGAGATATATAACGTGGGAAATACCTATGACCACAATGGTGTAAAACTTATGGTTATGGACAAAGCAAGTGTATTGATGGTGGTAATTCAATTTTAAATCTTAATTAACCACATATATCTTGAATCCAAGTGTACATCCCTTATTGATAGTGCGGAGCCTAACATAGACTATACAGTGTGGGAACAACAAACATAAATAACTACATATCACACAGTAAAGCCATCATATATATTACTGAAATCAGTTGGGTGGCTAATCTTAAAACCAACCATCATCTTTATTAATTCAATATATCCAAGCAGATATTGTGTCATCTCATTGATATAAACATCACAAATTATGAGGCTGGAAGTGCAAAGAACAACGCGGTCTTGAACATATTAATTTCCCAAAAAATACTGAAGTTCATTGTCAACGTTAAGACCCTTATCAACCGCATGTACTTGCATGATCCACCGTGCTTCCTTTTGCCTTAATCTTAATTTGCGGTTGCCACCTCTGGTATCCGGTAATAGTGTTTCGATCCCATGGAAAGTAAAGGATACGTGTATCTCCTGTGATTTGCATTCTGATGCATGTACTGCTATCGGATATCTCAAATCCCTATTCTTCAGAGCCCTGCAGTGTTCAGCAGTACGATCTTTTAGTCTCCTAATGGTGCTTCCTATGTAGACCTTAGTGCATTTATAGATTACCGCATAGACCACATAGGTCATGTTACAGTCTATGTGTGTCTTGATCTGAAAGTTGATGGAGCCATTATAACTAAAGTTCAGTATCCCATGTAGCATTAGTTTACACATGCTGCATCCACCACACTTAAAAGAGCCCTTGTTAAGTGTGTGTAGCCATGTTTGCTTCTGTCTCTGTTCTCTCGGGTAGCTAGGACTGATCATGTTCTTGATCGTCACACCCCTTCGATATGTAATTGATGGGTGGTTTTCCACATAGGGTCGTAACATGGTATCAGACGTGAGCATGAACCAATATTTCTTTCAAATGTGGTATATCTTAGCCGACCATGGGTGATAGTTGGTAACCATCCTAACTGGATTTCTACAACTCTTACTAATTGACTTGTTGGACTGTAAAGTGACCTTTCTGTCCAGTCTCAAAGCTCTTTCTCTGGCTCTAGTAACAATCTCCGGTCCATATCCCCTAGATAAAAACCTGTTCTCTATATCTCTTACGCATGGCTTGAAATCTGATTCTTCACTACAGTTACGTCGTGCTCTATAGAACTCACCATACGGTATGGCATTCACTTGCGATCTCGGGTGAGCACTATTCGAGTGTAGTATAGAATTACAGGAAGTACTCTTCCTAAAAACTTTACTGCACAACATGTCGTTATTGACATATAATTCTAGATCTAAAAAACAATCTTTTCATGACTGTAGTTTATTGTGAAGGACATGTTGTAGACATTACTATTCATATGTGCAAAGAAGCTAAGTAATTCTGCCTCCCCACCTGTCCATATGAACAGGAGATCATCAATGTATCTTCCGTAGTAATGTATATATTGATGCCAGTGTGCTCCGCCTGGGCCCCAGATGTGCCCCGCCTCCAGCCACCCCATGAAGAGGCAGGCGAAGGACGGAGCAAATCTGGAACCCATGGCAGTCCCACACATTTGCCTGTACTATTGTCCATTGAATAAGAAGACATTATGTTCAAGGACCCCATATGTGCCCCGCCTCTATGAGATTAATGAATCATCTCATTGAGAATTCAGAGAGAAAGGTCTTGAAAACCAAAACAGAGGTGGATATCTTAGAGAAAGAAATAGCCGATATGAATAAAGTAGAAGGGACCAAGAAGAACTATGACATCTTGAACGGGGTGTTAGAAAAATATGAAGATGACATCAAACAAAGGAAAGCCCGTAAGCTTAAACGTGACGAGCAAGACTACACTAATGGGAGGATCTTCACCTTCGCCAAGCATTTTGATGTCCTCATGAAACAAGATATACCATTGGGTGAAAAGAAAACACCCTCTATGTGCAGTATCAATACGGCCTCATCTAGCAACATTTCAAGTAGTGGGGATGAGGTCGCCACCAATGAGATTAGTGAACCAACAGGTAGCAACTCTTTTTTAAAGGAGGTACAGAGGATACGCATGGGGAACACGAGGCAGAGAGAACAGAGGGCAGACACTACAGGAGGACAAAGAGAGGAAAAAGGGATGGACGTAGGTGCAGGCGAAAGGGAACGCTACCACACACGTTCATGGAAAGCCAATCAGAGAAGATAGATGGCAGAAATAACATACAAGTAATCAATCTCTCCAGCAAAAATCTCACAAGTGAAATGTCAACTGTTCTCAAGAAAAGGTTGAATTTTTGTCCCACAATGAAATGTGATATAAATGATGTAAGAATTGATCTTTATAAACTGGTGAGACAATTGAAGATTAAGAATTTTTTTGCCAACAATGTTGTTAATAAAGATCGATCTGCAGATAAAATATGTGGTGATGTTACAATTCAGGATATTCATGACACAAAAATGTTGCTCTTGATTACAGAAAATGAAAATGACCCGATTACCTTACATCAAGTGTTACAAGATTTAGACTGCATTATTAACGAGAGCTAAAACAGTGGTCTGAGAGAGAGGTCCAGATGGACCCTACAGTTATTGAGTGGCAACAGTATAGATGGTTTCTATAAGAGTGTCAGTAGGGAATTAGATGTATTGGAAGAAAAAATTAAAAAGACCAGGCCATCACATTATAGCAACAATTTGACCTACAAAGAGAGATTGGCCCTCAAAACCCTTGGTTCTGACACCTCCCTCATCATTAAAGAGGCAGATAAGGGTGGGAATGGTGTCTTAATGGACAAGACAAAATATGATGTTGAAGCACTTAGTCAATTAAACAACATAGATTGGTATACTAAATTACCCCATAATCCTATTTTTGACATTATTGCCACCATTATGGTCACCTAAAGAAATGACATTCTGATACCATCATTAATGATGATGAGTTCAAGTACTTGACTATAGACCGCCCCCGTTTTCCATGCCTATATACCTTACCAAAGGTCCATAAGGATGCGGTGTCACCCCCCGGTAGACCCATCGTATCGCGTATAGGTGGCCCGACGGAGAGCCTAACGGAATTTATTGACGTATTTTACAACCTTATGTGACAAATTTACCGTCTAACATAAAGGGCACTAAACATGTCTTAAACATTCTTAATGATTTTAGTTGGGAATCTGGAATGATGCTTGTCACCATGGATTCAGTGCCACGGTATACATATATAAGCCACAAACATGAACTGAATGCCTTAAAATACCTTCTATATAAAAGACCGGCTGAGCTGCTCGAACACACAGAAATGCTCTTAACAATGTCCAGATTGGTCCTTGAACATAATGTCTTCTTATTCAATGGACAATGGTACAGGCAAATGTGTGGGACTGCCATGGGTTCCAGATTTGCTCCGTCCTTCGCCTGCCTCTTCATGGGGTGGCTGGAGGCGGGGCACATCTGGGGCCCAGGCGGAGCACACTGGCATCAATATATACATTACTACGGAAGATACATTGATGATCTCCTGTTCATATGGACAGGTGGGGAGGCAGAATTACTTAGCTTCTTTGCACATATGAATAGTAATGTCTACAACATGTCCTTCACAATAAACTACAGTCATGAAAAGATTGTTTTTTAGATCTAGAATTATATGTCAATAACGGCATGTTGTGCAGTAAAGTTTTTAGGAAGAGTACTTCCTGTAATTCTATACTACACTCGAATAGTGCTCATCCGAGATCGCAAGTGAATGCCATACCGTATGGTGAGTTCTATAGAGCACGACGTAACTGTAGTGAAGAATCAGATTTCAAGCCATGCATAAGAGATATAGAGAACAGGTTTTTATCTAGGGGATATGGACCGGAAATTGTTACTAGAGCCAGAGAAAGAGCTTTGAGACTGGACAGAAAGGTCACTTTACAGTCCAACAAGTCAATTAGTAAGGGTTGTAGAAATCCAGTTAGGATGGTTACCAACTATCACCCATGGTCGGCTAAGATATACCACATTTGAAAGAAATATTGGTTCATGCTCACGTCTGATCCCATAATACGACCCTATGTGGAAAACCACCCATCAATTACATATCGAAGGGGTCTGACAGTCAAGAACATGATCAGTCCTAGCTACCCGAGAGAACAGAGACAGAAGCCAACATGGCTACACACACTTAACAAGGGCTCTTTTAAGTGTGGTGGATGCAGCATGTGTAAACTAATGCTACATGGGATACGGAACTTTAGCTATAATGGCTCCATCAACTTTCAGATTAAGACACACATAGACTGTAACACGACCTATGTGGTCTATGCAATAATCTGTAAATGCACTAAGGTCTACATAGGAAGCACAATTAGGAGATTAAAAGATCGTATTGCTGAACACTTCAGGGCTCTGAAGAATAGGGATTTGAGATATCCGATAGCTGTACATGCATCAGAATGCAAATCACAGGGGAAAAACTTATCCTTTACTTTCCATGGGATCGAAACAGTATTACCGGATGCCAGGGGTGGCAATCGCAAATTAGGATTAAGGCAAAAGGAAGCACGGTGGAACATGCAGGTACATGCTGTTGATAAGGGTCTTAACATTGACAATGAACTTCAGTATTTTTTGGGAAATTAATATGTTCAAGACCGCGTTGATCTTTGCACTTCCAGCCTCATAATTCGCGGTGTTTATATCAATGAGATGACACAATATCCACTTGGATATATTGAATTAATAAAGATGATGGTTGGTTTTAAGATTAGCCACCCAACTGATTTCAGTAATATATATGATGGCTTTACTGTGTGATATGTAGTTATTTATGTTTGTTGTCCCCCCACTTTATAGTCTATGTTAGGCTCCGCACTACCAATAAGAGATGTACACTTGGATTCAAGATATATGTGGTTAATTAAGATTTAAAATTGACTTACCACCATGAATACACTTGCTTTGTCCACAACCATAAGTTTTATACCATTGTGGTCATAGGTATTTCCCACGTTATATATCTCATTTTGTGGAAATTAACAAAATTGAATTTTGTCTATGTGTTATGTTATCACTGATATGTGCAGTGACATTTATGAAATTGTTATTTCAATTTGAGATGAGTGTTATACAATGTGAACCATATTTAAATGAGTTATTGAATAGACATAGTGAAGATTTGAACTTTTTATAAGATTACATATCGGTTATCTTTTATATTCTTCTTTCTCGTTTTAATCCACTTCACCCTCCTCATTACCATCACCATCACTCTCTGTATATAGGTGTGGAGACTTTACTACGGATTTTATTATATAATTTAAATTTTGATATTGGGACTTGATTAGTGGTCCGGACTGTGTCTAATGCAGTTTATAGATTACTTCAAGTACGGATACATGGGTTTTCCTCTTCATCATTGATAGGTCCATCTTTGACTCAGATATTGAGAGGATACAGCTAGGAGAGGCCACACACCTTCTTCCTGTATACGACATAGCACAAGTGAGTTTTTCACATTTTATTCTTCCCTATATAGGAGGCTCCCACTTTGTTGTTTTCTCTTTTTACTCATAAGTGGTTTTGTTTCACAGAACCGTGACGACTGGGATGTTTTGCGTTTACTGATTTTAATACTTCCCCACTGGCTAAAGTGTACACATTGAAACAATTAGGTGAGTTTAGTTAGAGTGATGACCTTTCTCCCTTGCTTAGCATGCATAGAGTGCATGCGATGTTTGTTTTCTCCTGATATCACCCTAAACTGACTAGGAATGATGGTTTTGATATCCACCCTTTTTCTTTCCTAATCATGGTATCTTATACTTTTTGTTTGAGTAATTAGGAAACTCTGGTAGTGTTTTCTTCATTTTTCTTGTCACACAAAGATAGAATGACTTAGTAACATATCTGCCCTTCTTCTTCTGCTTCACGTCTGGTGGTTTAGATAAATCGTTGGTGGCTAGGCTCGAGTGTGAAGATCATCATAAAATAAGAAAAATAAATGAAGAATGTGAGAAGACCGCGTGGACTTTGATTTATTGTAAAACATTGATTGTTGTGGAATTTAGCTCAGGATATATCAGAGTGTTGTTAAAGAATCTAATTTATTGGCAGCTGCCAGTCCATCAGATCGGTCACAAACAAGCCAACTCCTAAAGACAATATGTGTTAATCGCAGGACACAATATGTATTGTAGGTATGGCACTTCAGCTTAATATCAATGGTCAGCTTTTCTTGGCTTTGCAATCTGATTGGCCTTAAATCACAGAGCAGACTCTTGCGACCAAAATCATTTTAGCCAGAGGAGACTGCTTAGACTTGCTGAGAGATCCCCAGCTTGTGTGTTCTCTGAAATGTAAGAATTACGGGTTTGCGTTTTTACTAGTCCTATTACTGCTTTGCAGTTTGTGTCTCAAGCTTGTTCGTGTTACATAATGTTTTACATTTTTGCATCTCCACATTCCCAAAAAATTACAAGAAATTTTACAGCGAAATATTTTAAATACACCTTAAATTCAAAACCTCTCATTAACATCTTAGTGTACAACGGGACAAGAATGCTATTTCTGCATGTTGTCCCTTACATTCACCCAAAAGAGGCGTAATGTTCAAATTATTTACGATCAGTGCCAGCCATATTTTGAATGCATATTGCAGGTAACCAGGCAGGAAAATTGGATGTTGTGTATTTTCCTATATGAACTAAGCAATTGTTTTCTTGGTGTTTTTCTTGAGAAAAACAGTGTTAGCCTATCTCCTAATTATATTGTTTTTGTTGTCGAAGTAACCTTTTCACTGCCCTAGTGGTGCCACTTGCTCTTTACTTGCTGTTTCTTCTTTTGGACCGGCTTTGTTTAGCTGTGTTAGTAGTGTAGTAAATAGGTAAATGTAAACATTTCTTCCACTCTGTTGCTGCAGATTTATTATATTCCTTCTTTCAGAGCAAGTTTTAGTACGGCCTTATGTTCCGTACAATCTTTCAGTGGCGTCACTAGGGGGGTGCGGGGGGGTGCGGACCGCACCGGGTGACACCATCATATGGGGTGACACCATGACACCCTTGCCCTACACGTGCTTAAACGCCCACCGCTACGTGCTTAAAATGTAAGCACTGCCACTGCTGTTTCATCTTCATCATCACCAGCACCACCAGCAGGTTAGGAAGCGCCCGGGGGTGGGGCATGACGGAGCGCGACTCCTCTGTGCCTGGAGCCGACGGCAGAGAGACAGAGCAAGTGGGCGCGTTGCGTCCCAGCAGTGCCCTGTCCTGCCTTCTAGTCTGCACTTTTCTGTGCAAATGTCAGAAAGCCGGCCCGGGACCACTGCACTTGGCGTATGAAAGCTGCAGCCTCTTGCCTCAGTCTGGTGCCTGCAAGCGCTGTAATCAGACTGGGCCCTCTGAGCAGAGTCAGGCGCATCGCTTTCTAGTTTTACGGATGCGTCCCATCGGAGTTTGTATTGCTTTTGTAAATGCTGTATAAAATTGACTTGTGGTAGAGCATAGGCACATCGCACACTAAATCTGAAAAAAAAGGAAAAAAAGTGTAAAGTGTTCTAGTTCCGTGTAAAGCGCTCTAATGCTCCCGGGCCAAATTTGCGCTATATAGAACTGAAAGAAATTGTGTGTTAGTGCTTATACTCTTAATTAAATGGCAACATTATTATCGATTTTAGCTGTAGGAGTCATGTCTGCTTATTTCGTAAGGACGGAAGGCTCAGCTGATTGTTGAACCTTGACCCCCTAGCTATTCTATGACCTTTTCAGCAGGTCTTCAACTGCCTGATCTATCTGATTTTCGCCGCGTAAGAGTTGACTCTCTTCCCATTGTGCCCCCTTGGCTACTGTCTTATGGACTGGTTAGCATATTAGATAGATCGCAAAACAGAATTGAAAACAATACATTTTTTAGTCAAAGGGTCTCCGATTAAGAAATTTGCAGTGGAGTCCAGTTAAGCAGAAAAGAGGCGCGTTGAACTCTTCAAAGCAAGGCTCAGAGGGGTGATAGGCTGTGTTTTTCATCATTCAGCTATGAAGCCCTAACACTACGTGGTACTGTAGAACGGGTATTGTTTTCTAGATGAAGGTATTGTATGGGTTATAATCCAGCGTGATGCTCAGTGTAGAGCCACAGTTTGTCAGTTGCTGACCTTTAGACATGACTCAATTGCTTTGTCTACAAATTAGGTTAATCATTGTTTATAGGTCATTTAAAAAGATATAAGGCTCTTTCTTTTTTTGTTTGTAGTTTTATATTGAGCAAACTCGCACAAAGGTATTGGAGAGCTATACATGACCACCACAGTTACAAAACACATGGTTCCATCAATGGGTTTTTTTAGGCACAAGGCGAATAATGGAAACCCATTTCATTAAAGGAAGTGCAAAGATCAGAAAGCGAGCCATAGACGGTTCGGGGCGTTGCGACTTGTGAGGCTGTTTGTTTATCAGAGGAGGGAAGGGGGTTTATGCGCAGACTGCAGAGCATTTCTGTATTGAAGCTGTCAGGTCTCAGACCTGGAGGGAATAGGGGAAAATGAGAGGTGGGGACTGAGGGTGGCAAGGGATGGGGCAATGTGGGAGTTAGCGCAGAAACCATTCTGTATGGTGCCGTTATTTGGCACTGGCGAACTCGGTGGAGGTCCATCATGGATTCATGGGGTAAGTCGTGAGGGGGTGACACCATGAGTTACCCGCACTGGGTGACACCAACCCTAGTGACGCCACTGCAATCTTTATCAAAGCAAGTGACATTACTTCATTTACTTCTGCCCCTACGTAAATTCCTTGTCACAGGAAGTCCTATGACATTTACCAGGTCCACATTATTGGTTGCAAATCCCGTCCTCGGGCATGGAGTTACTGAGCTTATATACCTTCGCTACCATACATACATTTTTCAAGCAGGAGGTCAATGGATCAGAATGGATCACCAACACCCTTACGTACACTCGATACTATAATAATATATAAACACCTCAAAGAGTCCCAAAATACCATCAGAACTGATGCAGATATGTGCCATGTTGCTACCATCATTTCTTCCAAAATACATATAAATATTAGTCGTATAAACCAAGATGCTAACAACTTGATTTTAGAGTTCTATGAAGGCATACTGGGTAGGTCGGTGAACTGCTCCGTTCGCTGTTTGCTGAGTTTTCCGCCTTCCGTGGTCCACAGAGGACACAGAGTTCCGAAAAACTGGGAGTGTAGTTTTTTCCCTGCTCGCACTCGTCAAGTTGCGAGTGCGAGCGAGGAAAATCCACCTCCCAGCGAGATTGCTCAATGCAGGTGGTCAGATTTTTCAACGCAGGTGGTCGCAGATGGTGGCGACCGCTCACATTGAGAAACCCTCCGTTCTCATTGAGAAAAATGCCGCTCGGGTAGAAAATCTAAGCAACGAAGCAACGCCCTCTCGTGCTGTGCATGGTGTCCTCCGCACTGATTTTACAACACGGGACAAAACACAGTGCTGAGAATCAATGAGAACGGCATGACCAAACGCACTCTGCTGCTTGTGGAACTCCGCGTAGCACAGCAGAGTTTTTGGGGACTCCACCCAGGTCTAATCCTAGGGTGCAGTTGAAAATATGATGCTCGAAATGTCAACCTACCACTGGTGCTATTTAAACATGCCAGAATTCTGTTGCGTGTGCTAACCTGTCAGGGTTGATTGCTGATGCACCAGAAAAGCCAAGGCTTCTCACTAAGCAAGGGATGGGAAAGAGGGTCAGAGGTAGTGCTGTGATATGCTGCTAAAGCTAAAGCTGGCATGAGAGGAGTGAGTTACCTGTTACTATCTTGCCACGTAGTTTATCAACACATTGACCAGCATATAATGCAGCCACTGCCAATACTTTCCTTATCACCCCTATATGAAAAGCATTTATCGCAAAAGCAGTTTTGACAGTGCACCTATCTACAAAGCATCCACTGCCATGTCAGTTTGCTGTAAATGTTCTGTGTGTTATAAATACTTGGCAAGAGGAGCTATTTAAACTATTTCTATATTACGTTGTATATAAATCAAGTTTATATATCATGCATGTTTCCACTTGAGCTATATGTAATGCCCAAACGTTCTCCTTCCATAAATCGATCCCAAACCTCACTCTACAACTGGTGTGTGCTTGGTCAGGGTTTCCTGCCCAGGTCAGAGGACCCTGCCTGGGGCTCGGAAGCAAAGGGCAGGCAGGGCGAGTATCTCCATCCTGCGTGCCGCTGTCTCTCTGCTACATAGGAGAGGTGCCACCTATCGCTAAAGGTATTGTGGCCAACTTTCACTTTGGGGTTTCATTCTAAATCCCCCTCCTCTGGATTATGTCAGCTTAAAACTACATTTAACTCAGTCGAGATTGATTTTATCGAGTGTGATTATATTCGTATTGTATTTGAATTCTAACCCCTTTACTACCTCCGTGAGTAAGACCTGGCTGCTCACTAATGCAGCTTTTGAGAGAAATTTAGAAAATTAACAACTCTGGCACCCAAACGATATAAAATATATACCAATTGTAAAAGTCAGTTTCTACCATACAGATTGCCCAGTAACCACCTACTGTCTCAGGACTTGGTGCAGTGGGCACACTTTAGTCATGGGACTAGTTGCCATGTAATCTCACCATTACCACTTCACCTCAATATTCTGGAAATAAACACTGCATTTGAAAGCTGGGCATGGCCACAGCACAGTGACTTTGCCCTGGAACTGGTAGCGACATAGTCTTGACATTAGAACCACTGCCATCCCAGCTGTGGTCTAGTGGCTTATTTGGAAACGTGGAACAAGGCGATATGGGGGCATATTTACAATAAGTGGCGCATCCCTGCATATCAGCAGGGATGTGCCACTTATTGTGCGCCATGCCTCTGCTACCATGGATGCGCCGCATTTACAAAGTGGCGCACCGTGGGGCAAAAACAGCACAGATGCGTCACGCATCTGTGCCCTAAAAGTGACGCATTGCTGGAGTTTCATCGCAAGCACGACGCAGCTCCAGCAATGCTCTGGGTGGCCCTATCTTGTTAATGCTACGTCAATCCTTACGCCTGCTTCAAGCAGGCGCAGGGTTTTGACGCAGCATTGGCCTAAAAGTGACTAAGTTAAATCTTGTAGATTTCACTCAGCCACTTTGAGGAGGCGTTCCTGAGCCCCCCCTTGTGCAGGAACACCTCCTTATGGCGCAGGGCTTTACAACGTGACACATCTCCCAGATGCGTCATATTGTTATTACCCCGCACCATGGCGCATCTTTTGGTCCGCCGCTGCGTCACAAAAGTGATGCAACAGCGACGCAAAAGAGGCGCAAGAGGCTTGTAAATCTGCCCCATGGTTTTTAACCCTGGCCTCCCTTTTAGCCACATTCTGTGCTCTTGGTTAATAACTTTTGCAACTTACTTCATTGCTCCTTTTTTTACATGACTGGGAATATATAGAATCAGTGTAAAGCTGCCGGTAAGCGTGTGGTTAAAATTGACTGGATATTACATTGAGATGGGGAGAAGAATCCAGTCTTGTGGTATATTTTACCAAAATCGATTTGGTAGTAAATATTTAGCCTTTTAAGCAAGAAGCAGTGTTCTGCAGTCTTGGGTCTATTACTTGTGTCTCGGGCAAAATGTGAACACTCTGAAACAGGTTTAATGCAGGTAAATTGCATCTCAGTAGCTGAATGTGCTGCTGAACCTGCATTGTACTGGACCCCTCCTATGTAGCAGCTCCTCCCTCTCAGACACCAGCAGCTTTCAGCCATGAGCTCATAAGAGGCTGAAAGAGTGAGGGTTGCTTGTCCTTTGAGAGGGTTAAGAGTGGCGGGTAACAAAATTGAGGGATGTCAGGCGTCCAGAAGTGCCTTTGTGAAGACTGCAGGACAGGAGCCACAATTGAGAGGCGGTTGACCACCCTGGCTACAGAGGGTGGAGTGGCACGGCTCTTGAGCCTAGGACTCCCCTAATCCCTCGCTGTTACTGGGGGAGGTGGCATAAACAGGCAGGTAACAAGAGTGTAGCTGTCTCTTCAGAGCATGTGCAGATACCTATATCTCTTTTAACTTTCCCAGTAAAGGTCTTGGAAAAATTAGTAAGCAGGGATCTCTCAGACTTCTTGGAGAAAAATTACCTGTTGGATGAGGACCAGTTTGGCTTCCGTGCAAAACATGGCACGGAGTCAGCATTATTAACGGTCATGGACAGTCTTCGAAGGCGTGCGGACAATGGAGAGCCCACTGTATTGATATTATTGGATATGTCAGCCGCTTTTGATACGGTGAACCACTGTATCTTGTTGGAGAGGCTAACAGAGATTGGGGTGAACGGGATGGCTTTTCAATGGTTACAGTCTTATCTGTCGGGCAGACAACAGACAGTATCCTTAACACCATTTACATCAAATAAGTCACCAGTCCCCCACAGAGTGCCTCTGGGCTCGTCCATTAGCCCTATCCTTTTCAATATTTATCTGCGTCCTCTACTCCCCCTGATTAGATCTTTTGGGATTGAGTTGCTTAACTATGCCAACGACACCCAATTGGTGTTTTCCCTGGAGGGGGAGCAAGCGGTGCCGCTGAGTACCCTCCAGGACTGTATGCGTCATACCTCCGTTTGGCTTAGGAAAAACTACCTTTAATTTAATGGTGGTAAAACGGAGGTAATGTTCTGCCCGGGTAACACCCTACCTTGCCACCTACCACTGGAGTTCAGACTCACATCGGAAGAAGAACCCCTGACTCCGGTTAAGGTGGTACCGAACCTAGGGGTTATGGTGGAGGATAACCTTCAGATGGAGGCCCAAGTCAACAAGACAATCAGTGTCTGTATGGTCCTCCTACGAATGGTGTGACAGGTGCTACCTTTTCTCCCGAGTGAGACTCGCCCCCTGGTGGTCAGAAGGCTGATACTTAGTAGACTGGACTATTGTAATGCTCTGTATTTGGGAGCACCGCAGTATATCATTCAGAGTTTACAAAGAGTCCAGTCTACAGCGGCTAAATTAGCCCTGAACTGGGAGCGTCGCTCTTCTACTTCGTTGGCTCTGAAAGAGCTACACTGGCTGCCAATTTGTGAAAGAATTCGCTTCAAATCTATGTGTATAGTGTTTAATGGACTACACAATTCAGGCCCAAGGCCGCTTTCTAACAGGTTTAACTGGTACCAGCCTAAGAGGACGCTTCGCTACTCTTCGCTAAACCTAGCGGCGACGTCCGGATTTAAGCGATCAAGGATAGGAGGCCGGGCTTTTAGTGTGTCAGCAGCTTGACTCTGGAACGAGCTACCACTCCAGATTAGACAGTCTAACACGTTGACCTCGTTTAGGAAAATCTTAAAAACCTAGCTGATTCCTAGAGGCAGCTAAGTCTAGTTCCTTTCTTTCTCTCTGACCATGTTACTGTAATGGGGGCTTTGTGCGACAATCTGAGCGCCAAGATACCCGTAGGGTGAAAGGTTTGTGCTATATAAGAAATAAATACATACATACATACAAAAGCAGTTATGAATAAATAGTATCTTGAAAAATTAAATAGTGCTGCTGGGCTAAGTATGAGAGCCTTACTACACCATATCAAGAGGTGCTTGTGTAGTTTCTAACATAGAGGGTTGAAACCACTGTCTCCGACTCCCCGCACTCTGCCCGATTGCCCAACTGGCCGGTTCACTCATGCTCATAATGCAATGTGTCTCCCCGTTTTAGCTGTAATCTGCTTACTTGATACGCTGCTTCTTTCGTGGATCCTTAGGCAGGAGGACAGAGGAGGGATGTCGATGAGCGGCCTCTGGCTGCAACACAATCTTTTTGCGGTGAATGCCATGTTTAAAGGGCGTCCTCCACACCGACGGGTGCTGCGGGAAGACAGCATGTGTAACCTGGACACAAAATCGAAAAAAATAGAGAGCATGTCAGAAGCGTGTGGCTCTACTCACCATTCTTGCTGGTACATACAAGGGCACCCATTGGCATGTCTATTGTGCAACCTCGCAGTAGTCTTTCTATAGAGCTTTGGAACAACATACCGGATGTGGGCCTTTCTGACATCATATGAATCCTGATCCTGATTCTGATGCCATGTGAATCCTGAATTGCAAAAACAACAAGTGATGGACTGAATGTGGATCAATGTCACACACTCCCCCAGTCAAAAGATCTGGGCCCAAATCCATCGTTTTTTTGCACTCCACACCACCCTGGGTTAGACAATGGCGATATGCAAATCAGCTCTGACCCTGTTGCCCCATGGGAACAGTCCAGTCCGAACTACAAAAGCCATGTCCTTCCCAGAACGGAATCAAGCATCCGAGGACCGGACCGGTTTCGAGGTAACACCTCTCTTCAGCCCGGCTAGCTTGACTCCAAGTGACGTGGAGTGCCTGGGACCCACGTCTGGGCATCCCCAGCGCACTTAGGGCGGCAATTGCAAAAACAACAAGTGATGGACTGAATGTGGATCAATGTCACACACTCCCCCAGTCAAAAGATCTGGGCCCAAATCCATCGTTTTTTTGCACTCCACACCACCCTGGGTTAGACAATGGCGATATGCAAATCAGCTCTGACCCTGTTGCCCCATGGGAACAGTCCAGTCCGAACTACAAAAGCCATGTCCTTCCTAGAACGGAATCAAGCACTCCACACCACTTGGAGTCAAGCTAGCCGGGCTGAAGAGAGGTGTTACCTCGAAACCGGTCCGGTCCTCGGATGCTTGATTCCGTTCTGGGAAGGACATGGCTTTTGTAGTTCGGACTGGACTGTTCCCATGGGGCAACAGGGTCAGAGCTGATTTGCATATCGCCATTGTCTAACCCAGGGTGGTGTGGAGTGCAAAAAAACGATGGATTTGGGCCCAGATCTTTTGACTGGGGGAGTGTGTGACATTGATCCACATTCAGTCCATCACTTGTTGTTTTTGCAATTGCCGCCCTAAGTGCGCTGGGGATGCCCAGAAGTGGGTCCCAGGCACTCCACACCACTTGGAGTCAAGCTAGCCGGGTTGAAGAGAGGTGTTACCTCGAAACCGGTCCGGTCCTCGGATGCTTGATTCCGTTCTGGGAAGGACATGGCTTTTGTAGTTCGGACTGGACTGTTCCCATGGGGCAACAGGGTCAGAGCTGATTTGCATATCGCCATTGTCTAACCCAGGGTGGTGTGGAGTGCAAAAAAACGATGGATTTGGGCCCAGATCTTTTGACTGGGGGAGTGTGTGACATTGATCCACATTCAGTCCATCACTTGTTGTTTTTGCAATTGCCGCCCTAAGTGCGCTGGGGATGCCCAGACGTGGGTCCCAGGCACTCCACACCACTTGGAGTCAAGCTAGCCGGGCTGAAGAGAGGTGTTACCTCGAAACCGGTCCGGTCCTCGGATGCTTGATTCCGTTCTGGGAAGGACATGGCTTTTGTAGTTCGGACTGGACTGTTCCCATGGGGCAACAGGGTCAGAGCTGATTTGCATATCGCCATTGTCTAACCCAGGGTGGTGTGGAGTGCAAAAAAACGATGGATTTGGGCCCAGATCTTTTGACTGGGGGAGTGTGTGACATTGATCCACATTCAGTCCATCACTTGTTGTTTTTGCAATTGCCGCCATAAGTGCGCTGGGGATGCTCAGACGTGGGTCCCAGGCACTCCACACCACTTGGAGTCAAGCTAGCCGGGCTGAAGAGAGGTGTTACCTCGAAACCGGTCCGGTCCTCGGATGCTTGATTCCGTTCTGGGAAGGACATGGCTTTTGTAGTTCGGACTGGACTGTTCCCATGGGGCAACAGGGTCAGAGCTGATTTGCATATCGCCATTGTCTAACCCAGGGTGGTGTGGAGTGCAAAAAAACGATGGATTTGGGCCCAGATCTTTTGACTGGGGGAGTGTGTGACATTGATCCACATTCAGTCCATCACTTGTTGTTTTTGCAATTGCCGCCCTAAGTGCGCTGGGGATGCCCAGACGTGGGTCCCAGGCACTCCACACCACTTGGAGTCAAGCTAGCCGGGCTGAAGAGAGGTGTTACCTCGAAACCGGTCCGGTCCTCGGATGCTTGATTCCGTTCTGGGAAGGACATGGCTTTTGTAGTTCGGACTGGACTGTTCCCATGGGGCAACAGGGTCAGAGCTGATTTGCATATCGCCATTGTCTAACCCAGGGTGGTGTGGAGTGCAAAAAAACGATGGACTTGGGCCCAGATCTTTTGACTGGGGGAGTGTGTGACATTGATCCACATTCAGTCCATCACTTGTTGTTTTTGCAATTGCCGCCCTAAGTGCGCTGGGGATGCCCAGACGTGGGTCCCAGGCACTCCACACCACTTGGAGTCAAGCTAGCCGGGCTGAAGAGAGGTGTTACCTCGAAACCGGTCCGGTCCTCGGATGCTTGATTCCGTTCTGGGAAGGACATGGCTTTTGTAGTTCGGACTGGACTGTTCCCATGGGGCAACAGGGTCAGAGCTGATTTGCATATCGCCATTGTCTAACCCAGGGTGGTGTGGAGTGCAAAAAAACGATGGATTTGGGCCCAGATCTTTTGACTGGGGGAGTGTGTGACATTGATCCACATTCAGTCCATCACTTGTTGTTTTTGCAATTGCCGCTCTAAGTGCGCTGGGGATGCCCAGACGTGGGTCCCAGGCACTCCACACCACTTGGAGTCAAGCTAGCCGGGCTGAAGAGAGGTGTTACCTCGAAACCGGTCCAGTCCTCGGATGCTTGATTCCGTTCTGGGAAGGACATGGCTTTTGTAGTTCGGACTGGACTGTTCCCATGGGGCAACAGGGTCAGAGCTGATTTGCATATCGCCATTGTCTAACCCAGGGTGGTGTGGAGTGCAAAAAAACGATGGATTTGGGCCCAGATCTTTTGACTGGGGGAGTGTGTGACATTGATCCACATTCAGTCCATCACTTGTTGTTTTTGCAATTGCCGCCCTAAGTGCGCTGGGGATGCCCAGACGTGGGTCCCAGGCACTCCACACCACTTGGAGTCAAGCTAGCCGGGCTGAAGAGAGGTGTTACCTCGAAACCGGTCCGGTCCTCGGATGCTTGATTCCGTTCTGGGAAGGACATGGCTTTTGTAGTTCGGACTGGACTGTTCCCATGGGGCAACAGGGTCAGAGCTGATTTGCATATCGCCATTGTCTAACCCAGGGTGGTGTGGAGTGCAAAAAAACGATGGATTTGGGCCCAGATCTTTTGACTGGGGGAGTGTGTGACATTGATCCACATTCAGTCCATCACTTGTTGTTTTTGCATGTGAATCCTGAATAGCAATGCATATTGAGTACTCAAGCATGAACCACGCCCATTTTAAGACTAAGGGCCAGCAGCCCTCAGACAAGACAGACCTAGAACAAATAATCAGTGACATTGTACATAACCCAGACCTCCAAATCCTTCAGCGACTGACATCCTATGCGCACACTAACATGACTTGGCATACCTCAGAAGTTCAGACATAGTCTTGGCAACATCTCAGATGTGTTTAGAACTACAAAGTGTCGTAACGAAACTTGATGGGTCCCCCCTTCAAAGTCCATAGAGGGCCCCCCCCTCCCCGGCCCACCAGCTACCACTTTTGCTGAGCGGGCCCCCTGGAGCTCGGGGACCACCCTCTACCCCCAAGGGTGATGGAGGCTTAGGTTAAGCCACTGGAACTACAAAGTGTAATTGCAGATCTTGAGGCCAGCAACAGCCAATGTTCTACTTGCATTGAAAATCCCAAACACCCACCAACAAAGACTCAAGCAGACATTTCAGCAAACCTTACCCAAGGACTAAGATTCAGGGATGAGCAAGCACAGGTAAGCTGGACTAAAAATGCAGCCTGAGCTATTACCAGTTCCAGAGATTTGTGCAAGCATTCCACCAATCACCTTTTATTTTTCACTGGAAAGCTTGTGCCTGTCCTGATATTTTTGTAGAGTTTTCACAGTTTACAAACCATTTCACAACCTCAACTATCACTCCTCATAGTGAACTCTACTCTGAAGCAGAGTGGTGAGGTTGGTGGAGAGTGTTACAATATTGACTGCACAATAAGATTTCTATATTGTCAAGGTAAGTAGATCGGGAGTTGAAAACGGTAAATCTAACTTCCCAACATGCACTTACCTTGAAGATATAATGGTAGTGGGTCGATACTGTAGCGTCACTAGTTCTGAAGGTTGATATTTCACCTGTGATATTGTGACATACATCCAGAGGAGCTCAGGAGAATCGCTAAGAAATTCTATGTTCTAAACCAAGCAAGGCCTCACAAGTGCAGACACATACCGGTTTGCACTGAGAATGGCTTTATGAGTCATTGCATGCCTGATCATCACAGATTCTCCTCACTGGTTGTGAAGGTGAATCGTGATTTTATTCAAGATAAGGAAGGTGAGTATTATGCACCATCTTTTCTCACTGTTTATCTACATCGCACAAAATGCACCTATAAATCTCACAATCGTGTTTGCTAAACAGGAAGGGTAAATATAAAAGAAATACATGAACACACAACAAATAGGGCACTCCCATGTGTAATTTCCCCTTTTATTGAGGCCCCGCACAAAGAAAGGTTTTTATAGTCCATGTATACACCTAAATAATAATAACAGCAACAAAATCCCAACTGCAACCACACAAGTTCTTCCTGTTTTTCTCCGAAGTGACTTTAGTATTCCTTTCCCGGGAATAAGCATCTGTTCTCAGCTTGTCACTTAGTTGGATGCAGCTTGCACTAAAATCAATGGAAAGACTCATTACAATCTCTCGGATGGGCAAACATCCATGGTGGGATAATACTCACCTCCATTGTCCCTAATAAAATCAGGGCTTTCCTTTACAACTGGCTAGGAGAATCTGCAATTTTCTTACAAGACGGGATGCTCATATTATGCAGTGTTCAAAGCATATTAACAACTCTTTCTGAAACATGTTCAGCTAGTATACAATAAAATTTTTTAAATGTTCACACCCAAGACCAATCTGCTGCTTTTAAAATGTCTTTATACCTGGCGCTAGCCCAAACAGCCTATGCGAATGTGCCCCAATGTGGCCTATATCTACATCTCCCATGCCCATCACACACTTAACGTATCTACTGAAAATAGTGGAAGACACTGGTGTGAGTGACCTTCACATGGTTATCTTCTATTGAGGTACAGCAGTCCTCAATGCCCTAGATACCTCTACATATTGTTTGAGACATAATAGCACGCATAGCTTAGGATGTGAAGGAAAAGCAGGAAACTCCACCACCGTGGAAGCATTTTGGTACATCTCGTGATGTCAAAGTGAACACTCTCTGGGGGAAAATGCATTAGAGAAATATCCAATTCCCTAACATCCAAGACCCTCGTAAAGGAAACTAAACACAGCAACATTACCAATTTAGCTAACAACAACTTCAGAGATCACCTTTCATCAGCATCCCATGATTTAAACAGTTGCAGAACCCAATTCACATTCCAAGAGGGAATATCTAGGCTTCGAAGGAACCATGAATCTTACCCCTTTTAATAATCTACACATCAATGGGTGTTAAGCTACTGGTTTCACATCAACTATTCCCTAACCAGCAGGTATTGCTCATCTATATAGGAGATGCAAGAAAGTTCAGAACCTCAACAATATCTGCAGAGGTGAGAACCAAACCACATTCCGGACAGCAACCATTCCATATCTCCCATTCTTATCTATTTGTTTTGACTGTATCCTTAGCCCAGGATGCGTGAATAAAACCAGAAGCCGATTCTGAAAGTCCTGGCATGTCTGAGCACACCCTGAAAGATGCCATGCCACCAACACCAACTTGCCCTGAGCTAGAAGAGTGTGACTGAATCCGGGGGCTCCGGTTTTATGAATTCTGATGGCAGATCTATGTTCATTGATCCGTATGAGAATTTCTCTCGAAGTTTCCCCTATATAAGCCAGATTGCAAGTGCATTTAATTAAGTAAACAAAAGTTTTGGTGCGGCAGTTAATAAAGCTCTTAACTTATACAGATATGTCATTATGTGATAGACCAGAACATTTAAGAATATTTAAGTGTATCTTCCACTCTTGGGTCACATTGTTATGTGACTTAGAGGTATGTAATTACTGTGTACCTTGCAAATGCTTTCAATTGAGTAGTATTACATTATAGGTATTTGTTATGTGCTGAAAAGACAACGTGCTATAACCCTCAGAATTATGATGGTCTCCTTCTTGAAATACCTGTACCAGACAGAGTAACCAAGATATTTTTTTAACTTCATAACAGGCCTGAACATTTTGTTCTTTTTTCTGTACTAGAAAAATATTGCTGAAAAAACCCTTTTGATGCCTGCAACATTTTTCTATTGCTCCTTTTACCAACAACTCCTGAACCTCTACCAAAATTAAAGCAACGTTCTCCTGAGAGAATTGTATGGGGGTCGGGAGCCTGAACTGCAGTGGGACAGCATAAAGTCTATACTGAGCCCATTTACTGTCTGAAGAACCCATGTATCCATTGATACCAATTCCCATTTTTGAGCAAAAAAGCCAATCTGTGCCCTACTTTCATGGACGAAAGGAGAACTCCTACCTTGACTTCACTCTTCCTTCGCTTGTCCGACATAGAATCCAAAGCATCCACTTCCTCTTCTCTGAGGGAAGAATGTTGGTCTTGTAAACCTGTACTGGTGGCTGAAGCAGTAATAGTGCCTGAAGTAGCTAATAGTGCCTGAAGTAGCCAACACAGCCAGAGTAGTGGCCCATGTACCCGCTGGCCCTGGGGGAACCCTTCCCAAACACCCACATTAGGGAGGAGTGGGTCTTCTCAAATGATGCAAAAGAATGTACATATCTGCTGATTTCCTTGATGTATTCATAACCAAACAAGGACCCTTGCACTTTTCACCAACTTCAGAGCCGCCCATTCACCCAGCCTGGGGCCTATTCTTAACAACAAGCCTTTCTGTCTTTTGTATGATAAACCAGAATTGGCATTGCCAGAAAAGTAAATTGCCCTCTGCGCCCACCTGCATCCACCACTAGCTGAGTTAACCATAAGATCTTTGCTACGGGCCCCAAAGCATCTAGTCCTGGAAGAACGCTTAGGTTCTATCAACACCTCTGCTTGGGTCTTCTCACCATCCCAAAAAGTTACAACCTAAGGGTCCATAGCAGGAATAATGGCTACCTTATCTGCGATGGAAGGCCTAGAGCAGCACACCTCTCTTATCTCTGGTGGCCCTGTCTAATGGACTTATTATTATAGTTTTCATATAGTCATCCAAACACAGAGGCGTTAACCATTCCGCCGAGTTCGGACACTGTAGTAGGCCGGGTACAAACATTGTGCTGCTCGCAGCATCCAACACCACCACTTGTCTCTCTGTTCTTCATTTTTTTTTAACCATATTAGGATTATCATACTGATCATAAACACAATCATTATATTGTAAATCGTCCAGACATGAATCGGAATTGTGACTGAATTGTCTTATTGACCGCCAATCAAATTAGAATGCAACTCATACCAATATGTATATACATCTATATCCGAAGTGCTACCAAACTTGGTGTCAATATTTGCTCTTGGTTATAAGTTTGCACAACCTTGTTCTTACTCTTAATCAATGTTGTAAGCCCTGAGGGTGTTGGTAGTGAGACAAAATATCGAAATTAAAATATCGATATACAATAATATCAATGTTTTAATTTGGATTGTATAGATTATCGATGTCCAAAATATCGACAGACAGAATATCGTTTTTTAAGGTATGTATGTTACTAATATCGAAATTTACTAATATCGAAATTTTGTTTAGTGTTATGTATTTTATTATGTTGTTTATATGTTTGTTAAATATGTTTTGTAATGTATGTTTGAAAATTAGTAAATTTGTTTACATTTTGCGTTTTAGTATCAGAGCGGGTTGCGGGTTTATAGGGGAATAGGGGGGAAGTAATTTAATAATAATTAATTAATTAATATATTTTTGTAAATAATTTTAATTAATAATTAATTGGTAATTAATTAATATTAATTAGTTAATTACATTAGTTAGAGTTAATGTTTTAATATATATATAAAAAATATTGTTAATTAATTAATTGGTAATTAAATAATATTAATTAGTAAATTAACTTAATTAGAGTTAATGTGCTAATATATTCAATTGTTTGTTATTGTTAATTAATAATTAATTGGTAATTAAATAATATTAATTATTTAATTAAATTAATTAGAGGTAATGTGCTAATGTAAGTAATGTATTTGTTATTGTTAATTAATAATTAATTGGTAATTAATACCTATTAAGTGATTAAATGATGTGATTTATTTATGTGTAGTGGGTTGTGTGTTTATAGGGGGATAGGGTGTGATATAATTAAATGTAATTAATTAAAGAGATTGTATTTATTTGTTGGTATTTATTGTTAATTAATTAGTAATTAATATGTGTTAATTAGTTCATTTATAATTACATCAATTTAGTAATATTAATTGTTCTTAATTGATTAATAGAAATTTATAATATTTGGTTTTTTTTTTGTATGTGTAGTGTGTTGTGTGTTAAAGGGGGAGTAGTCTGGGAAGTAATTTTTACCCACATGCTATCCAACGCTTTCCCTACTGTTGCACCCTCTGGAGTGGGAATAGTAATTTAAACCCTACGCTATCCAACGCTTTCCCTACTGTTGCACTCTCTGGAGTGGGAATAGTACATTTTACCCCTACGCTATCCAACGCTTTCCCTACTGTTGCACCCTTTGGAGTGGGAATAGTAATTTTTCCCCCTACGCTATCCAACGCTTTCCCTAGTGTTGCACCCTTTGGAGTGGGAATAGTAATTTTTACCCCTACGCTATCCAACGCTTTCGCTACTGTTGCACCCTCTGGAGTGGGAATAGTAATTATTACCGCTACGCTATCCTACGCTTTTCCTACTGTTGCACCCTCTGGAGTGGGAATAGTAATTTTTACCCCTACGCTATCTAACGCTTTCCCTACTGTTGCACTCTCTGGAATGGGAATAGTAATTTTTACCCCTACGCTATCCAACGCTTTCCCTACTGTTGCACCCTCTGGAGTGGGAATAGTAATTTAAACCCCTACGCTATCCAACTCTTTCCCTACTGTTGCACCCTCTGGAGTGGGAATAGTAATTTTTACCCCTACGCTATCCAACGCTTTCCCTACTGTTGCACCCTCTGGAGTGGGAATAGTCATTTTTACCACTACGCTATCCAACGCTTTCCCTACTGTTGCACCCTCTGGAGTGGGAATAGTAATTTAAACCACTACGCTATCCAACGCTTTCCCTACTGTTGCACCCTCTGGAGTGGGAATAGTAATTTTTACCCCTACGCTATCCAACCCTTTCCCTACTGTTGCACCTCTGGAGTGGGAATAGTAATTTTTACCCATACGCTATCCAACGCTTTCCCTACTGTGGCACCCTCTGTAGTGGGAATAGTAATTTTTACCCCTACGCTATCCAACGCTTTCCCTACTGTTGCACCCTCTGGAGTGGGAATAGTAATTTTAACCCTTACGCTATCCAACGCTTTCCCTACTGTTGCACCCTCTGGAGTGGGAATAGTAATTTAAACCCCTACGCTATCCAACTATTTCCCTACTGTTGCACCCTCTGGAGTGGGAATAGTAATTTTTACCCCTACGCTATCCAACGCTTTCCCTACTGTTGCACCCTCTGGAGTGTGAATAGTAATTTTTACCACTACGCTATCCAACGCTTTCCCTACTGTTGCACCCTCTGGAGTGGGAATAGTAATTTAAACCACTACGCTATCCAACGCTTTCCTTACTGTTGCACCCTCTGGAGTGGGAATAGTAATTTAAACCACTACGCTATCCAACGCTTTCCCTACTGTTGCACCCTCTTGAGTGGGAATAGTAATTTGTACCCCTACGCTAACCAGCGCTTTCCCTACTGTTGCACCCTCTGGAGTGGGAATAGTAATTTAAACCCCTACGCTATCCAACGCTTTCCCTACTGTTGCACCCTCTGGAGTGGGAATAGTAATTTTTACCCCTACGCTATCCAACGCTTTCCCTACTGTTGCACCCTCTGGAGTGGGAATAGTAATTTCTACCCCTACGCTATCCAACGCTTCCCTACTGTTGCACCCTCTGGAGTGGGAATAGTCATTTTTACCCCTACGCTAACCAACGCTTTCCCTACTGTTGCACCCTCTGGAGTGGGAATAGTAATTTAAACCCCTACGCTATCCAACGCTTTCCCTACTGTTGCACCCTCTGGAGTGGGACTAGTAATTTTTACCCCTACGCTATCCAACGATTTTCCTACTGTTGCAATATGTGGAGTACGTATATATATTAATTTATATGTAGAGTTTTTAATTTATTTTAAATGTATATGTATTAGTTATAATTTTTTTAATATTTTTTAATGTTTTTATTTAATATTTGTAAAATTATATGTATTTTTAAATTATTTTTACATTATTAATACATTTTAAAAAACGATATTTTTAATTTCGATATTTTTGTACTACGATATTAAATTTTCGATATTTTTGTACTTACCTTTATGAAGCTATAACTCCGATATTTTTGACTTCGATATTTTTGTGTCGATATTTTTGTATGTAGATATTCTGTCTGTCGATATTATGTCATAGATTCTGGATGTTGAGGAGCTTGATATTGATGTGGACACATAGTTCCCTATATCTTTAAGTGAGGATGACACTGTTTTTAACAGAACTAGATACAGATGAATCAAGAAGTCACATAAAAGGTAAACAACCGTTACAACGCAACTATTACAACGGACTACTTTTACAACGCTACTTTTACAACGCAGGATCCATTACAACAAACTACCATTACAACGCATTTTTTTACATCGCAGATACCTTTACAACGCATGCCATTACAACGTAAGTATTGGTAAGTATATAATTATATTAAAAATGTTATAGGTTTGGGTTTTTGGGTACAGGGGTATTTTTAGGGTTCAGGGCTAGGTTTGGATTTTGGGGTACAGCGGTATTTTTAGGGTTCAGGGCTAGGTTTGGGTTTTGGGGTACAGGGGTATTTTTAGGGTTCAGGGCTAGGTTTGGGTTTTTGGGTAAAGGGGTATTTTTAGGGTTCAGGGCTAGGTTTGGGTTTTTGGGTAAAGCGGTATTTTTAGGGTTCAGGGCTAGGTTTGGGTTTTTGGGTAAAGGGGTATTTTTAGGGTTCAGGGCTAGGTTTGGGTTTTGGGGTACAGGGGTATTTTTAGGGTTCAAGGCTAGGTTTGGGTTTTTGGATAAAGGGGTATTTTTAGGGTTCAGGGCTAGGTTTGGGTTTTTGGGTAAAGGGGTATTTTTAGGGTTCATGGGTAGGTTTGGGTTTTTGGGTAAAGGGGTATTTTTAGGGTTCAGGGCTAGGTTTGGGTTTTTGGGTACAGGGGTATTTTTAGGGTTCAGGGCTAGGTTTGGGTTTTGGGGTACAGAGGTATTTTTAGGGTTCAAGGCTAGGTTTGGGTTTTTGGGTAAAGGGGTATTTTTAGGGTTCAGGGCTAGGTTTGGGTTTTTGGGTAAAGGGGTATTTTTAGGGTTCAGGGCTAGGTTTGGGTTTTGGGGTACAGGGGTATTTTTAGGGTTCAGGGCTAGGTTTGGGTTTTTGGGTAAAGGGGTATTTTTAGGGTTCAGGGCTAGGTTTGGGTTTTTGGGTAAAGCGGTATTTTTAGGGTTCAGGGCTAGGTTTGGGTTTTTGGGTAAAGGGGTATTTTTAGGGTTCAGGGCTAGGTTTGGGTTTTGGGGTACAGGGGTATTTTTAGGGTTCAAGGCTAGGTTTGGGTTTTTGGATAAAGGGGTATTTTTAGGGTTCAGGGCTAGGTTTGGGTTTTTGGGTAAAGGGGTATTTTTAGGGTTCATGGGTAGGTTTGGGTTTTTGGGTAAAGGGGTATTTTTAGGGTTCAGGGCTAGGTTTGGGTTTTTGGGTACAGGGGTATTTTTAGGGTTCAGGGCTAGGTTTGGGTTTTGGGGTACAGAGGTATTTTTAGGGTTCAAGGCTAGGTTTGGGTTTTTGGGTAAAGGGGTATTTTTAGGGTTCAGGGCTAGGTTTGGGTTTTTGGGTAAAGGGGTATTTTTAGGGTTCAGGGCTAGGTTTGGGTTTTTGGGTACATGGGTATTTTTAGGGTTCAGGGCTAGGTTTGGGTTTTGGGGTACAGGGGTATTTTTAGGGTTCAAGGCTAGGTTTGGGTTTTAAATAAAATTAAAATTAAATTAAATTATATTAATTTTAATTACTTACATTTTTAAAAATATTATATACTTACCAATACTTACGTTGTAATGGTATGCGTTGTAAAGGCATCTGCGATGTAAAAAAATGCGTTGTAATGGTAGTTCGTTGTAATGGGTCCTGCGTTGTAAAAATTGCGTTGTAAAGGTATGCGTGCTAAAAGTATGCGTTGTAACGTCATACATCCCACATAAAAGGTTCCTAGAAATTGCTACCTCTGTTTGAGAGACACCAGCAGTGTTTTGTACCATATTCTCAATACTCATGCTTAATTTACTTCAGGGAATTGAACACCCACAAGAGTAACTGATACATGTAATATAACACATATGGTTTAATGCACACAAAGGGAAACAAATTCTTAATACTAATGGTGCTGTTTGAATGCGCAGACCAATTATCTCTTATTTTTGTAAAATCAACACAAGAAAACAAATTCAAAACAATCTATTTTGAAATGAAAGATTCAAGCTGAGACCTGGTCTTGAACACCTTCAAACCCACCCAGCCAATACGCAAACTACTGAACGGTAACCCAGTACATTGCTGCTAGGCTAGCACACTCTGCAAATAACACACCCTTTAAACAAGAAGTATTTGAAGAACAACAGCCACATTTAAAACAATGTTAATAGGCCCGTCGACGTTTTGATAAGCAAAGAACCTGAAATTGACTACGGCTCAGACAGGCCCTGCCAAATTCGAACAATAAATGTAAAAGGTTAACAACGCAGTAGTGGCAGAGGAATTAGATTTCAGTCTACATTGCAAAGGCCTGTTGGATTTCTGCTAACAAAGTAATATGCATAATACAATCCATCTAGAAACAGACAGTTTAGAAATGGAAACAACGCTACAAACAGGCTCATAATTCACAAACAGCTACCTACATAATCCTAAAGCACTCTCAGCATCTAATGTATGCTGACTTCTTTTTGCTTCAGCAGACAGATTCTCAAAGAATTTTGGAAGAGATGTCGAGTGATGACACGGAGATATTTAGGTAGGAACCATGCATCCTCATGACCACTTTCACCTAATGGAATACCATGCAGGGTTCATGAGAGCTTTGATATGGCTTTGATATTCCTAACTGCGTGTAAATGTGATCGTGACCAGGAAAGCTGTGTTCCATGACTAACAGCAGTTAGAATTTTAAGTAGACTGCAGGGATCTCATGTTTCACTGAGATCTAACAACAGGACACAGGTATTGTGAGTACAAAAAAGTCTTTGAATTGCTAATAACGTTGCTGGCATTTCATGAATCGGCAATACATACGGCTGATTCTTAGCATATTTAGCTTACTCCAATTTTTAATTACAAATTAATAATCTTGAAAATTGTTTGTGGTCTATTGTTGGTTTTAATAGTGCAGTCTTTAAAAGCCAAAGGGCGTGCAATTAAAACAAAAATTGTTTATGACTCTGTTTTATTTTTAACTCGTTTTATTGGTTTTATAACATCACATACCATCGCCTACAACCTTCTGGCCAACGAGGAAGCATAAAAGCAATATCCAACTTCTCAAGTAGTGATAACCCTCCCCAACCACCCTGATACCCCCACACACCACTCACACAGTCCTTCCACCAAAGATGCAGGCTGTAAACTAAGCCAAGTGATTAGTGATTCTATTAGTATTTGCCATGGGTCAAGGCTCTCATGGAGATCCCTGGTAGGAGGGCCAATATGGGTGCTGGTGCATTCCTCCGGTATGAGTCGGGAAATCCGGATATATCTCGAGCATAACAATGTCCAAATCTCCTAAGAAAGTTTGGCAATTTACTCTTGTTCCTCATTATCAAAGAGATGCGCTCCGTTGCCAGAGTGTCCCACGTTCTGAGGAACCAATCTCAGAAGAAAGGAACTCCAGTCTTTGCCGCTGGAGAAGGATCATCTGTATAGACATTATTAAATGAGAATTGTCCACCCCGCACGGATCTATGTAAGCGCCCTCCTGTAAATGAGAGCCCTATGGGGACCATTCCCGGGTCCCTGGGCATATGATCCCTGAATTCCCAGTCGGTCTCCCCAAGTGCCTCCTCCTAATAGATATGACGTTTCAGAGAGTGTCATATAACAGGTGGGGCAGAGTGCCCATTTTTCTGCACACCTTCCAACTAGAACTGGATTTTTCTGCATTCTGCTCTCAAATATTGACATATTAATCATGCATTCAAAGGCCACCACTGGCAGAGGGCAGGTGATTTTTGTGGACAGAGATTTTCCGGGGGAAGCGAGCACATGCCAGAGTACACAGAGCAGCAAAACATAGGGGCATATTACCAACAACTAGCGATAATTTTTGTCTCTAACTTGTTTAGAGACAAAAATTATCGCCGCACATCGGCGATTTTTATCGCAGATAAACCTTGCTATTAGCAAGGTTTATCGCAAATGCGATAAAAAACGGCCGCAATGCATGAATATCGCTGAAAAGTCAGCGATATTCATGCATTATCGAGCAAATGCTCTTAGCCATGTTATCCACCTCCCATTGGATAACATGGCTAAGAACTGCTCAGGGCAGGTGTTAGCTTTTGGAGATATTCGCGCTTAGCCCGAATATCTCCAAAAGTTGGTAATAGGAGATAGCGATGTTAGCGACTGTTTCCAGTCGCTAACATCTTGGCACGCCCACTTTGCATGTCATTAGTGATAAATATCACTGACATGCAAAGCGGGGCCCAAGATGGTCGCTATCTCCTATTAGCTGTCACTAACTGGTGTTAGCGACAGCTTGGTAATAGGGAGATAATTTTATCTCCGCTTTCTTGGCTTTTAAAGCCAAAAAAGCGGAGATAAACCCCCTTGATAATATGCCCCATAATCTTCTAACTACATTTCCTCGTCCAATCACTGTTGAGCCAATGAAGCAGTATGACAATAAGGAGTGATTGCCAGAGAAACTCATCCCCAAAAACCAAATGTTTCACAAGTCAATCAATCACAACATTTATAGAGCGCGCTACACACCCGTGAGGGTCTCCAGGCACTAAGAGGGGCGGGGGAAGAAGCAGCTAATGATCGAACAGCCATGCCTTAAGAAGTCTCCGGAAGGTCAGCAGGTTGTGGGCCTTTTGCAGGTGGATAGGGAGGGTGTTCCATGTCTTGGCGGCGAGGTGGGAGAATGATCTGCCGCAATGGTCATTCGGTGGATGCGTGGGATGGTGGCAAGGGCGAGGTCAGGGGAGCGAAGCTGGCTGTTCGCGGTGTAGAAGGTGAGTCATTCGTTGAGGTATGCTGGTCCGGCGTTGTGGAGTACTTTGTGGGCGTGGGCGAGGAGCTTGAAGGTGATCCTCTTGTTGACCAGGAGCCAGTGCAGGTCTCTCAGGTGGGCGGCGATGTGGCTGTGGTGAAGGATTCCAAGGATGAGGCACGCGGAGGAGTGTTTTGTATGTGTTGGAGTCTTTTCTGGAGTTTGTCCGTGGTTCCCGCGTAGAGGGCGCTGCCGTACTCCAGCCTGCTGCTGACGAGGGCTTGGGTGACCGTCCTTCTGGTTTCGGTGGGGATCCATCGGTAGATCTTGCGGAGCATGCGGAGGGTGTTGAAGCAGGAGGAGGAAACAGCGTTGACTTGCTGGGTCATGGAGAGCGTTGAGTCCAGGATAAAATCGAAGTTGCTTGCGTGGTTGGAGGGTGTCGGGGCAGCTCCCAACGTGGCTGGCCATCAGGAGCCGTCCCATGCGTAGGGGGTGGGGCAGAGGATGAGGACCTCTGTCTTGTCAGAGTTCAGTTTCAGACGGCTGGTCTTCATCCACTCTGGAAAGGCCTCCATTCCCTCGTGGAAGTTGGATTTGGTGATGGCCGGGTCCTTGGTGAGGAAGAGGATCTGCTGCGTCTCGTCGGCGTACGAGATGATGTTGAGGCGGGGCGTTCGGACGATGTTGGCGAGTGGTGCCATGTAGATGTTGAAAAGTGTTGCGCTCAGGGAAGATCCTTGGGGTACGCCACAGGTGATCTTGGTGGCTTCGGATCTGAATGGGGAGGCGGACTCTCTAGGTTCTGCCGGTGAGGAAGGAGGTGATCCACTTCAGGGTTTTGTGGCAGATCCCTGTGTCGTGGAGACGTGTGCATAGGGTGTGGTGGCTGATGGTGTCGAAGGCAGCCTAGAGGTCCAAGAGGATGAGGGCAGCGGTTTTGCCATTGTCCAGCAGGGTCCTGATGTCGTCGGTGGCGGCGATGAGAGCGGTTTCAGTGCTGTGGTTGCTGCGGAAGCCGGATTGGGAGGAGTCCAGGATGTTTTTCTCCTCTAGGAAGTGGGTTAGTTGTCTGTTGGTGGTCTTCTCAATGACTTTTGCCAGGAACGGGAGCAGGGAGATGGGTTGAAAGTTCTTGAGGTCCTTTGGGTCCGCTTTAGGTTTCTTGAGATGCGCGTTGATCTCGGCATGTTTCCAGCTCTCCGGAAAGGTGGCTGTCTCGAAGGAGCTGTTGATGATCTTTCGGAGTTGGGGTGCAATGATGGAGCTTGCTTTGTTGAAGATGTGGTGGGGGCAAGGGTCGGAGGAGAGCCTGAGTGGATGGTGTTCATGATTTTGTTGGTGTCTTCGTTGTTGACGTGTTTCCAGGAGAGCAGGAGGTTGGTGTGGTTGGTAGGTGTTGAGTCAGGGGTGTCGGCATCTGTGGTTGGTGTCTTGGTGTCAAAGCTGTCGTGGATGTCTGCGATCTTGCGGTGGAAGAAGGTGGCCAGGGAGTCGCAGAGTTCTTGTGACGGCGGAATGTCATTCATGATGGAGCTGGGGAGGCGAGCTCTTTCATGATGCTGAAGAGCTCTTTGCTGTTGTGTACGTTGTTGTCGTTGTGTTCCTTGAAGAAGGTCCTTTTGGTGGAAAAGATGAGTTGGTGGTGCTTGCTCCTGGCGTTCTTGAGGGCTGCGTGGTTGTCTGGTGTCTGGTCTTGGTGCCACTGCTTCTCGATTCTTCTGCAGGTTTGTTTGGAATTATGGAGGTCGGCATTGAACCAGATGGATCTCGTGTCAGTGAGCCTGTTAGAGGGTTTCCTGATCATGGCGAGGGTGTTGGCGCAGTCGTCAATCCATTGTCTGAAGTTGAGGGCTGCTGCGTTGGTGTCAGAGGGCTCAGATGGAGGGTCTTGGGCGAGGGTGGTGAGGAGCTGGTCTTCGCTGACTTTTTTCCAACTGTGGTGTGGGATTTGTTGCGGTTTGATGTGCGTGGTGTATTTCCCGAAGGAGCTGTGGACGCAGTGGTGGTCAGTCCAGAGGAGTTCGGTGGTGTGGCTGAAGGCGACGTGATTGCTGGCGGAGAAGATGGGGTCGAGCGTGTGTCCGGCAGAGTGGGTGGGTGTTGTGACAAGCTGTTTGAGTCCAAGGTTGGCTAGGTTGTCGATCAGGGTTGTGGAGTGGCTGTCGTTGGGGTTCTAGAGGTGGAAGTTCAGGTCTCTGAGGAGGATGTAGTCTGTGGAGACGAGGGCGTGCGTGCTGATGAGGTCTGTGATGGAGTTGCTAAACTGTGGTCGGGGTCCCGGGGGTCTGTAGGCAAGGGTTCCTCTGAGGGTGGTGTTGTGGTCGAAGTGAATCTGGATGTATAGGTGTGCGGCCGTGCTGGGGGAGTCTTTGACGTTGGTTAAGATTCTGATGGTGTTCCTGTGGGCGATTTCTCCTCCTGGTTTGATATTTCGGTCCCTCGGGTGATCTTGTAGCCGTCCGGGATGGCTATGGCTATGTCGGACGCCGAGGAGGTGTTCGTCCAGGTTTCCGTCAGGAAGGTGACGTCCGGGGAGGATGAATCGAGAATGTCCCAGAGTTCGACGGCGTGCTTGTGAACTAATCAGGTGTTTAGTAATATGCATCTGAGACTGTTGTGGCCTGCTTTGGTGCGATGGGCAGGATGTGCCGGTGTGCGCTGGCTGGTTTAGCTGCAGTTGTGGAAGGTGAAGGGTCCGTGGGTGAGCTAAGGGGTGGCCTGGAAGCAGGTGGAGGGTCGGCCGGCGTTGAGTGCGTGGAGGGTGTTGGAGTTGTAGCGGCATTGGGGGTTGTGGTGCTCGTGGGGGCCAGGGGTCTGGCACTGGACGCGGTCCAGGAGCTGACGAGCGCAGAAGGGCTTGCCTGAGGCGTGTCAGCTGCGCGACCCACAGCGGTCGCCATTAAGAAGGGGGGGAGGGACCAGGGTAGGGAGGCGGGAATGGGGACTGTGTCGGGGGGAGGGGCCGCGTGGCAGCAGCGGCGGGAAAATCAATACATACAGCAAGAGTAACGGGGTGAAAACAAATAAGGCACAGAGCAAAACTCCCAAAAAATAACACCAACAAGCACGAGGAAAGGCTGAGAGATAGTGGGAGCAGCACCTGTAAGCAGGAGGCGAGGATGACGAAAATACATGGGGTGCTGCGGGCTAGAGGGATGCCACTGGCTGAGTCGGGCGGCTGACACGAACCCTGCTTCAGGGGAGGCTCCGCACAGGAGCAGAGTGGCGACGAGGCGATGCTGCTGGGGAGTGTGATCCCTGGCCTTTTTTATTTCTGTGGGTTGGTGCTTTCATGAAAAGGCAGGTTGTTGCACTTTGGTTCTCTTTTTACTCGTATAGGGTTTTTTGCTACTATATTTGTCTCTTTGTATTGTGACAATGTCTTCCAGGGTCTAGCCCATTTGGTTGAGAAGCACTGTATGATGTTGTGATAGTTTAGTGAGGGATCAATTCTAATGTAATGTGCCATGCGGACATCCAGCTTGAGCACTACCATATCCCTCCTTTGATTCATCCTAAACCTCATTTTACTACTAAGATCTACCTAATAACACTTTCAAAACTCTTCCCTCCTTTGTCACTCCTTTGACTCATCGAAACCTCATTTTACAATTGTGATCTCCCTGGTAACCCTTTCTAGACTCTTTCCCTGTCCCTCATTTGACTCACCCAAACATCATTTTATTTCTATGATCTCCCAAATAACACTTTCTAGATTCTCCCTTCCGCTATCCCCTTTTATCCTATTCAATCCAACTAACATGCCCACTGCTCAAATTAAAAACGTATTTTTCTAATACTAATACACTACCAATCCACTCTGGGTTCTGAAGTAGTGTACTACTAATCCCCAAAAAGTGCTTAAACATCTTGTTAGGGGTAGTAAGCGCTATATAAATACAACTACACTAGGTAACAGAAGCTTTCAACACGTGCACCAGTCACGATTTATGTGCATGAAAATAACACTTCAAAGTTTAAAGTCAAAATTCCCTAGTGCATCTCCCTGAGTATGCACAATGTAACAGCCCAAAGGTAATAGGATCACAGCGATAACTTGTGAGCCAAATTAAGCAAGCTCATGGATACAAGGTATTGAGTCAGCCTAAGCATAACTCCACAGACACTAAACTCAGCATTCAAAGGCTGCACAGCAGCCCTTTCCAAAATCACAAAGCTCTCTCCAACAACGAGATCTAAATTCAGCAAATACACAGAGCATCTCGTAAAACGTATCTCCAGCAGCAAGAAAAGCGGACTATCCTGGTTATATTGTGTTCATATACTTCCTGATTGGTATACAGGATTGTAGGATTTGTAGTTGAATTTAAGTGCTTTGCTAAATAAACAGTGAGAAAAGAGAGTGCATACTATGAACCTCCCATCTTGTAATAAAATTACCTAAACAAACACATACATGACCGGTAAGAATATGACCTGGTAGGGTCAGCGTAGAACTACATATCTGTCAGGCCTGCCTAAAAATGCATAAAATGTCATCAGATTTACGGGGCTCGAACTGGTGGTTGCACACTTTGCAGTTTTAGATACAGTTCCAGGCCTTCCCCTCAAAAGTCCTGTTTGAGGAATCCACTGTATTCACAGATGCATGCTTGCTGTGTCGGGTGCTACGTTTTGACAGTAGCACTTTAAGCGTGGTTCAGTCGTCAAGAGGAAGGAGATAACAGAGACAAAAGGCCACTACACGGTGCAGTAGGTAGGAAAGAAAGTCTCCCCACGTCCTTCCCCGCAGTGGAACACCCCAGGTGATTGCCTTCTGGCTCCAATCTTAACACCTCACCCCATGTGACCATGAGAGCCAAGAAAGAAGCCCCCAACAACAGGTTTGAGTCATCCAATGCACTTGCCAAGACCTTCCATACTGGAGTTTACATCCCAATAAACCTGGCAGCTTGCTATCAACCAACAAGGATGCCTTAGTCAACAAGAATCTAAGAAGCTCTCGGGACCTTATTCTGCAAGCAAGAGATTTAACTCCAGGACGGAAGCCGCACAAGCCTTTTCTGAAGCAGCAACAACAATTTGTAGCTCGTTGTCTGGTAGGGATCAGACTATCAGACTCCTCACTGACCTTTAAACAAAAGTTGAAAATGTTCCTATTGAACTTCATCTAAATTAATGCATATAGATCATCTCCTGCACTAAATGACTTTCTCTCCTAGACTGGCTTCTATACTCACCCTCTCCTTTAAATCTTCCCCTTCCTTCTTACAGTCTCCCGCTACAACACCTTCTTGCCAAATTAATCTCCATCAATACCTAGACAGCCCTACCACCTCCACATATTCGATCCTTGCTACTAAATGCCAATATTCTCCTGGTCTCCACCGACTTGTTTATGCATCCCTATCCGCATACCCGCTTCACTGTGCCTGCAGGTACCCCTCTTGCCTCCTTACCTTTGGTGCTGCCCTATTCACGCAATCTTGCGCTAATAGGTAATGTATTAAGTGCCGGTTAAATTACCATTTTAACGTTCACTTGTTCTATGTCGTACAAAGTTTTAACTTCTTTTCTGTGTCACCCTCGGATAGAGGGTAGAGGGGGACTTTAAAAGAATGGATAAGAACATAAACAAAGAAACTCCTGCTGGGTGCACTGCCCTCCTCCACCTCTCCGCATCCATCCTAAACTGTATCCCCATTACCCATACATGACAGAAATGCTGTTGTCAGGTTTCACTCTATAAATATGAATACAAAGATGCATTCTCTTTAGGAAGACAAATAGACCCATGAAACACTGCAGTTCCTAATGAATGCTGGGCTCATGAAGGCACGGATGCAACTTTTTCTACTCCAAAGACGTCAGAAGGCACCCAGGCTCATAAGCGATAGTCATTGAATTTCTTTTGAAACGTAGATAAAGCAAAAAGAGCAAGTGGTAAAGTAAGAGGGGTCTCTTACTCAGAAATAGTGCTGACACCCACTTGCATACAGCATTTATAAAGTTTTATATAGCGCAAACTTGATCCCGAAGGATATCAAAGCGCTTCACAATTGGAGGCAAAGGCAACAAATCAGAACATTAATCTAACATTGGGAATCTAATGGGCATTGAATCAACTAGTACAAACATAACAGCTCAATGACCTGAGTGCACGAGTAGGAATGGGCTATGCAATGGAGAATAGAGAGATAAGGGGAGTGTACAATAATCATATACAGGAATAATAACCAGTACCCCAAAACAATAATCGAAACAAGAGTCAAATGGGGAGTCTAAAAGGCATTGAATCAAATGTTGAACATCTAACAGATCATTTATACACCTGGGTGAATGAAGAATGTGCTAGACGATGGAGCATATTGACTCTAGATTACGACACTCCAGACTCTCTGCACACCATCGACCACGACCCTCTGCCAGCCTGGGCCAACGTGAACGTCGATGACACCATCAAGACCATGAGAACAATCCACTCCGGCTCCCCGTCAGACCCATTGCCGCACGACATCTACAACAAAGTCAGCAGCTCCATCACACCCCACCTGCGCAATGTCATCAATCTCTCCTTCGAGACCGCTACCTTCCCAGAGATCTGGAAACACGCCGAGATCAACGCCCTAATCAAAATAACCAAGGCGGACCCGAGAGACCTCAAGAACTTCCGGCCCATCTCCCTGCTTCCGTTCCCAGCCAAGGTCATTGAGAAGATCTTCAACAGACAGCTAACCCGAATACTTTGAAGAAAACAGCATCCTGGACCCATCCCAGTCAGGGTTCCGCAGCAACCACAGCACCGAGACTGCCCTCATCGCCACCACCGATGACATTAGGACCCTGCTGGACAACGGTGAGATCGCGGCCCTCATCCTCCTGGACCTCTCCGCCGCCTTCGACACTGTCTGCCACCACACATGCCTCAACGATGCAGGGATCCAAGACAAGGCCCTGGAATGGACCTCCTCCTTACTCTCTGGCAGAACCCAGAGCATCTGTCTCCTCCCATTCCGATCCGAAGCCTCCAAGATCATCCGCGGCATACCCCAGGGATCATCCCTCAGCCCAAAACTGTTCAACATCTACATGGCCCTGCTCGCACACGTCGCCCGACAGCACAAACTCAACATAATCTCCTACGCCGACGACACTCAACTGATCCTCTCCCTCACCAAGGATCCCCTTACCGCCAAATCCAACTTCCATGAAGGAATGAAGGCCGTCGCCGACTGGATGAAGATCAGCCGACTGAAGCTGAACACGCACAAGACGGAGGTCCGCATCCTCGGCTCCAACCCTTCAGCCTGGGACGACTCCTGGTGGCCAACAGCACTGGGGGCAGCCCCGACACCCACCGACCACGCACGCAACCTGGGAGTCATCCTCGACTCAACACTCTCCATGGCCAAGCAAGTCAAAACAGTCTCCTCCTCCTGTTTCAACACCCTCCGCATGCTCCGCAAGATCTACAGGTGGATCCTGACAGATACAAGAAGAACAGTAACCCAGGCCCTCGTCAGTAGCAGACTCGACTATGGCAATGCCCTCTACGCAGGAGCCCCTGCCAAGCTCATCAAATGACTACAACAGAGTCAAAACACCTCTGCACACCTGATCCTTGATGTACCACGCCACAGCCACATCACCCCCCACCTGAGAAATCTGCACTGGCTCCCTGTCAACAAGAGGATTTTCTTCAAGCTCCTCATCCATGCACACAAGGCACTCCACAAGACCGGCCCAGGATACCTCAACTGTTGACTTTTCTTCTACATTCCCAACCGCCAGTTCCGCTCCACCGACTTCGCCCTAGCCACCATCCCTCGCATCTGAAGACCAACCATCGGCGGCAGATCCTTCTCCCACCTCGCCGCCAAGACCTGAAACTCCCTCCCACTGAGCCTACGACAGACCCAAGACCTGCTGACCTTCAGGAGGCTACTCAAGACCTGGCTGTTCGACCAGTAGCGCCACCCCCCCTTTTTCCCCAGCGCCTTGAGACCCCCACGGGTAAGAAGTGCGCTCTACAAGTTCTTGATTACTTGAACATACTATGAGGCATTTTTAGGACCTCTTGAGTTTACTCAAATGATATGTATTATATACTTACTTAAAGAAGTTGTTGGTTGCCTCTCTTAATCCTTTGACCTGCTGTTGTGTCATTCACATTTTGCTCAGCCCACTACAGCATACAGCATAGGGTAGGAGGTCAGCCTACTTACACCACTGGTTAACTTCACTTTGAGTGACTGCACTTTGCTTTGTAACAAAGAGGACTTCTGCGCACAAGGAATTTCCATTTAGTGCCAGTCTGTGTGTTTCCACTTTATAAAAACGTTAGTGTCACCTTTGTAATTAGAGCCTGATGTGATAGCAGGGAACTCTTGATGTAAGCACATGGCTTTATCAGTTCCTGTCTCTTCACAGTGCTGTTGTAAATTCCATTTGGAGTGGCCTTTGCTTCTCTGACTGCTTCTATTTCACAGCATACCAAATTGTGTCCATGGTGTCCATTTTGAACTGTTTCCAGATGATTCAGCAGGATCGTTTACCCTGGACTCGGTTTCACCAATGGCTTTTTATTAAACTTTGCCCAAGAACCAACCTTTAGCTTAATTTGCAGCACACTTGTAGCACTTTTATTCAAGCTATGGTGAACTGTGCTATATTATTCAGTATTTTATACTGTGAACCTTAGAAATAAACGATAAATCTATGAGTGCATCAGGAGCTGAAAATGGAATTACAGTAATCTTCATGCAGTGCTAAAATAGTTCATTTACAATATAATTAAGGTCACTTTTGAAGCAAGTGAGGCAATTTATCAAGAGTGCAATTATGTATACATTCATGAGCCACATAAACAGCTCATTAAAGTGGAATCAGTGATCCCTTTGCTTGCTAAAGAGACAGCTAAATGTGTTGATTCTGATTAAACTACACCGATGAGTAATGCAAACCTTGTCCTTCTGGTGCTGTGTCTGCAATTATGGTCAGTATTTCTTGTGTTATAATGTATCTGCACAATAAACAGTCTATATGAAAAGTTGCACGCTGCAATAACAATAGTGCATGAACACAAGGAGTCATCTAAAAAAGTTGTGGAGAACGCAGCCTTTTGAGGGCAACAGTAATATAAACAGCAGCTCACACAAACTCTGAATATAAGCTGATGAGAGTGATCTATCTATCTTTGCAGCCTTAACTCTATTTGTCTTTCTTTCTTTTCTTCTTTCTTGTTGGTTTAATTGCCTTCTTACATTTTCTTGCCTGCCTTCTTTCCTTCTTTCTTTCTTTTTTCTTTTTTCCTTCTTCCTGTCTTTCTCTTTCTTCCCTTCTTTTGATGCCTTCTTTCTACTTTTCTTTCTGTGTCTGCTTTAAGTTATGTTATATGCCTTTTATATAGCGCAAATCACCTTCAGGTCTCTAAGCACTTATAGAGAAAAGTGAGCAAGTCACGAGGGCAGATGGAATAGCAGCATTGGTGGCGGAATTACACTGTAGTTAACACCTCTCTAAATAGGAACGTTTTTAATGGTGTCCTAAAAGTGAGGAGAACTGGTTCCCTACGCAGGTACTCAGGTAAGTTGTTCCAAGTTTGCGGAAGCAAAACAGAGAATGCTCAGCCCCCTTTAGATTTAGTAGTGTACCTGGGGGGAGCTAAAATGCAGTCCTCATATGATCCGAAAAAATGAGAACTTATATGGAAAAATAAGAAACTTTATTGCTTGCTTTTTTCTTCATTTTGCGCCTTATTTCTTTTTTTACCTTCTCTCTCAAAGGAAGAGTCAGTCAGTAAATGCCAGACCGATTGATTGGCTTTTTTAGGTCTGTGTTTGCCAAGATCTTTAGATTTAATGAAAATTATATGTAAAACATAGCTACTTGTAGGAACTTTCAGACAGGCATCGTTCATGAGTCTGTGGCTGTAACATTAAGATTTTTCGTCCACTTACTCCACGGTGCATCAAGGAGCAATGTGTCAGGCCACTTCCGCCATTGGCTAACTTCACTATGAATTAGGGCATGCTCTTCTTTTACAATAAGCGCATCCACGCACAAAAAGTAGTTTCCCTCAGTACCAGGGAGTACTATGGTGGCTCTTCGACTGAACCTCAACCCCCAGACCAATCAGCAGTCCACCGCAACTAGCCGTCCCCCCCGGACCACCCATTGCCTAGAGACCCTCACGAGTGAGTAGGCACACTATACAAACTCATGATTGATTGATGGTAATTTGTGCTTTTTTGGGACCAAAAACACATTTATGCCTTTAGACAATGTTTTTTTAGAGTGATTACGGACTGGCATCTTCCCAAACAATATGGCAAAACAAAACACAAATTTCCAAAAGGCTGGTGGCTAATGCCAGACCTATTGGCTTTACCAATGCTTGTTTCAATCGTTTGACTACTTTTGTAGTATTTGTGATAGCATGCCTTTGACCAAAATGTCGGCAGTTCTGGACGCCTCCTTAGAATCAGAATTGTTGAACATGTAAGGGAAATTAAAAATGATTTGAAATATGCCACTGCGCACCATTTTATGCAACAGGGCAACTGTCAGTATTTAAAATTGTTTGTCATCGATCACATACTCCATGAGAGACAACATGGCGAGGGACAAACTCAGAAAGAGAACAAGCAGTGTGGAGAGTTTTTACCTTTCTCTCTTTACCTCAGAAGCACTTGACACGGAAAGTAAGCTAAATGTGTTTCTGTTAATGCATGCTGCTTTTCATATACCCTATTTATTATCTTTATATTGTATTAATGATTGATGATTTATAGAGTCCTGTTGTCATTTTATATATAATATACGCCATTCTGATTTTGCTTTAACCACAAGATGGAGCTAGTCAGTTAAAAACAAATTAAGTGAACCACATCTGAACACATTCCGTCTGCTTGGCGATGTTGGATAGCAAGTATCAACTCATTTATCACAAATTAATCGATTCTTTTTTTTTTAACACTGAAAAGAAGGACAGTCGTACTGTTCCCTGAGGAAGTGATGGGGACCCGCTCTTCTTGGTAGGGAGAAGATGATGTGATTAATGCATTTTCACTTTTCGAGTTGATGCATATAGTGTCTGTAGACATGGATTTAAATGATTTTTTTATGGGAAAATTAAATGTTTTTTTATGAAACTGGCTAGAGTTAACTGAAGTGCGGCTCTTTTTTGAAACACGCTTCCAGAGTGTTGTCCTTACATGTCAGAGGTGGTTGGGCTCACCCACTTACCCTTGTATTGGTAGCATCTCTTACACAGTTTCTTTATTTGGGGGTGCTGAGTATGAGCTTGCGTGTTGTGGAGATTTAAAAAGTAAGGGGCATATTTATAAGAGGGTTGCACGCGTTCGCACCATGCAATATGGCACATGTGCGACACAAACCTCTAAGACTGATTCATGAAGCCACGCAAAGCCACTTTGCGTGGCTCTGAGTGGCTTCATAAATCTAGGGTAATGCAAAGCAATGCAAATCTTTGCATTGCGCTACTCTGCCCAGGTTAGAGCATTCCATGCAACTCCTATGGATTTTGATACATTACAACTATACAAGAACTTGTAAACCTAGGAATGCGCCATAATTTTACGCTTTCTCAGGGGAGATATAACGAGGAGAAATTCCTTTCTTTCTCCTCGTTTCTTCCTCTTTCGATGTGTGCAGCATTCTATAGAGGAATATGCCTCCTAGGATTCGGTAGCAGTCATTCGTATTAAGAAGTGGGGGGCGGGGAGGAGGGGGAATACAAAAAAAAGAATAAACATATAAAAAAATTACACTTATCTACTCCAACGGCAGCCCCATTCCTCCCGATCCTTGCCGCCAGGACGTCTAGGAACTAGTGCACACTGCGAGGGCTCCAAGCTCCCAATCCCAGCGCTCAGTTCGTTGCTCAGACATAGACTGGGAGCCTTTGTTGGTGACTCCACCCAGCTGTGAAACACATTTAGGTGGAGAAAGGCTAAGTGTGCATGATGATATGGCCGGGCACCAGAGGGCCGGCCAAACCATCATGCGCACTTGGTAGTGCCCACCACTCCTCCCGGTGCTGCAGCGTCAGTATGGGAGGCCACGCCCAGGCGGGCAACTAGAGCCAAATTTCAGGGGAGGCTGAAAATATGTCGGGGGGCCTAATTCTTCCAACCACGGACAAAGTGGCTCTGAGAAGGGGTGACCACACAACAAAAGCTTTATTTACAACTAAATGACAGTACTCGGGTGCGGCTGCAATTACATGCCCGCGAAGCTGTCTCCGCCTGGGCTGACAGGCACGACGGTGGGAGCTGAAGCCCCGTGAGCCCAATGGGTATTGCGCGCCTGGCCACGCCTCTCCTCGGGTCGCAGCCTGCAGGGCTACAAATAAAATTATAATAAAAATGTTTTATTATCATTTTTTTTTTAGGTTGCCACTGCTGGCTTTCAGCAAGGGAGAGGGGAAAGGGAGCCGACGCACCTCCGCCATAACAGAGGAGCCGACCCTGCTAGGATTATTTTTGTTGGATGGTGCCCCTTCCTGCACAAAAACAATCTTGCATACAACACAGGCACCCTTCCACCATTGTGTAAGGGTGCGTGCATTGGTGCTAGGCAGCCAAAACGGTGCCAGCACAGGGGAAAAGGCAGGAATGTAATGTATCCTTTAAAATACGGTGCATTTCTGCCTGTTCCCTATAACGCATGGTGACTTGCTGCACTACGTTGTGTTACTTATCCATAAATATAGGCCTAAGTGTAAAAAGTTTTGGAAGTAAATTGTCTCCCACGAAAGACATACATGGGTCAATAGTAAAGTTGAGTTGTGGGAGTAATTTTGATATTTAATTCTTCCTCAGACAACATTAGTTGTACAGGAGTTGTTGGACCATATCACAAAAAGTGAGCGCTGCAAGTGCTAATTTAAGACACTGACTTTTCTAGGTTTGGGCTGACTAGTTAGGTTTTGCTTGGCAATGCGTACGAAGTACGCATGCGCTAGCAAAATCTTATGTCTTACAGTGGGGAACAGGGACTCGCCCCCTACTCGCCCCCTGCTCCCATTGGCTAGCTCCATAAATGGAGGCTAGCCATTGGGAGCCGGATCTGTCCGTCAAGGCCGGACCAGATTCGGGGGCGTTCCCGAGAATTTTTCCCTTTTGGCCACGTCATGCGGCGGTGGGCGGGGCTTATTTTTGGGCTCGTCGAGGTTTGTTTATGCCATTTGGCGGCCGACCGCCGGCCGAGGAAGTCCAGGTGAGTGGTTTCTTTCCTTTCCTGTCCCCCCTCCCGCTGTCGGTTCCTTTCCCGCCCCTCCCGCTGGCCGTTCCTTTCCCGCCCCCCCCCCGTCCGTTGTCGGTAAATTATCGCGATTCTCTCCAGGGCATCATCAACCTACGAAGTGTGCGCTGAGTATTGCGAGCCTGCATGCCGCCGCATTTATCCTCGTGGACCAGGTCCCGCGTAAGCTCACCCAGTCGTGGTGCAAGTATCTTGCATAGAACATTTAGTTCTGTTTTGAGCATAGTTAAGGGACTGTATGCGCAGGGAGCCACAGAATCACCACCAGGCTTCAACATTAAACACACCACCCCCTCAATCATGGTTGGCGGAAGTCGATCTTACTCTTGTTTTAATGGACATGTGAATATAGGTCCGCCGGTAGTTTCTTCTGTGCACAATTGCTTCAGGGATTCCTTTCCCGCCCCTCCCGCTGGCCGTTCCTTTCCCGACCCCCCCCCCCCCCACCCCCCGTCCGTTGTCGGTAAATTATCGCGATTCTCTCCAGGGCATCATCAACCTACGAAGTGTGCGCTGAGTATTGCGAGCCTGCATGCCGCCGCATTTATCCTCGTGGACCAGGTCCCGCGTAAGCTCACCCAGTCGTGGTGCAAGTATCTTGCATAGAACTTTTAGTTCTGTTTTGAGCATAGTTAAGGGACTGTATGCGCAGGGAGCCACAGAATCACCACCAGGCTTCAACATTAAACACACCACCCCCTCAATCATGGTTGGCGGAAGTCGATCTTACCCTTGTTTTAATGGACATGTGAATATAGGTCCGCCGGTAGTTTCTTCTGCGCACAATTGCTTCGGGGATTCCTTTCCCGCCCCTCCCGCTGGCCGTTCCTTTCCCGCCCCCCACCCCCATCCCCCGTCCGTTGTCGGTAAATTATCGCGATTCTCTCCAGGGCATCATCAACCTACGAAGTGTGCGCTGAGTATTGCGAGCCTGCATGCCGCCGCATTTATCCTCGTGGACCAGGTCCCGCGTAAGCTCACCCAGTCGTGGTGCAAGTATCTTGCATAGAACTTTTAGTTCTGTTTTGAGCATAGTTAAGGGACTGTATGCGCAGGGAGCCACAGAATCACCACCAGGCTTCAACATTAAACACACCACCCCCTCAATCATGGTTGGCGGAAGTCGATCTTACCCTTGTTTTAATGGACATGTGAATATAGGTCCGCCGGTAGTTTCTTCTGCGCACAATTGCTTCGGGGATTTGCGGGTTCCTGCTTTGCATGCATTTGCAATTTGGGATCGCATGTGTAATTTATGTTTATCTGGGGTGCTTGGGTTTGTATGTGCATCCTTGTGATTTGAGGGTGTGTATATCTGCGGTGCTTGCCTTCTTTCTCTCCGTGTCCGGTCATCTCGATCAGAGCCCCTTCTCCATAAAACAACTCTGCCCGCACGTCCTGGCCTCTCCCTTTCTGTGGCTGCTTCTGTTCAAGCAGTTAGAAGTCCACCTCATCCTCAAGTCAAAGACGTACAGAACATTTGTTGTGCGCTCGCAGAAAATAGCTTTTGGAAGTACCCAGCAGCCTTGAGGGGTCAGGTTTGGTGCTTGGAAGGAGGCCTTTTCCTCTGTTCTTTGCTCTCTCATTTCTCCTTTCCCTCCATCTTTCTCCTCTCTCTCTCTCTCTCGCCATCTGTTACTCCATCCCCACTAACACCCTCTCTCTGGCAGGCTGTTCGTCTCTCTCATTCGCTGCCCTCTGTCATACTGACACGCCCCTCTCTCTCTCCTCTGTCTTTCACATGCTCTGTAACTTTCGCGCCATCTCTATCTAACCTATCACCCCCTGCTCTGTCGGTCCCTTCTCTCTCTCATTTCTCCTTTCCCTCCATCTTTCTCCTCTCTCTCCCTCTCTGGCTCTCTCTGTCTTTCTCGTCCTTTTCCTCTCTTTCCTCCTGCGCTCTCCCTCCATCTTTTTCTCTTGTTTTCTCTCTCTCTATCGTGGGCAGACATGGACGGAAAGCCAGACCCGTTGGCTTTCCCAATGCTCGGTTTTGTAATATTTGTTATATTACATTTTGAAACTTTTTGGTTGAACTCTATTCATTATTCCACATATGATGAAATATGCTGCAAGCGAATGCAAATGTAACTATGCAGGAAACGTACCGCACTCACAATCACACACGTCATTACAGTGGCCCCGAATGTAAGGTGCCTCGAAGGCTTTAGTAGCCAGGAGTGGCGCACGAGCGCCATCCATGATGTCCACATGTTAGTGCGGGGTGCCGCGGAGCCGGTGGCATGTAGTGGGCCCCTGGGTGTCACCCTGGTATGTGCAGTAGGTGCACAGGTGTGGTTGCACGGCGCTCGAATCAGACTCTAGGCGCCTTGATGTCACATGGCATGTCCCAGCCTATCAACCTGTTGCGTCCTGTGCTTTGTTTTGCTGCAAATGTCACATTTGTTGAAAAAGGACCAGTGGTGTGCAAACTGTAGGCAATTTTCAGAGCGTGGGGAGCAGCCGTCAATGTTACATCACTGAAATGATCGTGAACAATCCAAGAATCACACTTAGAACACGAATGAGCCACGCCCACTCAGTATGAGAGGGATGGTTTGGGATTTTGGAGGAGTGTGTGGAGGGGCTCTGTGTGGGGGGGCTCTCTGTGGGTGTGTGTGTGTGGCATTTGCGAGAGATTAGGCTATTGCCATTGTAAATGACAATGCCATTTATTTATCTGTTTTCAAAACGAACACATAAATAAAAAATTTGTCATTTACAATGCCAATAGCTCTAACTTTTACAAAGGCAAAACCGTTGCATTGTAAATGCTTGTTTTATTATGCAGTTAAGTGGATGGAACAGTACTACTTTGCCTCCTTAGACAGTGGAAATGCTTTACATGGGATCTTTAAAGGCATCCGTTGCTTTTGCCTGCAGAATTAGTTGACCTATCTAAAGTAAACAACAGAAAGCAACAAAACACAAAGAAACATAACAACACAATGAAAACATAATAGGGCACAATACAACAAAGCAGTCAGAAGAATGCAAAACAACAAGCACAGGGCAACACAGCATCACATTGCTATGCTGCAGCACAAAAGATAACAGATCACCACAACAAAATATCACTGAAAAACGAGGACAAACGTACTTGTCACCTGTTATCACCTGCTTTAATAACACAGTGGCTAAAGATGATTTCACCAAGCAGAGGCCGAACTCATCACGAAGAGCATGAAATAGCACCGTCAAAAATATTTTGTGAACAGGCCCAAATGTCAGGAGTACTTAGAAATAAATAGAAGACAAGCATTTGCAATTCAATAGGTCTCGCAATTCGCAACTTTAAGCTATTGGCATTGTAAATGAATATGCCTTTTATTTATGTTTTAAAAAGGAAAAAAAAGGCATTATCATTTACAATGTCAATAGCTTGAACTCGTGTAAATGCGAGACCTATTGCATTGCAAATGCTTGTTTTATCCTGTTTCCCTTTCACGCTTTTTTACTCTCAAAATAATTGTATTTCAGAACTATCTGTTTATGCTAGCTTCTAGTGCCAGTCAAATGGCTTCATTACTTTAATGCTGTGTTGCGAGGTGTGCAAACTGCTTCCCCATAGTTTATTAAGATATTTGACGCGCTGTTCCCCAGGGAGAGATACTGACACGGATCACCTTAGGGTTTAGCGCCAGGGGGGGATTCCTTGTTTTTTAATAACGGGTATGGCAGCAGGGGACTCACAGACCTTGAAATTGCTGTAAAATGAGGTTTGTCTGATACTGACATGCACTCATGGTAATGGCTGGGGGCATCGGCTATCGTGTAGTTTTCAATGTAGCACAAGGTTTAGGAAGACAAATAAGGTATTCTAAATCCATTGCCCTATGATTGCTTGTTTAGCAAAAGCTTATAAACAAGCTGTCTCCGTGAAGCCGACGGGGGAGGGAAAGTGAAAGCGCGCGATGCACGCTGTGTAACGCCAGCCCTATACGGAGACGGTTTAGCAAAAGCTTATAAACAAGCTGTCTCCGTGGAGCCGACGGGGGGGGGGGGAGTGAAAGCGCGTGATGTGTGCGCTGTGTAACGCCAGCCCTACACGGGGACAGGACATGTGCACATCTCCTGTCGCCGTGCGCGTTCACATCGCTTGTCCGGGCGCGCACATGTCTTGTCCCCTTCGCGCACTAAACCGACAACAATAGTCTCGCCAAGGCGAAGCAGCGCATGCGCTGCATTTGCTAGGCGAGACCTAAAAAAGTATAGTTAGTATTGGGTCAGCTCTCTTCAACAGTTCCTGGTTTGCCATTGCTTGCATGGGCTGTCCATCGAGTCCATGGCATTTTGTGGAAGGTTATGGTGCTGCAGTGCCCCATCCCTGCTCCAATCTCATAAAGCAGTCCTCCCTCACTGCTCTGGTCTCATATAGCGGTCCTCCCTCACTGCTCCAGTCTCATGAAGTGGTCCTCTCTCACAGCTACATTCTCATGAAGCGGCCCTCCCTCACTACTCCAATCTCATGAAGCAGTCCTCCGTCACTGCTCTAATCTCATGAAGCAGTCCTCCCTCACTGCTCCTGTCTCATTAGGCGGTCCTCCCTCACTGCTCCAATCTCATGAAGTGGTCCTCCTTCACTGCTCCAGTTTCATGAAGCGGTCCTTCCTCACTGCTCCAATCTCATGAAGCGGTCCTCCCTCACTGCTCCAATCTCATGAAGTGGTTCTCCCTCACTGCTCTAGCCTCATTAAGCGGTCCTGGCTCACTGCTCCAATTTCATGAAGTGGTCCTCTCTCACAGCTACATTCTCATGAAGCGGCCCTCTCTCACTACTACAATCTCATGAAGCAGTCCTCCGTCACTGCTCTAATCTCATGAAGTGGTCCTTCCTCACTGCTCCAATCTCATGAAGCGGTCCTCCCTCTCTGCTCCAATCTCATGAAGCAGTCCTCCCTCACTGCTCCAATCTCATGAAGTGGTCCTCCCTCACTGCTCCAATCTCATGAAGAAGTCCTCCCTCACTGCTCCAATCTCATGAAGTGGTCCTCCCTCACTGCTCCAATCTTATGAAGTGGTCCTCCCTCACTGCTCCATCTCATGAAGAAGTCCTCCGTCACTGCTCTAATCTCATGAAGCAGTCCTCCCTCACTGCTCCTGTCTCATTAGGCGGTCCTCCCTCACTGCTCCAATCTCATGAAGTGGTCCTCCCGCACTGCTCCAATCTCATGAAGAAGTCCTCCCTCACTGCTCCAATTTCATGAACTGGTCCTCCCTCACTGCTCCAATCTTATGAAGTGGTCCTCCGTCACTGCTCTAATCTCATGAAGCAGTCCTCCCTCACTGCTCCTGTCTCATTAGGCGGTCCTCCCTCACTGCTCCAATCTCATGAAGTGGTCCTCCCTCACTGCTACAATCTCATGAAGAAATCCTCCCTCACTGCTCCAATCTCATGAAGTGGTCCTCCCTCACTGCTCTAATCTCATGAAGCAGGCCTCCCTCAATGCTCCTGTCTCATTGCGGTCCTTCCTCACTGCTCCTGTCTCATGAAGCGGTCCTCCCTCACTATTCCAATCTCATGAAGCGATCCTCCCTCACTGCTCCAACCTCATGAAGCGGTCCTCCCTCACTGCTCCAATCTCATGAAGTGGTCCTCTCTCACTGCTCTAATCTCATGAAGTGGTCCTCTCTCACTGCTCTAATCTCATGAAGCAGTCCTTCCTCACTGCTCCTGTCTCATGAAGCAGTCCTCCCTCACTACTCCAATCTCATGAAGCGGTCCTTCCTCACTGCTCTAGCCTCATGAAGCGGTACTCCCTCAATGCTCTAATCTCATGAAGTGGTCCTTCCTCACTGCTCCTGTCTCATAAAGCGGTCCTCCCTCACTACTCCTATCTCATGAAGCGGTCCTCCCTCACTGCTCCAATCTCATGAAGTGGTCCTCCCTCACTGTTCTAATCTCATGAAGCAGTCCTCCCTCAATGCTCCTGTCTCATTGCGGTCCTCCCTCACTGCTCCTGTCTCATGAAGCGGTTCTCACTCACTACTCCAATCTCATGAAGCGGTCCTCCCTCACTGCTCCAATCTCATGAAGCGGTCCTCCCTCACTGCTCTAATCTCATGAAGTGGTCCTCCCTCACTGCTCTAATCTCATGAAGCAGTCCTTCCTCACTGCTCCTGTCTCATGACGCGGTCCTCCCTCACTACTCCAATCTCATGAAGCGGTCCTCCCTCACTGCTCTAGCCTCATGAAGCGGTCCTCCCTCAATGCTCTATGGCTGGGGGCATCGGCTATCGCGTAGTTTTCAATGTAGCACAAGGTTTTGGAAGACAAATAAGGCATTCTAAATCCATTGCCCTCTGATTGCTTGTTTAGCAAAAGCTTATAAACAAGCTGTCTCCGTGGAGCCGACGGGGGGAGGGAAAGTGAAAGCGCGCGATGCGCGCAGTGTAACGCCAGCCCTATACGGAGACAGTTTAGCAAAAGCTTATAAACAAGCTGTCTCCGTGGAGCCGACGGGGGGGGGGAAAGTGAAAGCGCGTGATGTGTGCGCTGTGTAACGCCAGCCCTACACGGGGACAGGAGATGTGCACATCTCCTGTCGCGGTGCGCGTGCACATCGCTTGTCCAGGCACGCACATGTCTTGTCCCCTTCGCGCACTAAACCGACAACAATAGACTCGCCAAGGCGAAGCAGCGCATGCGCTGCATTTGCTAGGCGAGACCTAAAAAAGTATAGTTAGTATTGGGTCAGCTCCCTTCAGCAGTTCCTGGTTTGCCATTGCTTGCATGGGCTGTCCATCGAATCCATGGCATTTTGTGGAAGGTTATGGTGCTGCAGTGCCCCATCCCTGCTCCAATCTCATAAAGCAGTCCTCCCTCACTGCTCTGGTCTCATATAGCCGTCCTCCCTCACTGCTCCAGTCTCATGAAGTGGTTCTCCCTCACTGCTCTAGCCTCATTAAGCGGTCCTGGCTCACTGCTCCAATTTCATGAAGTGGTCCTCTCTCACAGCTACATTCTCATGAAGCGGCCCTCTCTCACTACTCCAATCTCATGAAGCAGTCCTCCGTCACTGCTCTAATCTCATGAAGTGGTCCTTCCTCACTGCTCCAATCTCATGAAGCGGTCCTCCCTCACTGCTCCAATCTCATGAAGCAGTCCTCCCTCACTGCTCCAATCTCATGAAGTGGTCCTCCCTCACTGCTCCAATCTCATGAAGAAGTCCTCCCTCACTGCTCCAATCTCATGAAGTGGTCCTCCCTCACTGCTCCAATCTTATGAAGTGGTCCTCCCTCACTGCTCCATCTCATGAAGAAGTCCTCCGTCACTGCTCTAATCTCATGAAGCAGTCCTCCCTCACTGCTCCTGTCTCATTAGGCGGTCCTCCCTCACTGCTCCAATCTCATGAAGTGGTCCTCCCGCACTGCTCCAATCTCATGAAGAAGTCCTCCCTCACTGCTCCAATTTCATGAACTGGTCCTCCCTCACTGCTCCAATCTTATGAAGTGGTCCTCCCTCACTGCTCCTGTCTCATTAGGCGGTCCTCCCTCACTGCTCCAATCTCATGAAGTGGTCCTCCCTCACTGCTACAATCTCATGAAGAAATCCTCCCTCACTGCTCCAATCTCATGAAGTGGTCCTCCCTCACTGCTCTAATCTCATGAAGCAGGCCTCCCTCAATGCTCCTGTCTCATTGCGGTCCTTCCTCACTGCTCCTGTCTCATGAAGCGGTCCTCCCTCACTATTCCAATCTCATGAAGCGGTCCTCCCTCACTGCTCCAACCTCATGAAGCGGTCCTCCCTCACTGCTCCAATCTCATGAAGTGGTCCTCTCTCACTGCTCTAATCTCATGAAGTGGTCCTCTCTCACTGCTCTAATCTCATGAAGCAGTCCTTCCTCACTGCTCCTGTCTCATGAAGCAGTCCTCCCTCACTACTCCAATCTCATGAAGCGGTCCTTCCTCACTGCTCTAGCCTCATGAAGCGGTACTCCCTCAATGCTCTAATCTCATGAAGTGGTCCTTCCTCACTGCTCCTGTCTCATAAAGCGGTCCTCCCTCACTACTCCTATCTCATGAAGCGGTCCTCCCTCACTGCTCCAATCTCATGAAGTGGTCCTCCCTCACTGCTCTAATCTCATGAAGCAGTCCTCCCTCAATGCTCCTGTCTCATTGCGGTCCTCCCTCACTGCTCCTGTCTCATGAAGCGGTTCTCACTCACTACTCCAATCTCATGAAGCGGTCCTCCCTCACTGCTCCAATCTCATGAAGCGGTCCTCCCTCACTGCTCTAATCTCATGAAGTGGTCCTCCCTCACTGCTCTAATCTCATGAAGCAGTCCTTCCTCACTGCTCCTGTCTCATGACGCGGTCCTCCCTCACTACTCCAATCTCATGAAGCGGTCCTCCCTCACTGCTCTAGCCTCATGAAGCGGTCCTCCCTCAATGCTCTATGGCTGGGGGCATCGGCTATCGCGTAGTTTTCAATGTAGCACAAGGTTTTGGAAGACAAATAAGGCATTCTAAATCCATTGCCCTCTTATTGCTTGTTTAGCAAAAGCTTATAAACAAGCTGTCTCCGTGGAGCCGACGGGGGGAGGGAAAGTGAAAGCGCGCGATGCGCGCAGTGTAACGCCAGCCCTATACGGAGACAGTTTAGCAAAAGCTTATAAACAAGCTGTCTCCGTGGAGCCGACGGGGGGGGGGGAAAGTGAAAGCGCGTGATGTGTGCGCTGTGTAACGCCAGCCCTACACGGGGACAGGAGATGTGCACATCTCCTGTCGCGGTGCGCGTGCACATCGCTTGTCCAGGCACGCACATGTCTTGTCCCCTTCGCGCACTAAACCGACAACAATAGACTCGCCAAGGCGAAGCAGCGCATGCGCTGCATTTGCTAGGCGAGACCTAAAAAAGTATAGTTAGTATTGGGTCAGCTCCCTTCAGCAGTTCCTGGTTTGCCATTGCTTGCATGGGCTGTCCATCGAATCCATGGCATTTTGTGGAAGGTTATGGTGCTGCAGTGCCCCATCCCTGCTCCAATCTCATAAAGCAGTCCTACCTCACTGCTCTGGTCTCATATAGCCGTCCTCCCTCACTGCTCCAGTCTCATGAAGTGGTTCTCCCTCACTGCTCTAGCCTCATTAAGCGGTCCTGGCTCACTGCTCCAATTTCATGAAGTGGTCCTCTCTCACAGCTACATTCTCATGAAGCGGCCCTCTCTCACTACTCCAATCTCATGAAGCAGTCCTCCGTCACTGCTCTAATCTCATGAAGTGGTCCTTCCTCACTGCTCCAATCTCATGAAGCGGTCCTCCCTCACTGCTCCAATCTCATGAAGCAGTCCTCCCTCACTGCTCCAATCTCATGAAGTGGTCCTCCCTCACTGCTCCAATCTCATGAAGAAGTCCTCCCTCACTGCTCCAATCTCATGAAGTGGTCCTCCCTCACTGCTCCAATCTTATGAAGTGGTCCTCCCTCACTGCTCCATCTCATGAAGAAGTCCTCCGTCACTGCTCTAATCTCATGAAGCAGTCCTCCCTCACTGCTCCTGTCTCATTAGGCGGTCCTCCCTCACTGCTCCAATCTCATGAAGTGGCCCTCCCTCACTGCTCCAATCTCATGAAGCAGTCCTCCCTCAATGCTCCTGTCTCATTGCGGTCCTCCCTCACTGCTCCTGTCTCATGAAGTGGTCCTCCCTCACTACTCCAATCTCATGAAGTGGTCCTCCCTCACTGCTCCAATCTCATGAAGTGGTCCTCCCTCACTGCTCTAATCTCATGAAGTGGTCCTCCCTCACTGCTCTTATCTCATGAAGCGGTCCTCCCTCACTGCTCCTGTCTCATGACGCGGTCCTCCCTCACTACTCCAATCTCATGAAGTGGTCCTCCCTCACTGCTCCAATCTCATGAAGCGGTCCTCCCTCACTGCTCTAATCTCATGAAGTGGTCCTCCCTCACTGCTCTTATCTCATGAAGCAGTCCTTCCTCACTGCTCCTGTCTCATAAAGCGGTCCTCCCTCACTACTCCAATCTCATTAAGCGGTCCTCCCTCACTGCTCCAATCTCATGAAGTGGTCCTCCCTCACTGCTTTAATCTCATGAAGTGTTCCTCCCTCACTGCTCTAATCTCATGAAGCAGTCCTTCCTCACTGCTCCTGTCTCATGAAGCGGTCCTCCCTCACTACTCCAATCTTATGAAGCGGTCCTCCCTCACTGCTCTAGCCTCATGAAGCGGTCCTCCCTCAACGCTCTAATCTCATGAAGCGGTCCTCCCTCACTGCTCCAATCTCATGAAGCGGTCCTCCCTCAACGCTCTAATCTCATGAAGCGGTCCTCCCTCACTGCTCCAATCTCATGAAGCGGTCCTCCCTCACTCCTGTCTCTCTTGCTACTCACCCATGTGTTCCCGTCACTTTCCCTGTCCTCTGACATCCCCACCTCCTCCCTATTTTTCTTCATACCCCTCCTCACTTCACTCTCTCACCCCAACTTCCTGAGTACTACTATATAAAATAATTCATCCTGATTATGTGTGGGGGTGAAAAGACCGTGGCTTTTGCTTTGAGTTCACCATCTGTTTAGCAGGACTCACACTACTTCTAATCTCCTTTAGTACATTTGTTGTTTGAGGTCTTCATCTAGCCAGTGCCTCGCTGCTGAACGTGCGGTTTCGAAGAAACACTGAATATGTTTGGACTTTGTTCCTCAGCAGATGTGTATCGAGGCACGTGCACGCACACTCACGCCCATTCTTGTTAATACGTCATTCTGCTTATAAGTCACCTCACCGGCCTTTGGTCTTTGCACAGAGATATTGTGAAATCTCATATATCTGGTTTGCTTTAGGCACCATTTCCTGTTCTGTAAACAGGGACATTGATAAGTGATGTAACTGGAGAAAATGCCAGAAAAACACAGCTTTCCTCACGTGTATCAAGGGTGCCGGGCAGTGCCAGCAGAAAGGCTCTCCGCAGAGGATAATACCAAAGCTGTGAAGTCCATGATTCAGTTCTAAAGAGAGTCAGGCATCACTGGTCCAATAAAACTATTTCTGAGGATATTTCCACAGCTTGCAGTGCTGAAGGGTGTCTAGGGAGGGGCTATCTTTCGTGGACCTGGCAGCATTGAGCATCCATGTAAGGGAGGTTCCCTCCCTGAGCCTTGCAGCTCTAGCCCATAGTGGCGAGGCACATTGGAATGCTTCCCCTCCCCTAGGCCTTGAAACGCTAGGCCATGACTGTGGGACCCAGGTGGAAGAGCTCCCCTGCTGGGCCTTGGAGCCTTTAATCATGGTGGCAAGGCACAGGGAGGGGTCCTCTGGGCCTTGCAGCACTAGACCATGGCTGTGAGGTCCAAGCAGGTGAGAGAGAGAGGGCCCCCTCCCATGGACCTCATAGCGCTAGATCATGGCTGCGAGGTCAAGGAGAGGAGTTCTTTGCAAACCTGGCTCTGGGCTTCACAGCGCTGGATCATGGATCTGAAGCCCAGGGGAGTTGGGCACCCTCTACTAGGCCTTGCAGTGCTAGACCATGGCAGTGAGGCCCAGGGGAGGATGTTTCCCTCCACCGGGCATTGCACAGTTGGCTCTGGGTAATGGGGCCCCTTCCCCTCAGCCTTGAAAAGCTTGAAATGACTGTGAGGTCCAGGGCTCTCCCGGGGGCCTCACACTGCTGGGTCACAGGTTTGAGACCCAGGTGAGGGGTTGCCACCCACTCGGCGTTGCAGTGCTAGACCATGGCTGCCAGGCCCATAGAAGGAAGCCCTCCCTCTCTTAGGTCTTGCAGCGTTAGACCATGGGCACTAGGCATTGCAGCACTGGGCCACTGCTTTGAGGGCCATGGAATGGGTCCACCTTCCCATGGGCCTTGCCGCACTAGACTAGGACTGGGGCCCACTACCATGGACCTCACAGCTGTTAGTCATTGCTGAGAGGCCCAGAAAATGAGGCCTTCATCCCTGGGCCTTGCAGCACTAAACCATGACTGTGAGACCCAGAGGAAAGGTGCCCTTCCCTTGGGTCTTGCAGCTCTGGATCATGGCGGTGAGGCTCAGAGAGGGGTCATCAGGGCCTTGCAGCACTAAACCATGGCTGCGTGGCCCAGGGAAAAGTGCTCCACTATCCTGGACCTCACAGTAGCAGACCACGGTGCTTAGGGACTTGCAGTTGCGCCTTCCCCAGCGTCTCAGGGTGAGGACTCCTCTGCTGTGTTTCAAAGAGGTGTTCCATTGCTGTGTGTAAGGGCCCTTGTCAGGAACACGGCTATCCGTAGTGCTGCAGGGGCAGACCCCAATGCACCCATTTAATGGCTGTATTTTACTGTGCAGCCAGTGGGTGTGGTTCGCAGGGCTTTTATTTTGCACCAGGACACATGGCACCATTGTTAAGCTATGCGCCTCTCTTTCTATGTCTACGTAGCCAAACTCCATGCTGCAAGGCCCAGGACAGGCCCATCTTCCTCTGGGGCTTGCAGTCATGATTGAGCGTTGCAAGGCTCAGTAACGGAGCTGCCCCCCCAGTCTTCATGGGTTTCACAGCGCTGGACCACAGTTCTGAGGCCCATAGGATGGGGCTCCTTGGAGGAGTGCAGCCGGTGCAGTGGCACCAGGGTTCAGGGATGTTAAGTACCCTGTTTATTCAAATTATGGTTGTGTTTTACTGACCACCAACAGGAAGGAGGACCAATTTACTTTGCGTGCATCAGGACCCAAGGTACCATTGCTACACCATTGGCCGTCTATCATGGGCCTCACAGCAATGATTCGTTGCTCTGAGGACCAGGAGTTGCACAACCTCCCTTGGACCTTGAAGCACCTAGACAATAGCTGTGAGGACCAGGAGAAGAGGCACCTCTGAGGCACTAGCAATCAGTAGAAGAGCAACTGCAGCGGCATGGTGGTCCTCTAGGGATATGGATCCAATGCACCCAAGTTAAATCTGTATTATATGGTTGAGCCAGTTGACAGCAGAGGAAGAGGAACACTTACCTTGCTTGCACCAGGGCCCATGGCGCCATTGCTATGTCTCTGGCAGCCACGCTTTGGCCTTTAAGCCATGATCCTATGAGGCCTAACGAAAGGGGGCCCTGCTTGGGCCCCACAACACACAACAGAGGCTGCATGGCTCAGGGAATGAAGACCCTTTCGAGGGTATAGCCATCAATAGTGCAGCAGAAGCAGTGGCACCAGAGTCCAGGGAGCAGAATTTTGGATGAGTTGAAGTTGATAGAGATTTTCAGGGACAGATAAATAAACAGCTTGATGTAATCCAGCCTATCTTAAAATATGACTTTGACAATTCCTACGGGTCAGTTGTTGTCAATGTACAGTAAAGGTTTCTTCAAGATCTTGAGTTGCCTAAGTACATATCGCATGCTTTTGTCACTTGTGTTTCAAGTGATAGGTTGGGGTTGAGATGAGTGCCCAGGGTGCGCATGGCCTTTGGTGGGAATGAGGAAGGTGGGTTTGCACTTCTTCCACAGCCAGTACCACCGTTTCCCTACTGTATCATGTGCAGAATCTGGCTTGGAAAGCATTCGAAAGATTATTGGTTTATACAAATAGGGGGAGCTGTTTAAACACTGTTTTCCAAAGGTTTGCCAAACAATGGTAAAAGGGAGATTGACTGAGCATCGTTGGGACCCTATCACAATGGCAGACTTTCATGTGATGGAAAAATACCTTGTCCTAAATAACAGTTAAACAAGTCCAAAAGTTGAATTTTGAGAAAAGAGAAAATACATTTTATGAACTTAGCTAAGCATAAGCCAGTTAGACAACAGCCTGAAACAGCAACATCAAGGTTGGCCCTTAAATTGGTACTTGTCATAGGAAGATAATCAGGAGTACAATTTGTTTCTGCCTAGTGTTATCATGTATTGGTTTTATATTGTTTTGAATTGTATTGAGACATAGTTGTTTTGGAGTGTTATAAGGTAGCTGAGGAAACTAATGGAGATTTTAGTTCTGAGACAACATGAAATAATTCTTTACAAGGGTAAAAGGTTGGAAGATATGATGAGAGAAGTAGCTTTTCTTGGATCCCTGATTTTAAGTTTAAAGGTGGCAAGTATTTTGAGGTATTTTGTTCTTTTATTTATCTCATATGCTTTACGTCATTGCCTATATATTGTACACAGTTCCAATTTGAGAGATTTTAATTTGTCGGAGACCCAAGGAATTTTTGTTCTATGTAGTTATATTTCAAGAGGTTATGTTGAGATTTTTGCTCATTTGTTCTGTTGACAAAAAGTGAAAATGACTCTAAGAATCACTGCATTCGTCTCAGACACAGGTCATTACCTCAGCCATGCTATGCCTTTTCTCATCAGTAATGGAAGCAGCCCCAGACTTGTCTCTGCCTCGTTGGGCCGCCTCAATGAACTACAGATAGCACTTTATGGCCCAGGGAGCTACGGGACCCCCTTCTGTGCCTACTCATTGAACCATGGGCAGTTCATTGCCATGAAGAAATAAGTGTAGGGTGGAATGCTTGAATTCATTTCAGCTCTTGATATTTATACAGCAAGCCTTCTGGGCCATCATTTTGTTTTGCTCAGTGTGATACAGACAAGGACCAGAAATATACAAATTAGTCTTGGTCTTCCTGTAGAAAAGTACCAGCTTCTGGTGTAGACATTAAAATAGTGGTCCTGCGGTAACATACTGGCCAGGTTACAACCATAGAGGGCTGTCCTCTCGCCCCTGGGGTTTGCAGTGATAGTCCAGCATTCAGAGTGAAAGGATACAGTTAATTCAATCTGCATCATGCTAATTCATAAAACAAAATGTACTCTGGAGCTGCCTCAATCCATGCTAATAATTCGTTTTAGATCTTTTAAAGACCCCAGAGTGGGTTGATAGTGGTCATGTAGCCATGGCTCAGGCCAAATGCCGTTGAACTGTTTAATCTACATATCATTGTATTCTAGTAGTTTCACATTTAATAATGCAAGTTTGGGATTCAGAAGCACAGAATGTTAATTATTGTCAGAGAAAGACCTAAATAATAATGCTTTGCTTGTACAGAACTAAGACTTGTGCTTTATAATCCTTCAAATAAAAAGGTAAATGTAAGAGAATTCAGATTTTTCTCACTACATCCAATTGTTTAGTTTTATAGTGACTTGAGACATGCATTCAGTAGAAGCCATGTTATAAGAGACAATGGTCCCTACCAACTGCAATTAGAGCTGTGTGGGTTTGTATCCAAATGGAAAGAATTGCATTTATTTAAACATCCGATGAACAGAGAGAGCTCGTAATGATATAATGCAGTGGGCGAAAGTGGCGGGGAATAGAAATCACCAGATTTCCAGACCTCAGTCATTTGCTTCCAAACTGACTGTTAGTGAAACAATTTACAATAGTCACAATGTAAATACATTTTGTGCTCCACGAACATTTTAAGCAATGGTAGGAGTCAAGATGCGATTGTCGACAACGTTTCGATTCCAACTAAAGTCGGGGGATCATCATCGGGACAGAAGGATCTGAAAGCCTGAGAGGTCCAGTGGATAGTGGGACAAGCATTCTGAAATGGGGTCAAGGAACAATATCTTACATGTTTTTGTGGAGGGAGGGAATAGGGGGGGGTTAATTTTGTCCCAACTCATAAAACATTATAGGTTTGACAAGGAAGACGTCATATTGACCATTGCAAGATATTAGACACGGACCTGTTGACATTATTGGTTGGCAATGTTGGGAGGGACATCTATATACAGACTATTATCGCTAAGAGTATATTTCCTTTGTGTCTTGTACATTTTTATGTGAATTATTGTGGTGACATTTATGTACTACAAACAACTAATCATAGGAGCTGTAATGTTATGAAAATTAATACAAATGTGTTAAAAAAAAAGAGCAATGTCCTACCCAAGGTGCCCAAGGGCCAAGGCTCGCAATTGAGTGGCGATAAATGATGGACCAGTGAGTCTTGTTTTCGTGAGAAGTGATCACGGTGATCCGGGAGCGGGAGCCTAGCAACATCAGTAAAAGTCAAGCTATTTTCTGGTGTTTTGTTTGCTATCATATCTGACCTAAACGACTTCCGTGCAACACACTTTAAGTTGCACTGGGTATCTGGGAAAACATCTTGGAATTTTAGTCCCACCACCTCCCTTTATGTGCATCGTATATGCTGCAGCACATCTCATTAGGGTCTAAAGAAATATGACCACATCACCATGGTAACCAGTCAAAATATCGAGTTTTTTTTATCGACTAGACATAATATCGAGTCAAAAATATAGAACAGACATAATATCGACTAGACATAATATAGACTACCAATTTATCGACTAGAAAATTTTAATATCGAATGGCATGGACATAATATCGAATCAAAAATATAGAATGGACATTATATCGACTAGACATAATATAGACAACAAAAATATCGAATTTTAGGTAAGTTAATATTAATTTTTTTGTGTAATATAAATCTGTAGCGGGTTGTGGGTTTATAGGGGAATAGGGTGGGAAGTAATTTAATTATAATTAATTAAATATGTTAATTTATTTATTGTTATTTATTTAGAATTATTTGTTAATTAATTATTAATTGGTAATTAATTAAAATATAATTGGTAATTAATTTTAATTGATTAATTGATAATTATTTTAATGTTAGTAATTTATTTTCTGTACTGGGTTGTGGGTTTATAGGGGAATAGGGTGGGAAGTAATTTAATTATAATCAATTAAATATGTTAATTAATTCATTGGTAATTATTTTGAACTAATTGGTAATTAATTTTTAATTGATAATTAATTAATTGTTAAGTGATAATTAATTTTAATTAATTGTTTAATTGACAATTATGTGAATAATATATTTTTGCAGTAGTGGGTTGTGGGTTTATCGTGGAATAGGGTGGGAAGTAATTTAATTTTAATTAATTAAATATGTTAATTAATTAATTGATTGATATTTATTTAGAATAAATTGTCAATTAATTTTTAATTGGTAAATAATTAAATTTTTAATTGATAATTGATTTTTATTAATTGAATAATTGATAATTATGTGAATAATAATATTTTATTTTTAGTAGCGGGTTGTTTGTTTATAGGGGAATAAGGTGGGAAGTAATTTATTATAATTAATTAAACATGATAATTAATTAATTGGTATTTTATTTAAATAAATTGGTGATTAATTTTTAATTGGTAATTAATTCTTAATTGGTAATTAAATTGTAATAATTGATTAATTTATAATTATGTGATTTATATTAATTTATTTTCACTACAGTGGGGATATTAAAATTTACTAAATATAAACCAGCGTCTAGAGAAAAAGACAACAAATGGAGAAGCTCCTAAGCAAGATTTCAAAATGTGTTGCGACAAAGTGACATATAACTTAATATGTATTGGATTCCCATCAATCACCAAGCCTGGTGATAAGCTTCATCATTTGGGTATCCTTTTTGGATGGTATGACAGTCAAGCCCCATGTGTATCAGAGCTCTCGAGTGTCAAAGGATATGTTTAACCAGGATGAGCAATATTACGTTTGTGGGATCAAGTATCGTAGTGCAGTGCAGAAAGTGAAGTGTAAAAAGATATAGTATTTTTTACCCCTACGCTATCCAACACTTTCCCTACTGTTGCACTCTCTGGAGTGGGAATAGTAATTTTTACCCCTACGCTATCCAACGCTTACCCTACTGATGCACTTGCTGGAGTGGGAATAGTAATTTTTACCCCTATGCTATCCAACGCTTTCCCTACTGTTGCACTCGCTGGAGTTGGAATAGTAAATTTTACCCCTACGCTATCCAATGCTTTCTGTACTGTTGCACTCGCTGGAGTGGGAATAGTAATTTTTACCCCTACGCTATCCAACGCTTACCCTACTGTTGCACTCGCTGGAGTTGGAATAGTAATTTTTACCCCTACGCTATCCAACGCTTTCCCTACTGTTGCACTCTCTGGAGTGGGAATAGTAATTTTTACCCCTACGCCATCCAACGCTTTCCCTACTGTTGCACTCTCTGGAGTTGGAATAGTAAATGTTACCCCTACGCTATCCAATGCTTTCCCTACTGTTGCACTCGCTGGAGTGGGAATAGTAATTTTTACCCCTACGCTATCCAACGCTTTCCCTACTGTTGCAGTCTCTGGAGTGGGAATAGTAATTTTTACCCCTACGCTATCCAACGCTTACCCTACTGATGCACTCGCTGGAGTGGGAATAGTAATTTTTACCTTGATGCTATCCAACGCTTTCCCTACTGTTGCACTCGCTGGAGTTGGAATAGTAAATTTTACCCCTACGCTATCCAATGCTTTCGCTACTGTTGCACTCGCTGGAGTGGGAATAGTGATTTTTACCCCTACGCTATCCAACGCTTTCCCTACTGTTGCACTCGCTGGAGTTGGAATAATAATTTTTACCCCTACGCTATCCAACGCTTTCCCTACTGTTGCACTCTTTGGAGTGGTAATAGTAATTTTTACCCCTACACTATCCAACGCTTTCCCTACTGTTGCACTCGCTGGAGTGGGGATAGTAATTTTTACCCCTATGCTATCCAACGCTTTCCCTACTGTTGCACTCTCTGGAGTGGGAATTGTAATTTTTACCCCTACGCTATCCAACGCTTACCCTACTGATGCACTTGCTGGAGTGGGAATAGTATTTTTTACCCCTATGCTATCCAATGCTTTCCCTACTGTTGCACTCGCTGGAGTTGGAATAGTAAATTTTACCCCTACGCTATCCAATGCTTTCCGTACTGTTGCACTCGCTGGAGTGGGAATAGTAATTTTTACCCCTACGCTATCCAACGCTTACCCTACTGTTGCACTCGCTGGAGTTGGAATAGTAATTTTTACCCCTACGCTATCCAACGCTTTTCCTTCTGTTGCACTCTTTGGAGTGGGAATAGTAATTTTTACCCCTACGCTATCCAACGTTTTCCCTACTGTCGCACTCTTTGGAGTGGGAATAGTAATTTTTATCCTTACGCTCTCCAACGCTTTCCCAACTTTTGCTCTCAATGGAGTGGGAATAGTAAATTTAAACCTCTCGCTATCCAATGAAAAAAATATTGTATATGTTTTGTTAATAATATGTATATATAGATATATATATTTATTTAAAAATATATATATATTTTTAAGTTACAATAATTATTTATTAATTTTAAGTTTATTTAAGTATTTTAAGTATGTTTTAATTTATTATATTTATTATCATAGTACTTTAAAATTACTTTTAAGATATTTAAAAAAATCGATATTTTGATTGTCTATATTTTTTTCTATCGATATTTTGGAGTCGATATTTTTGTACTTACCTGCTTGTAGATAGGAAGTCGATATTTTGGTATTCTATATTTTTACCTCGATATTTTGGTAAGTCGATATTTTGACTGTCGATATTATGTCAGTGATCCCATCTCCACACCCTGATTGAACTCCATAGGCTCCCCTTGCCAGCCAGTACAAAACTAACTACTTCCTCTACAAATCCATCATGACTGGCAACCCTGCCTACTTGGATGACAAGCTCACCATCTATGATAGCTTGCCACACTCCCGCAGGAAGGACACCTTCTGAAAGGAGACAAATAAGTGCAACAAAAAAACACAAGGCAAACGACATTCTCCATATTTGTACCAAGAACCTGGAATTATAGCTCTATTTCCCTCTGGACAGCCCTAACCCATCATATGTAAATTAGATTGACCTTAAATATTCCCTTTCTGCCAAGGCCACAAAAATTCTAGATTTGGGTGTTATATCTGTTTTCACACAGCTTCACCTGGTTCCTTTTGTTGTTACAACCCTGAAAACCCATGTCCCATTTCATCACTTTGGAAACCCCACGTGTCCTCCAACTTTCTACTTAAAAGAGCTGGAGGCTTGGGAGCAGATTTGAAAAGTATGCTGGAGAACCAAGGAATAAAGGAAAGACAACACTCCCAGTGTTTTTTCATTGACCAGCAAAGCCTGTGAATCTGTTCACCGCACCCATTGCTAGTTATGGGCACCTTCTTGGCTCAAAAGGAAAGTGAGCTAGTAATTTAAAGTCATTGTTTTTTACATAGAGACTTACAGGTTTTAAAGCTAGTCACAAATCCCTAAACACTATAATATAACATACTATTTGTTTGCCGTTTCTTGTATGTTTCTGGGTTATTGTTGTCTATTGTTGTCTGTCTGTGTTTAGGTCTGGCTCGACAGTGTAGCTGTCACATTGCCTTAAGTCACTGTACAAAGAGCTTTCAGGAGTACTACGGAGAGGAACTGTGGCTCCACACTTCTGTTGGTGGACAAGAGTACATGTTTTGATTGAGGCAGAAGTTGTGTGCTCCCTCAGAAACAATGCTTCCCTTTCACACAGCTGTGAATATTGTATTTGCTTATCTAGCTACCTGAGTCGGCAGCAGTATGGCTGTCTTAGGGAAGGCTCTAACACTCAGAAAGTATCAAGCTTAAATGGCATGGAGCTTGATCCCCTTTTTGTGGCACACACATAGCACTGTAGTGCTGCTAAAGTGTCTTAAATAAGTAGAACATTTAAGGTGTTTGTTTTTCTGGGGCAGCAACAGAAAAGGGAGGAGGACAATCATGCAGAATGTGCATTATGTGTTTGAAACCAGCATGGGATTTCCAGGGCTACACTAATCTACATGCATTTTAGGTCTACCTAGACAGTGCAGACCATATGTGACCAGCAAAAAAGAGCTTTTCATGGTAATGAGAGGCTTAGTTTCCATCCATATGTGGCCTCCCCAGAGAGTAGGATTTGATAGGGTTAGCGATGTGTGCTTCCACTGAAAGAGTGCTTGTATGGCACTTGTTGGCATGTGCCAAAGCTTACACTCAATACAGTAGGGCTGAGTTGGATATAGTGGCAAACAACCAGTTGTGGCTAAAGGCTGATCTGTTTATTATGAAATGTTATGATAAAGGCAGCAAGCCTGACACATTTATTGTGAAAAGCACATGTTAAAATCAATCCTCATTTCTATGTCTGAAAGCCTCCCGAGAATGATTTTGTTACATTAAACCCCATTGATTACTGTAGCAGGCTAGGACGTTGGTGTTGGTGACCCCGTCACAAACAGGGGACATAGAAGATGTGTATTGTGGAAATACCTGTTAGAAGCTCTTAAAAGATATTGAATTTTTACTTTGCCCCTAATAAATCCTGGAGGTTTCTACACTGGTGATTCTTGTTAGGCTAAATTGAGGGGGGGGTTGTATATTGTTTTGCAAACTGTATTAATGTGCATAGTAGAAATTTGATAGCTGAATGCATGATGGTTGCTATTTTATGTGCTTTGTAACTATACTTTTGTACAGGTTTGTAACTTTATGACTGCATGCCTGATGATTGCCTTGTGGGAAGGCTTAAACTCAGTACATTAGGCCCGAGCTGGTTATGTTGACAAGCCAATGATAACAGCTATAGGCCTAATGGGTTGACTAGGAAAAGGCATTTCAGATGCCTTAGGGCTGATCTGTTTATTATGACACGTTATGACCAGGGCCCCTGGAATTATGTAACTCTGTGGTGGTGGCGATTTCCCCTATAATGATGTATCCGCCGCATTTGCCACATAATCCATCATCTGCTGCATAATCTGCTGATTTTAACAAAAGAAAAATGTTGCTTCTAGCTCAAATTGATCAAAAGTTGCAAAAAATGTTGCAACACATGTCCCAGAGCAGTGGAATGTCCTTTGTAAAGATTGACTGTTCATTTTTCAATTGCTTATTGCTGCATGTGAGTGTTAAACTGGTACTAACACAGCAAAATCTTTGCTCAGAGTTACCCTGTATAAAAATCACAAATCAATGAAGTAATAGTATAACCAAAATGTGCCACATACTTCGCCTTTTCTTGCCACATAATTAAGAGAACCCTGATGCATGATTCAAGTGCCCCTAGTTATGACAAAGGCAGTAGGCTCGATTTATTTACTACGTAATACATATGTTAAAGCCAATTGGCGATCAAGGGTGGATAGCTTTTGCAGCACATTAAAGCTTGCAGTTGAGCCTTTTTGTACATTCCATCTCAAAGATTACCTATGTTGGGAAGGATTTTAGTGTTTGTTACTCCCTTGAACAAGTAGAAGAAGATGTTGCACTGCAATCCTTGTTAGAATCTCTTCAGTAGGCCTGTCAGGCTTAGCTGTCTGCTAAGACCTTGTAATAAAACAAATAACTAAATATTGCATAAAATCAGGTATATAAATATATCCATGTAGAAACATAGAAGTCTTTTGGGTTAACCCTCTTCTGCCACCGGTCTGTCTGAGTATCATTCCCACTCTGCTACCATCCATCATGACCACGTACTGCACGGGGCAATGGTACCGTTCACGCCAGTCATTGGCTCTCTTGCCCTGTGAGTGATGGGCTGCTTGGCCACTCCTTTCGTTTTATATTACCTCGTTTCAGAGTTGCCCTTTCATTTCTTTACTTCTCCTCTTTGTATTTTCAGTTTTCTGAAGAGGATACTCCAGCTTTCTGAGCCGTACTTGCTTGACACGCGTTTCACCTGTACGCTGCATCTTGCGTGACCACTTCTTCTAAACCAGGTGACCATGGAATGCTATTGTGGTTATGGAATGCTGTTGCCATAGTGTATCATTGTTTGACCATTCGAACATGGCCAACGCGTCGGCACTAATGACACCTCTACTGGAACTTTAAAACAACAATAGACTATGTACAACATGTACAACACTACCGAGAAGACCGCAGGCCCGTGCTACAGAACCGAAACAGTCTACAAATCCACACAGCTCTGCCAAGCAACCTTCAGCAATATATGTTGCCAACTATTTACTTTTTGGTTGCATAATTTAACAACTATCCACAATAGTATCACAGTGCAAACACCTACGGGCTATTTACATATGTTTGTGAGTGTACATTCGCCCGCTGTCACTGCCTGCTGCATTATGCATGACAACGTTCGGGAACCTTGCCACACAGCCCTGCCGACTCGCCTCCTCTGGCTGCAACCCCTCACAGCACTTCGGGTTTTATTCAAACAGAGCCCCCGAAGCTAGGGAGGCCTCTTTCGAGAGAGCATTTCCTTTCAAGTACCAAGGCCAGGAACGGGTTTGCTCGGGTCTAGGTGTTCATGACCGTCGTTACTTCCTTATTAAACTATATAGTGCCTAGAAACTGGACGCCAGGCACTTGGTGCGCATTATAAATAACACACAAATATAAGCTTCTCGCGCAGAGTTGTATAATCATCAGCATTGTTGGAACTCTGGGAAGGCATCCAACTTTCAGGACCAGCTGTGGAATAGGTTTTAAGACAGGCTGAGGCTGGGTTTCAGGACACGGGTATCATGTAGGGCAGGACATGCTCCCAAGTGTCCTTCCTGGCTTTTGGGCATTAGTGTTGAATATTAAAGGCGTGGTTTCAGAAACATTTGTACTTTTAAAGGCGTGGGTCATACACAGACATGTCAGAGCTCCTGAATCTGCCTTCTCTAACTAGGGGGCATATATCAAGGAACGATGTTAAAATTATCGCCGCTTTAGCGGCAGTTAACTGCCGCTAAAACGGCGATAATGGGCTTGATAATATATTGTAGAGAATTCCAATAGAAGCCCATGTTAACACCAGAACATGGGCTTCTATGTGATTTCACAAGGGTGTTTTATCAAGCCCATTATCGCGGCTTTAGCAGCAGTTTCCTGCCGCTAAAGCAACAATCATTTTAACGCCGTTCCTTGATAATATGCCCCCACGTTGTTTTGGTGGCGTGTTCTGAACACACAAAGATTTTGCCTTCTCTGTACTTAGGGTTCTGGGCTTCACTGATGTCTAGGACATGCAGAGCTTCCTAAGGCCCCGTGTTCTTCAGTTAAAATGGTAACCAGTTCTGCCTTTAGGGCGTGTAATCAGTGGTGGGGCACGAGGCTCAACGTTTAGGTGGGTCGTTTGTGCTCTGATTTAAATGACCATCTTTAAGTTCCAAAATCCATGGGGTTGGTCATCCTGGAAATATAAAAGAGGGTCAACGGTGCTCACACGGTCATGGTAGTTCACTATTGCCAGAATTTTAAGCTATTACCCACAAACGGATCGATATTTAGAGGAAAAAGCTCAATTTGGCCACTGACTTATTTTGGTGCTAAATTGAGCCCTGTGTGCGTGTTTTTAGCGGGAGGTCACGCCTCTCCCCTCCCCCCCCCCCCCTTTAACTGGTGCAGACGCTCACTGTCCCATTGCACTAAGTTAGCTGCTGCCACAGAAACTCTCTCTACCAGCATAGCTGCCAAGGTTTCAGATTGCTATGTGTGACATTTTTATAATTGCAGTGCAATTATGAGTGACATTTCAACAATTATGAGTGACACTTTCTCGCGAGCAAAATCAAGCAATGAAGATGAGGGAAACGTAGAAATATCAGAAATTACACCCATTTGAGCATCGAGGAACTCTAAGAAGATCTTAAAAGTGCTGCAAAGCACAAGAAATGGAAGGGCATAGGTTCGGGTGGGGGGAGTTATGGGTGTCGGCAGTTGTAAAAGGATTGTGGATTAACAGGTAACTGCTTATGCTGTACCTATTCATGATAGGGCTGAATAAACTAGAAGACTTCACACAAGGAGTACAGCATCTTCTTCACAAAACTGTATTTCAAAAATGACTCGACTCAACTCTAATAAAAATCATTAACACAGAGCGGTCCACCCTGGTCAGTGCGCCACCAGTCCGGCCCCAGCCCCGCAGCCAGGGCCACAGATCACCACACCAGCAGGCTTTCAGAGAGCTACACCAGGCTCTGCTGACTTACTGATGCCACGGATGCTGAAAAAGTAAAACGATCGGCACCGCCCACCACACAGCCAGTCACAGTAGCCAGGCTCTGCTTGTTATGCATATCTATGCATTTCAGTGCCGTGATGTGGACCACCACACTGAAATGTGCTAGTCTAATGCCTGATGCGTGGTGCTTGGCAGGACTGTACCAGGCAGTGCCAGCCTCAGCCTATGGCTGCTTCCCTCCCGCAGACAAGTACCTGACCACATACACCAGCAGGATCACTAGTGTGTGTGACACAGGTGTACATGAGTGAGATGGTGACACATACTCCTCTGTCATTATGTTGCACCACTTGTATCATTATCTACACCAGCCTTAGTGGTATTACTGATTGCACGACGGTCAATATAATGTGGCACAGAAAAGCGCTACCAATGATGGCCTTGTACAAAGTGTATTAGCCTGTCCTGAACCTCTGTCTTTGAAAGGTTTTCACTGTCTCATGTCTCCTATGCTCCTTCTCACGTCATCAGCAGCCTCCAGCACTGTCAGCAACTCTCTTGATCCCAGGTAGACTCTTGAGCAGAGTAGAGGCAGCAACCAGAATATTTCACAAAGAAGGAAAGGAGTCACTGCCAGCGGAGACCAGAGAGCTAGGCCAGTAGGAGCGGGAAAGAGATGAAGGAGTCTGAGGCTCCTATGCTAGGCTCAAGCCATCCTCTGGCTCTCTGCCTGTGTGTGGAGGACAGGTCAGCCATGCTGTGCTCTTCCCCGACCCTCGCCCACACACTAGCATGCCACCAATCACTGCAGTAGCCACCCCCTCTGACTAACCCTGGGCGTAGTTTGCTTAGTAGCACTACGTGTAGCTATGCGAAACGCACTTCACACTATGCGAGCTTCGCGTAGCTACGTGAACTGCGTAGTGCACTGTGTAAAATGCTGTTCACACTGATTGCACAGTGCCGGATGCTTGTCCGCACTGTGCAATCAGTACAAACCGCATCTTGCACAGTGCAAGCGGTTGTTTTCTATCGCTTGAGTAGATTTCTACTAGAGCGGCAGCTTTCTCAACGCGGACTGTTAGTTTCTCGTCGCAAGCATACGCGACCACTCGCAATGAGAAAGCTGCCCTACCCGCGTTGAGAATCTCGCCTTAATGTTTATTTTCCACGCTCGCGATCGGCAACTTGATGTTGCTGATCACGAACGAGGAAAAGTCTCGCCGGGATGTCATTTTGCTCACTCGCGGTCGCCAACTTGACGTTGAGGACCGTGAGCAAGCAAAAAATGACTGCTATGCGTGTTTGCCCTGTGCTACGTGCAATTCGCGTAGTGCGAAGTAGCACAAACTTCGCAAACTACCCGAGCATAGCATAGTACTTTGCCCAGGGTTACCTCTGACACGACACAGGACATCATGCAATTACCAACGCTAACGCGCTAACCCTGAGTGAGCTCCTGTAAGGTGAGTCAGAAGACTTTAATTTCGAAATGTCTTTGCTGGCTTACTTAATTTGGTCATTAACAGGCCTCATTTTAAAATATCTTACAGGGTTAAAGGTACTAAAGATCTTTGTGGACCCAGCACTATTGAGGTGGTAATAAGGCAAATAACTGTGGTGGTTAAAGGACTTGGCTGTTTCTGTGTTTTGTGTAGTCACAATTATGACTCATCATAAAGTAGCAGAGACTTAATGTGCCTGCTACAAAGTACAAAGTGTAAAATGAAGACCACGGATTTACATTTTATATAAAGAGTTCAGTGGGGTGCTGCTTTTATCACAGAGATCCTTTTCTTGCAGTTCATAAATTACAATGGTTCTAATAGCAGTTACCTGTGATCCAGCATCGAAACGCTGCATGCAAACTGCAAGGCATGGGTTTAGAATCTTATTTTGTCCTCATTCTTTACATATATTCTAAGGTTGTTCTTTTCTTTCAAATAACTTTATTTCGATTCCACAAGTGAATCATAAAAGTATACATCAATATAAAAATACAAGTTGCAATAAAAACCACAGTACATATTTACATACTTCTAGATTTCAATACATTCAGTATCGGTTTCTAATAACAAGAGCTGATCTAATGAAACTAAGCACAGCGTTACAAATGTTTGGGGTTGACAAAGATAATAGATATTCATATCCCTCTTTATAATAGCATGATCCAAGGGATAGTAGTAATGGTCTAATAAAAGTATTTCTTGGGACCTTGTACAGAGCACAAAAAAGAATAAGGTGCAGAGTATTTTGCGAAACCTTATCATTACAGGGGCAAAAAGGTAGTTTCTCACACCACCCCCCTTGTTTTGGAAAGGCAAAGAGGAAGTGTAGTGTACTAAGGCGAAACCTTGTCAAATAGAAACGCCATTGCGTGTTGATAATATATGACAAATAAAAAGATCGGACCAATTTGCCCCTGACACGGAGAACATGTTCACTGTTCCTTAAGGTACCCAATGTAGAATCATAAGCATTTTTAATAGTTAACTTAGCATCCTTATTGATCATGTGAGGGTTTTCAAACATATTACCTAATCCAATCTTATGAAGGGTATCCCTTACATACCGGAGCCATGGAATCTCCCTATAATGATCAAGTTTAAGGCAATCTTGTACAATATCTTTTGTCAATTTCAATTCCTCCGATTGCCAAACTTTAGACCATAGTAGTAATGGAGCTACATGTATGATGTCACTCACAAACTCCATACCAACCTCCCCATGGCAAAAACTGTTTGGTTGTTAAACATGGTTCCTTTGGTTTGTAATACATTCTTATTAGTATAGACAACACCAACCACCGTGTAAAGTTTTAAAATCATTGTTTGTGTTTCTTCAGGCCGAACCGTCTTAACTTAATGCCTACCAGCATGGTTGGCATGTGACTCCTACACCAAAAGAGACAGAATCACTGGGCCAGCAATGTGCCCTAGATATGGCGGGTATTAACCCATAAGGGTTGTGGACATAATATCCCCTGCCACCCTCAAGAACGGAGGGCCGCCCGCCAATCTTTGATAAAGGACCATCATTTCTAGATGGTGGCAGCAAATATTATACAACTTACAAAGTTTGTCATTTACAGGGAAAGTCACAAATGTGACTTTATTTTCATATTAGGTTTCTAAGTGATACTTGCAAGGGTTTTAAATTGCAACTTCAAAAGAATTTACTCAGAGCTGAGAAGAGGTTATGCAGTCATTTCTTGAGGTGATCGATCCCAGTACCAACGGGCACATGAATACAGAAGCTGCTCCTACAGATACCTCCCAATAAATAAGAATTCCACCAAGACAAACCACCGACCTGCCGACGCCGGGCCTACCCCCCATGCAACAGTTACTATAACTGTGAAAGCGTAGAACATGGGCATAGGAATCACCAACCAGTTATTTAATTACTTAATTCTCATAGTTAAGTGCAAAGCATCTACTGTGGGATAGTTGAATCCTCAAGTGCAGTACCAAGGAGACATTAATATTTGTAAGATTGTAAAATGGATACGTGTAGAGGCGATTTCCCAGACTTGAAGATGCATGAAGTTTATGATGTAACTATGTATTTGCTTTCTAAAACGAAAATCAATAAAAGAAGTTGCTCATTTGCCCTTGCTAAGTTAGCTGAAAAAGGTTTAGCTAATGCTGAAAGAGCAGTCTGAGAAAGCTCAAAGCACTCTGCACCTTTGGCTTTCTCCCAGGAATAACAATTCCCACACATTAACTTGGTGATAATAGTTGTGCTTGCAGGAAGCAACCCAGCCATTCTGGATCAAAATAAAGCATCTGGGCCTTTCCTTCTGACGTACCTCACCATTGACAACTCCCTCGTACCATGAACATTTTTAAACAAGGCGTAGTTACCCAAAATTAGATCTTTCCTCCATGTTGGATTTGCAGGATAACCGTCATAATTTTAGTGGTATGAAGTCAACTCTCAGTAGACTTTGCTAAGGTAACTAACTTTATAATTCTTTAGGAAGCGCTTGTTCATGGTCATTCTAAGGGTTGGAAGTACCACCATTCAAATACAACATACCCCTTTGACGTGGTTCGTATTGGCTGTTATAAGATGTAGGAAGCAGCTGTAGATATTCTATTGACTACAAGAGGATGTCCCTGTTTGTTTCTATCCACATGTTTTATTTATCTATTTAACTTTTAATTGAATTTTAATTTAGGCACTTATTTTTTTGTAGATTTTATGATTCACTACATGATTTCGAATAAAGCTTATTTGACTTGACTTGACTATTCCCCTTTAAAGTACCTATCTGAAGTTTACTGACCTTGGTTGAAGCTATGACTTTTGGGGACTTTCCCGGATTCCCTCAGACATGAAGAGGAATGTATTGTTACAGTCTGAACCTGTCTTAGAGACATAGAAATGAGCCCTCTATACTTGCCCCAGGGAGCAGTTGGGCACTCTGCCTGGACTACTATGAGATATCTCAATTCCAGGAGTGGCCTGAATGTGTTAAAGCAAAGAGGCCACAGAAAATGCAGATTGACACTGCTGAAAGTTGAGAGGCCTAGCTGTGTCTTTCCCCATGTGCCCTGGCTGTGGGCAGCAGAAGTGGTAGGCTAATGTGATGGTCACCATACCTGTGCAGTGCCAGGAGCTCGATACATGAGTGATCAGCTAAGAAAGCCTTACACCTAGACTTGTTCATTCTTCACCCACCATGCCATCTTCACCTGGGCTTGGAAGAAGAGCTAAAGCCTTCGGATGTCTCTCTTTTGAAAAACCATAGATAATCATCTAAAACTATATACCTCAAAGCTTTTAGATTCCCCAAATGTTGGCATTGTAATTTGAATCTTGGCCCTTTGAGACATGTTTTGCACAATTGCACTATTGTTTCAAATTGTTGGAAAGAGGTTTGGGATATTATTAAGAAAATATTTAAAATGTCTGATACTCTCTCTCATGACATGCTGAATTGTAAATCTATTTAATTATCCACTATAATGTCAGATTTGCACAACAAATTATTGGATTTTTTTGCAATATGCTGCTTTAAGATCAATTAAAACCAGTTGGAAAAATGCTTCTTTGTTATTAGTCCATACCTGGTGGTCCTGGATAATTTTTACTAGAATAGGAGCTAATTTAACTCTTATGGGTGTTGTCTATAATACTTTAAATGATCCACTTTTTTGCAAACCGATTGATGATTATATTGCATTATATTTATAAGATATGCTATTAATAATATATAGGTCAGGTGTTGAAAATGTTAATATGTTTGCATTGTAGTTTAGCAGGCCTTCTTTGTTTTATTTATATTTGAGCTATTCCTTTTTTTTCCTTCTTTTTATTACACCTACCACTTTACAGGTAAATTTCTTATAACATTCCTTATTTTAATGGGTTATACACACTTATGTACCTTTTCGGTGAGCTTTTTTTATGGTCTTCTCATCTTACAACACAATTAAATAAACTATTTTGAACTCCAAAACTATAGATAACAAGGTAACTGTCTTTAGCACATCCCCATTGGCCTATCTGAACTGTCTTAGTGAACTGAGGTTCTCTATTGAATGATCCTGGTGTGATTCTTCCTTTTTAGGCACATCATTGATTAAAAAAACTATTCTGGTGCTAAATATACTTGTTCTTACCTTTGAAATTGGTTGAAGCTAACGTTTAAAACAATCGTTATCCACTTTCACCTCCTCAGACTGAGAGGTGTTTTTTAAACTACCCTCTGAATCATACAAGAGGAGCATTATGAGACACACTCTCCTCTCACTTTTCTGAACATGAATCTTAACCCAGGTGCTAGGATTTAAGGGCATTACTATAATGGTAAATGTGTGAGACATGTTTGTTGAACTCATGTATGTTGGGTGACAGGCTACAGAAGGCTGAATAACTTGCCATTATTGGCAGTACAGGAGGGCACACTTCCAAAGTGAAACCATATGTGGAAAGTCAGAATGGTGCATACATGTTGCAATGGTGAACATTCATTCATGGGTCATTATAGGAAGCTTTCTCATGTGACGTCAATGGGCACAACTGAGCATCTACGTCAGGCAGACATTTTTCAAATTTCACATTTCTGTTCTTAATGCACCATCAGCAGCAGCCAGAGGTCTCATTCATGAATGCCCAACAAGTGACATACCCTCTGTGGAAGGGATAAGTGCCATGTGGATGCTAGTCTTCAAACCAGCATGTGTTGTGTATGCAGGATGGAATTACACTAAAAGACTTGAAACCCAAAAGGATTGGGCATTTCTGTCTGGATTCCTAAACAGTGGTGATCTTCACTATTTGGGCTCCCCTCAGAGGAATGGTTTCCCACCAAAGTTGCACAGCTGCTGCATCATTTGGACATTTTGAGATATGGGAGAACTGGCTCATCCACAGTGTAGTCTTTGGGCTGGGGCATTGCTACTTCAAAAGGATAACAGTGGGTGTGGCCTAATTGCAGCAGGAGTGTCATGAGGGGGCTCCCAAAGTCCTGAAGGAGTACTGTCGAAGAAGGACGTATCCTAGAAGGAGTGGGTCATTACTGCATTGCCCAGACCTACGGATTAGAGTATTAGCCCTGAAGGGCGTGGCCAAGGGCTACGCTTAAGTTTCACAAAGGATTGTGGGCCATTAGCAGCATCAGACTGGCTGCTAATTCTTCTGCTGACTCTTTAGATCAGCCACCTCTTGTCAAGACACAGTTTTTTCATAGGGAACCTTGTCTAATAGTAAAAGGTCGTCATCAGGAGTGTTCCAGATCTCCCTCATTGAGGTTTTGAAATGTTGCCCTCTGTGTATACCTAGCTCTGTATATGCCTCTACGCTTCGGCAGTGCCTATCCTGCTCTAGACCATGCTGCCTGTGACTCTGCTGCCCCTGCCTTCCTGCACCGCTGCTGCCCACCCTCCACATAACCCATAGCACCTTTGTAACTCAAGCCCATCTGCACACTGTCCACTGTATCAGTATCAGCTATTGTCTGCAGCACCGCAGCTCTCTGTATCACTCCTCCTTCTCCCTCTGGTCCATCTCCCTCCCTCAGCAGCACTCTCTGTCCTCCATCCAGCCTCCATTCAAAGGCGTTCATGGAATCGGTTTTTAGTGGGCGCTCCACATAGAAACTCCCACTTTCTGCAAGTGTGGAGGCTTGTGGTGGTAGAAACACTTGCTCACACATATGCAAGAAAAAGATTTCCACACACAGGCGCAATCTGAGAACCTTGGGAGGAAGAGCAATTACAGAGGTAGGAAAGTACTAACGCTTCTACGGATGTGTAACTAAGAACATAAAAATACATTTATCGGAGCCAGGAATGAGACCAGTTGAGAAGGAAGAGGGTGCAATGCTGCACTGAATGCCAACCCAGCTCATGAGATGACGTCAAGGGGTCCAGGAAATCAGTGGGGTTGGGGTTTTGTGGAGAGAAGCGCTGGGAGAGATACTTTTGTCAGATGTTTGGAATTCTTGCTTGTCTCTCTCCTTTCTCCAGACACCCTTTGAGAGGGGCGAGGGGTCTCAGGAGACACATCTGGTAGAGAAGGGAGAAGGGAGAGGTGCAAAGGGAAGTGGGTTTGGCAAGGGAAGGGCTCTGTTGCAGAGGTGCCAGGAGTCCCACGCGAAATGCAATGTTCTATGAGATCAATGTGCGACAAGTAAATGTAAATGTAAATGTATTTCGATTTATATAGCGCACGAATCACCCAGGGGTCTCAAGGCGCTTGCTTAGGGAACCCGTCCTGGTATTCCCCTGTGAGATACCCCGGCAGGGTATCCACAAGGTGAAAGCCAGGCATCCCGCCGCGAGGGGCCGTAGTGGAGATTAAGCAAGCTATTGCCCAGAGTCGCAGAGTGTGACCCCGTGAGTCGAGTAGGCACCGGAGCGAGAATTGTCGAGTCCGTGGAATTTTGAGCTCGAGACCCGCCGAGGCGGGGAATCGAACCCTGGTCCACGGCCGATCTCAGCTTCCGGGTCTGCCGCCTCTAACCACTGAGCCACGCTTCTCCACAAGTGAGCGGACGGGTGTGGAAAGAAGAAAGGGTGTAGGGGTGCTGTCGTATGGCATGGATCACAATGGAACAAAGATGGTACTGGTGCTAAGATGGGGCAGAGAAAGAAATAGAGCTGAGGGAGGGACAATAAAACTATTTTAAAAAGTGTGGATAAATATAGTGAGCATGGTGGAGTGGGGTTACTGGTGTAATGGAGTTTTAGGGCTGGCTTAAGAGGAAGGTGGCTTGTGTAGAGCTGCGAAAGACGAGTGTGTACAGATGGTGTGGGGACGCGTTCTATAGGCGGTGCAGTGGTGGCAAAGGGGTTGTTGGGAGGTAATGATGCAGCGTGCCAATGGTAAATACTTGTTGTCCATTAAGAGGTGCTTAACACAATGCAGACTTGCAGAAAGGTGTTTATGCGTAGAGGTGAGGTGGGTATTAGTGGGGTGCAGAGATGGGAGGACTGCAGAACCAGTGGGATGCCCAGGTGGAGGAGGGTTTCAGGAGATTAGAAGAACTTAGTGGGCACTGTTGTAAAAATGAGGAGGGTACCTGGTGAGCGCTTGTCGGGAGTCTCTGGACGGTGGCAGACTGCTGTCCTGCCCCAACTGCAAAAAACAGAGAGACCACAAGCATCCCATTAAATTCATACAAAACAAGCACCCCATCCCCAAACCACAAGAAAACAATCATATATTCCTAGCAACAAAATAGCGCCACTCCATCCAGATCCTGTAGGAAATAACTCGATCAGGAACATCCCCTCCCTCGCCCCTTCTCCATCACAGATCTTTCCCAAGAACTTACTTTTCTAGTGACTGTCATTGAGATATCTATCCTGACACATTTCTTCCCTCTATGGGAGACAGCCTGTCTCCACAGGATCAGCATAGATCTTTCCCGTTGTATGTAATGCTCTCTACTTCACACACCTAGGTGGCCCCCTAAGCTGCAGTACACTTGAGTTGTGTTGGTCTGTGAGAGCTTCCACGATTGGGGGGAGGTGGCAAGAAACAGGCTGCTGCGCCTATACGCGCAGAGCTGCTCAAGACGGTCAGCAGTTGCCTACCTGTTTGGGCATCACTATCTTAAAGTCCTGCCTCGTGTAACTGAAGGAGCTTGTAGGCGTGTGAGTGAATGAGCTTGTAGGCAAGGTAGTAACATAGCAACTATCAAGGCGCCATGGGACAGTGGCACTGAGGAGTCGTCCGAACACAACTGATGTCTGCCACCATCTCTGGACTCCAGTGTCCACCCTAAACTAACATCTTCTCTTCTGTGCATAGCTGCATAATTGTTCACCGTAGACAGTCTGATTGTGTGTCACTTTGTGCTAGAAGATAGACCATGTCGGCCATCAATTTACAGACAGCCTTTGCAGCAGTCACACCAGTGTGGATCATCTGTATTGTAAAGGCTTGGCACAAGCAGCTCGGGGTAGCTTTTGTACCCATTCAGCCTTAAGCTCTAGTGAGAAGAGACTTGGAAGCTGAGATGGGAGATAGTGTTGCGTGGGACGGTGCCACCTCACAAGACGAGAGTGACTTGGATATTAGTCACTCGCTAGTATCAGAATCCTTGCGGCTGGTGGGCTTGTGTTATAATTATTAGGAAAAACAGGTCGTATGGAAGTACTGGTTGTGAGTAACCTCGATTCTGTCTCCAGCAAGGGAAGAAAGCCCCCGGAAATGACAAGGCACACACAGGACTGCCAGAAGCCCTCAGGAGCACTCCAGCATTGAAAGGCCTTCTTCTACCACAACTTTATTCTACTTGCTCGCCTCTTTCCAGGAAGAAAGTGGGGCCTCATAAGACCGGTGTAGTTAGCTCTCCTGGATACTCAAGGGATCATTTCCCCTCATGTGCCCTCCTTTGAACAACAGGGAGGAGGGCGGCTGGACTAGCCTCGAGGCCACTCTCAGTCGTACTCCAGGCGCCCACTCGCCCCGTGGCAAGTCCATCCCATGCTTCGCAGTGAGCTCTGCATACAGCTCCAGAGACAGAGCTATGGTCAGTGAAAGGCGGGAGTTAGACAAATAAATGTGTACGGCTAATTACAGGTGAGTAACCAATCTATGTTCCCCAAGTCCCTCCTGTTAATGATTCTCAACCATTTCTTTTTGGACTTTGCGTTTTGTGGCCGATTCTTTTTAAGGCCTCTCCTTTTTGTGGCCTCTCCTTTCTCTTCTGATTTTCTTCACACTACACCGCAATGTTTCCCTTCTCAGGTTACAGGCACCAGCTTCATGTCATACACAAGAATGCCAGTTTAACCACCCTGTGGACTCCTTGCATCGACATCCTCTGGACACCATCTGTCGGATGCGATGTATTACCACAAGTAGTCAAGGAGGAGACAACCCCAAAGGCAGGGAGCCATGGGGTCCGAATGACGTCATTCGCTGCTCGATGAAATTTACAGATGAATTTCGGCACATTACACACGCTGTGATCCTGTGCAGCGGGATTCTGTATTATGACAGGCTGGGACTTCAGCCGCGTCACCTCTGTGGACAAGTAGGGTGACGCAGGGGCAGCGCCGTACCTTCCCCTTAAGAGACTGATGCGTTTGTGAAGAGATCATGTCTCCTCGCTTCCGGTGAGATGCTTAGGAATGGAGTGTGACGGACTGACTCTACTGGGAGGACCCTCGTCGCCATATAGCTTTCGGAATAGCCACGCCTCTCCATGCAATAATAAGCACCACCACTGTAGTGTTATGAAGCGACATATAAATACACATGCAGTACAGTAGGGTACAGTACCTCTCTTGGACACATCTGGAGCTTTCGGTTCGCCTGCGAAGTCCTTGCGAAGCTGCCAGCCGTGCGCCGCGTGCGCCTCCGTGTGACACGCCGGCGGGCGGGAGATGTTCTTCTTGTGAGGCGCAGGCGTCTCTCTCGGTGCAGCCATAACTAACCTCGGCAGCGGGTTGAGGTCCGAGCCGTCCTCTCTGCACACTGTGAACAGCAGAAGAAGGCAGGGTCACCGCACAGTGACTTGGAAAGGTGTGCGCGCGTGCATGTATTGACAGGGGGAGGCAAAAGGCCAGGGGTGGCAGGAATCACACGGGGGTCTCACTTCTCCCAGTGTGGCACTCGCAGCATCTACACGCAGCCACAATCTACACGGTCTGTGGGTCGGGGGATAGCTCTGCTGTTTAAGTCCTGGGCCTGTAAGATCTAATAGCAAATACCTTTCCTATTCCTGTCTGAGGCAGATCTTGCAAGAACTGTGTAACTTGAGGGATAACTCTGCTGTCTAAGGCCTAAGCTTGCAACATCTGTGTAACTTCAGAAATAGCTCGGCTGTCTGATGCCTGAACCTATGGAATCTGCATATCATCAGAGATAGCTCTGTTGTCTAAGACTAGAGCCGGTGAGATTTTTGTAATGTTGTAGATAGCTCTGCTGTTTTTAGGCAAACGTGCCTAGGTTTGTCAGATATGTGTTAGGCATGTAACCTTTCACTTAAAAAAATAGGTGTCAATTAGGATTTGGAAAAACCATATTAGGACTTTCCACATAGTCCCTGATTATGAGTTATGCGTAGTGGCAATTACTGCATGGCAGGGTAAAAAGTACATGAATTTACAAACTCACCTTGCTCACAAGTTAACAACTGCATGTGGTATGTATTACATGCTAAATACCACATCTGTTGTCCACATGCACTTTTTATCACATGTGTTATTTATTGCATGCAACATTTACTACATTAGAAGAACAGCTGTTAAATAACACCTACTTATAAGTATGAACGGTCATTGAATATCAGTGGAAAATACCACCTTAAAATTCCTTCAGTCAAAAGGAGGTGTGAAAAATTCCTGCAATTCTAGAGAATTAAAGAAAAGCTATAAAAATAATACAAAAAAGTAAGACCAACGCAATAATGCAAAAAGCACAGTACATGCACTGTTTGAGCTAAAACAATTAAATTACACACACATACACACATGCACACAGGACCAGAACTACAGAACAGGCCTGGACATGTGAAGCTCTCATAGGTTGATTGCAGCAGATCATACTTCCATTCCACTGTACACCCCCATCAATTCAACACAGCCAGGCCAATATAGCATCCAATGCCAGATCCATGTTCTGCTACATTAAGCCATACTGCACAAGGATGGGAACCAGGCCACCAATCAATGGTATAGAAACACAAGAGAGACAGGATTTATACAGTAAAGCTGGACCCCACGAGTCAGCTTGAGATCCACAGGATATACAGGCTCGACTTGGGCACCATACAAAAGATATTGTCATAGTTACGGGTCCCCTGGAGCCCAACTTAAGGTTCCACTGCATCCCCCCTTTCGGGCAATACTAGCAGTGCTGCACTTCTTGGCAACAGGCAATGCAAAGAAACTCAGTAGGATTTGTACTTGGCATTTCTTAGTCAACCTTCAGCAAAATACTCTTCTGAATGCTTTGCAGAGTGATTGGGCAGCATAAAAAGTTCCCCTTGAACACTCACACAGACAATACCAGCATAGCAAACATCTATGTTATAGCAGGATTTACAGACATGTTAGAGTTAATTGGCAGCACTTATGAATACCTGTGGGGCCCTCATAGACAGGAACTAGTATAGTGCGACCGTAAGATGAAGCACACTATTAAGGTGCAAAAGCTGGATGATAAGGACCTGTGTATACCGCACTGCTGTTAGCTGCCCTGGATCAAAGCACAATTCCATGATCCTGCGAAGACGGAACCTTTGTAATACTGTGGTGGCACATCACTCAACGCACTGGGCAGATAAATCATCATCAAGATTACAGAGTATTCTGATTGTTGAAGTCCAAACTAAATACATCTCCACAGTACCATTAGAGAGTTGTTATCCCCTATGGCAGGCAGTAGTACATACGTGGGTCAAAGTGAATATGTGTAACAAATTAGATTTGTCACTCTTCATAATGATGATGATTCTCAGCCAAGGCAACCTTTTAACGTCTACGTGCACTTCCATCACACCTCCTATGTCTCTTACATTGTATTCCTCTGACCTTGAGACCCTCTTTCACATCTTCCACTATATACATGTTGAGGATGGTCATAATGTTTTCTTCCCACACCTTGAGGTAGAGCAGAGGTGGAGAACTACTACCAGTTGCCATGCTTTAGCGCTTGGGCTTGGAAACTCACTGAAGTGCCTTGCATGTCAAGGTTGGAAACCTGTTTTGAATGTGCTCACTATCATATGGAAATATTGATGGCCATGGACCTGCAGCTCAGGATCCGCAAACCTGTACTTCCTTTCACTGATGGAAATGTGTCAGTGATTACTGAGCGATATCGGAGGATGGCAATGGATTCTGTTTGTGTTGTTTCAAGGTGCTTCTTCCACACAAAATGTATTTTATTTTTTATTTACAAAGTTTTATATAGCGCAAAATTGACCCGCTTTACATAGCACCAGTTGCATTACATGAGGACACGTTCATTTTTGTTAGGCACGGGAGATTAAGTGATTTGCCAAGAATCACAGGATGTTCAGCGTCATTGCAGAGACTCGAACCTGGTTCCCCAGATTCTTGGTCGACCGCCCTAGACGTTAGGTCAACTCTTCTCATGTGTACTCCCACACAGGAGGGAGTTGTTGGTTTACTCTGGGGATGTACTGGAGTTCGTCTCTGTGATGCTGTGGCTGTTTCTACTCTATAGGGATTTATTTTCTCACTCCAGGAACTTTCAATGCCAGAAAATGAACACTTCCTGGTGCTTTGTGCATTTGCCATTTATCAGAAGCCATTAAGCTCTACTGTTTTGTCTTCATTGGCCAAATCATATTTATTGAAAGGTCTTAATCATGGAAAGTAACTTTACACACAGTTGGCGAACATAATATGAAGTGCATGGGAAGGTCTAGCATTTTGTGAATCAAATATACAGTCATAAAACTCTGCATTATATAGGGGTATGGAGATTTAAATTTTTAGTGAATTAAACCCACACTGTCTTTTTAAAGTCGGTGGGTTCTGATGGATTTTAAGTTTCTTAGCCCCACTGTAGTAAGGGAGGGATAGCACTGCTCTCTGAAGTTAACCACAGTCCATTAGGATCTGTGAACCCTGAGGGATGCCTCTGATGCATCAAAGAGGACTCTGTACAACAAACAGGATAGTTCAGTTGTCTCTGGCATGTCCCTGCAAAATGTATGCAATTTGAGGGATTGTTTTACAGTTAAGGCTTCTAAGAAATGCGAGTGATGTGTCTGCTGTGTAAGACCTGAGCTTCTGAAATTTACGTAACAGGAGCAAAAGCTCAGTTGTCTGGGATTTGAGCCTGTACAACTGTAATAAACTGAGACATAGTTATTTTACATCTTTTTGTAATGAGAGATGGTCCTCAGCTTGTAGAATTTGTGTAACTTGCAGATAATTCTACTGGCTTGTGCTGTTGACGCTATTGGACGGGAGTGAGACTCAAGTTCTAAAAGTGTGAGATGCCCAGTTTCCCTGAATTATTTTCCTTAACTGAGTCATGTGGTTTCTAACTTTTATCATCCACTTGCTTATCTTAAGACACTAGGCATAATAACGATTATGGTTCCGCATCACAGCAGCTTCAAGAGTCTGTTGGCCAAGGATATACCGCCTACCCTTCTGTGAGGTGCTTATCCTACTGTGTGGAGATACTTGGGGAAATCTACACACTATTTACTGTACAAGGCGAGAAAATTATATACCAGGTAGTGCCTACAAGCTGCTACTCCAAAACTACAATTAAAAACATGGGAGCCAGAGCTGGTTCCCCATGAATAATGCCTTTTTTTGCATGTATGAAATCCTTCTGAGAATACCTTTTGTGAGCCTTGTACCTGCAGGTGTGTATGATTTATACCACTTTAATTTTTAATCATCCACCCCAGAATCTGCCCCTGGCCTGGCCTCTGGATGACCTGGGAACCTGGGGTCCCAAAGAACCATTGTTTGTGTCTTGCCCGCTTATACATTCTCTTCTCTAGGAAAGCGAGCCACCCATACGAGTTGATCTTTCATGTCTTCACTCCATGGGCATTTGGCACTATTCCCCAAACACAGAAAAAGGAAGGATTGTCCCAAAACCCTCTGGCATTCATTGAATACATATTCCAGCAAATGATCTGGGTCAGTTTATGCACTGAGAAATATTTGACTGTGAGATGACCTTGGTCATGAGTGGCCGAGAAGTTAGAAAATGTAGACTGTGAGGTGAGGATTGGAGCCTCCAATGAAGACAAAGCCCCTTCCTCCTGCTTATCCTGACGTCCGAGGACCATTAGGCTGAATAAAAAAAAGGAGATGCAAAGATGGGCCACGGACAATTCTAGATGAGAGCAAGACTGGTGCCTATCGCCAGTAGGACCACCTTGTACCCCATCTCCCTGACAGGGAGAACCTACATTTGCCTACATCTGTCTTGAAACGTGGAGCACAAGCGATGCAAGTTTACATTTAGGAATACAGCATCAGAGAGATGTACATTTTCCAATGCTGGAAATAATACAGACTGCAAGTACCACCATGCACCGGGGCAGCAGTACATTGGTTCAATGTTGGTGCAGATGGAAGGCGGCATCCTCTTTTACTCCCCTCCAGCTGGTGGGACCTATGCCTACTTGAGATGCCTGGGCTTCAGATGACAAATGCCCTCATTCAGGTTAATTAGGAGGCAGTCGTTTCACACCCTTTCTTCTTCTGCATATGTTACATGGGAGCATGCAGAAGCTGAGTTTGGGCTGTATGTAACTGGGTAACCCACCTTTCCCCAGGCTGTCCATGCTTCTCACAAGACTCTGAAATTAACACATGGCTGACTGCTCTGGCATTGCTTTTATACTTTTCTTTGCTCATAGGGCAGTGAAATGCTGAGGCCAGCTCTGTCCTCATGAAGAACAGCCTGAAATCGGTAGGCAGTAGCACTGCTGAAAAATTGGAAACCTAGTGCCTAAATTGATAGGTCTGGCAAGAATGACACTGGCCTCCTTATATAGTAGTCAGAAAACTGGTGGAGAAAGGTACCTGACTGATCAGGCAGAGAAAATGACCATTTGCGATTGAGCTAGTTCTCCATGTTTTAGGAGGTGTCCTAGTGCTGGCATCATTCAAAGCAGTCCATATCAGTCAACAGTTGAATCTATCCTCAAGCAGAAGCCTCCTAAGTCCACTGCGGGTCTGCAGAGCTGCCGAAATCAGAGCCTTGCACTGATTCCTGCCTTCCACCTGAGAATCAAGACAAGACCCTGAGAGGGAACCTACTGCAGTGCACGCAGACTACAAGCACGGACAAACCACAGGAAACAGGGCCCCAGAAACGTGGCACACCATTGATGCTCCCGCACCCAGCCCATAAAAGGTACCCCAGCAGGGCCAAAAATACAGAGTATCCATATTTGTAAAGCACAAATATACTCACCCTTACGGGTCTCAAGACGCTGGGGGCCATCATGGGAATTAAGTGAGCTATTGCCCAAAGTCACATGGTGCTGAGCTGAGCTGCCGCCGGAGCCAGGTATCGAACCGTGAACGCTGTGCTCTGCTCCGAAGTCAGCTGCCCTGGCTGCTGCACCATACCTCTCCACTGACAGAGGGAATCAAGCCTAGCACAAGATGATTTCCATTTGAGAATGACATTCACTGGTTGTGTTTGTTAGCCAAGTGAATGCCAGTGTAAATTACAAGGAGAATAGTTCCAGGCAAAGGGCTTGTCAGGACCAGTTTCACCGGGTTTGTTTCTCGTGCAAATCAAATACAACCATAATGCATGATATCCTCAAGACATCCTTCTACATCCTCGAAGACGGAGAACAGTTCCTTACCGCAATACCACAACCCGACCGGTCGGCAGGAAGAATCCTCTATCCTCCAAGGATATACACTCCCTTCTTTCTTACGATCTCCCGCTTCCCAGCCAGAACACAGAAGACCTGAACAATCTGAATAAACTCTCCCTAATCGAAACAATCCCTGTCAATACTCACAGAGCCCCTAATCACACAACTAGAGGTATAACCCTAGAGAATCTTGCGCAAGTTCCACTAACACAGGAACCTTCAACCTCCACCTTGCCGCATCTCAAATGTATACTTCTAAATTGTAGATCCGCCTCAAAACATGCAGCTGACATTGCTGATCTAATACTCACTCACAAACCTGACCTCCTAATCCTAACCAAAACATGGTTAAATGAGTCATCCACACCTATCCTCGACATACTTATTCCCCCCAACCATGCCATCACCAGACTAGACAGACCCGATAGACCAGGAGGTGGTGTTGCCTGCATTCACCTGAACAGTCTCTCAGTGCACCGCTGACTTTCACCGGTTCTATCCTCATGTGACTACCTCTGTTTAGAGATCTCAAATAACAACAAACCAATCTGTTCACTGCACACATTCTACCACCCGCCAGGTGATAACCTCACCTTCATTGAGCAATTTATGGAGATCGCGACCACAAATATTGGTCAACAAAATACCCAAATATTCCTCAGAGATTTCAACCTCCATTGGAATTACTTTAACGACCCAGCAGTAAATAGCCTCAAAACATTCCTCTCGGACCATGACCGTATCCAAATCTGCAATAGCCCCACACATGTCAAAGGCTCAATCCTTGACTTGGTTATTGCAAATCCAGAGGCCATTTAGCTTAACACGATCCTTCCATGCGATTGGTCTGATCACCATTCCATCACTTTCTTCATCAAGGAATCAGTTAAACTACGCTTAGCACAATCTACGAGACCTAAAATATGGAAGAGAAACCTAAAAAACTCCCTCACTGACCTATCCTCATCCGCCAACGTCAACCTCTTGCTCTCCCCGGAAGGCCTATCTGATGTTCAAGCTTTGACAAACCCCTACTTTAACTCTATGACCACAATCTTAGACACAACCGCTCCTCTACAACTGAAGAGACTCTCCACAAAAGACTCTAAACCCTGGTACGATGGTAGACTCAACGAGGACAGACGAGCCCTAAGACTAGTTGAAGGGCGATGGAGGTCATCACCTTCTCCTGACCACCTCAAACTGCTTAGAGCCACCAGAAACTCCTACTATAGAAAGAGTAGGCATTCAAAAGCAAACTTTTTCAAAAATCAGTTAGACCATGCCAAGAACCGACCCAAAAAACTATTGAAACTAGCTAAAACTCAATCTATTGGCGTACCTCAACCTCCCCAAGCTGGTCAACACACACCACCCAGCTGTGAAGAATTTGCCTCCTTCTTCACGAAAAAGACAGAACTCTTGAAGACTTAAGGCCTTAGTAGCTCAGACTGACACGGAGAAGGATACGTCATTACATACTCTTGCACACCTAAGCTCGCCCTAAAAAATAATGCCTCATGGTCCTCCTTCGCAACCTACAGTGAAGAAGCAATTCTAAAAGCACTCACGTCTTTGAACCCTTCTCAGACCCTCTTCCTGCAAACTACATAAAAGAATTCATACAGCTGCTACTGCAACTTTGGACAAAGATTATCAATGCCTCTCTACTTCAAGGAATTATTCCAGAAATTCTGAAAATCAGACAAGTATGCCTCGTCCTAAAAAAACCGACAGCGGACCCCGCAGACAAATAACTCCCGACCAATCTCCAACATCCCAACTCTGGCAAAACTCCTAGAAAAATGTGTACTCATCCAGTTGGACAACCACATCACCAATTTCAACCTGCTCAATAAATTCCAATCTGGCTTCCGTTTGAATATCTTTTATTGATTTTTTGATATTTACTCGCAGTAGTCAACATTGATTGAAGCAGGGTATTACAATATGACATCTTGCAATCGCTCCAAGCGATACAGAAAAAAAAAGGGAGAGAACTCCACAAACTGCTACATTGCATTTCACTTGTGTCACTTTACATAGAACAATAAAAGGAGACTAAAGAATCAACAAATGGAATTGTTTGCGCTCACAAGGGCCCTAACGTGGTAAGGAAAAATCATATGTCTCAGAGAAGATAGCTCCATTGCAAATAGAAAGGGTGTTTTGTGAGCCAGGATTACGTGGCATGGTCTCTAGCATATTCTGTGCAATTGAAAGGGAAGCGTGTGTATAATAATTGGCTTTACAGAGTATACAGCCTGTCTAGCATTCGGCTTGCGTTCCTCAGGTCTGGTGGGCGCTTGTCAATGAGGTATGACTGCCTTGCTGTGTCTTCCTCTGTGCCCACTCCGGAAAGCGGGGGTATGGTTCAGCATTGCAGGTAGTGCCATTGGTGAGTGTTGTGATAAAAGGGAGCAAGATTCAGATAAATTGATATCCATAACGTCTTAACAACTAGGTAAAATCCTTTAACAAATATTATACCTCTAGGTCACAACCTTATAAAGAAGAAAATAGAAAGAATAAAGAAAAAGGAAAAAGAAAAAACCCAGTGTGGGCGCACATATGACATGTTTATATATTGGTGTAGGCGTGTGTCTTCAGCCCCGGGTTCCAATCTGGCTTCCGTGCAGGGCATAGTACTGAATCGGCTATGACCCACATAATAGACGACGCACTAAAAATCCTAGACGAGCGCGAATACTGTCTACTTACCCTGCTTGACTTATTCTCGGCCTTTGACACCATCAAACAATATATCCTACTAGACCTCTTGAAATATAGAATGGGCTTATCAGAGTCAGTGCTAAATTGTTTAACCTCCTTCCTCCTAAAAAGATCCCAAAGGTTCAAGGTCAATCAATCCTTGTCCATGGCCGTCCCAGTCACATTAGGAGTCCCGCAAGGCTCCTCCCTCTCACTTACATTGTTCAAACTATTCATGGAGCCGCTCACTGCAATCCTCAACTCATCAAATATCCACTTTCACATGTACCCAGACGACACGTGACTATATTTGAAGATAAACTCTCCGGAGGACATCAAATCTCTCCTTCTAATGTTACAAAAAACTCAGATCTACAACAGCCCCTCTAAGAGCATCACTCAACTCTGCGGCCAAGCTCATCACTAGTTCCAAAAGAAACTGCCACATTTCCCTCGACTTCAAAACTCTCAACTGGCTTCCCTTTGAAGCAAGAATTCAATTAAAAATCACCTGATTGGGGGTCGTGGCTAGCAGCCAAGCAAGATGGCCGCAGCCTAATAGAGCTCTGTGACCAAGGGACCCTTCCCCGTAAATCCGTGCACTAATCCTGCAGTCATAGGGCCTAAACAAGGCAGCGATACAATCGGAGCCTCGGAAGAGTGGATTGCGATGCTCCAGATCTCCATGGGACCACCGGCTGCCGAATTAGGTGAAGCGACGCGGGCAGACCTGCACATCAAGCTGAAGCCGGGGCCTCGTGTGCGCCTTCTGCCCGCGGCCGTAAGGAGATTTGCGGCGCCAGGCTCGACGGCGCACGAAAAACAACTGAGCCTGACCACCGGAGCCGCCACACTTGACAGACCTAGATAAAGGCCCAAGTGATGTCCAACGCAGCACCGAGGAGCCGGGTGAATTGAGGGGCGGCTGCCTAGTGCTTCAAGGAGGGCCCGACCTGCAGGGAAAACGTACCCGACGCGCCCACGCGGGAACAATACGGTGAGGCACAGCGGCTCAAATAACAAATGCACCCTCCAGGACCCTAGAACTTTAAGGTTGTACGACTTGGTACCCCAAGACTGACGGCGAATGCACTAAATGCCCAATACAGTGCCAAGAGAGGGTGCTAGGAGAGCGCAGTGTGGAGACGCTGGCAAGGGACAATTGGGACAATTATTTTTAGAAGCACAGTGAAGACAGACTTTGCACAACCTACTATAGCGATTGTCGGCCATGAGACATGGCCGCGCCATGCCTCACCGGAGTCGTCACCCACAGCCCCAAACAGTTAATGATTCACCAAGAAAACTCCTTGTGTGATCACGACAAGGCAACACCACTGGAGAGATCTGGGCAAGCGTTGGCCTCATAAGCACAGACATATCTGCGTGACATTCTTAACTACTGACCCATAGGCCTGCAAACCGCAGAGTGCACCAAGCACTTTTGGAATAATTAGCGCTTCATAACAACGCCACAGACAGAAGCATAACACACATCACGACCGCCTTAGTCGTACACCATAGGTGGAGAGGGTGGGAAACCCGAAAGGCCGCGCGTGAAAGTACATAACGCGGCAGGCAGCAGCGACTACTGCCCTCCCCCTGCGAGCTTGGTGAGACCCTTTGACCCTGCCCACAGGTAGGTCGCCCCCCCAGCCGCCACACGGTCCTCCTGTGTGTGTAGCTGCCCCAGCTGTATCCGGCTCCTGCAGATTGGTGCTACGTTTGTCCTCCTAGGCTTCTCTCTTAGGCTGTGCTCATTCCACTACTACTGTTGTGCCCTTTTTGTGCACCCTTCCCCCGTTTTTAGGTTTCGCCTGTCGAAAGCTGCGCACCGCGCAGCTTTTCGGCGCAGGCGAAATCTAATGTTTACAGTATGTGTGTGTTGTCCCACCCTCTCTTTCCATTGGCTAGCTCCATAAATGGAGGCTAGCCATTGGAAGAGAGATCTGCTCGTCATTCTGCGAGCAGATTCGTGGGCGTTCCCGCGATTTTTACTCATCCCGCCTCTTTGCGATCGTCATGCAGCGGTGGGCGGTGGTTTATTTTTTTTTCTTCGAAGGTTTATTTTGGTCATTTCTCCAGGCCGACCGCCGCCGGAAGAAGTCCAGGTGAGTGCTCCCCTCCCCTCCCGCTGTCCGTGTGCCCGTTCCCGCCCCCCTCCCGCTGTCCGTGTGCCCGTTCCCGCCCCCCTCCCCCCTCCCGCTGTCTGTGTGCCCGTTCCCGCCCCCCTCCCGCTGTCCGTGTGCCTGCGACTTCCCCCTCGGCGGCGAATACCCATGATAAACATTGACTGGCTTAGTATTTTGTGTAAGTAAAGTAACACACCCAGGCAAACAATATGACTACTGGCACAAGTTAGATGGCAAACCGAACAAAATTAATAATACACAACTGAATTAGCATATAAAGTACATTTGAATTAATTCCATTAAAAATGTCATGAATGAAATCATTGACATAATGATAAAACATGATAAAAATTATAAGTTCATTATCACATATGCATTGATTTTATATAAATGAGGGATGGTTTCCTGTCTACGCGTTTCGACACGTTGAAGGTGTCTTCCTCAGGACTTTACCATCATGAGGCTGTAAATAAATGAACAATCTTTAACATTTTGTCTTTATGCTAAACAGTTGATAACACTGAATACAGTTTGCCAAATTCTAGAGGCCAGTGATTTGTTCAAATTCCATGATATACCGCATAACATTGGTTAAACATACCAATGGATATTATACAGACATGTCTACATTTGTATTAATGAAGAACCAGAATAGTTAACATTTCATCTAACATTTGTCACGATTGAAGAACATAGAGCAGATTAGTTGACATGCTTACATTTGCATGAGTGAAGAGACAGTTGACATTTCATAACACATTTGTCCAGATTCAGAAAACATAAAGCAAAATAGTAGGAATACCTTTCAGGTGGTAATCATCGGGATAGAAAAAGAAAGAGAAAAATTGTGTTTATTTACCCATTATAGGAGTTACATTAGTGGAGTTTAATCTATTTTACAATATGTATATAGGGATGGGATTGCCTATTCATACATCATAACAGGGACATAGTATATCATCACGATAATATTTTTAGTAAAGTACCTGCATTTGTGGTGAAGAGACTGGTGATATAGCTCCGCGGTGGCTTGTGTGATCTCTGATTAATGGTTATCTATAAATTAATAGGGTAGAAATGAACGTGGACTCTTTCTTAATATGATATTTGGCAGGTTAACCTACTTAACGATGGTAGCAATTTCTCTCTACTCTCACCTGTCTTTAAAAGTTCTGATGACTGCTTAGTGTGAAATTCCTATGGATATTCCTATATGGAACCGTGCAGTTTCTCAGCCGAATGGGGTTTCAGTTGATGGCTTTCTAAAATTAGACAGAGCTGAAATTGAGGAGCTTGCTTCTAAATAGTTGCGGTAAATAAAGCATTACTTTCATCTCTTACCTATGTTGCTCAGGGTAATGAGGTAACGGAGTGACAGAGTCACATGGTTATCTAGCCTATTGTGGTTTAATCCTGTTCAGATTACCGGCTCTCTAAAATATAAAATTAGCCGTATATAGATGCAGGTATAGTACAATACATAACAAGATGGTTGGTTATTAATTACGTGAACTTATTATCTATTTCTTACCTGTTTAGGGCAAACCAAGGATGTTTCAAGGTTACGTAATTACCCGGGCAGTTGCTGTTTTAAGATTGTTTGCAAGTTAACGGTTATCTGCAATTAAATAACTGTGTGTGAGAAACTGTGTATTATAACGGTCGAAAAAATGGTGGGGAGTTGTAGATTCTTACCCGTCTTTTGTCAAAACAATTAACGAAAGTTGTCAAGCAGGGTGACGTGATTGTTGGAGCTAGTCGTGGTTAGTTGACTAACGGTTAACTGAAATTAAGATAGTTTTGTAGGCAGTTAGGAATCGTAGCACTGGTTGCACGGTGATTATAAACGCAAATATATTAGTTGCTTCTTACCCATGTGCGGCGAGGTAAAGCCGTGCCGGAAATGTGTTGTCTGCCCAATGATAGCGATTTTCGGTCTCCAACTTCCGGCTATTTAAAGTTAAAAATAGCCGTATATAGGTGTTACTATTACAGGATACCTAATGGTTTTGTCGTTCTAATTAGCGCAAGATTCTATTCAGATTCTTACCTGTAATGAACGAAAGGACGTCGTGCCGGATGAACACGATAAGACGGGTGAGGGCTCAGTAAAAGGATCTGAATCGATTGCGTTGGTTGGTTTATATAATGTGTATTGCCATTGGTTATCAGAGTTACCTGGTCTCTTAAAGGTGTATAACGCAAATGGCCATGTATTAGTCAATACGGTATCCCATAATATGGGTAGCAGGTCAGAACTGGTATGGTCCACGGGTGAAGGGGGGACAGTACTGGGACGCCCAGGACCGGAAAGATATCAATTCATTTGACACATTAACTACAGCGCACAATTATTAGTTATTAACAAAATTGAAATCAGCTCATATTTTGTTTTTTTACTATTTGTTATTTAGTTTCTGGTGGGACAAGAAATAACCGATTCATTTCACGCATTAGTTGGAAGGACATAATTTTTAGTTACTAGCCAGGGTAAGTCAGTTATCAGTTCTGTGGTTCCCAAAATCCGGACCCTGTGGTTTTCCCGATATCGAGGTCCAATACCCGTGTCACGAAACCTCAACGTACCGAGACGATTTTGGTGTCTACGAACCGATAATGATTAGGACATCATTCCTATGTATTTGCGTTACAATCGAGGGTTGCCAACACCCCTAAATCACAGTTTCCGTCCCATCCCTTAAACTCCATTTTGTGAACGGCATCCATCTTGCATCTTGCCCTCATGATAAGTCAATTAAAGGTCGAGCTTGATCCAAATAGACACGTCCACCTTTCGTGACTTTCCCCTGACCTGTCCCAACTGACTCCACTGTCTTCGGCCAAACCTGTTTAGGCAGCTCCTCGCCCAGTGGCCGAATACGATAGCATCTACGCATAACATTCCACGAACCATTCACTACATACAGCCCATGTTTCCTTCAAACACGCACCTGTCCCCGTATCTTGTTTATGGCCCTTTTTATGGCTGGGTTGTACCTTCCTTTATTGGTGGTTCATCTATATCTGATGGGAGTTCCCGATCCAACTGGGTAATCTATCAGCAAACTGGACATCTAAAATATGGGCTTGCTTACATGACTTCGCTCTTTGTATTGTTGTAGAAATATGTGTGTTGCCATACCATAAACTCAAGAATTCTTGCTTGAAGCCATATATTTGATATATAAGGAGACGGCTGGTTCTGTAAAAACGAACAGTCTCCCAAGAACCTACTCTCTGTGTGGTGTACTTCTGGGACACGTGTTACTTGTTAGCTACCAATAAAACTTGATCTTTGACTGCGACTAGAAGACTACGTGTTTCTGTGGTCCGGAACAAGGGAACTCAGAGGTCTTCGGGTGTTATCCCCTGACACCAGCGGGTTCCTAAAAACCCGTTACCTCAGTTGGCGCCCAACTCGGGGCGATATCAAGCGGTGACGGTCCAAGCCAGATGTTCGTGAGGAGCTTCGTGTGAAAATTCCGGAGGACGGCCAGCCACTTCAGCGACCCCTGTATGTCGACGTGGTTCCGAAGGTCTTTGCTGCGAGGTTCCCCGCGTCCCGACGGCTACGAAGGACTGCTGCCCGGACTATCGCCTTGTTTTGGACCCAGTGATCCTTGGTAGAGCGAAACGATAGACGAGTCTTCTAGCGACGTCATCGATCTTCAAATACTTCAGTTAAGTATAAGTGGAGCGTCTCCTAGTCCTTAGTTTGTTCTTAGTTTTTGGTATCCTTGAGATACGACTTGATTTGGAACTTGCAAGCCCCAAAGCCGAAGGACTCGTGTATTCACGAGAAATATCGTAACAGATAATCCTTTGAAGTTTGAAGCTAGACCAGTGAGCGAAGATGCCTGGTTTTAGCAAACTTGGAAACTTGTTTTGTCTTGGTTGTAGTAAGGACTCCCAGTTGGAAGATTCTTGTCCGGTTCCTCCAATTGGAACTCCAATGTATGAACTCTATGTGAAGCACGGCGTAGTTCCTATCACATATAACGAGGTATGGATAAAATACACCCGCAAGGATGGTGTTTTAAAATGGCCCCAATATGGTAGTTTCGACCAAGAAATATTAGATAACTTAGAGGTCAAATTGTTCAAGAAGAAAGCCCGGCCGGCAATGTTTGACTCTTTCCGCTTATGGCGCAAGGAAGCCAAACAGAAAGAAATAAGACTATCAAAAAAGAATAAAAGAGGTATGTCAATGGTGCAAGCTGCCGTTGCATACAGAGATAACGAGGAAGAGCAGGAGAGCGAACAGATGCTTAGGAGCAAGAAACTAGCGATAGATAAATGTTACCCAATGCTGCCAAATAGAGGAAAAGGTCAACAGGAAGGATCCGAGAAAGATCCATTGATGTCCCACCTATTAAATTCTCCGCCACCCTATGCACAAAATGCCACAGCACCTCCGCAACCTTTCGTTGCACCTTTGGTAGCTGTAATACAGGCTCCTTTACCGCACTCACCAGCTACTCTTCAGCTGGCTCCTGTTTCTTTGGCACAGCCTCCTCAAGGCTCACCGATCACATCTATTTCTCCTACCGTTCCTTCTAAAATTTCGCCTAGCGCACCTTCTAGTCTCTCTGATACTCGTTCTACGAACATTTTTGTTTCTGCTTTGCGTGACTCTGTTCTACTACCAGCTATTCCTCCACTTTCACCTTTCGTCTGGCATAAAACGGCCAGCATTGTTACTAACTTTCCTTCACCACTTTTTCGGTCGCCTAAAACGACCCCTAACACGGAACGAAGACAATTGCGAAGCCAAATGCCTGATTATCAGGAAAGGGAAACATTGAATAAGTTAGCACGAAATTGGGCTATGGATACAGCGAGATATGATGTAGAGTCTGTCATGAACGTTTTCCGTCAATGGGATGAACCAACGCAAAGATACGTCTTTGAGCAGATGTGTGTTTTCCTGTGTGAGGATTTGGAAGATAATGGTCAGAAGAGCAACCTGCAGGAGTTGTGTAGGTTACGATTTAAATTTGGGGAGGGTATGATAGTTGGTCCCGACGTTGAAAGAGCAGTAGAGATATTATTATCACATCGAAGTACAGGTGGTAATTCTGGGTCATCCTCTGACAGTGGTACGTATAGTAGGAAAAGAGCGAGACAGTACCCCATGAGAGAGGTTCCTCCGGTCTGGAGGGAAGGTGACGCAACTGCAGTTCCACCGGTTCTGCCTCATTTCCAGCGTGTATGGGTACATGTCCCCTGGAAAAGATCCGAAGTTCTAGCACTCAAGCAGACACTACCCGATCCCCGTAAAAACCCGACTGGGTATTATAAGGAGTTGTCCCAAACTACAAGCTCATGTATAATGAATTTAGCATGTTGTTTGGGAACATTGTTCCACATCCTTTATGGAGTAAGATACGTCATACGGATCATGACCAAGAATTAGGTGACTCATGGGCAAACATTGTGACTACAGATGCTAGACAAATCGGTGGTTTCAAGCCTGAGCCGTTAATAGCTGAACTTCCTGGTAGAATTATCGCATACATGAAGACAATTATGCCTGAAGTACGTGTAAACTGGGACAAGCTATCCGCGTGCAAGCAGAAGAAAGACGAGAATGTGTCTGACTTCTTCACGAGATTTGAGGAAACCTTCACTGACCATAGTGGTCAGGATATGGCTACCGAGGGTGGCCAAAGACTGTTTGTAGACAAGTTTGTACACAATTTGCTTCCTGAATTGTGTGCTAAACTAAAAGACTCAGAAAGTGCTTGGGCTGTCTCTACGTCAGCGCAGATTCTAGCAACAGCCCAGTACTATGAAAATAGGCGTAAAGACGAGTTAGACAAGGCAGACAAAAAGACGAAAGATTTGAAAACTAAAGTTCTTCTCCAACAGGCCTATCAGCCTCGTATGGCTAGCCAGCCTAATTATCAACAGAATCAGCAGTACTCTAGAGACGCGCAAGGAAACGAGCTTTCCCATCAGCGTCCTACGTATGGCCCGAATCAATGTGCGTATTGCAAAGAAGAGGGCCATTTTAGGAATAATTGTCCGGCTCTTGCACGACGTTTAAACGGTGCACAAGGTGTAAGGGAAAGAGGTGTTCAGCATGCCTCTAGAGGTAGAGGCCGTGGAAATTTCACTCAGAATATAACTTCTTTTCCACCTCAGAAATCAATGAATAGCTTTGATCAACAGGGTAATTCATCGTCCAAGTCAGCTCAGTACTATGCTGACGACTATTACACCGAACACGACAATGAGGGTAACGATCGCTAGGACAGCCATGGACAAAGAGAGGGAGTTGTTTCAGTTCCAGTAGATCAGGATGGACCATATGTCGAGGTAATTACCTCAGGAGTGTCAGAGCCATTTCTGCTGGATACTGGTGCTACAAAAAGTTCTATTATGCACTCAAAACCTCCTGGCGCACCTTTGTCTGGCGAAATGAATGTCTCAGTAGGCTTCTCTGGCGCCCCTGTTAGAAACCCGATCTCTAGTCCTGTTTCCGTTTCTGTTGGCCCCTGTGAATTAGAAGCACCCCTCATTCTTACAACAGGTTGCGGTGAAAATTTGTTAGGATTGGATTTGCTAAAGAGGTTGTACGCGACTTTGTACTGTTCTCCCTCGGGAGTACAGCTTACTTTAGGGAGAAAAGTCATTTCTCCAATGTACTTGTCCAAAGAAGGTATCCCAACCGAATTGTCATCACTTCCAGATATACTATGGGCTAATGGTTCCAACGATGTAGGTCGTTTAGAGATAGCACCGTATGTCATAACTTTGAAAGCAAACGTCAGATTGCCACGTATTCCCCAATACAAAATTTCTAACGACTGCGAACAGGCATTGATAACGATCGTTTATGATTTGGTCGATAAAGATGTTATCGAGGAAACAACAGGAAACATTTGTAACAGTCCAGTTTTACCGGTCTTGAAACGTACTGATCCTTCACAGCCCCCTGTGTATAGGTTTGTGATTGACCTCCGAGAAGTAAACAAGGTAGTTATACCGCAGTTTCCAGTCGTCCCCGACATTACTGCTTTATTGACAATGGTTCCAGCTTCAGCAGCTTGGTTCTCGGTGATTGACCTGAAGAACGCTTTCTTCAGCATCCCGATCGCCGAAGAGAGTAGAGACCTTTTCGGCTTCAATTTAGGAGGACGAAGCTTCCGCTTCAAATGCGCTCCTCAAGGCTACTGCGAAAGTCCATCAATATTCAGTCAGGCTTTGAAAACACAACTAGACACAATTGTACTGCCAGATGGGTCAACATTGATTCAGTACGTAGACGATCTACTGATCGCTGCAGACACTGAAGAGATTTGCAAGGAAGCTACGTTGTCGCTATTACGTCACCTATGTGACATGAAGCACAAAGTCTCCCTTTCAAAACTGCAATTTTGTCGACAAGAAGTAACCTACCTAGGTCACATCTTATCGAAGGAGGGAAGGAGACTGACACCAGAAAGAATACAGGCAATCACAGAACTAAGTGCCCCAAGGACACTGAGAGGTGTCCGAGCTTTTTTGGGCATTACATCGTACTGTAGACAATGGATACCGAATTTCTCACTACTAGCCAAACCCTTACTGTCACTACTCCGCAAAGACACGCCTAAACCTATGCCTTGGTCTGAAGATTGTCAGACGAGTTTCCGCGAGTTGCGCGATGCATTGTGTTCGGCTCCTGTGTTGGGAAACCCCAACTACAGTAAGCCTTTTACATTGTATGTCCACGAAAAAGAAGGTTGTGCATTATCAGTCTTAATGCAACTCTTTGGGGACAAACAGCGCCCATGCGCGTATTTTTCGGCAACTCTGGATCCAGTGGCTAAGGCACTGCCAAGTTGTCTAAGAGCAACAGCCGCAGCAGCTGTCTGCATTCGACAGTCTGCTGGATTAGTCATGAATAACACTCTGATCGTTATGGTTCCGCATGCAGTAGACATTTTACTAAATAGGACAAAGACACAACACCTTACTAGCGCTCGACTATCCAGTTACGAACTTACCCTGCTAGCAAGTCACATCCATATAAAGAGGTGTGATACACTCAATCCCGCTACGTTATTACCCATCCCGACAGAGACAGACAAGATTGACAAGCATGACTGCTGTTTCAGGACAGAGGAAGAGACAAAAGGGAGAGTAGACTTACAGGACACTCCCCTTCCCGAATGCAATGATACTCTATGGGTTGATGGTTCATGTTTCAAGTTGCCGAATGGTGATACGACTACAGCATATGCCGTAACGACGTTACACACCATTGTAGAGACTGCACGCATTCCCCACAGTTCTGCACAAGCTGCAGAGTTGATAGCGCTTACTAGAGCATGTGTGCTGGCGAAAGGAAAGCGAGTGAATGTGTACACTGACAGCCAATATGCCTTTGGTGTGGCTCACAGTTTTGGGAGATTATGGCGTGAACGTGGGTTCCTTACGTCCCATGGTGCAAAGATACAACATGGCCAGCTAGTTAATGAGCTCCTTGAGTCACTCACCTTGCCCCTACAAGTCGCCATTATAAAATGTAGTGCACACAGAAAGATTCAGGATGATGTTGGCCGCGGAAATGCATTTGCAGATGAGGTTGCGAAAGGAACTGCAAGGAACACAATGAATCGGATGTATGTCATGGGTCCCGCTAGATGGACTGCTGATGTAGGAATGTGTGAGGACACCATTGAAAGCGTAAAATCAATACAAGCCGAGGCCACTGAGAACGAGATGAATGAATGGAGAGAAAGCACAGGTAGATTGGATGCGAATGGTTGTTGGGTCGAACTATCGGAACACCAGCGATGGTTACTACCTAATGCTTACGTACTTGCAGTGGTAACGATGGCTCACGGAATGGCACACATCAATTCGAGAGGAATATGTAAACTATTGGCCCCAGTATGGCAGAATAGCAATATCCCAAAGTACGCAGAAAACGTGGTCAGAAAGTGTATGGTATGTTTGAAGTACAATCCCGGTAGGGGAACGCCAACTCCAGCTGGTCATTTTGCGCCTCCAACGTACCCGTTCGAGGTTTTGCAGCTAGATTTCATCCACATGGAGAGGTGCAACAACCTGAAATACGTTCTCGTTGTTGTTTGCGCCTTTTCAAGGTGGGTGGAAGCGTACCCCCTTAAGGACAACACCGCCTTATCGACTGCCAAAGCCCTTGTCAAAGAGTTCTTCCCTAGATACGGTATGCCTAGAATTGTCTGGAGTGATAACGGAAGTGAATTCGTAGGATGCGTGATGAAGAGAGTGTGTGAGTGTCTAGGCATACACCAAAAATTCCACTCTGCGAATCATCCCCAATCGGTTGGATTAGTAGAATGCTAAAACGGCACTCTGAAACTCAAACTAGCCAAAATCCAAGCCAGTACAGGTCTTAAATGGCCTGATGCCTTGCCTCTAGCACTTTTGTCAACCAGGACGACTGTCCACTCCAGGTTAGGACTTAGCCCCCATGAAATCGTGTTTGGCCGCCCAGCCAACGTCTGGGGCGTGCCAAGACCCAAGAAACTGAGCGAGATAGAGCACCCCGTACTGCTTGACTATTTGTGCGAATTGACAACTAAATTGCGTGTTTTACACCAACAGGTTCACAGTTCTTCTCCACCAGCCTCTGACGATCCAGGTCACCTCATCGAACCCGGTTCGTGGGTTTTGTTGCGGAATTTTCAGCGCACCAACAACGGACAACCGAGGTGGACCGGACCGCACCTGGTACTACTTTCAACAAGATCTGCTGTTCGGGTTGAAGGCAAGAAGAACTGGGTACATGGGACCCACTGCAAACGGGTCCCTCTACCCCTTCCATACGACCGGTGGGTCAACAAAGGACTTGCTGACTCTGAGACAGAATCCGTACCTCGCTTCATCCCTTTCAGCGATGCCCGTTTGAAAGAAACTAGCACCGAAAAGAAGAGTGATCATATTTTGCAAGGACTTGTGTCACCATCTATGCAATTGGACACTACTGACCCTGAAACGCTGTTTGAAGATCACACCGTACCTGGGAAACGACGATACAACCTGCGGTCTAGACAAAAGAACTAATAAAAGCTTGACCTCATGTAATTTCCTCTTCTCCCCTAAGAACTATTTTTGAATTTTCAGCTCTCTCGTCCCAAGGGATCTAGCTCATTTTTGATTTTTCGAACCGCCATCCGGTTCTGCTGCTAGGGTCGCGGTTGAAGTCTGGGGAGTGCAACTGGGAAGTTCTAGGTCCACGGTTCTGATTGGTCCACGGGAGTTACCCCGGACTGAGCAGAGCGCGCTCCCTGGGAGAATCAATCAACCACCGCGGGCAGCAACTAGAGGATGGAGTTTCCAAGGGTAGAGAGACCTGTCAGACTCACGAACTTCGAAAAACAGTTATGCACGATACTGTCCAGAAGAAGATTCCTGATATTATGTGTTTTAATGTTATGTAGCATACTTGTGTTTTTTATTGGTTATACCTTGTTCGTATTTAAAGTTACCTTTTCGAATGACACCCAGACACCACCTCCTCCCACTATTTCTCCACACTACTTTCACCCTTTACCTGAACACGAGTCTGCCCGAAGACTCGAATTTGTAAACAACTCTTTCATCCAGCTTCTACACCAACACCAGTCCATAATGAACACGTCAAACTGTTGGATATGCGGACTTATGCCACACACAACCGATAAGGGTATCCCATACTTCGTTTTGCCATTTAGCTACTATGGTTCTCTGTGGGCTTTCCAGACCATGTTCCTATTCGCCCTAGAACCATACCCGACCCGTTCCGCTGCGAGCGACTCCAGTAACAAGGCACTAATTGCAGGGATAAGGAACATGAGTAGGGATATCGACACCTATCTGACAATCCCCAAAGATGAACTGAGTCCCTACACCCGTTGGAACGTGACCAAACATGGGGTTTACCTGGTCAAGAGCCAGGCAGCACAGAAATCTCGCCCAGTTTGGATAGTTCCCCACCGAGGTCACTTATGCTTACAGGGTATTGGTAGGAACCCCACAGCACAGTTAGGAAAGAGCATTTGCACGGAAACATATGTATTTGCTTCCCGAACTTCCCCGATACTCTTGGCAGCTAAAGGCACGTATTTCGTTTGCCACGACCAAGCCTACACGTGGTTGCCCCCTGATTTCTCAGGTATATGTTTCATTTCATTTCTGCTGCCTCCTACCTACACGGCCCGAGCAGATTACCACCGGACAAGGACAGCTAGAGGTGTCGTGAGTAAAGACGACACCGCGGGTCAGGAATTCGCTGACTTCGCAAAGGGTTTTCTGCCATTTTGGGGGCCTATGGTGAACAGCAGGAATATTCGCCAGTTAGCGAGGATAGTTGAATCCGCCGTGACCACAACGGCCGGAGCACTTGGCAATTTGACAACAGAGCTTCAGTCGGATCGACTTATGACCCTTCAGAACCGAATTGCCTTAGACATTATACTCGCCGATCGTGGTGGTGTGTGTAGAGTCATCCAATCCAGTTGCTGCATTTTCATCCCTGATAACGCACCAACAGTATACCAGGCCATCTCCAAACTACACGAAATATCTGGTTCCCTTCACATTGAGAAAGGGGATTGGTCCCTGCTGGGGTGGTTCTGGGAACTGATCACTGCCTGGGGATGGAAAACTTTGATTTTCATCGGGATGATCTTGGCACTTCTGTTCGTGTTTTGCTTGTGTATACAGTGTGCTCCTGCACTATGTGGCCTCTGTGCTACCTCGTGTGTACGGAAGCCTGTGTCACAGGACGAGCTGAGTAGCAGAATGATGCTCCAGCAACATCTCCACGAATTTCTTCATACCGATTTGGACTCAGATTAGCATGAGTTATTGCCTTATATGAGGGCAAAAGGAGGGTCTGTGGTTCCCAAAATCCGGACCCTGTGGTTTTCCCGATATCGAGGTCCAATACCCGTGTCACGAAACCTCAACGTACCGAGACGATTTTGGTGTCTACGAACCGATAATGATTAGGACATCATTCCTATGTATTTGCGTTACAATCGAGGGTTGCCAACACCCCTAAATCACAGTTTCCGTCCCATCCCTTAAACTCCATTTTGTGAACGGCATCCATCTTGCATCTTGCCCTCATGATAAGTCAATTAAAGGTCGAGCTTGATCCAAATAGACACGTCCACCTTTCGTGACTTTCCCCTGACCTGTCCCAACTGACTCCACTGTCTTCGGCCAAACCTGTTTAGGCAGCTCCTCGCCCAGTGGCCGAATACGATAGCATCTACGCATAACATTCCACGAACCATTCACTACATACAGCCCATGTTTCCTTCAAACACGCACCTGTCCCCGTATCTTGTTTATGGCCCTTTTTATGGCTGGGTTGTACCTTCCTTTATTGGTGGTTCATCTATATCTGATGGGAGTTCCCGATCCAACTGGGTAATCTATCAGCAAACTGGACATCTAAAATATGGGCTTGCTTACATGACTTCGCTCTTTGTATTGTTGTAGAAATATGTGTGTTGCCATACCATAAACTCAAGAATTCTTGCTTGAAGCCATATATTTGATATATAAGGAGACGGCTGGTTCTGTAAAAACGAACAGTCTCCCAAGAACCTACTCTCTGTGTGGTGTACTTCTGGGACACGTGTTACTTGGTAGCTACCAATAAAACTTGATCTTTGACTGCGACTAGAAGACTACGTGTTTCTGTGGTCCGGAACAAGGGAACTCAGAGGTCTTCGGGTGTTATCCCCTGACACCAGCGGGTTCCTAAAAACCCGTTACCTTAGTACCGGCTAATCTTTGGGTCTAATTTTATTTATTGGTTGCTTTAAAGAATGGCATTCTCCCACGGTAATTCATTGTTCAAACCATGGGTGAAGGTCCCTAAGGAAAAGATCCAAAATACTTCTTTCTTTTTTCTGATTTTATCACCACCATTGTTATTTGGTGTGTGGATCTTTTCCAAAATGCGCCATCTGATGTCAGATGGGGAGTGTTGGAATTCAAAAAAGTGGTTCACAAGTGGGGCTGTTAATTTTCATGTTTTGATGGCGGACCTGTGCTCTGTGAGACGGGTTTTTATTGCACGGGAGGTTTCACCCACATAACCCAAATTGCATGGGCATATTATGAAATATATTATGTTACATGTATTACATGTCCATAATTCTTTTGCTTGTATGTTAAATTGATTGAAGATAAATGTTTCCCCTGGTATGATGCCGTCACAAGACTGGCAAGAACCACATCGGGAAGTGCCCTTGATAGCATTAGTGCCTTGTATTGATTTTTGTACATAAGGGGTTTTAGTGGTTGCTGCAGTATACCGTGATCGAACTACTAGGTCCTTTAAATTTTTATTTCGACGGTGTGCAAACAGTGTTTTTTTGAGTTTGGGTTGTGACAAGTCTATATTTAATAGATGCCAATTCGCGTTGATGACTTGCTTAACTGTGGCATTCAACGTAGAATGCTTCGTAATGCAGACTAGTTTTGGTTCTTGTTGTTCTTTTTGTGACTTGAGTAAGGCATCTCGATCGTAAAATCGGACTCTTTTATATGCTTCTCTAACGAGACGATGGGGGTAGCCTCGTTCGAGAAATTTTTGTTTTATTATTGCCGATTGAGAGTCATAGTCCTTGAGGTTAGTACAATTTCTTCTCACTCTGAGAAATTGTGAAAAGGGAATACCATCTTTCTGATTTCTTGGATGGTAACTAGAGAAGTGGAGCAAGGTATTCCTTGCTGTAGGCTTTGTATATAGGTCTACTTCTAGTTTATTTGATTTATTCCTGATATAGATATCCAAAAACTCAACTTGCGTTGTATTGATATGCGCAGTGAAGCGAAGATTATTATCTGCAAGATTGAGCCAATCCAGGAATTCTTGTAGTGTCTGTTCCCCATTGGTCCAGATGAAAAAAATATCATCAATAAATCGGTACCAATGGGAAACAGACTCAAAGAATGGGGCCATTTCATTGTATATATGTTTGGACTCAAAAAGAGCCATATATATATTCGCTACGGACGGAGCCATAGCTGCCCCCATACTGACGCCTTTTGTTTGCTGGTACATATGCTCACCAAACTGAAAGACGTTTTCTTTAAGGACTAAGGACAGACACTCAAAAACGGTTAACAGCATGGTATTTGGTACATGTCTATGAACCACAGGTTAGCCTCTATTGCTTCTTTTGGGGGATGTTACTATACAGGGATTCGACATCCAAAGTGACCAACAGGTCACTGTGTTGATTAAAAGGTAGATGTTCAACCTTTGTGATGATAGACCCTGTGTCTTTGATGTAAGAGGGAATAAGCTGAATATAAGGTCTGAGAATATTGTTCACCCTGACCCAGGAACTTTATCCATATCAGGGGGTCCTTGTTTTTTTACATATTAGTATTTTGTGTAAACAGCACTTAAACACAACAGAGCACACTGTTCTACATTACAGACTTTAAAGGTTGCATTTCATCACGTTTAAAAAAAAATACAAAACTCTTTCCTTGGACATTATTTGTATCCACGAAATGTATTGTTTGGGTCAAGGTACACAAAGGTCCTATTCAAACGTAATCCGTCCAATGGGAGCGCCGGCTGTCTCTTCTTATTCAAATAAATGGCGGCTATCCGGCTCCTGTCAGAGCAGCTGGGCCCTCCCCGCTGACAGGGCCTGCGGACCCAATGGCTGCTTGGGTTACTGAAGGGAAACACTGACCTCGGGTTACAGCCACCAGGCAGAGCAAGCAACTTCCAGCACTGGATGGGGGAGAGCAGCCAGCCACCAGAGCACCGCGTCCCCGGGACCTGCAGCGGGGTCCGGGATAGCGCCTCCTCAGAAGGGCAAGGAAGCCCATCCACCTCATAGCGCCTCCTCAGAAGTGCAAGGAAGCCGGTCCACTTCATAGCGTCTCCTCAGAAGTGCAAGGAAGCCCATCCTCTTCATAGCGCCTCCTCAGATGGACAAGGAAGCCCGTCCACTTCATAGCGCCTCCTCAGAAGTGCAAGGAAGCCCGTCCCCTTCATAGCACCACTCAAAGACCAGTGCCCATCCTCTTCATAGCGCCTCCTCAGATGGACAAGGAAGCCCGTCCACTTCATAGCGCCTCCTCAGAAGTGCAAGGAAGCCCGTCCACTTCATAGCGCCTCCTCATAGACCAGTGCCCATTCTCTTCATGGCGCCTCCTCAGAGGTGCACTGCCTTCCTCTGTTCTGGATGAGCACAGACTTACCTCGGAATACAGCCTCATGGAGCACAGGCACTTTATTGCACGCAGCCTCCTGCACGGCAGCACGCGCACTGAGCGCAACCAAAACTCTGAGCACAGCCTGCTCGGGAGGAGCACAGCCACGACAGAGCACAGCCTGCTAGGGAGAGGCACCGCCACGACAGAGCACAGCCTGCTAGGGAGAGGCACCGCCACGACAGAGCACAGCCTGCTCGGGAGGAGCACAGCCACAACAGAGCACAGCCGCCTCGAGAGGAGCACAACCGTGGAGCACAGCCGCCTTGAGAGGAGGACAACTATAATGGAGCAGAGCCTCCTTGAGACGAGCACAGCCGTGGCGCACAGTCACAGCCGCCCTGAGAGGAGCACAACTATGGAGCACAGCCTCCTAGAGAGGAGCACAGCTACGGAACGCAACAACGTGCACCGCATTTCACTGTGTGCCAAATCCTCCGGCGCCCTGGACCGCTCATTTTACCTCACGACCTCCGGTGAGTGCCAGGGCAGGGACCCGCGTGCTCATGTATTTTTCTACAGCTTGAATATCACGTGATGACGAGCAAGTAGACATGTTGCCACTTGAATAACAGGCGTTTTTCACACAGCAATGTTCATGTAAACGTTTTTAAGAGGTTCAAATGTGGGGCAATATTGTCCCTTTGGTGTCACACACGGTGCTGGTGTATGGTCACACACTACTAATCATTGAGTTTAAGGTTGACACACATGCATTGAGTTAAAATCAGCCCCTGTGCGTGTGATATCAGTCGAGCCTACCTCCAGCTTCCCAAAGCTCCTTTGTGGCGTGAAGCCTGCCCCCAGGGTCCGAGGGGCGGCCGGGCTTAGCTCCGCCGCAGCGTTACATCCAGCACTTCCGGCTGGCCGGGCTTGGCTCCGCCGGTCGGGAGCTCCAGGAACCACAACTCCCAGCAGCCCTGTGGCGAGGTCGCCTCCCCCAGCGTCAGCAAGCAGCGCCAGGAGGCGCTTAAAGTCAGAACTCCTTCCTCGTCCCGCGAGGACGCGCGCGGGACGCGCCGGGCTAAGCCCGGGCAAAGGGCGGGTCCTCTGAGGCCCTCAGAGACCGCAGGAGACCGGGCCGGGCTACCCCCTTTGGCCTTTCTTAAACACTTACGTACCCAGGGTAATCCTACATTGTGTCTGACTACAAATGATCTACGTTCTGTTATATTCCTGATGGAGGGTAAAAGCAAAAGCAGAGCGACGGTAAGAAAAACACCTATGCACACACGTTCTGCTACAAGAAAACAAACATTGGTGCCAACCCCTCTACCCACCTTAACTGCAATTGACAGAATGCTGCAACAGACAATTGGGGTTGTTGTAAACGCTATTGAACATACAGAAATGAGACTTTCCCTACCAGCTAGTATGTGTTTAATAAGTCAATCGCCAAAAAATACTACCACACATGTAAGTGTTACTAATGAAACAACGATATCCCATGACTCCCTATTGTTGGAATCTTTTGCAGGTTTGCCAAAGTATGGTCCAATCCAACCTGATGTAACACAACCTTTAGAACCCACTGTGTTCTGTGTTAGGGAGAACAGACTGTCAATAACACCTGACTTGTCAGCTAGTATAACACCACAGCCCCTAACGCAGAATGATATGACTGAAAGGGCGAGATTTTGATCGATATCTTATCTCTATTGATCCAAACCTCGATCTGGTCGACTGAACCTTTATTGCCTGTCTTGGAGGAAAACAGTATACTCATCTGCAAGTTAGTTCACCCAAGAAAGGACTCTACTCTCAAAGATCACGGACAACTTCTAGGTTTCAAAAGTTTATTGTAAAGATATAATGAGCTGCAAATACAGGCATCTCAGAATGAGATTCACGAGATACACAGGTCCAATTACATACATGTGCTCTCGAAAAGCCCTCAGACGAGCAACAGAAATCACTAACACAAGTTCTAAGAACAATAAAGCTATCAGCATAGACGCATATCGCTCCTTCATCTAGGTTGGAGGAAACAAACACAGGTTAGGCGTCCCTACCCTGTTCTAGATGGTATCCCTACTTAACCAAATCCCAACCTAACAAAGGTGTCAGCAATGAATGACCCCCAAGGGAAGTCACCCACTCTAAGTCTCTTGGTGAAAACCTATAGTTCTCCAGTCATGACCCCTCACTGCCTACCCATCCGCTCTCTAAAAGGGTCCTCAGGTCTCTGCTCTAACTCCACCCAGGGGTGCTGTCCCTAATACAAAACAGTCAACAACATTTGAGACGCCCCTTGCGAAACGCCTCTCACGTGGTGCAACTTCAGGCTTTTTCCATGATGCTTTGTATTGGGCCTCAGACGTTAGAGTTGACCTTGCTTCTCAGATTCTTCTCCGGCCCGCTGATACCCCTTAAACATTCCAGAACCCTCCTCCATGTCTGGGCCGTCTACTTGAACAGACCTCTATTCATTCATTTATAATTGGATCCCCCCTTTCCGGTTGCAGACAGATATCTGCCGCCAAGAACCCAACTCTCATAGACTTCTTAAAAGGCCTGCAACATTTCTCAACCCAGACATGTACGTGTAAATCAATGCTAAAACATTTCAGGCCTACAATAATTCCCATAACGATTATAATATTCAACTTCTTCATTTAATTAAAGCATGTTAATACTCTTATTCTATTTATAAGTAAACATTTCTATAAATCATGGCCTATTAATGCAAGGACCAAAAACGTTAAAACAATCTTTGTCGTGAAAAGAACCACCTTCCCTTTTAGCTCCAGCTCTGGCCCTGAGGCCTACCACTTTCTGCGTTTAACCACAGTCCATCTTACACGTTAACAGCTACACGACATAGAATAAGAATAATCACGTCTACTAAAATCATATAATGTCACACATTTCGGTATTAGTTCCACTTCTACTTAAATCCCTACATTAGCCATACATTTAGGATATATTCGCAAATACTATTAGCACTCATGGCATTTCTCTTCATGAATTATGCTCTCTACAGGTAAGTGTGATGTACTCATACATGTAAATCAGTTTGCGCTCTCTCAGTTCCCCCCTTTGATGACCTCTCGGGGTCATCACTAACATTTAAACTGAAGTTATGGGTAGCATTCTCTGCGCTTCCAGAGCTCTCAGGCTCCTGTACTGATTATCCTGTATGGCAGCCAATCTCTGCAGCTGCTCTCTTTGGGCCCTTTCTGACCTTCTTGCTCTGTACCATTTGAATACCCTCACCAATCCCCACAATATTATCCCACAGATCAATATTATGATGATAGGCTTTAGGATATACCAAATAAAGCTTTTTCCTAAGGTGGAAAACCACCCTCCAACTGTACTCATTCCGTGGCCCACCTTTTCCCAGACATTTTCTCTACTCAAGTCTTCGATCTCTTTGTGTATATTAGTTATGTTCTTAATAACCTTCTCAAGGGGCTTCGAAAGGTCTGGAATGTAAGTGCAACATTCCTGGACCTTCAAAGCCTTACAGACTCCGCCCTCTTTTGCTAATAAGACATCTAATGCAAGCCGATTTTGAAGAACCATAGCCCTTATCGATTGCATCTCTCCTTCTACCAGCATTAAGGACTGAGCAGTGCTGGCAGACAACCTGTCGACAACTGTTGCCAGTCGTCTAATTTTAACATCATTAAGGATTATTCCCAAAAGAGGGAACATAGCTCCAAAGACATCTCCAACCATTTCGGCATCACCTACATCTCTCCTTCCCCTCGATGATGTCTGACCCTCAATGATCACTAAGTCTTGTGCATGATATATTTTGGGGAAGACAATTGCCAAGTAACATGATCCATACCAGTTGTCAGGTAGTCTCACGTAAGCATTTCTTCCACATACAAAATACACATTTGGAATCACTTGCATTCCCTTCAGGAAATCCTTAGTGTAGTACTCTAAATTAAAAGCATGTTCACAGTCAACTTCACCCACGTATACATTTTCATAATACGTTTTGGCTCGGTGAAGACATAACTTTCCTCTCTGCGCTTTATCTAAAGCTATTGGACCACTACTACCCTTTCTCTTATGTGACTTCTCTTCCTCGGTCCAATCTAATTTCCCTTGTCCTGATTTCTTCAAAATCTTTTGTCTCCTGTATCGATCATCCACCTGCCCTATGAACTTTTTCTCGACTTCTGACACCTTGCATGTCAGGTTATTTCTACGGGCATGTGAAGTATCTAAGGTAATCCAAGGAATGAAGAATTTGGCCAATCTGTCTTCACTCTTCCAGTAATCCCATTTATTCATCTGCTTATAATTCGGGACTTCTGGCAACACAGAATCATAATTAGAGAAATAGTATTCAAAACTATCTCTCTCATAAAATATACTAAGCAATAAGCTACATGTAATGCCATATGTCAGAGGGAGGTGATGATAGCGAATTCCTTCATCTACAGACGCAGGCAACTGCATGCAGACGTAGCAATCCTTAACCTCCATGGCATCCACGTATTCATACAAAAGTTTAGCATAAGCATTTGACCTAAAGTCTCCTTGGGACTCGTCTACATGTAACCTGCGGGCTTCTGCAGCCAATAACGCTTTCTCTTGAGTGTTTTCCCTTTTCTCACCAGCAACAGTGGGTGTAAGCGTTACTACAGAATTCACATCAGTTACCTTCACCTCTTCCTCATGTCCCTTTACATAAGAAATTGTTACCACTAAAGCTATTAGTATTATCACTCCTACTATTAGTGTACCTATTATACATTTAGCTCTGCGGTTCGGGGTGCCGGCCTCCATTTCGTCAGACAAAATAGTTCCCTCTTTTTCTTTGCAAAAAGTTATTTTCCTCTCGTTACTTTGCAGTCTCTTTTCAATCCTTTTTGTCTTTAGAATCCACACAACTGGAGGCTGACAGCCTTCTTCGCAAAAGTCCTTTAACAGTTCAAAAAGACAACCCTAGCCCTTCTCCATCCACTCAAGGGGTTCCCTAAAATTCTCTGCTTCCTGGGCGCTAGGTAATCTTCTTTTCTTCTGCTTGCTTTATTTACAAAGTCCTTTAACAGTCAACTATCAGATTTGTGGTTGCCGCTTCAATAGCATAGTTCAATATTTCCAAACGAAGAGTGTGCTCTTCATGTGCTGTTATCGTTGTACCAAAGTCGGGGAATTGCAATTCTGTAAGAAACATGTGTTTTAACTTGCTGAGGCGGGGAGGTCTGGGGAGCACGAATGTTAGTGACCCTTCTTGTTCGACACCGGGTACCAACAGTCGTATTTCCACGGTGATAACGGGCTCAGAACTGGACACCACCACCGCTCGGATCCTCCCTGTCTCCGGTTTCACAGACATTTGTCGCCAGATATGTCCACTCAGGTGTGGAGTATCTTCTGTTAGGCACACGCACTCTTCTTGACCTTCTTCGGTCGGGTGCTTCAGCGCCCTGAGCACCTTCTTCTGGGTCTGAGTCTTCTGATATCGGAGGAAGGGTTGCTTCTGGAGTTGACCTCAGGCTAGAACTTCTTCTTTGCGGCCAATTTGCTTCTCCACGTGCCCTTCTACTCCTTCTCCTTCTGGTCTGTTCTCGCTCTCTTTCAGACCTGTCAGGGTCAGACTCGTACTCCCAGCTACTTTCTCCTTCTGTAGCGTCTTCAGTTTCACTGTTGTACTGACCGTCCTCAGCTTGGTCAGACTCGTTCCCTGCTTCCGCGGGCACCTCTACAGCTTGACTAGCCCCCTCTATGGCTTCTTGGTCCTCAGCTGGACGTCCATCTGAGAGAGGAGCTGTTTCCAGAGGTGCTGGAACCCTTTTCGTATGTGACGCGTGGATCCAGTTGGGCAGGCCTCCCACCTTTACAGCTGTACTTGTGATCAGGATGACCTGGTAGGGCCCACGCCAACGAATATCCAAGCAGCTTCTTCTCACATGTTTCTTCACCAGGACCCAGTCCCCAGGATACAGGTCATGGCACGGGCCCTGGCACGCTGGAACCTCTGCAGCCTGCACCTGAAGGGACACAGAACGCATGGCGTCAGACAGCCCCTTACAATAGTCCAGGATCATATCATCTGTGATATTTAACAGTGCAGTAGCTGGAATAGATGGCAGCCTCATTGCTCTCCCCATTAACACCTCATGTGGTGACAACCCTGTTCTTCTGTCTGGGGTACTACGAAGGCTCATGAGAACTAATGGCAGGGCATCAGGCCAACTCAGGGTCGTTGAGGAGCAAACTTTAGCTATTCTGGACTTGATCGTGCCATTAATTTGTTCCACAATTCCTGAGGCTTCTGGTCGGTAACTGCAATGGAGCTTCTGGTCAATATTTAGCGCAACACAAATCATCTTCACAAGCTCGCTGTTAAAATGTGTTCCCCTATCTGATTCCAAAAAGGCCGGCACCCCGAAACGAGGGATAAGTTCTCTAAGCAGTAACTTAGCCACTGTGAGGGTGTCGCACCTACGTGTAGGGTATGCCTCAACCCATCTGGAGAACACACAAACAACCACCAGGACATAGCGGAGGCGGTTGCATCTTGGCATTTCAATGAAATCTATCTGCATTCTGTTGAATGGACCTCCAGACCTTCCTATGTGACTTAGTGCAACTGGTGTTCTTTTTCCTACGTTCAGCTGCTGGCAGGTCACACAACGCTGGCACACTGCTTCTGCTGCTATTCTAAACTTAGGATTGTACCAAGTCTGTCTAAACACTCTCAGCATAGCATCTCTCCCTAAGTGTACGGGACCATGTATGAGTCTAGCCATTGGACTCACCATCTCATTGGGCAACACTGCTCTGCCGTCTGCTGAGACCCAAAAATGAGTCTCACCCATTACACATCCTGCCTTTTCCCATGTTTCTTTTTCAGAATCTGGAGCATTTTCTTGCATGGTTGACAGTTCATCCCAAGTATCAACAGTTTCCAGTATCATAGCTAATTCAGTTCTTACATTTATTCCACCCACATCCACCTCTGTGAAAGAGTAACCTTGTTCCGCGCAATACCGCGCAACTTCATCAGCATATCTATTGCCTTTCGAAACAAAGTCCTCATTTCTGGTATGTGCGATGCACTTTACAACTGCGATACTTGCTGGACATTGCAATGCTTCTAACAACAAGCGCACAAACTCTCCATTGCGAATGGGAGAGCCTGAAGAAGTCATGAACCCTCTTTGAGACCATAACTGCCCGTAATCATGAACTACCCCGTACCCATACTGGCTGTCGGTGTATATGGTAACTCGAATTTGATTGCCTGCTAAGCAAGCACGTGTCAGGGCAATAATCTCGGCTACCTGAGCGGAGTGTACTCCTTCCAGGCACCCAGCTTCCACAACTCCTTCAATTGTACAAACAGCATAAGCTGCTCTCAACTGCCCAACTGCGTCTCTTACACATGAGCCATCGACAAAGAAAACTTCATCTGGGTCCGTCAGTGGCTCATCTACGATGTCGGGTCTGGGTTTGGTGCATAGTTCAGTCACATCGAGACAGTCATGGTCTGTATATTCATCATCATCATCAATATCATTTGGAAGTGGCATTAAGGTAGCAGGGTTCAAAACAGAGCATCTCTTGAGGGTCACGTTCTCTGCAGCAAGAATAACCTGCTCATAGCGCGTGAGCCTGCTATTGGTCAGATGCTGTGTTTTGGTCCTGGTCATTAACAGTTCAACAGAATGTGGCACGCACACCTCTAACGGGTGCCCCATAACGATATTTTCACATCTTTCAATGCTGACACCCGTTGCGGCAACGGATTTGAGACATCCGGGCAACGCTGCGGCTACTGGATCTAAGGTAGCCGAAAAATAAGCAACTGGTCTACGGGCATTCCCATGGATTTGGACCAACACAGACAACGCACAACCTTCTCTCTCACAACAGTAAAGAAAGAATTGTTTATTGTAATCAGGCATTCCCAATGCCGGAGCACGACACAGGTCCTCTCTCAGCTGTAAGAATGCCATCAAACAGTCTTTGTCCCATGGTACCGGATCACTCACCTCTTTGTGCGTCAGTTTTTGCAAGGGCTTTGCTTTCAGTGAAAAGTTCACGATCCACTGTCGGCAATAACCCACCATCCCTAGGAACATCCTGACCTCTCTCTGTGTCTGAGGCGCATTCATTTTCATGATCGCCTCTATCCTGTCTGGTGACACTTTTCGTTTGCCTTTCTCAATTCTGTGTCCCAAGTACTGTACTTCTGTCAGGCAGTACTGCAATTTTCCCGGGGACACCTTGTGCCCATTGGCAGCTAGGTGATTTAACAACGCAATGGAGTCTTCCCTGCAAGCTTCTTCTGTTTCTGACGCCACAAGGAGGTCGTCTATGTACTGGACCAGAACTGACTTCTGGGGCAGCACTAGACTTTCAAGATTTTTCTTCAAAAGCTGGTTAAAGATCGAGGGACTCTCTGTATACCCCTGAGGGATACGACACCATGTTAGGACGCGATTTTCCAGCTTAAATGCGAAAAGAAAATGGCTATCTTCGTCCAAAGGGATCGAAAAGAAAGCCTGACAAAGATCGATCACTGTGAACCACTCTGCTTGGAAGGGAATCTGAAACAGTATCACTGATGGATTCGGTACCACTGGACAACATGAAACGACTATGTTATTAATCTTTCGAAGGTCCTGCACTATCCGAAATTTCCCATTTGGTTTCTGCAGACCCATAATCGGGGAGTTGCATGGACTGCCCACGATTTCTTTCAGTATTCCCTGTTTAATCATGGACTCGATCACGGGTTTTATGCCCGCAATCGTTTCTGGAGTCAATTTATATTGGGGTGTTCTTGGGAACTCAGCATGCGGCTTCACTACAATTTTCACTGGGTCCACCCCTTTGACCAATCCAATCTCTTCCCCAGTGAAATCCCATACTTCTGATGCCACTGTCTCTCTCAAATCCCAGGGAAGCTCGTCTACTGTCAAAGTAGGGTACAGCTCCACGCATATTCTTGAGTTTGCAACTTTAAAGTCTGCATCATCATCGTTGGTCAATACCTCCACTCCCTGAGGTGTACAGTATATAGTACAATTCAATTTGCACAACAGGTCTCTTCCTAGCAGACACACAGGGCTTGAATCGCAAACCACAAACTGGTGCTCATCGCTGTACTTTCCTATTTTCACCTGTACCGGTTCTGTCAATTGGCTGGTTATTCTCCTGTTTGCGACCCCTACCACCTGTATGGTCTCTCCAGACATGGGCAGGTCTGGAACTGCAGCTGATCTGATCGTGGATCTAGTGGCTCCTGTGTCCACCAGAAATGTCGTAGGGCACCCTGCTACTTCTGCCTCAACATAGGGTCCCCTCTGATCTACCTCTAAGGCTGCCCCGAGGGTGCAGTCTTCTCTTTCCACTCTCTGTCCGGTTAATGGGTCCACATAATAGCACTCTTCCCCTTCCACAAACAGGGGCATTTGTCTATAGGTCTTACCCATACTCCCTACTCGAGGAGGTTGCGGGAACTGGGCTCGGGGAGGAGCCCCCCCCCCTTTGAGCACCTTTCCTTGGTATTGCGTCGCCCCTCTCATAGGTGCGCTCTGGACCTCTTCCTCCTCTATCTCTTGCTCTCCTATCTCTACATTGTAAGGGCACTCGCGTTTCCAATGCCCCAGCTCGTTGCACTGGTGGCACCTAGTCGTTTTCTTCAAGGTAGCTATGTCTACTCTGGGTCTAAAGGTAGTACTCTCCTCATTACCCTTGTTCTGACTGTACTGCTTCTTACCTCCTGTACCTGTCCCTTGCTGCTGTTGTTGCGGTCCCCCCTTTCCTGCTGTCTGCAATTGTACCACCATCAGCTTTTCTTTTAGTTTCTTAGCCTTGGAGTCTACCTCATCACAGCAGTACCTGGCATATCTCAGTATTTCATCTAGGGGTTTACTTTGCCAACAAATCGAGTGTTGCTGAATCATTAAACTAATATCCGGTCTCAGTCCCAGGACGAACTTGGACACGAATTGCCCTATGTCTTTTGGATCCATTACATCCAAGCCGCTATACTGTTTAAATGCCTTCAGCAATCTCTCGTAATATTCATGAACTGTCTCTTTGGGTTCCTGTCTTGTTCGATCTATTCTGACCCAATCTATGTCTTGCATTGGCACCTTCTCTTTCAGCCAAGTCATCACTCTCTCGAATTTTGCCATCACAATCTCAGACGGCCCATTAGTCTTGGCATCTCTCTCTGGCTCCGTTGTGGGCCACTCAGCGCTAACCTTACATGCTGTCCACAGGTCTCCAGGTACTACAATGTCGAACAGCGTGTTCAGATCTATCCAAAGGACCTTGGAGATTTTTACAAATCTCTCCACTTGCTTGTACCACTCCACAGGGTTCTCTCGTAACTTGGGGAAAGAGGTGGTAAAAGCAGCTAAATCTCCCCTACTCCAAGGGACATGTACATAGTTCCCATTTGCAACTTCACGCAAAGGGTAAGCTTCTATTCCCTGCTGTCCTGGTGTCATACCAATCATGCTTCTTCTGCCGGTCCCTTTCTTGGACCACCTCTCTTCCCACTTATCTAGTGCCCTCCATGTCCTTATTCCAGTAATCAGTTCCCTTATGTGTGTTTTCAGCCCAATCGTTCTCCTCTCATCTAGATCTCGATCTGAGTAATGTAGCCTGTGGTTACCCTGTAATGCTTTGGTTCTTGACAAGTCCACCATATATTTGCCTGCTAGTTCGACTAACTTCTCATGGACTGCTCTCGCTTTTCGTGTGACGTCCTTTGCCATATACAGTATTTCATCCTGCTCATACATTTCCATTCTTTCTAAAGGCAGGGTACCATCTACCATGTCATCCAGATCTGACCTTAAGCTGGAGACATCAAGTCTCTTGGCTTTTATCTCAGCTCGCAATATATCTTTTGAAGGGGGCTCACTGGTCTCCCTCCCATCCCAACTTCGAGCTCTACGTTTGGGCTCAGGAGAGTTAATGGGTGGCCTCCCTCGCTCCCATCTCTCCAGGTCCCATGCTCGGCCATCCGATCTTGGAAGGTGATGGAACACGGGCCTGTTATCCCTGCTCTCTCTCTGCCCACTCTCTTCTTCTTCTCTCCTCTCACCGCACACCTCTCTGTTATTTTCCCTCTGGTCGCTACACTCCCTTTGCCTCGTATCACTCAGTATCCGATACGATCCTTCCTGGTTCCCCATATTCCCTGGGCTGCGCTCATTTCTGTCATCACAGGGACTATGGTGCGACCTCTCACAACTCCCATTCTGTTCTCTGGTGCCTGGCACACAGTGTGGACATTTAAAGCTGTTTCTATACTCTTGCGCTCTCCTCTCCCCTTCACTGAGTATTGGGCGCGCCACCCCTTCATTCCCGGGGCCCCCGTTTTCCAGGTCTGTTCTACCTCCACTCCGGGCCCAATGGGTGACTCCCCTACTCCCTCTACAGTCCCACTCCGGGCTACTCTCTCCAGCCCCGCAGTGAGTCCGAGCTCGGCTGTCCTGACTTTCCCTTTCTGCTTCTGCAGCATTGATGCACTTTTGAGCCTTCACTGCCTCATCCCACTGCTTCATGTACTCATTTAGCTCTTGAAAGGATTTTCGTCCAGATCCCCTCAGATCCATTGGCCATCTGGGGCCCCCAGGATCTCCCCCTGGGTCCCCTGCTGTGTGCTTCGGGGTGCTCCACTCTCTGGGTATAGGCATCTGACTTGGGGAATTAGTGGTATCGTTCCTCCTTGCCTCTTCTGCTCTTTCTCTATCTTTCCGTTTCCGTTCTTCCCCTCTTGCTCTCTCTTGGTCATATATCGATATTATAGGACCTATGGTAACAGGTACCTGTAGTGCATCTGGTAATGGGTAGGATGTGGCGCTTTCCGTTTCCGGCACTCTTTGTACCACAAACCTACCGACTACCTGTTGCACCTGACTAGGCTGGAGCAACTCTTTCTTTGGCTCAGGATCCCACTCTGAACTGGGAAGCGGTCTATGCTCTCCTGCATTGCCCCCCTTTGCTCCTTCAGTATTCTCGACCTCTCCCCCTGCTCTATTATACGGGGGTGGCCTGTCTGTCAGTAATCTGTTTATCAAGCTATCCTCTGTTTCGCTCTCATCATCTTCTTCTAGGGGACTTTTATTTACTGGCGCCTCTAACACTGGGTACAGTTTATTTATTTCCAAATTATGCACTCTCCATCTTTTAGCATCCGCATCCCACCTGGCATCCTGCACTGCCCTTACCGATCGTTTCACCCTTTCTTGTCGTCTGTTCATATTCCTTTCATGCGCTGCCCTAAGCCATGCATCAAGAGCTTCAAACTGGGTTGGTCTAGGCAAGGGTCTCTTTGAGGTCATGACTGATTTCAATCGATGTAACACCTCTAATCTGAACGTCCCGTACTTCGGGAACGTCAGTTCCTCATTTCCTTCAGTAATCTTACTCCACTCTGATATCCAAAGGATCGTATGCAACCCAACATTTACTGCCATATAACGAGCTGGCGTACCCTCCGGCGGGGCTTCTTCCCCTTCATACGATCCTCGCTTCTCTTTCTTAAACAGCGCTTTCAACCATTTAAAACACTTCATAATTATGCGCACAAAATCCAGCCTCGCTACTCTGTTTACTTCCTGATGACAATCCACCAATCCTGTCGCGGCTTTTCTAGCTTGGCCTATCACAGCGCGGTTTTTCTCCTGTCGGCCAATCACGTCGCGACCCTGTGTGACGTGTTCGCTAGCTGGCCTATCACAGCGCGGTCTTTCTCCGGTCAGCCAATCACTGCGCGACACCACCTGACGTCTCTTTTCTCCGCTTCGCAGCAGCACCCCTCCTTTCTCAATTCGTCTCCCGGTTATGCATGCGTCCCATTCATACACCGAAAAATGACTACTTCCGACCAAGCGGTCACTTCTCTCGACTGTACGTCCACAGTCTATCTGTAATTGTCAACACAACTGACGAGATGTCTATCGTCTCTCTGATAGGTTGCTTACACACACAGTAACTTCCGACCAGCGTCCGTTACTCACGCACTCACTCTTACGTTCCCCCTATCTCGGTCTCTCGGGTGGTCAATGGTACCTCATGACCCCCTTCACACTAGTTGACAATTACTCTGGGTGTCCGATACACCCGAACCACTTAAGCTCTCCTTGAACTTAAGATTTCCACCGGTTGCGCGCGCTCACAACCTGTTCCACAGTCACTCTACAGACATTCAACTCCGCCAGACATTACAACATAGATACAATACAAAAACACCGCAATCTAACACGCATAACCCTTTATACTCACTCTCGACCGATACTGCTGCTTTTTCTGTCTCACGTCATCCGGATCTTCATCTGCGGGCTGTTCTTCCGATCATCGATTTCTAGGGGCCTTGGGGTAAGCTAACCTGGCCTAGGTCACCGTCCTCAAGAAGGCAACCATCCTCTATAGCTACCAACTGAAAGGGCGAGATTTTGATCGATATCTTATCTCTATTGATCCAAACCTCGATCTGGTCGACTGAACCTTTATTGCCTGTCTTGGAGGAAAACAGTATACTCATCTGCAAGTTAGTTCACCCAAGAAAGGACTCTACTCTCAAAGATCACGGACAACTTCTAGGTTTCAAAAGTTTATTGTAAAGATATAATGAGCTGCAAATACAGGCATCTCAGAATGAGATTCACGAGATACACAGGTCCAATTACATACATGTGCTCTCGAAAAGCCCTCAGACGAGCAACAGAAATCACTAACACAAGTTCTAAGAACAATAAAGCTATCAGCATAGACGCATATCGCTCCTTCATCTAGGTTGGAGGAAACAAACACAGGTTAGGCGTCCCTACCCTGTTCTAGATGGTATCCCTACTTAACCAAATCCCAACCTAACAAAGGTGTCAGCAATGAATGACCCCCAAGGGAAGTCACCCACTCTAAGTCTCTTGGTGAAAACCTATAGTTCTCCAGTCATGACCCCTCACTGCCTACCCATCCGCTCTCTAAAAGGGTCCTCAGGTCTCTGCTCTAACTCCACCCAGGGGTGCTGTCCCTAATACAAAACAGTCAACAACATTTGAGACGCCCCTTGCGAAACGCCTCTCACGTGGTGCAACTTCAGGCTTTTTCCATGATGCTTTGTATTGGGCCTCAGACGTTAGAGTTGACCTTGCTTCTCAGATTCTTCTCCGGCCCGCTGATACCCCTTAAACATTCCAGAACCCTCCTCCATGTCTGGGCCGTCTACTTGAACAGACCTCTATTCATTCATTTATAATTGGATCCCCCCTTTCCGGTTGCAGACAGATATCTGCCGCCAAGAACCCAACTCTCATAGACTTCTTAAAAGGCCTGCAACATTTCTCAACCCAGACATGTACGTGTAAATCAATGCTAAAACATTTCAGGCCTACAATAATTCCCATAACGATTATAATATTCAACTTCTTCATTTAATTAAAGCATGTTAATACTCTTATTCTATTTATAAGTAAACATTTCTATAAATCATGGCCTATTAATGCAAGGACCAAAAACGTTAAAACAATCTTTGTCGTGAAAAGAACCACCTTCCCTTTTAGCTCCAGCTCTGGCCCTGAGGCCTACCACTTTCTGCGTTTAACCACAGTCCATCTTACACGTTAACAGCTACACGACATAGAATAAGAATAATCACGTCTACTAAAATCATATAATGTCACACATTTCGGTATTAGTTCCACTTCTACTTAAATCCCTACATTAGCCATACATTTAGGATATATTCGCAAATACTATTAGCACTCATGGCATTTCTCTTCATGAATTATGCTCTCTACAGGTAAGTGTGATGTACTCATACATGTAAATCAGTTTGCGCTCTCTCATGCCTATAGACATAGGGGAATTGGATATTTGTGACACTAATGCCATTATTTCAATTGCACAAACTAGTGACATCAGCTTGTTAAGTAGCGAAATTGATTGTGACCCAGCACCATCTAAAAGGAAATCTACCCAAAGTCGAAAAAGGTTGATAATTAACAAACAGGGTAAAACATACAGAAGGAAAAAGAAGAGAGCTTTACAAACCTCAGTAATTTACGAAAGAGAGGGTGAGACACACTGGAATAGTGGAAGCACACACATAAAGGATACACATTCAAAGGAAATACTAACTCCAACTAATGTTGAGGTACTTGTAACATATCTTGACAAAATGGTAAAAACCTATATTGCACCAGTGATGGTATCTCTAGAAACTTTAAGTAAAAAAGTAGAGAATCTAGAAAAACTGGGCATAGCCAATTTGGATGTCCTAGAGCATCTGGGCACGCAAGCCAGATCCCATACAATTAATGTACATCCTGGGAGCCTGAGCAAAAACAGACCAAGTCCAGCAACTTGTATCCCAAGTGCGTCCACTATGGTGGCAAATTCGGTAACATCTGCAAGTGGAATGCAGAGGCCAGCAACCATCGCCCCTAACATAGTAGATGGGCAGAAAGTAATTGGGGGTCAGAGGAGGACCAGCAACCCTGTCCATTATAATAAGAGCTTGCCAGTACCAAGGCGCAACATTAACAACATCATTCCAGCCACTATTAATTTGCCACCCGAATGTAGACCATATGTAGCGATCCTCGCTAATGTTCCTAAATTGCTGCCCACCCAATTTGAAAATCAGGGAACCCTAAAAAATAAAACCCTGCACTGGTTGGTGAAAAATTGTGGCTTCCCAATACCAGGGGCAGATGAGATTACAACTACACAGAGGGTAGGTTGGGTGGGACCAAATAAAAAGGAGATAAATGGAGACTGTATAATTATAAATTTTAGGACTACAGAATGGGCGAGAGATTCGATTATGCACGCACCGATGCCATCGAATCATGAATATAATACCACGCTGTTCCCACTCGATTATTTTTATAGGAATCAGTCAGGAAGACAAATTACTACACATACCTTCCAGCACCCAAGAGCTGCCCATATTAATTGTCCTAATGTTGCTCCCATTTTTCCCCCTTTACTCTCTAATGTATATGACAACTTTTTGGTTCCAATCTCTAATAGATTTCAGTTGTTCAACTCATTAGAGGAGAATGATTGACTGAATGTTCCATCCTTGGCCCCGCACCTTGAAAGTGCTGCAATGGGTGACACAGTAATTTTGGAAAAAGAGTTGGGGGACGAAAACTGTGTAAAATCTGTAATTGAACCAAAGTTAATTTTGCCCAATAATGAGTCATGTATAGATATTGACACCGATAATGATGTAACTGTGACAAATGTTAATGTCAACGTTAATGCGACAGTAAGCCTAGAAGTATCATCTCTGTCTAACCACCTTGAAGGTACAGGAGCCAGTTATGCTGACTCCCTTGTAATTACTACCTGGAATATAGCGGGAATTGTTGCAAAATTTTGTACGCCGTTCTAGGAAAATTTTATTACATGTGGTTATGATATAATATGCTTACAAGAGACATGGCATAGGGAACAAATCCAAGTGGAAGGTTATACCTCCTTTAGCGTGGCAGCAGTAGCATCTAAGGCTGGCAGAGCAAAGGAAGGCCTATTGACTCTGATCGCGACAAAATTAACGGAATTTTATGTTCGGGGACATACAGTAGTGTGTCAGCATGCGTCTGTCTTGCGGCTAACACACAGTCATGATAATTTACAACAAGGGGTGGTGATGGACAGAGTCTCTGAATTAAGCAGAGTACTCTCACCCAGTCAAGAGATCAGGGCTAGATCCAACACCGTTTTTTAGCTCATTGCACCATCCCAGTTTCAGAACCTGGCTGTATGCAAATTAGTCTGTCCCTGGCCCAGTGCATCATGGGAACAGGGCAGACCAGACTACAAAAGCCAATTCTTACACTGGGAAGGAAACAAGCTTCCGGGGACCGGTTTCTGCCATTTCAGGCGTCTTCGGCCCGGCTTGCTTGAATCCTGATGGTGCAATGAGCAAGGGACTCACATCTGAGTATACCCTTCCACGCTTAGGGTGGACAAAATAATTTACAACAAGGGGTGGTGATGGACAGAGTCTCTGAATTAAGCAGAGTACTCTCACCCAGTCAAGAGATCAGGGCTAGATCCAACACCGTTTTTTAGCTCATTGCACCATCCCAGTTTCAGAACCTGGCTGTATGCAAATTAGTCTGTCCCTGGCCCAGTGCATCATGGGAACAGGGCAGACCAGACTACAAAAGCCAATTCTTACACTGGGAAGGAAACAAGCTTCCGGGGACCGGTTTCTGCCATTTCAGGCGTCTTCGGCCCGGCTTGCTTGAATCCTGATGGTGCAATGAGCAAGGGACTCACATCTGAGTATACCCTTCCACGCTTAGGGTGGACAAAATAATTTACAACAAGGGGTGGTGATGGACAGAGTCTCTGAATTAAGCAGAGTACTCTCACCCAGTCAAGAGATCAGGGCTAGATCCAACACCGTTTTTTAGCTCATTGCACCATCCCAGTTTCAGAACCTGGCTGTATGCAAATTAGTCTGTCCCTGGCCCAGTGCATCATGGGAACAGGGCAGACCAGACTACAAAAGCCAATTCTTACACTGGGAAGGAAACAAGCTTCCGGGGACCGGTTTCTGCCATTTCAGGCGTCTTCGGCCCGGCTTGCTTGAATCCTGATGGTGCAATGAGCAAGGGACTCACATCTGAGTATACCCTTCCACGCTTAGGGTGGACAAAATAATTTACAACAAGGGGTGGTGATGGACAGAGTCTCTGAATTAAGCAGAGTACTCTCACCCAGTCAAGAGATCAGGGCTAGATCCAACACCGTTTTTTAGCTCATTGCACCATCCCAGTTTCAGAACCTGGCTGTATGCAAATTAGTCTGTCCCTGGCCCAGTGCATCATGGGAACAGGGCAGACCAGACTACAAAAGCCAATTCTTACACTGGGAAGGAAACAAGCTTCCGGGGACCGGTTTCTGCCATTTCAGGCGTCTTCGGCCCGGCTTGCTTGAATCCTGATGGTGCAATGAGCAAGGGACTCACATCTGAGTATACCCTTCCACGCTTAGGGTGGACAAAATAATTTACAACAAGGGGTGGTGATGGACAGAGTCTCTGAATTAAGCAGAGTACTCTCACCCAGTCAAGAGATCAGGGCTAGATCCAACACCGTTTTTTAGCTCATTGCACCATCCCAGTTTCAGAACCTGGCTGTATGCAAATTAGTCTGTCCCTGGCCCAGTGCATCATGGGAACAGGGCAGACCAGACTACAAAAGCCAATTCTTACACTGGGAAGGAAACAAGCTTCCGGGGACCGGTTTCTGCCATTTCAGGCGTCTTCGGCCCGGCTTGCTTGAATCCTGATGGTGCAATGAGCAAGGGACTCACATCTGAGTATACCCTTCCACGCTTAGGGTGGACAAAATAATTTACAACAAGGGGTGGTGATGGACAGAGTCTCTGAATTAAGCAGAGTACTCTCACCCAGTCAAGAGATCAGGGCTAGATCCAACACCGTTTTTTAGCTCATTGCACCATCCCAGTTTCAGAACCTGGCTGTATGCAAATTAGTCTGTCCCTGGCCCAGTGCATCATGGGAACAGGGCAGACCAGACTACAAAAGCCAATTCTTACACTGGGAAGGAAACAAGCTTCCGGGGACCGGTTTCTGCCATTTCAGGCGTCTTCGGCCCGGCTTGCTTGAATCCTGATGGTGCAATGAGCAAGGGACTCACATCTGAGTATACCCTTCCACGCTTAGGGTGGACAAAATAATTTACAACAAGGGGTGGTGATGGACAGAGTCTCTGAATTAAGCAGAGTACTCTCACCCAGTCAAGAGATCAGGGCTAGATCCAACACCGTTTTTTAGCTCATTGCACCATCCCAGTTTCAGAACCTGGCTGTATGCAAATTAGTCTGTCCCTGGCCCAGTGCATCATGGGAACAGGGCAGACCAGACTACAAAAGCCAATTCTTACACTGGGAAGGAAACAAGCTTCCGGGGACCGGTTTCTGCCATTTCAGGCGTCTTCGGCCCGGCTTGCTTGAATCCTGATGGTGCAATGAGCAAGGGACTCACATCTGAGTATACCCTTCCACGCTTAGGGTGGACAAAATAATTTACAACAAGGGGTGGTGATGGACAGAGTCTCTGAATTAAGCAGAGTACTCTCACCCAGTCAAGAGATCAGGGCTAGATCCAACACCGTTTTTTAGCTCATTGCACCATCCCAGTTTCAGAACCTGGCTGTATGCAAATTAGTCTGTCCCTGGCCCAGTGCATCATGGGAACAGGGCAGACCAGACTACAAAAGCCAATTCTTACACTGGGAAGGAAACAAGCTTCCGGGGACCGGTTTCTGCCATTTCAGGCGTCTTCGGCCCGGCTTGCTTGAATCCTGATGGTGCAATGAGCAAGGGACTCACATCTGAGTATACCCTTCCACGCTTAGGGTGGACAAAATAATTTACAACAAGGGGTGGTGATGGACAGAGTCTCTGAATTAAGCAGAGTACTCTCACCCAGTCAAGAGATCAGGGCTAGATCCAACACCGTTTTTTAGCTCATTGCACCATCCTCTGTTCATCACCACCCCCTTTTCTGTATCGTTTTTGGCCACTATAGGTGTGGCAGGGTATACTCAGACATGAGTCCCTTTCTCACTGCTCCATCAGGATTCAAGCAAGCCGGGCCGAAGAGGCTGAAATGCCAGAAACCGGTCCCCGGTAGCTTGTCTCCTTTCTGGTGAAGAATTGGCTTGGTAGTTTGGTCTGCCCTGTTCCCATGATGCACTGGGCCAGGGACAGACTAATTTGCATATAGCCAGGTTCTGAGCTGGGATGGGGCAGTGAGATAAATAACGGTGATGGATCAAGCCCTGATCTTTGGACTGGGTAAGAGTGGTCTGCTTAATTCAGACACTCTGTTCATCACCACCCCCTTTTCTGTATCGTTTTTGGCCACTATAGGTGTGGCAGGGTATACTCAGACATGAGTCCCTTTCTCACTGCTCCATCAGGATTCAAGCAAGCCGGGCCGAAGAGGCTGAAATGCCAGAAACCGGTCCCCGGTAGCTTGTCTCCTTTCTGGTGAAGAATTGGCTTGGTAGTTTGGTCTGCCCTGTTCCCATGATGCACTGGGCCAGGGACAGACTAATTTGCATATAGCCAGGTTCTGAGCTGGGATGGGGCAGTGAGATAAATAACGGTGATGGATCAAGCCCTGATCTTTGGACTGGGTAAGAGTGGTCTGCTTAATTCAGACACTCTGTTCATCACCACCCCCTTTTCTGTATCGTTTTTGGCCACTATAGGTGTGGCAGGGTATACTCAGACATGAGTCCCTTTCTCACTGCTCCATCAGGATTCAAGCAAGCCGGGCCGAAGAGGCTGAAATGCCAGAAACCGGTCCCCGGTAGCTTGTCTCCTTTCTGGTGAAGAATTGGCTTGGTAGTTTGGTCTGCCCTGTTCCCATGATGCACTGGGCCAGGGACAGACTAATTTGCATATAGCCAGGTTCTGAGCTGGGATGGGGCAGTGAGATAAATAACGGTGATGGATCAAGCCCTGATCTTTGGACTGGGTAAGAGTGGTCTGCTTAATTCAGACACTCTGTTCATCACCACCCCCTTTTCTGTATCGTTTTTGGCCACTATAGGTGTGGCAGGGTATACTCAGACATGAGTCCCTTTCTCACTGCTCCATCAGGATTCAAGCAAGCCGGGCCGAAGAGGCTGAAATGCCAGAAACCGGTCCCCGGTAGCTTGTCTCCTTTCTGGTGAAGAATTGGCTTGGTAGTTTGGTCTGCCCTGTTCCCATGATGCACTGGGCCAGGGACAGACTAATTTGCATATAGCCAGGTTCTGAGCTGGGATGGGGCAGTGAGATAAATAACGGTGATGGATCAAGCCCTGATCTTTGGACTGGGTAAGAGTGGTCTGCTTAATTCAGACACTCTGTTCATCACCACCCCCTTTTCTGTATCGTTTTTGGCCACTATAGGTGTGGCAGGGTATACTCAGACATGAGTCCCTTTCTCACTGCTCCATCAGGATTCAAGCAAGCCGGGCCGAAGAGGCTGAAATGCCAGAAACCGGTCCCCGGTAGCTTGTCTCCTTTCTGGTGAAGAATTGGCTTGGTAGTTTGGTCTGCCCTGTTCCCATGATGCACTGGGCCAGGGACAGACTAATTTGCATATAGCCAGGTTCTGAGCTGGGATGGGGCAGTGAGATAAATAACGGTGATGGATCAAGCCCTGATCTTTGGACTGGGTAAGAGTGGTCTGCTTAATTCAGACACTCTGTTCATCACCACCCCCTTTTCTGTATCGTTTTTGGCCACTATAGGTGTGGCAGGGTATACTCAGACATGAGTCCCTTTCTCACTGCTCCATCAGGATTCAAGCAAGCCGGGCCGAAGAGGCTGAAATGCCAGAAACCGGTCCCCGGTAGCTTGTCTCCTTTCTGGTGAAGAATTGGCTTGGTAGTTTGGTCTGCCCTGTTCCCATGATGCACTGGGCCAGGGACAGACTAATTTGCATATAGCCAGGTTCTGAGCTGGGATGGGGCAGTGAGATAAATAACGGTGATGGATCAAGCCCTGATCTTTGGACTGGGTAAGAGTGGTCTGCTTAATTCAGACACTCTGTTCATCACCACCCCCTTTTCTGTATCGTAACACACAGTCATGGTAAGGACTTAATTATTGTGAACTTTTACAATCCCAGATGTTGAATGTGCTATTGAAGCTGCAATTGCTCTTTCAAAAAATAACTTTGCTATACTGTGGACAGGTGATTTTAACATTCAAGCCTGTAGTCACGCCCGGAAGGGGATCTGTGGTCATCATGAAGAATATGCAGGGGGTGACAGTGCTTTTGTTAATCATTTCCCGCACAGTAATTATGGCAGCGCACTGAATAACTTGATAGCCAAATTAAATTTGGAGCTGCTTGAATGCACAAAGAATAAAAATAATGAAAAGTGCCCAACATTTAGGGGGAGAGATGCCCAATCGAATATTGACCATATTCTGGTGTCTAATGGATCCGTCTTCTGCAATGTTTGGGTAATAGAGCAGCCTGTGAGTGATCACAATAGCATTTCAGTAGAGTTAATGGGTTGGGGCCCAAAAACCGTTGTGCACGGCAGGTCTGTCCATGGGATCTCTGCTGTAAGACCAAATGGCATGAGAATTAAATGGACTAAAATTGACCCTAACAAACTAACGAAGGATGTTATTTGTAAATGTCCCAAAGAGGTCGATTACTGCCTTGCACCAAATGTGATAGCACCAGCCGTTCTTTCTAATTTTTTGAAAATTACATGCACAGTTGAAAATTCTTTGTTAATAAGAAATAGAAAGCCTAAAAGAAATAAAACTGTGTGGTTTGACAAACATTGTGCCCAGACCCTAAATAGGCTAAAAAGAGTATTTGATGTTAAACCTAGAGATAAAGAAAGAGTTAGAGAAGAACGGGTTAATTATAAGTTGGCCCTGGCAACCAGGAAAAAGGAGTTGCAAAATGATGCCTGGTATAAACTTGATATGGCCTCTGCAACTAAAAATCATAAACTCTTCTGGGACACTATTAATGGCCCATTCTTAAAGAATGATAATACCCCTGAGGTCAGTTCCCATGTTAGCTGCTTTGAATGGATTGCGCATTTCTCAGAGATTTTTAACTCTGATCTTAATTTAGATGGGTCTACTTTTAATATAGACACAGTATCATGTTTTAAATGGCAGAAAATGCAGTTGTTTTTAACTTTGAGTGAAGTCACAGAGGCAATTAAAGACAGTAAGGGGGGAAAAGCACTTGGGCCTGATGGGGTACCCATGGATTTTTATAAACATGAAACGTCTCTATGGGCCCCAATTTTAACCCGTTATTTTAATGCTGCGGTGGAAGATAGCTTACCACAGACATGGGGCCAGTCAATTATCATACCCCTCTACAAAAAAGGATCTAGGTCGGAGGCCCGAAATTATCGACCAATCTCACTTCTGGACTCGACAGTTAAAATCCTTAGTCAAGCCCTACTAGTGAGATTGGAAGCCTGGGCTGAGGAGAAAAACATCGTGTCCCCAGTCCAGTATGGGTTCCGTAGGGGAATTGGTACAATGGAGCAGTGCGTGAACCTAGAACTCATAGTCGGCAAGTATACCAAAGCAAAACCTGGTAATCTTTATTTGTGCTTTGCCGACTTGATTTCTGCATTTGACTTGGTGGAACACGCACTGCTCTGGCCCACTCTTTTGGAAATGGGTGCCCCCATTGAAATTATCCATCTGCTTGCCCGTCTGTATAATAACTTATCCAGCAAAGTTAGGTTTGGAACAGATGGCGAGTGCACCCCCTTTTTTAAAGTTAAGAGAGGTATTCGCCAAGGATGCGTACTCGCCCCCCTACTGTTTTCTCTTTTTATAAATCAGGTTGATACAATTTTAAGAAAGACTAATGCAGATGCTCCCATCATTAATGGTAACCCCATCCCAGTCCTTTTATACGCGGATGACGCGGTTCTCCTTTCTAGGACTCATAATGGACTGCAACATTTAATGAATCAATTCCACGTATTTATTGAAAATAGGAAACTGAAAATTAACAAAGGGAAAACGGTTACCATGGTGTGCGGTAAAAAAACAAGAAAAAGCAAGCCCTTTTTCTTGGAAGGGGAGAGATTGGAATCTGTTAATAGTTTTTGTTATTTAGGCATTACCTTTTCAAGAGATGGGAGATGGATAAACGAACAAAAAAGTGTTCTTTTTAAAATGACCAGGAATACAAACTGTATTTTTAGATTTGCTGCCAAATTGGGGGACCGCAGAATTCATGAAATGCTAACCCTATTTAACGTAAGATGTATTTCCTCAGCTATATATGGGGCCGGGGTTTGGGGGTATGATGCACAGAGTGCCAAATTGATTCAGGGCAAGGAGAATGTGTTTTTAAAACGATTAATTAGTGCTCCAGCCACGGTTTCAACTGAGTTAACACATAAGGAACTCGGTATGCATTATGTTAATGATTTATTTGCCCTCCGTCCCCTGTCCTTATGGCGTTCAATTCGGGCAAAGGAGGAGACAAAGTTTACGCAGGATGTAATAACCGATTGTATCAAACTTGACCGCCGATCGAATATCCCCTGGCTGAGTCATTTATATCATTGGTACAAAACATTGTATGGTCTGGACATATTTAATGACTTAACAATGGGTTCTACATTATCGAAGCGGGAGTTAAAGGTCTCCTTTTTAAAGTATACAGCTGGGATTAGAATGGAAAAATATGAAAAACAAAGTACATTCAATCTTTACCAGCAATACAACACCAATGAAGGTTTCCATTCTTACCTTGCAACAGTTAGTATTACTTCCCATCAATTTGTACTAACCCGTCTCCGCTTAGGAATTGTGCATCACCTTGTGGCCTTTCCTGTGACAAAAAAACCTGGCACTTGCTCGTGTCCATGTGACGGTAAATCAAAACAGAGCACGTGTCATTTTATGTTATCTTGTATCTTTTATACCTTTTTTAGAAAATTTTATCTGAAACCCATCTTTTTAAAATACAATACGCATGGTATTCAATCAGCGATGCAACTACTGTTTAATTTAGAGACCCCAGACATATGTTTTCATGTGGCCACCTATATTTTAAAATGTATTTCTGTAAGAAAATGAATTATATGAATTTCCTTAGCTGCTAAATGTACTGTGCACTTTAAGGAAGATGTTGGCGACATTATGCACTGTATCATGCTGATTTGCACATATATGTATGTCTGATAAATTGCTGCTACTGCATAATATGAACTGTTAGAATGGTTTAGCACTTGCACTTTGCTTTATTTTATTTTTAGTGTATATAGTTGATTAAGTGCTGCTAATTGCATATTGCACTTTAGGAAGGTTGTAATCGAACCTTGCTTTTGACTTGCTAATTTGCACATATATTGACACAGTAATGATATCTAGCACTTTATTTGCCTATTTGCACATAATTAAAGGCCGTATAATTGTTATTATTATAGTCAAATGCACTTTTTAGAAAGGCATAGTGATTACGTTCTACAAATGCTGCTAATGTATACAAGATACAGAATTAATTGTATAGGGCCTTCGTGTTTTATCTTGATACATTATGATACGTTTTATTGGAAGCATGTTCTAGAATTGTAATTTTATTGATGTTTATTATGCCTGTTGCTATATGGTTGTATTTTTTTTTTTACAAACCGAATAAAGCATTTTGACTTAGGGGCCGATTAGGATGGCGGACGGACTTGCGTCCGTCCGCCACCCCTGAGTTGGAGGGACCGTCCGCATGGGCAGCGGCGGTCCCTCCATAGCAATTAGGATGTGACCGCCACCCTGGCGGTCACATCCTGTATGTTTTACATTGCGGCGGATGCTGCTTGAAGCAGCATCCGCCGCAAAGCAAAAAACGAAAGGTGTGCATTTGCATGCACAAAGCGGCAGGCATCGCGCGGTGCCTGCCGCTTCGTGCACCCCACACGCAACCTTCACCCAGGGGGCCCGCAATGGGCCCCCAAAGTGAATGTCCGTATGCTTTTCCACGGCGGAAAAGCCGCCGCGGAAAAGCATGACTCACTCTGCATCCTAATATGGCTGGCGGTGTCTGATAGACACCGCCAGCCATGTTATTGCTTTTCCGCCGTGGTCGCCTTCCGACCGCGGCGGAAAGCGGCGGACGGATTGGGAGACCCACCAGCCATCCTAATTTGGCGGTGGGTCTTTCAGGCCTCCTCGGCGGATTTTCCGCTTACTCCGGGCCGGCGGTGGCTTCCGCCGGCCCGGAGTAAGCGGAAAATCCGCCATCCTAATGAGCCCCTATGTGTTAAAATCATACATTGTTTTACACCTTGATTAGAAGGCTTGGATCATAGGTTGAGTCTGCTGGGTCAGAATGTTTAGCACCTGCAATACACCCACCTGAACATTAGGCACATCACCTCCTGGGCTATCTCTCATATGATGCATATGGTAAGTCCACACCGAGGGTTCCCATCCTGGAAGGTGCACGCTTCTCAGCTGGATCTTAAAGCAAATTGTACTTGTATTTAATCAGTTTTATGTAGAGCTGTCACAGACTAGTGATGTCAGTGAGCTATGCAGCAGGAAAGGGAACTGCGCTGCCAGCTTCTTGTGTAGGCTCTACTTTGAAATCAGATGTCTTTTAGGCACTTTGCTTCAGTGCCACAGGTAGTTTGCGTATGGAGACGAGTGGGTGCTTAAGTTAGTCTGTATTAATTCTGCCCCAGAATCCTCCGGTGGCCTGGGTGTGCTTGCTTACCTGCCCCTGGCTGTGCTTGCTTCCTTGCCCCCTGGCTGTGCTTGCTTCCCTGCCCCCTGGCTGTGCTTGCTTCCCTGGCTGTGCTTGCTTCCCTGCCCCCTGGCTGTGCTTGCTTCCCTGCCCCCCTGGCTGTGCTTGCTTCCCTGCCCCCTGGCTGTGCTTGCTTCCCTGCCCCCTGGCTGTGCTTGCTTCCCTGCCCCCTGGCTGTGCTTACTTCCCTGCCCCCTCGCTGTGCTTGCTTCCCTCGCTGTGCTTGCTTCCCTGCCCCCTCGCTGTGCTTGCTTCCCTGCCCCCTGCCTGTGCTTGCTTCCCTGCCCCCTCGCTGTGCTTGCTTACCTGTCCCCTCGCTGTGCTTGCTTCCCTGCCCCCTCGCTGTGCTTGCTTTATGCCCCCTCACTGTGCTTGCTTTATGCCCCCTCGCTGTGCTTGCTATCCTGGGTGTGTGTGTGGCTCTGGGTGGGTGTGTGTGGCTCTGGGTGTGTGTGTGTGTGGTAGTAATTGCTGTCTGCTGAGCTCGTCCAGTAGGGTACAATAAGTCTCACATTTGCGATAGATTAAGCTATTGGCAATGTAAATGACAATGCCATTTATTAATCTGTTTTCAAAACCAACAACTAAATAAAAAAAATTGTCATTTGCAATGCCAATAGCTCTAACTTTTGCAAAGGCGAAACCATTGCATTGTAAATGCTTGTTACTTTCTGTGCCCCCTTTTTACCTGCTCTGTATTGTTGCCACCATCACTATTGGCTGTTTATTTCCTGGTATTCCGCCGTTTTTATCCCACCCTCTGTGCCCCCTTCCCCGTTTTGCCTTCTGTGTCCCATCTCTCGCTCCCCCTCCGGGCCATCTTCCCGCCGCTGTGTCCCTGCGGCCCCGCCCCCGCTACCCCATTCGCCACCCCGCTCCCGCCTCCCAGCTGCTCCTCCCTCCCACAGCCCCTCATATGGAGGCCACGCAACGCTGAAGGGAGCGACCTTTGACCCTGCCCACAGGTAGGTCGCCCCCCCAGCCGCCACACGGTCCTCCTGTGTGTGTAGCTGCGCCCGCTGCATCCGGCTCCTGCAGGCTGGTGCTACGTGAGTCCTCCTATGCTTCTCTCTTAGGCTGTGCTCATTCCACTACTACTGTTGTGCCCATTTTGTGCCCCCTTCCCCCGTTTTTACTTTCTGTGCCCCCTTTTTACCTGCTCTGTATTGTTGCCACCGTCACTGTTGTCTGTTTATTTCCTGGTATTCCGCAGTTTTTTTTTCCCACCCTCTGTGCCCTCCTTCCCTGTTTTGCCTTCTGTGTCCCTTCTCTCGCTCCCCCTCCGGGCCATCTTCCCGCCGCTGCGTCCCTGCGGCCCCGCCCCCCGCTACCCCATTCGCCACCCCGCTCCCGTATCCCAGCTGCTCCTCCCTCCCACAGCCCCTCATATGGAGGCCACGCAGCGGGCGTGCCTATGGCGTGCCAAAGGCGCGCCTAAGGCAAGCCCGTCTGCGCCCGTCCGTGCCTGGACCGCGCCCAGCGCCAGAACACCTAGCCCCCGCCGGAGCCAGGGTACCCGACTGAAATACTACTCCGCTACCCTCAACGCACTCAACACCGGACGACCGCCCGCCTGCTACCGAGCCACCCCGAAACGCACCCATGGACCCTTCACCTGTCAAGCCTGCAAATTCACCTGCCTCCGATCCTGCCCCCCGCCAGCCAGACCAAGCAACAGTGACAACCACCTCAAGTGCATCCTCCTCAACACCCGCTCCGTCCACAAGCACGCCGTCGAACTCTGGGACCTCCTCGACTCAACAACACCAGACGTCGCCTTCCTCACGGAGACCTGGATGAACGCGTCCTCGGCCCCAGACATTGCCATAGCCATCCCGGACGGCTACAAGATCACCCGAAGGACCGCACCAACCAAACCGGAGGAGGAATCGCCATCATCTACAGGAACACCATCAACGTCATGACCAACGCCAAAGACATACTCTCCGCAGCCGAACACCTACACTTCCAAATACACACCGACCCCAAGACCACCCTGAGAGGAACGCTCATCTACAGACCCCCGGGCCCGCGCACACAATTCAGCTAAACCATCGCCGACTTCATCAGCCCGCATGCCCTAGCCTCTCCAGAATACATCCTCCTAGGGGACCTGATCTTCCACCTAGAGAAAAACAACGACAACAACACCACCACCCTGCTCGACAACCTGGCCAACCTCGGACTCAAGCAACTGGTGGACACTCCCACCCACCTCGCCGGCCACACGCTCGACCCCATCTTCTCTGCCAGCAACCACGTCTCCTTCAGCCACTCCACAGAACTACACTGGACCGACCACAAATGCATCCACTTCACCTTCAAAAAGAATACATCCCACCACCGCACAACAAATCCCCCACAGATGCTGGAGCAAAATCACCACAGACCAGCTCCTCTCATCACTAAGCCAGAACCCGCCAGCCGACACCGCTGACCCCAACAACGCAGCCCACAACCTCGCACAATGGATCACCAACTGCGCCGACGACCTAGCTCCACTGAAGAACCCCTCAGGCAAGACCAGCAACAGGAAAAAACCATGGTTCACAGACGCCCTCAAAGAATCAAAGAAATCCTGCCGGACCCTCGAAAAAACCTGGCGCCACGTTCGGACTTCAGAAAACATGACAGCCCTCAAAAACGCCACCCGCAAACACTACCAGCTGATCAGCACCACCAAAAGGACATCGTTCAAAGAGTGACTAGACAAGAACACCCACAACAGCAAGGAACTCTTCAGCATCGTCAAAGAGCTCTCCAACCCCAGCGCCAGCAACAACAACATCACACCCTCACAAGACCTCTGCAACTCCCTCGCCACGTTCTTCCACCGTAAGATCGCAGATATACACAACAGCTTCGGACCCCAGATTCCGCCTCCAGCCACAGAACCAACGACCCCCACCACCACCCTCATCGCATGGACACCCATCAGTACTGAAGACACCACCCACGTCATGAACACCATCCACTCCGGCTCCCCTTCTGACCCATGCCCCCATCACATCATCAACAAAGCCGACAGCATCATCGCACCCCGCCTCCGGAACGTCATAAACAGCTCCTTCACCTCAGCCACCTTCCCGGAGAGCTGGAAGCACGCAGAGATCAACGCCCTACTGAAGAAACCCACAGCGGATCCCAAAGACCTCAAGAACTTCCCCCCCCCATCTCTCTTCTTCCCTTCCCGGCCAAAGTCATCGAGAAGACCGCCAATAAACAGCTGACCGCTTTCCTTGATCCCAGTCCGGATTTCGAGCAAACCACAGCACCGAAACCGCTCTCATCGCAGCCACCGATAACATCAGGACCATGATGGACAACGGAGAAACAACCGCCCTCATTCTACTAGACCTCTTGGCAGCGTTTGACACCGTATGCCATTGCACCCTAATAACCCGCCTCTTCCACACTGGGGTCCAAGGAAAGGCCCTGGAATGGATCACCTCCTTTCTCTCCGACAGAACCCAGAGAGTCCGTCTCCCTCCCTTCCGCTCAACGGCCACCAAGATCATCTACGGCGTACCCCAAGGCTCCTCACTCAGCCCAACACGCTTCAATATCTACATGAGCCCCCTCGCCGCCATCGCACGCAAACACAACATCAACATAATCTCCTACGTCGACGACACCAAACTGATACTCTCCCTCACCAAGGACCCAGCCACCGCCAAAACCAACCACCAGGAAGGAATGAAAGACGTCGCTGAATGGATGAAGCTCAGTCGCCTGAAGCTGAACTCAGACAAGACGGAGGTCCTCATCCTCAGACAATCCCCCTCCGCCTGGGACGACTCCTAGTGGCCCACAGCGCTGGGATCCGCGCCTACTCCCACGGACCACGCACGTAACCTAGGATTCATCCTGGACCCCTCCTTCTCGATGACCAGGCAAGTCAACGCCGTCTCTTCATCTTGCTTCAACACCCTGCGCATGCTCCGAAAAATCTTCAGGTGGATCCCCACCGAAACCAGAAAGACCGTCACCCAGGCCCTCGTCTCCAGCCAACTGGACTACGGAAACGCCCTTTACGCAGGAACCACAGCCAAACTCCAGAAACGACTTCAGCGCATACAAAACGCCTCCGCCCGACTCATCCTCGACATCCCCCGCAACAGCCACATATCCGCCCACCTAAGAAACCTGCACTGGCTCCCCGTCAACAAGAGGATCACGTTCAGGCTCCTCACCCACGCACACAAAGCGATCCACGACAAAGGACCCGAATACCTCAACGACCTCCTCTCGTTCTACACCCCCACCCGCCAGCTCCGCTCAGCAGCCTCGCCCTCGCCACCGTTCCACGGACCCACAGAACCACCGTTGGAGGAAGGTCTTTCTCCTACCTGGCCGCAAAGTCATGGAACTCACTCCCCGCACACCTTCGACTGACCCAGGACCATCTCACCTTCAGGAAGCACCTCAAGTCCTGGCTATTCGAGCAATGACAGCACCCCTCCATTAGTGCCTTGAGACCCTCACGGGTGAGTAGCGCACTCTACAAATGTATTGATTAATTGATTGACCCTTAATACGTGGAACAAGATGGGAGGCCGCGGTCCGAGGGCCGCACCTACCAGTAAAATAGACAAATACGCATACAGCAAGGACCAGATCAAAAAACCAAACAATAACACGACCCAGGCAGAGGCTCCTGAATCTAACAACCCTGAAGCAGTCACACTGGTAGACATTATGGCCGCCCTATAGCAAGTCCAGTCATCTATTGGCACGATCTCCACAGATATATCCCTAATACGGGCAGACTTCTCAAAATTGTCACAAAGACTTACAGAGGTTGAATCCACAACAACGACACTCTCCACAGATACGGCCACACTACAACGTCAATTACGCCATCTAGAGGCTGACAATAAACTTATTTTGGCCAAACTGGACGACCAAGAAGGCTGCTCTCGACGCAACAATGTCTGCATTATTGGCGTGCCGCCATTGACAGCGTGGGTGAGTGAAACTTGCGGTTTCACGCACGAATGTTTGTTTTATGTTGAGCACTGTTACATGCATACATTTTGTAATGCTGGGAACACAGCACTGATGGCCATGTGTTTTCCCCTTTTTCAGTACCCGGGAGCACGTTTTGGACGGCTTTCGATTTAAGTGATTTTCCACATATGGCGCACCATTAAAGGGTGAGTGCCTATGGTGTACTGAGATCCTATTGACCGCCAGGTCTTTGGTTGAGATACTTAGCCCACTTATTTGTTTTTACAGGTGTCCATCCTTCACTACTGGGGTTACATGAATCCAATGTAACTTAGCCCCGTCCCTTTCGCCATCTCCTCGTCCTGATGAAGACCCGTTCATGAGGATATAAACTGCCCTTCTCATCCTTGGGTCGAAACGTCGACAACCCTTTCCCCCATTCGGAGCCTGCACCTTTTGTTGCCCCGGCCCCTTCACCCTTCCAAAAAACACGGATGAATAATATACCGTAACATGGCAAGAAAGAACAACATTTTTGGCTGATAAAAACATCGAGGGCAGGCTCCTCTGAGAACTACTCTGAGGATTGTTTAACCTTGGATCTGTTAAAATATTCAGATTTCATCCTTTCTAGACCATTTCGGTCTTTTTCTATCTTACACGAGCACCAAAACTTTCACTCTACTCTATGCACGTTACGCTACTGGTAACCCCTCTACTGTTATGTTTTTTCAAAATTTAGATTTGTGTTATTGAATAATGATGTGAATATTTTAGAAAAATAAAACAGTGGAGTCATCCTTTACTCTACTTTTAAGACATTTAAAACGTACTGTGTGTTGGTTTGGACACTTGACTTGTTTTGGGCTATTGTTTTCTCTTTTTGTTCTTGAAAACCTTCTTCATTGCAGGATTGAATCGCATGTTGAATGAAATTTAAACTAATTAATGCTACAAAGTATTAATAAGTATATTTGGAGTTAAACGTCTAGGACCACCTTTTCTGTAATAGAAAATGTAGGGGGACCTGCTCTTGACCTATTTGTGGAGGACCTCATCAAGAACCAGTTACAACCACAAGGACTATCTAGCTTCTTCTCAATAGAAAGAGCTCATCGAGTACCTGGGGGAAGCCACAACCGGGTGCTCTCCCAGACCAATTTTGGCACGCATCTTCAACTTTCGAGATCGAGATGCTATTCTGCAGGCGGCAAGGATAACCCCACCAATCCGTCTGGAGAACTATACAATCACGCTCTACCCAGACTATACAGCAGCAGTAACCAAACAAAGATGCAGGTTCTTAGATGTCAAGAAAGAGCTGCGGACCAGAGAACTCAAATATGCAATGCTCTTCCCGGCGAAACTCATAGTAGAGGTGGAAGGAAAAACCTGGTTCTTTGCCACACCTGAGGAAACCCGAGACTGGCTGAGGGGATGGCGCCCTGCGACGAGGCCCGGCAAACCAAGAACCCAACAGCAACACCGACTACACGAATCGCAAAGGTGAAGATCTCCTGAATCAAGCAAAAAAGGGGACTGACAAAACATGAACTAACGATTTAGAATCGCAGTAACTTTGACTCGACCTGCAGACTAGTTTGTAATGATCTATTGTACAAATACCTCACATAACACAACTTAAATGATAGATAGGCCGCATGCATAGTTACGAATTATGCACCTCCAGAGAAGATGTTACCCGTTACTGATGCAATGCTTAAGGGAGGACTTTCGAAGACCACGGACAGACTCTCATCCCCCACGCAAGTGCTAGTTACGGGGAAAAAGCACTCTACTCAGTTGGGGAGGCGGGTAGTTTGGGGACTGCCGGGCAGGGAGGCAGGGAGGGGGGAGGGGAAAGTGGGACAGTTGATGGTTTTATGTTTGTTTTGGTTAAGTTTATTAGAGGGCATACCTGACGACAAAAAGAAGTGCATACAATGAAGAGCTTTATACCCCTACATTGTTAAAATTGCAGATGGCACACGCAAACCCCGGATATATGATGATACCACGCATACTTTTAGCACGCAGACCATTACCACGCAATTTTTACAACGCAGGACCCTTTACCACGAATACCTTTACAACGCAATACACTACAACGCAGGTACTATTACAACGCATACCATTACAACGTAAGTATAGGTAAGTATATAATATGTTAAAATAATGTAATTATTATTAATATTTTTTTTTAATTATTAATTTATTATTTTAATATTAAATATTTTAATTAATGATATTAATTTGAATTTATTAATTTGTAAATATATATGTTAAAAATACCCCTGTACCCCAAAACCCAAACCCAACCCTGAAACCTAAAAATACCCCTGTACCCCAAAACCCAAACCCAACCCTGAAACCTAAAAATACCCCTGTATCCCAAAACCCAAACCCAACACTGAAACCTAAAAATACCCCTGTACCCCAAAACCCAAACCCAGCCCTGAAACCTAAAAATACCCATGTACCCCAAAACCCAAACCCAGCCCTGAAACCTAAAAATATCCCTGTACCCCAAAACCCAAACCCAACCCTGAAACCTAAAAATACCCCTGTACCCCAAAACCCAAACCCAACCCTGAAACCTAAAAATACCCCTGTACCCCAAAACCCAAACCCAACCCTGAAACCTAAAAATACCCCTGTACAAAACACAAACCCATCCCTGAAACCTAAAAATACCCCTGTACCCCAAAACCCAAACCCAACCCTGAAACCTAAAAATACCCCTGTACCCCAAAACCCAAACCCAGCCCTGAAACCTAAAAATACCCATGTACCCCAAAACCCAAACCCAGCCCTGAAACCTAAAAATATCCCTGTACCCCAAAACCCAAACCCAACCCTGAAACCTAAAAATACCCCTGTACCCCAAAACCCAAACCCAACCCTGAAACCTAAAAATACCCCTGTACCCCAAAACCCAAACCCAACCCTGAAACCTAAAAATACCCCTGTACAAAACCCAAACCCATCCCTGAAACCTAAAAATACCCCTGTACCCCAAAACCCAAACCCATCCCTGAAACCTAAAAATACCCCTGTACCCCAAAACCCAAAACCAACCCTGAAACCTAAAAATACCCCTGTACCCCAAAACCCAAACCCATCCCTGAAACCTAAAAATACCCCTGTACCCCAAAACCCAAACCCATCCCTGAAACCTAAAAATACCCCTGTACCCCAAAACCCAAAACCCAATACCCCTAATAAATGTTTGAAAAAAAAGATAAACTTACCTATACTTACGTTGTAACGGTATGCGTTGTAATAGTATCTGCGTTGTAGTGTAATGCGTTGTAAAGGTATTCGTGGTAAAAGTACTTGCGTTGTAAAAGATGCGTGGTTATGGTATTGCGTTGTAAAAAATGTGTGGTAACAGTTGTATACCGCAAACCCCCCGACAGACACCACAAATAACCCTTCCCCGGCCCCTAAGGGGAGGCCTCCTCCTTTCACAGTGCTATCATGGAATGTGAACGGACTGGGTGACAAGATTAAAACTGGACTTGTCCTCCAGTACATGAAACGCAGAGGTCCGGCGATAGCACTAATACAAGAATCGCATCTGACGGGAACGGCCACTAAAGCCCTGGATAGGTGGGGATACAAAATGGCAGTACACTCTGAATTCACCTCTGGTTCTTGAGGTTGGGAATCCTGGTCAATAAACGCTTCCCGCTGATACTCACTGGATCCAGAAAGATGAGCAAGGGCGATTTGCAGCGCTGACTTGTCAATGGGAGGGATGGGCGAACAATTTAGTCTCAGTGTATATCCCACGTACGCTACATCAAACAACCTTCCCAGCACTTGGGACATTTTTATTCTCCCTACCACAAGGAGAAATTATTATGGGGGAAGATTTTAATGCCACAATAGATGCATCTGTTGACAGAAGACCCCTAGAGACCCCAGCAGTGCTAACCTTAAATTGGCCGACTTCGTTGACGCAGTTGGTCTCCTAGATGTTTGGAGAACTAAGCACCCACAAGACCGACAATATACATACCACTCAGGAGTACACAATAGTCTGTCCAGAATCGGCTATATCTTCACGACAGCGACAGGGTTAGAAAGGGTCCTAGAGATCCAGCACTTACCCAGGGGGGATATCAGACCACTCGCCATTACACATTACATTCATATTCCCTACTACAACTCGACGACGGTTTTCCCACTATTCCCAGGGTATCTTAAAGACCGAAAAATAGAAAGGGGGCTGCGCACAGCCACAAAGCACTACTTCGCCAAAAAAGAACACTCAGTATCCTCGCCTCTAACACTGTGGGAAACGTACAAAACAGACCTACGGAGTCATGCAATCTCACTGATCGCTGGACACAAGAAGTCGCAGAGACAGCAGATGGAAACGTTAGAACAGGGAACAGCTAAGGCAGAGGTCAATCATGCACTAGATATCAATGAAGATACAAACACATAGGCTACATTTAGCTCAGCAGGAGTACAAGGCATTTGCTCATGATGAAGCAAAGGCCAAGCTCACAGCCACGCAACACACGATTTACGAATTGGGCGTCAAAGCTGGCAAACTGCTCGCCTGGTTGGACAAAAAGGGCCAATCCAACTGATTGATAGCCCAACTCCGGTTAGAAAATGGGGATGTGACCTCAGACCCCCAGCAAATAGTGGAAGCACTAGCCTCAGATTATAAAACGGTGTAGACACACACAGCTAATAACACAAGTGACGACAATCTAGCCTTCCTGAAAGACATTCACATGCCCACACAACCACAATACGCCGCCCTTGCACTTAACACCGAGCTATCTCCAGATGAGCCTGCATTCACAATCGGTGCACTACACACGGGAAAAGCCCTAGGACCAAACAGCATCCTGGTGGATTTTAATAAAAAAACAGCGACTCAATTTACGCCACACCTACTCAACATGTATAAGGCAAGTCTAGAACTGGGGAAATTGCCCAGAGACCAGCGCCTGGCGACCATAGTGGCGATTCACAAAACTGTCTTATAGGCCTATATCCCTAACAAACCCCGAAGCAAAAATACTGGCCAAAGTACTGGCAATGAGATTACAGCCATACCTCACAACACTGATCCATCCGGATCAGTCAGGCTTCATGCCGAACTGTAGGACGGCCCTGAATCTCCGGAGACTCCATAGTGTCCTGGCACAAGAGTCGACGATTGATGAGAACGCAGTTATTCTTTTCCTAGATGCACGCATGGTAGAATGGCCCTTCCTCTTTGCAGTTCTCCAACATATGGGCTTCGGCCCTAAATTCTGCAAATGGATTCACCGACTTTACAATAAACCAATGGCGCAGGTGGTAGCGAACGGCCGAATCTCTGCGGATTTCGTCCTTGGTAAAGGAACAAGACAGGGCTGCCAACTTTCCTCACTCTTTTTTGCGATTGTGTTGGAAACTTTGGCGGCTTGGATATGTCAGGACCCGGTTATCCGGGGACTAAGGTGGATAATGGGCTCGGAATATCGCATATCACTATATGCTGATGATGTACTGCTTTATTTGACGTCCCCATTATGCTCCATCAACTGCCTACTAGACATTTGTGCAGCATATGGCAGGGCCTCCGGTTATACTATCAACTGGTCGAAATCACTGCTGTATATCCTACACAGCCCCCCACCTAGACTGCCGCGCAATTGTGAAATTCAAATCGCGGTACAGGGTTTCAAGTACCTTGGCATATACGTCACCCCTCAGACCGCACTCTTCACAGAAGAAAACCTTATGAAGCCCCTGACGCGATTCCGCCTAAACATTAAACATTGGCGTTCACTACCACTTACTTTACTGGGCAGAGCAGCCCTCTTCAAAATGATGGCACTTCCCAGATTCTTGTATATCCTACAGAATACCCCCTTTCCTGTCGCCCCCTGCTACTTCACGATGATAAGCGCTGAAGTAACCAAGTTGTTATGAGAAGGGAGGTCAGCCCGTATCGCCATGAATAAACTATTGAAAGGCTGGTATGAAGGAGGTATAGCCCGCCCACATATACAAATGTACTACTGGGATTCACAGCTCATTGTGATAAACCAATGGATTCATGCACCACAGGAAGACCCAGCATTCCGCATGGATAGGCATCTCCTTGAAAAAAGAAGGATCATGAGGGCGCTGTATGATAAATCTAGAAAGACAACCCACACAGGCCCCACAGCCCACACAATACATGTCTGGCATGTGGCACAGAGAGCGTTGGGATGGGAAGGAACACTTAAACAGGCGACGCCTCTATGGGACATCCGAGAACTAGAAAAGTTACGCAACACTAAGGGATTCCAACAATGGGACCTAATAGGCATCTCCAGGGTGGGAGGCCTGTGGAAAAAAGGCGAAGTTATCCCGTTTACCCAACTGCAAACCACCTACAAACTGGCACAAACAGAAACCTACAGATATGCGCAAGTTAGACATGCACTCATGGCAGCGATTCCAGCAGCCACGCTACTCCCGAAGGCCTCACCACTGGAAGACAGACTCCTTACAGACCACCTATGTAAAAAAGCCATCTCCCTGACATACCGAAAAATAATTAATAATTAGCCTGACCCCACGATAACCCTTAAGGAACAGTGGGAAACAGATATGGGAGACCTAGATGAGGAGGACTGGCAGGTAGCCCTGGCGTCCCAGAAGGAAGTTTCGATACCTTCTACATTAAACCTAATACAACTAAAAATCCTACATCGCATCTACTACACGTGCATCCTGCTACATAAGCTAGGTAGGGCAGACACTCCACTCTGCCTCAGACAATGTGTTGTCATAGGCACCTTCTGGCACACGATTTGGGACTGCCCTGTAAATACTCGCTTCTGGGAGGCGGTACTACACACGATGTCACAAGTCAGTAAAGGTTACACCGGAACCAAAAAGATGTTTGCTCAACATCTGGGAACCCACAGACCTAAACCACGCAGCTCAAGATTGGGTAACACTAGCATTAGCAAAGCATAATATAGCATGACACTGGGGCTCGGGAATGTCCCCGACACATCGACAATGGTGATGTGATATGGACGGCACGATGATAACTGAGAAGTCAGTCTACATCCACCAGGGTTGCCCTACAAAATGGGCTCGGGTATGGGGGAACCGGAATAGATTCCGTGGGGACATCTGCAAACCCCCACAAGAAATGCAGGTATCAGAAGACAGCGAATGACCTTGATGGGGAGATGGCACAGAGAATACGCAGCAATGCATTGCACAACAATAAACACCAAGGGGATTGGGATCCTATTAACTAATGTAAAATATGCACCACTGCAAAGTATGTTTCTTTCGTCTGCTGTATGCACTAAAGAATATCCCACTGATGTAACGATTGTCAACATGTATATTAAAATGCCAATAAAATGTTTAAAAAATAAATACATAAATAAATCACCTGCATGGCGCACAAAGCCCTACATCACCACACCCCGTGGTATCTGGCCCAGAAACTTGAGCTCTCATGCGGAAACATCTCCTCCAGGAGAGCCAGTAACCTTCTTTTGCAACCACGAAGATTTGCCAAAAGACATATAACCGCGCCTTCTCTGGAATTGCCCCAAGGATCTGGAATGCATTACCCCAGAAACCAGACTGAATCCCTCAACTGCCTCTTTCAAAAAAGAAGTTAAATCTCTTCTCATGACGAAATTCACTTGATCTTTGTATCTGACTCTTAGAACAACTAGCTGTAACATAAACATTACTTTGAAATACAATGTTTCTGTTGTTCAACTACCTTACTTGTAAAGCACTTTGATACCCGCAAGGGTCATGTTCGCGCTGTATAAAACCTTCCAAATAAATAAATGATCTCACATTTAGCTGATGTTGGGACTTACACCTTAGAAGAATTGTCCAGGAGCGGCACCTCACTGCTTTCTCGCAGTTTGAGAACCAGAAACATAAAACGGTAATAACTTTCAGTTATTAACATTTTATGTTTGGTTGTGGGAAGTGGGTGGGCGGGGTGGGGCTGACCAAACAGTCATGCGCACTCTGATCTTCTCCATGCACATGGCCTCCCCGTAAACCCCTGGCTAGACGGTTTGCCCGCCAATCACAACGCTGCTTGCAGCATCGTTATTGGCTATGGGGAGGGTCTGGATGGAACCTGGCTGTTAAATGAAACTGCCCCTCCCTGCGTGACCCCGCCCACCCACGAGACATACTGGCTGCGACTGGAATGGTTTAGGGCCATAGGTATCAAAATTCTCATTTGAGATTCTCAAATAGCGATTTTTTGCGAATTGCTATTTGAGAATCGCAAAATGCTATGTATGTAGGATTTGCAATAAATGTTGCGAATCCTACATATTTCTTAATTGCGAATCTCAAATTGCGATTCGCAATTAAGGAATACCTCCCCATTCATTCCTATGGGCCTAGAGGATGCGGTTGAGAATGCAGTTTCAAGGATGCAAGGGTGTCAAAAGGACACCCTGTTGCACCCCTGAAATAAGCATGGGTGAACATGTGGCGCACATACATTCCCTAAGGGCATGTATGTGCTTCACATTGCACTTTAAAAAATACAAAAAAGTGCATTTTTCAAAGAAATCGCAAATTACCACCAACTTGAAGTTGGTGGTAATTTGCGATTCCTTAAGGCCAAATTGCACTTTTGTGGTGCTTCTTACATTGCATTTAAGGAATCGCAAAATTTGCGAATCCTTGAATGCAATTGCAAAATAAGGAATCCCAAATTTTGCGATTCCTTATTTTGCACGCATATTTGCCTCATACATAGCACTAAGCAAAATTGCGATCGTAAACACCGAATTTCGGCATTTGCGATCGCAATTTTGCTCGATACATATAGCCCTGTGTATTTTAAAGAAAGAGTGAAACAAGGTAGTATTAACTCGGTCCAAGCAGAACCCATGGAGGGAACCTAACAGTGTAGGAGAAAAGCTAACGGTGTAGGATCTGCACTGTATAGCAATTCTAAGATGTGCATCCAAACATACAATTTAGAAAAATATTTAAAAATAGAACAATGTGAAACAAGATGCTGGTATTATTAAGTTCCGGCCCAAGACTATTTGTAAACAGCTAAGAATGAGTAGAAGCGCATGGTACTCAGAATATTTACATTGAAGTGTAGCTAAATGTAAATATTCACGTGAAGGGGGCAGAACTAGCTTCCACAGAAGATAGCTACTTGAGAGTTGAGCTACTCTGGCCACGTGGTTCTGCAGAAACTAGCCGTCTGAGCGGCAACAACCGGGATGCCTTATGCCCCCGAAATGAAGGTGACTCTCCCGAGTGGCGCTCAGCAACTGCTGGTCACCTGTGGAGCAGAGCGTGTGGAATTGTGACGCCCTAGGTGGCTGCCGAGCGTACCACCTTTGTCAGGGAGATACGAATGCCACATGCATCTGGCAGGATTGGGCACACCACACCTGCGTTATGCCTGGTTGCTGTGGGCATCTCCATTGCGATTCCAGCAAGGCTTTGTGAGGATACCTCTAGTCTCTCTCTCTTTTGGCCCCCCGCCTGCACTGGTCCAGTACCCCACGGTTGGTCCAGACCCCTGCTGCAGATGAGCAGGCATGACTGCACAGAGGGGTCCGACGACATTTGCTGGATGTTGTAAAGCGCCACCTGGCCTCTACTATACACTGTGTTACAATTACACCCCGAGGGCAGGGCGCAGCCCTAGAAGATGACTAAACGCTTCTCTATGGAGATCTGCTTGCAGCCTTCACCCCAGTCTGCCCAGAAATCAGAGAATCTACAGTACGCACGTCACAAGTGTGGGTCGGTCAGCCGACAGCAGTGCTTGGCCATCTGCAGCAAAGATGATTCAAATTCTTATTTGTAGTTCTATTGTGTTGCACTATTTGTTAAATCACTCACATGATTTTTTCCATTGTTATGTGCACGCTGCGTCGTCATGACACCGCCACTAAATCATTTCTTGAACTGTGCACCTGGTTGTGTGACCAAGACCCCGAGAGATGAAACACATCTTTTGGACCATTAAAGTTCATAATTTTGCATCTCAGTGTGGCTCGTTCGTCTCATCGTATCTGGGTGAGGAATTCCTTTGCATATTCGAGTGGAAGAGTCCGCTTCCGAGCCCGACCCGTCTGAATGGGCATTTTCGACTACCGTCAGTTTCCCGTTTGGATATACAAATATGTCTCAATTAACTCCGGCAACCACAGTCGCGTTACCAGTGACGAGTGCACTCACGGGAAAGTTTCCAACAAAATCTTTTATTTGCAAGTCATAAGCACTGACAAATGCGTTTCAGCACGACGCCTTTTTCATAGTGCCAATATCGGCCCACTCACCAGCCCGCTCGCAGCAACATGCATGTCGCAGAAATAAGCAGACAAGACAACTTATTGTTGGAGAAAAGTAGCTGCAGATTTATTAGCATATACACATGCCAACAAGGTGGGTTATCTTACAGGTGATCCAAAGGCAAGCCGCCCCTCGCGACCTACCACCTGATGGGCCAATTTGCAACGTGGCATTAGCCAATCGTTGCTTAGCGGTTGTGGTGAGGAGATAGCCCCTCCCAATTCCGGTGAACCATTGGTCCACCCTCTTGCTCACGCCCCCCCCTACGAGGGGCGGAGCGTTCAAGCAATCCCCGGTTGTACAGGTTTCCAACCGCCCGTAGGATAGCGGGGCACCGTCGTACCCCCAGGGTCCACCGCACAGACTTCCTGGGGATATTAGACCTCAGCATCCTATTGTGCTCCTGAAGAGGGTACTCCCGGGTACCTTTCCGCCTCTGGATCGCCCTGTAACTCCACCTGCAACACAAATGAGAAAAGATTAGAAACATTTCCCCCCCACCCTGAAAGCGCCGGGTATGCGGAAGGGAGGGAAACGGCGTCAGGGTGAGGGGACAGCAAACAAAGAGGCCGCTCGGTGGGCAGGGGAGGAATATATACTCTCCCCCGCCCACCCCAGGCCGGAAGTGACGCGCGGGACCCTCCGGGGTCTCAAAGAGCTGGGCTGCCCCGTGTGCCATCTTGTGGCACTACGGTGGCCGCCCTCTTATTTGTGTCCCCTGCGGGGACGTGTCGGTCGGCCTGCATAGTGCCAGTATCGGCCCACTCACCAGCCCGCTCGCAGCAACATGCATGTCGCAGAAATAAGCAGACAAGACAACTTATTGTTGGAGAAAAGTAGCTGCGGGTTTATTAGCATATACACATGCCAAAAAGGTGGGTTATCTTACAGGCGATCCAAAGGCAAGCCGCCCCTCGCGACCTACCACCTGATGGGCCAATTTGCAACGTGGCATTAGCCAATCGTTGCTTAGCTGTTGTGGTGAGGAGATAGCCCCTCCCCATTCCGGTGAACCATTGGTCCACCCTCCTGCTCACGCCCCCCCCCTACGAGGGGCGGAGCGTTCAAGCAACCCCCGGTTGTACAGGTTTCCAACCGCCCGTAGGATAGCGGGGCGCCGTCGTACCCCCAGGGTCCACCGCACAGACTTCCTGGGGATATTAGGCCTCAGAATCCTATTGTGCTCCTGAAGAGGGTACTCCCGGGTACCTTTCCGCCTCTGGATTGCCCTGTAACTCCGCCACAGGCCTGGGTGTGGCGACCGTCGCAGCCAGGGCCCCCCACCAAGGCCGGCATGCTTCCTCTATTTCTAGTGATTATTACTGGGGCCTCTCCCTTAACCAGCCAGAATCCTCCTGCGTGTTGGCTCCAGCGCCTCCCCTGACTAGCGCCTTGCCTACAGAGATCGAGACATGTCTGACCACTGAAAATTACCTGTCTCCCACTGGTGGCGAATCCCACCGTAAGTTCATTGTGTTCGGTCTGTCAGGTGCCATAGAAAACTGCAGTGACCAGCGCAATCCCTAGTAAAAGGACCTAGGTTCACACACAAGGTGTCACGGCCCGTAGAAGGGGGGGTTGAGAGTATAGAGTCCTGATTAAGATACACTGCAAGGCATAGCAACGGGAAAACCTGTGCTGCTTGCCGAACAAGCGCCTGGTCACAGAACCTGGACCCTGCTAACCACATGAGACCCTTATATATACACCGGGGTGGAGTCGAATAAAGGTGGTGAGTCACAAGGTTCCCAACTGGTGGGTAGGAGTATCCGCTGGAACCCGACTGAGAAAGAGTAAAAAGTTACCCGCACCTCGGTCCAGAATACCCTTGCCTGATCTACAAAGGCACCTAGAGCCCGCTGCCCTCGCAACGAATGGCGAGGGAAAACTGGCCCCAAAACCCCCAGACTGAGATTCTGCTGGAGGCCAGCCTCCCCCCCCTTAGATGTCCACCTAGCCCTGTGGACGGACTTGCAACAATCCGCCAGCGGGTCAAAGACCAAAAACCTGCCCGGAGGAGAGAGAAAGAAGCCCCTCAAGCATACTTCAGTAAGGTGTGCCAAATAAGCTCTCCCCCCCTGCTTCCAACAGCATAATGCACCCCAACCGAACAAGGCCGTAGTACGCATGAGCCGTGTCTACAAGGAAAGACATGATACTGTCTAGGCAGCTCTAGCAGGACCATCCCGTGGTGCATGCCTGCCCTTCCATCCTCCCATCTGTTGACGTGGTCAAAGCTCTTAAGATGTGCAAGCTAAAGAAGACACACTTTGGAAAAATCATGCATAGCCGCCCACGAACTGGCCACCCTTATCCGGGCTACACGGTAAAAAATGCTATGTGTGACGATTTCCTTAGTACAGTGCACAAAGGGTGGCAAATGTATGTTCACTGCAGTTGTTGAAAGTACTGATATATATACCTGCCCCTTCCGGGCCCTCAAGTACGACAAAATCAAGATACATCAAAATACGAAGTGCCTCATATGATGCCTGGTGCCCAATATGATAAGTTGGACGACTCACTTCGTGGTCACAAGTTTCTCCAACATGCGAAACAGGCCGTAAAGAGTTTGCCTATGCCACATCCCTTCAACACTGTGCAAGGTACTCCTAATACTTGTCAATAGTACAAAACGACCCCCTTTGCCTGTCCTGTTGGACCCTAAGAAGCTTAACAAGCAGCCTATCCAACTGTGAATACATGTAGTGCATCTAGGGACACTACTACTTGCTCACTATTACTTCCTATTCAGAAAAGGGGGTGGTGATGAACAGAGTGTCTGAATTAAGCAGACCACTCTTACCCAGTCCAAAGATCAGGGCTTGATCCATCACCGTTATTTATCTCACTGCCCCATCCCAGCTCAGAACCTGGCTATATGCAAATTAGTCTGTCCCTGGCCCAGTGCATCATGGGAACAGGGCAGACCAAACTACCAAGCCAATTCTTCACCAGAAAGGAGACAAGCTACCGGGGACCGGTTTCTGGCATTTCAGCCTCTTCGGCCCGGCTTGCTTGAATCCTGATGGAGCAGTGAGGCACTCTGTTCATCACCACCCCCTTTTCTGAATCATTTTGTCCACCATAAGCGTGGAAGGGTATACTCAGATGTGAGTCCCTTGCTCATTGCACCATCAGGATTCAAGCAAGCCGGGCCGAAGACGCCTGAAATGGCAGAAACCGGTCCCCGGAAGCTTGTTTCCTTCCCAGTACAAGAATTGGCTTGGTAGTTTGGTTTGCCCTGTTCCCATCATGCACTGGGACAGGAACAGACTAATTTGCATATAGCCAAGTTCTGAGCTGGGATGGTGCAGTGAGCTAAAAAACGGTGATGGATCAAGCCCTGATCTTTGGACTGGGTAAGAGTGGTCTGCTTAATTCAGGCACTCTGTTCATCACCACCCCCTTTTCTGAATCATTTTGTCCACCATAAGCGTGGAAGGGTATACTCAGATGTGAGTCCCTTGCTCATTGCACCATCAGGATTCAAGCAAGCCGGGCCGAAGACGCCTGAAATGGCAGAAACCGGTCCCCGGAAGCTTGTTTCCTTCCCAGTACAAGAATTGGCCTGGTAGTTTGGTTTGCCCTGTTCCCATCATGCACTGGGACAGGAACAGACTAATTTGCATATAGCCAAGTTCTGAGCTGGGATGGTGCAGTGAGCTAAAAAACGGTGATGGATCAAGCCCTGATCTTTGGACTGGGTAAGAGTGGTCTGCTTAATTCAGGCACTCTGTTCATCACCACCCCCTTTTCTGAATCATTTTGTCCACCATAAGCGTGGAAGGGTATACTCAGATGTGAGTCCCTTGCTCATTGCACCATCAGGATTCAAGCAAGCCGGGCCGAAGACGCCTGAAATGGCAGAAACCGGTCCCCGGAAGCTTGTTTCCTTCCCAGTACAAGAATTGGCTTGGTAGTTTGGTTTGCCCTGTTCCCATCATGCACTGGGACAGGAACAGACTAATTTGCATATAGCCAAGTTCTGAGCTGGGATGGTGCAGTGAGCTAAAAAACGGTGATGGATCAAGCCCTGATCTTTGGACTGGGTAAGAGTGGTCTGCTTAATTCAGGCACTCTGTTCATCACCACCCCCTTTTCTGAATCATTTTGTCCACCATAAGCGTGGAAGGGTATACTCAGATGTGAGTCCCTTGCTCATTGCACCATCAGGATTCAAGCAAGCCGGGCCGAAGACGCCTGAAATGGCAGAAACCGGTCCCCGGAAGCTTGTTTCCTTCCCAGTACAAGAATTGGCTTGGTAGTTTGGTTTGCCCTGTTCCCATCATGCACTGGGACAGGAACAGACTAATTTGCATATAGCCAAGTTCTGAGCTGGGATGGTGCAGTGAGCTAAAAAACGGTGATGGATCAAGCCCTGATCTTTGGACTGGGTAAGAGTGGTCTGCTTAATTCAGGCACTCTGTTCATCACCACCCCCTTTTCTGAATCATTTTGTCCACCATAAGCGTGGAAGGGTATACTCAGATGTGAGTCCCTTGCTCATTGCACCATCAGGATTCAAGCAAGCCGGGCCGAAGACGCCTGAAATGGCAGAAACCGGTCCCCGGAAGCTTGTTTCCTTCCCAGTACAAGAATTGGCTTGGTAGTTTGGTTTGCCCTGTTCCCATCATGCACTGGGACAGGAACAGACTAATTTGCATATAGCCAAGTTCTGAGCTGGGATGGTGCAGTGAGCTAAAAAACGGTGATGGATCAAGCCCTGATCTTTGGACTGGGTAAGAGTGGTCTGCTTAATTCAGGCACTCTGTTCATCACCACCCCCTTTTCTGAATCACTATTACTTCCTGGCCTGCTAAACTACAAAAGAAGAGGCCCCCACTTCGGTACCTAACAACAACTAAAAAGAAATACTGTACTGGCACCACCTACCCGTGGACATCGCCACGGGCCCTCCCAGCGTCCCTTCACATAAACAGCCAAAGCAAGCGTCTACCTGGCCACGAAGTGCCAACATTAGACGCATGATAAAAAACAAGTGGAGGCTAGAACGTATCAGCCTGAAACACAAAGGTGCAAGAGCAGGGAGGTAACGGTGGGATCGGCCAGGAGGGAAAGAGTGGTAAAGCAGGCCTAAAACTCTGAGCAAATTGGTAAAGTATTACCCTATTGCCACAATGCCGGGGTATGGACAACTGGCGAATCTGGGTACAATTATGCGGGGTTCTCGGCGTGGGACAGAAAACAAGAGTAATATAATTGTAATGCAGCCACGACTAATTAGCAGGGCTACACAGCTTGGTCAGGCGAAAGTGCTGAGAAATGCTAGGAAGTGGACGCCATGCCAATGCCTCCCTAAATTCATATACAAAATGAACGCTCCCATACAACAAGCCCATCTGACGGTATAGTCAATGCTACATAGTGCATGAGATACAAGCCCCAAATGATAGCTTTCGTGCATGGCCAACCAGAAAATTAGCCGCCCCCAACCAAAGCCACCAAAGTGTCACTGCTAAGTGTGACATGTCAACCGTATCATTGTACCAAGGGCGACTTGAAAGACCTGAATAACACTTATTGCTAGCAATCAAATGAAGAAGCAGAGTGAAGCCCAAATCAGTGGCGACGCCCAATTGACCAACAAGCGACTCACAGAGTCCAACGAGAGAGGCAGCTTTTGCCAGATGAACCCGAGCTAGAAGCGTGCCAGTGTGAAACGTAAGCTATATCCGCTACTAATGGGAGTAAAAGTGCCATGTGTGGAAAGAGACTGCGAGGCCCAGAGGGGGCAGGGAAACACAAACTTACACATCAGACTGGACTGCCTTGCACCGTAAGACAGGAGAAGGGCAAGTGCAACTATGCCTAGCGTGAAGACAGACTTTGCGCTGAAAGGGGAACAAACGGCGTGCGCCGGCTTCGACTCATCCTGGGCACGCCAACTCAGTCTAAATCAGGATGACGCCGACCAAGTCCAAGTCTTAAATCTACTTCTCAACCTGTGAGAGCGGAGCCAAACGCAATGTCGCACTAGGCTAACAGAGCCTAGTATGCTTTCTCTGCAAGGCAGTCAGCCGCGCCGCCAGGGCAAAGTGTACTACTTCTAGTACCACCAGCCGCCAGGGAAAGGGTTCTACTACTAGTAACATCACTAAAAAGGCGTTGATTAGATCAAAATGTACCTCCAAATGCACAAGGAAGAGTCACCCAATGTTTAGAATAATAAATGGGATGCTGCATGACTTATAGCGAACACGTAAAGCAAACTCAGCTTCCCAGATCGGCCAATCACGGTCTAGACACGCTGGGATTCCTACCAATCCGCTTAAAGATGATAACAAACTCTCCCGCAACGGTGGCCCCCTGCTTTCTGGACTAAACCTTCGCTTCAGAGCGCTTCCTCTGTGATCACTTTCTTGTAAAGGCATTTATTAGGAACGTATTCAGAAACTACAGCTGAGTGAATGTAACCCTTCACTGCTGGTGTGTTGTTGTACATCATCGAACACGTGTACCTCTTTTGTCTTGTTGTACAGCTACACACTCTATACAGTTTTTACATCACAATAATGGCTATTTATTGTGGGAAATTCCAGCATGAACATCTCATTGTACCCTAAAGAAAGAATGAAAAATGTGAACATTGTTTAAACAGAACTGTCATTTAATTTCCCAAACAGAGAATAACATAGGAAACAGTGTCCAGAATGTCTTGAGTCTGGTAATTCCAAATATATGTGCTTTTTTGTAGTGGTAGTGGTCTGTACAATCAATTATGTAAAATTGGGGCCTGCAAGAGCAGGACTGTATAAAAACGGGCAAATACATACAGGGCGGAATTGCCCCTGGCGAGAACCAGGGTGTCCCATACCCTAGCTCACTGACCACAGTGTGCTAAGACCCTTCTACTTAGATGATAGTTCGGGCGGCCCCCAAAAGAGAGGGCGGTTCTCCAGCACGGTTCCTGTAACTGAGACAAAAACAACTATATAAGCCCCGCCCCCTTTCAAGTCACATAATGAATTCTTTAAACACCAGAAAACCTAGGGGTCTAGAGTATGGTACCTTTCGTACACTTAAACCGCAGCGCCAGCTTGCTGGAAAACACTAGTAGGGGTGGAAAACAGATGCAACGGAAATAAAGGTGTAAGTGGTTGTAACAAAGAAAACCCGCTCGGTTTTGAGGATTCCCATCAAACACTTGTATGATCAAATTCTATCATTTGGTCATCCTCGGGGGTCTGGTGTCTCTAGATCATTGAGACCCAGATATCCCCTGTAGTGGAGCGGGGTCAATGCCCACAAGCACTCAGTAACCAGTGATAGACCAAAGATGGGTATAAGTGCAGTGCAAAACTAAAGAAAGTGGTGAGTTTAAAATAGAATAGAGGACAGAAAAATAGATTTATTAGAACGCTGTCCTCTTCCTAATTAAAACAGCATGAACAGTGCAAGGATGCAGTATGGAAGCAAATCACTGCATATCAGGCCAACATGTTTCAACCTCAAAGGGAAGGACCCAAGGTTTTCATCAGGGCCCTGTTCACAACATTGCTACTGCGTAGTGAAAAACAAATAATTTATTTTCAAATATTACAGATCCGGTATAGTAACCAAGCAAAAGGATACAGCGTTTGGGTTCACAACTCCGCCATGCAGAAGGTTCCAAAAAGTGATCTACAAAAACAACACAGACACCCCCAAATTACAGAACATCTCACATTTCAATCCTACACCCTCCAGTGTTTCATAAGGGTCAAAAAATATATACCACTCACCCTATTCTGCCGGGGAGTAGACCTCACCTCACCTGGACTCTAACTCAGGAATAAAGGGGAGGCCACGCTCTAAAAAGGAAATACGAGGCGTAAGGGGTGGAAAAAAGTGCAAAGGTGTACTACCCTGCTTAACATATTCTCCCTCCACATAAATGTGTCACGCCTCTGTTCCTGAATACACTTCTTCAAACAGCTTACTCAAGACAAACTAGCTCTACCTCACAACATTCCTCTCAACTCATAGTTAATGACCAAACGATGGTCAGCGAATTATAGAAAATACATATAGTCATAAGTACATCAAAGTACTACTCTTAGCACACTGTCAGGTAAAGAGGTCCCAGTGTAATTGCAGCAAAGGCATGTCAGGCAAGCCTACTATTATAAACCCCCGTCTGCCCGTGACAAACCTTACCTCTCCGTCGTTGCCCCAGTCAAATGCTGAGTCAGGGGGAGGCAACGAGGGGGAGAAGTTCCGGTCATTAAGAGCCGGCGCCGGGCCCCGCCCGAAGGGAGGTGCCCTGAATTCCCATCAATCGCGGGTCGTGTACCAGTATTGACCGATTTAGGTTGCAAAACGGCCCCGCCATTACTTGTTTACACCGCGAGCCTCACCGGTGTTAGTGTGTATAGCTGCGCGCATGCGCAATGGTGACTAGTAAAGTCGCGCGAGACTAAATAACTACAGAATGACGTCAATCGCGTCTCTTCTGTAGTTCGTCCCACTCCAAACGCCCAAGGGGAATTGGAAAAGGGCTATGGGCATAGCGGAACCTACTCTATTATGCTAGGGACTAATGTAGGCAACGGGTTAGTATATTAAAACACCGTAATACCCACTTTCCGCTGTATGGAAAACTCCCAAGTGGTATTTAAACAAACGCTACGCCTATTTCTATAAATAAAGATGTTGCCTACATGGTAGGAATCCCAATGGGGGCTTCAAAAACCCAACCAATTAGCTGAGGGTGACCTACTCACGAGTTATTACCAGACAGTGTCTGCCTGAAAAAACTATAGGCAAAAAATACCTTGAGAAACCCTATAGAGTGGTGCACAATAAGTCTAGTATTCAATGGACAGTCCTACCAAGGTCCTTACAGAGTGGTCCACGGGATTTCATCATTAAGTCCCTGGCTCTCTAAATGTAATACATAAATCCATTTTTGTTCTTTCAAATAAAGAAAACGTGTGGGGTTCGTGACATGATTGGGTATGAATGGTTTCTCTAGAACAACCCAACTGAACTCGTCCTCTTTGTGATTGAGCTCCAAAAAATGTTTGGTTAGTTTGGACACCGTTTTCTTGCATTTGAAAGAGCTTTTATGTTCAAGCATGCGGGTGCGTACTTTCCGGGTTGTCATGCCCACATATCTTTTATTACACGGGCACGTGAGAATGTATATAACATTTATGCTGTTGCAGTTGGAAAAATGCTTTAGAATCCACGGGCGCCCAGTCCCTATATCAATTTGGCTTGTCTTCTGTGTCAACCCACACATTGAGCATCCACCACAAGGGTGGTGTCCCTGTACCGGTGGTAGTTGCCAAAGAGTGTCATTAGTCTCCCGCCGTACTTCACGTGGCCGGGTGTGTATCAAGCAATCTTTTAGATTTTTAGAGCGCTTGAAAGCGAACAGTGGGGGTTCAATCTTATCTTTAGTACTGTTAAGAATGCGCCAATGGCGTCTGACAATTTTTTGCACTTGATTGGATTTCTCATTGAAAGTGCTGACAAAAGTCATTCTGGTTAGAGGTGACTTCTCCACCGGTATCTCCAGAAGGGCTTCGCGGTTGTTATTGCTGGCTCGTTTCAATGAGCGCTTTACCAGGGTGGTAGGATAATGTCGAACCTGCAGTTGTCGACAGAGATTGTCAGCGTGTTTGCTATAGGTCTCATGCGTCGAACAGTTCCTGCGAACCCGGAGAAACTGTCCATATGGGAGGTTTTCACGCAAGGACCTAGGGTGTTGACTCTCGAACAGTAAAAGTGAGTTCCTCGCCATGGGCTTGCGGAAAAGTTCACTGTGCAGGCCCTCAGATGTTACAAAAATGGAGAGGTCTAGAAAAGTGATCCTCTCCTTATTCATCTCGATCGTGAATTGCAAAAATCTGTTCCGACTGTTCAGCCAATCATGAAAGCCCATAAGGGACTCTTCATTCCCACGCCATACCATGAAAATATCATCGATATAGCGTTTGTAACAAACAATTGATGATAAGAAAGGGTTAACAGATGCTAGTGTCTCCTGTTGTTCAAAAGTATGAACGTATAAATTAGCCAAGCTCGGCGCAAAAATGCTGCCCATGCTTGTCCCGGAGATTTGTAGGTACAGATTTTCTTCGTACCTAAAATAATTCTCTTTCATCGCCATTCTAGCTAGCGTCATTATAAAAGGAACCGGTGTAATGGTATCCAAAGTAGCGGAGTTCAAGATGGAACATATGGCGTTCAGAGTGTCATCCTGGGGGATGGAGGTGTATAGAGATACAACATCCATAGACACAAGGATGTCAGTCTCTTGGTTGAAATCAATCCCTGGCAGTAAGCGCAAGACATCTTTAGTGTCTTTTAAATAGGAAGGCATGGTCAACACTATAGGCCTCAAGAAAAAGTCCACGAATTCTGATAGCGGCAGGGATTGATTTCAACCAAGAGACTGACATCCTTGTGTCTATGGATGTTGTATCTCTATACACCTCCATCCCCCAGGATGACACTCTGAACGCCATATGTTCCATCTTGAACTCCGCTACTTTGGATACCATTACACCGGTTCCTTTTATAATGACGCTAGCTAGAATGGCGATGAAAGAGAATTATTTTATGTACGAAGAAAATCTGTACCTACAAATCTCCGGGACAAGCATGGGCAGCATTTTTGCGCCGAGCTTGGCTAATTTATACGTTCATACTTTTGAACAACAGGAGACACTAGCATCTGTTAACCCTTTCTTATCATCAATTGTTTGTTACAAACGCTATATCGATGATATTTTCATGGTATGGCGTGGGAATGAAGAGTCCCTTATGGGCTTTCATGATTGGCTGAACAGTCGGAACAGATTTTTGCAATTCACGATCGAGATGAATAAGGAGAGGATCACTTTTCTAGACCTCTCCATTTTTGTAACATCTGAGGGCCTGCACAGTGAACTTTTCCGCAAGCCCATGGCGAGGAACTCACTTTTACTGTTCGAGAGTCAACACCCTAGGTCCTTGCGTGAAAACCTCCCATATGGACAGTTTCTCCGGGTTCGCAGGAACTGTTCGACGCATGAGACCTATAGCAAACACGCTGACAATCTCTGTCGACAACTGCAGGTTCGACATTATCCTACCACCCTTGTAAAGCGCTCATTGAAACGAGCCAGCAATAACAACCGCGAAGCCCTTCTGGAGATACCGGTGGAGAAGTCACCTCTAACCAGAATGACTTTTGTCAGCACTTTCAATGAGAAATCCAATCAAGTGCAAAAAATTGTCAGACGCCATTGGCGCATTCTTAACAGTACTGAAGATAAGATTGAACCCCCACTGTTCGCTTTCCAGCGCTCTAAAAATCTAAAAGATTGCTTGATACACACCCGGCCACGTGAAGTACGGCGGGAGACTAATGACACTCTTTGGCAACTACCACCGGTACAGGGACACCACCCTTGTGGTGGATGCTCAATGTGTGGGTTGACACAGAAGACAAGCCAAATTGATATAGGGACTGGGCGCCCGTGGATTCTAAAGCATTTTTCCAACTGCAACAGCATAAATGTTATATACATTCTCACGTGCCCGTGTAATAAAAGATATGTGGGCATGACAACCCGGAAAGTACGCACCCGCATGCTTGAACATAAAAGCTCTTTCAAATGCAAGAAAACGGTGTCCAAACTAACCAAACATTTTTTGGAGCTCAATCACAAAGAGGACGAGTTCAGTTGGGTTGTTCTAGAGAAACCATTCATACCCAATCATGTCACGAACCCCACACGTTTTCTTTATTTGAAAGAACAAAAATGGATTTATGTATTACATTTAGAGAGCCAGGGACTTAATGATGAAATCCCGTGGACCACTCTGTAAGGACCTTGGTAGGACTGTCCATTGAATACTAGACTTATTGTGCACCACTCTATAGGGTTTCTCAAGGTATTTTTTGCCTATAGTTTTTTCAGGCAGACACTGTCTGGTAATAACTCGTGAGTAGGTCACCCTCAGCTAATTGGTTGGGTTTTTGAAGCCCCCATTGGGATTCCTACCATGTAGGCAACATCTTTATTTATAGAAATAGGCGTAGCGTTTGTTTAAATACCACTTGGGAGTTTTCCATACAGCGGAAAGTGGGTATTACGGTGTTTTAATATACTAACCCGTTGCCTACATTAGTCCCTAGCATAATAGAGTAGGTTCCGCTATGCCCATAGCCCTTTTCCAATTCCCCTTGGGCGTTTGGAGTGGGGCGAACTACAGAAGAGACGCGATTGACGTCATTCTGTAGTTCTTTAGTCTCGCGCGACTTTACTAGTCACCATTGCGCATGCGCGCAGCTATACACACTAACACCGGTGAGGCTCGCGGTGTAAACAAGTAATGGCGGGGCCGTTTTGCAACCTAAATCGGTCAATACTGGTACACGACCCGCGATTGATGGGAATTCAGGGCACCTCCCTTCGGGCGGGGCCCGGCGCCGGCTCTTAATGACCGGAACTTCTCCCCCTCGTTGCCTCCCCCTGACTCAGCATTTGACTGGGGCAACGACGGAGAGGTAAGGTTTGTCACGGGCAGACGGGGGTTTATAATAGTAGGCTTGCCTGACATGCCTTTGCTGCAATTACACTGGGACCTCTTTACCTGACAGTGTGCTAAGAGTAGTACTTTGATGTACTTATGACTATATGTATTTTCTATAATTCGCTGACCATCGTTTGGTCATTAACTATGAGTTGAGAGGAATGTTGTGAGGTAGAGCTAGTTTGTCTTGAGTAAGCTGTTTGAAGAAGTGTATTCAGGAACAGAGGCGTGACACATTTATGTGGAGGGAGAATATGTTAAGCAGGGTAGTACACCTTTGCACTTTTTTCCACTCATTACGCCTCGTATTTCCTTTTTAGAGCGTGGCCTCCCCTTTATTCCTGAGTTAGAGTCCAGGTGAGGTGAGGTCTACTCCCCGGCAGAATAGGGTGAGTGGTATATATTTTTTGACCCTTATGAAACACTGGAGGGTGTAGGATTGAAATGTGAGATGTTCTGTAATTTGGGGGTGTCTGTGTTGTTTTTGTAGATCACTTTTTGGAACCTTCTGCACGGCGGAGTTGTGAACCCAAACGCTGTATCCTTTTGTTTGGTTACTATACCGGATCTGTAATATTTGAAAATAAATTATTTGTTTTTCACTACGCAGTAGCAACGTTGTGAACAGGGCCCTGATGAAAACCTTGGGTCCTTCCCTTTGAGGTTGAAACATGTTGGCCTGATATGCAGTGATTTGCTTCCATACTGCATCCTTGCACTGTTCATGCTGTTTTAATTAAGAAGAGGACAGCGTTCTAATAAATCAATTTTTCTGTCCTCTATTCTATTTTAAACTCACCACTTTCTTTAGTTTTGCACTGCACTTATACCCATCTTTGGTCTATCACTGGTTACTGAGTGCTTGTGGGCATTGACCCCTCTCCACTACAGGGGATATCTGGGTCTCAATGATCTAGAGACACCAGACCCCCGAGGATGACCAAATGATAGAATTTGATCATACAAGTGTTTGATGGGAATCCTCAAAACCGAGCGGGTTTTCTTTGTTACAACCACTTACACCTTTATTTCCGTTGCATCTGTTTTCCACCCCTACTAGTGTTTTCCAGCAAGCTGGCGCTGCGGTTTAAGTGTACGAAAGGTACCATACTCTAGACCCCTAGGTTTTCTGGTGTTTAAATCATTGTATTGGGGGTTTAAACCTAGGCTTGGTCGTTAAACTCCCGTAAGACCCTGTTCTCCTGTTTTTGTAATACATAATGAATTCTGCCACGAGACTGGGGCAACTGCCCCCTGGCTACCAGGCCAAACCTTTCAGTCAGATACGAAAACTGAAATCCAATACAGTGTTGTTGAAATGGGCGGGCAAACCAATGCGAATCCACAGCGACTGAGGCAGTAGTACGGAAGTGTCTTGCTACTAAGACCATATTTCAAATGCAAGCTGAGAACGGCCCTAGCACCTGGGCGAGAGAAAGTATATCTCATGCCTCGCCCCCTTCCACTTCTACACATGACACCTCCTCATCCTATCATACAAACTGTCCTCGGCGTACTCCTCCTAAAGAGGCCTATCAAATTCCCTGATGCCCTCTCTATAATTGGAAGGAATGCTAAAACTGATGGTCGGTTATCATCTCCTTGACCGAGGAAGGGTCATCCTATTGTGCACTTGAGTTAGAGTGAATCCCAAAATTGCAGCATACCTTCTGCCTGTGTTGGGTACCCTTATGGAACATGCACACGACCCTAACTCTTGTAACACAAAATACAAAAACAGAGTCTGATGATGACCAGTGCACTATGGAGAGAGGATGAGAAACCATCTAGCTCGTACCATGCCAAGTTACCTAGGAACACCACTCGTCCCGGGCCTTAAGACTGAAAAGGAAGTTCTCAACCTGAAGAGACACTTCCCAAATCCAAACCTAGCCCCACTAAAACCACAGGGGGGCCTAGTAAGGCGGGGTCGAATCTCAATGACAATGGAAGTGTCCTCCCAGAGGATCCTGGGATGGTGGTGAAATATCACCCAGCTACCTCAACCTGCCCCCGCAAAACCGTAACTGATAAACTACTACGCCCCAGCGAGGAAAAGCTGGGGCGGCGCATCCTGTTAGGTACGAGGAGGGACCAAAGTCCGTCGAGGCAAGCTCCACGTAAATGCTGGCTAGTAGAATAGGGCCACTGTATCGCATCTCTCGCTGGCCCCTGCGGCTCGCTCCAGCCGAAACCAGCGAAACGTGTCTTACAGCGCGAAGTGGACAGAGTGTCCCACGAGGAAAGGAGACCGCAACCACGCCGACGAGGCCAGCCACTAAATACGGGGCACGAGTCCGAAGACTGGGAAAGCACCGCACACGCATATCACCCAAGGCATCTATAAACACACACTGGAACTGGCTGCTTGACAAAGTGGTGCATTTCTCCGCCCCAGATGCTCCCCTGTGCCACCACACTAACCTCACAAACCTGCTGTGTAACCGGATCAAGCCCCGCTGCCCGGGGAGTTAAGGGGATTGCCCAAAATCACCGGATGAATAGCGTCATTCCCGAGATACGGAACCAGTTCCCCCCATTTCCATGGACGAGCGCCCTAGCAGATGACCAGCTCTCCTATTAACTGTACCATGAAAGCAGTGCCCAGGTCCGAGGGGTGTGGCAAGACCAAGTTACCAGGCCTCGCCAGGGCTGGCCGCCTACTCCCCCCACCGCGAAGTGCAATCCTAAGGCGTGACGAAAACGACCGAGGAGCAGCATGGTCGTCCTTATACTACAACTGTCCGAGCCTTCTCAAGGAAAGAGAAAGCAGGGCCTAAAAATTAACCTGCCGGCACCGCGGCCCTGGAAGCCTAGTGGGAGGGGGAGAGACGGGAGACCAGATAGCATGCTCCCGCCTAGAACAAGACCCTCCCTCCCTGTTTCCGATGGAATCATAAAACGCGGACCGCCCGAGGGGTGCCAACCAGCGAAGAAGGGGTACCCCCGAGCTCCCCCTGCCCACGAGTAAAGAGGGATGCGTACTAGCGCAAAGTCTGATACCAAAGTGCAAATAAATTAACCTCTACAAAGAAAGCACAGGTCCTGATGCCTCAGTGAAATCCCGTAGCATAACAAAGTATCACACGGTGCCCCACGTATTAAAAGAAGACTCGTGGAAAAGGGAAGAGATGTTAAAAAATGTAGCCGAGCTCCGTAGGACCCCCGGACCCGGACACTCCGAACATAACACCACAAGACCCTGGTTTCTGAACCGGAGTCCGCGGGTCCGAGTGCTATGCCCCTGCCTTGTACCCCTGTTGCCTCCTTGCCAAGAGCGTGCCGAAAAAGTGTAAAAAACGCCCCTAGCACACTACCTCTTCACCCGACTCACCGCAATGACATGGAAATGCCCGGAACAGAAAATCGGAAGCAAAACCAACTCGCTTCGCTCCCGGAGACATGACAAAATAGAAATGTAATCGTGCGAACGGGTCCCGTACCAACGCAAGAAATTGTCTAAAAGTGAGCACCCGAGGAAAAGGTGGGACACAAAGTGACATCCAGCAACACGGGGGTTGACACGAGAGAAAGAAACAACCTGATAAAGAAAACCCCCCGAAGAGGCTAGGTAGGCCCGCGATACCCCTCAGTAAATGAGGAGGCAAGATGACCGGGCCCTGGCGCCCTTGGCCCAGCAGGCAGGAGGATGCTCGCCTCGCCAAGATGGCCGCAACCTGCCGCCCCTGCCCACGAGAGCAGTGGACAATGGCTGCCCAGATCCCTAAAATGGCTGCGACCTTGCGCCCCTGCTTATGTAAGCAGTGCCCCGAAGCTATCCTGAATGCCAAAATGGACTCTACTTTGCGCCAAAACAGCAAGGTCATAGAGCAGGTACCCCAGGTGTCCAGGACAAGAAAGGCACAGGAATAGTAAAACAAAACTTCCCTCGGACGGTCCTGCAGCGCGTGTAGGGCAGGGCCGGAGGACCAGCAAGGCACCCAGGGGAAACAACACGACCTGCCCGCAGAAGGCTGCTGAAAAATAAAACGGACAATCGGTCCCCTGTACCCCTGTGTGTCCCGCCAGATGCGCCGCCCGGACCCCGAGCAAACACCCCCCCCAACAACAAACAATAGCGCCCCCCGCAATACGGGGCCAACCACTGCTCAAAAGTACCCTATCAGGGGGGGGTGGGGGGGGGGGGGTACTGCACGAATGAGAAGGGGAGACCTGACTAGATCGTAACGGACACAGTGGCCGTAATCCGTGTACATATCCTAGACGAGAGAGCGTGCGACCAAAGAGAAATGCCTGTCTACCCAAGCACCCTGTCACCAGCTATCAAAATGTCGAGCCACCTCATCGCGCCATAAAGAGAGCCCACCAGGCCCGAGAATCGTAACTAGATTCCCCATCGACGCCTTAAATCCGGCCGTGGCAGAGGGGCTCCGCACTAAATACATGCAAAAAACCCTGCATACACGAGAGGAATTAAACACTGCAGAAAACGGAAACATTTTCAGCCTGCAGACCACGGAGAGTAAATCAACACTGCCGGCAAAGGAGAGGAATGCAACACTGCAGACCACGGAGAGGACTACAACAGCGCGAAATGCTAAAGCTGAGAAAACACAAGTTCTGCGAAACTCCTAGCTCGATATCAAGCCCGTTGGACTGAAGAATGTTCGCAAAATTACTCGGAGCCTCACACTCCAATATCTGCGCCTATTCCCCATCTGATCAAACGTAAACTGCATGGAGATAAACACCACACCCATGAAGTCAAAAGCCGGGCGGCAGAAACGACCGCCCAGTCCCCGAACAATGAAGCGGAGAAAGCATAAAACCCTCCAGCAGTCCCACGGCCTCACTGTGATCCCGAGAGATCCCGAAACCTAAAATGCCGTGGCCGGGCATCGCCCATACTGCTATGCCTAATCACTTACATAGTTCCCTCACCCCACAAAGCAAACACAGAACCATCCCGAGGGGGATGACTCACCACAAGTACGAGACACCGTCGCCAGACAAGGCCCACCGTCGCCAGACAAGGCCTCAGGCCGCAGCACGGAGTACACCCCAAACGGCGTCAGGGTGAGGGGACAGCAAACAAAGAGGCCGCTCGGTGGGCGGGGGAGGAATATATACTCTCCCCCGCCCACCCCAGGCCGGAAGTGACGCGCGGGACCCTCCGGGGTCTCAAAGAGCTGGGCTGCCCCGTGTGCCATCTTGTGGCACTATGGTGGCCGCCCTCTTATTTGTGTCCCCTGCGGGGACGTGTCGGTCGGCCTGCAAAGTCAGTGTGGTCAAAATTCCTCTTCAATTTGAACCGTAGAGTAATACATCAGAAACACAGTTATTTGCATAAAAACAAATGACAGCACGTTCGGTTTTGTATATATGATGTATATTTAGCATCCATCTTGGAACATTGTTTTCAGTCCTCAATCAATCTATTTCGGTTTCTCTTAATTATATATATTTCATCCAAATATTAAACACAAGATGGTACATGTTTGGGAGGCAGGGGAGAAAAAGGGGTTGGACAGGGGTGGTGTGAGCATATAATGAAAAATTTCAAGATAAAAAAGTATTATCTTGGGGGGGCGTGGCTAGCAGCCAACGATGGCGGCCGCAGCTTAGGGAGGCTCCCGGGACGAGGCGGCTTCCCACTGCAATCCGTAACATTTATCCTTTATTCATTGGTGGTCCGAGGGGTGGACCGGACCCGGAGTCCTTGTGGCATCCAGCGCAGCAACTTTGGAGGCGGCGGCGGCCTGCCTGCACTCCGAGGAGCCGAGCGGTGTCCGGGGAGAAAAGGGGCCTGTCGTATGCCTGGCAGCAGCGGAGTGGCGTGCAGACTGAGGCCGGCCGGAAGTAGCCTCATACCGGCGGTGAGCGGCAGGAAGTGCCGGCCCCCTGGACGTGACGCCCGAAAATCCACGGAGCGTCCTCCGGCCACCCAACAACGCAAGCGGAGCCCCGAAAACTCCAGCGGATGCTGCCGCAGCCTTGGGATCCAGCCCAGGGGTGAGGAGAACGCCTCGGACCAACGACGCGTAGCCGCCATCTTTCGCGCTTGACGCGTGTCTCACCCTGAGTCCCAGCGGCTGCCACCCTTACTGAGCGGAACCTCGCGCAGCCTCCAGGGTACGAGCGCAGAGGTCCGCCGTCACTGCGGATCCGCTTTTATGGTCATCGGCGGGCGGTCGCTTGGCAATCGCCTGCATTGGGGACGGTGAGTTGGACCCCCCCCCTCCTAGCAAGATACTGGGAAGAGGTTCTGAGACACTGGCAGCAAGCCTACTGGGGGGCAATAAGGCTCAGTGGAACACAAAGTCACGACCCACTGCTGGCACCAACCCCACTACACGTCAGCAGGCCTACTAATGACCACACTACAAACACATTGGCTCGACGAACCGACGGTGCTGCGGCATTGGTGAGAGGGGTGCCGCATTGACCTTCCCTGAAACGACTAACATCCTGCCCGGCCTCGCGTTTGTGTAGGGGAGAAATTCGGCTGACGAAAGGCCTACGAGGGGACGAGGCTCTCCCTTACGATAGCTGTCACTGCATTGCCGTCCCAAGGACGACCACTGAGGAAGGAGCCCTCCTTGACCCGAGTACCGACACCCAGCGGCAAGTTGCGACGCCGGTAAACACTACGCCATGTCTAACAGAGGCCCTAAACACGGCACTACCCAGGCCAGGCTAGAAAAATTCGCCTATGAGAAGCAGACTCCTCCCCAGGAACAACGGAAAAACGCGGGGAAAACAACGGAGGCCGAGGGAGCGAAAAAGGCCACAATCGAGGATGTACTGGCAGCACTGGCTCAGGTGCAAGCGACGGTGGGTGCGACAGCCACGGAGGTCACCTTGATACGGGCGGACCTCCAGAAAATTAATGAAAGGGTCAAACAGGTTGAGGTGATCACCAAATCCTTGGTCGAAGACGTGTCCGACCTACAAACGGCGATGGAGCGTCTAAAAACGGACAATAAATTGCTCAGAGACAAACTGGATGATCAAGAAGGACGCTCCCGGCGTAACAACGTCCGAATTTTAGGTGTGCCAGAATCAGAAGACACGGGGGCGATGGACCTCTATGTAGAAGACATGATCAAAAACAGACTCCAGCCTAAGGGACTCTCGACCTTCTTTTCAGTGGAAAGAGCCCACAGAGTACCGGGGGGAAGCCTAAAACTGGGGGCCCGCCTCGGCCAATACTGGCAAGGCTGTTCAACTTCAGAGACCGCGACGCCATCCTACAGGCCGCGAGAGTGGCGCCACCCATTCAGATCCAGAACTCGAAGATAGCCTTTTTCCCGGACTATACGGCTGAGGTATCCAGGAGGAGGAGGACGTTTCTGGAGGTTAAAAAAACATTGAGGGAGAAGGAACTGCCATATTCAATGCTGTTTCCGGCCCGACTGCGAGTGGTAGCAGACAAAAAGGTGTGGTTCTTCGATTCCCCGGACGCTGCCCGGGACTGGCTTGAGGGATGGCACACTGTTGACCGGCAGCGCAGATCCCACAGGTCAAATCACGATCGCAGAGGAGACCGCAGGAATGGCTCACAAACGTCGGGTCGAGAAGAAGGAGCGGAGGGCTCTCCCTCCCATGGATTCGCAGGAGCCGATGGAGAGGAATGACCCACACTCCAGGACTTGGATTAATGGCAATCGCTGACCATTGACACACAATTTCAGATGCTGCAGATGGACTCTGGCATGGACACTCCGGGACCACGCAGGGATGCCGCCTGCTCGGGGAGACGCTCTCCCCTCTACACGCAAGTACACTGGTTGTGGGAGGGGTTAAGCACTCTGCTCAGTCGGGGGAGCGGGCAGTTGAAGGTCCGTTAGGCAGGGGTGCAGGGAGGGGGGATTGGGGACGGGGATGTTCTTTTGCAGTTAGGAATACACATATATGGTCAACTACACAGCCTAGGCTTACACATGAATCAATCCCGAGAGGGGTGAGAGAGCAAGGATCGGCAGCCTCCATGCGGTCCCTCAGCAACTTCCTACATGACCACACAAGCAGCACTCATGTCACACTTGGCCTCCGATATGCCATGGAACCCATTGCACAGGCTGAGTTGAGGACAATCGTTATGTACGAGAGCGACTTACATATGCTTGGACATTCATGCAATGGTTCTTACTCCGCTGCGGGGACCCCAAGCACTATGTCCTATAACTTTACAGATAGCTGTGGGGCTAGGTACCTGGACGGTCGTGCTATCATTGTCATACCTATGAATGGCGGAAGACGTTTCACTCTCTGACCTGAGCCAGCGCGACCTATACCTAAAAATTCTGACGTGGAATGTGCGGGGGTTGGGCGATAAGGTAAAGAGGGGGCTGGTGCTCAACGAGCTAAAAAGACTGAAACCTGCAATAGCACTACCGCAGGAAACACACTTAACTGGGGGGGCTTCCAAAGCACTGGATAGGAAAGGGTACAACATGGCAGTACACTCCGAATTCACGTCAGGATCCAGGGGAACGGGTATACTTATTCACAAGTCCTCCAAATTCATTCCCTTGCAAACCAAGACAGATGATCTTGGGTGTTTCGCAGCGTTGCAGGGACAATGGGAGGGTCGGCTCCTCAACTTGGTTTCTGTATATATCCCCCCTGCGCTCCACTCCGTACAGCTGCCAAAACTAGCGGACTTTTTACTGACCCTTCCCGAAGGGGATGTTATTCTAGGGGGAGATTTTAATGCCACCATAGACACTCAATTAGATAGGTTCCCGGCTACACCTCCTGCAGGGGGGCCATCCCGCTTCCAGCGCTTTCTGACGGCTATTGGCCTGATCGATATATGGAGACACACCCACCCTCAGACTAAACAATACACCTTTCACTCTGCAGTGCACGGTAGCATGACCAGAATTGACTACCTCCTGGCGTTGGGAAATGGCATCCAACATGTAGATACCGTAGACATTCACCCACGGGGCATCTCAGACCACTCGCCAATCACGCTGACAATATCCACACGAGAAAAGGCACGTAAACGGGTCTACCCCATACACGCTTCCTACCTCAAAATTCCCCAAGTCCGTAAGGCGCTCAAACGCACGACGACACTATACTTCACTGAAAACACGGGTTCAGTGGGCTCCTCAGAAATTTTATGGGAGGCTTACAAGACAGTATTAAGGGGCCAAGCCGTGAACTCGATCACGGGCTACAAACGGGCACAAACCCAAGAACTGACTACCTTGGAATTAAAACTACGTGACCTGACGACGGCACACGAATCGAACCCCTCTCCGACCTCGTTACACACACTACACCTCCAACAACAGCTCTACACAGACCACTTGCGGACCCAGGTCCAGGGACACATAACCGACACCCAGAATAGGATATACGAGGTTGGGGACAAGGCGGGCAAGCTACTGGCATGGCTCGATAAGAAAGGGGGCAGCTCTAGAGGGATCCAACAATTGAGGGATAGCGGGGGAGTGCTACACACGAACCCGGAACGCATTGTTGAAGCGCTTGCGACCCATTATAAGGGAGTCTACACCCCTGAACGCGTGATAACTCCGGAGACTGCCAGAACAGCTTTAGAACGTATCGAGGTCCAGACCCTCTCCTCAGAGGCAGCTACAGACTTAGACACAGACATTACTGTGGATGAGATCCAAAGGGCTATACATGACTTGAATCCGGGCAAAGCGCTCGGACCGAACGGCTTACCCATAGAATGGTATCAATTGGCATCGGAGAGCTTAAGTACACATTTGCTAGCAATGTTCACGGAATGTTTGGTGAAAGGCGCACTTCCACCAGATCAGAGATTGGCCACGATCGTTGCTATCCCCAAACCAGGGAAACCCCCCGAGGAATGCTCCTCATATCGACCCATTTCGCTGCTTAATGCAGAAACCAAAATCCTTGCCAAGCTTTTAGCGAACAGGATCCTGCCTCATCTGCCGGACATCATACATCCGGATCAATCCGGCTTTATGCCACGCAGAAACACAGCGCTGAATCTGCGCAGACTACATGGGGCTCTAGCCAGGGCGGACATGTTATCAACGCAAGCGGTTATCTTGAGCCTAGACGCCAAGATGGCCTTTGACCTCGTGGAGTGGAACTACTTATTCGAAGTTCTGTCTCGTTTGGGATTCGGCCCCAAATTCATCGCCTGGATTAAGCTGCTCTATGCTGACCCGGTAGCGCAGGTGGCGGCAAACGGCCATATCTCCAGCTCCTTCCCTCTAGGGAGAGGTACTCGTCAGGGTTGCCCCCTCTCACCATTACTCTTTGCGATTTCCCTGGAACCCTTGGCCACCTTAATACGGACATCCCTGCTGCTGAGGGGGATACCTTGGGAGGAGGGCTGGGAAGAGCGGCTCTCCCTATATGCCGATGACATGCTGGTCTACCTAACTAACCCCGAACAGGGTATACCAGCGCTCTTACAACTCTGTGATGAACACGGCGCAGTGTCGGGTTACACGGTAAATTGGAACAAGTCTGAGATGTATGTGCTGAAGGGTCCGAGTCCAACGCTATCATTGAACTGCCCCCTAAAAACGGCTGGATCCTCCTTTAAATATTTAGGTATACATGTTACGAGGGACCCGGCAGAATTTATGGATAAAAATGTGGGACCTCCTCTGGCGCGACTCAAACAAGATGTCCAATTCTGGGCGGGACTGCCCCTGACGATACTGGGAAGGGCCGCACTGTATAAAATGAAGTCCCTCCCCAGATTTCTATATATACTTGAAAATACCCCTTACCCGGTGACTCCGAGACTCTTTCAAAAGATCGCAGCATTGGTTTCGACCCTGCTATGGGGTAACCTTCCGGCGCGCATTGCACAGACCAAGCTCCATAGGGGCTGGTATGAGGGCGGAATTGCACTGCCTAATTTGAAATTGTATTATTGGGCGGCACAACTAAAACCCATCAACCAATGGCTACACACTCCACAAACTGAACCGGCGTACCGAGCAGACAGGGCGCAATTGGGCACGGTTAGTCTATTGGCTCCGTTATACGACAGGAATAAATTGCGCACATTGATGGGACCCACTAAACTGTCAGCGACGCTATGGCATCTGGCAACGGCTGCGCTCGGTTGGAAGGGGAAACTGACCAAACTGACCCCACTGTGGGACTCTCGAGCCCTAGGTAACATGAGAAACAGCAAGGGATTCTCCCACTGGGATACTATAGGAATTTCCACGGTTGGGGATCTCTGGGACAGGGGAGCAGTGATGCCTTTTGATAGATTGAGGGACCTATACGATATGGGAGAGAGAGAATTGTACAGGTACATACAGACACAGCATGCATTACTCGCAGTCCTACCCCCTGGCACCGAGCTGCCGGAATCCTCCCCGCTCGAGGACCGCCTTCTCACGGAATTTATGACAGACCGCGCGACTTCCCTCATATACCGTAAACTACTTAACAACCTACCAGACCCCCTGGCCCTATTAAAAGAGAAATGGGAGGGTGACACTTATGACATGGACGAACAGGAATGGAACGAAGCGCTGGCGTCGCCCAAGGAGGTGGGCATCTCCGCGCGGCTGAGGCTAGTGCAGCTGAAAGTGTTACATAGGACATACTACACTCGGACAATGTTACACCGTATTGTTAGAGCACAACACCTTTACTGCCTACGTGGGTGCGGGGAGGAGGGTACATTTTTCCACACTATATGGGACTGCCCTCATATCCTAGAGTTTTAGAGGCAAATAATGCGCACAATGTCACAGGCGTTGGAGATCTCACTGCTGCCCGAACCACGTAGATGCCTATTGAACCTACAGACTTATCCAGACATGATCGTCTTTGGGTCACGGTGGGCCTGATTGTAGCGAAGCGAGACATAGCGCAGAAGTGGCGCGCGGCAGACACACCTACGAAATCACAGTGGTGCCTTAACATGGACAGAGTCATGGTGACAGAAAGAGCGGTGTACTCTGGTAGAGCGTGTCCGGGGAAGTGGAACAAAATCTGGACTAAGTGGAACGAGTACAGGGGTGAAATTTGTGATCCCCTGCCGATAGACGACCAAGACTTATCGGATGAAGAAGGGGAAGAGGAGTAGAGCATTTCCTAGACACAGTGATGGGGGGCCATGGACATTAGATACGCCAAGGCCTAAGGAGAGATGTCTGGGGATTAGTGGATAAGGGACCTGGTGAACAGCGTCTGAGCACACCCGATTAATCACACATAGACAGTTCAAGGGGGGGCTGATGAGACCAAGGGCGGAGACTAAGGGGAGGTGCCTATATACATGTAGTAGTTGCGACCTTTTAAAAGATTTGCTTGACCGTGAATTGTTTCTGTTGTTTGCTGTTTTACCAATAGAAAACCAAGAACCGGTACTAACGGATGACTCATTAACGGTACTGTACCTTTTGATTGTGGCAATGGCATCTACTTTCTGAACCGACTAGCCGATTCCAGTCTGCTTTTACTGCATTTTGGTCACAGGAATGTGATGGCGGCCGGCCCCGTGGGTTGTAGGCCAACAGCTGTGTGAACTTGAAGGTGCAATAAAGGTTTTTGAAAAAAAAAAAAAAAAAAGTATTATCTTGGGGGGGCGGAGCTTGCCTGGCACGAAGATGGCCGCTGCTTAAGTGAGCTCAGCCAGCTATCATAACAATCATTTAATTACCCTCACATTTCCGGATACCTAGGTCCTGAAAAACACTGCCACCGAAACAGGGAAGTGCGAGCTGTCAGACGAGCCCGATATCGAAGCGATCGAGGCAGTCTAAATGCAGGACAGGAATGCGATGCCATGCGGCCTACAGTGATTGCGCGTTGAGGCCTGCTGCTTGGTTGCCCCTGTGTGCCCTGGGAAGCGACTGAGGCCTTCTGGCTCCAAGAGGCCTGTGGAGAGCGAAGGTGGTGTGGCCGGAGACCAAGAAGACTGAACTTTGCTGGCTGGACTCGATCGGGGGCTCTGCAGAGGAGATCTGCTGCGCGGTGAGGCCCCGGAACAAAGACGTCCCGGGACGTGCTGAAGCCCGGACTTGAGCTGCAGAAGAGCGGCAAATCTTTGGCACTGCCGTGGCCTCGAGACGGAGCCTTCCTGCTTCGCTTCGGGGGTGTCTCGCAGCCTATATGTAGCCTGGAGGGGAGCAGCGATACGGCGGCAGATAGTGCAAGCGCGAGCCCTGATCACAGTGAAGGGCTGCACTGACTCTGGAAGGACGAGGGCCTAGGACAGAATTGGCGCTGTTGACCGGGAGCCTGACAAGGCAGAAACAAGGCATTTAACATGCTACTGAGAAAGGAGGCACGTGCCAATTAATACGATCCAAGAACTTAAGGCCAGGCAATGTCTATTAAGCAGAGAGCAGAGAGGCCTGCGTCAATGTCAGTGTAGGGGGCTTAATCAACTGCCAACGAAGAAAGTGCTTGACTAGAGGACCTTGTACAAGGGAGAAGGGCAATAGAATTGAAGAGCCTCTCTGAAGTTTGAGCATAATACAGTAATATCCACCCTCACCCCCCGCCCTCATAAGAGTGCAAGTCCTGAAGCGTGTGGATTGCTCCCAATCCAGGGATAGTGGTGGAAACAGCAGGCAATCATTGCCTCACACCCATATGTCCATCTCTGAACTGATTAATGTGGTGTCAGCGCTCTAGTCGCACTGAGGTGCGTGTGACGCAACACGCGCTGGCGGCTCGGCGCACGCTGTGCGCATGCGCGAACAGCGATTAGCACCAGAGAGAGAGCTTGTCGGAGGGCGAACACAGCCACACGCCCGGCGCTCTTTCCAGGTGTATTGTAAGTGAATAAATACACTTCCTGCAACCAATTACTTGTGCACTGGTGATCATTGGGGGATCTAGCTTCACTACAGTGGCGACGAGGGTTGGGATTCTGTTCCCACAAAAAAAAAAAATATATATATATATATATATATATATATATTCACTGAAAAAACCATAGGTTATAGACCATATATAGTTAGGAATTAGCATTTAAAAAACCTTATTTTACTCACACAAAACCATTGAAATTCCATATATAGTTAGTTGCACTAACTATATATCGCGCACCTGCAATCCACTGCTGATCATGTCACATATTACATCATTCATGACATGGTCAGTGACATCACTGATGACATCACTGATGACATCTCAAATGACATCACTGATGACATCACTGATGACATCTCATTTGACATCATTCTTGTGCTAATACGATAAACCTCTTCAGACTCTAATATAACCTTAGATACACTCAGTGTATACAGACACACACACTTCCACTCATCCATGGAGTTACTCACACACCCAGTCAGTCATGCAAAGAAACAATCTCATCTCCATTTCTTCAACTATACAGTTAAACACACCTTACTTATTGAAACATATACTAACACATATTTACTCTCTTATACAATCCCTGATACAAGTTCACAATGATCGATACAACCACTCACTCATTCGGTGGCTCTCATGCACAGTTATTTATATATGCCAACTCTCACATGTACTGTGTTTTACATATGTACTTACTATGACATGTAGCATTGAGATATCCATTCACTCATCAATACACTCATGCACACAGTCAACTGCCCATGTAGCTGTTTCCACATGCACTCTTGAACTCATACACCTAGTGAATAAACTGTTCACACATCTATGCATAGAGTCACACACCTTCCAGCCACCCCCACACAAACTCAATCTCCCATAGAAATACTTGGGCAAGCAATTAATAACACATATAGCCTCTCGTATAGCTAATGATCAACACATGCAGCAGTTTACAGAACAACAGACATAATGATGCACAAATTAAGACAGTTTAGTCACTAACCCATGCATTCAGTGAGACACATTTAATCACTCACTCATACAGTCAGTCACGCACCTACTAAATCCTTCATCCAGACACTTATACATCCACTCATTCTTCAATATGTAAGATATATTTTAACTTTACAGAAACATACAGTCACTGGATGTTGTCATCAGTGATGTCATCAGTGATGTCATTTGAGATGTCATCAGTGATGTCATCAGTGATGTCACTGACCATGTCATGAATGATGTAATATGTGACATGATCAGCAGTGGATTGCAGGTGCGCGATATATAGTTAGTGCAACTAACTATATATGGAATTTCAATGGTTTTGTGTGAGTAAAATAAGGTTTTTTAAATGCTAATTCCTAACTATATATGGTCTATAACCTATGGTTTTTTCAGTGAATTTTCAAGGTTTTGTAAATGCTAATTCTTAACTATATATGGTCTATAACCTATGGTTTTTTCAGTGAATTTCAATGGTTTTTTAATAGCAAATATCATAAGCTGTCGAATGTCAAGTACGTGGTAAGTGAAAACATTTTCGTGTTTATGCACACTGATCTGCTTTGAATGGTGCCCCCCCCCCTCATTTCTATTAGGAGTACTCTCTCTTTGCAGATAGTGAAAGGTAGTTAACGCAGGCCTTTGCCCCCGTTGTAATCCGTCGTGCCTGCTTCTCTCTCCATTTGATTGATTGTTATCCAAGTATTTACTGTTTTAGAATTAGTTCTCTTTGGTTCATTCTCTATTTACAAACAAACACAGAGTCGCAATACTCTGTTTAGTCTTTGCAGATAACGAAAAATCGTGTAAAAAAAAAGAAAAGGAATCGAGCAAAATCAGTAGGCCACTAATGGGATCTCTTTTTGACCTCGCTAAAATAGAAACATTAGGAACAACCCCTCATGACAAATACAAAACTAGTGAGATGAACTGAACTCCACACAATGATGGCTGCAAAACAGCTCGGCTCCGCCACCCACCCCGCCCAAAATAACGATAAAGAGCGGCTGCCATGATTGGTTGCGGAATGGCCACGACGGAGCTACGAAATGATGCTGCTCTCATGCTAACCCCAGCTTCAGTCTGAAACATCCAGAAACACTGTAGACTACCAATTCGATCAGTTCCGGTAGCGCCCCAATGTAACCCGGTAGAGAAGAACTAGCCCTCCCCTCTTTCACTGATGGTTCTTGTTGCCTGTCCCTTCTGTTCTCATTTAACAGAACTATTTAGCCTGCTGAAAGGGGTTGTGTTCCGACCGCTGGTTGGTGGAGACATTTTGACTATATTCTGGACCTGCGTTGTCGCGTAATGCGTCATATGACGCGCCGCGTTAGCGCATCCGGAAGTCATCCGGGGCGCGCAGCGCGTAACGTAAGCATAACAAGTCATGTGACTTGTTAATAAAACTTTTCATTGGTTCATTTTACTTTTCTTATTGTAATGATGAAAGGCTTGCTCATATGACCTAAAAATTACGCTTTTCATTACTTCCGAACATTATTTTTTCTTAAATATATGTTATAATGTTCCAGGCTAATGTACTTTCCCGGAAATTTTACAACTGTCCTGCAAGTAAAATATATTCTTTTTTCGAGAAAAAGAGCGTTTCTTCGTCCCATGATGGAGCCGTTGAGCAAAAGAGGGTCGACCTGCTGTCTTAGTCGCCGATACGCCTGAATATGAGATTCTTATCGATCACTTTATGTTGCAGGAATAGAAAACACAACAGCTCTTGACCATTTATCTTTACTGCGTTCCTTCGTATTATACCTTTTACCCTTCATGTAATTGGTCTGCTTTATTTCACTTGCCTTTTAATGATTCTAAAACAGTGACTATTATTACAAACTTTACCAATGTATATACTACTACCATGTTTTCTTTTAAAAACCTTTATTGTGAAAATTTCATTATACAAATACGAGCCTATAACCACGTGGGCCGGCCACGGAGCAAACTGTAATCGTATGTGATGAGTAGACATTTACACTGTAGAGGAACGTAACGGGCGGGCCATTTGGTTGCAAGAACTAAGGTGTCTAACAGTTACGGAATCGGTGGACGTACATTTTATAATTAAAATACGACAGGGCCAGTTACAATAAAATTATCTAGATATACATTTGCGGGCAAGTACCATGGGTGACGTTAATTCGAACTTTCAACAGTACAGTAATCAATAACACATCAGAACTTAATATCAATAGGGATGTCGAAATATTCAATCAATTCTCGTCCCCGCCCGCCATGTGCTTCAAAACTGCATACGTATCTCGTGATTTCAAGGTTCTGCAACCAGTACACAACAAGGAGTTACGAGTCCCATTTATTCCGGCGCCATTTTGGGCGAGGACGGGCAGGTCCAGGATATAGTCAAAATGTCTCTACCAACCATCGACTATGATGATGTTCATATGCTGTATTTATTAGAGTAACACTCATCTGCCCACATGAAATTAATTTACCACAATCTAAACATGTCATTTTAATCTTTCCAAAGTTCTTCTAAATATTTGGGACCGTTTCCCTTGCCTCTGAAGCTCTCAGTGCCACTTCTTTGATGAATGTACTAGCAGGTCAGGGGTTCTCCTCCAAATCTCTCTTTTATGCAGCACTATAATTAATTGGTGCCACCTCTCCATATGACGATGCATGGTATAGTTACCACAACTATATATTTTTTCGGTTCCTCTGGAGAGTTCATCGTGGCAGATGAAGCGTGTAACATACCGGGCATTTACCTTTTTTTGCATGTACAGGAAAGGAAAAAAAAATCGAGCGTTCGAGTTCTTAGGTGTCCCAGGGCCATTTTAGTGGACCAGGCCCAAATCCAAAGAACAGCTATCTCACAGGCTAATGGGGCGACCCACGCCGAGTTTCAGCATTGTAGGATGACCACACAAGTACAGCAACTTGCTAGACATCACCTCGGTGCCATCCGGATCTCGGCGCCCCACTGCAGATGAAGTGCCTCTCAACTATGAAACCACCAGAAAACGCTTGAGTCAGCTTTGTGTGAAGCCGCCATTTTGATTCAATCAATAGCGTCCCCCTGCACACATTCAGGGACCTGGTCGTGTCTTCAGGTCAAACGAATTTGGGACAAGATGCAGAAAGGAAAAGGAAAAAAGTTCCGCCGGACCCCGGGAGGTGGCCGCCTATGTCATGGGCGATCTTAGGCCACACCAGGGCAATAGTGAAGCTGCAGCAGGTGCAAATAAGCTTCAGACAGTGTTACAAGCGCTGCTCAGAACTCTCAACTATGACACCACCTCGGTGCCATCCGGATCTTGGCGCCTTGTGCTGGTTCCGGCCTATTCACACATCGGTCCGCTACTGACGCCACCTCACAGGCCAACGGGGCACCCCACGCCGACTTTCGGCGCAGCATTGTAGGATGGCCACACCAGTGCGGCAAATTGCTGGACACCACCTCGGTGCCATCCAGATCTCGGCGCGTTGTGCTGCCTTCGGCCTATTCGCCACAAGTGCGCACGCAACTCAGCTGCATAGCGAGTGAAACACCAAGGGGCGCCCCACTGCAGCCGAGGAACCTCCATCTTGGGGGCGACGCACAGCATCACATTGCTTTCCAATGCAGTCAGATCCTCAAACAGCCCCCACTGACTGACGCGAACTCACAGGCCAACGGGGCGCCCCACGCCGACTTTCGGCGCAGCATTGTAGGATGGCCACACCAGTGCGGCAAGTTGCTGGACACCACCTCGGTGCCATCCGGATCTTGGCGCGTTGTGCTGCCTTTGGCCCCATTCGCACATCAGTCCGCTACTGACGCCATCTCACAGGCTAATGGGGCGCCCCACGCCGACTTTCAGCATTGTAGGATGACCACACCAGTACAGCAACTTGCTAGACATCACCTCGGTGCCATCCGGATCTCGGCGCCCCACTGCAGATGAAGTGCCTCTCAACTATGAAACCACCACTGTGACATCCGGATCTTGGCGCGTTGTGCTGCCTTCGGCCTATTCGCACATCGGTCCGCTACTGACGCCATCTCACAGGCTAATGGGGCGACCCACGCCGAGTTTCAGCATTGTAGGATGACCACACCAGTGCAGCAACTTGCTAGACATCACCTCGGTGCCATCCGAATCTTGGCATCTCAACGCCTAGTGGTATCTTCCATACAGAAAATATTGTTACGCTACCTTTGGCCCCATTCGCACATCAGTCCGCAACTTAGACATCACCTCGGTGCCATCCGGATCTTGGCATCTCAGCGCCTTGTGGTGTCTTCTCGTCAGAAAATATTGTTGCGCTGCCTTTGGCCCCATTCGCACATCAGTCCGCTACTGACACCATCTCACAGGCCAACAGGGCGCCCCACGCCGACTTTCAGCATTGTAGGATGGCCACACCAGTGCGGCAACTTACTAGACACCACCTCGGTGCCATCCGGATCTTGGCGCGTTGTGCTGCCTTCGGCCTATTCGCACATCGGTCCGCTACTGACGCAAACTCACAGGCCAAAGGGGCGCCCCACGCCGACTTTCAACATTGTAGGATGGCCACACCAGTGCTGCAACTTGCTGGACACCACCTCGGTGCCATCCGGATCTTGGCGCGCTGTGTTGCCTTCGGCCTATTCGCACATCGGTCCGCTACTGACGCCGCCTCACGTGCCAACGTATTTTCTCCGCATTTTATACCCTATGCCGCATAACAGGTCATGTGACTTGTTTATAAAACTTTTCATTGGTTCATTTTACTTTTGGTTTCCTAATGATGGAAGGCTTGATCATATGACCTAAAAACAACACTTTTCATTGGATGAAAACTTTTTTTTTTTTCCAAACGATGAAAGCCCCACCTTGTTTCTGGATGTTTCAGACTGAAGCTGGCGTCAGCATGAGAGCACCACCATCTCGTAGCTCCGTCGTGGTCATTCCGCGAGCAATCATGGCAGCCGCTCCCCACCAGAAGCCTGCAGGAGTCGGGGCCCCCAAAACTTTTGATGAATTCTCAAAGCGGAGGGGACGCTTTCGAGAATGGGGTCCAAGACCTAGCAGACAAGCGTCCGATTTCCAAGGTGTCCCAGGGCCATTTCAGTGGACCAGGCCCAAAAAGGAAAGAGCCTGCCGCCATTTTGAGAGTCCTGTGGCAGCCGCCTATCGCTGCACCGCAAGAGTGGGCGCAACTCAGCTGAATTGCGGCTTTTGACACAGTGGACCAAAAACGGACGGAATGGCAACTGAAACGGTAAAGGGGCGCCCCACTACAACAGATGACACTCCACCTGGAGAGGCCCGTTCACGCCGCCTCCCCCGGGGCGCTCCACGCCGTTATTCGGAGCAGCATTGTAGGATACCAAAACCAGTGCGGCAACTTACTGGACATCACCTTGGTGCCATCGTTCTGCTGCCTTGGAACTATTCGCACAACAGTTTGCTACTGAAGACCCACCCCCCGCGACGCCCCACGCCGTTATTTGCTGGGTGGCAACTTACTAGACATCACTTTCGTGTCATGTAGATTTCAGCGCGTTCTGCTGCCTTGGAACTATTCGCACAACAGTTTGCTACTGATGACCCGCCCCACGCCGGAAATCTGGACGTTGTGCTGCGTTGGGACTATTCGCACAGCCGACCGCTACTTCGTTGTTTTTCCCTAAAAATGTTTATATGTTATTACTATTTTTGTTTTCTTGTATATATTTATAAATTATTAAAGTTTTATAATCTTACTACTTTGTCGGAGTGCTATATATTTTTAATGTGACACATAATTGTAAAAACTTTGATGTACAAAGAGTCATCCCTGGAATCTTCCGCTTCACGCTCGGTCCCCTCCCCAATCACAATACAGGATGGTTTTCAGATAATAGCAACGCTTCTGCTGTGACGGATCTCATCGAGTGTGGGCCTTGATCTACTATAACTCCTTTGAAGAGGGGTGAATCTTTACAGCTGTGGCCATAAACTACATCTGCAGGGCTAGCTGATACCCTAGGACCAGCCTGGACAATCGGACACAGAGGAAAAGGAGTGTCAGAGGGTGCAGTAGTGAATAGGGCGAAAGGGAGGTGTCGGGCGGGCACAGGGTGTGATTCTCAGGAAAGAGCAGCGCAGATGGGGGGAGGTTTATTACCCATGCATAAGACAGAGAGCGGGGGTGACCACTGCCTGGGGGAGATGCTTGCGAGGGTGGGGAGCCATGCTAAGGATCGACAGCGTGCACAGAGTGGGTCTGGTCAAGGCATCTAAAATGGCTGCCGTGCACGACAAAAGTGTGGCATTTGAAAAAAGACAAGATGGCGCAGACAATGTTTTTCAACACTTCCTGATTTCCTTCGAATCGAACGTTAACAGACGTTGGGGCATATTACCAAAGTTAAGCGATATTTATCCCTAACGATGCATTGCAAAGATTTTTTTACCGTCAGAAATTATCGCAGATAAACGTTGCTATTATCAAAGTTTATCGCAAATACGATAAAAACCGACCGCAATGCATTAATATCGCTGAAAACTCAGCGATATTCATGCATTACCGAGCTAATCCTCTTAGCCATGTTATCCACCTCCCATAGGATAACATGGCTAAGAACTGCTCAGGGCAGCTGTTACTTTTTGGAGATATTCGCGCTTATCTCGAATATTTCCAAAAGTTGATAATAGGAGATAGCGATGTTAGCGACTGTTTCCAGTCGCTAACATCTTGGCATGCCCACTTTGCATGTCATTAGTGATAAATATCACTCACATGCAAAGTGGGGCCCAAGATGGTCGCTATCTCCTACTAGCCGTCGCTAACTGGTGTTAGCAACAGCTAGGTAATACAGATATAATTTTATCTCCGCGAAGCGGAGCGCTGTTACAGATATATATCTTGTTTTTGAACGTTAATTTCTCAAAATGCACTGAAGCACATATATTGAGACCTAGCAAAGGCACATCGGGCTACCAGTCCCTAATATTTTACCAAGTTTCGTGCAAATCCATTCAGCCGTTCGATTATTATTATTATTTATTTTTTTTGCCCCGCGGGGCCCTTTTAAAACCTCCACATCAAACCTAGGGGATCAGCGAGGATCTACTATGCCCCCTTATGGTCATTTGCCCCTTCGCTTTGGCCTCCTCTTGTCTCTCGATCCTACCGAGAGACAAGATGGCGGCCGCTACGGACTGTTTGGAATGTTTACAGACACCGGAGAGCCAATCAGCTTCGCTTCGCAAAGCTCCGTAACGCGAAAAGTACGCGAAGCGGTCCGCTGTTACAGATATATATCTTTTTTTGAACGTTAATTTCTCAAAATCCACTGAAGCACATATATTGAGACCTAGCAAAGGCACATCGGGCTACCAGTCCCTACAATTTTGCCAAGTTTCGTGCAAATCCATTCAGCCGTAAGATTATTATTATAATTTTTTTTTTTTGCCCCGCGGGGCCCTTTTAAAACCTCCACATCAAACCTAGGGGGTCAGCGAGGATCTACTATTCCCCCTTATGGTCATTTGCCCCTTCGCTTTGGCCTCCTCTTGTCTCTCGATCCTACCGAGAGACAAGATGGCGGCCGCTACGGACTTTTTGGAATGTTGACAGACGCCAGAGAACCAATCAGCTTCGCTTCACAAAGCTCCGTTGCGCGAAAAGTCCGCGAACCAGTGCGCTAACTGGTCCGCTGTTACAGATATATATCTTTTTTTAAACGTTAATTTCTCAAAATCCACTGGAGCACATATATTGAGACCTACAAAAGGCACATCGGGCTACCAGTCCCTACAATTTTGCCAAGTTTCGTGCAAATCCATTCAGCCGTTCGGGCTAAAAGTGAGGCCAACCGCCCTATGGAAAACTCAATGTTAAAAACACGTTTTGGGACCCCCCTTTTTTCTCGGCCCCCACCGGACGAACCCCCCCCAAATTTTCAAGGGCTGCTCAGAAACAAAATGTGCCATTTTCCTGAAAATTTCAGCCAATTCCGTCCACAAACGCCAAAGTTATTAGACATAGAATTTTCAAAAAACCCATAGAGAAAAAATCCTAACTATATATACCTACTGGCGACCGCCAGTAGGTAATATATATATATATATATCAAGAAGACAAACAGTGGAGTGGTGGAGATCAAAGGCCCGAGACACCAACACTATCGGCCCACCGACAGAAGCGAGAGTGAGGCGCAAATCCACAGCAGGACACGAAGGGAAGAGCGTGGCAGAGGCACAGTGAAATAGACACTCACACCACGTGGCCACACCTGCGCGTAGGTACTACAGGAGCAAGCAAGAGTCCCCACAAAGGCCCTGGCGGAAAAAGGTGACCACGTGGAGAGCCAGAGAGGAGAATTGAGCCCCGACACATCGCAGGCAGTGAGTACCAACACACCGGGCAGCCCCAGGAACCAGGGAGAGAACGACAGCACGCCAGGCAGCCCCAGGGATCAGGACGGTGAGCCAGACAGACGAGCCAGAATGAGTAACCAGGCGTCCTCACTCACGGCACCCATCCCTTTCCTACCCAGGCCAGGGGAACCCCAGATGAAGTGGGAGGACTGGAGGGAATACTTCAAGAACCCTCGCCCTTTACCCCTATCCACTTCAACTTGGCTTTCCCCCCGGGACTCCAAGAAGGACCATTCGACACCTGGAGGGAGGGAGGTTGTTTGGCCTTGACCCACTTGTTCCACAATTACGATCCCCTCACATTTGACAACTGCAAGAGGGATTATGGGATAAAAGACTCTGAACGGTTCCACCATACTCAGTTGCTACACTGGGCCCTTGGTCCTCAGGTACACGACGGGGTGACTCGATCCCTCACCAAATTCAAATCCTTCCTAGTCAAATCCTCGAGTATGAAAGGGGCCATTTCCTTTCTATATAAACTCCTGCTATCCACATCACCATCCCCGCGATCGCGATACATGACAATGTGGGAGGGGATGATCCAACGGGACATTACCGACGAGGAGCAGTCTCATATATGGTCAGACATTTTTTAATTTGGCATTACCCTACATGTGGATCGAAAATGGTGAATGAATGAAAGGAAAGAAAATGTTTAAAAAAACGGAATGGAAAGGTTTAAAATGATGAACATTGGTTTACATGTTGCACACGCAGCAGCAATTGTGCGATGGTTTGGGGGCGCTACACAGTGTCCCAATGTTGCTAGTACTTGTTCCACGTGCCACAGGGGCTGGGCACGTAACAGACAGCACGCTTTGCAAAATTTAAGGACAAACATGATAATATGAAATACTTGGAGGAGTGCATCCCACCTATGAATGATGTTTCAAAGTTACTGGCCCTATCGGGTTTGCACCCAATTAAGAACGGAAAATAAGAATCAATAAACGGAGATGCAGCTTTGTACCACATGCTAGGAGGAACACCTGATTTCATACAGACAGTTTATTTTTATGAAGCGCCAGAAGTAACTTGAACTTTATGATCACTATATGGGATTATGTCTTCAGACTTTTTTCACTGACGTATTGGGATAATGACTTTGCATTAATGGGTTCATACCACGCTGATACAGGGCGTTCGTGCTTTAACATAAACCACATAAAAGGCTTTTAATTATAACCATGCATCCTGGGAAATGTAGTGCAACAGTATGATTAGAATCGCCTGTGCGTCACAGGTGGGTGTAATTGGGAGGAGGGACGTGAGGTGGTTTTAAAGATCTGAGGAAAACTGAGGGAGACTCGTTTGGCATTTTAAGAGCAGTCCGGCTATGAGCTAGCAGGTACGTGGAACAGGCACGGGTTTAGAATTAGAAAGAATGGGATTCAGCAATATGTTCCATAAGCACATAAGAATGCAGTTAAAACATTGAGCAATCTTTTGTAATTTCTAAGGTGGAGGTCAGGTTAAACAAACACCGAAGTAGAATGTCTAGGCATGACTTAATCTGCAATTACTCGGGGCGGGTAGACGGTTTGTTAGCAAATAAAAGTATAGCAGGCCATGGAAAAAGTGTTTTATTTAATGAGTTATGACATTTAGCACACAGATTTAAGTTGTGTACCGAGGAGGGTTATTAATAGTGAGAACACCTTAGATATACACGGGGATGTTGCGAACGCTATGTTTAATAGAGATTTAGTGAACACGAGTGGAGCGATTAATGCAAGTTATAAACAAAAGGATTAGCAAGAGGTCAAAGGCCAGCATGATGTATTAGTGTACCGCTTGATGACGTTGGTGGATTAGTTAACAATGGAGAAATGTGAGAAATGTAAAAATGCATAAATGTTATAGAGAAATGTATTGTAACACCCATTTAATTGATTTTCTAGTTACCCCAGACGAAGGGCCCATGGAGGCCCGAAATGCATTGGGTTTGCAAATAAACTGCTATTTTAATGAAATCTGCTTCAGTGCATATTCTTGAATGAAGAGGTTCGGATGGCCCATCAGGAATATTTGAAACTCAGAAAATTGGCATTACCCTACATGTGGATCGAAAATGGTGAATGAATGAAAGGAAAGAAAATGTTTAAAAAAACGGAATGGAAAGGTTTAAAATGATGAACATTGGTTTACATGTTGCACACGCAGCAGCAATTGTGCGATGGTTTGGGGGCGCTACACAGTGTCCCAATGTTGCTAGTGTATGCAGTTAGGCCAGCTGGTGTCTGAGATTGGTTTTCGAAACAAGGACAGAGGGGGTTTTCAACACGTTGCAGTCCAAAGGGCAGAGACACTTCATGAATAGAGCAGCCTGTGTAAAGGCAACGCAAAATGACCACAAATGTAAGATGGAGTCAAAATTAAAGAACCTCAAGTGGATGGGTGCCTGCTCAGGTAGTAATATGGAGACCATTGTGGAGGACATGTTGATTGCCTTATTTGGCTTGGGTGCATTCTCCAGCGTCTTCATTGTAGAGCGTGCCTATGCCACGACTGGGACAGTAGCCTAGACCCATTATATCCTGCATGCTGAATTACAGAGAGTGTTACCAGAACCTCCAACTCAACAGGACACTGCCAGATCTTCGCTATGATGGTGCCTTGCTGCTTTTTACCCCAACTGTTTGGGTTGAGCTCAATGGGAAGATTCACTTCTTCACTCATCCAGACACTGCCTACAAATTCATTGAAAACCACCTGTGGAGTGGTGATCGCCCAGGCCCTACAGCCAGCAGCCCCACCTTGGCAAGAGGAAATGTGAAACGATATGCCTCTACCCTAATTGATAATTACTTGAATTTGTTCCCCCACTTGCGTCACCTCCACTATTGCTTGCATTTGGATATACTTGTATTGCTGTACTGGTGTGCTGGGAATTTTTGTCTATGCTACGTCACAGTGCTATGATGTGACACCTCCAATTTGCCTTTAGTGGGTGGAAGTGGAGTCTAGAGGGGTGTGTTGGGGGATGACTGGAGGGAGAGTGGGTACTATTTGTTGGGGTGACCCCTCTGTCATTGTTAGAGCGGGGTGTGTGGTGCTGTTCTAGAGGATGTTGTGACCCTCTGTGGCTGGGAGTGTGACCCTGGTGGACATGTGTGGCTGTCAACATGTTTCGCGCTGTGTGTGGCCTCGGAGGGAGATCCACGGTGCTTCTTCGGGCACCAAAGGAAGGTCAATTTTGGTGTCCGTGGCAGCCTGAACTAACCAGTACCACCGGGTTTGTAGAGGGGAGTAGCGTTTCTGAAGAGGGTGTGGGACAAAAGTGTAGTGTGATTGATGTTTTGTCATGATCGGTTGTCCAGGTCATCCATTTGACGGCATGGTGCGCATTGCTCTTAGCGTGAGTATTGTTGCTATGGGTTGGCATGGGTGCATGTGTAGTAGCAGTGGTGTGAATGATTGAGGTGATTTTTCTGGGCATGGTGACGGACATGCATGGATAGGTATAGGATCAATGATTGGATTTTACCAGTGTGGTTCTATGTCCGTGCGTTTACTCTGTCGTTCATGCAGTGCCCCTGGGTGGAGTTCCCAGGTTGATGTGACTCTATGGAGGAGCTCATTCATAGGGTGGGTATATGGACCATGGCTGTCTGGGTGGATGGTGCCGCAGAGTAGGCCCCACCATTGGTGGCAAACCTCTGGACACTGTTGTCTTGTTTTTTTACGGAATGCATCATGTTCCTCACCCCTTGGTGTTGGAGTCGGGACCTCATTGGATCGGTGGGGGTGCTTGGGAGCTGTGAGGTGAGAGAGGGCGCAGAAAGGGGTGTTGGGGGGTTTTGTTGTATCACGCCGTTGTTGTCAATGGGGTTTGGTGTTGAGAAGCAGAACCGCATTCTTTTGAAGACTAAGAAAGAATGGCTGTTATACAGAGTCCAGTGATGGTCCCCGCATGCTGGAGGGATTTGCCCTGTGCAGTTGGGGGGAGTTGACGGTGAACGGAGTTGTCACGTTTCAAGTGGGTCCGTTAACTATGCATAAAACCAGACCTTAATCACATTTTAGCAGGTCTGACACAAGAAAGACAGTACATGTATTAATGAGGCTTTGTTTTTAAGAACCAATTGTTTAAAGGCTAGGTGCTAATAAAGCCAGAGAGATGTTGCCTCACATACTGAAAGGGTTTTCCCTTTTTGTTTTACTCACGGTTCTCCCGTAGTAGCAGGGTCGATCCACCTGCGTGCCTCTCCCTGTCTCCACCGGTAATGGGAAGGTTGGCCCCTATCTCTAACATAGTGGAGGTGACGTGACGTGGCGGCGGCGGCGGCAAGATGGCTGCTTGCTGGGATGGCTCTGCCATCCGAGTCCACTCATCCGCTTGCAATCCCATCCACTGTGGCCCATCCGTGGATATATGCCTCGGAATTGGACCGAGAACACTGTTGTGATCATCCTGGTCCCAGGAGCGGAGTGCGGGCAGCCCTCCTGAGCCTTTGGATCACGACTGACGCCGTAGACCTGGAGGCGCATCGCAACTGCAGGATGGCAGCTGGCATAGTTGACAAAGCTGCTGAGGACCTGTGAGAGCACGGGCGTCCCCGGCCAGGGGCGAGGGTAGACCTTGAACCCCTCTGCCGGTATCGGGAGCGGTTGGTGCTGAATAGTGAAGGCACCTGGCGAGAGCTCCGTAGCTGCAACCAACGTGGGCCAGGATTGCGGGAGCCTCATTCCGCTTGTGGGGCCCTGTCGCAAAAAGGAGCCGCGGCAGGGCTGCTGGACCTGTTCATGAAAACTGAGGTATGCTGTGAGCCCCCCCTCCTAACCGGAGTTGTGCGTGTGATCCTGGCTGTGGGCGTAGCAACCGCTGCGGGCACTAGAGGAGCTGTGTCTGAGGCAGACAGACTCTGCGAGGAGTTCAGACTGCCTGGGGGCCTTCACCTGTGGTGCGGCATAGAGTGTGGTGACCCCATTGGAGCTGTCGGGCAGGTGAGGAGGGGCCTAGCAAGATTTGTGGCCCGCTGCAAGTGCTGGAGATAAATTGCTGCACGGGCTGCTATCTGACGAGAAGCAGCTGACTGGGCCTAAGGACACTGAAGACTGCCTCCCCCTCCCCCATCCCCTCCATCCCCCCCGTCGCTCATAGCTGAGTGATAGCTGGGTGTGCGATCCGGTGGGGGAAGGGCATCAGCACTGTTACTAGGAGCATGTGTACGTGGTGAAGATGGTGCAGATAACAGACTACACTGAATGCGCTTGGTGGTGGGGGAGTTTGGAGCTGTTCTTTGACTTGCATTTTCTGTTTTCTGTTGATCTGGGGGCTGCCATTTTGTGCCAAGGTTGTTGTGACTGTTACTCTGGGCCCACCATCTTTGGCCTTTACCTATCCCTGGATCACTGCGTGCTGCTAGTCCATGCCTTTGGGCGCCTGCCTGTCCATTGCCCCTGGATGGCCCCCTCTGGGATGCTCTCTCCCCCCCCCAAGACATTAATGGCCACTAATGAGGCTCCCTTATTTTCACCCACACCTTGAGGTCCCCCAAAGTACCAAGATGACCCAATGCGGTGATTGAATTTGGCCCTGGACTTAGTAACTATTGTGACCCCCACCTCGGTTTGGGCCCGCTTACTCTAATCTTTTCTGGGCTCCCATGAGGTACTTGTCTTCCACTGGTACTCTGCCAGAACTGATCTGCTTCCCATCCCCTGTTTCTACTCCCCTCCCCATTTCCATCCATCCTCCATTGGGGACTTATATGTTTGTCTATGCAACTGTAACTAAATGTAACTATGCAAAACTGTTATTCTTATTATCCCTGACCTCGGAGACCTGAGGAACGTGGCTGATGCCCGGTGGAGCTGCTAGACAGCTAAAAAGATCGGCTCTGGTTTTCCCCCTTGGCCGTCACCTACCATTGGGCACGGTTCTCCTGGTCTCCCCGCTGTGTGTCCTTCCTCCCCATCCCTCCTACGAACCACTGTAATATTGGTTTTTGTCTGTGTTTTTACTATGCTCTTGTAATGGATGTAATTTGTAATATGTAACTCAATGTTCCTCATGTAAAGCGCTCTGATACCTCCGGGTCTAGCCAGCGCTATATAAAACTCAAAAAATAAAATAAATAAAAAATAAAGTATGTTGCTGCTGCTGTTTTAACCATTGTTTACTCTTGCAACAGAACCACTAATGTTGCTTGGGACCGGAGCTTGGCTTTAGCCCTGGTTGCAGGGGCGTAGCAGAGGCCCCTGCATTCCTCGTGGTATGGGGGGCCCCTAGCTGCAGGGGGCCCCCTCAGCACAGTACCCAGGTCTAAGCGATCCGGATGAACTCCGGAGCGGGCCCCTCTGTGTACATTGTAAGGGGGCCCCTTAAACTTTTATTACGCCACTGCCTAGTTGGCTACACTCTACGGTGCCTCCCCATGCATTGAGCGTACATAAGATCCCAGAAGGTCTGTCCATTGGCTGCTTGTCTGGTTACGTTACTTTTTCTTTGTGTGGGTTGAGTGGGGCACTGGCCGGCAATTGGGGGTCGGTATGGGAGGGGGGTGGATTTGGGTACACCGCAATGTGTTTATTTTTTTGGGGCTTCTGATCCTTCTGTTTTATGCTGACTAATGGTGTGGGTACACATTCCTAGCATTGTCTGTTTCCCTGGCAGATTTCTAGTTCCACAGTTTCTGTGTGACATGAAATGTACATATGGTCCAGTTACTTAGAGGGAATGTCCTTGGTATTAATAATAGGTGCAAAGCCAGAGAGGTGTTGGCCTAAAAAACCTGTTGCATTTGCTCTGAGGGAAGTTGTTGCTGACATGATGAGGTGGGTGGTGATCCTGGCAGTAACAGTCAACACTCAAACCTCTACTGTTTGTCAAAATGCATATGTCCCGAACAATGATGACCCTGACTTCTTTGATGGCATTCCTGTTGAAAAGTAACAAGTAAAAAGACTGGCCCATGCACCGTGATGGCAACTTTAATCTCCCTGTCTCTGATTACATTGATAGATCTACACATGCCTACAGGTCATCTCCTTAAACGGCCAAGCCTCTTTGACACAATTTGACCTAATTGTCGCATGGTGGGCCCTGCACCCAACAGGTTAACTTCACATATTATTCTAATGTGCACAGTACGTTCTCCTGCATTCATATATATATGGCTGGGAACATGGTCCTAAATGGCGATGAAACGCCTGTCCATCATCTGTCCGAGGACTCTGTTGACCACTCCCCGTCGCTATTGCCCTTGTTGACCCCCGCCCACCCTCGTCACTAGTTGGCATCTTAGAGGTTCTGAATTACGTGACGAGGTCTTCAGCACTGACATCTGATTGGCAATAACGGAATTCTTCAAGCTAAATGAAGGCTCAGATACGGAGATGGCCAGTATTGAGAGGCCTTTAAGGTGTATATGAGAGGGGAGTGTATATCTAAAAGTTCTGGTATCCTTCACTGCTTGTGTGACACATTCGACCACCTCAAGACTGAGACCAAGTCACTGGAACATACCTACACTCAGGCTCCACGCGCTCCCTGCCCTGCAGGAAAAGATGGAGGAGTATTGAGGCGATTCCGACCACGAAGTCCTCTACTTGGGTAATAACACCAGGGCTTCTGTGTTTGGCGAGGGGTTATAGAAAAGGTAAGACGTTGGCATGGGTATTGAGGTCAGAGGGTGGTCACAATCGAGTGACTAGTGTTATGTGTGGGAACGGGTAGTTATCTCCCCCCTTGCTAATATTCTCGAGGCGTTCCAGGATTTCTATGCTGATCTCTATACCTCCAGGGTTACAGTGTTTTCCAGGCGCTCTCAGCCTACCTGGAACATGTTGGACTGAATAGAGGGTACTGCGAAGGAACTCTTGAATTCCCCCATTACGGTGGAGGATGTCAAACTTGCTGTGCGTGCCCTATCCAGTGGCAAGGCTCCCGTGACGATGGCTTGCCTATGCAGTTTTACAAGCAGTGTCTTGATCTGCTAGCTCCATGACTGCAGGTGCTCTAACTGGGCACAATTACTATAGGTCACCTCACCCAATCGGTGGACGAGGCTGCTATAATGGTGCCCCCCAAACCTGTCAGAAACCTCACCAAATGTTCCTCCCATAGGCCTCTGTCTCTGTTAAATTGTGTCAACAAAATTCTGACCAAATTGTTGGTGCAACAGGTCTACCTGTTAAATCAGTTCTTGTTACTATCTGAACAGTCAGGATTAGTTCCACAGAGATCTGCAGTGTTTATCTTACGTACCCTGATGGCAGCTTTCCTTCGCCTCGAATCTGATTTTCCAGCAGGAGCAATACTGTCGAACACGGAAAAGGCGTTGAATGAGGTGTTTAGATGTATGGGCCTTGAATTTCCATTGGCAGAGACCCTGAAGGAGTGACATATCTTATACTTCAAGCAAGCGTACTAATAAACGCATATTTATCATTAGAATAGAAACTCGTGCAAAGTTCATATTTGAGTTTATTGCCACAGTACTGCACAACTGGCAGGAGGAGTTCCAGATTACGTGCGGCAGTGGGCACTTACCTCCATCAAATGCACTTATATTGGATTGGCCTCCGTTTCGGGCGTTCTGGACACTTTCTGCAGCTGAGAACTGGTCCTGGCCAGAAAAGGGTGAATAAACGCATTCTAGTTCACATTTTTTCTATCCTATAATATTTTTATTTTTAATTGCAGACATCCATCTGTAGCAAATGGAAATAAATGCGTTGGAATTTCCAGATCATTCTTGCCACTTTCAAGTAATTTTAAATTAGAGTTCCGTTGAACAACAGGCTCGTCTCGTTTCACTTGTTCCTAATACATTCTTCTTGGCTGTGATGCCTGTCAGAGCCCGGCTTAATGCATACTCTGGACTGCCATGCCTCTGCCAACAATGCTGGTAATTAGACTTGGCTCCAGGCATGGATAGGTAAAGGGGCGCGTGGCACGGCTTCAAAGGACAGTCAGCACCCCGCCGAGGGCTATAGGCCCCGTTCCATCACACCCTCTAACAGCTCCAGGTAACACACGTGTACAACGCCTCTCTTTAATATTCCTAGCCGTGCTCCCACAATGTCCACATTCAGAGGCCCTCACATATTGGCAGGTCCGAGGGCCTGCTCGAAGGGCTCCTCAGCTCCTCTGCTGGGCAGAGCAGACCAAGGGCAAAAGCTGTACTCTGCCTGAGGTACCGAGGAAGACACACATTAGAATGCTTCTGCTTATTCTACCTATAAAGCGCAAACAAATATATCAGAGAATACTGGTTTCAACAAAATAAGAGAATATTAACAAATATTGAAACTAAAATACAATTAAAGTAAAATCCATAAATTCCAACATAAAGAACAGGCATGTCGTTATTATGAATACTGTGAGAGCAAATACATCTTCAGTTTATATCTGAAGTGGTTGAAGGCAGTAATAGGCGGACACAGGTTCAGGTGGATCGCAATTAACTTAAAACAAGCACTGGTAAAGCCAACAGGTCTCACCTCTGAGACCTATTATTAACTTTGCCCATGGTTTTAGCAATATGTTACTGTATAAACATTGCATATTTTGCCAACATAAAGACTTTTAATTTGTTACCATTTGTAAACTCATTTTGCATTAGTGCAAATATGCATTGTAATTAGAATTTGCTTCACTAAGTATTGGCAAAGCCAAGAGTTCTTTTTTCTAAAGGCCTGAGCTATTTGATTTTCAAATGCTTGTATCGCACATGTGAGCTGAGTAACATTTAGGTGTCCGGGCGATTCTGATGTGGTTTGGAAAGCTTCCCAATCGAATGGGTTTGGGAATGGTTTCCAACCGAATCAGATTGGGAGAGTCCAACCGAATGAGTACGATGCATACGGATGCTGCCAGAAACGATTTTGTTAGATCCCATTGATTTCAATGGGAGCCTTTGTTCTGACCGAATGCATAGGCTCCCATTGAAGAAAGGGTGTCGGGGAAAAATCGGGCACCCTGTGGTGGGCACCCACTGGTGCCTGCCACACTCTGCATGGCTGGTAAGGGGAGACCCATGAGTACCTCCACGGCCCCGATTGGGAAGGCTCCAGGTGCAGGGGGCCCCTACGTGCCCCCAAATTCTGATTCAGAGTGCCGATTTGAGTCAGACGGCACAATTTGGAAAGGCTATCCAAATCGAGCATCTTACTTGGTCATTTGAAAACGCGGCCCGTAGAGACGTACAATTCTGCTCTGTACGGCTTGGTCATTCCAAATGCCGTCTGGTTTGGATTGGGATATTCCTAGTGCCAAACTCGCATCATACTCAGTCGGTCGGAAACCTTTCCGAATCGGTTGGAAAAGTGTGTTCCCAATCTGATTTGGACGGAGCAAATGCCATTAGGAGGCCTTCCTAACCGCATCAGAATCAGGCCCTTAGTTTGAGCTGATGGCTGATGGTGGACCCCACCGGCACTCAGTTTTGGGGAACGCCAGTTATTTTATCTCATCTGACATGTCCCAGGAGACAAAATGCACAAAGGGGAAAGAAGCAGAATGAGAAAGACAAAAAAAGTCAAAAAGGGAGAAAGCAGGAACCTGCAAGATGCTACTAAAAGGGAGGGAGAGCTGTGTTGTTGATTAAAGAAGCATAAGATGGATCCTAGTCTTCACAGCCTTGGTATTTGGGACACTGGTTCTGGGTACAGGCTTCCGAGCACAGCTTTGGGCATAGGAACTTATTCTTCTACAAATTAAACATTGAATATGGTCCACGATTGAGAGCTCTGGAGCTGAGCCTGGAGGCAGTGTGAGTCAGTGAGCCATAATAGTATTCAGACTAAATGCTCACCCAATGTTTGGTCTCCACATAGTGATGGTAAAATGTGTGCCAAGTGTAATTACCAAATGCAATTATTTACCAAAAAAATATTGCTGTTACTTATTTATATCAAACTGCTAGAAAGCACTCATAAAGGCAATAGGTCTGGCTTATTTAGGCGTGCTTGTACTTATGTGATATGTCTGGATGCAATAGCAGAAAACTCCCATAGAGCCACCTAAATGCAGGTCAGGCAGCATGCTGCCTAAATAACAGGACTGTAGTTCTGAAACTATACCCTTAAATGTTTAGGGCACACCCCTTTTAGAGACACTCTCAATCTTCTTCTTTCCACTTAAAGCACAGTAGTCCACAACACATGGTGTCATTTGAGTCAAATCTGAAACTTGTGGATCAGAAATAAGGAGAAACTGCTTTGCTCATTTGCTACAATTACTCTGGATCATCTCTGGAAGGCCAGGAGCACAGCTGGGGTTATATGCCATGGGGGGACATGGGGGTGGGAGTGAGTTGTGCACTTCAATGAAAGAAATCTGAGGGCCTGACCTCCACTGTGCCGCCCAAGGTTGTGATTGTGGGTCCTGGGGCTCCTGGTGCCAGTGTGCGTCTTTAGAAGTGGAGCTGCAGTATGTGTTCCCCAGCAAAGTTGATCCAAAGGTTGTGGAGGTCATTTGCTTCCCAGAGAGAAGTAAATCCAAATGTCCGCAGCTCTTTAATAGCCAATTGCAAAGGGAAAAACACAGGTGAGAGACAGCATCATGGAGCAGGGGGGCAGAAGCAATACAGTGGTTGTGGGCAGAATCATGGAGTATGTAGGTGAGGGGAAGCAACAGCAGGGTAGGGGAAGCAATCTTGGAAAGCGGATGGAAGGAAGCAACCAGGAGGGCGCGGGGAGAGAAGCTAACCAACAGAGAGAAAGAGTTTGTGGAGCACAGGGGGAAGTAAACAGGCAACAGGGCAATAGGAGTGGGTGGTAGAGGAGCACACAGGCAAGGGAGAGATCACACCACAGGCCAGCCACAGAGGCGGGAAGAGGAAGACAGCGAGAAAACAAATGCACTCTTGTAAAGTGCTTAAACAAAAAGAAAAAAGTAGCATCTGAAAAAGAGAGTGGTGTAAGGATACAGTAATGTGCCCACGCTCCAGGGGAGGGACAAACACAAAGAAGAGGAAGAAAGCCCACATGCACTAATGAATAAGAAGCAACCAAATAGGAGTGACAATGAAGCCAAGCAGTAGTAAGTAATGGGCGCATGCTATAACACCACTGTAAGCTAACAATACGTCCCACAACAGACAGTGCATGCACTCTCTAGTACGTGAAGCCTAAAAATCTGAGCCTATTGATAAACATGGGATTGGTGCACATTATTTTGGACAACTTACAATGACTAGTCATCAAGACAGATAATGATTTTGCTCAGTGATCATCATTGTAACTCTCAATGTAGGGACGGAAATGGTAGACGCCCTGAGATACAATTGTCTACTGGGGATGCAGCCTCTTCCATACCAGCATCTCTCCTGAGGACTATTAGTAACCCTTAAAACATTAGTATAGGTGGGCAGGAAACCCAGGCCTAAACCCTCAGAACTACAGGTAGACATAAGATACGAGGGCCTGCGACTTTGGATATGTTATGCTAGCACCTGGCACTACAACTGGCCCAAATTACTTACTTGGCCCAGGACTTAAGAGACCCCATCTGTGGCCCAAATTTGAGAGTCTGTAAATAGATTACAAACAAGGCTTACAAGGACCTTATTAGAAAAAACACCAATTTAATCCACTTCTATCCTCCTATGGTCAAAACAATGTTAGACTCATGGATATCAGCACATAGAAGACTCAAGACACATATGAACAGACACAATGGGGCTCCCATCTGACATAATGCAGGGCTGGCAAGGGGCCGCCTGGGAAATAAGCTCCCTAGAGAACTTGATAAAAGGCGATGCCTGTAGATCATATGAACACCTGCATACAAACCTCAATCGATCAACGCTGAAAATATCTTTCTGGTTGCTTTATTTGGACCTGGCCCGATCTCACTCCCAACATCCCAATATTTTCCTATATCGACCTGTGGGCAGTGCTTAATTTGTGAAAAACGTAGTGCCGGGGCCTTCGACAGGAGGACACTAGAGCTTGCACCATCCTTTGCCGCTGGCAGCACTGCCAATGACAGCACCAATACACTGCTAATCATCACATCCTTAAAAGTGTGACAGTTCCTTCTATTTCAGGCCCCCAAAGCTAGAAGAATGGCTTTGGGGGCAAATGCTAATAATTGTAAATGTAAATTGAAATAATAAACAGAAGTTGTTGTGCTCGGACCTAAATTGGCAGACACCACTACCATGTGGCAGAGAGTCATAAGCCCCAGTGCTGGCAATCCGGAAAGCACCAGCAAAAATTAGGCACTGCCTGTGGGGCAGGGCAAAGGCGATGTGTCCAGATTGTACAATACCCTAATAACATTGCTACACTCTACCTCTGTACTCCAGAAAACAAGACTACGATAGCAGACACTTCTTGACAGTGACCACACACATACACAAGCAAACACACACACACACACTGCATGACGTCCGCCTTAAATTAATTTCCTTCAGAGTCACACCAAGTGGTAATGGTCCCCTTTATGCAGACGCAGACCCATCTCAGCACACTGGCAGGATGGATTGCCATTTACACACGAGATTTGGGTGGCAGAGACAAACACCGCACTATCTACCAGTATACTTTTCTTAAGGCTACTGTGATAACTATTGCCCACCTCCTAAAACCAGCCACCTAACTTGGTTTCCAATAACACACAATTTTTAACACACATTTGGAAAGGCAATGTTAAGATTACAATTGCTGGCTAAAATGCCATGCAATTTCAACATAGAGATGACAGAATTGATGGACGTCCACGCAGTTTTTATGAAGATTATAAATATTTTATTTCATTGCAGTGCATCCACAGCCAACGCGTTTCACCCAACACGGGCTTCTTCAGGGCTTTTTGCTTCAAATCATACACTGTTGTGACCCTTACAGCCAAATTCCATACGACAATTCCTTCAGTGTTCAATGTAAATATTAGCAAAAACGTTTTTTGGACAGCAAGGCCTTTGTAACTCTGAGAAGAGATTTCCTAGTTTGCATGCTGCTCCGACATGAGCTCTTTTGCCAATTCCTATGGAGTAGGAGTGTTTCTGTAAGGTGCTAATTAAAGCACTGACGGTACCCTAGCCATCTGCGCTGGTCCGACGCGTTCCTTGTCCCGATTTCAAGTGGAAGCCCGTGTTGGGCGAAACGCGTTGGCTGTGGATGTACTGTCAGGATTTACCGTCAAGCGGGGGAAAACGCCGTGATCAGCGAAGTCGGACTACAAGTCCCAGGACGCCTAGCGGGCGTGGTTATGCAAACGGGAGCCGTTTCATAACACATGGGGTAAACACGCCCATAAAAGAGGAACTCAGAGGAAGAAACGCTGTCGGATATTGAGTTTAGAACCGGCACGTTTGCATCGGAGTCAGAGGCGTTCGGAGAGAAGCAAAGCAGAGGGAGCTGTCTGCGAGAACGGAGGTAGGTCGAGTCGTTACTCCCTGAGCCGTGTCTCGTAGAACATAACCTGTGTCTGCTCAGACGCTCAACCGAGCCTCTGCCTACAGTCGCCGTATAGACGCGGCGGATTCAAAGCTGCAACATTTCAGGCGCTGGTTGGAGCCGTGGCTCCCAGCCCTACCTGCATTATAGTGATACCCGCTGTGACGCACACCGGGAGGTGTTTGCCGCGTCACAGCCGCCGGGTGTCTAAGGGTGATCGAGCGGCTGCTCTCGCCCTTTTCTGCTAACATCGTGGGGAACAACAGAGAATCAACACCAGGCGGTGTTCAGTGTTCCCGTGTAACACGAGGAAGAGGTTGAGCGGCTGCTCCCTTCGGGTAGAGACCCCGGCTGGTGGTCTCCCCGTCTCCTCTGTCCTAACCCTAAGTACCTTGTCCACCGGCGACCTCTCGAGTGGTATTGCCGGCCACTGGGTTCCCTGCCCTCTGTTGGCATATGCCGGGACCGGCGTATATGCAGAGGACGGTCAGAGCTTTCCGGAAGGCGGGGTGACAAAGAGCCCAGGAGTATTCCGAGGAGGAGGTCGAGCGGCTGCTCCCTTCAGGTAGAGACCCCGGCTGGGTGTCTCCCTGTCTCCTTGCTTCAACCACAGAATAAACAGTGACCCTCACAGCATTGCGTTTAGGATTTCCTACGGAGGGTTGGTAACGTAGAAGGCTGGAAGATACCAGCGACATTTCTTTTGGCTTCTTGTAGTTTTCTTTAACCTTCATTAAACCCTCATTACCTACTTACGTGTTGTGTCCTCCTTGCGAGTGTCAGTTACCGATCCCGAGACCACTAGGTCGTTACAGCACTGCAATGAAATAAAATATTTATAATCTTCATAAAAATTGCGTGGACGTCCATCAATCCTGTCATCTCTATGTTGAAATTGCATGCCATTTTAGCCAGAAATTGTAATCTTAACATTGCCTCTCCAAATGTGTGTCAAAAATGGATTGCCATTGCCTACTGTACTACCACAATGTGGATTTGAAGACCCTGGCGATAACCCTGGACTCCCACACAAAATGAGCGGACTGCGCACCTTCCTCCGAATATTACAGCCTTATTGCAGGGCCAAACAGTGATGTTTAACAGGATCCGCGGTCCCTGCCTAGAATATATCATAATACCAAATACACTAGCTTTCCTTGCCCAATCACATCACCCTCGTACCTTGCACTACCGGATGCGTCAGACCATGACTTCACACAGCTGACTCGACGGCTCTTGCAGCGGCACTGGAGCCCCTGAGATGTCCAGCAGGGCGAGGCCCTGCTCGAGTTTGGGCCACCCGCCCCTCCCCAATCTTTTGTTTTGTTTGTATTTTGTAGAGACCCTGGTGGAGACTGTATTTTTACTCTGGCTGTTATTGGCTGGTATTGGTCATCTTCTCTGATTGTCAACGCGCTGCGGAGGTGCGCTTCGAAGACCCAGGACAGGGTACCCCAACCCATACGGCCTCTTATCTCTTAACCCTTACAGATCTGTGCTATACAGCATTATTGCGTGAAAATCAATACCAATGTTTTGGTAAAGACAATAAGCATTTGCAGACACTCAGCTAAGTGAGCATGTTCACTCTGGTACTTGGTTCCGGTGCACAATGCTTGCTTATTCTATTGTGTGTTTTGTAAAGCGCTGCCTGTGTTGGGACGTATAGCATTTTACGAAGCAGGTAATTGAATCTGCAATTGGCAGGTTCAGGGTTAAAGTAAATATGATATCATTTTCTGGTACCAAAGGAAATATCTAAAGTGGTCCAAACACTTACACATGAATTGTGACATAACTTTGAAACAGTGGCCACTTTGTCTTACGAAGCCCTCCCTGTCTGCAGCTACTGGTCACCACAGGGTCAAATATGGCAGGGTGTCCATTTTAATTTTTTCCCACAACAAGTATGAGCACGACCAATGTGCACAGAGGCAACCATTTTAAGAGAAACCAACTTTGCATGGAGTTCCCCGATAGCCTATCAGTGCTCTTGGCTCAGCTTGGCAGGCCACATATCATAGCCTGAATGCGAGAGCTTCAGGTACAGCTTGGCAGGGCTCCAACACCTGCTTGTTGCTGACCAGCCATGGTCCTAAGCTCTGGCTTCCCAGACTCAGTATCACCCATGCAGCTCAGTGCCCTCACCTGCCCGCTCAGCAGAAGATCCACCAAATCACTCAAGGTGCCAAGCAGCAGCTCCCAGAGGTGTTTTCAGGAGCCATCCCTTGCAGCAGACACCCCTCAACCACCTCTTGATTTCATTTGTCTGACAGTCAAACCCCATTGTGACCTCATCAGCCTAGGAAGGCCTTTACCTGAGCCAGTCCTCCTCCTGAGTGCAGGTCTAACATGCAGGGTCAAAGTAGCGGGAGGAGGAACTGGCCTTTACCACTCATCAAATAGCACGCAATGCCTTTACCAAGCATGTTTATACCACGTGCATGCCTTTACCAAGCATTCTTTTACAACCATAGAATACATAAGGTAAGCGTGTCTCTCTCTCTCTCTCTCTCTCTCTCTCTCTCTCTCTCTCTCTCTCTCTCTCTCTCTCTCTCTCTCTCTCTCTCTCTCTATATATATATATATATATTCTCTCTATCTATCTATAATATATTTATATATACAGGATTAGGATAACAGTATTTTTTGGTCTTTGGTGGGGTGGCTTAAGGGGGGTAAGGGTGCTTTTAGAGTTTAGGGGTGGATAAGGGAATAAGGTGGTAAGGGTGTTTTAGGGTTTAGGAGTGGATAAGAAAATTGGGTGGTAGGGGTGTTTTTAGGGTTTAGTAGTGGACAAGGGAATTGGGTGGTAAAGGTGAATTTAGGGTTTAGGGGTGGGTAAGGGAACTGGGTGGTAAGGATGTTTATAGGGTTAAAGTGGTGGATAGGGTATCGAGTGGTAAGGGTGCTTTTAGGGTTTAGTGGTGGGCAAAGGAATTGGATGGTAAGGGTGTTTTTAGGCTTTAGAAGTGGGAAGGGAATAGGGTGGTAAGGGTGTTTTAGGGTGGGTAAGGGTATTAGGTGGTAAGGGTGTTTTAGGGTTTAGGAGTGGGTAAGGGACTAGGGTGGTAAGGGTGTTTTAGAGTTATGGGTTGGGTGAGGGAATATGGTGGTAATGGTGTTTTAGGGTGTAAGGGGAATTTAGGGATGGGTTAAGGAATTGGGTGGTAATGGTGTTTTTTTCGGTTATGGGGTGGGTAAGGGAATAGGGTGGTAAGGGTGTTTTTAGGGTTTAGGGGTGGGTAAGGGTATAGGGTGGTAAGGGTGTTTTTTGGGTTTAGGGGTGAGTAAAGGAAATGGTTGGTAAAGGTGTTTTTGTGGTTTAATGGTGAGTAAGATCATACGGTTGAAAGGGTGTTCTAGGGTTTAGGGGTGAGTGAGGGAACGTATGGTAACGTCATACAAGAAGCATTGGAAATGCAATAGGTCTCGCATTAGGAAAGTTTGAGCAATTGGTATTGTAAATGACACTTTTTTTATTTATGTGTTGGTTTTGAAAATAGCAAAAGTAATAGCTTTGTCAGTTACAATGTCAATAGTTTGAACTTTCGCAAATGTGACACCTATAGCATTTGTAATGCAATGTGTGTTGTCTTTACGTGACTTAGATGTATTGATATTGCAAATAACAATGGCTTTTAATTTTGTAAATAATTAATACTTAAATAACATTTATTGTAATTTATAATGGCAATAGCTTAAACGTTTGTAAATTAATTTTGTGAAGATTATGTTCAGTGTATTTTATTGTGACGAAAATCCAAGAACATTGCATTTGCACCTGGTGGTGGATGTGGTGGTGGTGGGTGTGGTGGATGTGGTGGTGGATGTGGTGGTGGATGCGGTGGTGGTGCATGTGGTGGATGTGGTGGTGGTGGATGTGGTGGTGGATGTGGCGGTGGATGTCATGGTGGATGTGGAGGTGATGGTGGATGTGGTGGATGTGGTGGTGGATGCGGTGGTGGTGCATGTGGTGGATGTGGTGGTGGATGTCATGGTGGATGTGGAGGTGATGGTGGATGTGGTGGATGCGGTGGTGGATGCGGTGGATGTGGTGGCGGTGGATGTGGTGGTGGATGCAGTGGTGGTGGTGGATGTGGTGGTGGTGGATGGGGTGGTGGATGTGGCGGTGGATGTCATGGTGGATGTGGAGGTGATGGTGGATGTGGTGGTGGATGTGGTGGTGGATGTGGTGGTGATGGTGGATGTGGTGGTGGATGTGGTGGTGGATGTGGTGGTGGATGCGGTGGTGGATGCGGTGGATGTGGTTGTGGTGGATGCGGTGGTGGTGGTGGATGCGGTGGATGTGGTGGTGGATGTGGTGGTGGATGTGGTGGTGATGGTGGATGTGGTGGTGTTCAGTGGGAATTTGCCGGACAATTTACATTAAGATGTTTTATACTTCATGGACATTTTCAGGGTTGTCTTTGCTTTGTTGTGAAAACTAAAGGGCAGACTCTAAAAGTATCCGATTGCAGGCGAGGAGCCCTTAACGCTGGGGGCCAGGAGCCCCTCCAGGTTCTCATAATAATCAGCCACGGATCAAAGCAGCGCCTGGGCGGAAAACAAAGAGAACCCCGTGGAGACCTCCAAGCGCCTTTGATTTCAAGCAATGCCTGCTGCAGGGGTGGGCCCGTTGCGAACAGCATGGCGGAATTAATTCAATTCAATGGTGTGGCCAACAGTGATGGGGAGGGGCAGGGAGGGAAGGGGGCGAAGGGGGCAAGGGTAAATATGGACATGGAGGGGGTCGGATGAGGGAAAGAAGAGAGGATATTGAAGGCAGGGACGAATGACGTGTTTAGAAGAGAGAGGAAACGAGAAGGGAGGGCTGAAGTGAGGGGGAGGAGGAAGGGGATGAAAGGATGCTGAAAGGCGGAGTAGGAGTAGAGGTTACGAAAAGAATGAAGGAAAAGAGGTCAAGCAAAGGCATGAAGCAACTGAAGGACAGAGGGAAGGCAGAGAAGGGGGGAGGAGAAATGCGACAAATGTTTTGGGTAAAAAAAAAAAGAGAGACGGAGGGAAGGCAGGGGAGGGGGGAGAAGAAATGCGACAAATGTTTTTTTGTTGTACTTTATATTTGCCTGGCTATATACATATATTCAAGCATGTACTCCATTAGGTAGGCATGGCTGTGGAGAGGTCAGTAGCACGTCAGGCATCGGCAAACCTTTTGGTCAGATTGGGAAATTAAAACAAGTTAAAACGGTGAGCCACCGTTCTGAAAGTAAATGCGCACATGGTGTACTGCAAATGAAAACAAGCAGCTCATTAGGAGTGGTGGGGGCGGGCACAGAGAGACGTGACACGGCAGGGAGGGGGCGGAGCGGGTAAAAAAATTTGCCTGGCTATATACATATATTCAAGCATGTACTCCATTAGGTAGGCATGGCTGTGGAGAGGTCAGTAGCACGTCAGGCATCGGCAAACCTTTTGGTCAGATTGGGAAATTAAAACAAGTTAAAACGGTGAGCCACCGTTATGAAAGTAAATGCGCACATGGTGTACTGCAAATGAAAACAAGCAGCTCATTAGGAGTGGTGGGGGCGGGCACAGAGAGACAAGGGGGGAGTGGATGCTGGAGGGGGAGGTGTGCTGGGAGAGAGAGTGGCGCTCTTCTGCCCCTACTTTCAAAGCTGCCATGACGATGCGACACGGCGGGCAGGGGAGGGGGTGGAGCGGGTAAAACAATAAATAAACACGACGGCTGGACGAGAGAGAAGGGGTGGGGGGAGGAGAAATGCGACACGGCGGGCAGGAGAGGAGGGGGCGGAGCTGGGGGAGGCTGTGAGATGTGCACGCGCTTTTAAGCTCTAAGCGCATGCGCATTGAGCTTAAAAGTCACGGCACTGCAAGGAATCGCCACGATTCCTTGCAAGTTAGTTAAAGAGTGGTTAAGCCCCCATAGTCTCGCAAGCTCGATGCGCATGCGCATCGACAGGCGAGACCTAAAAAGGAAGGTTTGGGAGATTTCCCCAATAAGAAAATATTTATTTTTATAATTTAAAAAAAATTGTGGGTTTGGAGGGGTTCCATGTGTGTGTGTGTATATGTATGTATGTATATATATATATATATAAAAATATAGCTAGATAGATAGATAGATAGATAGATAGATACACACACATACATATATATGTACAAATATATATGTAGGGGGTTTTACTTACCATATATATATACCTATCTTGGTATGTTTGTGGTAAAGGTTTTCGTGATAAAGGCAATGCGTGGTAAAGGCACTGAGTTGTACTGGATGCTTGGTAAAGGCATGCGCTGTAAATGCATGCATGGTAATGTCATACAACCAACTGGTGGTACTAGTGACAAGTGTCTGCAGAGTCTGAGGGATAGAAGCAACTCAACACCGACTCAGGACAGAAGCACCCAACCAATCTGGAGGAGAAGCACACTCTCTGCATGCTACAATCTGCTGACATAGGAACAATCATCCGGTGGGTGGGTCATGGGTAGCAGCTTCACACCATGTCTCAGAGATTGCCTTCATCTCAGCCACCACTGGTTCAGACTAGAGTAACCAGCATACTCAAACACTACAGGCCTCATTTCCAAGGAGCTTCTGCCGCCGCTGCGTCACTTTTTTTGGATGCAGCTACAGTACAATCAGTGCGCCGCACGGCTCCATATCTACAAACTGACATATTGGGTCCAAATAGTCCGTTTGTAGAGCCCTGCATCACGTTATACCTGCGAAAGGTATAATGTATGCAGAGTAGGTGTTCCCACACAAAAAAGCCAAAAATAGCCATGAAGTGGCACAGTGAAATTTACAACATCAAAATCCTTACGCCTGCTCCGACCACATGTAAAGATTGATGCAGGGCTTTTATAATGGGACTTGACTATGCGTTCTGACGCATTGCTGGAGTTGCGTCAGTTTTACGACCAACTCCAGCAATGCTTTAATTTTGCGCCAACAGATGTATCGCGATGTATTGCGCCTTAGAGCCCTATATTGTATATACAGCGCATCCATGGTGTAGCAAATACATATGGCGCAGGTGCAAGAAAACTGACACATCACTGCCTATGCATCAGTTTCTTGCGAATCAGGCCGTATGTCTTTCATTATTGGTAGCACAAGAAGACATGTTTCTATAAGGTAGAGGGGATCTCAATGAGTGTCCTGCAATCTCTCGTAAACTGGATTGCATATATTCCTGACATGATATAGATGTATCAAATCTTCCTGAAAATGATGACCCCAAACCTCCGATATGATTGTAATGCACCACAATGTATTAGAAATCAGATTGAACAAGGCTTTTTGAGACAAGTTGTGTAAAGTAGATAATCAAGTGAGGGAAACCATCTGTTTTAGATTTTTAAAGAAGAATGGGAGAACAAAAACATTATAGCATTTAACAGCTGCTCTGCTGATATACTGACATGGCACTGGATCAGGGGGAGAACACTAGATCCTACTTCACCTTATCACTCATTGATTGATATTGGCATATAGAAGATCTGTTTACCACCTCGATGACAATGAAGTCGCCATTGTCCAAGCTTCAAGCCCACATTCACAATGAAATTCCAATGGATGTGTGGCAGGAGTCAGGAAGAGACGTACTCAGTAGCCGTCATCAGTAGTGAGCAGATTCTGAGCTGTCTCATTCATTTATTTCTGGTTTCCTTCTTTCATTTTATTAAATGATTCTTTCTTTTTTTGCTTTATCAAATTCATTTCTCCCTCTTCTATGATTTCCCTCTCTTGGCTCCTTCTCTGACCTCTTTTCATTGTCTTTTTTTAGCTGTTTTTCTCCCCCTTTTCTCGGTCGGTATTATGGGAGCTTTATGCACAGCCAGAGCTCTTCCACATACAAGGCTGCTGAAAGCCAACACACAGTCACAGGAATCCAAACTGATGAGCTCACCTTTCTTAGTTAATTCAAAACACTGGGTCATTTTATTGGTTATTCAATAAATCTAACCTAACTATTGGAATTTGTGGGCTCCGGTGTCATAGCTAGGTAGGAGGGGTCCTGAAACTCAATTGACCACCTGCTCTATCCCCGCCATTTCCATTTTGTCCAGTGTCTCTGGAATTCAACTTTATTTTCCTTTTGTCTCAGTCGAGAGGCGGGGTGCAGAAGCCAAGGGACCATTCAAACTACAACTCGACTTCTCCCAGTGGAAAAACCTTGTTTACACTGGTACAAGGTGTGGCATCCTCCCCATCCCCATAGCATGCAAATGACCATGCCACACATGGAGCTCTGTAGTGCACGTATTCATTCTTCAGAATGCAACCTTTAACTATACGCACTGCGTCATGAACTTTATTAACCAAACCAAGACACACCCAAACAATTACATCATTCTCCTATTGAGTCAATCAGGGACCAGAAGGGAACCGCTATTCATTTCTACAAAACACTAGTTCTCCCTCTATGTTAAATAAATAAAAAGTACAAATATTACATATATACATCATAGCTCCTCACTGAGTCGTCGAGTTGCTTGAAACAGTCTTTCAGTCCTAGTCGTATGAAGTTAATGAAGCAGAGAAGCTTGGCCTGCCTCAGCCATCGGGAATGCAGAGTTAAGAGTAGGAGGCGAGCTCTCCGGACTTTCAGGTGGGCAGATCTCCCTTCTGACATCTCGAGCCAACAAACATCGAGGTAGGTGCTTGAAGTGTGACAAATCTCTCGTGATAGACTTTCCGAGACGTTGAGTGGTCATCACATATCCTTTGCTTGTCACTCCCCTCAGGGGTTCGGCATCAAACGGAGCATCAGACTTGCGTTTCCATGTTTGTTTGACTAGGGCCTGATCTCCTTCTGTGAAAACGATGTTCTGAGCACATCGGCAATTAAGAGCATAGGACTTCATTCTGGACTTGTGCAAGGAATTCGCCATAAGATCTTGTCTGCATCTGTCAACCTAGGAGTGGTCAATTGCAGCAATTTGGTTCCCATGGCTCTCCCAAACATCAAGGTGGCAGGGCTTTCACTTGTAGTGGAATGGGGAGTGGATCTCTAAGCATGAAGGTCTGAACATTGAGCTGATTTGAGATCTCATCCTTCTAGCGCAGCGCACTACACTACTCTCTTTAAGGTGCCAATGAAGCGTTCAGCAACACCATTGGCCTGTGGCCAGAAATGGGTACTTTCTGATGTTTAACATTCATGTTAGTGAGAGAATCCTTAAACTCTCGGCTGTTGAACAGTGGGCCTTTGTTGGACTTGAGAATGGAGGGGACACCCCATGTTGCAAACATGTAATTTAATGACCAAATGACTTTGTCATGTGTGGTTGACGACTGGTCTTCCACAAGGGAAAATCATGAGTACTCATTACCAATTACCAATAGATGATGTCCATTGTTAAGGTGTCCAAAGAAAGCAACTGCAATGAGGTTCTGTGAATTCTGAACCCATGGGTTCCATTTTGTGTATGGCAGCCATTTTGTGGTTGCCCTCACATAGGCCATGATTGTGGCTGAAACTAGTCTTTTAAGGACATGTAGACCTTAGCTTGAGTTCATGCTGACTCCTGTTTGACCTGAGTAAACTGACCCTGTTGCCTGAAGCTGACCTTGTTAAACCAGTTCCTGCCCTTTAGCTGATCAAGATTGAGGATCAAAGCACAGGACATTGTAGAGTTTGGTATGCACACACACACCCCTTATACTGCTTCTTATCTGTTTTCTGTTCCTTCTTTTATGGTCTGTTTATGATATGGGTTGTGGTCCTTTTATTATGGGTTTGTCCTGGCTTGTGTAAGAAGGAATGTTAGGTATTTTGCATGCTTGCAAAAGCTAGGACTGCCCCTTACTTGTATGCTGAAGTTTGCATATAAAAGGCCTCTGTTTTCTGTATTCTTCAGACTACCTCATTCAGTTGCTACGGCTTCTGTGGCCTCACTTATTAAATTTAATAAAGATATCTTTTCATATTTTCAGCTTCTGTGCCAAGTTCTTTTTTATTAGTAAGTATTCCCTGAGAATGAAGATTTCAGTTCTTCAAATGGCGCAGCCAACGTGGGCTTCATCAAAAAAGTGACTTTCTGTGGGAGTGATCTTGTCAGAAGACTGAAATCTACTGAGGAGAACAGGACGGGACTCTACTACTCTGTGCACAGGAATTCTGGAGATTCTCTGTTTCTGCAGCCCAGTTTATATCTGCTCTTCCTGATTTTGATCCCTCACATGATGTCACTCCTGACTGAGAACCTTTTTGGCGTGAGTATTCTAAAAAAGACCGTTAGGTCATGTAGATTTGCTGCTACTCAAGCCCTGAGGCGGAAAGCCGGGGCTTAGGCCATTGCTGATGTAATTTTGCTGCCACTTTTAAAACTACTTCGCTCTTTTGCACAATTGCTTTTTAAATCAATTCTAATAACTGCTGCACTATCTGGGGCACTTCCGAACTTACCTGGATACCCTCAGCTGTCCCGCAGCCGATTTTGGGGCTGTTGTGAGACGCTGTCGGGAACGACGCCATCTTGGGTGAGGCCACGGGTCGCGGACCAGCTGGTCATTCCGCCCTGCCCCCGCCAGCATAAAAGACGCTATTCTTAACCCCCCCCCCCTGATTTGCTGCTACTCAAGCCCTGAGGCGGTAAGCCGGGGTTTTAGGCCATTGCTGATTTAATTTTGCTGCCACTTTTAAAACTATTCCGCTCTTTTGCACAATTGCTTTTTAAATCAATTTTAATAACTGCTGCACTATCTGGGGCACTTCCGAACTTACCTGGATACCCTCAGCTGTGCAGCAGCCGAAATTGGGGCTGTTGTGAGACGCTGTCGGGAACGAGGACATCTTGGGTGAGGCCAAGGGTCGCGGACCAGCTGGTCATTCCGCCCCGCCCTCCTCCGCCCGGGCCCCTCCTCTATTCTCCCTAGTATTTTATGGCAATGATTTCCCGTCCACGCAGCGGGCGGGCGCAGGGGCCATACCCCCTGGCCAAATCACCAAGCCACTTTCTAGGATTGCTTATAGTGCCAGCCTACTGCGCGCTTATAGGCCCCATTTCCCTGCAGACTGTTCCACGTTTAATTTAACAACTAAGTCATCACAATCGTGCTTAAACTGTTCTTTGTCGCTCGAGGCACCTCAACTCTGTCGTAGTTGTACACCTCAATTGCCGACTGTTTCAAAATCAGTATACAATTTTCTCAGCATGAACTGTCGTTCTGTACCTAAACACAGACGTGAGATCTTTGACCTTTTAAACGAGGAACAACCGGATGTCCTCTTCATTACAGAGTCTTGGCTCCATGAAGGGTCGGGCCCGGACATCGCAGAAGCACTCCCAACCAACTATGTTATGGTCAGGTGTGATAGGGTGGCCAAAATCGGTGGGGGCATTGCTATCATTTTTAAAAATGTATATCAATGCTTCTTAGACCATAGTAATCTACAAAACTGCGAAGCTGCATCTTTTAGACTTGTTCTTCATCCTAAGTTTTCCCTAAATGGCATTCTTATTTACCGCTCACCTGGGCCAGTCACTGACTGGGCCACTCATCTGTCCGAGCTTATTGCCTCCCTGTTGCCTAACGCTGGTATTCTTGTTGTTGTGGGTGATCTTAACATCCACTTGGATGACCTCAGTAATAATGTAGCTAGAACCCTGATCACCGACCTCCAATCGATGAACGTCATTCTACATAATCAGGGTCCCACACACATAGGCGGACACCTCCTAGACCCCATTTTCTCCAATTTGCCTGATCTACAATGTCTTCCGGCTTTGCCCATCCTTTGGTCAGATCATTATATTGTCAATTTTAGAATCTCGGTTCTGACCACCGCAGTTCCATATAGAGGTATCTGCACGAAAAGGAGCAGGGCATTGAGGAAATTGGATATTGGCTCCTTGAATAAAACTCTTGCCTCCCATCTCCCTTTGGAACTGTCCACACTAGGCGATGTGGAATCCTCTGCTGTATTGATCGATCTCTGGCTAGGAAATGCCATCGATACCGTTCTTCCTATTTCTTTAAAGCAGGGTGTACCTCATAAGATGCCCGCCCCATGGTACACCGAGGCATTAAAAGCTGAGAAATCCCGGTGCAAGAAGCTTGAGCGCGTCTGGCGTAAAGACTATTCTCAGCAGGCAGCCCAGACTTATAGATTCGCGTTAAAATCCTACCACAAAGCTTGTGCCTCTACCAGGGCCAACTTTGTGACGAAATCGATAACAGATACCATTGATAACTCCAAGGTCTTGTTTAGCTTAGTGCAAAATCTTGCAGGCTCTTCCACATTGGCTAAAACTCCCCCTCTGACAGATAGGAAATGCGACAAAATCGCCCAGTTTTTCCTAAGCAAGGTGGCGAAGATCCATCAGGACATCTCCATCTGCAACTCCAATAATACGGTCACAGCCCTTCCCACTTTGGTAACGAACGCACCACGGCCCATGACCTTTTTTCCCCATCCACTTTTAGTTTGGCCTGATCTACAGCCTGAGGGTCTGCAGGAATTGCTCCGCAATGTTAAATCTGGTTTCCCACTGGACCCCCTTCCTATTTCTGTACTTAGGGCGCTCGACCCCCGGCATTTGGTCAATATCTACACGGTTCTGAACCTATCACTAAAGACTGCCACGGTCCCTGCCATCTGGAAACACGCTACGGGCACGCCACTTTTAAAAAAGCCAACTGCCGATCCTGAACTTCTTGCCAATTACCGCCCAATTTCATTGTTACCGGCCTTCTCTAAGATCCTGGAGCGTCATATCCTTTTCTACCTTACCCAGCACGTGAACTCAAACAACTTACTTCATCCCTCACAGTCAGGTTTCCGGCCGGGCTTCTCGACGGAGACCACCCTTTTAGGTGTTACTGAAAATCTACGGTCCCTGATCGAAAATGGTGAAACGGCCGCGCTGATACTACTCGATCTCAGCTCGGCGTTCGATACCATTTCCCACAAAATCCTTCTCGACGCCTTAGCCACCATGGGCGTGGTAGGACTAGCTTTGGACTGGTTGGCTTCCTTTCTTTCCCGACGCACTTTTCAAATTTTCTCCCAGTCTGCTACTTCAAATATTTATTCACAGCTCCATGGTGTCCCTCAGGGTTCTATCCTTAGTCTTTTACTTTTTAATCTTTATGTCTCCCCTTTAGCCCACATAGCTGATGATGTCGGCCTTACGCTATTCACATATGCCGACGACTCCCAGGTTATCTTCTCGCTTACGAATAGTGGCGAGGCCTCCTCCTCCCGCCTTCAGTTTGGTCTTGGAGAAATAGCAAAATGGATGAATCGTAACCTCCTCAAACTGAATGGCGAGAAGACGGAGGTCCTCATCCTAGGACAGAAGCCAAACCTGTGGACTTCCAGACATTGGCCTGTAAATCTGGGTCCCCTCCCTGTACCGGTGGAGCACGTACGGGACTTGGGCGTCGTCATGGATAAAGGCCTGACAATGCAATGTCAAGTTAGCAAAGTATCTGCCATATGCTTCACCATCATACGTTGGCTTCGCAAGATCCTGTGGATGCTGCCTGTTGACACAAGAAGGACGGTGGTGGGCGCATTGGGCACCTCCAGGTTGGACTACGGCAACGTGCTCTACCTGGGGGCGGCCAAGGCCGTCACCCGTCGCCTGCAACTAGTCCAAAATGCCGCAGCGCGCCTTCTTAGCGGTTGCCGCAAATCTGATCATATATCTAATCGCCTCCGGGATTAGGTTAAGGGTCGAGAACCGAGTGAAGTTCAAGGCCCTTACTTACATGCACAGGATCAGTCACAAGGTGGCTCCGAGTTACCTACAGACCCTAGTAAAACCTTACTTTCCTTCCCGTCCCCTTCGCTCCTCCGCTCAATGCCTTTTTTCGGTCCCCAGGATCAAGCTCTCCAGAATGGGAGGTCGCTCCTTTTCGTATTTGGGCCCCAAGTTGTGGAATTCTCTTCCTCTGGCCATTCTGTCCGAGGACAGCATCATATGTTTTCGTAAAGCCGTCAAGACCTGGCTTTTCGATTTATAACTATTTGGTCTACCATCTTTTTAGCTGCAGTATCTTAGCGCCGGGAGACCCTCACGGGTAGCTGTCGCGCTCTACAAGATTAAATAATAAATAAAATAAATAATAAATAGAACTTGACAGTTAGAATTTGGATAACCTTTTGATTAGTAAGAATAAGAAGTACAAGTGGGTCGCTCCCACGACTTTGTTTGGTTTCTTGGTTTTGATTTGGTTGTTGCAATTACCAAAGCCGAGGGGTTGGTTTCTTGGTTTTGATTTGGTTGCTGCAATAACCAAAGCCGAGGGGCTCGTATATTTGCGAGTGTATTGGTAGAGATAACCCCTTGAAGTTTGAAGCTAGATTAGTGAGCTATATGATGCCTGGTCTTAGCAAATTTAGTACTGTAGCTTTGGAACTTTGGAATTTGTGTTGGCCAACTTTGGATTTGTATAGGTTTGTATATGCGAATTGCAATTTATGTAGGCAGGTAATGAGGAGATATTTCTCCATTTGGTTTAGTTGAACGGTGCACGTACGAAAAGTACCTTAAGCACCACTTTGATTATAATACTTGCGTATTCCGCAGTATTTTTTGGCATGCCTGTTCTCAAGCTCACATGGAAAAATGTGTTGCTTTTTTGGAAGGTACCATAGTGTGATGTGAAGTAAATTAGCCGGCCCCCCTAGCGGGAAATATCTAAATAGGTTTAGATTTACAAACATATTTCTTCCTTCGTGATTTTGTATCCCCAGGGAATTAAAATATGGACATAATACATACAAGGATCCTTTGTTCTGTGCAATTTTATGAATGAAGATATGCAGAGCGATTTTTGGTGTTCTGCAAGCCAAAGCTAGTGAATTGAGTGTATTTTCGCTTCTTGGATGTACATCAGTCTGTTGGGCTGTTTTTGCAGTCTTTTGGAACACTATTGAGAAGCGTTTCTTGTAAATATGACTTACAACTAGTATTTGCAAATGGTTTGGTTTAAGTACAGTCTGTGGGCTGTCCTTGGTTTCTGTCCTGAGTATTGAGTTATGGGTTAAATGTGTGTTTAAATGTCTATGTGGTTTTCCCATTAGTGCAACTTCTGTAAGTAAATTGCGATGGCGCTATTTATGAAATGCATGGCTAAAAGCTCGCCGTATTGTGTGTCCTGAGTGTTTCACCCCTTTCTGTTTATGTCTGAAATGAGCTCAAATGTGTGTTTGTGGTTTTTTATGTTTTCAGTCTATTAAGCAAAATTTCTAAATGCTAAAAAAAATAAATGTAAAATTCACATTCACTAGGAATAAAAATGCCCCCAAAAATGAATGGTGTGTTTTTGTAGAAAAACCAACTTATATCATTTCTTCATTATTTTGTATTACAGGAAGACATTTCAATTAAGGGTTTCCTCTCTTTAAGCATACGCATATTCTTGGCTCTGTTGCTAAATAAAAATTGTCCTTTTTAGAAAGAAAAATGTAGCGCCAAATTTTGTCATGTTTCAAGTTAGGCTTCTATGCTTAGGCTTATAAATTAATGCGTCTAAAATGATAGGCCTCCAACCCACTATTGACCTCCCTAGCCTACGTCACTAGTACTAGTACGGAATCCCCATACACCCCTCTCGCTTTACCCCCCCTCTTGATCTCCCCCTCCCCCTCCACAACTAATCCCACCGATTATACCCAATCTCTGCTTACCTCTCTCGCGCTCAACATTATAACATGTTACGACTCCCTTATCTCCCAGCCCCATGCCACCCCTCCTCCCGTCCACAACAACTCCCCCCTCCCCAACCATGAATCCTCCACACTGTATGATTGCCCTGTCTCCCTCATGCCCTCTCCTGCTTCCCCCATCCCTGAACTCTCTATACTCCGCCTCCCACTCCTCTCCTTTCGATCTCCTCTTCAACATTCCCCCATCATCCTCCACACTACTCAACCCCTCAATGTTATCTCCAGCCCACTTCACTCTCCCCCATCTCCCCTGACTCAAACAATGCACTCACTTCTATTTCCATCCCTCCCTTGACGCCCACCTCACCTCTCCCTCTATCACTTACCCCCGGTTCTCCCCCCCTTCTAAACAAACCCTCTCCTCTATGCTCCCCCCTCCCCCGGACTCCCACGTCCCTTCGCCCTCTAACACTCACCCCTTGGTAACCCAACTTCCCAATATTACTCTCTCTACTACGCCCCTCCCTTCCTCTGACTCAATTACCACCTCTCCTCCGTTCTCTCCTCTTCCCCTCACCCCACACTCATGCATCCCCCAAACTTCTTTAACTGCCCCCACACCTCCTCAAACCATACCCCACTCACACACACCCTTGCTATCCTCAATAACCCACATTCTTCCAACGACGCCAATTCCTACTGCCCCCTCGCCATCTCCACTTAATTGCTTGCCTAATAGGATTACCCCTCCCATATCCACCTTCTATACACTCCCACTCTCCAATAATGATCCTCCCCCACATTATAACTCCACCCCCCTACCCCCTCCTGGTTTTCCTCCCCTTACTCCTCACTTGATCCCCCCTCGGAACAATCCTAACCCATACAACTACCCAACTAATACTGTTCTATCAAACTCAATCCACACTTTGACACCCCTTTACACTGAACCTCTCCTTTCATCCCTCGTTTCTGAACTCGCCTCACTCAGAAACGCTATCTCTCTCCTTACTAATACCATCGCCTCTACCCATACCTATTCTCCCACCCCCTCCCAATACACACTATCTCCGCTCATTAACACCAATTCCAACCCATCATCTCACTGCCCCACAAACGAGATTACCAACATCAACACTTCTCCGCCCGCATATAGCACCTCAACCTGTTCCACACCCGCTCAACCTTCCTCAATCGTCCCACTCCACAATACCATCGCGCCCCCCACCCACAACCTGATACTTGCCTAAGAACCTCTGAAACTAAACCTTACACGAACTTACCTTCCGCCCCCTGTTTACCCTCATCCGCTACGCCACTCATTCACCAATCTTCTGACACTAAGCACTCTACTCATCAATCTACTATCCCAGTTCTCCTAGGTATAAGCAGACTCCCCCTTCTTCCTACCTCCCCTAGACCTCCACAACAATTGAGACCTATCCCCCCTTGTCCCCCCGTCCCTCAACTCAACAACCTGACCCCTCTCCCCTACATTGCATGTTGATCTACTGCCAATCCGCCTCCTGCCACGCCACTGAGATTGCTGAAACCATTCTCAGCGAAAACATCGACATAGCATTCCTAACCGAAACCTGGCTAACCGCCCACTCCACTCCGATTCTCGACTTGCTTATTCCCCCAGGTTACTCTATCATCAAGAAAGATAGAATAGAGCAAACGGGAGGAGACCTTGCACTAATTTGTAAAGCTGAACATAACATCTCGCTTGTCGAGTCACAAGACCCTTCATCCTTTGAATACCTTTGCGCAGATCTCCTTATGCACGACTCTCCCACCACTCGGCTGCATACCATCTACCACCCCCCTGGAAATTGTATCTCTTTTTCTGAAGAGATGTCTGACCTTATTATCCAAGCATCTCTTTCACACTCTAAGAATCTCTTCCTTGGTGACTACAACATCCACTGGAACAAAAGTGATGACCCTACTGTCATCACATTTAAGAATACCATAGACATCACCAACATGTCCCAATTCTGCCATTCCCCCACTCACAACAAAGGTTCCACCCTAGATGCTATCATAACCAGCAACGACCTGGCCTCCCTCTCTTGTATACTTCCTGTCGATTGGTCTGATCACTACCTCATCCTCTTCAACGTGAACAGACCCTCTAATCGTCCCGCCCCCATAAACACCCTACCTAAGAAACCTACACGCAACCTTCACCTTATTTCTCCTGATGAACTGGAATCCACAATTAAAACCCGCTTACTTCTCCCCCCTCCCTCTGACAGCACCAATGACCTAACTAACCACTATAATAACTCTATTCTCGAAGCCCTTGATGTAATTGCTCCAATTAAACTCAAACAACAAAAAACAACCCTCCCAAATCCTGGTTCAATTCTGAACTCAATAATGAAAGACGGTCCCTTAGACAATCTGAACGTACTTGGAGAAATCATCCCACCGCTGACAATCTGGTCCTCCTCAGAACTTCTAGAGCCCAATACAAAAAACACATCTATAACGAAAAAGCCTCCGTTCTCCGGTCAGAACTTGACCAGGCTAGAAACAGACCTAGAGAACTCTTTAGCATTGTTAAAAAACAAACCTCTACTGGCCCCCCTAAAATATCAGCCTCTATTGACAAATGCGAAGAAATCGCCAGCTTCTTTATTAACAAAGTCAATAAGATCGAACTTTCCTTCTCCTCTCTCCCCCATCACTCCAACCCTCCTACATACAACTCACCCTCCCTAACACTCCTAATTCACTCTCGTCCAGTCTTCCCACTCTTCTCGACTCTTCTATAACCCTTCCTACCCCCGCTCATCCACACCTCCCTCCTAATGAACCCACAGCCAAAAACAATGCTTCATGGAGTGAATTTTGTCCAGTTTCAGAGTCATCAATCATTAACATCATCACCAAACTCAAACCTTCCTCCCACTCCAAGGATCCTCTTCCCGCCCATTTGGTCCAAGACCTCAAATCTACCATTGCCCCTATATGGACCAATATCATCAATTCCTCCCTTGCCACTGGTTGCGTCCCGGCCTCACTTCAGCTTGGCCAAATCTCTCCCATCCTGAAAAACACCTCTGCCGACCCAAATGACCTTAACAACTTACGCCCTATCTCTAACCTTCCTTTCCTCTCTAAAGCCCTGGAAAAATGTGTCCTATCACAACTAGAGAACCATATCCTCGCCTTCAATCTCCTTGATGTTTTTCAATCTGGATTTAGAAAAGGCTGTAGTACAGAAACTGCAATGTTAAATATCACAGATGACATTCATCGCTCCCTTGACAAAGGTGAATCCTCACTACTAATCCTCCTTGACCCATCGGCGGCATTTGATACTGTACATCATCCCACCCTTCTCAACACTCTCAAAGCTCGATTTGGCTTGGAAGGCACTATTCATAAATGGTTCTGCTCATTCCTTCAAAACAGATCTCAGCAAATCAAGCTTAGCCACTTCCTTTCTAAACCTCAACCTGTCTCCCCCGGTGTCCCTCAAGGCTCTATCCTATCCCCAACCCTTTTCAACCTTTTCATGGAACCACTCACCCTCATTCTCAAACAAGCTAAAATAAGTTACCACCTCTACGCCGACGATACCCAACTATACTACAAGATCAAATCCCACAATGACATCCTTCACCTCAATGACACCCTGACTAGAGTACACGCCTGGTTCCATCTCAACCATCTCAAATTGAACCCTAAAAAAACTGAAATCATTCTTTTCACCCCCAAAAGCAATACCCTTCCCATCCAAATCTGGATCGATGATATCAAAGCTCTCAATTGCTCCCTCTCCACCTCTAATTCTGTTAAATCCCTAGGCATCAGCATCGACCAGAATCTCAATCTCATCCCCCACATTAAAAACACAGCCAAACGTGCTCTTTTCACCCTTCACCACCTCAAGAATATCAAACCTTTCATTCCAGCCGATGATTTCAAAATCGTTGTCCAATCGCTTGTCCTCTCCAGGATTGACTATGGTAACGCCACGCTTACCGGCACTCCTAAAACCCATCTTGCACCGATTAAATCTGTCCTCAATCTAGCTGCACGACTTATCTCTGACTGCAAAAGATTTGACCACATATCCCCCGTCCTCAAAAATCTTAACTGGCTCCCAATTGAAGGAAGATCCGCTTACAAAACCGCTTGTATCACCCACAAAGCTCTTCACCAAAACACCCCCTCCTACCTTGCAACCAAACTAAAAAAAGCAGGTTGCTCCAGGTCCCTGAGAAGCACCAACTCCCTCCTCTTGATCCCACCCAGACTAAACGGTCAAAAAACCCAATCACGCGCATTCTCTGGTTATGCTCCTACCATTTGGAACTCTCTCCCCAAGGACCTTCGCTGCATCCCCTCTTACTCCCTTTTCAAAAGTGAACTCAAAGCTCTTCTCCACAACAAATATTGGGGTATATAACAATACTGTCACTGAGCTTGTCCACTCTTCTCTCCTCTCTTATCCCCCCTTCCATGTCTGAATGCAACTTTATATCCCTTTTAACTGTTTTCGCCTTTTTGTAGGTTTACCTTCCTTTTATTACCCCCTTGTAAAAGACGTATTGCAATACTGTATCACGTTGCTAATTTTGCACCTATTGTTATCCTATATTTTGTTGTTCTACCTCCAGGGTCCAGCAGCCCTATATAAAATCCTTGAAATAAATAAATAAATAAATAGGCAAAGGTTGCAGCTTGCTTTTATATGTGAAATTAGCAAAAATGATTGGGTATATTAAAAATAATTATTAATTATGAAAAATAATTATTAAAAATAAGTGCTACAAAATTTGTTTTTTACTATTCATGGAGCTTAATGCTCATACTGTGACCTCCTAGCATTATAATTTGATTTGAGTTGTGTTGCACTGCATAATGAGGACATTAGCATATGACATCTTACCTAGCGCAGGCGTAAAAAACTCATTTTTCTAAGGATTTACATGGGATATGTCTAATGTCCAATCTCTGTAATTTGTAAAGAACATTCTGAGGATGATTAATATGTATCACAAGTATAGGATATTTATTTTTAAGTGCCCCAAACATCAAAGTCAAATTTGGGTAAAATAGACCATTTAAAACAGCATTCTTGCCATTTATAATAGCTTTAAAGTGTTTTAGGCTTCAGTAAATGCATACATTTAGGTATAATACAAATTTGCAGACTGTCCCCATTTGGGGTTTGCTTTTAAATGACCCAGTGAGATCCATTTAAAGTTGATGAAATGAGTACCATTGCAATAAGCATTTGTTCTAAAAACTGGTATGTGTGTTATTAGGTTCTGTGAATTTTTCACAGTAAATGTTGTTTAATAATCTGGGAATGGAGATCATTTTTAGCGCCTGAAAAAGAGAAAATATTTTTCAAAATAGAGTGAATTATTGCAGGTTAGGAGGAATTAGGAAGGCTTTTTGCCTTTGTCAGCCTCAGAATGAGCAGAGGGTGGGGGCTAGAAGAAGCTGCAGCTGGCTCAAGTCGCGCTGAGATGCTATCTTTGGTTTCCCTGTAAACAATGGAAGGAGGCTGTCATGTTGACATTTGTAACCTTTTAAATTAGGGACTTGTCTCTGTGAAATGCAGAATGACCTTGCTAAACAGGCCTCTAAAAGGAAGGGTTTCTTGTTTCTCCACAAAATTAAAGAACTTAATTCCAAAGGGAAAATATGAAACAGGTTTCTTTGAAAGTCCCAACACATGCTAAATGCTCTGCAGAAATGATATATTTGTATCTCTGCCTCTAAAAAAAATAATGTCTGCTAGTTGCTTTTATTTGACCGAAAATGAGGCATTGTATTAAGTCTTAGACAGAAAATAAGACGAAGCTTTTTATTGAAATTTGGAAGGCTACATGCCTAAGTGAGAACGAATTGTGGCGCAAAGATTACATGGAGTGTCAGTGAAAGAATTTTACTTTTGGAAAGTTAAAATGGCTTAATGTTGCAAGGTGACTAACAAGATGGTAACAGTTAAGTAATGGAAATTTATTTTTGTGTCTGTTAATGTGTATTATGTTTTGTCTTCTGATTAAACGTTATAATTGATGTCTGTTTGTTATGAGAAATGTCTCTCTTTTGTGTGTTGTGTATATTTTTTTTGCTTCTGCCAACAGATCATTCATGGATTCTTCTGGGTGATTTTAAGGCTGACAAGAAACGTGAGTTTGGTTGGATAAAAAGGGATGTGTTTTTGCGTAGCCTTTGGGAAGAAATGTTCATGTGTTTTTTTTTTAATGTTTGTGTATTTGGTCCTATCATGAATTGTTCCTGCGGGTCCTGTGTGTCAGAAGAGACATAGTGGGTTGTATTTGACAGCCAAATGTCCACTAAATGGTGATTTGCTGTCAAAAGGAGGGTGAGGATTTTAAACCTGACAAATTAAGAAGGCCTCAATAGTGGGTTTTGGGCTGCAGGTTCACAGTGCATAAAGTACAGGACTTGAAGTGGGTGCGTCACCGCTCATTTACATATGTTATTGTCTTGTCTATGTTTTTTGAGCTTGATATACAGCAAGTATATCTGATGGCTTGACATGTGCGTTTTGTGCGTTTTTTGTGTGCATGTTTTTTGTTTTATGTTGCTGCTTTTAATACTATTACAAGTTTACCTGTGTTGTGAAGGGATATACATGACGATGTGTATCCTGCAAACAGTTGGGTAGATTTGCTTTGACACTAAATTTCACAGAAAAACAGACAACACTTCATCAGTGTATGTCAAATTTGGCTTTTTTGGTATTTGAAGGAAAATAAAAAAGAGATATACAGAATCAAAGTGTGTCACATGCTGTTAGTCACGTACTGCCCCTCCCCTTAAGGAACAGGCAGCCCTAAAATTATGTATCCTGAATTGAACGTAAGGATAAATTATAGATCTGTGACTTTTGTGCATGGTGACCTAATTTTTATATTACATTAGTCAGTTTTGTTCTGCTTCCTAAATAGTATATGGCCTTGTACCATAAAGGAAACAAGGTTTAATTTTTTAACTGAAAAAGGAACTGGAACATTAGCTGAGATTACCGTATATAGTGTAGAGGCCAGCGGTAGACCTGACTATCATGAACTATTTTGATTTTTATGTATCACCCCCACTCTTGTTGTTGTGTCACATGCCTGACTATCACCCAAGTAATTTCTTGTTCTTCCTATAGATTTTTTCTTTCGTCACTTCTCCCCTGATTGATGTTGCATTGTCCCTAGTAATTGGGGATGTTAGCTGTGTCCTAGTCTCATTTTCCCTTTTCTATATTACTTTCACCAGTTAGCCTTCTTTTATTATTATTATTGTATTAGGTTCACACTTCCAGATTGCAGTAATGTACCAGAGACCCCCTATATTATGTATAATTCCCTTTTGTATGACTAGACTGTTTTTTAAGAATTTTCTTTAGGCCTAACTCGATGTTTTTCAGTCTAACCGTCATGGTAGTAATGGACTGGTTAACTGACTCAATGCTATTATAAGACAAGTTTCCACATTTTGATTATTAGTCTGTGTATTGCGTAGTGCACTTGGTGCACAGTTATTAAAAGGGAGGTATCGACATGTCCCTGATAATCTATATTATGCAATTTTTCTTTTGAGATGTTCTAGATAAGAAATTTAGGAATACCTAGACTTAATCATGTCGCTATCTACCCTTAGATGGTGGAGGATATGCTCTCACACGGAAAACCAATTGAAGAGCCTAGAGGCACTGTTTTGCCTACTGCCTTTGTCTTTGTATTGCCTTTGAGAAATGACAGTGTATTCTAGACCAGAATTGTCCCATGGCATATGGCCACTCCTTTGAAGATTGCAGGCCACCTGCTTGCAGTCCCCTTGTTATACAATGAACTGTTTAAAGCATCGCACTTGCTCCATCAGACGGCATTGAACATCACAGAACCAGAATTTCAGTGCAAAAGAGCGAAAGAGAAGGATTCCAGTTATTTTAAGTTTTTAGTTTCTCACCTGTCATGTGCTGGTAACCTCTGACAGTAGGCAGTCCATTGAGCCCCTTGGCCTGAGTTTTGGCCACCCCCCCTTTTCTTTGCTCCAACGGAAAGGCAGTGCACCAGAGGATCCAGGAATGGAAAAAGGCACTACATTGTGGTACCTATTATTAAATGAAAGAGCATCCTCTGACACTGAATGATGAGTGTTGGAGTCTGAGAATGGTCCCGGGTCTGCACGAGATGATTTGTGCTCATGATCAATGAAGATCATGCTATCTGTAGTGTCTGCCGCAGAGGAGAGATACTGGTGCACTGCCTTGAGACATTGAGACTTTTGAATGAGCTATGAGTTTTTGCGAGGAGGGCACTCCAACGGATACTGAGAAGCACCATTTACATGAAAGGCCTGAATGAAGAGGCCCATGCGGAAGAAAACAACAAAAGAAGATTTGATGGACAATAGAAGCCTGCCAGAGAGGCTTTTGAACGGACTCTGGGCATAGTTGGTTTCACAAGTGGTTTCCGTGCGATTGCATATAATGGGTATTAAGAGACTGATTTTTGCTGTTTTGCTGGCATTGTTTTAAAGTAGTATTCTGTTTAGTAAAAGCAGAATAACGTCCATTCTCTGTGGAAGAGTATCCCTTTTCACCTCAGAGCATTGATGAGGATCACCACTGTTTCACCTGAACATATAATAAGTTACTGAAATGCATAGGAGCCAAAAAAAATTGTTACTAGATAATTTTAGGATTTGCTTTCTGCTTAGAGTTATGAAAAATTATAATTTTGTTTGTAATAGTGGTCATTACTTTCTCCTGTTGTCCATATGTTCTTAATAACATGTTTTCTAGTGTTTTTAAGCATGATGTTGTCTCTGATGGGTGGGATTGTTTTTGCTACCCAATTGACTTCTGCACCCACCTCCCAACCTATGTCTTTTCCTACTACTTCTTCTTTGCATTCTTTTCATATCTTACCTGAACACGAGCAGATTAGAAGGTCGGAATTTGTGAATAATTCCTTTGTACAGTTTCAGCATCAATACCAGTTAGTAATGAACACCACTAATTGTTGGGTGTGTGGTCTTATGCCACATACTACAGATAGAGGTATTCCCTATTTGGTTCTGTCATTTAGTTACAATGGGTCTGTATGGGCATATCAGACGATGTTTATTTATGCCAACGAAGTCTATCCCTTGCGTTCCATGAAAGATAACTCGAGTAATCATGCCTTAGTGAAGGGAATAACAGATAATATTGACATCGATTCAGATACAGACTGAGTGATTGCCTATGTAAGGGCAAAAGGAGGGTCTGAGGTTCTGTGAATTCTGAACCCATGGGTTCCATTTTGTGTATGGCAGCCATTTTGTGGTTGCCCTCACATAGGCCATGATTGTGGCTGAAACTAGTCTTTTAAGGACATGTAGACCTTAGCTTGAGTTCATGCTGACTCCTGTTTGACCTGAGTGAACTGACCCTGTTGCCTGAAGCTGACCTTGTTAAACCAGTTCCTGCCCTTTAGCTGATCAAGATTGAGGATCAAAGCACAGGACATTGTAGAGTTTGGTATGCACACACACACCCCTTATACTGCTTCTTATCTGTTTTCTGTTCCTTCTTTTATGGTCCGTTTATGATATGGGTTGTGGTCCTTTTATTATGGATTTGTCCCGGCTTGTGTAAGAAGGAATGTTAGGTATTTTGCATGCTTGCAAAAGCTAGGACTGCCCCTTACTTGTATGCTGAAGTTTGCATATAAAAGGCCTCTGTTTTCTGTATTCTTCAGACTACCTCATTCAGTTGCTATGGCTTCTGTGTGACGTGGCCTCACTTATTAAATTTAATAAAGATGTCTTTTCATATTTTCAGCTTCTGTGCCAAGTTCTTTTTTATTAGTAAGTATTCCCTGAGAATGAAGATTTCAGTTCTTCAGCAACCCTCTCCCACATCTGCTTTGGGAGGTCAGACATAACTAATCGATGCTGCATTGTTTTGGGAGATAAGCAATTGCGCAAAGACAGTCCTTTATTTCTCTTTCAACTCTTTCATCAAGACAAGGAAACCATTCGGTCTCAAAAAGCTCTCTTGGTGGCAACAATGCTTTGAAGGCCCTCTTGGGCCAGTTCAATGACTTGTTGCAGACTCTATGGAATGACAATTTTAGAGCCATTTAACATACTGCCTTCTTGAGTGACAGAAAGTTCCTTGCTCACATATTTGGAATTTTGGTATTAAAAGTAATCTGTAAGAGGTCAAGTGTGTTTCTTCCTGGATTGTTGGGCAATAATGTTTTTGAGAACACACAGATCTCGATCTGTATTTGTAGCAGCACAAATTTGTTCCACTGAAAGAGCTGCAGGTATGCTTGACTTGACTATGAAGTTAACATAGGCCTCAACCACCTTAGACATTGGGCTGTGACACTGTACTGGCACTTGTGAGAAGTGGTCAGCTGGATTTTGATTTTTCTGTTGCTTATGCACAGTACTGTAATCATACTCTTCAAACCTCAACCCCCACCTCTCTATGTGAGGGGTTATCTTTGACCTTTCAGATTCTCAAACAATGAACAACGCCTGGTGGTCAGTGACAAGGATAAAGTGCTTTCTGTATAGAAAAACATGGACGTGTTAACAAGCTCACACTACAGCCAGACATTCTTTCCTAGGTTGTGATTAAGCACGTTCGGTCTGTGAGAGACTCCTGCTCGCATAAGCCACAATATGCCATGGAGCATTGTCGTATCCACTGTGCTAATTGCACCAAACTTCACTGGGCTGGCATCTACTACCATCTCAGTATGACATTATGGATCAAAATAGACCATTTCAGTAGCATTCTCAATTGCAGGTTTGAAATTCTTAACACTTCGATTGCATTCAAGTGACCACTTGAACACAGTATTCCTTTTTGTTAAGTCTCTCAACGGGGCACTAACAGTGGCAAAATCTCAAATGTACCTGGAACAGTAACTGGCCATGCCAAGGAAGGATCGCAGCATGGTCACATCTTGTGGTGGAGAAGTGGATGATAAAGCTTTGCCTTTAGATGATCTGCTGTCATCCCTTTTTCAGAGAAAATATGCCCAAATAATTTGACTTTTGTTCTGTGAAACTCACACTTGTCTGTGCTCAAATTGACACCGGCATCAGCCAGCAAGCAACATATTTGAGTAAGAGCTTTGTCATGTTCCTTTTGAGAGGCCCCAAATACCAGTATACCATCACTATAATTAAAAGCATGTGTGACATGCCGTAGTATGTGGCAAATTACATCCTGACAAAGTTCTGCAGCTAGTCTTTCATATCTGAACAAGCCAATATGGGTCAAAATATCGGTAATGTACCTGCAGCTTTCATCTAGTTCGAGTTGAAGATACCCCTTTGGCACTATTCAGCTGTGTAATCATGTCTGCAATGTGCGGACCTGGATGTCGTTCTCTCTCAATTGCTGTGTTAGCTTGGTGCATTTCAACACAAATGCACACCCCTCCACTGTCATTTTCGGGCACTACCACTATGGTTGAAACCCATGGTGGCAGACCATTAGCCGTTCAATGATATAATGATTTAATAGTGTTTCCAGTTCTTTCTCAACTGCAGATTCCTGCAAGTGAAAAGCAATTTGACATTGTCGTTGAGCAACAGGACGAATGTCCTCTTTGATATGAAGTTGCATTTTCATGTTCTTAAGCTTTCCTTGTCCATGAAACAATGACCGGAACTGGCTTACTATGTCTGCATGTGCATTTATGTTATGGTTGATGGGAATCAGTCCCATGTCAGCAGCAGTAAGGAAACTGAGTAAACATGCACTTGACTAAGTACATTGAAGAACATGAAATGTGGCTTGTACTTTTGTCTTCTTGTATCTCGTGGTTGCTACAAATGATCCTTGACTTTGAAATGGCGTAGAGGCAGCCCACGTATATACCTTTGTTTTCGAATGTGTGAGACAGGACACCGGCGACAGTTCATTGTACTTCTCTGCCGGTATGATGGTTATCAATGCACCAATTTCGATGATAAAAGGTATGGGACAAACACTCACCTTTAGTGTGATCTTCGGGCATGTCCACAGGAACATCGTTGTTTCTCGTGGCGATCTCGCTTGGACTTGGACTCTTCCATGCATGAAGCTAAGCCCATGTGCTCATGTAGTTCACCAGTCAACATCATCGCACAGCCATTTTCATCACAATGATGTTCAAGAACCTTTGGAAGATGAATTTGATGATGATCGACCTTGTTTAGTTTCCACTTGCCTCAACTGGTTTCTCCTCTTGCTCTTGTGGGCATGGCTTGAAGGCTTTTGGAATTTTCTATTCTCGACGGGATGCAGTCACTTTTTCTTTGCAAACCGTTACAAAATGTTTTTCTTTCCTGCAGCCTTTGCATGTTTATTCCAATGGCAGGATATTTATCTTCGTGCGGAAAGGAGAAACCTCATCAGAAACACAATTTATTTTTCCCCTGAGACATCACTTTTTAGCCCTCTACCTTGTGTCGCTGATAACTTATCATGTTAAATGCAGCTTCCATATCAGCAGCTTGTTGACCAGCACGTTCTTTTGCTCTTGCAGCCATGAGCACCCTCTGCAGACTGAGTGAATCATGCAGAATACATGATCTGAATGAGTCGGAAAGGCAACCGCTGATGACTTTGCGATGGCTGGTTCTACATCATTGAATTCATTGAACTTGCAATGCTTGATGAGGGCCCTACGTCTTTCAGCAATCTCACTCATCGTTTCTCGAGCTTGCTGTCTGGCTTAGTTGAAGATGTACCTTTCATATTCGACATTCGGCATTTGATTGAACTTGATTCCAAAGGCCGCCATAATCTGACAGTGAGATGTTTCATCAATATGTGTGGTATTTTCTTTATTGCTTCTTTCACACCATCATTTGCAAGGTTCTATAAGTATTTGATGATCTTTTTGTCATTTGCTTCTTCTAGCTCATCGATTAAATCATCGAATGTTTCAACCCAGGCAGTCGATCTGGTGTCAATGTACTGTTTTTTGTGATATCAAATAGAAGTGTCAGTTTCAAGTAGGCGGCGGCGCTATATTTGACACTGCTCTCTGCATCCATTTGAACCTTTCACATCTTGAAGACTTTTGCATTGCGTTCAGCACAACTTGCGACTTTGGTCGCATTGGGTAACAGCTATTTCGCTAATGAAGTTGGTTTATGTTTATTCTACATGTGTCCAGAAAAAGGCTCGGATGGGCATATCTGGCCATGAGAAGTTGTAAAAATAAACATGCTGCACGAGTGATTTAAATTACAAAATAAAGAAGACTACAATATAACTTTGGACTACCAGGAACTATTTTGTTGAAACCGAGTAATTGTTGATATTATTTCATGATCACTGCTCATAACGCTGTGCACTGGACTTGGAGGGAATCCCCCCTCCATCTTCAATGAACCAATGATCTCAAAACTCAAAATTCCAATGTGTGCAGTAACAGGTGTCATTGCACATACTGGAATTTAAAGCTTCACACATGATCAGGTCCTTTGTCAAAAAGCAGTACCAAACTCAACGACTTTACTAAGGTCCATGCTGGTGGAAGCCTTACTCAGCTTTAGTAAACAGTGGCTACACCAGAGGTAACGCTACCACCCCTCGCCCGTAATTAAGTCCAGTAACCCGTGATAACAGCACCTCCTTTTGTGTTTAGTATTTTTGTAATGAAAAGCAATGACAGTAATGATTGCCATCACTTTCAGTACACCTGTTGAGAAGGTTACTCATCGATGAACGCAAGAATCTGTTTGTATGAAAACTGGTCTACCCCATGTCAACTGGAGGACGGCTGCAGTCCACAGTGCAACAGCAAGGTCATTCCTTTCTCATGTATTCTTTCGGTTTTATGTTACTTTGTCACTGGGGACTTTCTGGAGGGGAATATACAAAGTTTTCACCAGAGCTGACCCCATGTTGAGTGTGCCTATCTGGAGTCACACTGGTAGTGGAAATTACGTGACACTGTATGTGCCATACATGTCAGCCATGCCCAACATAAACTCAGCTTAGGCAAAAATGCACCTGACCTTGTAAGAAGTGGGTTGTTGTCCAACTGCCACAGAGCCAGATACTAGCAATATCAGCTGACTCCACACTCCAGCATCTGAAAGATCAACATCAACACAGAACTGCGAGGACCCTGAAACAATGCTTCTTAAATGTGGGGCTCAGTACTGGCCTGAAGGCTCTTACTAAGCCTGTTGACCTACTGAACTTGGGACAAACTGCCATGCTTATTACTATGCCTGAGTGAAGTCACTAGCGAGAAGAAAAAGTCCACTTACACTGATCAACAGAGCCAAATAAATCCCTCCAAAACCAACTAGAATGTGGAGGAAAGATGTCCAGGATCAACCAACAAGTGCCCCTGAGCCGAGTGATGACTCTCAAGTGAGCACAATTTGACTCTGTGTCCATATTTTCTTGTTCGTATTACCCCTTCTATCCAACTGACCATTTCCAGTAGACATTAGTCTTCATCCAGCAAGATACTGAACACAGTTCTACCACCACTTATTGTGGCCTAAGAGGTGGGAGAAGCCTCTCAGGCCACAATCGCAGGCCCGTGGGAATCTTAGACCTCTTGGCAATCTTCCCCCGCCAGTCAGACTATTGGATATCAATAACTATGGAGACATGCCTACTAGGCCATAAGTTGAGACCAAAGGTTTCAAAGGTGGCGTGCTAGTCCACTGATTTAGTGCTATTACTGGCAAAATGACATATCTCCAGACACTGGAAATCCCTCAAATCCGATACCACCCAGATGGGAAGAAGAGGTGAAAAAGTGGGTTTGAGGTGAATAATGGCAGTTTGACAGACATCCCTAAGACCTGGAGCATCAGACACAACACTAGCATGGGACACCTTCTGTTACACTTCTTGAGGAGTGATGATCGTCCAGCATGAACAGGGATAGGTAGCACTTGCCTCCAACTCTGATGGCAGCGGTGAACATTTCACTAAACCTCTAACACCTTGCATGTTATTTAAGACAGAAGCAGACTCACGAAGAAAGCATAGCATATCATGTAAACGTTAGGGGGCTGGAGACAGAGCCTAATACAGCTGAGGTCTAAACAGACTTGTATGGAAAGGCCTGAGAAAAATTCACCATACATAAATAAATGCATTAACTGGGTACCCAAAGTATGAAGAGTTTGGCAGAGAGGGTACTCCATCAGAATGGCGACAGAGTACCCTATCCCCAAGCTGTTGGGCCGCCCCTTGATTTACAGATGGGCAGACCTTAAGTATGTCAGCAACAGAGCTTACTCTGACTCTGTCATCAACATACCCCACCGACAGCTTGACGGGCTATGGGCCGTAAGAGTATTTGGCCATTTGGCCAAACACCTACCCAATTTAGAGTGGGCTATTGAATGGCTAATGAATGGACAGTCTTTCCTCCACCTTACCATGGCAAAAAGGGATATTGAGAACGGTACTAATGACCCTACGGGGGTCATTAGTTTTTGTTTTTCAAAAACAAAATCTCACTTTGGAATTTTGTTTTTGAAAAACAAAACAGGTTAAATGTTTTGTGGGGTTTTGCTTTCGAAAAACAAAACAAGTTAAAAGTTTGACGGTTGTCCGCTATGTTTGACGGAGCCATTTGTCAAACTCAACACATTGACAAGGATCGCTATGACAGCAGCAAATGTCAGGGCAATGGAGTATTTTACTCCATCACCCTGATGGAGTGAAACCTGTCCTCCATACTCTAAATCAGGTCTAAGCTTGAATTACAGATATATCTATAATAGGAATTTTCACCATTGTATAATGTATTAATCGATTAATCGATCAACAGAGAAAGCTATGAAATTATATACTGGAACATGGTTTGCTTTACTTCCTTTTGTAAAACAATATAACAAATTTAAAAACATGCATTTCACTTCCTTGCATGTTGTGTGCTTGCAGGCTCAAAACCTTCAACTTTCCCCAGGGTTCAGAATCCTGCCTGATCTCGTCCAGGCACTCCTACTTCATTATCAAGACCTGCTCTTTATGAACATATCCCCAGATGCATCAACAACCCATTTTGCGATTCCTTAATAGTGAAAAATACCGATTCGCTATTAAGGAATAGCAAAATGGAATGCATCAAGAAATCACTAAAAAAATATCGATTTCTTAGAATTCCTTAATTGCGACTCGCAAATTGCGACTCGCAATTAAGGAATACCTCCCCATTCATTTCTATGGGCCTAGAGGCCCATAGGAATGAATGGGAAGACAATCTCAATTTGCGAATCGCAATTAGCGAATCGCAAATTGAGATTGCGATTTCAAGGGTGCAGGGGTGTCCAAAGGACACCCTTTTGCACCCCTGAAATTGATCTGTGCACATATGTTGCGCACACACATGCCCTAAGGAACTTAAAAAATGCACTAAAGTGCAAATTACCATGAAGTTGTACTTCATGGTAATAGCCTATTAGCGAATTCGTTATTTTTAAAACTTTCATGCATTGCATTTAAGGAATCTCAATTTGAGATTCCTTAAATGCAAATAATCGCAATTTAGCGATTTCTCAATTCGCGATTTTTGCATTTGGGATGATGCATCCCAAATGCAAAAATACCGGTCGCAAAGGGGCAGATTCTGAGAATCTGCCCCTTTGCGAGCTGATTTTTGTTTGATGCATCTAGCTGTAAGTCATTGACTTGGGTTTGGTAGTGCCAGTCTGTTGGTTTACATTCACCATTTAAACTAAACCTAATTTGCCCTTCACCCCGAGGACCTTTTCCTCCATGCACACTTCACCTACAACCAGTTCGTAAGTTAGGGAAAATCTGGTCTTTCTAGATGGCCAATTTCTAAAATCATAAGAACACTGCTTAACACTCTTGAGGGCCAGAAGTACGACCATTTTTAGTGGTCTCAGATGGAGAATCGGTCCATTTGCGACATCTAAAATGGCTGTCAGCATGTACCAACCCTATTTTGCAAGTCAGTAACCTATTACTGACTCGCAAAATAGGGTTTGCAAGTCGGTATTAGGAAAAGGCGTACCAAGGGCGTCCCTTCCCAAAAGGGAGTTGCAGAGGCATGTATGAATGTTTTGCAACCGTAATGCAGTCGCAAAGCATTCATATTTTACTGACTCCATGAAGGAGGTGGTATCCATTTGCAAACGGGAAGGGGTCACTTAGGGCCCCCTTCACCTTTGTGAATGTGGGCATCAACATTTTTTAAGAGCAGGCAGTGGTCCCATGGACCACTAGCTTCTCTTAAAAATAATAAAAGGTAGATTTTCACTTTTATTTTTGAAATGCATCCCATTTTCTTTAAAAACAACGGGCTGCATTTCAATAAATAAATTGCTTCATTTGAAAAGCAATCACAGACATGCTGTTCTGATGACCCCAACAGGTCATCATCGTTGTAATTACTGGCCATTCCCAATAGGTTGCAAATTACGACATACCTCATGAATATTGATGAGTTAGTTCATTTGTGACCCCATTGGGAATCACTAAATGTGTCTGAGACACATTTGTACATCGCATTTTGTGAGTCCCTAATTGCGAGTCGCAAAACAACACAATTAGAGACTAGCAAAATGAAATGGTCGTACATTCTGCCCTAAATTTCAAACTGGCTTTTGAGGGATGGAGGAATACTTACTGTATGTGGATCAAAACTTATTACCAGGAATTAATTACCTCACTACTGCACATATTGGGGTCCAAACTTTCCAAGAATCACACTCCTTGCAGCCACTAATATTACTCACACCACTCTGTCAGAGGATGAGTTTGTTGATTGCTTCTATTCCAAGACCACACTATTAGAAAAAATCACTTTACCATAACCACAAGTCCTCATTCTCCCTCCTTCATTAGTCCAAGGCAGAGTCTGGCTTTTTGCGGGCACACATACGTTTGAAAAATCCAGACAGAGGCTGACTCCTTGCTGAGAGCTAGAGAACTGTGTCTGTGTCTCAGAAAAGAGTCAGATACTTTGAATTTTTCTTTAGGTTAGGAAAGAATCTAAAGAACCTTTGCTGTGTGAAATTGAATCAGGAAGTGAGTGAAATGGGCAGGACTAGGAACAATCCCATGCCAAGCCCCACCCTTGTGATTCACGTCTTCTATTGGTGTGGTTTGAAGGGTGGGAGGAGGAGGGGGAAATGGGGGGTTAGACCTGGCTGCTCCTCCTGACTTCTCTCCCACCACCCTTCCTCCCATTAACAGAAAAAAAGATTAGCAAGCTGGTTGACCTGGCTAGGGAAGAGCTAGGGGCAGTAATAGCTGCTCCTAGCCCCTCCTGTAGCACCACCATGATCCTTGATTGGACCTGGAGGTGGCTGAGGAATCCCTCCCATATCTATCCAATATGTGTGTGCCGTTGTTAAAAAGCCAAATATGATGATTATTATTATTATCATTTATAGAGCGCACGGCGCTGGCAGCGGCAGGGGAGGGAGGCTAAAAGTATCATGGGAGGTTAAATAACCAGGTTTTCAAAGCTTTCCTAAACAGTCTCTCTGTCTTGGCTTCCCTGATATGTATAGGCATGGTGTTCCACAGTGCAGCTGTCTTAACCGTGAATGAACTACCACCAAAGCGGGCTTTTTTATATCGAGGAACGGATAAAAGTTCTTGATTATTGGATCTCAGAGATCTGGTCTGGGTGTATTTCTGTACTCTCGCTTTGAGATATTTAGGACCTTTCTCTGCCAGAGCTCTGTGTGCTATGGTTAGAGCTTTGAATTCAATTCTTCTCTTTACTGGGAGCCAGTGGAGGCTCCGTAGGTGAGGGGAGATGTGATGACGAAGTGGGATGTTCTTGATCAGCCTTGCAGCTTAATTTTGAATAATCTGTAATTTCCTAATTAAATAGGCAGGGAGGCCTAGATAAAGACTGTTGGCGTAATCTAATTGCGAAGTGATCAGGGCATGTACCACTGTCTTCCTGCTGTCCATCGGGAGAAAGTGAAGAAATTGCGATTCTCCTATTAACATGACCAGAGAATCTGGATTTCATTAAAGACACGGAGGCTAACATCATGCATACAACTTTTATGCAGTCCAAGCACAGCCGCATATGTCACAAAGCAAAAGTTCCAACTTAGAATACATATGAATCAACAATAGCGTGAATAACTAGGCAATCAGCCTCTATTAAATGTGGTGACAATGAAAAAGGAAAAGTCCAAACAAATCCAATGAAACATCAAATTTGAAGAAGGATGACGGAAGAATACACCATCCACGATTGATCCACAGGTGTGAAATCAAGAAGACAAGTTATCTGCAAGGCAAAGAAAGGTTGTTAATAAATCCCAATAAAAGTATTAAGGACAAGAATAATAAACAATCATCTAAATAACAATTCCTGACAAAGGAAAGGATGTAAGTAATCCTGCAAAGGAAAAGAATGTTTGTTTGTAAGTAAACAATTCAAATAAGCATATCATAACATATATTATATATATATTATATCATCTAATCAACCACCCAGGGAAGGGTGGGAGGGATAATGTTAGCCTCCGTGTCTTTAATGAAATCCAGATTCTCTGGTCATGTTAATAGGAGAATCGCAATTTCATTACAAGACCGGAGGCTACCATTATGCATGTTGGTAGCCATGTAAAACAACATCAGACATGTGAGAAACAGGTTTGCAATAATGATGAGCAACGGTTCTAGAATTAGACCAATCAGCAGCCTTTAGAATATCATCTAACTTACCGCCTGACCAGAATGACTTACTGGCCATTGTGCCTCTAATAGAATGTGGTTTAAAAATATTCAGATTGATTCCAGCAAGTTTCATGACTGTTTTAACCCATCCAGCAATAGAGGTAGAAGAAATTCCTTTATGGGGTTTAACAAAAGAGATGAGTAACTGAGATACATTCAAAGGACGAAGAGAGTTCATTCTCACATCATATTCTTTCATACATTGAACAACACAGAGTTTAGTGCAAGTATCAAAACGAGGATAGAAAATAGACCTGACATGGTTTAGTTCTTCTATGTATTTCAAATTTGACTCCAAACATATCGTAAGATCTAAAAGAAATATCTAGAGCTTTAACATCAGAGACTCTTCTGCATGAAATTAAGCAAAGAAGAGTAGCTAATTTGATGGAAAGATTCTTCCTGCTGAGAAGAGAATTAACTGGCCAAGAACAAAAAAGGTCAAGAATTAAATTAACATCCCAAAGAGATTGATATCTAGGTTGAGGAGGTCTTCTAAGTCTGATACTTTTAAGTATTCTACAAATAATAGGATTTTTACCTACCGTTTTATTGTTAATAGCAGATCTAAAACAATTGAGAGATCTGTAACTTGAACCTCTATCGAATTGTTCTCCAAGAAAATTAACTATATCAACAATAGGTGTCTCCACGGGATCCAAGTCCCTTTCCAAGCACCAACGTGACCAGACTTTCCAAATGTTGTTGTACCGGTAATGTGTTCCAGGGGCCCATGGCTCTTCAAGGAGAGTTGAAGCTGTTGACGAAAGTCTAGCGAGATCGTTAGATCTCCTGACACCTTCCAAGCAAGAAGGTTCAAATTCCCTGTCTGAACAAGAGGGTGAATTTGTCCGTCTGCGTCTGTAAGAAGATCTTTCAGAGGAGGAATTAGGAAGGGAAAATCGTAGGTTAGTTCTAGAACTGTTGGGAACCATGCTTGGGATGGCCAAAAAGGAGTTACTAGGACAATTGAGGATCGTTCTTGTCTCACTTTCTGAAGGAGTCTCTGGATCATTGCAAATGGAGGGAAGGCATAAGCGTTGATCCCTACCCAAGGTTGGAGAAAGGCATTCACTGCTAGAGCACCAGGATAGGGCATCCAGCTGAAATAAGTTATCAATTGGGTAGTCAATCTGCTCGCCAATAAATCCATTTGGAATGGGCCCCAGAAATGATTGAGGGAGTTGAAAACAGAAGTGTTGAGCTTCCAGTCGCTGTAATCCAAGATGAATCTTGAATTCCAATCTGCGCAAAGATTGGATTTCCCTGGAAGGTATTCTGCTCTCAGGGAGATTTTGTGTTCTAGGCAGAAAAACCAAAGCTTCTTTGCTAGATTGGAGAGGTCTTCTGACTTGGTCCCTCCTAGACGGTTTATGTAAGCAATAGCAGACATATAGTCCATTTTCAATATGACTGATCTTCCTTGAAGAAAGTGTTTCAAGCTCATTAGAGCATAAAGTCCTGCAGTTAATTCTAGATAATTGATGTGGTGCAGGGACTCTTGTTGGGACCAAATTCCTCCAGTGTTCTGGTTCTGTAGACAAGCACCCCAGCCATGAAGGCTGGCATCCGATTCTAGAATAAAATCTGGTGCTGAACCAAAGATCGCTCTCCCATTCCATGCATCTACATTGTCTAACCACCATGTTAGTTCTGAGATTGCATCTGGGTTTAAGGAAATTCGATCTCCGTACCAAAGACCTGACCTGAGAGCTCTTGCTTTTATTCTCTGAAGGGCTCGATAATTCAGTGGTCCCGGAAAAATGGCCTGAATGGAGGAAGATAGAAGGCCTAGAAGTCTTGCTAGTTCTCTTAGGGAGAGATTTTCTTGTTTCAATACATGCCTTATCTCCTTTCTTATTTTGGCAATCTTCTTGGGAGGGAGAAGGAGAAGACATTCTGTTGTGTCTACTGTGAAGCCCAGGAACTCCATCTTCTTTGAGGGGACCAGAATGGATTTTTCCCCGTTTATGATAAAACCCAGACTTTCTAAGAGGTCTATAACTGTCTTCAGATCTTTGATGATTTGAGCATAGTCTTGAGAAAGAATCAGGATGTCGTCTAAGTAAATGAGACAAATCCTTTTTTCTCTTAGACATGAGGCAACTGCTCTCATTACCTTGGTGAAACACCATGGGGCAGAAGAGAGGCCGAAGGAAAGAGCCTGAAATTGAAAGAGATGGTTTTTCCAAATGAACTGAAGAAAGGGTTGGCGTTCCTTTGTCATGGGAATTGTAAAGTAGGCGTCCTTCAGATCTAATTTGACTAGCCAGTCTCCTTCTAGTAAGAGGTCTCTGAGAAGATGGATGCCCTCCATCTTGAAATGACGGTAGACAAGGAATTTGTTGAGTTCCATGAGATTTATAACCGGTCTCCAACCCTTGTCTTTCTTTTCCACAAGGAAGAGAGTACTTATGAAAGTCATAAATTCCATGGGTACCTCTAGAATTGCTCCTTTTTTTAGCATTGAGGAAATTTCTTCCTCTATGATTTTTTCTTGATCTAGTGTAAGGGGTGTCGGTCTTGGAAGAGAGAACTGTATGGGAGTTTGGGTGAAATCTATACAAAAACCTTGAACGGTGTTCAGAACCCAGGGATCTTGTGTGATAATTTTCCAATTGTGGTAAAATAATCTTATTCTGCCACCCACTTTTGGATTCAAAGAAAGGGAAGGGGAAGGAGTACTCACTTTGAGGGGTGGAGTCAGCAGGCGCTCCTCGTGCTCGGAATTCTCTGGAGCGGAAACCTCTTCCTCTAGGTGGATAAAACTGTGGTTAGTTGGGTGGTTGGTACCCTCTACCAAAATTGCCTCTGTTTCTTGGGAAGGGGCGTCGATTAAAGCGGCCGTCAGATTGCCCCCTTCTTCCAGCCCTTCCAAAAAGTTTGCTGTTGTAGTTAAAAACTTTTTTCATGTTTTGATGCGCTCTATCTAAAGCGGTAAAGGTTGATACGTATTAAATCTTCTCCAAAAAGTAAACCTTTTGGATTAACGGAGGTTTCTTTTTCAGCCATATCGATTACTTTTGGACTAATTTTATTGAGGACTACTCTTCTTCTTTCACAATTAAGTCCTGCGTTGGCATTTCCTAAGAGGAAAAGTGCTCTTTGGCTCCATTCTCGAATGGAGTGTGTGTCGAGAGGGGAACCATTAAGGTAACTCTCCTCAGCTGCGTCGATTATTTTAGTAAGTGGACCTAGGATGTCGAGAACGTTATCTTGGCAGAGCTTAAGCGACCTTTCCAAGCCTTTGCGTGGGTCTCTTCCTAATTTAAAAAGATAAGTAATTAGTTCCGGATCAAGGTTAGGAGTTTGACAGACTTTACCTTCAATTGAAGGTCTGGTGCATTCTGCCCTCAAAAGATTGCGAGTTTCCCTTTCTAAAGGGTTCCTAATCCATTTAGATATGAATTTAGAAACGTGCTCATGTGGAGTCCACTCTGAGCTTCTAGGATGTTTAATGTTAAAAGGGGAGAACATTTCTTCCCCTAAACGGTCCAAGATACTATCTTTAGAAGATGAAGGACCATTGTCGTCATTCAAGAGAAAGGAATCAATATCTTGATCGTCCTCATCTTGGTCAAGAATATATTCGTCAGGAAATTCTGAGCCATCAATATCACTTGGATCATTATCTAGAGCACTTTGGTGAATTGTGCCGCGAGGGACACCCATCAAATTTGTGCCGCTAAGGACACCTTTCAGATTTGTGCCACGAGGGACACCTGAGGCAAATGAGGTGCGAGGACAGCCTGTAAAATTTGAGGTGCTAGGACCTCCCGTGCTCTCTGGGGTATAATCAATATTATTACTTTTTTTTATGCCTCTTACCCCTTTTTTCGGTGAGATCAGTAATCTCTGCTATGTCCAAGTCAGATAGGTCATCATTATCATGGATCAAGGATCTCTTAGATGACATAACTTGGGAGAGAGTAGAAAACATATATGATCTCATCTCCTTGTGGATAAGTTTTTTGATGGCATCATTATTAAAATCAGATTCAACAGTAATACTGTGAATTGAATCAGAATCTGACTCAGACATATTTTGAATTGAAAAAATAAATATATAAGAATGTCTGAAGCTTATATAGAATTCTTAACCTTTCTCTATAAACTTTCTATATATGCACAGCCTTTTTTTTGTATATGTTTATAGTAATCTTTTCAATATATATATATCCTCTCCCTTTTTTTTTTTTTAATATTACCTTCAAATTAGTTTGTAAATATCAATCCTAATAGACTGATTATGGGAGGGAGGCGAGGGTAACACGGATAAATAATTAGATAAATTCACAAAGCGTCGTACCTCACAAGGTTTTGACAAAGTCTAAGGTATTGGGCACAATTATGAACGTCTGGGAGATTGTTCTGAAAATAAAAGCGGGTCAGTGTGTCTTTTGAATAATTCGCGCGTGAGAGGAAAGAATTATAACTTTAAAATAAAGACAACTACAGGAAAGGAAAGCGGAAGCCAACCTCCGTAAATTGGAGGTTGGGGGTCCGGGTATAAGGAGTAAAAAGGTGTTACTCTACCTTATAAGATGGTATATAAAAACAGGTACATTGTATATATATATATATAAATATTACTCCTGTAGGGATTAATCAGTATATAGTAACAAATATAGATTAATAATAAAATACAAGTCTTAAACATGAAATTACAATATTATAAAGAGCTAAGTAAGGAGATGACTTATCTTGCTTGGAGCCGCATTTAAAAGAGGCTGATTGCCTAGTTATTCATGCTATTGTTGATTCATATGTATTCTAAGTTGGAACTTTTGCTTTGTGACATATGCGGCTGTGCTTGGACTGCATTAAAAGTTGTATGCATAATGGTAGCCTCCGGTCTTGTAATGAAATCTACGGAGCGTTTTCAGTTTCCAGAAACATTGCGAGGATACATAATTAACATGTGTTTTGCCAGAGAGAGCAGAATCAAATTTAAAGCCGAGGTTTTTTGCAACCTGCGCAGGTTCAGGTGGAGGGTTCAGCTCTCTCGGCCACCACACCTCTGCTCTTGGAGTGTTGTGCCTGGTTAAAGAATAGCATCTCAGTTTTATCCGTGTTTAACTTCACGCAGTTGTCTGTCATCCAAGATGCGATATTAAGCAGACACTGCCTGAAGTTGGAAAAAGCTGCCTCTGTGTTCTCTTTGAAGGAGAACACCAGCTGGGTGTCATCCACGTAGGATATAGCCTAGACATCCCATTCCTCCACCAGATAGGCCAGTGGGGCAATGTAGGCATTAAGGAGGGTGGGACTCAATGTCGACCCTTGAGGCACTCCACATGTAAGAGATTTTGCTGATGAGATGTGAGGATGGAGGAAAATTAACTGGTGCCTATCTTCCAAGAATGAGTTGAACCAAGCAAGCACAGTGCCCACTATACCCATCTGTTCTAGCCTTTTAATCAATATCCGGTGGGAGACCGTATCAAAGGCCGCGGACAGGTTGAGTAGCACCAGCATGGCGCAATTTCCCAGATCAATTGTAGTACGGAGAGTCTCTGCCACCTCCAATAGAGCTGTCTCGGTGCTATAGCCAGCCCTGAAGCCTGATTGTGAATCGTGGAGAAGGGTATTGGATTCGAGATGGGCTGTTAACTGTCTCTGGAGCTCTTTTTCCAGAATTTTTGCCAGTATGGGTAGAAGAGAGATCGGCCTATAATTTTTGAGAACAGCAGGATCAGCATCTTCCTTTTTCAGTATGGGTCTCACGTATGCTGTCTTCCAGGAAGCGGGGAAGGAGCCTAATCTTAGGGAGGAGTTCCAGATAGCATTGAGGACAGGATTAAGGACCGTAGCTAATGATTTAAAAACTCTGGTCGGGCATGGATCCATAGGTGAACCTGTGCTTATGCTGTTTAAATCAGCAAATGAGCTATCCAGGTTGAATGGACTAAATTCTGACCATTGACTCCCCGGTTGAAAGACACCGAATGAATTGTCGGTCTTCTCTATCTGTGAAAAAGAGCTATAGATTGTCTGTATTTTCTCCTGAAAATAAATAGCAAGATCTTTACACAGGGCGGGTGATGGAGTTACCGAGCTCTTCAAGGCCTGAGGTTTGACGAGTCCTTGTACCAGGTTGAAAATCTCTTTACTCGGATTTTTTGAGATTTTGATCTGCTCAGTGATATAGTCCCTGATAGTGTGTTGTTTAAGTTTCTTAAAATTTTTCAGCTCGGTTTTGGATGTCATTTTTGCTGCAGTATCGTAGTGTTTTCTCCATAAGCGTTCAAGTTTTTTACAGGCGCTTTTACATGTCCTAAGTTCTGTGGAGAACCAAGGTGCTGATGGTACTTTCCTTGTACATTTTATAGATTTTTCTGGAATAGTATTGTCGAGTGCCGATGAAACCAAGTGAAGATAAGCAGAGTTATCCTGGTTAAGGTCGCCTGTTAACTCTGGGGTGGTATTTAAAAGATCATTTTCTAATGATTTTAGATCTAATTTCCTCCAGTCTCTTCTAGTCTCATAAGTGAGAGCCTTATGTTTGCCGCCAGCGGTGCGGGTCAAATTAAAAGGCACAAGACAGTGGTCTGACCAAGTAAGCTGAAGAGGTGTTTTGACCTCTAAAAGTTGGTCATTCATAAAAATAAGGTCTAGTGTGTGTCCTAGTTTATGTGTAGGCACAGTTACCTTTTGCAAAAGATTTAACCCTTGGAGGGTATCATTCAATTCGGAGACAAGAGGGCAATTTTTGTTGTCCATGTGTACATTGAAGTCTCCGAGTACTGTGAGATTGGGGTGTTTCAAAGAAAGGTCAGCATGATATCATATAGGTCAGAGAGATACACTGCCGATGAGTCCAGCGGTCTACATATTAGTATTCCCGTAAATGATGAGTTAGAAGAAAAATTAATACAATATAGTAGGGCCTCAATCGTACCGACTCGTTCTATTTTTTTATGTGTGATGTTCCAGTCTTCCCTCAGTATAATAGCAATTCCCCCTCCTCGTCTATTGTTCTCCCTATTCATGGTGGCTATTTTATACCCCAATGGAATTGCCAGGGATATGTCTGGGTTGCTATTGTCTCTCAGCCAGGTCTCAGTGAGGAACATTATATCCCAATGTTCATTCAGCAAGGTCAGCCAGATATCTTCAGTGTGTTTGGGGACCGATCTGCAATTGACCAGGCAGGCTTTATAGGTGTATTCGGGGTTCCTTACCAATCCTATGTTCCCTTTGCTTTGGTGTTGAAGCTGAAGGAGCAGTATTCACAGCCTTCCAGGGGATCGAGATCGAGGTCAAGGTGAGAGGGATTCTCACAGTGTTTTGGTCTCATGGCGTATAGTTGTTCAGCTGACAAAGATAGGTTAGGCAGGCCAAGGCAATCCAGATGAGCAGCATGGCTGGAGCTGGTCGCGTTCTGGTCGCGGACGGGCGCAGACGGGCTTGCCTTTGGCGCGTTCGTCCTGTCATGGGAATTATATAGGCAGGTGTGACAAACAACTAGCAGGCTCACCTACCAGAAGCGGAATCACCGGAAGTGAGTGTGCTTGTCAAGCCCCGTCTTCACTCTTCGTACAATCGGCACTTGCCGTGACGGAACGGGATGAGGGCAGTGAGGTGAGTGGCAGTAGTCTTTTTCAAAAGTACAGTGCAACAGAGATTAAAATGGCGCAATTAAAACAAAGCAAGACGCTATTAGCAGCGCTAAGTGTCAGTTTCTGACGCTGCTAAGTCGGCGTCTAAGAGAGCCTTCTTTATAGGCTGGTGCGACAAACAACTAGCAGGCTCACCCACCGGAAGCGGAATCACCAGAAGTGAGTGTGCTTGTCAAGCCCCGTCTTCACCCTCCGTACAATCGGCACTTGCCGTGACAGAACGGGGTGAGGGCAGTGAGGTGAGTGGCAGTAGTCTTTTTCAAAAGTACAGTGCAACAGAGATTAAAATGGTGCAATTAAAACAAAGCAAGACGCTATTAGCAGCGCTAAGTGTCAGTTGCTGCCGCTGCTAAGTCGTCGTCTAAGAGAGCCTTCTTTATAGGCTGGGGCGACAAACAACTAGCAGACTCACCTACCGGAAGCAGAATCACCGGAAGTGAGTGTGCTTGTCAAGCCCCGTCTTCACCCTCCGTACAATCGGCACTTGCCGTGACGGAACGAGGTGAGGGCAGTGAGGTGAGTGGCAGTAGTCTTTTTCAAAAGTACAGTGCAACAGAGATTAAAATGGCGCAATTAAAACAAAGCAAGACGCTATTAGCAGCGCTAAGTGTCAGTTGCTGCCGCTGCTAAGTCGGCGTCTAAGAGAGCCTTCTTTATAGGCTGGTGCGACAAACAACTAGCAGGCTCACCCACCGGAAGCGGAATCACCAGAAGTGAGTGTGCTTGTCAAGCCCCGTCTTCACCCTCCGTACAATCGGCACTTGCCGTGACGGAACGGGGTGAGGGCAGTGAGGTGAGTGGCAGTAGTCTTTTTCAAAAGTACAGTGCAACAGAGATTAAAATGGTGCAGTTAAAACAAAGCAAGACGCTATTAGCAGCGCTAAGTGTCAGTTGCTGATGTGGCCTAGAAGTGGGTACTGGGCTGCCCCATTCAGTTTCCACTGCCAAGAATGGACACGGTACTGGCAAACTCCCTCCGACCACCCTTACAATGGTGAGGAGCTTGTCCCTCATTGGGGGGCAAAAATAAAACCCGCCACCCACTTATGTAACCTCTTGGTTGCCAGGACATATAAATATATATCTCATATGGGTTTCCTAGCGACATCCTTAATAGGGCAGCCAATGGGTTAATTAAATGGTGAACACTGAATAAGCTCAAGGGGGCAGTGTATAACCGGTGCAGTAGACATGCAACCTACTGTCCAGACAGATTCGGCTACAAATGTTTGGATAACAGCATTAAAGACAATTGGGTATACCTCTGCCAATGAGGTACTGTGGTGGGGGTTCACATGATACAGGGGCTGGGCAGGTAGCACATCGCTTTGTATGACGTGTGTATTCTTTCCACACTTTGAGTGATCTTCACTAGTCAGTTGTTGCTCTGTTCAGGCCAAAGGCTGAGTTTCTAGAACTGATTTGGTCCAGGCCCACTGAGCACAAAATATCCTACCTACTCCTATTCATAAGATGTGAATTCACAGTGAGACGCTTGCAGTTGACTTTACAAATAATTCTGCGGGAATCCGGAAAATTGTGCTTGGGAGACATACGCTAGATGGGGAGAGAGCAGCATTGAACTCTGAATCATAAGAAGCACCCTTCAATCAGTGCAAAGGCCTCTTCCTCATCACTAATATTGAGCTCCACCAACTGCTAGCAGGGCAATGGACTGTGAATGGTGAAAAGTAGGCCCCCATCATCCTTAAAGGAAAAGCACGCTGGGTGCCCCCATCTCACAACAGAGTCTAGCACCCAGTTGATGAGCATGTTACAAAATCTTGTAGAGCATAACGTGGGTCTTGTTCAGAAAGAAACAGAGTCCGCCAGAATGGGGAGCATGTGTTCACAAGGATACTACATCAAGGACTCTTGGCCTTATACTGACTTTCAACACTACTATATTCCTTGTAAACTCTTTGCACATGAGACACCTCAATACTGCAATGGTCTACTTATGGGCCTGTCAAAGTATGCCTTCTCCGTGCTTGACGCAGTTATCAGCATTTCAATCCAAGGCTTCACGAATACCTCAATGCCTCAATCCAAGGGCATAAGCCTATGTCTTGGTATCAGCAGTAGAGCTCAGTATAAGCGCCCCGTTTTGGACCTAACGTCAAATCGTGGCCTACCCCCCTGCCCTTCCCAGAAACTTCTTTCCAGCACTTGCATCTTGGAAACCTTTGCCTTCTTATTGTTCCTAAACCTCTCTGTGCACTATTCCACAGTTCAGCTGTTCACCTTGCTCCCTGGTATCACCCTCAGACAATATCACAGAGCCATTCTGTCAATATCGGCATTCAAAACAGGTTCTTAAATCTTGCCTCTTCCACCATGAGTCTGATCTACCCCAACACTCTTTATTGTGTTGCCCCCGGCATATTTAAGGAGTATATAATATATGCATATTATTCATATATGTACTGTCTTGTTCTTTTATCCTAACCCCTCATCCTCATTGTGCTAACTCCTCCTCATTGCCATCAGAGACAAAGCGTGGCTACTAATCTGGGATCGTGTCCTTTTATAGTTCTGGTTCATCATGTACAACATTTATTGTTTAAATATATGTTATTGTTCTTCATTAAATGCGATGCAAATTGAGACAGAATTCCGAGCATCAAAAAATGGAATTCACTAGCCTTAGCTTTGGGGTCAGTCTTGCATCTCCAACCTTTTCTGTATTAGGACTCGGAGCTACTTATGTTGAATGAAAATCATCCCAAGCTACTGATATAATTAGCGTTATAATGGTGACCACGTCAAACACAATTACATTAGTGACCGCCATATGCAAGATTACCAACAGTGATCGTCTCAGTTCATCAAGCTTGGTTGTCCAGAAGAGATGCAAAAAAAGCTTTATCAATGTGGAATGGCTCTAAATGGATAATACAAAACAGCCATGGTTGCAGTGCCCCAGCACCAGGGTCATAATATTAATAATAAATCTCCCCATGATTTATTACTGAGCTATGAACTTTGAATATATTTAAATTGAAATTTAACAATTTTCTCCAAACATCAGCTTATAAATTCTGAGAATGCATGCATTTTCATCTCAAATATATGATTTTCAATTTCGGTATATATATATTTATTAATTGAACCAATCAAAAGCTTATGAGTCTGTATGCTGGGCTGCACACAGGAGACCTATTTACAGGTAGCTGGAGAGATACTAGTAGATCACAAGCGACTCGTTGAAGAAGCCATCCAAACATTGCAACCACATCATGGAACATAAAGAACTCTCTGTTCTTTGAGACCATTACTGGATATGTGAATGCTGCAGTAAAGATGGTCGAGCCAAGCCATCTGTACACCCCTGTAGGTGTAGCAGCTACGTCAGGGATGAAGTAGGGGAAGCCTGCGAGCAAGGGAGATACCTCTCGTGAGTCTACGGAGGTGAGCTCAGAAATTGACTTTACCTGCTGTAATGCAGAAAACGTACAAATAAAATATAAAACAGAAATTGCCTTGAATGAGGAACCTGCCCCGAAGCTTGTCAGGGAGAAATCTATCTTGGCTGGAAAGAGCTAGAGCCCGTGGCCCATTTGTATCCCCGGGCCCTAACTCCAGGACACGACTTCCCTACCTGATGGTGATTTGGCTGCACCATCGGCTACCTGGGGACCAGGCAAGTCAATCAAGCTGAGAGGGGGTCGTGTCTACACATCGGAGGAAAGCAACATCCTTGTGGTGGTGAGGTGGGGTTTAACTTTCACCATGGGTGAAGGCTGTGTACTGTACAGTTAAAGAAAAAAAATATTTTCTAGCCAAGAGCTGTGCACAGCATAAAACTAGTCCCAAGAGAAAAGTGGAATGACCTCTAGGCACTCAGTAGAGTTCAGTGAGCAAGTGGAAGGATAGAGATATCTGAAGTAGAGTATGTATGGATTACGAATGCCCTTCCCCCTTGAATCCAAAACAGACTGCCGGCTGAGGGCTGTCAGGACCGATTTGCTACATGCAATGGCTTCCACCATCTCATCCAGCACGTGGAGCAGAGACAGGTTTGTGGACTGTCCTAGAGTCCCCACGGTCAGACCGGTTGTTACCACCATAGGAAGCCCATAACTAAACCTAAGTGCATATGTGGGAAGTCCATTGCATTTGCTTCTTTCCCAGTGAACTTTAGGGACCTTCAGCATCTTCAAGTCAAATGAAACACATTTATAGAATGCCCTAAAACCTCGCTGTCATCCAGCGCATAAGGCATGGTGGTGTGAGTGACTTCTGCAGCACTGTCAATTACTCCCTCCCCTCTTAATAAATGCACCCCAGTATCCTAAAGTTGAAGCCCCATCCATTCTTCACAAGCTGTATTGACAACATGAGAAAACCATTACTAGATCCAGATTGGATCAAAGCTTAGGATGCAGTCATTCTGGCTGAAAGTACGTACACTAGAGAGGAATACATTACAGATATGGTGTTGACCACCATTCCTGCTGTTAAAAAGAGACTGGAGACTGTGCAAGCTCAGATGCACTATTACACACAAAATGTGAAGTCTTGGAGTGTGGATTTCAAAGGGAAAGCATTTCTATAAAGAATGTTAAGGAAGGGGTTGAAGATTTGGAGACAGACCAATGTATCAGGCTACTCTGCAATCTTTTCCTACCCTACCCCACCCCACCAAACCAATGGTTATTTCACCTCTTTTACAGCAGAGTGAAGTAGAGTAGAACTGGCCATGTTTCCGTCAGGAAAGCCTGAGCCCGCTCCACCATTGGAAACCCTTGACCTGGATGTCCGTCCACCACAGGACTGCTGGGTCACAGCGGCAATGCGAGGCTTGGCAGTTCCAGGCAAGGAAAATGAACATTGGCCCTGACACACTGAGGAGAAAACTCCCTGTGCATAAGGACCTCTGATTTTGATTTTTTTTTAAGTAATTCACTCTTTGGAAGTTTGTGTCAGAAAAACAAAAGATAATTCAGAGAGGGCCAGGAAAAACAGGACACCTACTCTGCAGTCAGCTCTTCCTTCACTGCATCCACCATACGGGCAGATGCACTGTAGGGTAGATATATAGATAGCGGCAGGTATCTCTACGTACAATGGATAGGTCTTTCACTGACTCAGCAGATTGAGGCCAAAAGGTAAGCCCCTTGGTCCTTGACAGAATGCATAAGGTACAGTGGGTCCTTGACAGGTCCATCTAATAGCATGCACTCTAGGGATGTTCTCCACTTGTACAAAATCAAAGAAGGGATTCTAAGGGTAGCGAAAGGGATAGAAGCTATCCAGTTGCAAGACTTGGCTTTTTCAAGGTTTACACGTTACATTGCTAAAGAGATGCTCTTAGGAGCCAGCCACTGGTACATTGCAGGGGGTGGTGAAATACCACTTGGGCTTCCCCTGTGCAGGGGTGTGGAATTTAATAAAATATCTACTTGTCCATGGGACAGATTGCTTCATAAATCTACTTGTCCAGTGACAAAATCTAATTGTCCCGTTGGTGCCACGTAGTGCAGCGACAACCAATGGCAGCAATCTCATTATATAGGAGCTCTGATAATAGCCCCTCTGATTATGTAAGAGATCATACCATAGAAGAGTTTGAATACTAGCAATTCCCTTATTTTGCAGCCTTTCCACAGATCTACATACTGGGGCTGGATGTAGCGGTAAGCAATAGTTCCCCATGGTTGGAATACCTTTTTTAGCCTCTTTAAACCTACTAACTTGCATGTTTTATGGGTTTTCATCAAAATTTAGACATTTAATCCTGACACGGGCAGAAGTAAAACTTCTTCCAGGGTTTGGGGAAAAAGTGAGTTGCTGGGAATGTGAACGTGTTACTGCTCAACAAATTTTCACATGAGCAAATCTACACATGCATACTAGCTCGTGCTTAAATGCAGTTCTCAAATATTATCTAGGAGTAAGATTTCCTGACCTACTTCTGTAAATTCCAGTGGATTTGTGGAAGCCGCAAATCTACACTAATGCAAGGACATATACCATGGGTGCACTTTTGTGACTTTCTTGGGCCCCTACTTAGGTCTGGCGTTAACCAAGACCTTTTGTTTTGATTAAAATTCAATCTCTCTCTCTGTATCTACCGGCTGGCTTCACTGTGAGTAACTGCATTCTGCTTTTTCACAAGGAGCATATTGGCATGCCAAGTGGTTTTGTTCAATGTTAGGAACTACTGTGGCAATTAGTGTGTTTTTTTAGACCAAAAATATTTTTGTTTTTGCCAATGTTTGTTCTAATAATGAGGGCTCAGGAGCTACCACAACAATAAAGTTTTACAAAAACCATGTCAAAACAAGATACGCATTGACAAAACCAAAAGGCTGACCACCAATGTCATACCTAGTGGCTTTGCCAATGCCTGTTTCTTTTCATGTTTTCTATAATTTAGTTGAAACTTAAACTGATTTTCCATTATCAATATTTTTGGGGAAATATTAGCATGCATCAACACATTTCACTAAACGATGCTTCAAAGAAATGATACCTAACATTTCACAGTAGTTTAGCAAACGATTTTTCCTAATTGCATTTTTTTTAATGAACGTTTTATTTTGACACCAAAGAATCATCAATCTTGTTTTCAAGCTTTTGCATATATTTGCATCTAATCCGAGAACATCCTGGAAGCTTTATACAAATCTTCCTATTATTAAACTTTGCTAACATGTATACAGATTTTTATATTGGAACCACTGTCAGTAGTGCAGTATAAACTTACATTACCCTAGAGCGCTCGCCCAAATAATAAAGGCTTTGTGTTAATTGACCATAAATACTTGTTCGAATAGCATTAACATATGGACACAAATATCACCTTAACAGCAGACAGTGCCCTTCCATGATCCATAATGTGATACTGTAATCTGGAAGTCAAAGGGTTTGTGCTGCAGGGGGTTGGGTCTACTTGACCCAAGTACAAAATAAACATGAAAATCTGTTGTCCTTGACACTAAATAATATGTTGTGGGCATCAGATTATAGGAATTCCACCACCCTGCCTGTGATCTGCCGTGTAAATGGAATGGCACAGCCCAAACTATGTTTTCACACGTATGATATTTTTGGTTGACATGACTGGTAAGGTTCTGAACAATTGTGCTTGTGACAGTGGCCCTATTGCACCACTAATGTTCAACCTTTCCCTCAACCATCTGGCTCAACATATTGGTAAGGTTCATTTTAAGAATGCCATAGTCTACTAAGACTTATAGACTAAGGAGCTATAGATCAAGAATAGGAGGGTGGACTGGATTTGTCTTAGGAGTATATGAGTTAACTACACACTTGAAGAACTTGCACAGGGGGTCCTACTTTAGCAGTTCTGCTTAAAGATATGGATGCTGACAGACTGAACAATTGCTGGAGGGGTACTGGAGACAAAGGCATATACTCTGTGGATGGACACACATCTCTCAGTACTGAACAAAGTTATTAAGTAAAATGGATGCAATAGTGGGCTAGAAATCTCTAGAAAGCCTAAGTCTATTAAAATGAGCCCCACAACCTCGATCAGCTATCTACAGTACCTCTCCAAGACCAGACAGGTGACATGTGTGCTCTTGGCAGCCAAACAGCTCTTCCCAGCTAATTTAGGTACCACATAGCAATATGGGCAGAAACTGGATATCATGGGCATGGAACGCTGGCCTATTTGACTAGTGAAGCTTAGACAGTGTTCTTAGTTACCAGGCTTCCAGGGATGCCCTTTAAACTGAAGAAAATTGAGGGCAGTTTAATGTTAGGTCTGTCCGGAAGGAATCCGATGCGACTCACAAATGGCGTGATGCTAAGAATGGACCCACCTCCAGGTACCACTGGGTTCCTACATGAAACTAACACTGGATCCCGAGACGCCAGGTGAGGGAAAGGAGGAGGGAGAAGGACAGCTGAGAAGGAGCTCTGAAATGACAAATGTAAGAAATATTAGCACATTATGGGTATATCTCAAATTCAGTAATCATCTACGGTGTATGTACTTGTAATACCACTGGTAAACAAGATCTCTATATATATATATATCTTCAGTAAACGTAGAGAGAGAGGAACGCATTTATACGATTGTTCTTTTTTCCACAATGTGCCTCTCATAAAGGAAAGATAAACATAGCTTGGACCTTCTTGCGATGGATATGTCTTTGATATCTTCTCACAATTGAGTAAGCTTTCCTCAGCGCATAAATAGTTATGCCTTAAATTTTTCTCATGCCTGTGCTTACATCAGTGCGTAAATTCACTGCGTCTTTGATAACTCCAAACAACTGTGCTTTTCTTCAGCACATGATGCTTCATTAACAATGATAGAGTTCACCTGGATTGCGCTTTCTTCAGCACTTGTTAAGTAACGTCAATGATACTTTGATCTGAGTTCATATATGCCCATGAGAATGAATTCCTCACAAAGATCGCTTTAGGTAAATAATAAATCCTTGTATTTTCCTGGAACTTTAGAACAAGCAAGTCTTACTTTTCTCAAAAGTGTTAATTGTTGTTGCAAAGTCTTATCAACCATTTGAAACTGAAAGCCCTTAAGAGGGTTCACTGAAGAGCATGACAAATCCACATACGTCAAACCTCTAATTAAACAGGTGAATCTTATTTTGTCTCAAAAGAGTTAATCTTGAAAGACAAAATATTTAAACTTTTGAAACTGAAAGCTGATAACAGCATACACTACCAAACACCTGAATGCACTTAATGAGAGCCTTATGGTCTTGGAAGATTTAAATGTATTTTAACACTTGAAATAGAAATGTAGTTAAACAGTGTTCACAGCCAAGAGAGACAAAGGTATTCCTGCCATATTTAAACAGAAAACTGAAATAGATATTTCTAAGATGAAACTTTGCGTTTCCAAAAACAAACTTGCTTCCATAGGACAGCGTACCGCACCTCACAAAGGTGAAACAGAGGCCATATTCACTCGGCAGATTTACGAGCAACGAGGCTCCACAGGGATCCTGAATGATTGAGATCTAACAACTCTCCTTTCAATGTTCCACGACTGTGACATTTGGAAATCACAGGCCAAGCACTCCTCTCTATCCATTGAAGGTTTTTTTTAATAGTAAGCTCTGGTCACTGGGTGTGGCTACTTTATATACTGGAGATGCCTGTTGGACCTTGTCCTTTTGCGGGGTTATCCCCAAACGTTTTGCCTTTGTTCGCCTATTTTTTAGACCTTCTTTTTGTTGGCGTTAGGACTCTGGGCACTTTACCACTGCTAACCAGTGCTAAAGTGCACGTGCTCTCCCCCTAAACAAGGTATGGTTGGTTTACACCTGTTTGGTATATTTGATTTACTTGTAAATCCCTTGTAAATTGGTATCCCATACACCATGGGCCTGCGGCACTGCTTGTGGCACCCACAGACATAGACTTTTAAACCTGTCTCAGGTCTGTCACTGCAGGGCCTGCATGCCTAGTTTACTGCCACTTTTACTTGCCATTTAAACCCACTAGCCAAGCCTTAAACTCCCCTTTTATTACACATAGATAGGCCCTAGGTAGCCCTATGGGAAGGGTGCTGTGTAAGTAAAAGGGAGAACGTGAGCCTTTATGTGCAGCATGTACTGGTAATGAACAAACAGCCTATTTAGTTATTCACTCCTGTGAGGCCTGCTTCTCTCATAGGTTAGCATGTTTTTATAGACTGCATGGGACTTGTAACCATATGCCAATGTCAGCATTGTTTTGAGGCCTGCCCCAGGGAACGCTTAGATTGTTAACACGGACCTCGAGGAGTTTTGGTCTTGTGGAGCCCCAAGAGGTTGATGTCACTGTGGCATCTGGGTCGACAGTTACTGTGTGACGGCCCCTCAGACCTCTGAGGTCCTGCTAGTAGACTGGGCACCTGTTTGAGGCCGAGTTGTGCCAGCTTCCCTAGTCCTGGGGAAGTGGTGTTGAACCCTCATCCCTGGCTCAGGGAGCACGGGGGCATTCCTAAGTTGGCTGAAGCTGTACCGCACTCCTTCACGAGTGGCTCAGTTTTGACTGAAGTGGAAACTCGTGAGGATGGGGTCATTGGAACTTGGGGGCATCATACTTGGTTTCCTCTGTGTGCATTATGGGGAGAAAACCTCAGACAAGGACCCCGAAAACATGTAATTTAGGACATAACTATTGAGGGGCATTTTCGAATTACTGTTACAAGTGTGATAGGCATGCAGGTGCTCCTGCGGCCTACGGGTTGTGCCTAAATATCATCCTTTCAACTGGGATCTTGACAAAGTATGATATAGAGTTGTATAGAGGCGCAGGTACTTCTGTGCCCTGTATTTACAGGGTAGAATTGATGCAATATGTCTACAGTCTGCATATTGGGAAATGTATCGTGCTAACCTTGGTTACTACAAGACAACCAGATATATATATAAAAATATATGCACTGTAATGTTTGACAATTGCATACCTGGCAAATTGTTTATAATTTATGTTGTTTTGGTCTGATTTTATATACAATATACTAAATATTTGTTATATAATCCTGCGTGGAGTCTCTGCGGTGTACTCATAGTGTTGCTCTGATGATAAGCCTGTCTGCTCAGTGCCAAGCTACCACAGGGTGAGCACAGGTTATCTTTGGTGTGTAACTTACTTGCCCTGACTAGAGTGGTGGGTTCTGCCTGATTTAGGTCCCTACCCTAGCCAACCAGAAGCTACATTTCTAACAATGCCTAGCAGGTCAGGCCAAAGGATCATTGTACTCATAGTCATGGAAAATCAAGTTTTTTTTCCCTTTTTTATTAGCCCTGTCCATGAGGATACACATGAAACAGTCATCTCATTCTAGATCATGACATTTTGAAAGTGAAGCATTTCTTTTCTATACAGTTCTGAGAGAGTCCCGTCTGGTTCAGACGAACAACCAGGACACAAATTTACAAGTAAATAGACAGCAGAGCACCAAGTTGCCTTCCATGGCCATGTTTGCTCGTTCTCAGCTGTGAGAAGCTGGAATTCTGCACTCTATGCAGGCTTTTAATTTTCGAAGCTCTGAGATAATTCGGACCAAAGCACTCCATTGTGGTATCAATCTTCACTGAACTTTTTTGCCTGAGATGTTACATGATACAATTGTATATTTGGGGGTTCCATGGAAGACATTTGCCTCTAGCCAGGAAACCTTTCTGACAGCATTATGTTCAGGATTTTAGGGGTGTAGGGGACTGGAGTGGATGCTCGTTTCTTCTCATTGCCTAATGAGGTGTTATTTGTCTTTCCTCTGTTCCCTCTTTTGTTTGTAAACTTCACAAAGGAAGGAGGAAACGGTCTTCTGTGCTTCTAGTGGCTTCTTGCTGGCTCCACAGATCTTTATTCCTCTGACTGCACTCTTATCCGTCTGGCTGTAGTGGGATCTCCCCACAGTGTCTCCTGAAGTTTTTAGTCTGGCTGGGTTTGGATTTCTACTCATTTCAAATGGAGTTACATGGTATGACTGTCTCTTTCTCAAAAAGTGACATTTGGCAAGACAAACACTCAATGTCTTTTCTATGGTCATGGCGGTTATGGGAATAAGACATTCTGTTAACCAACAGAGGCTGGATTTGTCAGCCCATTACTTTCAATTGTGTGCGTTCTCGCGTCCTCTTCCATTTTCTATTCAAAGGTGTTATATTCTAGGGGTGGCAGCCTCTTGAGATGAATGTAAATGTGTGCCCACACCTGATATTCGCTTTGATGCAACTCTGGATCCACCTAACTTTTAACTTCTCACTATCATTTGGATGTGTCCGACGCTTTCCTTAGGGCTCTACTGGTCAACGTGGACTTGCTCCTGCTTATTTTATAGTGCACTGACTGGGAATCTTTTACTTGAGTGTTGAGCTTTTGTCTTGCATCTCACTCCCAGATAATATAGAATACCACTCTCCCACGCGGTGGCTTCAACACGACGAATCAATAAACACAAAACAACACCCCCTGGAAAGGGATTTCACTTTATAAAATGAAGCACATCAAAGACTGTTCTCAAAATAAGACAGGGGAAACCTTTTCCGCAGAGACACAGCGTGAGAGCAGCAGCCAAAGCAGGACTTTGGAATAGGGGCTGACTTCTAAAAAACCCCACCGGACGCCACAAGCAGCTACTCCTCGCGTTTCCCGCTTCGCGGGAAACGCTTGCATTGGGACCAGCGAGTAGTCACTACCTAATTGACTACATCTCCCATAAGGCAGTGGGGGACCTTGAACATCGTCGGCAACGCCCAGAGCCGACCAGGTGCTTCAAATTAGCACCCGAGGAAGAACTTTTGGGAAACCTTTTCCGCAGAGACACAGCGTGAGAGCAGCAGCCAAAGCAGGACTTTGGAATAGGGGCTGACTTCTAAAAAACCCCACCGGACGCCACAAGCAGCTACTCCTCGCGTTTCCCGCTTTGCGGGAAACGCTCGCATTGGGACCAGCGATTAGTCACTGCCTAATTGACTACATCTCCCATAAGGCAGTGGGGGACCTTGAACATCGCCGGCAACGCCCAGAGCCGACCAGGTGCTTCAAATTAGCACCGGAAACGCGCATCGCGGGACGAGCCGGGCGAAGCCCGGGCCAAGGGCGGGCCCGTTCTAGCCCGTTACAGACCGGGTAAGTCCGGACCGGGCCACCCCTCTTGGTTTAAGCATACCACCACTATCATTGTTTGTGTCTGTACTGTGTTTAAGGGAATTCTGGAAGAATGTCAACTCGAGAAAGTAGAAGCAGGACTGCTAAGAGGGGGAAATAGCTAACTGGGACCCTTGATGAATTTATAACTAGGACCAACACTGTCATAGATATAGAGATAAACAAAATGCAGCAGAGAGTATCTATGGACTTAGATGCAGCAAGAAGAAGATTGTCACAGGATCCTGCAATGGCCAAAAAATCATCTCTAGGTCATATAGCATCTGCAAAAACCCCTGAACGTTCGACTGGTCCAGTACTAATTATAACATTGGTGGATGTGCACCATATTCCAGATAAAATCCCCCTTATGCCTGCCCCTATTCCAGGGTCACCCCAACCACCCACTAACCGGAGTCATCTTTGTCGTTGGTTGTGGTGGATCCGACACTGGAGGAACTCACCGAGATAAATCCAAAGGGAGATGAGGCGAGTGTGAGTAAATTGTGTGGAAGTAAGGAGGGTGCTAACCAAAAAAGGAAACGTAATATTACATCTGCCTATGCCAGGAAAAAGGCTAAAGTAGCAAAGGACCAGTACCTTAGGGGTGAAAATACCAAATTAGGGGGTGGGAGTGGTAAGCTTCATCAGGTGCCCCCAAATGTTGAATGAGACCGTCAGAATGAGAACATTAACGTGGTTAACTTGGAGGCCATAGATGGGCAGCAAGATCCCCCAACAGGAGTCAAGAGGGGAGGGGTGATTGTCGGTGAGTTGGAGGGAAGGAATGAGGAATTCTTGAAAAACGCGTGGGAAACGTTAAAAAAACTATTAACCCCTCTGGAAGTCAGATTAACACGCATAGAAAACGAGTTGATTGAGGTGGAAAAAAGCATTATAACCTTGGCAAGCCTCAGTATAGTGGGAACTAAATTAAATAGCACCACCGATGCTGTCAAGACCGTATTAGTACCTCCGGTAATACCCCCCGCTATACCGTCAGTATCACATACGAATAAACCCCAACCTGAGGCTCAGGGAGCAAATGTTAGCAACCCAAAAGTGAATGTATCCAAGCAATTACCAGTACACACTGTACCAGTTCATAAAGACATCACAGTACAGAGGGCAAAGGAGACCAAAGCAAATCAGTATATCCAAAAGGGGATCCAAACAAGAGAGAAACAGCGGGGGGGTTATATAGACCTTCCACCTGATGCCAGGCCATATGTAGTAGTGCTACAGGTGTCCCGGAGATAGGCAACCATCATGAGGAAACCTTTTGGTCACTGAGGAATAAAATAATTCATTGGCTGAATGAAAATAGGCCTTTATCTAACCATATGAAAAGTAAAATTTTAATGGCGCGAAGGGTGCCATGGATAGGCCCTTCATATAAATCTATCCCAGGTGATTGCATTGTTGTTACATTTGAAGCGTCACACACTGTACACCACATATGCACATGGAACACTTTTGGTGGGAATTCAACTATTGAAGCCAAACCACTCACCTTCTTTTATCCTCCGCAGATACGCCTTGATCAAGAAGGAAGTTGGACAACGGCCAGACACTATGCTCGGGGTGGGTCAAGAGATGGTCGACAGGGTAACCCCAGTTGGTGGAATGGGGTTCCAACTTACAACAGGTTCAGCTGTCTAGAAGGAGTAGATTGACTTGCACCAAGGATAGACTGCACAATCAGCTCCAACGGTTCACCTTTTATACTGTGCACTGTGCCCACGACTACTATATGTAATTTAGAAGAGAGTATAGAAATGATCACCGGGGGGGGAACAGTGGCATTAGCCGTCCAGGAAGTAAGGGATTATGCCTCGCAAATGGAGGTGTATGAAGCAGACAGAATGCCCCAAGATGTGCGAACTCACCCAGGGCCTCATCCACTGGAACCAGTTACTCCAAACGTAGGACTGACTAGTATCGGTAATAACTCGCCACTGTTATTAATCTCGTGGAATATAGCGGGAGTAACTAAGAATCTAAAGGATCCTGAGTGGGCGGAGTACATTGATTCTAGTGACCTCTGTCTATTACAGGAATTATGGGCAATCGATACCCCGCACAGGGTTGGCTATAAATCGTTTGGCATTGGAGCAGTTCCATCAACCAGGGGTAGGCCTCAGGGGGCCTAATTATCTGGGTTAAAGTAACCCTGAAGATTAGGATTGAAGTCATGAATACTAGCTCACTGGACATCCTGGCCATAAAAATTACATCTTCTGAGGGGAAAGTGTGCTATCTAATTAATGTTTATAACAGGCCATTATGCCATACTAAGGAATCGGCAACTCTAGCTAAACTAGACTCCTTCCTGGGGAGGACGGTTGGTAAAGAAGCAGTTATAATAGCTGGTGACTTAAACTGCAATTTCGAACCTGTCCTAGGGCTAATTGATGTTTTTGAGGAAGAAGATCAAGCCAACAACATCCCTCGGTTGGATAATACTAAATTTGTGAAATGTTCTGCCTTGGGTGTACAAATAGTAAAGTTGACGGCTGAACATGGCCTTAGGGCGTGCAATGGCCGCCTTCCCTCAGATGTTTTAAAAAAACCTACCTTTTCAAGAGCCCACACCAAAAGTAATCTAGACTTTGTAGTTGTCTCATTATCCATCTTGCAGTATATGGTTGATCTTGAGGTGAAGGATAGATTAGAGAGTGACCACTATCCTATGGAACTATCATTAGATCCACTCCTTTTTTTGGAGAATAGGGATGCACCATCACTAGAGGCATATAAAACTGTCTCATGTGACGAAATACTGGTCAGTAACAATAGGCGAGCCTTAAAGTGGTCACATGTGTTAGAACATGGTAACATTATTTCGGCAATTTACTCACAATTTGAGTTAACTTTTGCACCCTTATTTGGGTATCATGTTTTACCCAATACTTCAGAACAATTTATTGCATTGCATAAGGAGTTTTTCATGGCATTGAAAACATTACTGACAAAAATGCCAAGGATTAGGCAGCAAAATATAAGGAATCTGTCACATAGCAAAGTATGGTATGGCAAGTCTTGTAGGTTAGCTAAGGGGGAGCTTATGATGGCAATAAAAAACAAAAGCCAAGCTGACGTCAGATTAGCTAGGGAAGCGTACAAGCACATACAGATGACCTCAAGAAGGTATGGGAGGAGGCGAGCTGGGCAGAAATGTTGGCGGCCGCCAAAGCGAAAGATACTGTAGGGTTCTGGAGGTTGGTTGCCAATGGGAGCCATGTAGGGAGAGTTGTGAAAGACGTATACCTCGATGAATCCACGTGGGTGAACCACTTCACGACTCTATATCAAAAATTTGACAGTGTCATAGACAAGTGTAGTGAAAAAGCACCATGGGCCCCACCCCCGATTGAGTGTCTAGACTTTTCTATTGAAGAAACAGAGATGGCAATTAGTGCATTGAAAAGTGGCAAAGCGCCAGGTCTGGACAAAATACCCGGGGATTTAAATAAGCACGATACAAAGGTCTGGGCACCCTATATAAACTATTTATTTAACATTTTGTCTAGTAACTGCGACTTCCCAGATAGTTGGCGGGGAGCCGAGATTGTTTTAATTTTTAAAAAGGGTGATCGGTCTGAACCCTCAAATTACCGACCGATCAGTTTAATGGACATCCTGCAGAAATTATACTCAAGGCATATATTAACCCGTATAAATGATTGGTTGGAAGAGAAGACGGTACTTACAAAATTCCAAGCTGGGTTCAGAAGTAAGGTCAGCACTATTGATCAGGTTTTTAGGTTCTGCTGCCTTTACTGGAAATACGTTCACATCAGAAAAGGGCATTTATATGTCGCTTTCGTAGACCTGAGAGCGGCATTTGATTTAGTGCCACAAGACCTCCTTTGGAGGTCGCTCAAAGAGGCTGGGATGCCAGGATGCATTTTGGCTCAAATAATCGAGTTGCACGCCAGGAATTTCGCCAATGTGAGATGGGGTCCCTATGGCGAATTGACCCATAATATACCAATTGAACGTGGCGTCCGCCAAGGTTGCGTCCTGGCCCCCACGTTTTTTTCCCTTTTTGTGAACGATATTCCTGCACACCTGGAGGGCTGTATGAATGATTCTCCCAAACTTAATGGAGAAAGGGTGCCTGCGTTACTTTTCGCGGATGATACCATCCTAATTTCGCAAACCAAGAAAGGTCTCCAGGCACTACTTAACTCCTTTAGTGAATATTGTGATAAGAAGGGGTTGGAAATCAATGTAAATAAAGCAAAGTGCATGGCCTTAAACCCCTGTAGACCGGATAAAGGGTGCTTAGTACTAGAAAAAAATTGGAAACAGTTGATCACTTTTCTTACCTGGGGGTTGCTATAGACTCTAAATTTACATGGAAACCCCAAATCGAAAAAAGTAAGGTGATTTTTGCCTAAAATATTAAACCGATCCTTAGTAAGCAAAACACAAGTACAAGTAAAGCAGTGACACCTGTTGTGGAGCTCTTTAAGTTCAAAGTCCAATCAGCAGCACTCTACGGAGCTGAGATTTGGGGGCCATCGGCTAAGGATACCTTTGCCATCATGGATAATAAATTCATGCGAAGTATCGTAAGGGCCCCTACAAGTACTCCTTTAATGCCTCTCCAATTGGACTTGAACTTTAAGAGGACAGACCACTACTCCATCCTTAGGCCCTTAATGTTCTGGGTAAGACTTTGGCTGACATCTGAACTGGCTGATTATAGGAAGGGTCTACAAGAAATAATGGGCTTAGATTTACTGAACTCCATTTTTTGGCTTAAACATATCAAAACATGGTTTTCCAAATTAGGCCTTCCACAGTTTTGGGAGTATCCGGAAAGGCTACCTTATAATTCAAAAATCACGGTGAAAAAGGTTTTTTGGTCTTTCATAAATAATCAACTAATCAATGGGACTAGATGTGGGACTCTAGTGAAAAATTTTGTAACTTTCAAGGATGAACCTCTTTTCGAGGTGTTCCTGGATGAAGTAGAAGCCCCACTTGCAAAGACCTTATTTATGAAGTTTAGATATGGTAACCTTATGACTAATTCTACAATGGCATATTGGTCTAGGAAAAATAAAGATGCAACTCATGTGGCAAGTGAAAATTGTATAATGTGTGAGGGAAACTACAAAGAGGATGAGGTTCACATCGTGTTTTTCTGTCAAGCATACTCCCAAGCCAGAAAAAAGTGGATTAAACCCTTGTGTAACCATTTGGGTATTAGGGCATGCAATTTGGCATATAGAATAATTAAATCTGACACTTCCCAAATTATTGTCTTTAGTGCTAGTAGATTCCTAAATTCTGTTTACATTGCCCGTAGGAAAAAAGGTCTAAAACTGTAATGATAAAGGTAGCAACATGAATTTTATAAGATATAGTGGTAGTACACTCAACCATGCAGGCATGTGTTTGTTTTTTATTATTTTTATATTGTGTTTAAATGATTGTGTACCAGTAAGATTGGTATGTTTTTACTTACTTATGTATGTATTTTGTGCAATCTTTTATGGCAAAATGTTGCAGAAATAAAGAATTGAATTGAATTGACTTGGGGTTTTATTTATACAATGCTCTTTAACAGAAAGGCTTTCCCAGATGTCAAATGAACAACATTCAAATGTGTGTGTGTGTGTGTGTGTGGGTGTGTGTGTGTGTGTGTGTGTATGTATATATATATATATATATATATATATATATATATATATATATATATATATATATATATATATATATATATATATATATATATATATAGATATACATATATACAACTATATACAAGCAATAATAACACACTTGGCAAATGCAACTGTTAAATGCATGGATAATAAAACACAAGCAGGAATAAAACACAGGAAAGTTATACTGGACATCCTGCCAGAAATCAGCAAGATATATATGCACTAAATACATCAGATGATTACAACCACTGAAGAGAGACTTGAATGTGCACACAAGCACTCACACATCACAATGAAAACACCTCAGATGATTACAATCACTGGAGATTTGGATATGCATACAACATACAAAGTCACTCACACATCACAAAGTCAATACTAAAAAACAAACCACCTCACTGATCGTTCACTCGACATCCTTGCCAACAACTCAAGCTGAAGGAGCCCTTTGACAGCCAGGCAGGACTCTAGACTGAGACTCAAGTTCCGTTTTCTTGTGACGACATGTCTACCCCACAAGTGCGCTCCCATCTCGATGCCAAGATCCCCCACCTTTATTACCTTTACCCAACCTGAGGCAAAGCTTCAAGAAACCTCGTCCCCTTTCTTTTGTTACGGAAAACCTCTGTATTTTGACTCCGAGACAGAGCATGTACATTCCACACATTTCTCTGGCAACAACAATCTCTGCTCTGAAAGGCACCAAGCACACTTCCCACACATTATCCCAGCGAAGCTTACAATAGCCTCCATCTAGCAGAACCTTGAAAGTGAATAACCTCAACAATTTGAGTAATCTGGGGGCCTGCCTGTGCGCGCAATAAGCTCTAGCAAGACAGAGTCAGGATTCAAGATGACATGAGGGCATGTCAAAGCCAATAGTAAGAACTTTATTATACATCCCAATGTATAACACAATGCACATTTGTGCACCACTGCCTATAGCATCACATACTTAATCTCCCAATGTACAACACAATGCACATTTGTGCACCACTGCTCATAACACTGCACTTTGAGACCAAAAAGTACATTCCACACCTCTCTCTCTCTCTCTCTCTCTCTCTATCTCTCTCTCTCATGCTTTCAAATTCACATCCCACACGTTCTGTTCCTGGCAAGGCTGTTCATTCAGGCTAGGGTAAAATAAAACATCAAAAGTCAATTACAATCATGGTAGTTAAAGGTCATCACTTGGTTTCAAGCCATAGGAGTGCCTCTAGCACTACAGCTTTGTCCTCAATGTATAGGTTTAGTTTAAATAATTTTACTGGCACCTACTAGATGCTGGTGACACCCTTATTTATAAGGACGGTGATGAGTGAGAGAGAGGTTATGCCCAGTTGCTTACTGGTAAATCCAGTGGTGTACCAAAGGTGCCACAGGCTTTGTTGCAAATAAGAAGAACGGATGCTTCTGAATGGTGGGTGGGTAGTAAAAGACAAGAATAGTTAAGGCTCAGTTTTCCACTTAGCCAGTGGCACTGCACCTACTGTACCATTGGTAGCTATGCCTCTGGCTAAATCTTGATTAGAACTACTCTCCTTCACCACATTCCTGACCCATTCCACCATCTCTGATGCAGCTGCCTTGGTTTTGGTTCTATTACAGAAAGGGCTTGAAATTTTACAGGATACCGTTCTGTGTATTAACTCCACTTACTGGTAAGAGACCCCATTAGAAGGTTTGAGGGAGTTAAAAAAAAGAAAAGGAAATATATGTTTTTGACTTCCTAGATGCTTGATCATGAAAGGGTCAACCTCAATTATGAAGATATGATGAGGAAGAGTAGGAGACACGTGTAATGAGGATTACTGGTAAGTAATGTAGACATTTTTCCTTTGTTTATTGAAGCTAAAAACAACTGCTTTGTGAATTGCCACCCTCTCCCAGTCCTTGTTAAATGACTCCAGGGGTATTTGCTTTGGCCCTATGCACGACACATAACAAACACGCATTTTCAATGCAATGGTCTCAGCTTTATTAAAGTTAGAGCTATTGACATTGCAAAAGGCATTTTTTTCATTTTTCATTTTGTTTTAAACATAAATAAATGGTATTGTCATTTACAATGGCAATAGGTGAGCATTAGAGAGTAGTAGAGAGTATTAGCGGACATAGAGCCACACACACAGCCTCGCACACACAGAGCCACACACACACACACAGAGCCACACACACACACACACACACACACAGAGCCACACACACACACACAGAGCCACACACACACACACACACAGACAGGGCCACACACAGACAAAGCCACACACACACACAGACAAAGCCACACACACAGAGACAGAGCCAAACACACACAGACAAAGCCACACACACACACAGACAGAGCCACACACACACACAGACAGAGCCACACACACACAGACAGAGCTCTCTGCCCAGAACGCCCTAGGGAACAGAGGCCCGAAAAACCGGATCACAAGCAGGGCACAGAGGCACAAGCAGGGCACAGAGGCACAAAAACCAGATCACAAGCAGGGCACAGAGGCACAAAAACCGGATCACAAGCAGAGGCACAGAGGCACAACAAGCAACGAGGGGGCCGGGGCAGGAGAGCAAGCACAAGCAATGAGGGGGCAGCAAGCACAAACAACGAGGGGGCAGGGGGGCACAGAGTCACAAAAACCAGATCACAAGCAGGGCAGGGGACAGAGGCACAACAAGCAACGAGGGGGCAGGGGCAGGAGAGCAAGCACAAGCAACGAGGGGGCAGGGGGGCACAGAGGCACAAAAAACGGATAACAAGCAGGGCGGCACAGAGGCACAAAAAACGGATCACAAGCAGGGCACAGAGGCACAACAAGCATCGAGGGGGCAGGGGCAGGAGAGCAAGCACAAGCAACGAGGGGGCGGGGGGAGCAGCAAGTGATGGTGAACATTTGTGACAAATGAAAGTGAAGAAACAACGTAACCTAACCCCCTTGCTACACTTCCAAAGTAAAATTACAGGGACTGTCAACACACTAGCCAACACAACCACAGATTGTTTTCACCGTCTGTCAACAACTTTCCTTCGGAACTACACCCGCCCATCTCATAATAACCATTCTCATAACCCTGGTGCACTTGCGTGGGGGAGGGAGGGGTGTCCGGATTCAGGGTCTTGTTCTTCCTGCGCTGCGGCGACTGCCTGGGGTGTTACTCCTCTGCTCCCTTCCACATGGCTCAGCGTGGGTGAGAGTTGGGTGGGCAGGGGGTGCGAGGCAAGTGGTTGATCACCGGGTGCCGCCTCCTCAGCTCCCCACTGACAAGGGGGCTGACAAGGCACCTCTCTGATTGTGGGCGCTGGGCGTTGCCAGGTGACGAGTCGCCTCTTCTCCCCGCTTGTCAACAACCTTTACGCAGTCTGTAGTTCCTTCCTACTAGAGGAGCATGCCTTGGGGCGTCCCTAGCAACGGCACCGTTCACGTGACGTGCATGTACAGTCACAGCACGGGGGGCTTATCCTGGCTCCGCAGAATCTCTGGGATGATTGTCAGCCTGCGGGTGCCACAGCCTGGGGGTGCCAGTTTTGCAGAGAAGATCAGACTGATAACTACGACCCATACAAGTCAGGAATGGCTCCTGTACCCTGCACAGAGGCACGAAAACCAGAAGGGGCAGGGGCAGGAGAGAAAGTACAAGCATCGAGGGGGCGGCACGAGGGAACAGAAGCACATCGAGAGGGTGGGGGGTGAAAAGCACGAGGGAACAGACGCACAATGAGGGGGGGCTGAAAGCACGAGGGAACAGACGCACAACAAGGGAACAGACGGCAAAAAACGTACCTGCACAACGCCATGACACCACCATCTTTCTCCGAGGTGAGGCAGAAATGCGTCGGAGAAAGCAGCGTAATTTTCTGATTCGGGGGCCTGGTTTTCTTTCTCTCCTCTTCCCATTGGCTGGAAGGTAAAATTCCAGCCAATGGGAAGAGGAGAGAAAGAAAACAAGAAAGAAGCGAAAAAAGACGCCCCCGAATCGGAAAAAGACGGGGCTTGAACGGAGTGATGCCCCTCTCCTCCAATGGCTGGCCTCCGTTTAGGAAGCCAGCCAATGGAGAAGAGGGGCGGGTTCAAACCCCCATACTAAGAAGCATTAAATCTCGGACCGAGACTGCGCAAGCGCAGCCTACGGTCCTCGCCCTAAAAACAAGTTTACCCTGTGGAAGTAAGTGTAGGGAAGTACCCTTTTTTGTCATTGTCACCCATACTTTTTGCCACCGATACTAATGTTATTCAACTGACGGGCACTGGGACCCTGATAACCAGGCTCCAGTGTCAGTGCTCATTCCCTCAAAGCAAGGTAAAATGGTCCATTTTTACTACAACTGGAACACACTTTAGCACCCCTGTAAATCCCTAGTAAATGGTACCACTGGTACCTAGGGCATGGGTACTAAAGAGGGTCCCTGTGGGCTGAAGCATGTATTATGCCACCCTAAGGGACCCCCCCACACAAATTGCATGCAGGCTACCACTGCAGGCTGCGTGACATGGTGCAAACCAATGCATGAAAACATGACATGGCACATTCTCTGTGTACCTTGCCAGCGTTGCACTAGTGTATTGTTTCACAATTATGTGTATTTACTATGCTCAACTTTTCGTGATCCCACTGCTTTGGAGCCACGGTGTACTTGTAAAATAATATATTTAAGTCACCTCTAGACTGCTGTCTAGTTCAGTTACTAGATGGTACAAGTGAACAGGGAAGCCATCTTATGTATACGTACTGGGCACTGGTCCTTACTAGTTCCCCAGCTACATGATGGCTTTACTGAAACTTATGGTGTTTGGTATCAACTACCTTGTCCTAATAAATCTGTCCTGTTACCAGTAATAGATTGATTATGGCATACACTCACAGGATACCTTAGAGGTACCCCCTGAAACTCCTACCAGTATCTAGTGTGCTGGCAGACTGGTATCGTCCAGCCTGCTACCACAGGCAAGTTTTTGACCCCCGCAGGTCAGAAACAATGTTTGCTATGGAGCAAGGTGTTCACCCCTCCTCCAGCAGGATGGCTACTCATTTAGCCTATCAAGACCAGGGGCGTCAAAGCCCCTGCCGCCTTTGATATGGGACCCCAGCTTCTCCTAGACATGGAAGATGCCACCCCTAGCCCTGAGGCCCATTTGGAACCATGGCAAGTGGTAAATTTGATGCAGTAGGTGTGTTGTATCTCGAGGCTAGTCATATCTCTAAAGTGGATACCTGGTGTGCCCCATGAAAGAAGGGTTCCACCATCTTGTTTTTGTTGGAATTAGGAACTCTAGGACAGGATTATGCCCACTTCCCACAGGAAGTAGTCATTTAGGCAGGGTAATGACCCCAGGGGTAAGTAGCCATTTGGGTACTACCCTGCACTCCCCTTAACACCCCTACATTTAGTATTTAGTGGCCCCTGCCACTAGTAACACAAATGTGTCTGCCTGAAAGAAGATGAAGAACAAAGAAGAGCAGAAGATGTGAGAACTGTGGACCAGCAACTACTTGGCCCTGCCTGTTGCTATCCTGAAAATTACTGAGACTGACTCATCCAGAAGTGGAACATCCTCCCCAAAGCCTTGTAGGTCTGCCCAGCTCTTCATCGACCCAGCAACATCTCCCTTGGAGTGGAGAAGCCACTTTCCTGCACCAGCAGGCACCAATAGCATCTGCCCGGTACAGCTTTCTGTCAACCCCCGGGCCCACCGTGGAGCACAGATCTGCTCCATACCCAGATTGGAGATGCCAGGACCCCCAGGAGCCGCCCTGCACCAATATCCAAGGTACCAGAGTCAGTTGCAAGCACCAAGTATTGGCTGTGTTCAGTCAGAACACCACAGCCATCAAAACTTACCTAAACATTGAGGGACTTCAAGAGAGGCCAACTTCACACCAAGAGTAGCCCAGCTGTGTTTCTTTCCCCTTTTCTGCAGGTACATAAAAGTACTGTGAGAGCCTTTAACTCACCGACCCGCCAGGCAAAACACCTCTGCACCTGAGCTCCCTAGCCCAGGCCCACATAAACCAATGGTGTCTCTGTGGTCCTGAGACCCTCAAGAGCTGAGCTCGCCCTTGAGTTCTGTCGGACTGGTCCCCCAGCCCTCCATTGCAGCCTCATTTTTACAGGTACTTTTCCCCATTGACTTTAGGGGGAAGTGTTTGAGGCTATCCACACTTAAAGTACCTCTGCACCGGAAACCCCAGGGCAGGTAAACATGAACTGTTGGTGCTTTCTTGGACCTTGGCCCTTACTTACTTAAAGTCCAGAAGTCCAGAAGAGCAGTCCTGTAAACCGTCTGTAAGTGTGTCTATGCAGTGAATGGTTCTCCGATAGCATAACATTACTGCATTCCAGGCACATGCCTCACATCTGATAGCTGCCATTTTCTATTGTTATTACTGTACAAATTGATAACGTGTAAAGTACTTACCTGATTCCGATAATCTTGGTGTCTAAAATTGGTCTTGAGTTTCTTCTGGAGTGTGTGTCTCATTTTGTACACTGTGTGTACAACAAATGCTTAACACTACTCTCTGATAAGCCTAGACCACTCGCCCACACTACCACAAAGAGAGAATTTGGGATTATTAGTTCAAGCCCTGTAAACCAGTAAAGGTTGTCTGGACTTTCAACATAGTATACATCATTTTGGTGAACTACATAAAAATCCAGCTTCCTAGAACAAGGAATTTGCATACCTAGAAATGAATTCCATTATTCTACTTCACAAAAACATTACAGAACTGAGACATTTACAAATGGCAACGTGCACAGTTGAATGCGTCTCCAAGACCTTGAATGTGATCACTTTTTAGTCTTTACATTACCAACCCTAATACTCTTGACTCAGCCAAGAGTTGTCCAATTTTTGAAAAGATAAAACAAATGTTGTTCTAGCTTTAATCAGAGACGTTTTGAAGCAAAGCCAATGTGGGCTATTCACTAGAGTCCCCATCTTTCAAGGCCCCCCGCAGGAAAGTGCTTTTTCTCACTATGTCACCTCTGTTTCTCTTTACCAGCTTCTGGCCATCTTTCTGTCTACCGCTACCTCTGACCAGAACTTTATTTGTAAAAAAATACAGGTGCCAGGACTCTCATCATGAGACTGCTGTAGCATGCACCACCTGTTGCCCTCTCCAGCGCTGCAAGTGACAGTACCACCACAACTAATAACCATCACCCTCCTACAGTTGACAGTTGAGACTATTTCAGGCCCCCAAAGCTATAAGAATTGCTTGAACGGCAGATATTGGTTATTTTCAATTTATATTGAATCAATAAACTGTGATTTTGCTCAAACCGAAATTAGACAAAAAGTGCCACCTTGTAGCAGACTGTCATAAGAGCTGGAGTTAAAAATTCAATGCCTGTGCCGAGCACCAGAAACCAGCGGCTCAAATGAAGCACTGCCTCAGACTCCGTATTTCTCGAATTAGTGTCATCCTAATGATTATGGGGCAGTGAGGCAGTCAAGTTATATTCGGGCTGTTTTGTGACACCTTTTCCCAAAGTGAAACATATAATTCAGTAGTGTTTGGCATTGTGCATGCTTGAATTAGCAGGATATTCGTTAATAAAACTCATGGCAGTTGGGAATAGGAGACCCCAAAAATGCTTTGCCGAGGCTCTAAAAATCCTTCAGACATAACACAGTGGTTGGCGGTTGTTCTTACTAATACATATTTATTATTATCCAAAATCAACCCACTGAACTATCTACGTAAAAACTATTTTTTGAACTGCATGTTCTACCCTGTGCTTTGCAAGAGGCACGTTATCCCTACGCTCTATTTTAAAACTGGGATCAGTCAAAGCTCAGATATCTCTCAAGGAGATACATTAATCACCAGGGTCACATTGACATTTTTATGGTGGCATATAATTGCAGGCTGGCAAAGAACACAGAAGTATTTGCCATTAGCCCTATCATCTATTTAAAAACGCAGTGCATGCGGAACCCCATAGCATGGCTCCTGTTTCAGTTGCACTTAAGTTTAACTGAGTTTGTTCTTTATTCATCTTTCTGAACACCTGACAGAATTTTACTATTAAGTATGTTAGCAAGAGCACTTCTAATACGCGTGTCTCCGAAAGCTTATGTATTCCACCTCCACCATAGTTGTAAGCTGTTGCTTTCCAAAAGCAGAATGCAGGCACCGACACACCTCCTGCTGTAACTGCAGCATGGCCCATTGTCATTCTGTATGAGAGAATCAGCCACAGACAGAATGACAATGGGGCTAATTGACAGTCTGCAAGGGCTGAGAGGGGCTGTTCACCTAAAAGTAATACGAGCTGGCCCCCAAAAGTGAGTGCTGCAAAACACAGGGGGCTTCTCACAAGGGGTATCGCAGATTCGTGGAAACCACAGAATTATAGACAAAAGGAGTCTGTAAAAAGAATTATGATGGACAATGGACTTGGCAATGAAGTGACATATGGTCCATGCAATTTACGGACGGTTGATCACCCTCCTTATTGGGCTATAACGGCAGAGCTGCGAAATTAAATTATATATCTTTATTAACATTTGTAATGAACATTACAAAATCGGCATGTATCGTTTCGTAGACATGTATTGAGGAGCATCAGAGCATCGTATACATAAGGGTTAGTGACCTGATTACATTACAGGTATGTGCAGCAATCTAGCCAACATAAACAGTAGTCCCAGCTTCATGTGTGCTACCTCGTCGGATTCCAACCCCAAGGGTGTCTACCTTGCTCCATGCCTCCAAACTTTAGAAGCTAACCAGTATCTACTAATCCCCCTACTAAAACTTTGTTTGCACCACTCTAATGCAATTAAATTCTCCTGTTTTTTATTTAACTGTCACTCTTTTTGCCAAAATTTGGCATTCATTCTACAGGTGCAAAACGTATGCTAACATTTCTGAGTGCCTCATTTTCATTTATTTTTAGCCTTGTATGGCCACTATTCGTAATTGCAGTTTTCACTGAAGTACAGGTGCAAGAGACCATCACAGCACTACATCTGCACTGAGGAGTTTTCAAAATGTCATTTTTTGTTGCCATCATGTATGCCATTGCAGTGCAACACAGGCTTGACCTTTACATGGAAAATAATGGCCAGATTATTTACCGGTAATCTTCATAACTCTTAGTCCAACACATCCTCATCCCAGTCATAACTTATATAAGGAAATGTGCCCTCTTATAAGAAAGAGGAAACAAAATGCCACCAATAACCACACCAACCCTCAGATGGGTACTATAAATAGAATAACCTCCCCAGCAGTTCTTGTAATTCAAAGTCCCATCAAAGACCTGAACCATGAAGGATGGGCTGATAGTAATGATTAGACGAGGGCAAATTGGTCTAAGAGTAATAAAATTACTGGTAAGTAATCCGGCCATTACCTCTATGTCCCTTGTCCTGGTCTGAGTCATTACTCATATGAGGTATACCAAAGCAACCATAGGACTTTGAGCAGATATTACCACCCACAGCAAAATAATAAAATCCAGTGAAATCTAACCGTCATGTAGTGAATAAAACCTAAATTGCTTACTAAACATCAAAACAATCACAGCATAACTAATTGTAATACTCCCACACTAAACTTGTTCACCACTCACTTCACATTCACAAGTCTATGTTTCATGAAGGCTTGATCTGAGGGGGTGTGGCTACAGTAGCCAAGACGGTGGCTACTTAGGCATGGAGTGTGAGACAATGAAAGTGGTGGTACGTGGATTTTGCCTTTGCACGACCTATGGGGTTCGGAAGCAGCTCGAGAGGGATATTCAGACTACTGAGAGGAGGCTGGCTGAGCTAGAAGAGGTGCTGCCTTCAGTGCCTGACCGATAAGTTCCACTATATCGCAAACCTACAGCGCCTACACGCGGAGGGGGGTCACTTGGGGGGACTGCTTGTGAGATTAATCTGCAATGAGAAGTTGACATCTACTATTGTACAGATGAAGAACGCTGATGGACACACAGTGTACAGCCAGCAGGTAATTTTAGATACTTTGGTGGATCATCTGGCCGTAGTATACGTAGGGCGTCCTACCCCGGTCCTAGAAGAGATGGAGAGACTCCTTACTACTCTGAACCTCCCTTGTTTGGATGATGAGGCCAGCCAAGTGCTGGACGAACCGATATCGAAGGAGGAAATACTGGGGGGAATTAAGTCTCTGAAATCTGCCAAGAGCCCGGGGAATGATGGCCTACTGGCGAATTCTATAAGAAATTTGCACACATTCTAGCAGATCGCCTTCCTGAGGTGTACAACGAGGCATTCCAAAACGGAACACTCCCACCTTCAATGAATGAAGCAGTGGCTGTTATGCTTCCTAAGGCGGATTGGGACTCCCAGCTCCCGGGGTCATACAGACCCATATCCCTGCTGAACATTGACATGAATGTCCTTAGTGGGATCATGGAGCCTAATTCACCCCGACCAGGTGGGCTTTATCCCCAAACATAGCGCGGCCCTTAACCTACAGCGATTGGCCCTCGGTTGGCACTCACCCATGCTACACCAGGAGGAGTGCGCCCTTACGCTATTAGACATGGAACAGGCGTTCGACTCCGTTGGGTGGGTGTAACTTTGGGAAGTCTTGCAGGCAATGGGGTAGGGGCACAGTTCTTGAAATGGGTGCGACAGATTAGAGTGGGACGGTTGGTCTCACGGGCCTTTCGACTACAAGGTGGTACCAGGCAAAACGGCCCATTATTGCCATTACGCTTTGCCATGACAATGGAGCCCCTAGCAGGAGGTCTGCGAAAAGAAATGGAGGCCTTTGGGATCACACTGGGTGAGACTAACCATGTGGTGTCCATGTATGTGAACAACACCTTAGTGTATGTCCGGAACCCTGCTTCTGCAATACCGATTCTGCTGGGCGTCCTGGAGAAGTATGGTCACGTGTCAGGTCTGCGGATTAACCTGGTAAAGTCTGAATTGATACCACTGGGAAGACTGGCCTTTGCGCTCAGATGAGGGACTGCCGGTGGGCGGGCTCCTGTGGGTGGGGCCCACTTCGATACTTGGGGGTCAGACTGGCGGAGACAGCCGACCAATATCTGGCACTTAACATCGGCAGAGTAGTGGAGGGATTGCGAGGGTCAGTGCGCTTTTGGTGGGAGCTGCCTTTGCCGCTTATGGGGAGGATAGCTCTGATCAAAATGGTGGTCTTGCCTAGATGCCTGTACGCAATGCAGCACTCTTTCTTTAGGATCCCCCGACACTTCTTTATTACACTGGACAGGCTACTAACAGATTTACTGTGGGGACCCAAGCGCAAATGGGTCAGTCTGACCACTTTGCAAAGAACATGGCAAAAAGGAGGTCTAGAGGTCCTGTGTTTGGAATTGTATTATGCAGCCTCACAAATACAACACGCGTTACACTGGCTGGATGACAATTGGGAGAAGGCCCTGCTGGCGGGGACCTTCGAGACAGGGAGTTGCCTGAGCTGCTAAGGATGAGGGTACGGGTACCCTTGTCAAGCCCATATATCATTCGCCATGTGGTGGAGATGTGGGAATTGGTAGTCGGAGAGTGTTGAAAAGAGCTCCATATGCCCCGGGCATGCCCTTGTGGGTCGTCCAACCTTTTCAACAGATTTCCGGATCTTTGTCAGTGCGAAGGTCGCAGGAGGGCGCATGACTGACCATGGGCGATCTCTACGATAACAAACAGTATATCACAAGTGAACAGCTCAATGCCTGCTGCACACAACAATACGAACAGGTTGAAGTCCGGCAGGTCAGTCAATTCATATGCGAGAGTACGCACCCGGAACACGGAGTCTCTCACGGCAACTGGCAGCAGCTACACGCACCAGATTCTTCCCGCATCGGGGCTACTGAACTTGGGAGCTCGCGTACTCTTGCATATGAATTGACTGACCTGCCGGACTTCAACCATTATAAACACATCCTTAGAGTAACACTATTGCGAACATTGTAAGAACGACAACACCGCCAAATTATTCAATTATTGAAGACAGGAATCAGCATAGAGGTTTCTACTTTTAGGATCGCTTCTTCTACACACTGATTTTTTCATACAGAACCTGGTCTCGAGCAGAGCCGGGTCTGAATTATCACCGGCTCAGTGACCTTGTGTATGCTACCTCCAAGCTTCAGCCCTGAGGAGTCGCGGAATCACTTTCCCATGCGACGAAACACGTGTCGGCTGGCTACAAAGACCATTAAATGAAGATATTTCCTAAAGACATTTGTGTTTTCCTTGACAGCTGAAATTGAACTTTAAGGTGTTCCTCGTGACACATTCAGTGACTCTGTTCGTATTGTTGTGTGCAGCAGGTATTGAGCTGTTCATGTCCAGTGTGTTGTCTCGGCAACACACGCTGTTGGGGGGTTATAGGGCTTATCCCCTCGCCTGATTGCACCACTACCCTGAACATAACTTTCATACCGCACAAGCGTCAAACAGTAGCAGAGCGCCCAGCATTTCCCCTTATCCTAAACGGCTTTCCCAGTTTTGAGTATATCATAAGTGAGCAGGCAATGGAAACTTTTGTGTTAGGCCCATGACTGTTCCTACAATAAGGGAAGATAGTACAAGTGGCGAGGGAATTATGGTCTATGTTCCCGGACGTACCTCCTGTCTCCAATGTGTTACAGGCCCTGATAATAATGGCTAAAGGGTGGAGATTGATCTCAAATCTCTACCGGACATTATGGGGCGGTAGGGGTACTGCCAATCCAAGCGAAATGGAAGGCACTGACTCTAGATCCTATTACTGAAAGTGACTGGGCCAAAATCCTCAATGGGTTAAGCAAGTGAGCGCGAACACGAGGTTCAAACAAATCCAATTCAACTACGTACACCAGACGTATCTGACCCCCAAGTTGCTGCATAAGATTTACCCAGAGTGATCAGAGCAGTGACCTAGATGTGGGGAGATGGAAGCCACGTTCATTCACATGGTCTGGGCTTGCCCGACATTTCAGGGACATTGGACGGAAGTCTTAACTGCGTTGCCAGAAGTGAAAACAAGCGAGATAGTAGGTGATATCCGGGTGGTATTGCTCGGTTTGCTGCCCCGGCCCAAGAATAAGAATCTCAGCAGGAAGTTTGTCCTCCTAGGACTGGTGCTTGAGAAATGGCGGATCACCATCTCGTGGCTGAGCCGTCCAAACTGACACCGTCCAAACTGACACAATGGGTACGAGACGTGAAGGAATGGGCGACAGCCGAGGTGATTCAAATGCAGCAGGCCAGGCGAGACGACAAGTTAGAGGATGACCTGCAGGCCTGGAGGGCAATGGAGGGAGAGCTGATGAGCAGAGGAGCGGAAAGTGAAGCACGCGAGGAGGCTGGGGGGAGCACACAGCCAGGTAATTGGCCAGAAGGTAATCTGGAGACAGGGATGACCGGCCATCAAAGACATACTGGGCATTGAATGGACACGGACTGTAAGATTTAATGAAAAGGACGTACAACCTGGAGACGTTCACCAGACATGGCAGGGGGGTGGGGGGTTCTAGGAGAGGGTGGGGGTATTGGAAGGGGGATTAGTAGATACTGGTTGACATTTTAAAAACTTCTCAGTGCAGATGTAGTGCTGTGATGGTCTCTTGCACCTGTACTTCAGTGAAAACTGCAATTACGAATAGTGGCCATACAAGGCTAAAAATAAATTAAAATGAGGCTCTCAGAAATTTTAGCATACGTTTTTCACCTGTAGAAGGAATGCCAACTTTTGGCAAAAAGAGTGACAGTTAAATCAAAAAACAGGGGAATTTAATTGCATTAGAGTGGTGCAAACAACGTTTTAGTAGGGGGATTAGTAGATACTGGTTAGCTTCTAAAGTTTGGAGGCATGAACCAAGGTAGACACCTTGGGGTTGGAATCTGACGAGGTAGCACACATGAAGGTGGAACTACTGTTTATGTTGGTTAGATTGCTGCACAAACCTGTAATGTAATCAGGTAACTAACACTTATGTACACGATAATCTGATGCTCCTCAACACGTCTACAAAACGATACATGCCGATTTTGAAATGTTCACTACAAATGTTAATAAAGATATATTTAAAAAACCAAAAAAATGGTTGCTACTTAATTTCGCAGCTCTACCGCTATAGCCCAACAAGTAGTGTGATCAACCGTCCGTAAATTACACTGACCGTCCGTCATTTCATTGCCAAGTCCATTGTCCGTCATAATTCTTTTTACAGACGCCTTTTGTCTGTAAATCTGGGTTTTCCAGGAATCTGCAATGCCACTTGTGAGAAGCCTCAGGTGTTTTACAGCACTCACTGTTGGGGGCCAGCTCGTATTTCTTTGAAGTGAACAGCCCCTCCCAGCCCTTGCAGACTGTCAATTAGCCCCATTGTCATTCTGTCTGTGGCTGATTCTCTCATACAGAATGACAATGGGCCATGCTGCAGTTACAGCAGGAGGTGTGTCGGTGCCTGCATTCTGCTTTTGGAAAGCAACAGTTTACAACTATGGTGGAGGTGGAATACATAAGCTTTCTGAGACACGAGTATTAGAAGTGCTCTTGCTAACATACTTAATAGTAAAATTCTGTCAGGTGTTCATAAGGATGAATAAAGAACAAGCTCAGTTAAACTTAAGTGCAACTGAAACAGGAGCCATGCTATGGAGTTCCGCATGCACTGCGTTTTGAAATAGATGGCAGGGCTAATGGCAAATACTTCTGTGTTCTTTGCCAGCCTGCTATTATATGCCACCATGAAAATGTACATTTAACCCTGATGATTAATGTATCTCCTAGAGAGATATCTGAGCTTTGACTGATGCAAGTTTTAAAATAGAGCAGAGGGATAATGTGCTTCTTGCAAAGCACAAAGTATAACATGGAGTTCAAAAAATTGTTTTATGGAGATAGTTCAGGGGGTTCATTTTGGATAATAATAAATATGTACTAGTAAGAACAACCCCCAACCACTATGCTATGTTTTAACCCCTGAGTTTGTATTTCTCCAGACCAAGCATTCTTAACAAATAATCAAGGCAACTAGAATTATGCACTTCTGCGGCTGCAGTTTTTTCCTCATAATTATTGCTTTGTCGCATTTACCATACAACCCATTATCTGTTGCACAATCTCCAAAGTTTAGCAAACAAAATTGTTACTCGCTCAAATGGATCAAAAGTTACTAATGCTTGGCAAATGGTATTCATCCGTAGTGGAAGGCCCTTGAATGGTTATCTTTCCGTTGCTTATTTATGTATTTCTGATGTGGATCCGCGCCTGATCCACAGCTGCGCCTCCCCCCGACTCCCCACCCACCCCCAGCTCCTTGGGAACCTCACGGGTGAGTAGCGCGCTTTAAAAACCCCTGAGTGATTGATTGATATTTAGTTGTTATAATTTAGTCAACCCTGCCGCATAATTCCAGTGTCCCTGCATATAATGCCTACCAGTATGAATGACATGTAACTCCTACATCTTGCAGCCTTCATTGTCTTAAGTAACATTTCCTCTACATTGACTTACACACAAGAGTCATTATCTCTGAATAATATGTGTGTGATAAAAAGTGCTCTTGACACTACATGGGATGAGTACGACTATAAAAGAAATTAAATGCACATGGGAGAGGGTATATAGAGAAAAGAGGGACACTGTTGAATAGTGATACTGAGGGAATCCTTGGAAAATTAAGTCTTTGGGGGGTGGCACCAACAAGGATTGTCACGCCGGGTGGAACCCGCAGTAAAGCTGGCATACCAGAGGCTTAGTTATCATTTCTGTAGCCTATGCAGTGCCCCAGGCACTAAGACAAAAGCACTTCAGGAGCTGATTGTGGGATAGACTGGTAGTAAGGCATAGTCTATGAACAGAGAGATTTCATTTTATTATAACACTTGTTTCTGTACAGTTTTTTTTCAACATTTCTAGTTAATGGAGTATGAAGAGCCCAATTAGAAATGTCTAACATAGCATGACCGGTGTGCACTAATCCCAAAATCTTCTAGTGCCACACTGTAACCTGCCAGGCAAGTGCCTCATGCTGCAGCCTTGGATTAATTTCTCCTTCATTACCTGCTTCCGCCACATCGGTGGGCTGACCGCCTATTTTGAGTCTGGTGGTCAGATTGCCACAGGCCTGCTGCAACCACCAGGGAACCAATGTTTCCTGGTGGTCTTGGATCGATTTGAGGCAGTAATACACTGGCAGTAATACGCTGGCAGTGCAGCTGCGGCAACGCCAGGCATATTACGAATTTCTTCACTGCCAGCCTTTTCATGGCAGTGAGCCGGCCATGAAAAGGCTAGATATGAAAGAACTAAGGGGCCCTACAGGCCCCCCTGGTGCCTAAGGGCCATGGGGATGCATTCAGGTGGGCACATAGTATGCAGTGCACGAACCTGCTTTGATGTTCCTATTGAGATGCCTTTTTAATAGGCACCGCCATGGGAAAGGCCAAAGGACTGCCCGCCAAACGAGAACTCGTAACTGGCCATCGGTGAGCTTTGGCAGTGTGGGAGGGCGATGGCGTGCCGCCCCATTCCCACACCACCAAACTCAGAATCAGGTCCTGTGTGATCAATAATTGAGGGCATATATCAGGCTGTATCGTCGGATAAATTTCTGCTTATTCCTTTAACATGTGGATTGGTGTTTAGAAAATTATCTAACATTGCAGTCAAAGGCAGAATCAATCAATCAATCAATCAATCAATCACAAGATTTGTAAAGCGCACTACTTACCCGCGAGGGTTTCAAGGCGCTGAGGGAGAGGAGGGGGGGTTGCCGCTACTGGTCGAATAGCCAGGTCTTGAGTCATCTCCTGAAGGTCAGCAGGTCTTGGGTCTGTCGTAGTTTGAGGTGAAGGGTGTTCCAAATCTTGGTGGCGCTGTGGGAGAAGGATCTGCCTCCGGTGGTGGTTCTCCGGATGCGCAGGACGGTGGCCAGGGAGAGGTTGGCGGAGCGGAGGTGACAGTTGGGAATGTAGAAGGAGAGTCGACTGTTGAGGTAGGCTGGGCCGGTCTTGTGGAGTGCCTTGTGTGCGTGTATCAGTAGTTTGAAAGAGATTCTCTTGTCGACGGGGAGCCAGTGCAGGTTTTTTAGGTGGGGGATGATGTGGCTGCAGCGTGGAATGTCGAGGCTCAGGCATGCAGAGGCGTTTTGGATTCTTTGCAGTCGTTTGATGACCTTGGTCGGGGCTCCTGCGTAGAGGGCGTTTCCATGGTCGAGTCTGCTGCTGACGAGGACCTCGGTGACTGTTCTTCTCGTGTCTGTCAGGATCCACCTGTAGATCTTGTGGAGCATGCGGAGGGTGTTGAAGCAGGAGGAGGAGACTGCGTTGACTTGCTTGGTCATGGTGAGCGTTGAGTCAAGGATGGCTCCCAGGTTGCGTGTGTGGACGGTTGGTGTCGGGGGTGCCCCTAGTGCGAGGGCCACCAGGAGTCGTCCCAGGCTCATGAGTTGGAGCCGAGGATGAGGATCTCCGGCTTGTCTGTGTTCAGCTTAAGTCAGCTGCACTTCATCCAGTCGGCGATGGCTTTCATTCCTTCGTGGAGGTTGGATTTGGCGGTGAGGGGGTCCTTGGTGAGGGAGAGGATCAGTTGAGTGTCGTCGGCATAGGAGATTATGTTGAGGTCGTGCTGTCGGGCGATGCGTGCGAGTGGAGCCATGTAGATGTTGAACAGTGTCGGGCTGAGGGTAGATCCCTGGGGTACGCCACAGATGATCTCGGAGGCTTCAGATCGGAATGAGGGAGGCAGATGCTTTGGGTTCTGCCGGAGAGGAAGGAGGTGGTTCAATCCAGGGCCTTGTCTCGGATCCCTGCGTTGTGGAGGCGTGTGCGTAGTGTGTGGTGGCAGACAGTGTCGAAGGCGGCGGAGAGGTCCAGGAGGATGAGGGCCGCCGTCTCGCCGTTGTCCAGCAGGATCCTGATGTCGTCTGTGGCGGCGATGAGGGTGGTCTCGGTGCTGTGGTTGCTGCGGAATCCTGACTGGGAGGGTCCAGGATGTTGTTAACTTCGAGGTAGCGGGTGAGCTGTCTGTTGATGATCTTCTCGATTACCTTAGCTGGGAATGGAAGCAGGGAGATGGGCTGGAAGTTCTTGAGGTCGCTCGGGTCCGCCTTGGGTTTCTTGAGTAGGGCGTTGATCTCGGCGTGTTTCCAGCTCTCTGGGAAGGTCGCGGTCTCAAAGAAGAGGTTGATGACGTTGCGCAGGTAGGGTGCGATGGAGCTGCCGGTTTTGTTGAAGGTGTGGTGTGGAAAAGGGTCTGATGGGGAGCCGGAGTGGATTGTGCCCATGGTCTTGATTGTGTCCTTGGTGTTCACATTGACCCAAGCTGTCAGAGGGTCGTGGTCGATGGGATGTGGCGGGTCTGATGTGTCGGGCCTGTTGGGTTCGTCCGGGAGTCGAAGCACGTCGTGGATATCGGTGATCTTGCGGTGGAAGAAGGTGGAGAGGGAATCACACAGGACTTGTGTTGGCAGGATGTCTTTGGCGCTGGAGCTGGGGTTGGAGACTTCCTTCATGATGCTGAAGAGCTCCTTGCTGTTGTGTGCGTTGTTGTCGAGGCGGTCTTTGAAGGAGGTCCTCTTGGCGGACCTGATGAGGTGATGGTGGTTGCGGATGGCGTCTTTGTGGGCTGTGCGGGCTGTTCTAGTTAACAGTATTGTCGTGGTGGTAAAGAGCATGTGAAAACAAAGGATGTAAGCTGACAGTTCCTTTGTAACACAGAACAACTTTTAAATACCTGTATATGAACTGTGCAAATGTTTCAAAACATATCAGCAGTTAGAAAACCACAAATGGACAACTTGTTTGCAATTCAGACACTTTACTCGGTGATGTTCAAATGATACATATTTGCTGAAACCACATTTCCACACATTATCATTTGTGCGCTATGTAGTTTTATCAGTAAAACGGCATGTTGTCATTTTGCTTGCATGCAATGGAAAATGATCTGTAGGTAAAATACAGTGCCTCCTTCTGACCTACAATAATGCCTCAACAAAGTATACAGTTTCTAGTTTGTAGCTCACTACTGTGCATCAATGAGAATCTGCAGTTTACAGCTCATACAAATGAAATGGCCCAATCAGTATACTATTTCCCATATACAGGTAAAATAAGGAGGGCTGCTATAGGGTAGCCAGAGCATTATGTAGTAATGTCAACTCCTATCTGACCGTTCTTGCCCACAATAATACCATAACAATCAGCAGTCTGCAGCCAATTATAGCTCATGTTGGCTGGTTAATAACTCCCGTTTCCTACTTCATGCTCCTACTCTCACACAAGACCTGTCTGCTATGGATCTTATTTATCACTCAGTACTGTACCAGCTCCTAAACCAGTCCTCACCTGCCGAACTGACATGGAATACATGAAGCGATCTGACACATAAAGCTGGCCAGTCGGAGGACTGTACTCTAGTCCAGCACTACAGGTCCCCGTTAGCTAAAGTCAATGCATGCTGCTTTAAATCTCAAAATACGTTAGTAAAGAAGAAATGGTGCCAGGGCTCGAGTTTAACAGACCAGGGCTAGTTTATTTAGCTGGTGTGTGCCTTCTTTACATTATTTCGAGAAGGTATGCATTTGTCATTGTTCATACATTTCAAAACAAATTTACTTCTTCATGCAATCTACAGAGGGTGAAAACATCCCTTTTACTGGGGATACAAATGAAAACATTTCATACATTTGAAGGCAATATGTGCGAACAAAAATAAATGAAGAAAATTCATAAACAGTTACACTTTCATTTTTTTTCATAAAACAGGCATTGAATCATATGCACCAAAATTCATTTGGGTATGTTAGTTTTATGATTACATTGCCCTATGCTATCGTGTGCCTCTTTTAAACAGCCAACAGTGAGGCCTCTGCCGGACTAGTGGCTGTGCCGATTGTCCGGGAAACAACCTTTACAACGTGGTCATCACATTGCGTTACCTTTACAACGTGGTTGTTACAACGCCGTACCATTACAGCGCAAGTTGTTACAACCACCTGTAGATGGCGCTCTAAACTAAGGAATATTATAATTTACTATTCCAACACCTTCCATATTGTTGCACACACTGGAGTTGAAATAGTAAATTATACTATTCCTAAGTCCAGCGCGCCATCTAGAGCAAGTCGTTGTAACGACTTGCGTTGCAATGGTACTGCGTTCTAACAACGCGGTCGTTGTAACGACTGTGTTGTAAAAGCACGCGATGTAATGCATCGCGGTGTAATGAGACATATTCGACTGTCCCCGTCACAGAACTGGAGGGACGTGGGCAGGACTTCCTGGTGCCCGAGAGAATAATCAGCGACTTGACCGAGTTTTTCAGGGTGGTTTGGGAGCTGCTGTTATGGAAATCGAAAATAATTGGCGTTAGCATGAGCTGCAGCCATCTTGTTTGAGGCATCCATTTTGTCAGCTGTGTAATTCTTCCTTCTTCACTGTTGCTTGCCTTTCTATTCTGCTTGTGTCATCAGCTTTAGTTAACTCCTTCTGTACTGAGCCAAAGCAATGTATGAGAAAAGGCCAGTAGCTGCTAGAATGCACCTGGCTAAAGATGTAACCGTAGATCACACTTTGCTACTGTAAGCAGTTCTGTTCCCCCTCCCACTTTGCTGACTAAGTAATCTCCATCTGCCCTTGTTTGTCGGTAGTTATTCCTGTGTATGCTTGTACCTTCTATTTGTAACTACATGCTTACCAGTGCAGAAAACTCTGTATATAGGCACCATGGTCTGTGTATTCAAGGCACTACCTCCTGGAACACTTGAGGGTGTTGTATGGACGTGGTCTCACTCATGAGTGAATAAACTTGTTATTTTGAATTCCAGCTTCAGTATCAATCTCTATTTTGTTAGTCTAAGGACCCGTGGACAGAGAAGGGTGAACCCTGCACCTGTGTGCTCATAAAAAAAGCAAATTTCCACAGTTTGATGCCCAAAGTGGGGCCTCATCTGAGACGCGGCCGCCCAAGGGAGTGGTCTTGACAGAAGATTGGAATTCTACTGAGGAGACGTCCTGCATGAGGAGACCCTTGTCTTTGCAGCCAAAGTAATTTTTCCAGTTTTCTTGATCTGACCCTCCAGGTGGTGGCCGGTCCCGCCTGAGGTTTCCTTTTGCGAAAGTATTTGCAGTGACCATTAGGTCGACCAAGAGATTGGCAGTTGGAGGTTGGAGACTCTTGTTTGGTAAGGTTGTCTGAAGCGGCAATCTTGATTTGCTTGGCCAAGATTCTGGTTTTGATTTATTTTTTGCAGGAAATAAAGGCAGGTAATGTGGAGATTTTTCTCTACTTTTGAATATTTTAGGAGGGCAATATTTTACAAACATTTGGTAGCATCCCTGTTTCCCAGCACATTCCGTAGGCTGTGTTGCTGTCTTGGAGGTACCAAAATGGATTTAGAAAGAAGTCAGCCAGTTCCCCCAGAGGGGACACCTAATAGGCATATGTACATTAAATACGGTATTTCTTCCATAGTGTATAGTATACTGTGGAACAAATATACGAAAAGATCCCGATTTACAATGGCCTGTGAATAGGTCATTTGACTTTAAAAAGATTCAGTATATAGAGCAGTGTTTGTTTAAACGGAAGAGTCGACAATATATGTTTGATTGTGTATGAATGTGGGAGAAAGAAGTGCAAGAGAGAGTGAGCAAAGAAGAAGCTATGCAGAAAAGGAGCAGCGTAAAACGATATATCAAAAAGCATTGGAATTGAAAAATAAGGAAATGAAGGAAATACAAGAAAAAGAGGAAAGGGAGCATCATTTAGAGGTAACTGGTCAGTACCCGATTAGGCACCCTATTTATCCCATACTTAATAAACCTCAAGAATATTCCATCTTGTTAGATAGACCTCCACCCCCATATAAAGTCCCTAGTGCCCCTGAGAATACGGTTTCTGATGAGGAGCATTTGTCTTCAGGCGAAAAAGACAAAGATAAGCAAGGTGGGCGGAAAACTCACTCTACTTTGACCAAGGAAGAGAAAGATAAATTACAGGACATTGCCAGAGAAGAAGCGCGTCAGACTACTACAGCGACAGTCCTCACAGTTACATTTCAGACTTTGGAAAACGTCAAACAGTTATATTTTAAAGAAAAATTCTCTTGGGAGGTTATATATGGTTGGCGGCACAATTCTAATGAAACAGAGCCAGATGATACAAGTATTGATTATAAACAGTTAGTAGGTGGTACTTTCCTTTTTTTAAACTTACCTGATATGATTAGGCGAGTGGTCAAATTACGAGATGAAACATTGCGTTTACGAAAAGAGAAATAAAAAATAACATTGTAGAAATAGCTCCATCTCAGACAAAGGAAGTAGATGCTTCAGTAGATGCGAAAAAACCTAGTAGTAGTAAAGCTGTTATGAAACCAACGCGTGAAGCAGCACCTCTGTATGTTCCCCCAAAGGGAGCGGGAACGGATGAGGAAAAAACCTCAGATGATGCACAGGGATATTTTATTTATAATTGGGTCTATACCCTTTGGAGTAGAGCAGATGGTATGGCTTTTAAAGCTGCTTTGCCTGATCCGCGGAAAAATCCGGCCGCTTTTTATGAAGAAGTGGGAGGGGCTATTAGCTCCAGCACTATGACCCTGCCAGATATTGATATGTTGTTTGGACTTATTTTGCCCCCTGATATGTGGAGAACAATTCGGAAGGTAGACGATATTGCAGCTTATGGTGATACTTGGGTGCATTTAGAGGAAATAGATGTGGCTAGAGAGCCTGCGCAGAAACCACAACAGGTGATATTAGATCTTCCCAAAGCTATTGTAACTAAGTTGAAAACTCTTATACCCCTTAAGAAAATAGATTGGACAACGTTAGTGTCTTGTAAACAGAAAGCGGATGAGTTTGTTTCTGATTTCTTTACAGAAGAGACATTCCATGACTTTAGTGGGCAGTCATTGACAGATGACACGGGTAAGCATCTGTTCGTCGACAAATTTGTCGCTAACATGTTGCCAGAAATAGCTAGTCGCCTAAAGGCCAGCGAGATTTCATGGACTACGTCTTCCCCAATCTCCCTTTTGACTATGGACCAGTATTATGAGCATCAGGAATTGGAAGCAAAACACAAAGAGGATAAGAAGATTATGGATTTTAAGACGAAAGTTATGTTGGCTCAAGTATATGGTCCGCCATTCAGAGGTAGTGGTAGAGGGCAGATGTGCAGTATATACCCCTGGTGTGCCCCTTCCTCTCAAGCAACTTTGTCTTCTGATCAGTGTGCTTATTGTAAAGAGATTGGACATTGGCGTTCTGAGTGCCCCCTTTTGCAAGGTCAGCAGTATTAACGGGGTGGAGGAAGCATGAGGGAATTCAGGACAAAGGGGAGGAATAGGAAATCACACCAGATTTGAGGCAGTTGAACATGGACCAAACTATTATAATACTTTTGACAGACGGAATCAATATCAAATGACAGATTATTTGACTGATGGTCTTGGGGATTCTAATTATGCATAGGAATGCCTAGGATGGGGTAGGGAACCGGTTGAGGTGCCAGTAGATCAGAAAAGTTCTTATGTTGATGGAATTGTCTTTGGCTCTACAGATCAGTTTCTGGTTGATACAGGAGCTACTCGTAGTGCTCTGTCTAAAACATTGGTTCCTAGGGCTTCCCTGTCTGGTGCAATGATAACATCGATAGGATTTGATGGGACACCTACACTTAGCCCACTGTCACAGCCACTTGCATTTAGTTTTGATAAATTCACTGCAGCATGTCCATTTCTGCTTTTCCCTAACATGCCGTATAACATTGTGGGTATCGATATGCTTAAACATTTCTGTGCTACAATATGTTGTTCCCCAGAAGGTGTATTTTAAATGATAACTATCCAATGGTTGAGAGGTCTTGTCTCATTAAAGAGGATGTTGCTCTTGCATCGTTACCTAGTACTTTGTGGGCTACATCAGATACTGATATGGGGCAAATGGTTATCCACCAGTACATATTCAAGTGAAGGAAGGTGCTTTGTTGCCTTGACTACCCCAATATAAAATATCACGGGAAGGCGATGAAGCATTAATACACATTGTTCAGGATTTGATCAGAGTGGGGGTTATGGAAGAAGTCCCTTATAATATTTATAATAGCCTCATTCTTTCTATTTTGAAAAAAGACACTGACAATAAAATTTACACATTCATTATTGATTTACGAGAAGTTAACAAAATAGTGGGGCCCCAATACCCGGTAGTCTGTCATCACAACACTTCTTACTATGGTTCCTCCTACTGCCACTACATTCAGTGTCATTGATTTGAAGAATGCATTTTTCTCGATACCTATTCACCCAGACAGCCGCTATTTGTTCGGCTTCACTTTGAAAAATCGATCCTTCAGATTCTGTAGAGCTCCACAAGGGTATACAGTGAGTCCTAGCTTTTATAGCCAGGCATTGAAAAGGCAGCTTGATTATTTTCCTGTACCATAGGGGTGGCTCTTATTCAATATGTCGATGACATCTTATTGGTTGCCGATACCCCTGAACAGTGTGAAGAAGGAACACTGTCCCTATTATCATTCCTTGCCTCTCATCATCACAAAGTCTCTTGGAAGAAATTACAATATTGTAGTTAGCAGGTTACCTACTTAGGCCACCTCATGTCTAAGGAGGGACATGCACTCACACCAGATCGCATTCAAACTATTTTAGACACTCCTGTGCCCCGTACTCAGATGGATGTTTGTGCAGTGATTGGCCTTACTTCTTTCTGTAGGCAGTGGATCCCTAGTTTTTCTCACATTATTAAACCTTTGTTGGACGTTTTGACAAAAGACACTCCGATGCCTCCCCCATGGACCACTGAATGCCAGAATGCTTTTCAACAGTTACGTCACGCTCTTTGTTCTGCACCAGTATTAGGATCTCCAGACTACACTAAGGCCTTCACACTCTATGTACACGAGAGGGACGGTTGCGCTCTCTCAGTTTTAACACAGACACACAGTGATAAGCAATGCCCTTGTGCATATTTCTCACCTGTCCTTGATCCAGTTGCTCGTGCATTGCCTGGGTCTTGTCACATAGATTGCTTGTGCTAGTACCCCATTAAGTTGATGCTTTGTTAAAACAAACGAAAACACAACATTTCACTGGTCCCCGTTTGACAGGCTATGAATTTACACTTTTGGCTCCTCATATCACACTGAAAAGATGTTTGACTCTTAATCCTGCTACATTATTGCCATTCCCAGCTACTCAGTCTCAGTCACAAGAGCTACATATTTGTATATCCCTTACAGAAAACCAAACAAAGGGTTGTGTTGACCTACAAGATACACCTCTAGTGTTGATGGGGAATTGTGGGTTGGTGGGTCTTGCCTGAAGTTGCCTGATGGTACTACATCTGCTGCTTATGAAATTACAACACTTCAGACAGTAGTTGAGACAGTTTGTATCCCACAATAGTCACCTCAAGCTGCCGAGTTGATAGCACCGACAAGAGCATGTGAGCTTAGTACCGATTTGCTTGTCAATCTTTACACTGAAAGCCAATGCGTCTTTGGTGTGGTACATAGCTTTGCCCAACTCTGGAAAGAAAGAGGCTTTCTCACTTCACATAGGACACAAATAGTGCATGGAGAATAAGTACATAATATCCTTACTGCCTTGACATATCAAAAGAAAGTGGCAATTGTGAAGTGTAGCGCGCACAAGAAAGTGACTGATAAAATAGGAGGAGGTAATGGCTTTGCAGACTACACAGCTCGTGAGACTGCAATGCAATGAAGTACTACATCTATGTATGTAGTTAAATCACAGGCTGAACGATGGCATGATGCCAGGCAAGAAGTGCTGGACATTCAACAATATGCCTTTGTCGAAGAATTAGACCAATGGTCTCAGGAGGAAGCATTGGACGGTGAGGGCTGTTGGAGGAATGAAGAAATGACAAAATAGAAGTTACCTGCAGCCTATTTACACCCTATGATTCACATGGCACATGGGCCGGCACATGTTGGAGAATCCTCAATAGCAAAGTAACTTATGCAAGTTTGGGATCATCCAGAGATTCTCGGTACAGCTAAGAAACGAGTCCAGTCCTGTGTGATTTGACTGCAATATAATAACAGGAGGGTTTGCAATACCTACTGCACCTTTTGAGGTTCTGCAAATGGATTATATCCAGCTTGAATGCTGTAATAATCTGAAGTATGTTCTGGTAGTGGTGTGTGCCTTTAGTAAATGGGTGGAGGCATACGCCACAAAGGATAATACAGCTCTTACTACAGTAAAGATGCTCCTAAAGGAGTTTTCCCTAGATTTGGAATTTGTCGAGTTTTGTGGAGTGACAACGGACCCATTTCATTGGGCAAGTTGTTGAGTATCTCATGAAAAGGGTAGGAATTAGGCAGAAGTTTCTTGCTGCTTTTTACCCACAATCAGCAGGGCTAGTGGAGCGTTACACCCCTACCTTAAAATTAAAATTGGCAAAGATACAGGCTTCCACATCTTTGAAATGGCCTGATGCACTGCCCTTGGCATTGCTATCCATTAGATCAATACCACATACACAATCTGGCCTCACACCGTATGATGTGGTTTTAATAAGGCCAATTAATATTTCGGGGATTCCTAAGCCACGCCCTATACATGATGTACCCTATGCATTGATGAGTGACTTTTTGTCTCAGTTGACTGACAGTTTGTCTTCTATTTATCAACAGGTTCGGGAAACTCTTCCAGACAGGTCGCCATGTCAGGGTCACTGCTTGCGCCGTGGAGACTACGTGGTAGTCAAGTCCTTCCAGAGAGCCAGCTCCCTAGCACCCGGATTGCGAGACCCTGAGCAGGTGCTCCTGGCTACCAGGACTGCGGTTCGAGTGACCAACCGGAAGAACTGGGTCCATGGGACACATTGCCGGAAAGTGTTGCAAGACCTACTGAGCCCAGCTGCGTTGGCAGATCACCGCGACATCCTGGCTACAGGGAAAGGACAATCTAGGTCACCTGAAGGACCTGAGGAAGTCATCCTGGACCACACGATCCCTGGTACATCTCGATATCAGCTGCAACCCAGGAAGAAAGACACTTCGTTGCTGAAAAAAGCTGTTTGAGCCACTGTCCTGGGTGGTTAAAGACTAACTACAAAGGGGGGGGGGAGGATGGGTAGCCTTTTAGTGACTGCTCGTTTCAACCTCAGTGAAGAAACAAACTTCTTCCCAGGACCTTAGGGCACCATCTGTTTTATTGTTCAACGACGAGATGAACATGCCTAAGGAGAAGAAGCAAACTGCTGCAAGAGTCTGTGATGCAGGGAGTATGTTCATTATTGTACTGACTGTTACTAGAGCTCGAGCGGATAGCTGTGTGAGCAGTATTGGACTGGACTAAACAATAGTGTTTTTTGGTCCTCACACAACACCTATTTCATTTGTGGAAGTAAAGGTTATTACCACCTACCTATTGGGTGGTCTGGAAGCTGCTTTATGTCCTTTTTGCTTCCACCTGTGTTTTTGGCACCTGTATCCTACCATAACGACTATGAACTGTATAATGACATTTCAAAGAGCCGCTTCAAGAGGCAATAAACAATGATGAGGTGGATCTAACTGATAATGCACTGCAGCAGTATATTGACTTTAACTTGGGACTATTCTTCTTTGTTGGTGGGGCCTTAAACAGCAGAAAGATCCAACGTTTGACATGTGTTGTAGAGGCTGTAACCAATCAGACAGCCATGGCACTTGGAAATATCACAGAAGAACTACAAATTGCGAGAATTGTGGCACTCCAAAACAGGATGGTCCTCGATGTCATTCTGGCTGACCGTGATGGAGCATGTCGCATCATTGGGAGCAGCTGCTGCGTATACATCCCTGACCATGCCCCTTCAGTTTTTGAAGCAATTTCCAAGATGCACAAAATAGCCACTGAACTCCACCAGGATTGAGGGACATGGACTTTGACTGGATGGCTATGGAATATGTTTACTGAATGGGGCTGGAAATGACTGTCAGCTCTATGTATATTTGCTGCAATTCTTTTCATTTTTTGCCTATGTATTCAATGTGGCCTGATGCTCTGTTCCCTTTGTATTTCTACCTGTACCTCATGTATACCGACTACACAAAATGCTAAGAATGTAAATGCCCGCCTAGCAATGGACCAGGAAATTAATGAACTCATGAGAATAGATGTAAATGATATCTTCCATGTACCTTCCAAATCATAGAGATGTCTTCAGCTAATGCTAAAAGGGCCGTCTGTGGAAATTGAAAATAATGGGCGTTACCATGAGCTGAAGCCATCTTGTTTGTAGCATCCATTTTGTCAGCTATGTAATTCTTCCTTCTACACTGTTGCTTGCCTTTCTATTATTCTGCTTGTGTCATCAGCGTTAGTTAACTCCTTCTGTACTGAACCAAACCAATTTTTTAGAAAAGGCCTTTAGCTGCTAGAATGCACCTGGCTGAAGATATAACTGTTGATCACTCTTTGCTACTGTAGGCACTGTAAGCAATTCTGTTCCCCCTCCCACTTTGCTGACTAAGTAATCTCCATCTGCCCATGTTTGTCTGTGGTTATTCCTGTGTATGCGTGTACCTTCTATTTGTAACTACATGCTTACAAGTGCAGAAAACTGTGTACATAAGCACAATGGTCTGTGTATTCAAGCCACTACCTTCTGGAACACTTGAGGGTGTAGTATGGACGTGGTCTCACTCATGAGTGAATAAACTTGTTATTTTGAATTCCAGCTTCAGTGTCAATCTCTATTTTGTTAGTCTAAGGACCCGTGGACAGAGAAGGGTAAACCCTGCACCGGTGTGCTCATTAAAAAAGGACATTTCCACACTGTGGGGTCCTGAGCAGGGGGTGCGCTAGTGAAGCCTGAGCATTTGGAGGGCCTCCCTGGGTGCTGGGTTAGACTTCTATGGACTGCTTTTCTTTCATACATGCATCTGAGGCCTGTACCAGCTGCCCGGCATCCGTCCCTCCTTGAAGATCCTGTTTAATCTAGCCCAGTGAGTGCGAGTGTGGGGGCCAACTGGGAGTGACACCTTGGACCCTGCAAGGTCCACCTGATACCCGGAGAACACCATCAAGATTCTTCAGCCGCAGGCTCCAGATGCACTGAGACATCTCCTTGAGACCAAGTGTGCTTTCTGATGGAATGAGCCGAGGATGCTGAGGGCTGATACCACAGAAGTAATGTGCATATAATAGCCATGGCAGAGGAGAAAGATGGCCAAGACGACGTGGCCTAACTAGAAAAATAGGATCAAGAGAAGTAGAGCTTCAAGACGTCTCTGACACTATCCACTTTCTTTTACATTGAGAGAGCCTGTATGGTTCATCTGACCCCCTCCATCCAGCCCTCAACATCTTGGGGGTCTGTGCCCCGCCCGCTGGTCAGAGAATTGATCCACTAGAGGGACACAGAGGTGTGGTGCTCTGCAAAGCTCACCAGCTGGTCTTTCTGGAAATCTACATCAGCAGCAATATTCTACACCTTGAGTACACCTTTGCGGTGAAGCGCCACTCCTTACAAGTGTAAACGTCCCTGCCCCTGTTTTCTGCCAAGCTTTGAGTTGTACCTGAGCACACGTTTCATTCCTTTAAGACACACAGAGGCTTGGGACTGTGAGGAACAGTTGTCAATTGCGAGCCGGTCTTTGGCTCTAGAGGGATGCATGAAACTAAAGTCGAGGCACAGGTGAGGACAAACTGCCTGGGACCTACCCATGTCGTGGCTAGTGACCTGGCACCATCGGAGATACAGATAGACTGCAACAAGCGATCAGCTTGGAAACTGCAGCATCATTTTGCGGTTAGGCCTGCCTCGTACCACTGAACACCTAAATTCCAACAGTGAAGAATCTCTCTGCCAGAATTGCCGATCCCCCCCAGACATTACGCCTCAAAAGTGCTGATGACGCAGAAATGCTTCACACACTATATGGCTTCTAAGCAATGTCTGAGTCTGAGTTTGGTTCCATACCTGCTCTCCCCTGGTCTTTGTCTCGCTAGTTTAGCCAAGGACAGTACCAGACCTCTGCAGCTTCACGGCTGTCCTCCATCAGGTCCCCTCTAAGGGTGTTCCTCAGCTGCAGCCAGTGGCGTAACAAAACTTGAGGGGGGCCCTTGCAAAGTATATTGAGCCCCCCACTGCCCAATCAGGAACTCTTGGCAGGGGTTTGCCACCCGTGCACAGTTTACTGTGCTGAGGGTTCCCCTAAAGTTCAACCCCCGCACTGCAGGGGCTGTGGAGGCTATTGTTACACCAGTGATAGCGCCTCTCTTACCAGCATAGGGTGTTGGAGCACTTTACGTCCCACACACATACAGAGACAATAAATCATACATATGTAAATCAGTGTACATAAAACAAAGGGGACTACAAGGTGTCCGATTCATGTCATTCATACTGGTAGGCATTGTTTAAGAGAGCTTGGGCTGGAGAAGCATGAACTCAGGATTCAGAACATAACACAGTGGTTAGGGTTGACTTTACGAATAACAATTTATTTCACTTCAAACAAACCCTTTTTAGTAAAATTAGGATAGTCCAAGAGTGGGGGAAAAACATAACTTTCTAACCTGTACCATGCTGTTTGCATGCAGCGCTTTGATGCCAGTTCATGGCTCACTGTGCTAGATTATGACTGTAACTTATGAACTGCACAGTAACAAAAGGATCTCTGCGACAAAAGCAGCATCACACTGAGCAAGGGACATGAAATACTGTTCTGTAATCTGCATAGTACACATTCTTTGCAGCAAGCATTTTAATCCTCTGCGCTACCTGAGATGAGTCAAAACTCCCATCTCTCTCCAACAGGTACATTAATCACTAGAATTTTCTTGACACATTTATTTTGCTTGAAAACTGTTGGATATACAAGGAACTCTGCAGTGCTCTTAAAACTGCTGCACTGCTATAACATCACCCCTGCAGTAAGAAACAAAAACGGCCTCCCAATCTTCCAGCCTCTGAGTACGGCCTGTTCGGCCTCAATGTGGCTGTAGTGTTCATTTCTGCAGCATGACGCTCTTGCACTAAGGTAATTTTTCACATTGAGGGAATGCGATGACAGTACACTTGTAATACAAATAGAACCTCAGAAACACTTATGTAAAGTTTAAACATTCTGGCCCACATGCATCAAGCATTTTTGCAGTCGCAGACGGTGCGATTCCTTAAAATCGGCCGTTTGCGAATGCAAAAGTGCTTGTTGGGATGCATCATGCCATTTTAGAAGTCGCATCTTTTTTACGATTTCTAAAATTGCATTAGCATTTAAGAAATCGCAATTGTGCGATTTCTTAAATGCTATGCATCATTATAGAAAAATATGCTTTTTTGTAAAATTGGAAGTGCAAATTACCACGAAGTTCAACTTCGTGGTAAATTGCGAAATTGATTAAATATGCACAAAAATGCATTTTTTAAACTGTAAAGTTACACACACACATGTCCTTAGGACATGTGTGTATGTAACTTATGCTGAAAAGTACATTTCAGGGGTGCATGGGGGGGTCCTTTGGACCCCCCCCTGCACCCATGAAATTTTCTAAGTGCCACTCGCAATTTCCATTGACTCCTATGGGCCTTTTGGCCCATAGGAATCAATGGAAATTGCGAAAATGTAGTTAAGAAATCGGTATTTCTTTGGGATTCGGTAAAAAATGCGATTTTTACCGAATCCCACAAGAATACCGAAAATATTGATGCATATCATTTTGCATTTCTTAATTTGCGATTCCTTATTTTTCGCAAATTAAGAAATGCAAAAAGACACAATGATGCATGTGGGCCTCTGTGCCTTCACTACAATTCTGTTCTGATGAACTTGGTACGGACCTAGACGTGCCAGCTCATAGGGTAATTAGGCTGATAATTTTTTCAGATGCCACATCTGTCTTTATCAGAAAAGTGCATTGGTCCTTAATGAATACAACAATCCCTGCCTGCTGTGGCTCAAAGGTTGGGAATAAAAAGTACCTTTTCGTTGTATGCCCATCCTTTGTCTGGTGTGAATGGTAAATGAAGTCTGCATAATCAAGCAACCTGTCTGGCTGTGGCAAACCCTATAGCCCCCCCTACGCTCACTGCAGAGAAGAGAGAACAAGACGTGATTGTGATATAGCGAGGAAGTCTCATCTTGTTCCACTCTCACCTGTGACCTGCAGCTTCTTTGGCGGAATGTGCACTGCGCAGACTGCTGGAAAGTTATGGTCCCACCAGCCACTGCACGTGGAGATTACACTGCGCACGAGTGCATGACACTGCCGGAAAATGATGGTCCCACCAGTCACAGCAAGTGTAAATTACACTGCGCGGTCTATGCTGCAAAAACAACCCTGTAACAAAAACGGCCCCCAAGGGGCCCAAAATCGGCCCCCACCCATGCGGCCCACTGGGGGATTGCCCGGTGCCCGCAACGGCCAGTCCGGGCCTAGCCAGGTGCACTGCGCACATCGCTGGGAAATTATGGTCCCACCAGCCACCGCACGTGGAGATTAACCTGCGCAAGAGTGCATGACACAATAGAGTGGCACCCGCCCTGCCACACCCTGAAGACCACGCAGCAATGCACGCAGTGAGGCAGGTGCACTGCGCGCACTGCTGGAAAATTATGGTCTCACTAGCCACCGCAAGTGGAGACTACACAGCGCAAGAGTGCATGACACAATAGAGTGGCACCCGCCCGGCCGCACCCTGAAGAAAACGCAGCGGTGTAATATACATTAAATAAATTGCTTATACCTGCCTCTCCAGCCATTCCTTTAGCTCTGGGGACCCAGAATAATCTGAACTGTCGCATTTACATGCGAGAGAGATGGTTAGTAGTTGATTTGGCAGCAATGACAAGGGCGATGGGTGGTGTAAGCTGCAGTGGCCTCCTGGTCAGAGCCTTGGCACTTCATATTTTACAAATTAAGCCCTGATATATCCTGGTCAGAGCCCTGGCACTTAATATTTTACAAATTAAGCCCTGAATATTGTGAACGTGTGTGCGAGCGTAACTATAAAACTAAATGATCCCAGACCCAGTTAGTGAGTCAGTGGGTGTACTGGGCTGAGGGGGGGGCTAGAGCTCGCCCCCCCCGCACTGTTACGCCAGTGGCTGCAGCACTATTAGTGCCCTTCATCTTTTTCACAGGAGGCGCCCTACCGCACCAGAAAGCAACATGGGCTTGAAGCGGACTTCCCCCTGAATCTCAAATCCCCCCCACAGGATGCTGCAAATTTACTGTATTAGGTTTGGACAGGAGCTGTTTGCCCTCTTCCGCATGTACTATAGTTATTGTTGGTTTTTTTTCTTGCAGGCTACCTTTCTTTCCTCAGTTACAAAAGAAGCAGTCCAAGCATTGCAGCTCCTCCCTGGATATCCTTCTCACCTTAAGTACTACACAGGAGCTCCCCCCGCATATTGCAACACGCCTTTACCACTTGGACAATATATCTTCCTCACACAGAAGATTAGAGGCTTGAGATCAGCTAGCAAGCACTATGCTATAGTCTCTTCTCTAGACTGGACTAATTCCTTGGACCCTGCAAGGCCCACCAGGGATAGGTTTTCTCAACAAATTACTCTGCTTTTTTCCATGGTGCTCTAGTTTGGATACAGCCAGGGTCTCATTCCAACTGCACATCACTGTTCTGGACAAGGAGGGTAGATATGGCTTGTGGAGGGAACTTTGGGCGGACAGCCAAACATAATAGGCCCCTTTCCTTAGGTAACAACTACATTCAATGTGAAGCACCAGACCCAATGATTAAATTGCTGGTCCCTTGAGGATATCTGGCGGCAATGACATGCAGGTGTAAGGATATACTGGTTTATTATCCTCCGCATAACCTTCAAGTGTGGATTGATCTGATTGTCTACTCCCGCTCTAAAAGCTCTTCATTCTCTCAAATTGACTATTTAGGCTAGACCGTGTCAGATCACAAGCCTCTGGTTGCAGGATTTTATAGGGGCACCCCACAACTTCCAGTACCCATGTGAAGTTTCCAGCAGTTTTTGCTGGATGGCCAGGTGTTTCAAGCCACTCTCTGTGACAATATTTCAGCCTATTTCAATCTTAACCAAAAGTCTGACCAATTTCTAACCAAAAGTCTTACCAATTTCTAACCAAAATTCAGACGCATTTAAGCTCACAGTTAGTGCTTTGTGTCAAATTGTCAATGACATAGTGGGAGCCTGAAGAGTGCTTGATGCAGAGCTGAAGGTCATGAAAGCATCCCAGCCAACGGTTAACAGCGCTACTCACATGCAAATGCATATGGCCGCTCGAGCGAAACATTTTGATTTGTTTGAATGGCTTTGTTGCATTAAATTACCGCACATGCGGTAAAAACCCATACAGAGTCAGACAAGTCCAGTGCTCTTCTTGCTTGGATGATTAAGCAGGAATAACCTCATCTCTCTATCCCTTCTCTCCGACTTACCTATGATACATACGTGCACATGTAAGCTGAAATTCGCACCGCCTTTACCAATTATTATGCAAACCTCTAAACTGCTGCCCGGCCTGGCTCTCAGTAGGCTATAGCAGTCTTCTTAGCTGACATCCCTTTGCTCTAAGTCACTCAGGAGCAATGCCAAGAACTAGACCTCCCCATATCCTCTGCAGAGATAAAGGAAGCTATATGCTCTCTAGCCATTAAGAAGACGTCTGACCCAGACAGGCTCCCTCTGGAGTTCTAGAAGGCGTTCTCCGATCTCCTGTCCCTGCGGCTCAAGCATCTCTATGAGGCAGCTATCACAGACAGATGCCGCCCTTCACCCCATAGGGAACCTTACTTCTATCCATTCCCAAACCAGGCAGGTATGCATCCGACATATCCCCATACAGGTTGTTGATGATCCTTAACACTGACTATGACATTTTAAGCGAGGTGCTGGTAGAGTGACTGATGCTGATGATCCCCCCAATTCATGCACCCCAATCCGGACAGGTTTCTCCCAAAAAGGAGCACATCGCTGAATATCCACAGGGTTTTCAGGATCATCAAGGCAGTCCTGGGTGGCCGGCATGGTCCTGGACTTTGAGCAGGCATTCGACTCCCTGAGCTGGTCTTACCTCATTATGTTACCCAAAAGAAATGGACTGGGCAGGGGCATGATATGTATGATCTGACCTCTTTATATTGCACTGACGTCATGGGTTCGAACAGGAAGGCTTATGTCAGATGCAATAGACATCCATAGAGGTACCAAAAAAGGCTGCCCACTGTCCCCCCACCTCATTGCTCCAGTAATGGAACCCATTGCTATTAGCCTGTGTTGTGGGGGGGCTCGCAGTGACGTACAATTGAGGGACAGAATTCACACAGTTTCCATTTATGCTGATGATATATCACTGTATGTCCCGGACAAAGGGCAGTCCTAATCGAAATTGTTTCTACTCTTAGCGCCTTTTGTTAGGGTATTAGGCCTTTGTGTTAATTGGTGGTAGTCACGCCTGTTCCCTCTCCTCCTGGACGCTGAGGATCTTGGACTAGACAGTGGTGGGACACTGTTGGCATCCCTGAAAATTCAAGTACCAAGGGGTCTGGATTGATCACGATGAAGGGGATCATCAGAACGGTGACAGCGCTCCAAGTTCAAGTTGTATTCTGGAGACCTTGCTCACTCTCGATGATAGACAGAATCTCTCTCTCCAAAATTGTCCTACTCCTGTGCCTTTTATATCACTTTGCCAGTCTTCCTCTCCTCCTGCCAGCCAAGCACTTTTGCTCACTGGACACCTTACTGTGAGACCTCATATGGCGTACAGGACATTGTAGAGTCGCGCAAACTAAACTTAGGTTGCCCGTCGATAAATGATGCCAAGGGCCCCCAATTACAAGCATCACTACTTAGCGTTGCAGTTACAATGGATAGGTTGATGGCTTGTCGAGCTCCAGCAGGACAACACTGGCTCAGTTCATTCCCCCTGGAGTTTGGAACAAATACTAGGACTTTTTCACCCTAACCAGCCGATTACTCCTACTTTCCCACATGTGCTCCGGTTGCCACACTATTGCTTCTGGAAAAGCCTGCGCATTACACCCTGAAAAGCCTGTGCATTGCAACCCCAACTCTTTCCTATGACCCAGCCACTCCTCTACTAGTCTCTGGCATCTACTGACCTACTGCACTAACACTCTGAGAGAATAATGACTGTAGACTTGTCAGCTAGCTGACCAAGACTGTTGGAGGGTGCACTCTGGTCCTCTCTTGCTGGTCTTGGGCCAGGTGGGAAACTGGAATTACGGGCTTTACCCAAAAAGGAAAGAAAATAGTGCTTGCTTACCCAGCTACATTCTCTAGAAATGCAAGGTTCAAACTCATCCAATTCTTTGTGCTACATAGGGCATACCTTCCCCCCAACAAGGTTAACGTGTTCTTCCCTGGGGCAGATGCATCTTGTCCTTGTTGCAATGCTTTTCTGACTGTCCCTCTCCCAGTGCTATTCGCAGTCAATGCACAGGAGGTCCCACTGTACAGCTGGGAGGTCTGTGCCCTGAGATCCTACCTGTGTGCAAAGAAAAACAAAATTATAGCTTGTTTTCTTGACCTGCCCCTGTTCCTAGCAAAGCGCACTCTCATATGCTGATGGAAGGCTCCTCCTCCCATTGCTGTAACGGTGTTGCAGCAATCTCTGCTGGCTGGTTTGGGTCAGCATGGAGGGTGCTGCCCTGAGGGCGGAAGAAGCCAGAGGTCTCCGGAAGCATTCAATTTTTTGGGAATGCGAAGCTCTGCTACTTCGCTTCAGGCAACCAAGGATGACTTTCTCCCTCCCTAACGTCCACTTCCTCCTGTGATGTATGCTCGCCATCTCCTGTCCCACCGCATATATGGCTTGATCATTCTCGTCTCTGCGCTACTGATCCAGCGGTACCCCTTGCCAGCACCATCTTGCTGTGACCTTCAAGCCTCCTCAGCTTAGTGCTTGCTGGCTGGTCTCCTTGACAGTGTGTGCGCTCTCTTCTGTGTACCTACTGACTAGCATTCGCTCCTTAATTGTGTTGGTTGCTGTTAAGACCTCTAACTACCTGCATCACTAAATATGCCTAATCAGTATTGCCTACCTTTGTTATTGTTCTGTGATTAAGTTCTCAATGTTTTTCTTTTAAACCGATTTGCTCATATGTGTTGTTCTAACAATAATTTCATACCAATGCTTTATGTCTTGAATGTTTTTTCGCTTGTAATGCTGGTTGCATGGACTTCAGACATCGTAATTTATGCTACTGGCACAATTCCACCATGTTGTTTTGTTATTGTATTCATCACAAAATCAATAAAGACATTTTAAAAAATGGACATTTGATCTGAGGCCCAAGTGCTACCTCTACACGTCTTCAATGCTCTGCATCTCAGCCCAGGAAGCTGCCATTGATCAAGCTGATCGGTCTTGAATACCTTCTAAGATTGTCACTTTCTGATTTCCATAATTCAGCCTAATAGTCTCTTCCAACCACTGACTGAAAGTTCCTTTATTTTCCTATTTACCTTGGCCAGAACGGCAAACGGTAACGAAACAAGAATCTGTCTTTCTGAATGCATTGATCTGTCAATATAAATAGTTAGGTCAAGTTTAACGTCACACAACCTCAACAACTTTTCCTCATCAAAAGAAGACAAAAGAAACAAATGGTAGAATAATCTCTCGGTATTTAGATAGATTTCTTGGATGAAAGGTGAAATGAGGACTTAATTCTACAGAATCATCCGAAAATCTCAAAAAGGTTGGATGCAAAAGAAGAGCAGATGGTTCCCCCAACCTTTGTGTCGAAATGACTGCTACCAGAAAATACATTTTGTATGGCAGGTACTTGATATCTACCAAGTCCAGAGGTTCAGAAGAAGACGACTGCAAAATTCTCAAAACCAAAGGAAGATCCCAAGGAGGTGCAGACAGATTGGACGCGCAATTGAGAATCTGGAAAAAAGGCTTGAGAGCAAATTACTGCACTTTTAAAGTAGATAAAGCCAAATGCTTCTTAAATCCATCCACTGAGAATTGCAGAATTAGAGTGTGAACAAGAAATGGAGGACAGATTTTAACAGCAACACAAAAGCAGAAAAAGCACCCCAATTTCTAAAGTAAGACTCAAAAATAGATGGCTTTCTAGAATTTTGGATTATTTGTACCAAATAAGAAGGTAGCCCCTCCTTAAGAGTTAATCCCTCAACTTCGAGATGGACAGGGAGAGAGTCATGTGAAGTGAAATGTTGGAGTTCTCTAAAAGAGATGGAAGGTGAGGTAGAATCTAAGGTGGACGCAGTGCCACGGCCTCATAAGTGGGAACCAATTCCTGCATGGCCAATACTGCACTACCATAGTTACGAGGACCTTCTTGGGTGTGATTTTCAATATCATATTCTGAATCAGATGAACTGGAGGGAAGGAAAACAACTACTTCCTTGTGTACTTCATGAGTAAAGCATGTATTCCCTATGCTGGATATCTTATAGAAAAGCATTGACAGCTGCACATTTATATGAGTTTGAGTTTAAAAGTTTTTATATAGCGCTCGTTCACCAGCGGTTTCATGGCGCTGGTATGGATGGATGCAAAAAGGTCTATGTATGGGATGCCAAGCCTTGAGCATAGCTGCAGAAAAATCCCGCGAATATTATCAGATTCTGAGAGGAAGAAAACACATTGCTCAGTTGATCTTTATCCACACTGTCCAATTCCCCGATGTGAACTGCCCTAATTGAGAGAAGCTATCCCTCTGCCTAGAGACTCAGGGAATATGCTACCTCGTTCAGGGACACCAAGAGTCTGCTGACTTCATGGTTGATATAGGCCACAGATATTGAATTGTCTGTCCTCATCAACGCACTGGAGAGGAGTGCAGTTGGAAAGGAGAAGAGCTCTGCTGACTGCTGTTATTTCCCTTCAATGTGAGGCTCTTAATGACTCCAGCAAGGACCTACTCGCTGGATGCATCATATTCCTCATTGATGCACCCTAACCATCTACACTGGTGTTCATGGCTAGAATCAGGGTGGTTCTGGGCGCCCAGAGATCCCCTTCAGTAGATTGGTCAGACCGAAGCTACCACTGCAGAACTTTCCTGATGGTTTGTATGACCGGAATCCTATGTTCCAAATTCTGTAATAATGGTGGCCTATGTCTGTTAAGGTTCCATAGCAAAGGTCTGAGTTGGAACCGTGGCCATTGCACAGTATACACTGAGGCTGCCATGTGCACTTGTATCTCTATTAGTTCCAATGATGTTGCCTCTTCTTTCCTCAACAGCGAAGTCAAGAGTCTATGAAGACATTCTGCTCTTCCTATTGGAAGAAGAACTCTCCCCATTTGAGTGCTGAACCATGCCCCAGTGAAAATCTGATTCATTGCAGGAGTCAGTTGACACTTGGCCCTGTTGAGCAAGAAACCGTGCTGATTTAGTGTAGCAAAGGTCAGTTCTATATGATTATTTAACTGCTTCACAATTGGAGCTTGCAGCAGCCTGTTGTCCAAATATGGGCACAGTGGCATCCCCTGAAGAAGCAGAAGTGAAATGAGATGAGCTACACCTTGGTAAAAACCATAGGGAATGTCCACAACATGAAAAGAATGACTCTGAACTGCCAGTGATTCTCTTTCACACAACCCTCAGATTCTTCTGATAAGATTTCATCATTGGGACATCATTGCATCCTTCAAATCCAGCATTGCCAGGTAGTGATTCTTCTGTACCAAAGGATTCTTTTGTTCTAACGTCTCCATTTTAAAAGGGAGTTTCTTCCCCATCACATGTAATGCCTTTAGGACTATGACAATACAATAATCTTGATTCATCTTTGTTACCAGAAAAACCAGAGTACACTGGTTCCCCTTCTTCTCTGGCACAGGAGGAGCAATGGTTTTCTTCAACCACAATGTTCGAATTTCCTCTTTCAAAGACTCTTGTTTCGTCAAAGATTTTTTAGAGGTATATGAATGATCCCTTTGTTCACAGAAAGGAAAATTCCAGCAGACCTGTGAACACAGTCACCTGTTGAAGAGCCGATATCACATGGTGGCAGGGAAGGAGAGTTGGAAACCGCTTCACTGAGTGAATTTCCAGATCGTCTCTTGAGGCTCTAAGTAGCTGATGTCCATCATGGGTGTGAAACGCCCTAGGACATTGGTGGCAGGCTCTGCAAGCCTTTTAAAAAAAATGTTTTTAGAGATGGTGTTTTGTTTGGTGCAGGGGGGGAAATGGTGCAGTGGCAGTTTTGCAACAACAAAAACTAATAGAATGCCTGAATTAACGGATGGACGGAGGGAGTGAAAAGGTGAATGGATAAGCAAAAGGATAGATGAATGAAAGAATGGATGGATGAGTGAAAGGGAAGGTAAATGGATGGCTGGATGAAAGGCTGGATGGATGGATTTGGATTTGGATTTGGATTTATAGAGCGCATAGCTACCCTTGGGCATCCCAGCGCTAACAAGACCTAATTTTCCTGGGGGCAGGGGGAGACAGAAAGGAGGAAGGGGTGTTTAGGGGAAGAGCCAGGTTTTTAATTGCTTCCGGAATGAGAGGAGGTTGTGTTCTCTCCTCATGGCTACTGGGAGGGCGTTCCAGAGTTTGGGGGCGTTGTAGGCAAACAAGCGGCCGCCGGATCTAGCCTTTTTTATTCTTGGGATGCTGGCAAGGGCGAGAGAGTTGGATCTTAGATTTTTGGTAGACTGGTGGGGTTTCATCAGCGATCTGAGGATTGTGGGGCCTTTGTCGTGCATAATCTTGTGCGAAATGCACAGCGTCTTGAAGGTAATTTGCTCCTTCACTGGTAGCCAATGCAGGCTTTTGAGTGCTGGTTTTGCCGAGCATCTTGCTTTGGTACCGGTCAGGATTCTGGCTGCCGCATTTTGAGCCACCTGAAGTTTCTGGACGACTGATGCCGGGGCTCCCAGGTACAGGACGTTACCATAGTCTAGCCTGGAGTTGACCAGCCCCTGCATCAGTAGCTTCCTGGACTGGAAGGGGATCAGGTGGAGGATCTTTCGGGCCATGCGGATAAGGCCAAAGCAGGTCCCTGCGGTTTTCCTGGCCTGGATTTTGATGAGTAAAAGCATTGATGGATGAGTGAACGGGTGAATGGATGAGTGAGTGAAAGGATAGATGGATGAGTGAAAGGGTAAATGAACGGATGGATGAGTGGATGCATGGAATGGCCGAAAAGTGGATGGATAAGTGAAAGGGAGGATAGATGAGCAAAAGGATGGACGTTTGAAAGAATGAATGGATGAATGAATTGATAAGGGGGTTTGGATAAGTGAAAGGCTGGATGACTGAGTGAAAGAGTTGATGGATGGGGTTGATGGCAAGCGCACAACTCCCATAGGGCCCAAAGGGCTTCAGTAATTCACAGGTCTTTGAAAGCCTATTTACTTGTTAACGAGGGTATGTTGTTTTTTAACCCTTTCTTAGAGCCCTGCATCACCACTCTGTCCATTGCTGGAAGAATTACCCCCCCCCCAGGGAATTTTAATGAGCCCCCCCCACTCCCACCGAAATTTGGCTCTAGTTGCGCCTCTGGTGATGGATAGGTTTTAAGATGGATGGGCGGGTGGACGGGACAGTGGCAGACTGAATGATGGATGAAAGATTGAAAGGATGACAGGTGAAATGGTGGTTATCAGTGAGTAAAGGATGAATGGATTGGTGCTCGGATGAAACAGATAAGCAAGTTCCTCTGGTGAGGGCCGTAACGACTTGCTTCCTTGCTTGGTGCCATTACAGCTTTGGCTCACAGTAGGGGGTATTTTAATTTTCTGGCTTCTCCCTTGGAACTCTCTCTCTCTTATAGGGCAGTACAACGATGCTTTGTTTCCATTTGGGCATTTAACGTGCACACATTAATTTAGTAGCAAACTGCGATGCACCAGTATCAATGAGGCATTGCCATGGCAGAGGGCAGTGCATGCCTACGAAAAGCAGCGCTTTAAGCTCCACTAGAACATACACTTTACTCTCAAAACACACAGAAAGGATCAAGTGCGAGGATTCTCTTGTGCACCTCTACATTGGCCATGGCCACCTCACCCCAGAGTCACGCGTGTCGAATTTCCTATTTTAAACCTTGCCTGCCGATCACCCGTTTCCTTGCATTTACACACACTCCCGTAACAACCATCTCCCCAAGGCCCGTTCGGCTCACCAAACACTAGAGCACCATGGCAACAAATCGGTAAACCCCGCCTCCAGGCTGCAGCTGAGATTCTATAGGTCAACAAATACCTAGAGAGCCCGACCCTTTTCCTGACACGCTTTCTATTATGTCCTGCCGTAGTAACCGAGGTTTTCGATGTGGGCTTCGATTTGCGCAGATGAGAAGGAAAAAAGTCCTGTCCAGGACACATAAACAAAGCGATGGGACTGACGACGCATCTAACAGGTCGAGAAGACCACAATTAGTGTATTTTTTAGTGTTAGATAGAAAATATGGACGGGAAGTCGAGAGAAACTGAAAAACATGCATTTTGTATTTCCAAAGTTGACAACAATAGTTTCTTAACTATTCTGAAATTCACCAGCGATATTATAGGAAGCTTTTGCAGTTTAAATATTAAAAATTGTTTAGAACATATAATGTAGTTAGCTCATATTTGAAAATGTCAGCAAAGTATCTCCTCAACATTACAAGACATTACTCCGAAGATTGCCGTCGGCGCTTTACCCTCGGAGCCGCGATGGCGGCCATCTTGAGAAGGGCTTACTCAGATTCAGATGTTCGGCCTCTGTGGATTGCATTATAGTTATCGCGCACTAATATACCCGAACTCATTTGAAGTCTTAGGGGGAACTCCATTGTTTTGAAAGACCCCCTACTGGTGAACTCCACCGCTCTGTTGATGTCACACAAGCACACTAGTTGTCTGAACAGTGATCGACAGCCCTGCAGTAATCCGATGTGCCATGTAGTCCGTTATTTATGTCCATGACAACCGTACCACCAGTACGTGCGCGCACCGTAAAGCAGCAACGTTTGGAGATGGCGGGCCGGGCACGGGTGCAGTCTCTCCTCCGAAGGTACCGGCTACTACTGTTCACCGCGTTGCTGATCCTTTTGCTACAAGCGCTTCTGGGATGGAGCTTCCAGAGCCTGGAGGAAGGGGGCGAGGAGGTGAGTACGGTAGTGCATTAAGAATGTGGATTGTAGAATCTAAGGAAGGGTTGGGGGTGCTTGGGCAGTGATAGCTATGTTTGCAAGTTATGGCTGAAATAATGATTGGCTTACCATGTTAAGGTGCAGGAGATGACCTCGGAATGGAAGGCACGTTTGAGATTGTATATCGACCCACATGTAATTGATCACACATTGGAATTGCAGGAGTCGCGGCACAGACGTAATTGTATGCAGAGCGCTTCACTGAAATCCATAGGTGGGTTGGTAGAGGCAATATCAATTGTTAGTGAGAGAGATAGACAGACATGAGAGGAAAAGAAGCAAATATTTATGTTTATATTTATTTTTATATAGCGCAGTGTTGTAATGCAGGCAATCGAGGAAACATCTAGCTTCTGTTGAAGAGGACAATTTATTTACTTCCTCTTACTGTTCGGTGTCACTCACAATGAACAGGCGCTCCGAACCTAACGCTCTATGAAGAACCAATCTGATTGCTTGGGCAGGGGAAACATGGAAACAGTGGGAAACATTATCACTACACATGATTGCATTGCTATACTGTATATATTGCATTACAATACAACATGTGGTCTTTACTGAAAAGTGCTAGAGCGCTGTATAATGGAGAAAGAACATTACAGAAGGCCCACATTCACCACGAACTCTTGTACATTTAAAATAGCCAAACACTTTAAAGAGTATGGTATAAATTGTAGTAGTCATAAAAATTGAGAAACAGGATATGGACTAGTGGAGTAGTGTGGCTCACTGGTTAGAGGCGGCAGGCCTGAGAGCAGAAGTCAGCCTGGGACCAGGGTTCAATTCCCGACGCGGCAGGGTCGTGGACCTTGGTCAGCGGACTCGATAATTCTCGCTTCGGTGCTTACTCTAATCAGGGGTTCCACTCGGCAACTCTGGGCCTTAGCTTGCCTAATCTCCACAACAGCCCCACCAATTCCGGGGATGCCTGGCTCCACCTTGGGGACTCCCAGCAAGGGACCATCCCACAGGGAAAGCCAGGACGGGTTCCCCAGAGTTATACAGCGCCGGGACGCCCCGTTGCTGGGGCAGCTGTGCGCTTTACAAGTATACTACATTTACATTTACATGACTGGCGCAAAGTACAAGACGGAGTCCAGTAAATCCAGGTAGAGAAGTAAGCATCAGGGCACTACTCAGTGCAGATACTAAACCAGAGAGATTAAAAACTGGGGGTGAGGTTGCTTCAAATGTCTTTGAAAGAAAAGGGCTTTCAGCTCAGATTTAAAGATAAACTTCGAGGTGGTGGTGTGTGGGTTCAGAGATAAGGAGTCCAATACTCTGGTACCTCAGAAGAATTGTGCAATAATTGGTTTCCTTTTAAAGATTGACGGTGCTAGTAGCAGCGCTTCGGCATTCTGTGATAGTCTAGTGCCCTCAGCTAAGTTAAAGTTGCCAGCCAGGTAGCATGAAGTGAATGTATGTAGGGTCTTGTGAGTAGTACAGACTGCCTTATATGTAGTCCTGGTTTCAATGGGCAGCCAGTGAAGTTAAACCAGTATCTGCGAAATACAGCAATTTCTTTTGGCAGCATAGACAACGTTTTGGGAAATGTAGGATTGATTTAGTAAAAGTGGAAAGACCAGTTGAGGGAGTTAGAGTAGTCTTTTCTGGCTAGCGCCAGTGATTAAACACAATTTTTGAGATCTTGTTCTGGATGTAACGGCGAATTGAGTCGAGAGCATGCAGTTGAAAGCATTTTTGGCCATAATGCTGATCTGTGATTTTAAGTTGAGCCTTGGATATTTGGTTTTGTCAACAGTAGTGAGCTTACTTTTAAGGGCGTCAAGTGTGTCTATTCAATTCAGGATTTTATCACAAGTGGTTATTTCGATGAGGAAATGATGATAAGGAATTCAGTTTTGGAGAGGTTCAGTTTCAAATGATGGGAAGTCATCCAGTCTTTAACTTTGTTTAGGATGTAGGCAAGGTGCGAGATGTCTTTTGGAGAGGAGACCTTTAAGTATAGTTGGATGTTATCAGTATACTGAAGATAAAAGATATACAAGTAGTGTTATACCTGGCTTCCTGGACACCAGGGGTAACTTGACTCTCTCAGGGTAGCGAGACAGAGCGGTCCAAGGCTTACTCAAGGAGGTGAGGTGGGGTTAGACATTCAGAATACAGTGCACACCATACCACCAGCTGATGAACTCCATGTCCAGTCAGTGCTTTACTTTTTATAAAAGAAAAGTACTTTAATACACACAAGATAATTATACTACACATAAAACTAGGATAAACAGTGAAAACCAGATGTCTCTACAACCCTCTGGAACAGAGTTCTGACCCCAAACAGTATTATAGCGCCTAGACGCCAAGCACTATAAAAACACAGTTAACAGGAAAACACAAAATAAGCATTGCATATTACAGACCATGTTACACTGGGCTGTTCTCATTCACTAGAGCCTTGATACCAATCTTTGGATTAAAAGGATATAGTTTCAGTATATGATGTGACGTCAAATGTTCTTGATCAGCCCCATAACCCCCACCCAAAGCAACAGAAGTGCCCTCCTGTGGTGAGTGAGGACACCGCTCTAGTGGTGTCGGGGATCTGACCACAGGTGCCTGATGTCTTGGCACAGTTTACTGGAGTCCCAATAGTCCAGGAGCCACTGGCTAGCTGTAGGATGGTAGTGGCTGGACAGAGTGACAGTTCACCCTGATACCCCCAGAGATCACAAAAAGAAAGGTGGGGGCCTGTTTCACTGGCCTCTACTGCTTGTACAGGCTCCCACAGCGCAGGGGAGGTTAGAGGGAATTTGTCTCACCTTCAAGGACTAGAATCAAGCTTCCCCATCTCTTGTTCCCTTGATGTGCTGCAAGCATCCTTTTCCACCAGCTTCCTTGATGTGCCGCAAGCTTCCTTTCCACACCAACTCCTTTGATTTGCTGTAAGCTTCCTTTCCACACCGTGGGCAGCTGTCTGTAATTTCCTCTGTTCAAAAGCACACGCTGCACATGTCTCACAGAAATAGCTGGTCTCCAATGTTGCTGAGGCCCTGGATTCTCCTTGAACTCTTGGCAGCAGACTCCATCCGTCATAGAGAAAACTGCCTTAGTTCCAGACACAGTGAACAGTGTCTTATCTTCTGCCTTCACACTGCGGGTTGCACCTGGCTATCTTCAGACGGACTGGGCCTTTTCAGTCATAGACCAATCTTGAACAACAGCTGACCACTCAGGCCAGACTTTTATCACCTCTGATTGATAGGCTCATCCAATCAAAGGGTCTGCTACTTTTGCATCCTGAATACACCTCCAATCACAAACCCTTCATGGCATGTTCCATGAGTGCACAATTTCCGTCCATGTTTTCGTGGTACCAGTCTGTGCAAATCCTTAAAGAGAAATTTTAATTAACTCCAGCCCGGGAGGCACTGACCAGTGGGGAGGGTCCTCTTCGAATAGTTAGTGCAGCTAAACCCAGATAAGAGCTGAGTGTCTACCCCTGCCCACCAGGCCTTTCCAAGGAAATGGGAAAGGGCACGGGGAGCAGGGATGTCCAGCAGAACAGCTTGCATTCCTCACACTGGCTCAAATCACCATTCTTCCCGAGTACACCCACAGGCTCTCAAACACACGTCGGGTAGACGAAGACAACAGGACCACAGGCATGGCAGACTGCACAGACTTGGTCAGGAGGGTGCCTAGGGACTCATCCCTCCTGACTATAGATTTATTGTTGCCACCACTTCCAGTCTACCACAGCCTAAATGAGAGGGCAGTAGCCAGTCTCTGAAAAATAGGGGTGCACTCCCTCGACCTCCGAGCCAAGCTCTAGGATCTCAATCCATGTAAACAGAGATAACCTCAGTGGACATGTGTGATTGACATGCTCACTGAGGCAGGGATCTAGAAACCATGCAGTAGCTTTTGAGTGACTTGCCTGAAGATTAGCATAAGGCAAGGGAAGCACTCTTCTCTATAGACATGCAGGACACTGCCCGTCCCAACAAGTAGTAACGAAGTGACTGAGGCATTTATTTATTTTTAACGTTTTATATATCGCAAACATGACCACCGAGGGTATCAGAGCGCTTTACAGTTTATGCATCACAATGGTTATAATCAAACATACAGAATCAGCAAGGCAACAAAATCAGAGTCTAATTGACAAACATTATCCTAAGGAAAAAACAAACGCAACAAAATCGTAAGCTCAACAAAGACCAAATCTAGAAATGTCCAAGAAGACCCATGAACGAAGTGTTTGGGCCATAGTCAGCGGGTATGGACCAAAAAACAAAAAAGGAGCAATGTTAAAGAAGACCTTTCTTCATCAGGAGTCCTTTAACTTCTTTTTTGAAGAAGACAGTGGAGGGGTTCACCCTGACTTGGGCTGGACAGGAGTTCCAAATCCTCTGCGCCATCCCTGAGAAGGTTCGGTTGTAGGTCTTTTTTTTTTCTTTCTTGAATTTTTGTGGTTTTAGCAAAAGGATGCTGGCACGTCTGGAGGCTCTAGAACCGCAGGAGAGCTCCAGTTTCCGAGCGAGGTACAGCGGGGTCGTGAAGTGGATAGCCTTGTGAGCCATGCATGCAATTTTTAACTGTATCCGACCTTCATATGGAAGCCAATTCAGGACTTGCAAGTCCGGAGATATCTGGTGGTATTTTTTTGTGCCAGTTAAGAGTCTAGCAGCGGAATTGAGGGAGGCCCTAAGCTGAGCCGTCCTAACTCTACGCAGGCCGCAAAGAGTTGCGCTACCATAGTCCAGCTTTGAGATCACTAATGCTTGCACTGCCACCTTCAGGTCATGAGCAGGGAGAAAGGGTTTGAGTTTCCTGAGTAGGGTGAGTTGAAATTTCGCTCCTTTGGTTAGGGAACTTATGTGCTTCTGCATGTTCAGGTTTTTGTCCAGTATGATACCCAGAGAAGATGTTGAGTCCACAAGGTGCTACAGTTAAGAGCAGTCAGCTGGTTCAGCCATTGCTCCATGACAGGAGATTGGTTGTGGGGTGAGATCAATAAGAATTCAGTTTTAAGAGCATTTAACTTCAGGCGATTACTTGTCAACCAGCTTTGTGTTTCCAGCAGGATTAAGTTGAGGGACTAAATGTCTTCGGGAGAGGCGATCTTCAGGTATAGTTGGGTATCATCCGCATACATATAATGAATGCTAGATGATTTTAGAATTTCAGTCAGAGGCTCCATGAACAGGTTAAAGAGGGTGGGGGACAGTGCTGAACCTTGGGTTACCCCCAAGGTGACCGGTGCAGGATGAGACAAGGAGTGATTCACCTTGAAGCTTTGGGTTCTGTTGTGATGGAACAAAGAGAATCAGTTTAGAACCGGCCCAGACAGCCCCATCCTATGTTCCAGTAGGTCAATTAATTGATCGTGTTTGAAAGTATCGAATGCTGATGAGAGGTCAAGAGGGATCAATAGACACGCTTCATTGTGATCGAGCATTCTAAGCGCATCATCCACGATGTGTGTTAGCGCCGACTCTGTACTATGACCTGGGTGGAAACCAGATTGGCAGTGATCCAAGTGCTGGAAGTGGTTGATGTGATGACCTAGTTGGGCGATTACACATTTCATCCCAAAACTCCTCAGATTGAACCTTCACAGTCTGGATATGTCTATTGAGAATGGGCAGGTTTTGAAATATTAGAAAAAATAAATCCTGTACTATCTGCTGTATGCCCAGGTTTCACTTTGGTGGCAACAGTATACATACATTTGGAAAACATAACTCAAAAGCTGCTTGAGCACAGAGTAATAACCGACTTGCGTAGTAAATGTATTTGGACAATGCTGGTATAACTGTAGCAGCCAGAGTGAGAATCCTCTAATGTGCTGTGGAGCAGCGACACAGCATTGACGTAGAATATCAAGTGGAATGGCATTGTAGCTCATGCTTCCAACGTAAAATATACCAGAAGACTTTAGCAAGGTCATTGGATGGGTCTGTCTTTTTTTATTCTAGATAACATAGCGTGTGTATTTGTAGAGCACAGGTTGACTGGTGAGGAAATTCTTAGAGCTATTGGCAGATAAAGTATGTTTATTGTCACCCAACTTAATAGTACTCATTTTATTGACCTCAGGAAGATCAAAGGCTGAGTAGACCCACCAAGATTCAAATCTGTGATCATGCGGTCAAGCACAGATCACTGAAGTGGATAAATTAATCAACGGAGCCAACGGAATAGCAATAGATTTACTGTCTTTTTTCCCCTCTGTCCCTTCTTCGGAATCTTGACAATGTGTTAATTAAAAATGATGGTAATCTGCGCCCAAATCCAGTTGCATACTTCGTTATCGGGTTTCTGCTAGTCATGACCATGCTTCTGGTGCGTGGGTGCTCCTATTGGAGCTGTGGGGCAACGTAATAGTGTCCTTAAATGGTTTAAGACACATTTGTGTCAGAGTTTTAACTTCATACAATTGTATAGACATTCTGACACCTCTTCCTGTGTGGTTGGTTTGTAGGGCCCTAGTTAAAATATGATGAGGATGGTTATAGTCTTTTCTGAGTTTATTCTTACCTCCATTTCGCATGGGTACAAACAAAGACCAGTAGAGATTATAGAACGAGCCTTTCTGGTATCTTTTACACATGTTTCTACCTTATCTAGTCAAGTTTCAAGTCATAGGCCGTAGTCAGGAGAGGTGCTTGTTTACATGTATGGTAATGTCTAGACTGTTAGGTGTGATCTGAAGAGGTGGATTTGAAATTCTTTCAGATTGTCAATAGATTAGGATTTTGTCATTGCCTTTCCTGGAGGAGATTCTGCATTTTTAGGTCGAGCCTAGCGCAGCGAGCATGCGCTGCTCTAGAAAATGACCTTTTGGAATCACTTCAGCTTTTTAGCAAACTCGTGCGTGTGGCTGAAAAAAGCCACTTTGCTGAAAAGCTGAAGTGATTGGCCATTGCGTGTGGCTTTCAAAAATGAAAGGACGCAATTGGGCAAAGGCGGGTGCATGTCCCACCTTTCCCAGTAAATGTTTCCTCCCACGGCCTACAGCTGTCAGGAGCTAGCAGCGGTGCTTTTACTTTCGTGGCCGCGCTTGTCTTCCTTACAGCGCACCCGCACCACTTGCAGGACGCTGCAGCTGCATTCCTTGCATCCCACAGCGTTTTGCCTGCGGGAGCGAGCAGCTGCATTGCCTCCTTGTTTTTCATTCGTTAGCCTCTTGGTTTCTAAAAGTTTAAACACTTTCCATTTTTAGTAGCCTGACATTACTGTAATGACAGTTGAATTTATTGGGAAACGAAAAACAATAATTTCTGGTGTTTAGACTGGTTTTTATACACTTGCTTCTTTTTCTTATCTTTCATAGTTAGGGAAATGTGATGTTGAAAGGCAGCACAAGTACATTTAAATTGTAACATTTGCTAGAGTTTTCATCTGTCCTTGAGCTTTCATTTCGCACCCTCTTTTATTTGTTTGCTAGGTAATATGAAGTAGTGTTCCTACTTGAAAGAATAGCTAAGCTTTCCCCGGAAAGGATGGCAGTCACCTAATATATTTCAGCGTTATCAGTGAAATATATTAATTTACCGAAAAATAGATGAAGTAGTTGTTTGATCATTGAATTATGAGGTCATTTTAAAGTGAATTTCCTATTAATCGAAGATCTTCTGTTCTATCAAAAGGATATGGAAGTCACTGTCACAACGTGAACAAATGAGTTTTTTCCTAAGTGCCTATTGGCTTAATCAGTTAACTGTCTCCTAATAATATTTAAAGCGCTTAAGCTTCTTATAGTGCTCTATTGTAATACTTGGAGACTTCCAGAAAGATACGTTTCCCAAAACAACCACACAGGCTCCGTTAATTAAACAAAACAGTAAATGTGGTCAGATTTCCTTGTTCTTGTAGATTTGGGCTGGAATGACTCTCTCTAGAGAGGTTAAAGCGTGCCATGACATTGTAATGTCCTTCTGTCGGAGAAGCGAGTGGGTGTGCAGTAAGCTCTCCAGAACCCCCATCCAGCCAGTGGCCGAAACCTGTCAAGCAGCACATCTTAAAACGCAGTTTTACAATAACTTTACTCAATGTGATTTGTTAAATGCTTCCAGTTAAGTGTGTTTGTGTTTATCTTAATAAAAAAACAAGCATTGGCATAGCCAATAGGTCTCGCCTTTGGGAACTTTATAAGTGTTTAGCCATGCAACAATTGATGTTGTTGCACCAAGGATATAGTGCTGCATAACTAAACACTTATAAGGTCCCAAAGGCGAGACCTATTGGCTATGTCAATGCTTGTTGGAGTTTGCATAAGGATGGCTGTTTCAGTGTCTTTGTCCTTCTGATTTTAGGGATCTCCAGTAGGAGGATAAACTTACTTCGAGTATTTTGCTCTCGTCTTAAGGTTCAACTTGATTTTTTTGTTTGATCTGTTTATTGAAGATTTTGTTGTTTTATACATGATTATAGGAGCGATATACTGTCATAAGAAAATGCCATGCAGAGCCAATAGGGAAACAGCAAATTCAGGTCATGGGCAACAGCTCAACGGCAAGGCTACAGCAGCGAGCAGGAACAAAACTGTTATAGGCAAATGGCATATCCCGTCAATCATATAACCTCCTCACTCCATCATTAAAGTAGTTTAGTCAAGTTATGTTGCATTATAGTTCCAATCAAGTACTAAGATGCCCAGCTTGTTTATGAAATAGTTGGGGAGGCAAAGATGTAGTGATTTATGTGTTTGTATAGACCATTTAAAAGTAATTTCTGCCCCGCCTGGAGACACAGTGAAGGTCTTTGCGGAGTTTATATTTTTAATTCTTTGACAAGGCAGACTCCCAGAGAATTGCTTGGAGGGTAGTCAGAAGGGATTTCGGGAGACCTGAAAGTAGGGGTTTTCTCTCATTACGTTGAGAGAGAACTAATGTTTGCACTGGTGTTGTAAAATAGGTTCGAGGACTTATGGGTTGGAGTGTTTTTTTGTTTTTTGTAAGCAGAAGCAGTTGGAATTATGTCGTTTCACCAGTCTTGTGATGTGGGGCACCATTGTGAGATATTGATCTATAGTGAAATCCAGCAATTAGCAGAGGTGACTGGTTTGTGAGTGAGGGCAAGGTATGAAAGTAGAAGAAGCCATCTTTGGACTGGAAGGGGTGTTCCATGCAGTAGAGCAGGAGGATTCAGTTTTTGACAAATTTAGTTTCAAGGAAAAATAACTCATCAGAGGAAAGATTTTAAGGTTGTATTATAAGATGTTAGATTCTTAAAGTAAGAGTTATATGTTATTGGCATATATGAACCTTTTTTCCAGGACCATCTGAACAAGTGTTTCTATGTGGAGACTAAATAGTATGGGGAAATGATAAAGCTCTGAGGACTATGCATTTTAGAGGAAGAGTATGAGATCTGAAAGAGATATAACAAATTGTGATCTGGAAGAGGGAAATATGCAAACCAGTTCAGTACTTAACCTGTGCTCTCCTTCTGTTGGATAAAAGTGAGAGTAGTTTCTCGTGGTCACTGGTGTTATGTGCAGCAATCTAGTCTACTAGGAGTAGGAGGCAATATTTGCTGTTGTCAGTTGTATGGAGAAAATCATTAGTTTTTAATAAGTTCGCTGTCTGTGTACGGTGTTTGGGTTGGAACCCCGGCTGGAAGGATTTTAAGAGCTTAGTTTTGGAGGTGGGCCCTTGTTAGCCTTTATGTTTGTCTGTTTAACTGACAGCAGAGATAGATCTCGGCAGGGGCCAATAAGAGGTATGTAGCGCGCCTTAGGTTGATTGAAGAATTGGGAATCCCTGTGGTCCTACCAGGGTTCCATTTTTATAATCTGGCTTCACAGCACATCTGTTGCCAGACAATTATGTGAGCCACACTAGAGAGGGCCTTTGGATCTACCCACATGTTGGTAGTCAGGAGTAAGTTTTGATTGGAATTATGTTGGGTGCATCCACAAAAAGTGTGTTGCCCTCCACTCAGCTGTGATCATTCTGTTTCTGTATCCATTTGCCAGAGGATGAACTTTCAGGGCTACACACATACACACTGGAAATACTATTTAATTTGCCTTAGATAGCTACATCATTTATGGTGTTTTTCTCCAGCAGTGGCACAGATGGGAGGAGGGCGGTCATTAATCTACATGGATTGTTAGCTCTGGCTTCTATGCAACATTCCTTTGAAACCAGACCTGTTGGTGTTACCAATGCTTGTTTTTTGTGTGTATAAAAACAGATCTGCCCTTGTCAAAGAGATGTGTCTGACTTAAAGTAAAATAAAAAGGTGGATATTTGATAAATACATTTAAAAGCTCTCTTCATTGTTTGTGAAGACTATGTGGTTATTTTTATAGATGATCATAACTAGAAGAAAGCCATAAGTGTTAAGTGGGTGTGTGTATGTGTGTGTATTTATTTATAATATATATATATATATATATATATATATATATATATATATATATATATATAATAATTACCTACTGGCGGTCGCGGTATACCCGTAGGTACGTGTACCCCGTGAAAAAAAACTCGGCCTGCTTTTTTTTCAAATTAGCCGCAGGGGGGACCAAATTCCAGGGGCAAAATAAAAAGTGTGGGGGGGCCCCAAATCACCCCCAACCTTGCCCCGTGGACCGCCACCCCCCGGGGCAAAGTAATTATAATAGCGGGGGGCACACGGCCCCCCCGCAGGCCCCGGGGACCGCCACCCGGCTTTATTATGAAGTATGCGGGGGGCTCATGCCCCCCCCACGCAGCCCTGGATACCGCCACCCCGGGGCTTCGTTTTAAATCAATTAAAAAAATAACCTTGTGGGGGGCCTCAAGCCCCCCCACACATCCCAGGGACCGGCACCTCCCCGGGGCACTAATATTTAAAATAGGGGCTCCGTGATGGACCACCCCTCAGGGCTTTACAATTGTTGGGAGGGGGGCCAACTAGCCCATCAGGAACCTCCAGTAAGCACCAGGGGGCTGCGTTGCAGAGAGGTGTAAAAAGGGGCGAGGCCTCAGAACACCTCTCTGCAACGCAGCCCCCTGGCGCATACTGGAGGTTCCTGGTGGGCTAGTTGGCCCCCAGGGACCCCCAGTATGCAAGGGGAATTAGTTCCCTCTCTGCAAACGCGCCAGGGGGATGCGTTGCAGAGAGGTGTAATGAGCCCACGCCCCTTTTTACACCTCTCTGCAACGCAGGCCCCTGGCGCATACTGGAGGTTCCTGGTGGGCTAGTTGGCCCCCATGGACCCCCATTATGCAAGTGGACTTAATCCCCCAACTTAGAACGCGCTAAGGTGCGTGTTTGCACAGTGGTGAAGGTAGGGGCCGGGTCTAGAGTTGATATGTGTGCAAACAAGCCCTGTGGCGTGTTTTAAGTTGGGGAATTAATTCTTCTTCAATCCAGAGGTCCCCTAGGGGCCAACTAGTCCAACAGGTACCTCCAGTAAGCGATACGAAGCTGCGTTGCAGAGTGTTGTAAAAAGTGGGCGTGCCCTCTGAACACCTGCAACGCAGCTCCCTGGCGCATACTGGAGATACCTGGTGGGCTAGTTGGCTCACAGGGGACCTCAGGATTGAAGAGGAATTAATTCCCCAAACTAAAACGCGCCACAGGGCGTGTTTGCACACATGTCACCTCAGGCCCCGCCCTCTTCCTTCAAATCAGCCGAACTACGAATTTCGATTTACTCACCTGTTATCTAGGGAGACGTCAGTGCTGCATCTTTGAGCCCAGTACGGACCCTGAAAAGTAAATTTAACTGTAGTTACCAGTAACTTGAATTTCCTTCCATAGGATATCATTGCCTGCTATATAAAATATATATAAATTAAAAAAAATATAAAATAAAAAAAGAAATATTGCAATTTCAATATTAAAAATTTGTAATGTAATTTAAAAAATAAAATATCTAAAAATAAAATCTTTAAAACAATGTAGTAAATTAGTATAAAAACCTTTGAAATTCACTGAAAAAACCATAGGTTTCAGCCACGTTATAGTTAGGAATTAGCATTTAAAAAAACTTAGAAATTCACTGAAAAAACCATAGGTTTCACACATGTTATAGTTAGCTGGACATTTCACTCATATAAAACCATTGAAATTACCCCATTATAGTTAGCTCAGCTAACTATAACTCGCCCGCCCCAATGCACTGCTGATGACGTCACATATTACATCACTCATGACATGGTCAGTGACATCACTCATGACATCACTGATGACATCTCAAATGACATCACTGATGAAATCATCCTTGTGAAAGAGTGGCAGACCTCCTCTCAGCGTAATATAACCCTTGATATTCACATTCAAAAATAGAAACTAAAATTTTCAAAAAAATCGAGATACCAATACAAGTTACAACAACCTATTCTGTAATTCCACCATCTACATACACATCCACTCATTCACCAAGAGTTCTATATAGTCACTCCTACATGTACCCACTCATCATATCTACTCATACACCTATACATCCTGTTACACACCGACACTCATCCATAGTTACTCACACACATACACATGCAAATAAACTATCAAACATCCATTTATTTGCATATACAGCTATACACACACCACTACACTTACTTTTACAGAAACGTACACATACTTACTCTCTTAAACAATCACTTATAGAAACACATACTTATTTATACTGGAACTCGTCCAATCTCTCACTCTCACATATAATCACTTATATACATCAATACTCACATATACTAGATTAAAACATATGTAGTTACTTATAAAGATACTATTGAGACATTCACTCACTAACACACCCATACACACACTCATCGACCCTTACAGTCCTGCACACATGCTGTCTTCAAAACACATACAAACAGTGAGTCACTCATTCATGCATCTATACGCTAAGTAATATCCCCCACCAAACCATACAGACACTCATACTGATACTCAAAAAACAAACTAATAACCCATATAGACACTCATGTAGCTACTCACCAACCCATGCAGCCAATTATAGACAAAGTGAGACACTGATACAGATATTTACATATTTAAATATTTATCGCTAATACATGTATTCACTAAGATACACTTAATAAGTCAGTTATGCAATCATTTTTACAAAAAAAATCCATTCAGACACTTATTAACCATTTATTCTTCCATCGACCTTTAGATATACATATATAAAAATATTTATTGTTCAGAAAGACACACATTCACTGGGCGATGTCATGAGTGATGTCACTGACCATGTCATGAGTGATGTAATATGTGACGTCGTCATCAGCAGTGCATTGCGGGCGCTCGAGTTATAGTTAGCTGAACTAACTATAACGGCGGAATTTCAATGGTTTTGTTTGAGTGAAATGTCCAGCTAACTATAACATGTGTGAAACCTATGTTTTTTCCAGTAAATATATATATATATATATATATATATATATATATATATATATATATATTATTGCATACTCGTTATCCTCACAACGACGCGCCCGTAGTCCAGAGCCATCACACCAGAGGAAAAACGGAAGACCCAGAAGCAAGTGAGTTACTTTATTTTCTTAGCACGCCACGGCAGCATAACGTTTCAGCCTACACAGAGGCCTTGGTCACATGGCGCACTGACAGAGTTGCGTGAAATTTAAAGTGCTAATGCATTCAACAAACAACAATTTGATTGGTTAACTATTTTCATCATAGGGGAGTGTCCTTAAAGCCATACACAGCGTAATGCATTTTCTGTTGGACTACAAATTCATCTTTTGTATCAGCTATTGCATTGATAAATGTTTTAAATACAATTTGTATATCCGACACACCAAACAATTATTTACAGAATAAAAATATACTCTTATAATAGAAAAATATATATATATGTCTGTACAAAGTATTTCATATATTTACAGCTATCTACATAGTATGCAAGTAATGATTACTTTTGCAAAATAAGTTAATGTGTACAATTCATTGTCTCCATTGTTCGGATATATGTGCAAAATACGCTGTTTACTGTATTAACGGCTTGTGCTAAACCTGACATACTAGGAACCCATTGGTTAAACCTGAGAAATGTCATTTCACAATCCAAGGTTAGCACAAAACAAAGCCCCTATACGTTGTGAGATTAGAATGCATTTCTAAACAAGTGATTAAAAACGAATAGTTTAGCTCAGTTAGTTTTTTTGCTTTATATTCACAACCAGCTATACCTCCAGGTATGGAACAAAGTTTTTTAACAGATGTGGACCAAACAACTAAGTTCTTTCTTTCATGTATGTTTGTCCTGGCCAACTACAGTTAAACTTATAAAGGACAAAATTACGGAAGCCAATATACAGATCGGAGAGATGGAAGAAGATAATCTGAGAACTAGAGACATGTATAAATATCCTCAGTGGAATTGAGACCATTAGGAGCCTTACTATCCATTTCAAGGATATATCTAGTCTCCAGTGCTCTTAAGATACCCTCTCTATTGCCACCTCTCCTGAGAGGACCAACACAGTCTATGGCAAAGTATCTGAGGAGTCCACTTTCATTATTGTGGAACTCCCTAAAATGCCTGGCCACTGGATATGCGGTGTCATTGGTGTTAATGGCCCTTATGTGCTGGAGTACCCGCTTGTGCACCTGCAATTTGGTACTACCAATGTATTGCAGACCACATGGGCACTCCAGCACATAAACCACATATTCTGTCTTACATGTCAACTGTTTGTTGATTTTTCTTGGCACTGTGGAGAATGCTGTTAGGTACTCAGTTTTATTCAGCCCCTGCGAGCATGCCTTACAGCTGGAGCACTTTTTAAAGCCTCGACTTGCTGCTAGCCAGTTTTTAGGTGGAATTACCTCCGGACTCGATTTGACTAAAGCATCATTTAATGAGTATGCTTTGCGGTAGGTAATAATTGGCTTGTTAGGCATGCGTTCTCCTATTACTGGATCTAGTTTAACCAGATCCCAGTGATGGTTGATTATTTTACGTAGTGCCATGTGTTGACTATTGTAAGTCCAGATAAGTCTGACTGGTTGGTTGGCCTCAGTTTTTCCAGCCCTGTCTTTTTAGGTCTCGCCTGTCGATGCGCATGCGCATCGAGCAAGCGAGACTATAGGGGCTCATCCACACTTTATCTAACTTGCAAGGAATCGTGGCGATTCCTTGCAGTGCCCGTGACTTTTAAGGTCAATGCGCATGCGCATTAAGCTTATGCGCATGCGCATTGACCTTAAAAGTCACGGGCGCGTGCATGTCCGTCTTTGTTTACCCGCTCCGCCCCCTCCCGCCGTGTCGCCTTGCCTACTCTCTTCCACAGCCTCCCCCAGCCCCGCCCCCTCACTACTTGATTGCACGGCCGCTAGGCCGTGCCTCCCCTACTCTCCTCCCGCCTCCTCCTCTCCTCCCCTGCCTGCCTGCCGCTAGCCTTGTTGATGCTTGTTAAACGCTGCCTTCCTGCTTGGCGTCTGGCTGACGGCGCTCGTCACGTTCCTTCTGATTGTGGTACAGCAGGGGCTGTGTAGGAGGCGAGCGGGACTGACAGCTTTCTCGCTTCTGAAGAGTAGCACGTAGATCCCACCCTGCAAGGTTGTCATCTGCTGTCCAGGACTCTCTTTAATTGTTGCTTTTTTTCCTGATGGGACTTGGCCCGAGGTAGATGTGGGTCTGGATGGGAATCGCAAGGCGATCTAGCGCTGCCTTGGGGCTCACTGCGCCCAGCGTTCTTGGTCTCTTGTTCAGTCTCCCTGATCGACTGGATCTTTTTCTTCAGCTTCTACGGCCATATCATGGCAGAATCCGTTCCCTTGACTGCTCTTCTTTCCAATCCCCCGTCGACACTCGTCGTCTCACTCTGAAGCTGTATATTCTGTCTCTGTTCCCACATCTGATCACGACCTCCGGGCAGTCATCCTTTGTTGCTGGCTCGCTTTTCTAGCGCTGCTGCTCTGCATGCTTCTTTGCGCATCCGTTCACCCTCAGTTTCAGCGTTTGCCTTTCCCTGTGATTGAGCGCATCCTCCGGTCCATTCCCAGCACAGGTCATTCTCCATCTTACACTCGCACAATAGGCCTCCCTCGCTTCTGCCAGTGCACGCCGGTCTCCCTGCCCTCTCACTGCGCGCATCTCGCATTTCTGTCTGTGTGCTACTTTACCAGCGCAGTTTCCCTCTGCCCTGTGCTTCCCAGTCAGTGGCGCTTCTCCCTGCCTGTGGTGTGTGCTTCCCTGTCAGTGGCGCTCCTCCCTGCCTGTGGTGTGTGCTTTCCTGTCAGTGGCGCTTTTCCCTGTCCTGTGCGCTTCCCTGTCAGTGCCACTTTTCGATTCCCCATTGCATGCACTGCATGGTCAGTACCGCTTTTCCCTGCCCTATCAATAACGCTTCTCCCTGCCTTGTGGTGTGCGCTAATCTGTCAGTTCCCTTTTCTCCCGCCCTGTAGTGTGCGCTGCCCATTCTCCCTGCCCTGTGTTGTGCGCTGTCCTGTCGGGATCCCTGCTCCCTGCCCTGTGTGTTGCCCTGTCGGTGCCCCTTCTTCCTGCCCTGTGGTGTGTGTACTGCCATGTTTGGGGTATTTGTTTCTGACCTATGGGGTGCATTGCCCTTCCGTAAGTCCCCCTTCTCCTTGTTTCTGCTGGAAGTGTGTGCTTCAAACTATTAGACCTGGCTGCGGTAATCACATTTTGCAAGCAGACACTTGTTAAAGTGGCAGCTTTCCTGCCATACCAACCTTTCGTAGTTACATTGTAGGGAGGCTGTGATGCATGAAATGAAAAGCAAGTCAGAAAAGACATTACTCAATTCCAATATAAATAATTGTATTTACTACTGAGCGAAGGTGGTCTAGGGGCGCCAAAGGTCGCAAGAAGCTATCGGGCATCCTGCAATCGGCCCATGATAGAGCGGGGCAGAATGGAGTCCGATAGCATTGGTGTATAGATCAAACATTATTAGGTACGCAAATAAAAAGATGGCTATGCAAAAAATGCCGCAGCTGGGACTTATCCGGTGACTGGGACCACTCCTACACATGGGAAGATCTGTACGCAGAATGGGAAATGATAGTGTCTCTGGTTGTAGAATTGTGTTTTTGATGAGTGATGAAACCATTCTAAAAGCTGGAGTTTCTCACTCCCAGAAGGAGAACAATATTGATATCAGATGAGTCTCTGGTTCCTCTGCTTGCATGCTACTTTCGCGGCTCCTTTGATGTGCGTCCATTTGCCACCAGCCACTTAGCCACTTAGCCAATTTGTGTGCAGGCGCCGCCTCTGCTGGCGCGCGCCGCCTCTGCTGCCAGGCTTCAGCACACCAGGCTGCACACCCCTCACCCCCCAGTCACTTCATCCGCGCCCACTTCACACGCGCTCTGCAGGTCATAAACAGGACCATCTGCTCCACTCCCAGCACTGCATGACCATCTTCAAAGCAAGCTTGTAACACGAGCTGCCCTCAGACGTTCCAAGACACACTTTTAATGCTTCTGAGGTCGATAACATGAGCCCCGTTGCATTGACACACACTGCCCTCACACACACAAGTTACTGTCACACACACACACCCTCAACCCCTCACCCTCACTCACCCTCACCCTCACTCACCCTCAACACCTCACCCTCACTCACCCTCAACCCCTCACCCTCAACCCCTCACTCACCCTCACTCTCACTCATCCTCACTCACCCTCAACCCCTCACCCTCACTCACCCTCAACCCCTCACCCTCACTCACCCTCAACCCCTCACCCTCAACCCCTCACCCTCACCCTCACTCACCCTCAACCCCTCACCCTCACTCACCCTCGACCCCTCCCCCTCGACCCCTCCCCCTCAACCCCTCACCCTCCCTCACTCACCCTCACCCCCTCACCCTCACTCACCCTCACTCACCCTCACCCTCACTCACCCTCAACCCCTCACCCTCACCCTCCCTCACCCTCAACCCCTCACCCTCAACCCCTCACCCTCACCCTCCCTCACCCTCAACCCCTCACCCTCAACCCCTCAACCCCTCACCCTCAACCCCTCACCCTCACCCTCACTCACCCTCACCCTCACTCACCCTCACCCTCACTCACCCTCAACCCCTCACCCTCACTCACCCTCAACCCCTCACCCTCAACCCCTCTCCCTCACTCACCATCAACCACTCACCCTCAACCCCTCACCCTCACTCACCCTCACCCTCAGTCACCCTCACCCACCCTCACTCACCCTCACTCACCCTCAACCCCCCACCCTCACTCACCCTCACTCACCCTCACCCTCACTCACCTTAAACCCCTCACCCTCACTCACCCTCACCCTCACTCACCCTCACTCACCTTAAACCCCTCACCCTCACTCACCCTCAACCCCTCACTCATCCTCACTCACCCTCAACCCCTCACCCTCACTCACCCTCACCCACCCTCAACCCCTCACCCTCACTCACCCTCAAACCCTCACCCTCACTCACCCTCACTCACCCTCAACTCCTCACCCTCACTCACCCTCACTCACCCTCACCCACCCTCAACACCTCATCCTCACTCACCCTCACCCTCACTCCCCCTCAACCACTCACACTCACTCACCCTCACTCACCCTCAACCCCTCACCCTCAATCCCTCACCCTCACCCACCCTCACTCACCCTCAACCCCTCACCCTCAACCCCTCACTCATCCTCACTCACCCTCAACCCCTCACCCCCTCACCCCCTCACCCCCTCACCCCCTCACCCTCACCCTCACCCCCTCACCCTCACTCACCCTCACTCACCCTCACTCACCCTCACCCTCACTCACCCTCACCCTCCCTCACCCTCACTCACCCTCACCCTCACTCACCCTCACCCTCACTCACCCTCACCCTCCCTCACCCTCACTCACCCTCAACCCCTCACCCTCACTCACCCTCAACCCCTCACCCTCACTCACCCTCAACCCCTCACCCTCACTCACCCTCACTCACCCTCAACCCCTCACCCTCACTCACCCTCAACCCTCACTCACCCTCACTCACCCTCACTCAACCACTCACCCTCAACCACTCACCCTCAACCACTCACCCTCAACCACTCACCCTCAACCACTCACCCTCAACCACTCACCCTCAACCACTCACCCTCAACCACTCACCCTCAACCACTCACCCTCAACCACTCACCCTCAACCACTCACCCTCAACCACTCACCCTCAACCACTCACCCTCAACCACTCACCCTCAACCACTCACCCTCAACCACTCACCCTCAACCACTCACCCTCAACCACTCACCCTCAACCACTCACCCTCAACCACTCACCCTCAACCACTCACCCTCAACCACTCACCCTCAACCACTCACCCTCAACCACTCACCCTCAACCACTCACCCTCAACCACTCACCCTCAACCACTCACCCTCAACCACTCACCCTCAACCACTCACCCTCAACCACTCACCCTCAACCACTCACCCTCAACCACTCACCCTCAACCACTCACCCTCAACCACTCACCCTCAACCACTCACCCTCAACCACTCACCCTCAACCACTCACCCTCAACCACTCACCCTCAACCACTCACCCTCAACCACTCACCCTCAACCACTCACCCTCAACCACTCACCCTCAACCACTCACCCTCAACCACTCACCCTCAACCACTCACCCTCAACCACTCACCCTCAACCACTCACCCTCAACCACTCACCCTCAACCACTCACCCTCAACCACTCACCCTCAACCACTCACCCTCAACCACTCACCCTCAACCACTCACCCTCAACCACTCACCCTCAACCACTCACCCTCAACCACTCACCCTCAACCACTCACCCTCAACCACTCACCCTCAACCACTCACCCTCAACCACTCACCCTCAACCACTCACCCTCAACCACTCACCCTCAACCACTCACCCTCAACCACTCACCCTCAACCACTCACCCTCAACCACTCACCCTCAACCACTCACCCTCAACCACTCACCCTCAACCACTCACCCTCAACCACTCACCCTCAACCACTCACCCTCAACCACTCACCCTCAACCACTCACCCTCAACCACTCACCCTCAACCACTCACCCTCAACCACTCACCCTCAACCACTCACCCTCAACCACTCACCCTCAACCACTCACCCTCAACCACTCACCCTCAACCACTCACCCTCAACCACTCACCCTCAACCACTCACCCTCAACCACTCACCCTCAACCACTCACCCTCAACCACTCACCCTCAACCACTCACCCTCAACCACTCACCCTCAACCACTCACCCTCAACCACTCACCCTCAACCACTCACCCTCAACCACTCACCCTCAACCACTCACCCTCAACCACTCACCCTCAACCACTCACCCTCAACCACTCACCCTCAACCACTCACCCTCAACCACTCACCCTCAACCACTCACCCTCAACCACTCACCCTCAACCACTCACCCTCAACCACTCACCCTCAACCACTCACCCTCAACCACTCACCCTCAACCACTCACCCTCAACCACTCACCCTCAACCACTCACCCTCAACCACTCACCCTCAACCACTCACCCTCAACCACTCACCCTCAACCACTCACCCTCAACCACTCACCCTCAACCACTCACCCTCAACCACTCACCCTCAACCACTCACCCTCAACCACTCACCCTCAACCACTCACCCTCAACCACTCACCCTCAACCACTCACCCTCAACCACTCACCCTCAACCACTCACCCTCAACCACTCACCCTCAACCACTCACCCTCAACCACTCACCCTCAACCACTCACCCTCAACCACTCACCCTCAACCACTCACCCTCAACCACTCACCCTCAACCACTCACCCTCAACCACTCACCCTCAACCACTCACCCTCAACCACTCACCCTCAACCACTCACCCTCAACCACTCACCCTCAACCACTCACCCTCAACCACTCACCCTCAACCACTCACCCTCAACCACTCACCCTCAACCACTCACCCTCAACCACTCACCCTCAACCACTCACCCTCAACCACTCACCCTCAACCACTCACCCTCAACCACTCACCCTCAACCACTCACCCTCAACCACTCACCCTCAACCACTCACCCTCAACCACTCACCCTCAACCACTCACCCTCAACCACTCACCCTCAACCACTCACCCTCAACCACTCACCCTCAACCACTCACCCTCAACCACTCACCCTCAACCACTCACCCTCAACCACTCACCCTCAACCACTCACCCTCACCACTCACCACTCACCCTCAACCACTCACCCTCACCCTCACCCTCACCCTCACCCACTCACCCTCAACCACTCACCCTCAACCACTCACCCTCAACCACTCACCCTCAACCACTCACCCTCACCCTCACCCACCCTCACCCTCACCCACCCTCACCCTCACTCACCCTCACCCTCACTCACCCTCACCCACACACCCTCACTCACCCTCACTCACCCTCACTCACCCTCACTCACCCTCACCCTCACTCACCCTCACTCACCCTCACCCTCACCCTCAACTCCTCACCCTCACTCACCCTCACTCACCCTCACCCTCACTCACCCTCACCCACCCTCACTCACCCTCACCCTCACCCTCAACTCCTCACCCTCACTCACCCTCACTCACCCTCACTCACCCTCACTCACCCTCACCCTCACTCACCCTCACCCTCACTCACCCTCACTCACCCTCACTCACCCTCACTCACCCTCACTCACCCTCACTCACCCTCACCCTCACTCACCCTCACCCTCACTCACCCTCACTCACCCTCACTCACCCTCACTCACCCTCACTCACCCTCACTCACCCTCACTCACCCTCACTCACCCTCACTCACCCTCACTCACCCTCACTCACCCTCACTCACCCTCACTCACCCTCACTCACCCTCACCCTCACTCACCCTCACTCACCCTCACCCTCACTCACCCTCACTCACCCTCACTCACCCTCACTCACCCTCACTCACCCTCACCCTCACTCACCCTCACCCTCACTCACCCTCACTCACCCTCACTCACCCTCACTCACCCTCACTCACCCTCACTCACCCTCACTCACCCTCACTCACCCTCACCCTCACTCACCCTCACCCTCACTCACCCTCACCCTCACCCTCACTCACCCTCACCCTCACTCACCCTCACTCACCCTCACCCTCACTCACCCTCAACTCCTCACCCTCACTCACACTCACCCTCACTCACCCTCACCCTCACTCACCCTCACTCACCCTCAACCCCTCACCCTCACTCACCCCTCAACCCCTCACCCTCAACTCCTCACCCTCACTCACACTCAACCCCTCACCCTCACTCACCCTTCAACCCCTCACCCTCACACAGTGCAATAGGTCTCAGACCATTTCAGTTACAGCTTTAAGAAATGTTTATGGCTTTTTTTATTTGTAATTCTTTAGCATTGGCTACAGGAAACAAAAATGCTAAACATTTACAAAAAAAACCCATAAACAATTCTAAAAGCACTAACTCTAATGGTGCGAGACCTATTGCATTTCCAATGCTTGTTTCTTTTTGTGGATCAGTGCATTACTGCGGGACAGGCCATTTGCTTTCCTTATAGCTGTATCAATAAGGTTTTCTGCATAGCCCCTAGCCAGGAACCTTCGTTTACTGGCTGCCTGTGCTGTTTTGCAATGGATATCTGTGCTACACACCCGCCGAATTCTAAGCATCTCCCCATAGGGGATGCTCCGAATTAAATGTGGCGGATGGTGGCTTCCTGCATGCAGGATAGTATTTCCTGCAGTCGGCTTTCTAAAGAGCTTTGTTTCAAGCCTGTCCTGACTGACCTCCAAGGTTATATCCAAAAAGTGGGCTTCCTTTTGACTGATATGTGATGTGAAAGACAGATTGAAATCATTAGTGTTCAAGGCAACAATGAAATTTTCAGCTTCTTCCTGTATATATATATATTGCGTCATGGCTGCTGTTGCACCTCCGATGGAAATAAATTAACTTGAAGATAACGTGGTCCGCGCTCTTTTCTTTCTCGTGCTAGGAGGAAATGGCAAAGGAGTTACCTGTAATATATATATATATATATATATATATATATATATATATATATTTCAATTGTGGGTACTGCGTATCAAGGGGTTTCCTCTAATCAATTATGAGTCCCATTCATGAGCATTACAGGCACTTCTCGTTTGGTTCTCGTCCAGACCTTATACACCAGGACATTTTACCCATAGGGTTAAAAACTGATAGGTTTTACTACAACTGCCCCATTCCTTAGTTTACCACTCCTTTATGGGAGTGATGTGGCTGCAGAGCTTGGAGGGTGTTGAAGGTAGCCATGTTGGGGAGTGGAGTGACTTGCCTTCACTGACAAACTGAGAACCATAACCTTACCACTTCATCCGTTTCTTAGACTACAGCTAAGGAAATACCAGTAATAGTGAGGGGAGGTTTTTCACCTCTGGATTTTGAGTGGTATCATAGACATCTCAGGGGTTGCTCTCATTTATCATATGTAACTCTGAACCCCTTGCTTCCATGTTGACAGTACAATTATTTTAGCAAAAATGACATTACAAAATATTGCAGATCCACTATGGCTCACCTTACAGAAATGGTTGTGTGTTGCTGATAGATCAGGGGTCTCCAACCTTTTCTGTAATAAGAGCTACTTATGCTCTGTGAAAGTCAGTCAGAGCTACTAATATTATTAGTGTTAGAGTCATGGCCACATCAAGCAAGATTACATTTGTGGCCACCATGTGCAAGATTACTTGCAGTGGACACCTCAGGGCAGGGCAGCTAGCAGTGATCACTGCAGTGCATCAGGCATGGTTGCCAGAAGCAATGTAAAAAAGACTTTGTCAATTTTGAATGCCTCTACATATTAATACATAGCAGCACTTCCCGTGGCACCAAGGTAATGATATCAGAGAAGGTCTCCCTGTGCCACTTGATTTCTCACTTAAATATCAGCTTTAAATATATTTTGGAAATTCAACCATTTTTCTCCAGAAATACGCTTATGAGGTCTGATGCACACATTTTCATCTCAGATACACACTTTTCAAATTTGGTAAACATATATTAATTCAGCCAAGAAAAAGCTTAGTAAACTGGACTACACACAGGAGAGCTACTTAAAGGTAGCCGGAGAGCTACCAGCAGCTCACAAGCTACTCATTGGAGAAGCCTGGAGATGCTCACTGTCGGAATGTTTTATAAAGCACCAGGGGTTCCCAATGCAAACATCCAAAACTCATGGCTAAGAACCCTTTAGTATCTCTTTAACATGAGCTTCACACTTGATTGGGACCTTTCATTCTTATGTCCTAGTTTGCCACACACATCTGTACTGGACTCAATATGTCTATATTGCTCTCTTTTGTCGATTTTAGGGGGTCTCCCACCTTGTTCAATAAAAGTTATCCTGTGCTACTAATATTATCAGCGTTATGACCGTCTCAGACATGCCTACTAGAGAGAAGTACCCCCTATAGATACTTTGGAGGTCTGGGAAGAGGGTGAAAAACCGACAAATATATACAAGAGAAATCTCCCACATGACCAGCAATGCTTTAACTATGGCTTTACACAGCTCTTTTGGGCATCCCTTCCTATATAAATCAGGACATGCTACAAAATTTCATTTAATCATTTTATTCAAAATATACTTTTTTTTTAATAAAGGATTTAGCATCCTTATTTATTTATAAATATAAGGAAAACATGACTTTATTTGGGTAGTTTGAAAATACTTTTTTTAGAGAAAAAATACATATATTATTAAAACATAACAAACATAAAAGCAATACTTCTTTGTTGTAAGGTACAATGCATGCAAATCAGCTTCCGACAAAATGGTAATGACGTTTCATATCCCCATCAAAAGGAAGAAAGAACTGATCATATCATACTACACCTCTCATTCCATTCCATCCCATCCTCACCGGAACCAAGCACACATACACACATTCAGAACCACATCAACTTCCCAGCCTAAATTAACGTGCTAGTGGTACACATGGTAGGAATCCTTTTCTGCTATCCATGGTGTTGCCGCCAGCTGGGAATACATCAAGCCAACGTACGTTTCGGTGGATTTAACTGATTTGAATCTGCAAATGGAAGGGTTTTCAATTATTGAAAATTCCCAGAAAAATAATTTTGATCAAACTAAGTTATAAGACACACGAAGAATCTCGTGCCTGCTACTCCACCTATATAGACTCAATGAAAACCTACAGTGATGAAGCAAAGGAAAAAGTGTCCTAGGAGGGGTGGGGCGGGGGGGATCCCTAAGAGTAAAGATGGGGCACCTTCACCATACCAACAAAGTGCAAAAGGTAGAAAGAAAAGTGAAAAAAGTGAAATCTAATAGTGTTCACTGTGCACTACTTGTTATAGCCTAAGTTCGTTTTGTGCCCATACATGCGTTATGACGACAATTCATACACTAACCCGATTTGATTGGTCAGGATTTTCTACTTTTCTTAAAATCCGGTCATCAGTGGTTTTCTGGGGGTATTATCCTTACGCTGCTGCTACGTTCTGCGAACATAGTTTGTCTTTGGCGGGGGGGTGCGGTTGTTTATCCCCATCTCTATGCTGCAATGCGAGAAGAAAACTGTTACTACATGTTATCCTATCTTTTTGGGCATTGTTCAGATGTTGAACAGACCCTCCCATTGGGGTTTACCTGTGGAGCTCAGGCGCAGTTCTTTAATACAGGGATTCTTTTTGGTATGTTCCCAGAGCACGGCAAGAATTATGCCTATGAGTCAGGCTTTGGTCTGTGCCAGGAGTGCTGGTTATATCTGTAATGGCATGATATTATATTTAGAGTGAGCATTACAGTGCAGTTACCTATGCAAGATTACACGCCAATGATACTGATCTTTAAAATGAGACAGATACCTTGTGTATAACACTATCCTATTTCTTCTACTGGTTGTAATCACGGTCCCTGTATGTAATTTGCGTTTCCAGCTAAGATTCACTTGGTATACCGATGCCACATGACCACTCTATAAGAACAAGTTTATGGAATCACTGATCTCTCTTTGAATACTGCACTCAGCCTGAAAACAACTTTGCACTTCAGATATTGGGAATACCCTTTACCTCTTTTATACTTTTACTAGTGATATGATTACACATTAGTCAGATTTCCTATATTGGTTTTCTAATCTTATACTGTCTTACTTAATAGTTTCCCCCTGTACAGCTGTACAACAATGGGTGGGGAACGAAGAATGCCCAGCTAGGTTTGTGGGTATAAAATTAGCCATCTGTGATTTCTCGCAATGCATTCACCATAGCCCCCCCCCCCCCCCCTCTCTTACTCTATCTCTAGACACGCGAACCGTCAGGGATACCGGTGTGGGTACTTACTTGCCGTCAGGTCCCCGTATTCTTTGTTTCTCAGTCTTGCTCACCTGGAGAGGCCAGACGCAGAATGGAGTGAGCTTAAATACACTCGCTGTCTCCATAACCGTCGTGTAAACCTAGAGTGCGTTTCTATGGTCAATCATGTGATTGTTTGCCCGTCACGGAATACTGAACCTTGATCCACTGGTATTGGGGACGCCATGTTGGAACATAGTCTATTCAATTGGGTGTTTGCTCATTTATCTTAAACCACGTATTTATATCAAGATATTTATTACGATTACCTCTCAACGTGAGCTCTCTTGACAATGAGTTAAATATGGCTCTGTGAGCGCCATATTGAAACGTGATCTCACCATCACAATGCTATGCTTTGTCTTATTAATACGGGAGGCAGATATTTTGCTTTGTTTTCATAGTGGGTTCACTCAGCCATAAATTATTTTGTATGCTGAAAAGTAATATCGGTTCCTACTTCTCTGTTGGTGTTATCTTAGAGAGCGTTCTTTGTCATCCAAGATATAGCTTCTTGTCAGAAGTTCCGCATGTGAGAACAACCATCCTCTGTTCGCATCTCAGGTTGGAAATCTGTGCACCTTCGAAGTGTGGCCTCTCATCAGTTGTTCTAAAGGTGCCAGTTGTTATTAGTGCACTGTATGCAAAGTGAGGGTTGAAAAACGGACATATGTATGGGAGAAACAGGAGATATTGGACATAGTTGCGTCAGTGAGTTATGTTCCATATTATTTCCTCGTTCAGGCCCTCTTTCACCGTATTAAGTGTTTACATCCAAAATGTCTCCCTATGTTTGCGTGCTTCTGTCACATTTTGGCCTAGTTTGACCTTAACTTTTTCAAGAATAAGCCATCATAGGTCTGTTTCGGAGTGTGCATGTTGTTGGCAATGACGTACCATAGGGGATGCCACCTCCCCTGTCCGTATTGCTGACCTGTGCTCGGAGTATCTGAGCCTAAACTCCCGCCTTGTCTCTCCCACATACCCCTTTCCACAGGGGTATAGGATGAGATATATTATGTTGAGAGTACTACAATTGGTATGGTCTTTTAGAGTTCTCGAACGTCCATTGTACTCCCATTTCTTTGTGACTATGGCAGTGTCACAAGCAACACAGGTACCGCACCTATGATTCCCTTTGATGGCTGGTAAGCCTGTGATGGTTCTGTCTTCCATAGTTTTAGGTTTTGGTTCTCTCGTATGCACCAACTTATCTCTTAGGTTGGCATTTCTGCAATAGGCTACTATCGGTCTTTCAAGTGCAACATTATCATCATTTGTATTGAGTATGGTCCAATATTTGTCAATGATCTTTTTGACCTTGAAATTGAGGGGTGAGTGGTTGATAAAGCATACTAGTTTATCATTCTTTTTGCGATGTGTTCCCTCCAACAGAGCCTCTTGATTATAACATCTAGCTCTTTTAAATGATCTTACTAGTCATTTAGGGTAACCTCTTTCCAGTAATCTTTTCTTTAGTTGTTCCCCATGTGTGTCATGTTCTGCTATGCTTCAACAGTTTCTTCTGATTCTGAGGAATTCCCCAAAGGGAATAGAGTCTTTCTGGCTATTTGGGTGGAAGCTATCATTGCGCAAAATTGTGTTTTTTGCCGTGGGTTTACAATAGAAACTCACTGACAACAATCCTGTGTCACCTGAGATGACTACATCTAGAAATTCAACTCTATGGCTGCTGTAATTAGCTGTGAACTTTAAGTTTGCGTCACTCATATTTAGCCATGAGATATAATCCTGCAGAGTGGATGCATCTCCATCCCAAATAAAAAAGATGTCATCGATGAAGCAACACCATTCTCTGATATTCTCAAAGTATGGTGCCACTTCATTATAGACATGCTTTCTCTCGAATTCCCCCATGAAGATATTCGCCACAGTGAGGGCACAAGAGGCCCCCATGCTGGTCCCCATGGTTTGTTGGTATAGGTCTTGTTTAAACTAAAAAAAGTTGTTAAATAACACTAGTTCCAGGCACGCTAAAATGAACTCATCGGGTCTGTTGCCCGGCGTTCTACTCAATAGCGACGCCACTGCTTCCACAGCTCTATTTTTTTGGGGTGTGTTCGTGTAGAGTGCCTTGATGTCAAGTGTTACTAAGATATGTCTGTCTGGCCTGAAAGGTATGTTTTCAATTCTATTGATGAAGTCCCCTGTATCTTTGATATACGATTGGTACGTAGAAGTAAGGGGGCATAAAACACTGTCTACATACTTGGAAATCAGCTCAGTACTTGAGATGATCGATGAAATTATGGGGCGAAGAGGTGGGTTAGACATGTTTTTATGCATCTTCGCAACCCCATACAAAGCTGGGACCACGCGGTCCTTTTGATTCAAAAATTCAAATTCATTCTGGCAAATATCTCCCTGTTGTAGTTATTGCCTATATTTTGGTGCTTAGTGACTGTAATTGAGCCCGTTTGGCCGGTCTGTAATGTTCTGGGACTGCCAGCATACTTTGTATTTTCTGATCGTAGCTCTGAGTGTTCATGATCACTATTCCACCTACTTTATCACACTGCTTCACAGTGATATTTTTAGTGTTTTGGGGAGATCTCAGTGCCTCCTTTTTGTAGTTCTTTAAGAACAGATTTTTCATAAATGACCACTTCCGGGCCAACCATGTCAAGAGTTGGTGTGAATGTACACTTAGGTTTACACCCTGACTGATTTATATCCGTTTCCTCCCTACTCTTAGAAGTGAAATATTTCTTTAGTCTGATTTTTTTTTTTTTAAAGAAGGAAAAATGTCCTGGTGTAATTAAAAATTGATGTATGTGGTGCTCAGAACAAAAGAGAGCCCCTTGCTCAGCACATCCACTTCATATTTACTTAGTAGGTGCTCCGACAGATTAAATATTGGTATAGCGTCAGAGGGAGGACCTAAAATGGCAGTCACTGGTTCCAATATTGAGGATTTCTGGTCCTCCTATACGGCTGTGGAGGTGCTGGGTACGTTTGTTGGTAATTCCTTTGATTTGCTCCTTGGTATCTCCTCTGGCCTCTGTCCTGACCTCTTCCCTAAAAAAGGAGATTGTTGATGGTATTGGGTTTGTTCTCCCTGTCTGCCTTGATGTAAGGGCAGCTGTGGACATTGCGGCTGTGCTTGTCTGCCTCCCCTTGATCTAAAATCTGATTGTCCTCCATCAGATACATTAGAACCATCGCCATCCGAGTCTGATGAAAAGGTGTCTGAAAAGGTCAACTGTTGCCTTCTAGGTCTATACTGATTCTGGTTAGTTTGCTTTTGCTGCCACTCCTGATAGTAGTTTGGGCTCAGATACGGGTATGCCCTCTCCTGAGTATACCATCTTGTGTCTTTTTTCAATTTGTCAGTCTTTTTCTTTATCAGGTACTCTTCGAACTCAAGTAGTTCGCTATTTAGGCTGTCTAACTTTGCTTTTGCGTCTTCTAACGCCAACATACTTTTAAGCTTTTCTTCGAGATCTGATATCTCCTGAATGAGGACAACCACTACCTCCCTGGCTGTCTCCACAACCGGGATCATCCAATCTTGCGAACATCTGTTGGAGATTTGAGACCACCTTTCTAAGAACTTTTGTATTGCTGCGAAGAGTGCTAGCACATATCGTACCCTCAAGCCTGAGGGTATACCCACCCGGCCCGGAGGTACTCCATCATGAATAATGCATGCAATTCTGTTCTTTTTGCTTTTTTCTTTAAGTTCATGAGTTTTATCCACTCACTATTATCTGCATTAGATACAGTGACTCTTTTGTTTGTAGCTGGTAATTGGCCTAACAGAGTTGTGAAATCTTCATCGGAAAATATGAACAAAGGGAATCCTTCCATTATACTCTATTTGTTCCCTTGATCAGGGAGATAATGTAGAGTCCCAATATTCGACTCTGTGGATAATATATATGGGAGTGGGCTCCCCTCACTCTGATGTTTTGACACCAGTATCAGAGACTTTCTGGTGACAGATCTTGTGGTTGGTGTTAGTACATCAGTATTTTGTAATATATGTAGTTTACTAGGTGGAGTAATATATGTAGTTTACTTGGTGGAGAAGATAGAAAAATAAGTGATTTTGAAAGAGAACATTTTCTTACAAAGGACCCAGCTATGGTCCCTGTTATCTGCTAAATAGGTGAAGTAGTAGTACTGGATATGCTCTAATTCGGAAGAGAGGTGTACCTGTGATTAAAAAATCACCAACACAATTCAACTAGAGCGAGGTACTCCCATAGATACTTTGGAGGTCTGGGAGGAGGGGGACAAATCGATAAATATATACATGAGAAATCTCCCACACGGCCTGCAATGCTTTAACTATGAAATGAAATTTTCGAGCATGTTCTGATTTATATAGGAAGGGATGCTGTGTAAAGCCATAGTTAAAGCATCGTAGGTGGTGTGGGAGATTTCTCTTGTATATATTTACCGCCTCAGACATGGCCACATTAGTGTCCACCGTTTGCAAGATTACTAGCGGCGATCATCGTCGTACATCAGGCAAGGTTTAATTAGGCATTTATTTTTTACGTAGGAAAACATGACAGCCATAGCTACAATGCCGCAGGCATCAAGGTAATAATATTAGTAATGTTGCTTAATTTATTACTCAAATATAAGCTTTAAATATGTTTTAGTAATCTATTTTTCCCCACACATCAGTGTATGAGTTCTGAAACGACATACATTTTCATTACAAATACACACTTTTTAATTTTGGGGTATAGATATATTTAATTTAGTAGGCTGGACTGCACAAAAGGTACTACTTCTAGGCAGCAAGAGAGCTACCAGCTTGCCCCCTTGGTAATACTTTGGTTTTCCCTCATACTAAATTTGACGTTAAAGTGACTAGGTGTGTGTCCTCTGTAACCTAGATAAAGCCATGTCTCATTTGGGTGCCACATTAGGTTTGCAACCAAGTCAGAGTCTCAAAGGCTAAGCGATAATAGGCCAATGAATCCTTCTTTTGATGCATTTGGATTACAATTATCTGCTGCCATTTCAATCTCTCTTCCTCTCCATTCACATGCACAGTAAAGTAATGAATGCTCAATGTCGCAGTGCATTAATATTGTTGTATAAAACTCATCGCAACAGTACAACACAGTTGCCTACAATACTTCCTCAATGGGTGCTACAGCTTTATGTCTACATTTATCCCACTCTGCCTCATTGGGAAGGCCCCATTGAGCTCTGTCCATGGTCCTCACTGGTGAACTTCCCCACCATTTTCCTTAATACTTAGACCCTCTCTACATGGTCTGATGTTGTCCTAGCCTTTTCCTTCTGGCTCCAGCTTCCTTTCTGATCACTCTGTGTCCATTACTCAATTGCTGTACATAGTCTGGTATCTGTTCCCAGTGATTGCGATACCCTACCTGGGCTCTGTCACTGATAGAGACCTAGGCCTTTGTTGGACACCCCATTGAATTATGACTGCATCCCTGATGCAGGAGAGTGAAGCTCTTTTTGCAGCCACACAGCACTTGTGATTTTACATGGCTCTTATGTACTGCTGGCTACTTGAGTAACATAAACATATCTCTTTCTGTATCCTACACTTATGTTTCATTGTTCACATGGATACTTCTACCTGCAGATTCCTCACCTGTAGAATAATCCCAGGTGTCAGACTGGATCCCAAAACCTTAATGCGCCTATGTCTCTAGTAAAGTGCGCTGGCTTTGTATCTATGCTGAAAGTGATGTTGGATGACATCACTGAAGCAATATAATGCCCACCTCCATGCAGTGACGGCAGTTCCTTTTTTTTTCCAACACCTTCACGGATCTAGAGCTTGCTATCTCCTAAGTGTTATGAGTTTTCATCGCAGAAAAAATTTATTCAGTGCAGTATAATGTCTCCTCCAAAGCATTCAAGCCGTTCAATGACTGTGAAGGACAATAGAAAGATCCCTATGGGGAGCGTAAGGGAGGTTGCACCTCAAGTATATCCTCCAAAAACTATGCAACACAAGAAAGAGACTTCAGGGAGTTTGAAATCAACTGGCTCATATTTGGTTTATTTGGCTTCTCCTGGTTTTGGGTCATCAAAAGATTTTTGAGAGGTCGTCTCACCCTCAACTTTTCAAGACAGGCTTCATCATTAGATGACCTGTCACACCGGGTTAGGAGCAACGCCAACCCTGCGGACTTAACCAGGGGAAGCTAGTCTAGCCCTGGGTGTTCTTATAAATCTAAGCTCAAGACAGTAAAGTCGGTCCTGTTTCTTGTGTGTCAGAGAGAGTATAAAATATACCTAGAGGTATACTCAAAAGTGTTATTCTATTCGGCGAATACCTCTGGTATGTTTACAAACACTTTAAAAATCCCTGTGACCCTGCTGTATCTGGAGGAGGAGAAGGCCTTCGACTGTGTCGATTGGTCCTTCTTAATGCGCACCCTACGCCGCTTTGGGTTTGGTGAGGCTACTATGAATCCCCGAAATCCTGAGTATTGGTGAATGGGGTGGCCTCAGACTTTTTTAGCCTTGCTCAAGGCACCAGACAGGGCTGCCACTTGTCCCCAATGCTTTTTAGGGCTCGCTGGTGTTGGAGCGCGAAGCGCTCCCGCCAGCGAGTTCTATAGCCGCCTTGATCCCTGTCAAGGGACTAGCAGCTGTGAACGAGCCCGACACAGAGCTGGGCACGAGCCGACTCAGGTCCGTGAACGCGCGGGAACGTCAATGTGCACGTTCACGCGCGTCACGCTCCTGTCCTCCCGCGTCTCTGCCGAGGCGCGCTCCAGGCCGACTTGCGGTGTGCGTCACAGCGGCCGGAGGTAGGTAAGTGAGGGCGGGGGGCGGCGGGATTTGTTTGCTTGTTTAGGACTTGTGCCCTGCCAGAGAGGTCTCTCTATCTCGCTGTAAGGAGAGCTTTCAAACAGGCTGACCCCGCAGCCATCCGTACCCTGACTTTACCCAGGCGCACGCTGGACGTCCCGTGTTACCATGTCGTGTGTTCTGCGGATGGTGTTAATGACCCTTTTCCGTCACCTTGCATCTCTGTTCTCCAAGGAAGATATCCAGCCGCCACCCCTGGAGAGCAGCTGGCCCCCGCGCCTAAACGTGCGAACAACCGGGTCACCGCCCACCTAACCCTCTCGAAGAAAGAGGGATTTCTTAAAACCTAATCTGGTCTTTCCTATACTTAAATCGCCGACCTAGGGAATGCCAACAGCTCTCAGTCACACGGACTTGACTCACTGAGCTATCGAACCAACGCGAAGCATGAATTACGAGGGACGGTGTACGGCACCCCAGGGGCGAAAGCTCAATCAATTTACAACGGGCGGTTGCGGTGCTCCGCTAATGATGATTCCATTTGTAATCCTTCATGACGCGGCACATCAGCCTCAGACACGTCCTGCCCGCGCGCCAGGCATGTCCGGCTTCCTGTCCCTACCCGATCCCTGGACACTGACCTCTGCGGCCCGCCTGCGGCCAGGGCCCCTCCCTTGCATCCCTCGGAGGACAGGCGGGTGAACTCTCTGGCTGGTGGCAGGCTCTCTCCCACCCGCGTGTGCAGAGACGTCTGAGGGGGTCTCAGCCTACCGCAGGCCGCTGCTCAGGAGGCAAATGGGACAGAACCGGTGGATAGCATGTGGCCCACCTCGCCTTCTCAGCACACACGAGGAAACGTGCACTCTTAGGCATGGCGACCCGTCGTGATCCCACCACAGTCCAGGTGAGAGGCGCCAATACAGTCACTACAGATCGAGATCAGGGGAGTCATCCAGGACACGGCCACCCTCAAAGGGGAGGGAGAGGCTAAGGAGGCCTGGGACAGGCACGAGCGACTTTGAGGAGAGACTACAATGCTGTAACAGACAGTCAATAGACTCGGCCTGCTGGGCCTGGAGGCTGGATCTGCCTTCCCTACACATGCACTGTTTTTCTCAAGTCATGCCACACTTTCAGACAAACTAGGGCCTTTCCCTCGATGGGCTCCAGTTCTCCCATCAAAAGTGTGCTCTGAAACCAAAGCATCCTTCACACAATCAATCCGGATTTATAAAGCGTGGCAAATCAATCAGATAATGGTGATCAGTAAGGAAGATGAGGATGACCAGGGTGAAAGGGTAAAAAGATGGAAGGTAGCTTGGGCCAGCGACAATAGAAGGACCCCCTTCCTCCAAGTTAAAGAGCTATTTCATTAAAGTTAACAATGACTCCTATACCATCTTGCCAGAGATTACAGTCCAACAAACAGTGTTGAAGAACCTGAGACTTTGTGGCCGAAGCCTGAATACTCTTCATTGAGAAACACAGACGTCGAGGTCCGCTTGCGATTTTACGAGAGATCCCGGCGTAGGAAATCCCAAGCATCTCAACTTGACAGCAAATTAAATGTCCAAAACGTCTACGCAGGAGGGTTTTAATTAAAAAGAAAACTGGTGTCTAAGGAGACAGAGGGGCTAGGGGTGAGCTTAGGGATACAAATCCCATCAGGAATTCGGAGCCCTCACAAAGGGAAGCCTTTAGTATCTGACATGGATTGGAGGCTGCCCTATGTATGATTTGGAGCTGAGCAGCGAACTGGAGTTTTGCTAATGCTGTAAAGAATCCAAGGGCCTCAATTACCTTTGGTAATGGTTTACGTCATATACAAAAGATTATTGGGATACATAAAAAAGCAACTTGTTTGCATGGTTTTCTTTCTATTCACAAAAAAAAACACTCGCAGGTGAAAATACAGGCAAAATCCAATTGTCTGGGACACCTACCCTGGTCCCTCTGTTAGACAAGTAAGAGGAAGAGTCAACCTACAGCCAATAACAGGCATACAAATGAAACCGACTGTAGTGGGGCCAGATATTCCATATGCAGGATCACAAAAAAAACATTCTAAGACATGATTTTACTTTTCAGACATTTTTCAACTACAGGAAGCAGTCCCCTGTTCTTAGCCTCCCTGAAAACTTTGTTGGTTTTTACATTTTTTTTTTTTTACTGGATTCTGTCTAGCAGAATGGATTTCAACCTGTACTTTCAAGCCAGATGAATAAGGCATTATAATCAGGCCTGCTGGATCTATGCACCAGGGGAAAACCAAATTATGCAGAAGGGTTGGCTACATTATACAGCAAGAAAAGGAAAAATGTGCTGCATAGTGCGGCACATTGAAAGTATCATTGCCATTTGTAGACATGTAACACTGTCTGGGCAGAGGGTTCATCTCAGTAGTACCAGTTTGGGAACCCAGTACTACACTCCTTGTCCCGTAGTACAGCACCAAGACGCTTCCAGGCATACGTTCGTGCTTAACTACATTTTTTTAAATTAGTTTTTCATTCAGTTTAACACCCAGTTACAGTAATCCGCAATTGAACGGTGATCTGTCAAACTACGCAAAGGGCATTCCACTGGGAGTCAATACATGCTGTTGCGTTTTTATTAGCTTTGCACCTGTTTAAGCTAGAAACAAAACATATTTTGGATAAAATCTGCATACTATGCGGCACATGGGGGGGGGGGGTCATGTGGCAATTCACGATTATTCAGAAAATGTCTCGGCCGCAGAATTACATAATAAAGTTTAAAGCACAGCTTGGTCCTGGTCACCTTCCCCCTTCTTGCTAAAAACAGTCAGACAGGGTGGTAGCCGTCCAACAAGTTGTTAATAAGAAACATGCAAGGTTATTAGTAGCAGGCAGAGATATGCACAGAACTCTTATGTCCGCTTCATTATCATTTCCTTCCCTGACAATTCGTCTCTTATAACTGGAGCGGTTAATACGGTCTCATCAGCAGGAGACAGCATTTCCTTTGGAGGAAAATTTGCTAATAAATGCCAAATGTTGTGCAGATCCGTAAACATAAGCCAGACAATTACCATGCTTAGCTACTCTCATAGGCATCTATGCTCTCTGCTACAAAACAAAATGCTGAACGCACTTGCAACAAACTTGGCATAAAAATTACAACTTTACTCTGCGAGTGCATTTACTTAGTGTTCGTCCTTTCAGAAGCTTCAGAAACTAGAGTTACAAAAATGCGTTGCTGAGTTTCAAAGGCTAAAAGTGACAGTTATCTAGTCCGTTGGTCAACAGACGTCCCAAACTCTTGTTTACATAGTCCATGTTGCAGCTTTACAAATGTCTGTTATGGTAAGTGCCCTGATTGCAGGTGGAGTGTGGCTTAGGATGAGAAGATTTTTTTTTAACTTTAGCATAACAGGTTTGGATGCATTTAACAATCCACCAGCCAATCTCTGCCACAGAAATGAGATGACCTTTAGGAGACTGTGAGAAGGCAAAGGCTTGCGAAAGGCCTTGGTCCTATCTATAGAATACTTGAGAGCACGCTTGATGCCAAGTGTGTGGAGTACTCGCTCAGCTACTGAGTCAGGTCGCTGAAAAAAGACTGGGAGCTCAACTGTTTGGTTAAGGTGGAATGAGGAGACAGCCTTAGGTAAGGCTTTAGGATTGGTTTTAAGAACCATTCTTATTGTGCACCTTGAAAAAAGGTTCCAGCAGCATTGGAGCTGATAAGTCTAAGAGACGTTGTGGCTACATGGATACAACTTTTCCAGAAAGAAATGACAGAGAATGCCAATGTAGGGGCTCAAAAGGGGGCCCTATAGGCCTGGTAAGGACAATATTGAGACCCCTGACTGGGGCTGGAGGTACCATTGGTGGACTGGCACATTGAAAGCCTTCCATAGAAACCATAATGCATATGTAACAATAGTGGCTAGGTGTAGCCGAATTTATGTGAAGGCCCACCCTAATTTTTGTAAATGTACAAGGTAAAAGATATTGTCTTGAACAGTAGGCATAAGAGGGTTTATGTGGTTTGGAGTACAACGGTGGACAAAACACTGCCAATTTGCAGGATAGCAGGTGTGCATAGCGGGCCGATGAACTTCTCTAAGTTTGTCTATGCATACTTAAGATACATCAAGAGAACTAAACTCTAGGACCACAGGAGCCAAATCACCAGTTGAGCTGCTTGGGATCTGGATGTCGGGCTTTGCTGTGGTTTTTTGTGTGAAGATCCAGCCTGTTGGGAAGCTTCTCGTGAGAGGCAATGGACATCTCCTGAAGGGTTGAGAACCATGGTTGTCTGTCCCACATTGGAGCCACCAGGATGTGTGTGGGGGATGTTTGCCTCAGCTTCCTGATCACGTAAGGTATTACTGGGAGAGGAGGAACACATTGCACACAAATATTCCTGGCCAAATCATACACAGAGCACTGCCCATGGACTGGGGGTGTGGAAACCAGGCGGTGAAGGTTGGGGATTTTGTATTTTTGTTTGTGGTGAAAAGTTCTATGCTTAGAGTGTCAAATCTCTGAAAGTAAGGGTGTAGGACTTGTGGGTGGAGTTCCTACTTGTGGGCTTGTTGCTGCGTACTGCTGAGCAGGTCTGCAAAGTCGGTGTCCACTCCCAAAAGACTCTTTGGTTGGAGATGTACTGGAGGTGGATGTCCCAGCCCCATATTCTCTATGCAAGGACAGACGGCTGTTGCTTTTGTAGGTACAAGATGGCAGTCATGTTGTCTGGGTGCACAAGAACTACTTTGCCTCTAATCTGTTGAAGAAAGGGGTTAAAGGCTAGATGAATGGCTAACGGTTCCAAGTGGTTGATTTGGAGACCTCGATGTTGAGGTTGCCACAGACCTTGGACTGCCATGTTGTTGAGATGTACTACATGGCTGGCTAGAGATACATCTGTGGTGATTGTCACCTGTGGAACTAGGCCTGCAAAAGGCCTGCCCTGCTTCAGATTGTTGCTGTTTCACCACAGCAGAGCGTGATGGGTGCTCGCCTCTACCAACACTAGATGTTCTAAGTAACTCTCCGCGTGTGACCATTGGCTTGATAGGCACTCCCAAAGCAGGCACAGAAGGCGGCTATAGTGGGGCGCTATGGAAATGCACAAATCCATTCCTGGGAGGCGCATTTTCGTGCAACCTGGACATGGACGGAGCGGCTGAAAAAGTGTTGTGGTTTTCAGACGAGGTCCGTGCTAGACAGAGATGAATGAGAAGTCCTTGTTCTTTCTCCTGGCTCTGAAATGTCAGAGCTGATGATCTCTGGTCTGGGTTAGTGGGCCCGACGACCAGGTGAATCACCAGATTCTCTCTTGGCACCAAGCGTGCCCACCTTACAGAAAATATCAGATATTTCCGAAGAGGATTTGTACATTCTGCAGTGGGACCCCAGTCTGTCTAGTCTCCGATGCAGAGTTTGCTAGCTTCTGAAAGCAGAGCAAGAATAGCACCAGCTCTTATCGTGCTCCAGCGAGATGCACAAGTTACAGACGGTGGGGAGATCGGCCCAGGGGGTATTTGGAATGGTACTGAAGGCATCTTCTGAAAAGTGTGTTTCATTACCTTATGCGCGTCTACATTCTCCAAAGCTACTCAGGAGTCCGCACTTCCTGAAGGGCAGAGTGGCTGGTTGTTGGACGACAATGAACATTAGGAGTGGAGTAGGGCTTCATAAACAAGCATTTGCAACGCAATAGGTCACGCATTTACGCGAGTTTAAGCTATTGGCATTGTAAATGACAATGCCTTTATATTTAGGTTTTAAAAAGCAAAACAAAAATAAAAGGCATGGTCATTTACAATGCCAATAGCTCTAACTCGCGTAAATGCGAGACCTATTGCATTGCAAATGCTTGTTTCCCTTAGTATTGAACCTTTTGTGGTGAGGATAAGATCCAACCCGGGGATCAGCTGCATTAGTTTTGCCCCAGACTAGCATAAAATCTTGCTCTACGCGGACAATGTCCTACTACCCATCATTAACTCCGCTGCTTCTCTCCCACTGATACAAGTTGAGCTTGCACTCTTTGAACGAGTATCGGGTTTCAAGGTTAACCTCTCAAAATCCTTTTTAGGTCTTGCCTGGCGTTGCAGCGCGCATGCGCTGCTCGCTCTGCGAGGGCCTTTTGGAATCGATACAGATTTGGAATAGACTTTAACCCCTTCCGTGCTCGTGACGGAACCACTCCATCACAAGCACAGCGCGCCGTGGCTCCAAAAGCAAACTCCCCAGAGTTGCGCTGTTCATTGAGGGGTTGCTGGAAGTGCCCCTTGCTTTTCTCTGCCCCGGTGCTCGCGCACAGAGGCATTTCAGCCGTCATCAGCCAGGCTTGCTTGAATCCTAAAGAACAGTGATGGATTAAACCTGCACCATAAGGCACAGGGTCAGACTGATTTTGTACCGCTTTGTTCGCCATAAGTTGGCAGGGTATGCTCAGGCGTGAGTCCCTTGCTCACTTTGCCACTGGATTCAAGCAAGCCTGGCTGAAGACGGCTGAAATGCCAGAAACCGGTCCTAGGAAGCTTGTTTCCGGTCCAGGGAAGGCATGGCTTGGCAGTTCGGGCTGGACTGTTCCCATGAGCACAGGGTCAGACTGATTTGCATATGGCCATGTCTGAACTGGGGTGGCAGAGTGGGCTAAAGAACGGTGATGGATTAAACCCAGATCTTTTGACTGGGTGTGAGTGTTTGATTGGTTCAGATGCTCCGTCCATCACCACCCCCTTTTGTACCGCTATGTTCAATGTTGGGTTTAATATGTTAGCTCCCGAAATAGGGCTCGGAAGCAACATGCGACATGTAATGTGTTACAGTGGAACTTTGTACTGATGGGGCTTTCTGCTTAGAGTTAAAACCTTCAGGCATGTGGGAAACTTGTGATTGAGCTGTACATTATCTCTTGCTAACTAATGATCTTGGCAAGCGTAATTTTTATTAGATGAGCTCGGCTGAGCTACAAAGATTGTATCTTTTTGTAAACTTAAAAAGATTTTGACAAAAAAAAGACACTTTAAAAAAAAATGTGACAAAAGCGGTCCTATTGCGAAATACAACGAACCTCCTGACCTAAAAGCTATCTGTTACCAACATGTGTCAACTTCTGTATAAGCCTAAGAAGTTCTAGAGTCGTCTTCAGGGTAAATGACTATCAGGCAATTGTGTACATTCAGACCGTGCAAGTAGGTAACTAAACCCTACCAGTCTCACCGTTAATACCTATCGGACCCCCATCCACTGCCGTAATACTGATGCTATGTTAAAGGCAGTTGATGGAGGCCCGATAGGTAATTCCGATTCGCCTACCTTCTGACGAATATGTGACTGTGGAGGAGGCGCCTGCACACCTAGCCACAGAGTCTGTAGTTTAATATGACTGTGATATTCACTGAATTAACGATGGGACTGGTAGGGTTTTAGTTACTTACTTGCATGGTCTGAATGTACACATTTGCCTGATAATCATTTACCCTGAAGAAGACCCTAGACCTCTTTAGGCTATACAGCAGTCGAAACATATTGGTAACAGCTTTTAGGTCAGGCAATTCATTGTATTTCACTATATGACCACTTTTGCCACTTTTCCTTAAGTATTTTTAAACATACCAGATGTACTCGCTGAATAAAATAATGCTTTAAGTATACCTCTAGATATATTTTATACTCACTCTGATGCTTAAGAAACAAGACTGTTAAACCGTGCACCATTGGTGTGGGCCTCCCTTCCATTTTATTGCTGTTGCCTCCTATGTTTTTGCTATGTTTTGCTGGTCTAGATGCTTTGAGCACTTTGCCACTGCTTTTCAGTGCGAAAGTGCAAGTGTTCCCTGTTGTAAATTGCTGTAATGGATTAGTGACTCCATGATTGGTTTATTTGATTTACTTTTCAGACCCTAGTACAGTGAACCATGAGTGCCAAGGGCCTGTAAATCAAATGCTGCTCTTGGGCTTGCAGCACTGATTGTGCCAGCCACAGAAGCAGCTTGTAAAATAGGGCCCAGGCCTGCCATTGCAGAGCCTGTGTGCAGTCTGGGACTGCCATGTCGACTTGGCAAGTGCACCCACTTGCCAGTCCCTAAACCTTCCATTTTCTACATGCTAGTCACCCCTAATGTAGGGGTAAGGAACACCGATGGGCAGGGTGCATTGTATGTGAAAGCTAGGACATGCCCTGGTGTGTGTAGCATGTCCTGATAGTGAATTACATCCACATTTGTTTTTCACTATTGCATGGCTGCCTGTTCCCATAGGCCAGATTGGGCAGTTTGATTATATCATCTTATAATCCTAACTGACACAGGAAAAAAGGTAGAAAAACGAGTTTAGTACGCCTGAACTCAGAATGTTAAAATACATCTTTTAGTGTGGGTGACTTTTACATTCTTAGTTTTAAAATACCACTTTTAGAAAGTAGGTATTTTCTTGCCTAACCATCCAGTATGCCTCTGCTAGGTTTGTGTATTATATGTCTGGTTTTTGAGTAACAGGGGGGCTGGAGAGGGCCTTAGCGTCAGCAATATGACGAGTGAAGGCTGGCTGAATAGTACCTGGGTTGAATAGAGAGTAGGAGGAGGAGATTTCCTTTCACTTGCCTGAGCCTACATTGAATAGAGAGTAGGGGGTGGAGATTTCTTTTCAGCTACTTGGGCCAGGTCAGCTTTCAACAATGCTGTCTCCACCTCCTGCCAGGAAGCTGCACCAGGGAGGACAAACCTGGTTTGGGCTGGGAACAGACACTCTCTGCCTTCAGAGAACAAAGACCATGTGTGTATTAAAAGAGGGGCCCAGACCCCAGAACTTTAGATCACTTCTGGGAATCAAGACAAACCTTTGCCAAGGAGAGAAACCAAGGATGCTGAAGGAGGAAACTGCCCCTGCGCTGGTTACTGTTTGGGGTTGGCCTGCAGTGGTTACTTATTACTAAGGAAAGGAGAAAAGTAACTTTGTGTGTACTTTATCATCTTAAAGATCTCCAAGGGCCTGAAGGTGAGCGTGCCTCCTGTTCTGAAGTCTCAGGGACACACAGACTTCACCACCAGCTCCCCTGAATTTCCTTGCTCGGAATTCTACCTGCAGTGAGGGGCCTGCTGTTGTTTTAGGACCTCTAGAGACTGCGTGTCGCTGGAAGCGCGACGCAACGAGGAAGAAGAGTGTCGCCGCCGCAGCTGTTTGCCATTGCATCACTGAGGAAGTGTGTCGCGTCGCCGGAGAAGTGTGTCGCCGCCCCAGAGGTTGCCGTCGAATCACCGGAGAAGCGTGTCGCAGGGCCTGTCGCGGCACAAGTAACCACCGATTTTGCCACACGGCCGTCGGGCGTGCACGCATCGTATCCAAGTTGTCGCATCGCATCAAACACGCCATCTTGTCGCATCGCACCGGATTGTCGGATCGTAACCGGGATACAGTAAGAAACAGGCGCATCCCCTCCTCTCCGGCACGGTATAGACACTTTGTCTCCCCTGGAGCAAGGAACTGACTCATCGCCTTTCCTGCGCCCCTTTTGTTTATATTGCGTTACGCATCCAAAGTAGTTTGAGAGTAAAGAGTCGCATTTACCATCTACATTGAACTAAGCTATTTCTACCATTTGAAAGGCATATATCTTTCTAAACAGGTGTGGTGTCCATTTGTAGTGTTTTCACTGTATTACTGTCTGTGTTCACAAATGCTTTACACACTGCCTCTGAGATAAGCCCGTCTGCTCGTGCCAAGCTACCAAGGGGGGTGAGCAGGAGTGTATCCCCCTTTCCCTAACTAGAAGCAAGGGTCCCTATTTGGACAAAGGTGCAAACCATTGCCAACTAGAGACCCCCATTTCTAACATTGGTGTTCAGCGGTGAGGATTCTGGACTTGCATTTGTGATTCATATACAGTGATTGGGGTACACTACTAGTGAGTTCAGACCATTACGCAACCACATACATTTTGGTAGAATTTTTTCCTTGGGACTTCTATTTTTGATAAGAACTTGCCAATTCTTGTTACCATGAGCAAAACAGCATCCAACGCATCTATGGACCTACAATTTGAAGAAGAGAGGGTTGATACCTACACTGTGCCACAGCTTAAGATCATCTGTAGAAGATTTAAAATCTCTGTGAGAGGCCTCACAAAGAAGGCGGTGTTCCAAAAGGCGCTGAGGGCCTGGTTGGAATCTAGAAATGTTCCTGAGAATCCTGTAGAGTCTAGGGCCGGGGCAGAGAATACAGATGGGCAGCTGGAGGGGCCATTGGGCCTGACCAGGGATTAAGTACCTTCCAGGGCAGGCAGCAGTGTTTCTTCAAAGAGCCTGTCCCCAGGAGAGCTGGAGGACAGGGAGAGGGACAGAATGCATAGGATGGAGCTAGCCAAGCTCAAAATGGGTGGTCAAATGGAATTAGAAAATAAGAAGTTAGCCTTGGAAGGAAAGAGCATGAAAGAATGTTGAGGGAGTTGGAGCTGAAAGCAAAGAGCTTAGAGATGACTCCCTTTGGTGGCAGCACACCATCCGTCCCTGTAGAAGCAAGAGTATATATCCCCAAAGATGTAATTAAGGAGTTCCACAAGCATGAAGATATTGGACAATGGTTTAAGGCCTATGAAGTGGCCATGTCCTCCCACCGGGTCCCTGAGAAGGATTGGGGAACGGGGTTGTTTGGTCGCTTTCTTAGACTTGCCCTCTGAGGACCAGAATTCCTATGTCCACATGAAGGAAGCCTTAATGACCAGATATGGGTTGACCCCAGAGCTTTATAGACAAAGGTTTAGATATTGTAAGAAACTGGAGTCAAGTACTTGGGTGGAATATGTGTCCTTTTTTTTTTTTTTTCTTCAGAGCATTGGATAGTTGGGTGAAGGGTAGCAAAGTGAATGATTTTGGGGCGCTGTATGATTTGATTGCATGGGAGCACTTGTCCAGTAATTGTTTTCCAGACCTACGCCAGCACCTGATTGATAGTAAGCAGAAGCTTGTTGAGGAAGCGGACCGCTGGGTTAGTACCCGGGTCCACAAGGGTCATGTGGGAGACTTCACCAAAGATGGGCAGGGTCCCCAGTAGAAGAGTGGGGTAGACAAGAGTAAACAGAGGGAGTTCCAGAAAGAGCCCCAAAGTAATCCCCAAGGAAACCAAGGGAAGGGTTCCAAGCCTCCCCCTGAGAAGAATCCAGGGACCCGCCAGATAAGCCTGTTCAGAAGGGGCCCAGGAAATGCAATAATTGTGGTCAGGTGGGCACTGCTTCTGGGATCCTAAGTGTCCTAATTTGCGAATGCAGCACCCACTGGTGCACCGCCCCGGCAGATGGCTAGTGTAGCCCTGGGGGAGGATTTGGGTGCCCAAGGTGGGTGGGGTCCTGCAGAGATGTCCCTAGTCTCTCTAGGAGTCAATGAGATGGTCCCTAGGACCCAGCTGCCTGATAACACCAAGAAATACAGGCAGTGGGTAACCATCAATGGCCATAGGGTGGAGGCTCTGAGAGACACCGGAGCCAGTGTGACAGCTGTCAGTTTTTGGCTGGTGTCTGAAGAGCAGGTGATTCCCCCGTGCATTTTACCCTGTAGTTGCCACTGACAACTCAGAGAGCCACTGCAAGGTGGCCCAGGTTCTCTTTGAGTGGGGGGGGGGTGTCTTGGGTACCTTTCAAGTAGCTGTGAGGCCAGTCATGCCTGTTGATTGTCTGCTAGGCAATGATTTTGAAAGCTCCCCTTGGGCTAAGGTGGAGAGAAGGTCTCATTTGGAGATGTTGGGTCTGCCCTAGTGGGCGTGTGTTACTACCCGGTCCATGGCAGCCAGTAAGGGTATTCAAGAGGACCTGGAGCCTGCTTTAAAGAGAAGAGGCAGGGGGCGCGGGAAACAGGACCCCAAGATCCCATGGTCCAGGAGGAGGCAGACCTTGAGGGGGATGCCCTGGAGCCTACAGGGGAACAAGTAGCTGAACTGGGGGACCTGCCTGAGCTGACCCATTGGCAGCAGGAAGGAGGCCCCTCCAGGGAAGAGTTCTGCAAGGAGCAGAAAAAGTGCCCTTCTCTTGTGGGTTTGCGGCAACAGGCCACAAACCAGGCTGCAGGTGATCAGTCTGGATCACATTGGAACTACTGGGAGAATGGTCTCCTATATAGTGAGCCTAAGGTTGCTGAGCCTGGGTCAGCCCTGGTCCTGGTGGTACCCCAGCGCTTCAGAACCTTCCTACTGGGTCTGGCTCATGATGTGCCTTTAGCAGGACATTTGGGGCAAGACAAGACCATTTGAACAGCTTGTCACCCACTTTTATTGGCCCCAAATGCGCAAGAGTTTAGACGCTCATTGCAGGACCTGTCAAACTTGCCAGGCAAGTGGTAAGAGTTGGAGTAGGCACAAGGATCCTCTCCAATGCCCACCCCCTTTGAAAGGGTGGGCATTGACATTGTGGGGCCTCTGGATCCCAAGACAGCCATGGGCAACAGGTTCATCCTAGTCTTGGTGGATCATGCCACCCTGTACCCGGAAGCCATCCCTCTCAGGACTGTGACGCTCCCGTGGTGGGACGTGCATTGATGGGGATTTTCTCCCGTGTGGGGTTCTCCAGAGAGGTGGTGTCAGACTGTGGTACCAACTTAATATCAAAGTATATAAAGTCCCTGTGGCAGGAGTGCGGTGTAACCTACAAGTTCACCACTCCTTACCACCCTCCAAGGTAATGGGCTGGTTGAGAGATTCAATCGGACCCTAAAGGGCATGATTATGGGTATTGAACCTATGAGGCGTAAGTGGGAACACTCTAATCGAGTTTCAGCCTGGACAGAAAGTGTGGGTCATGGCCCCCGTGGAGCCTTGTGCGCTCCAGGATAAGTGGACCGGACCATTTGAGGTGGTGGAGCGCAAGAGTAATGTCACCTACTTGGTGGACTTGCGGTCTCCTAGGAACCCTTTACAGGTCCTGCATGTAAGCCGCCTTAAGCCCCACTTGGAGAGGTCCAAAGTGGGCATGCTCGTAGCGACAGATGATGGAATGGAGAAGGAGACCGAGCCTCTTCCTGACCTCCTATCTGCAAAAGAGCACGATAGGTCAGTGGACGGTGTGAACCTCTCTTCCGCCCTGACCCCTGAGCAGCAGGATGGCTGTCACCAACTGTTTGGACAGTTTCCTGATCTGTTGTCCCCGACTCCCGGTGTCACTGAGTGGTGCGTCCATGATGTGGACACTGGGGACAGTCCTCCTGTAAAACACAAAACTTACTGAGTGACCGACAAGGTGAGGGCTTGCATCAAGGAGGAGGTCTCCAAGATGTTTGCGTTGGGGGTGATTGAGTCCTTTAACAGCCCTTGGGCCAGCCCAGTGGTGTTGGTCTCAAACGCTGCTGCGCCTGGTGCCACACCCGAACTTCGGTTCTGTGTGGACTACCGAGGACTCCATTCAGTCACCAGGACTGACGTGCACCCCATCCCCAGAGCTGATGAGCTCATTGATCGATTAGGGGCTGCCTGGTACCTCAGTATGTTAGACTTAACGTCTGGGTTACTGGCAGATCGCCTTAACTGATGGGGCAAGAGAGGTCCGTATTCTACACACCAGATGGGCACTACCAATTCCAGGTTATGCCTTTTGGGATGAAGAATGCCCCTCGCCACCTTTTAGAGGTTGGTCAACCAGGTGTTGGCTGGACTAGAAGATTTCAGGGCTGCCTACCTGGATGACATTGCAGTGTTTAGCACCAGTAGGGAAGAACATCTGCGCCACTTCTGGGAAGTGTTGATGGCGATGCAGAGGGCAGGCCTCCTGATCAAGGCGAGTAAGTGCCAGATCGGGCAGGGTTCCGTGGTGTACTTGGAACACCAGGTTGGGAGCGGCCAGGTGGCGCCCCTACAGCCTAAGAGTGATACCTTCCTGGCTTGGGAACCCCCTCAAGACCCAGACAGAGTTGAGAGCCTTTTTAGGAGTCACAGGGCACTACAAGCGGTTTGTCAAGGGGTATGGCAGCATTGTTGCACCCTTGTCAAGCTGTTTACCAGGGAGGAGCCCAAGAAAGTGAACTGGACTGACACCTGTCAGAAAGCTTTTGATGCCCTGAAGACTGCCATGTGCCCAGCACCCGTGCTTCAGGCGCCCAACTTCTCAAAGGAATTCATTGTGCAGACAGACGCTTCAGAGCATGGTGTGGAGGCTGTACTTTCACAGATGAATGAAAAGGGCCTAGACCAACCTGTAGCCTTTATTAGTAGGAGGTTACTTACACAGGAACAGAGGTGGAGTGCAATAGAGTATTAATTTGGGAAGACCAGTAAATGATCTTCCTCCATGTAAGAAAATTCTTACTTAGTGCATGAAGTGGTTAGTGTGGTTGGAGAAGGGGAAGCAAAAGCAGGACTGGTAAGCAGTCAAGCAGGAAAGAAGGAAGTGTTCATCTGAAAGATGGCAGTGTTAATCATGACCATCCGAATTACTAATTTAGGAGAAAGCAGTCTAAGAATTGCCACAAAACTGGTTAGCGATTTCCCTTGCTCAGTAAAGGCAGATTTTAGTGAAGGGTTCTGGGCTAAGCCTTTGTCTCTGTGGCTCAAAGCAACAGGCTTGCGTCAGATCAAATAGCAATGTTAAGAAATTAGAGTAAACTTTCAAGACCAATTCAATCAATCAGTACTTATAGAGCGTGGCTTATCAACTGTGAGGGTATCCAATCGCTGGGTTGCTGGGCTTAGTTAGTCGAAAAGCCAGGTATTGAGTCTCTTGAACTCTGTCAGGCCGGGAGATATTTGGAGTTAGAGGGCATTCCCGGACTTGACGACGAGGTACAAGAAGGAGCAGCTGCCGCTGTGGCTACGGTAGATGCGCAGTGTCTGATTGAGGGTGAGGGAGTCGGAGCAAAGGTTTCTGGATGGCTAGTGGTAGTTCATGTATGCTGGCTCTTGGTCGTAAAGGGCTTTTTGTACGTGTGCCAGTATCTTGAATTGGCATCTTTTCTGGATGGGGAGCCAGTGGAGGATCCTGAGATGTGGGGTGATGGTCCGTTTGGGCAGGTTGAGGATCAGTCTGGCCGCTGAGCTGTGTATCGTCTGGAGCCTTCACATTCAGTGGTAGTTCCTGTGTACAGTGCGTTGTCATAGTTTAGCCGGTTGGTGATTAAGGCATGTGTAACTTCTTGTGCTGACGAGGAGCCATTTGATGATTCTTCGGAGAGTGTGGAAGCAGATGGAGACTGCTTTGATCTGTCGCTTCAAGTTGAGTTTGCTTTCTAAGATGATGCTGAGGTTGCGGGCATGGGCTTTCCGTGTGGGTCCAGTTCTGCGGGCCACCAGGTGTCGTTCCAGGGGGAGGCTTGGCTGCCAAAGACCAGAACTTCAGTCTCATCAGTGTTGAGCTTCAGACAGTTGGCCTTCATCCAGCCTGCGGTATTCTTCATGCAGTTGTGTAAGTTGGTCTTAGTGGTGGTGGTGGTGTCCGCAGAGAGCGAGAGGATGAGCTGGATATCAGGCGGCATAGAATACGTTTTTAAGATCATGGGTTCTGACCATGTTGGCTGGAGCCTTTACAAATACATGTGTTGGGTGTCATGCAGGTGTTGAGGATGGGGCTGTGGGATGAACCTTGAGGGGCGCCACATATGGTGCTCTTGGGTTCTGAGCTGAAGGGAGGAAGGCTGATTCTCTACATTAGACCAGTGAGGAATGATGCAATCCATCATAGTGTCGCCCTTAATCCCGATTTGGTGGAGTTTTACAAAAAGTGGTTAAAGATACACCAAAATAACCAATATTGGCAAAGGGCATCAGACGTCGGAAATTCCTAAAGACACAGCATAAAGATGCATTGAAACCAATGTAGTAGTGAACATCGATGTTAATCTATGGACCCTACCCTAGTTGGACACTTGAGTACCGCCAAAGGCCCAGCCTAACACAGGCTTGGAGAGCAAAGACACAGCCTGTTGCCTTACAAACGGGTGCACCAAATGCTCCCGAAACGTTCAGGAGCTCTGATTGGGCCATGGTGTCAAAGGTGGTAGCGATGGGCAGGCTTTTCTAAACTTAAGGGGCCCACCAAAAGTCTATTCCCCCCTTTGCCAGAACTTGCGCAAGTTCTTCCTGGACTATTGCTCCTCGCCTCCCTAACGTTCAGGAGATCTTCTGTGGTATCCAGACCACAGTTTCAAGGGTGCGGCAGTCTTCAGTATTGGTACCTCATTTGATTCCTAGCTGATTAGTTCTCCATAGATTCCCTGTTTGCCCAGATTTACCTATGAACTGCAGAAGTTTAGCTTCTCTCACCCTTTGAGTACAACTTACATCACTTGTGCTAGGAGCTAGGATATAAGGCCTCCTTTCACTCCTTGGCAGACAATAAGACTTATCCAGTAGTGTTCTCATTCGAGTGTGGCTGGAGCTTAATAGTAGTACATCAACAGCAGACACTGATTCAGGGCTCTCCACCCACTACTAAGATCCTACATTGGACACTTCCAAATTGTTTGCACAGTACTCTGATTTGGATATTAACTATCACGGAAGACACTAACTGGGAGTTTTTTGGTAGTGGACCACTTCCAACAACGAGCAGTCCATTAACTTACATATCAAAGGAAGACACCGCTCACAAGTGCAATACTTATTTGTAGAATCTCTCCCTTGACAGGTGTATGTACACACTGCAGCCCACATATGGGCAAAGCAAATGCAATGGGTGGGAGGCGCTTAGCAGCCTTCCTTCGTCATTAGTTGGATTGTCAAATAGTGCAGCATGTGCTTAAATGAGGTCTTGCTTTTAAGAAATACATATTTAAAAAAACAAAGGAACCCCAGTATTATGACCAGGGGTGGTTAAGTATTTTCAAAAACAAAGGTCAAGATGAGGCCACTAAAGTCTTCGTGTGGCCTAGGCCACTAAAGTATTTAGAACAGTGTTAGTCCGGTTAAAACAAAGTATAGTAGTCCAGGCAGGACTGGTTGTGCAATATATGCTGGGACACAAAGTTTTAGTTATTAACAAACATTTATTAACAGCAAAAACGGAGTGTCGTAGTATAAATCTAGTAATAGTTCACGTGCTCACATAACAAGTGAAAAGTGTGTGAAGTGAGGGGTGTTTTGGACGGCAGTGGGAATGGCCGCCTAACCTGGAGCTCCGCAACACAGGAGAGCGACTAAGTCCTTTTCCCGATGCACTCGGAAGACAACCCGAACGGATTTCATAGTGCCCGATGTCCGATGTTATGTGGAGCCCTCCGGATGCCTGAGCGGGGTCTGAGGTCCCGTCTTTGAATACTTCAGGCAGGTTTCAGCCCTCCACGCTCCGACATCGGAAGAATCCTGAAATGGCGCCGCACTGTCACAAAACTCCGGCCTGACGGATTGAGCTGGTTCCGCTCTCTAATGCCGACAATCAAGGCCAGCGTGACCGGGGGAAAAGAGCACCTCATTCAAGCCTCTCAACACCCCTTCGAAAGGTGAGATTTACTGGCAATAGCATCCGCGGCAACTGTCTGATCTGCCCGCCCTGCCTGACCTTAAAATGGCGGCTCCCCCCGATGCGCGCCTACCTGATCTAATCGCCTAATACCTCGAAGAAGCGAACAGCTTACACCAATACTGAAAGAGTCCCTCTGTCCAGCCCTTGGTCAGGCTTCTTCAGGCTTCCTCAAGCCATGGCTCCCAAACAGCGCTCCACACCAATATCGTGAGAGAAGCCCTTTCCTCAATATAAATACTTGCACCTCACTGCTGCCACCGAGAAGAGGAGAATCTCTGTCCAGCCCTCATTACCAACATCGTGGGGGGAGAGCCGCGAGCCTTACTCTATCAAATGAAGAGAGCCTCCCAAACCTTCGCGCCACTAACATAGGGCGAGAATCTAGATCGGGAACCTCTGCCAGCATAAGCACTCCGTCCAGCACTAGCCTTCACTACCACCAACATGAGGTGAGAACCGCGAACCTTACTCCTTTGAATCTCAGGAACTTTGTGAGATCAATACTTATCTCGCGTCCGCAGCCCCACGACCTGCCGTAAATACATTGCCGATCTTTGAACCAAGTAGAGGCAAGTAAGCTCATATACTACTCTACTCTACTCTCGGAAGAGCTTACTGCCCAGCACAAGACCACCTCGAACGGAAGTGTTCATCTGTTCATCTGTCTGACACTCCTGTCCTCCCAGCAACCTGTTCTTACCCCCGTCTCGTCCAGAGCTCGCCCGGCCATCAGTCACCATCCATTGTGTACCCTCGCTCTTCATCTGGGTCCTCCTGGGTGCAGTCTCTCTCCACACAAAACAGCGGTTGCTACTATCGCCAACCTTCACTACTAAAATGGCGGGCAGAGAAGACAGGAACAGCACAAAGAAGGTGAGGCCAGATCCTCTGATCTCCGACTCTCCCATTAAAAGCAAACCGGACATGGCGGCGACGATGGATATGATCCTAAAAAAATTGGCAGACCTCACCGATATCTCCAAATCCACCAAGGCTTATACGGACACAATGCAACTCGAGCTAACGGCGATCAGGGCCGACATGAGTGCTCTAAAGTCAGGCCTGGGGTCAGCAGAACAACGCATTAGCGACGTAGAAGATATATCGCGCCAGTCGGCATCCAGAATCCAACGCCTGGAAACTGCCCCCGACTCCCTCAGACGTCACAAGGCTGAGCTGGAAGACCGCAACAGACGGGGGAACGTTAGAATTTTCGGCATACCAGAAAACGCAGAAAAGGATGCTGACTCCTGCGTGGCTTTCCTAGAATCATGGATCCCCATGGTCACCAAGACAGAATTTCCGCATGGCCTCGAATTGGACAGGGCGCACAGGATCCCCACCTTCACAAACAAGCACACTAAAGGGCCCAGACCGATGATATGCAAACCGCTTAGATTTCAGCACGTTGATCTGATCCTCCAATATGCAAGAAAAAACCACTCCATCATCTGGGAAGGTCACAAAATCATCTTCACGCAGGACTTCTCTAAGGATACGGTGGAGGTGCGCAAAGGTTTCCTCGACCTCCGAACCAAACTTAGAGCCAAGAACATCCCCTTCTCCTTCGCAGGGCCAGCCAAGTTCAAAGTCATTATAAACGGTCACCCAAGATTCTTCACGGACCCAAAAGACCTGGCATGCCATCTCGAAGACTGCCCAACTCAAGAAATGGATCAATCTATTGGACTGTCCAACAAACGGAAGACCACGTGAAAACCATGGGTCTAAACCACACGACGCAGATCATTTGGATCATTTGGATCACAGCCTTTTGTGGTTTCCTTTGCGGAATCTCACCGACTGCCTCATGTTAGCTATATCCTCAAAGAACTCTATTCGGCTCCTGTCTGACGGCCGTGAAGCCCGACGATCTGTTTCGCGGAACACTTGGTACCGTGAGTTCATAAACTGGGCCACCAGGGCCAACCCAGTGACTTCTTGTAATATCAGATTGCTTGTGTTTCTTCTTGAATTTTGTCTTACGCACTTGGGTACAACTAGTACTACATACTCTCTATGAGGTGCTTTTTGCCTTCCAGGTAGGCTTCCACACACCTAGTTCACATTCCTAGACCACACACCTAGATCTAATTCCTCACCAATTTAACCTCTATTTTGGGCAGGTTGAGTCAGCTGGTACACTATGCGCGTCATAACGCGCCTTTCAGATACCAAGTAGGCCGCTGACCACATAGTTTCATTGCCGTATAGAATCGAATAGATCTTTGCCTAGTTGTTCCAAAAAAGACACCATTACCTAGGTTGTCTCGCTTAATAGTATTACTGTTAACAAAGGTTACTCCGAGCCTTATGCTCGTTTGCTATATAGCCCACTACGTTCAACATTGGGACTGCTAATATAGTAATTCTACTGTTATTATTACTCCTGTTTTGCTCAGCAAGGTACGGTCGTCGTACTCCCTACGTACGTATTTGGGGGGAGCCGAGGGTGGGGGGAGAGGGAGGGGTCACCTGGGGAATTTGAAAATGAGAGCGTATGTAAGAGATAACAAACGTCATAGTTTAAGAGCCTTTTACTTCATTTTGTATTGTTTGTATTGTTTTCTGTTCTTGATGGTATCTGCCCCTTACAGTTATAACATTCACAAACTAGTTCATCAAGTCAGTTTGCTTCCCTACTGTATCCCCAACCCTATCTGTAGACTTGCATCTCTTCACACTGCCGCATACAGCATATCCTTAAGCCTCACACTGATACTTGACCGACTTTTCCAACTCAGTGCACATGAGTCTGTCACGACAACTCGTTCATCACACGGCTCTCCGCCAGCTCTCTATTTAGCGGTACCTTCTCATACCAATGGCTAACGCAAAATCACTAACGGACGATCTTAACATAATCTCCTTGAACGTCAAAGGTCTCAATCATCCTGTGAAAAGGCGGAAAGTGTTTGAATATCTTGCTAAAACAAAAGGGGATATCATCCTGTTGCAGGAAACCAAGCTATCAGAGGATGACTTGCGCTTCCTTAACATTCACTGGTCTTCCCATGTTCTGTCCTCTGCTGCATCACACAAAAAGGGTGGAGTAATCACTCTTCTATCGAAAAAATCCAATCTGACACTGATATCACACACTCATGACACAGTAGGTAGACTATTAGTGACCCATCTACGTAGAGAAGATGACCCCATCCACGTGGTAAACATTTACGGCCCCAATTCAGATGACCCCGAGTTCTGGGACTCAGTCTCTCGCTCAATGGAGCATATCCCACAAGATGACCTTCTGATAGTGGGGGGCGACTTCAACCTCCCCCTCGATCCCATACTAGACAGGCAGTCCAAGTGCTCTTTCCACCCTTCACGTTCGCATGAGGCCCTGCTTCGTCTCTGTGAGCGCTATTGCCTAAAGGACTCATGGCGTCTACAGAACCCCGATGGGAGGGACTACACCTTTTATTCCGCCCCTCACAATTCCTACTCGCGTATTGATTTTATCCTAGTCTCCAATTCTTTCACACACCTGATTGAGGAAACCGACATTGCCCCCAAATTGGTTTCCGATCATGCCTGTATCCACACCAAACTTGCCGGATCCCGATCGATCCGTCCACCTAGAAGATGGCGCTTTAATGAGGAAACCCTAACCAATCCCAACGACAAACTTCTGATAGCTAACGCCATTGAGGAATACTTGCTACTAAACAATATCCCAAACACCGCACCTAACACCCTATGGGACGCACTTAAAGCCACGATCCGTGGAGCCATTATCAACATCAGAGCCAAAGCCAACAAGGCACTGAACAAAGACCTGGAGCAACTGGAACAAGAAATCAGTTCTCTAGAATCCCAACACATAGCCAACCCCCAAGATCTCAAGCCCCTAGACATCCTAATCAAAAAGAAATATGAATACAATGCCATCACTAGTAAAAGAGCGGGTGTATGGATCAACCGTTTCAAAGCCCTAAAGTTATGCGAGGGGAACAAAGCGGGTAAACTGCTAGCTTCTTACCTCAAACACAAACAAAGGATGTCAACCATATCCTCAATAAAAGACTCCGCAAACAACACCCACACCAACCAGACCAAGATCTTAGACACTTTTAAAACCTTCTATGAAGATCTTTATAGGAACGACAGACCCCTGGACATAACTGCTTGCACCGAATACCTTGAATCCCTCGACCTCCCTAAATTAGCAGAAACTGACAAACTACAATTAGGGTCCCCCGTTAGTCAAAAAGAGATTTCAACTGCCATCAAAACACTGAAAAGCAACAAAGCCCCCGGTCCGGATGGCTTTTCTGCTTCCTTTTATAAAGCCTTTGAAAACCAACTTACCCCTACGCTCCAAACAGTTTTCAATTCTACCGCATCCAGTGGGAGCATTTCCCCCTCAATGAGTGAGGCTACGATAATCGTTATCCCTAAAGAAGGGAAGGACCCACTCCAAACCAAAAACTACCGCCCCATCGCCTTAATAAATCTTGATTGCAAGATATATGCCAAGATCTTAGCAAATAGACTAAACGCTGTTCTCCCCAACCTGATAAGCCCGTCCCAAGTTGGTTTCCTGAAACACAGGATGTCGAACGATAATACCAGACTCCTGTGCCATATACTAGAGAAAGCTAAAAACTGCCAAGCTCCATTAGTCGCAATAACCCTGGACGCTGAAAAAGCCTTCGACAAGGTTTCATGGCCCTTTCTCCGACAATGTATGCACTCATTCAACCTCGGTCACTCTTTCATCACAATGGTGATGGCCCTATACTCCTCCCCCTCAGTGCGAATAGCAATCAACGGCACCCTCTCCAATCCATTTTGCCTCTACCAGGGTACTAGGCAAGGTTGCCCACTTTCACCGGCACTCTTCCTTCTGGCCCTTGAACCCCTCCTAACTGACATCAAACGGAATGAGGACATTGAGGGAGTCTCCTTCGGAGACACTCGGATAAAACTGGCAGCTTATGCTGACGATATACTGATCGTCACAGAAAACCCATCCAAATCCATTGCGGGACTCATGACCTCAATCAGCAAATATTCGGCCCTATCTGGGTATAAATTAAACAAGGACAAATCCGAAGTCAAACCACTAAATGTCCTCACCACCAAAGAAGTCCTTGGTAACTCGGGTCTGGCCTGGCAGACAGATGTTATAAAATACGAGTACACTCAAACACAACGAGTCAGCCACATTAGCGAAAATTAAAAGAATCCTGGATGGCTGGTCCCCGAGGTTTATCACATGGTGGGGTCGGGTAGAAACTGTAAAAATGATGATATCCCCGCTAGTCAATTACCTGAGCACAATGCTACCCCTCACCTTCTCCAAAGAATTCCATTCCAAGCTAGACAAGATGATATCCTCCTTCCTTTGGCAAGGGAAAAAGGCCAGAATTAGCCTGAAAAAACTCCGTCTTGATAAAACCCTGGGAGGCGTCAATCTGGCGGATTTCAAGCTCTATCAGACCGCTTTTTTGGCCAGACAGGGTTCATTCTGGCTGACCCCACGCACAGACTACACCCCAGTGTGGCTATCTGTGGAAAAATCCCTTCTTCAAGGCCTTGACCCCTCCGCCCTTCTTACCATTAAAATACACCCCACTCTAGACTCGGGAACCATCTTCAAACACACGAAAGCAGCCCTCCTTCACGTAAGTAAACTTTTACCTCACCAATTCCGTAGATCGAAGTGGGAATCGTTATGGCAGAATAACACCCTAACATACAAAGGGAAACCACTAAATAACTCTACATGGATAGAGAGAGGAATATACTTCCCTCACCAATTATTTGAAGGTTCTTCACCACTTACCTTCTGTGAATTACAAAGTAGATTTCAACTCCACAACATAGAATTCTACTATTTCTTACACATTAAGGTGGCACTCACCAAGGCAGCTCTGAATGACATCACCCCTCCCTTCCTGACTACCTAAACTCACTTAATAGACTTGGCCATCAGGTTTCCAGAATGTACAAATTGATTCGCCCTCAGAGGTCCAACCTGACTAAATCCATGCAGTCATTCTGGGAATCATGTTCATCCACAACAATCTCAGAAGTAGAGTGGGACAGAATTTGGGAGTCAACCACACGACACAAAATTAGCCCTACACTGTCCCAAACTAAATTCTGGCTACTCCACAAAGCCTTTTGGACCCCTAGAAGACTCTTCTTGCACAATATCAAAGACGATGACTCTTGCTGGAACTGTATGGCGGAAGGTGGAGACCTTGAACACCTAATATTTAAATGCCCTCGTGTTGCTGCCTACTGGGATAGAATCTTTGAGTTCATCACCAAAGTCCTACATATTTCTCTCCCGAGAGAATTTGCAACTCTAGTCCTGGGATTTACCAAAGCCGTCACTCTTAATGACAATGACAAAGCCCTACTTGACCTGCTTCTGACGGCGGCGGTTAAAATTATATTGAATAACTGGAAGGACACAGGGAAAGCCTCTTTCCCCCATTGGCTTAACTGGGTCTCAAATCTTAGAGGAGCCGATAATACAGCTCTTGCCTCTACACCCTGGCGCCCCCCACATAGGAAATTATGGTCCTCACTCGATGCTCACTTTGACCTTTTCAAGCCTCCGTGATTGTCCCCTTCCCAAGACTCTGTTACTCATAAATAGCACTGTCGATTTACACCTCTTGTTGGCGTGACATTTTCATTGTGTATTGATGCAGTGCCCAATGTCCTTGGTTTCCTATTTACTTGTTGATTTATTCATTGATTTATTTATCTATTTATTTATTTTTGCTTTTTGCTTTCATCAAATATCTGTACCATGCTTGATTTATGCTCTGGATTGTAATGCTCTATCTTACTCCTTCTCTCTCAATAAAAACTTTGTGAAATAAAAAAAAAAAAATTAGATTAGATTGATAACAACAATATGCAAACTCCAAGTTAATTAAAGGCAGTAATAGAGTTTTAGTTTTAAGGGTCGACGGTGTTTCGATCTCATGAATGTGAGATCATCATCAGGACGAGACTGGTGTGAGCAGGTAGAATCAGAGTGGGCTAATTAGCCAGTAAAGGCAGGCGTCTATGGAGTCAATTTCCGGCAAGGGGAAGTGATCCGAATTGAGTCTTGCCTGAAGAGTGGCAGGAACGGTATAGTCAAAAAAAATTTTGGGTAGAGTTTTATATAGCGCGAACTTGACCCGAACTGAATCAGGTATCAGAGCGCTTTACATAGCACCAGTTACGTTACATGAGGACACGCATTCATTTTTAGGCACGGGGAGATTAAGTGATTTGCCCAGAATCACAGGAGGTTTTTGGCGTCGTTACCGAGACTCGAATCCAGGTTCCGAGGTCGAGCGCCATAGCCGTTAGGCCAACTCCTCTCCCATATAGTCAATTTGTAGGCGTATTATAGGGCAGCGGCAGCCACAGCTGATAGAATGAGGAAATGCTGGGCCGGGGTTGGAACTACGTCGGGATCAATTACAGGCGAATGAATCCTGGTAATTTCTTGCACGAGATGCGCGATGAGTCAGCGTTGATCGGGAGCAATTCACCGAGTTGCTTTTAAGAAAGGCATGATCTTGTGGTAAAATGACCCATTTCTTGCACTCTGCAAGCTCTAATGACCTGTGTAAAAGTCTTTTGTTTTTAGGGATAATTCTGCACTGACTATTCAATTTAAAGAACACAGGAAATATTACTGTGATAAATGTTCAGAATTGTGCGGCCTTTCATATGTTTTTGTGTCGGTATGGAGTATCTATGTAAGATTTATTTTCAAAACATATGTGTAATTTTGCTTACTTAATTTTTGGCTAAGCTAAGTGTCCAGTTTTATTTTGATTGTTTTGAATGTATGCATTGCCTGTAGCTGTCCTTTTTCTTGACTTACAGAAGGGAAGGCCACGGAAAAGCCATCTTGCAGAACACAATGGTGCCAAAGATTCAGATACCTCTGCAGCGCGACGCAGCAATGCCAGTCGGAAACATGGGCGGTGGAAAGGTCGAATGGAGAACCCAGGTGTTGTTGGAGCTAGAGTGGTGCGAACCGCGACAGCCTCACGCAAATCAGCCCGTAAAATTTCAGTCTTGCCTAACATGTCCAACATCAAGAACCTAACTAAACCTAGAGATCCACAGCTGTCTATCCTGCAACATGGGGACACAGGCAGTGTGGAGGGAGCTCCTCCACCCACCGACAACCAGTTCCTTCCAAAGTGTGAGATCACTGGCAAAGAGGCTCTTTCGGCTCTTTCCAGGGCAAATACCCGGCAGTGCCGACAGGAGATAGCCAATGTCATGTGTTTGCACCAGGCTGGAAAGCTGATGCCACGTTCTGTTCCACGGTACTGTCAAACATCAGGTGAGTGTTTTGAAGGGTCTCTCTGCACCATGATGATGTGCCTTTAGCTGGCGAAGTGGAATGACTCATTTAGTCCAGCATGATTATTAATATCCATCCTTTTTCCTGAGCAAGGGAACTTGTGCTGTGTAAACTCCCTTTCGAGCTTACAGAAGTAGCTGTGCGTGAAATAATCAACATATATATATGTCTGCGAAAGAAATTAACATAGGGAAAGGGGTAGGTTGCAAATACTCAACAAGCTGTGATGGGCAGCTAGCTTTTACTTGAATATTCAATTCCTTGATGGGGAAGCTGTCTCACTTATCAGGTAATGGGGACCATGCGTGCTAACTTTAAGCATCTTTAGAGATACATTGTTGTGCTAATGTTATCCATTACTGGGTTGGAGGCAGCTGTTCAGATGTTTTTAGAGAGTGGTTGTATGTTCATTACCTGGGGGAATGCATCTTTAGTACAATAGCTGTGCTTTGGGTGTTCATCAAGATAGACATCTGGGTGGCGAGAGACATCCATAAGTTTCAAATTCTAATGGGCAGTTGTACGTTAAAATCTCAACATCAGGTGGGAGGTGCGGGCACTGGATGGGTGACCATTTAGGGCCTACCAGAAGAAAAAGAAAAACGGGGAACTGTGCTTGCGAAAATTACTTAATAAAGACCTCTGGAGTCACACCATCGCTCCTATCTGTTACTGTTTCTACTCATTTACCTACCAGGAGACTGCTTATTAATGTCTGTTCCCCTGGAGGTACACCTGTCGATTTTGTTTGTGTCATGTTAATGGGTGTCCCTTTCTGTGCTTTTACTCTTGCCTCTGACAGATTATCCTGCTCTTTCTCTCCCAGATATTCATGTCCTCTACCTGGTTGTATCCCTTATTGTCATCCTCTCTCTCGTTGCCTCATTCTTTGTCTCCTTTACTACTTGTTTGTCTCACTGCCTGTGTGTCTTGCTGGCACAGGGAAGGGAAGCCCGGCCGTGCAGTGGGATGAGGCGGAGGTGAAGCGTGCACCGAGTGAGAGGCCTTTGCGTATTGCCTACATGTTGGTTGTGCACGGCAGGGCCATCAGGCAACTGAAGCGTTTGATCAAGGCCATTTATCACCAAGATCACTTCTTCTATATCCATGTGGATAAGGTAGGGGCATTTGGTCAACAGCCTGTAAACTCTTCTGGTGAAGAGAAAAAGGGTGCATGCCTTTAGAATAATGGTTCATACTGATAAAGGCAGTTGTATAATTGTCGGTTCTTGCTATTAATATGGCTTGTAGCCTTAGTCAACTGTTAGCTTAATGTTAATCCCTTGTTTCTCATTACTCCTACCCACTCTACATACTTGTCACCTGATAGCACACTCCTAAGAAAAGGATTTATGATATCTGACTTTCTCTTTTTTTTCCAGCGTTCCAATTATTTGCACCGGGAAGTGTCAGAGCTTGTGCAGCACTACCCGAACATGCGTGTCACACCCTGGCGCATGATCACCATCTGGGGTGGCGCAAGTCTTCTCACCATGTACCTGCGCAGTATGAGGGACCTGCTGGAGATGCCAGAATGGCCCTGGGACTTCTACATTAATCTTAGCGCTACTGACTACCCAACCAGGTAACTGAGAATGGGTAATATAAGGTCAATAATCAACCATTTACGAAACAGAATCTTACATTTTTGGGGTGTTGTACTGTCTCTGGGAAGGTATACATGCAAGTCACTACTTTAACATGAGCTGAGTGGATATTTTTAAATGGTGTATTTTGAAGGGTATGAACCCATGCTAATGAATAGCCATGCAATTAGGTAGTGTTTAGTAGCAAACAAGTCACCAAATACGTTTCCTAGGGGGTTAGAAAATTGGCTTTGAGAAGGTAGAATAGATAAGTGAATTTGCATTAATGCGTTAGTTTTGTATGTTCACACTTTATTTATTGGGAAAACTAACTCTGTAACGCCAATCTACATCTTCTATTTGGTTCCATTAATAGGCCGGGTGTAGTCCTTACTTTACATTCAAATGATACTAAATCTACATAAACATTCCTTGGATGATTCTGTCTCTGTTTATTGGGTATTTCACATTAAATTAGCATCTTATTGAATAACAGCATGCTTAATTTTCCCACATGTATAGATTCCTGTGCTTTGTTGTAATCAAGTCTTGAAACCCCATTTCAACAGAAGAGTCTTGAGGCTGTCCTTGACAATGTAAATCTTCAATTGGTTGCCAACAAAGACATTTTGACTTTAACTTGTATTCATTCCACATACTCTCAGCATACAGGCATCCTTAAATTATCTCAATAGTACATTGTAAGACAGCCCCACTTTTATAATTCTTGTTCATTATGCGTGCATGCATTTCTTTTTATGGATAAACTCTGTCAATTTAGCAAAACTCACTTTGGCATCCACTATCATCAGCCGTCTCATTGGTGTACTGTACAAACTGGCCATGATCCCATATTAAATCAAGCACATCAGATGTCGCCTTTGAGTGAGAGCATGCCTTTTACCCATTTCTCATTTAAATTGTGAGTTAATCTCTTTACTTCTTCCAGCTCTAGCATACTTTTTGGTTCCTATATATAGTGCATTTACTGCATATTTATTATATCTGAGTATGGTCAAGTTGGAGAAGTGAAGTTTCACAAAGTGACTATATTTTCTAAATTAGTTTTTTTAACATTTGATAAATCATGGATCTGACTCTTTTGAGAACTTTTTTTTATTGTAGCATGAGTTGCTGTTCATGATCGATTGTGTGCCAGGTCCAGTTGGGACTAAATGACAAAAAACAAGACATAATGGAGAATATGAACATGTAAATGAAATGGCACACTGTGCCTTTTCTTTTCTTTGAACATTTTTACTTGCACACATCTTCATTATACATAGTTATATTTAGAGACCAAAAAATGTAATTGAACCAAAATTTCACAGATGCTCCGATCGCTGCTCCCCTTTTTCAAAATGAGCATTTTAGCCACTGAACTTCATCACCTCTTGAAAAGAGGACCAGATAATCTGTATGTTCTGCTTAATCGGTGATACCATTATCGCCAGCCACCTTCTGCAGTCCCCTTCACCTTTATTTTCTAGCTTCAAATAAAAATGGTGAAAGCCTTGTGATTAATGTGAGTACTGCCCTGTTCCTGTTCAGTCACTGGAGTGCAGTTCCAGGGTGCAGTTTCCTGTGTCCCATTGGACTACATCTTTTGTTCAAGTTTAATACAATGAATTTTCTCTTTTAATCTATCCCAGAGATCATCTTCTATAATGGAACTATCAAATGGTCTTACTTCAATTCTGACACCATTAGCCCATTGCACATGTTATGGCATTGCCAGTTTGCTTAGGCTAACCTAGGGTGTTTTCATCTCTGAAAAGACACACACCTCCTACCTGAGAGAAAATTGCTACACCCTAGATGAATTTCGTAGACTGAACACAAATTACAGCTGGATCCGCATTTTCAAGAAAGTATTTTACCCTCCTCCATGTCAGTGAATCATTTTGCTATTCTCAAGTAACCTTGGATTTCTATTCCAAGATATCTCCAAGTGCATAGTGAATGGCAGAGTGGTGCACAGATTGCTTTCGAATATGCTTTAAGAATTTTGGGTAGTGTTAGGTTTATCCTTGTTTAGTTCATTACCTGAATCGCCTACACCACCTTTCAAAATGTACAGCAATGAGTGAGTGGTTCCACAAAGGTTCCTGAGAAACCGGAAAATCTGCAGTTTTGCTTATTTACCTCCCTTTCTATGTTTACTCCTTATCATGATAACAACAGGACCTTTTCCCAGACCTCCAGAGAGCTTAGCAACTGGGCACTATCCCTGGTTAAGCATCTGTCTGCTGGTGCAAGCAGAGCGTTGCTCTCAGTTTACAGATAATTATAAAGTACTGTCTTGAGCAGGCCTGCATTGATCCTGCTGTTGAGCACTGGCAGGAAGCCAGTCGGTCGAAGTACAAATGTTATTTTAAGTTGTATATTTCTAGTCTTGAGGAGGAAGTGCATCTTCCGGTTTTGTCCTTTTCTTCCTGGGCTCCCAGTTAAGCATATTCCTCGGCCATGGCCAAGTACTGTGGTTGCTATCCAACATCCTTAATGTGGGAGGACGAGGAGAATTTCGAATAAAATGTAAACTGTAGTACACTGTTCCGTTACACCTACTCAGGGAACCTATAAGGGACCTGGCAGGGATCATTTGCTTTTAGAAGCAGTGCCCTCGCCCACAAAAGGTGGCATAATTCATCATCGGGCCTGCTCCTCATTGGGCTGGCGCTGCAATGTCCAACGAGCCCCCACGTGAGGGCACTTTGCAGGAGAACTTTTGTAAGAATCGCCTAGCGCTGGGAAGGCTGATTTGTCCTGGGCTATTATTTACAACAAGGGGTGGTGATGGACAGAGTCTCTGAATTAAGCAGAGTACTCTCACCCAGTCAAAAGATCAGGGCTAGATCCAACACCGTTTTTTTAGCTCATTGCACCATCCCAGTTTCAGAACCTGGCTGTATGCAAATTAGTCTGTCCCTGGCCCAGTGCATCATGGGAACAGGGCAGACCAGACTACAAAAGCCAATTCTTACACTGGGAAGGAAACAAGCTTCCGGGGACCGGTTTCTGGCATTACAGCCGTCCTGGGCAGTAGGTGAGAAGATTGGACAGATGTGAATTAAAATGGGCTATAGATTTATTAAAAAAAGACTAATTTTGTTTTACTAGAAATCCAGATCTATGTCAAATTAAAAACAGTATAGGAAACTCACGGACATGATGATCCTGGTTTCCAAGTGAAAGAGCCGGATTAGGGTATCAACTTAAACAGAGAACCAACGTCAATGTAAATTCAGTAGGATGAACTCAGTATACCATAATGTCAGCCCAGGGTCTGGGATGATACGTTACAGGGTGCCTTGGGGTACTACAGCTCACTTAGACACAAACGGTGTTGCTCTCCACTGTCTCGGAGTAGGAAGTCAGGAGAGCATACAAGGATCTTCCTTGTACCACTGCCATCACCTGGACTGCCTTCTGTCAAAATTGCCTCCCACCATATGCTGAGTCAGCCAAATGGGATGCAGAAGTTCTTTATTTACCACAAGATGCCCTGCCGAGCTCAACTCGTGAGCTATCCTTTTCTTGTCCCCATGTGCACGATCACAGGACTTGCTGTGTGGGCCCAACACAATTCCTCCCTACTAGGTTCTCCCGAAGCCAACAAAATGCTGCAGCTAAGAAAGGCTTCCAAGCTGCACCAGTGTTGCAGCGGAGTTCCCCTTGGTATGTGCCGTACGTCTAAAGTCATCATAAGGAAAAAGCCAATGGTGTAATGTGGCATACGTTTTAGCAGCGCAAAAAGACCAATCTGATTTTATCATTGGAAAATTAACTCTTTTTCAGTAAAACACTCTGAAGTAATTGTAGTCCAACAAGGAGTTATTGGTCTTAAGCCAGGGTGCGTCAGAAATCGTCATTTGTAAAGAAATGTTTAAAAACACTTGATACTAAAGAAGTACATAAAGACATTCTTACATTTGTAGCAGCTTGCAGGCATCTTGCTTGTCTAGTTGTAATGAATGGATGCTGCCAATCAACAGAATGAGGTAGTGTGATTCTATGACCTTGGTCCAAGAGCCTCACAATAATTAAGTCTAGACCTGGTGCTCTAGCTTCACCAAATGTGAACTCAGGCTAACATGGAATAGGATAGGTCAGTCTGAGCAATAACTTTTTCCTCTAAGCTACAAGACATGGATGGGGCTATGCTTCCAGGGGTGGGTTTAGCACTTGGGGAACTGTTGTGTTATGTTCAATTATTTTATATAGCGCATTCCCACTGTATGTATGGTCCTAGTCAGTGTATTTTCGATTTCTGGGGGACCTTTCTGTTTCTGGGATTCTCTTGATTGAGTTGAAGTGATCTACTGATATCTGTGTTTAGTGGTCTCTTACTGTTGACATAGAAGTATCCCAGGGATGTAGTTAGGGCTCCCAGTTTTATGGTATTTATTTTTTGGCCATTTCCGTCTGTATTTATCCATGTTTATTTTTTGGCCATTTTATTTGGATTTATCCATATTTATTCTGTGTTTTGCGTGTAAATGAAGTTGTGAAACTGTACATTTCCAGATCTATTTAACTGATTGACGCTCATTCCTACTTTGATGTCTGTAGTGTTTTAGCTATTTAAGCTGGCAAATATTACATAACAATACAATTGGTAAATACTATTATTATACCATTAATATATGTTGACATATGGCGTTATTTAAAGAAATGTCATCCTGTTTTTAAGTCTCGCTGAGCCAGCGCATGCGCTGCTCGCTCTGCGAGACATTTAGTAGTGGGCTTTGAGCAGTCCTTCCCAAAGGCTTTTGCTGGCCTCCAGCTCTTGCGTTCACGTGGACGTGCACAGGCCATCTAGCTTTCTGTAATGTCTCATTAAGCCTTACAGCGTGTGAATCCCCTCCCCTCCCCTCCTCCCTCCCTTCTCCCAGTCCCTCCTCATCAGCTTCTCTCATTGTTGGATCCATTTCACAGGGAAGCAACGCGCGCTCCACTCGTGGGCTTGTTTAATTTTACACGAACAGTTACTAACAGTTCCCATGCTTCTTGTTTCACATTTTTCGTTTCCTATGCACAATTGAATGTTGCTTGGTTATTGTTAGGGCTGTTTTGTTAAATCGTACAAGTTTTTTGCGCTTTGCCCAGATGGCTCACGTTTACTCAGTCTACCCGTGGCAGAGGTGCGCTGCATTGGCACCGTTGCCGCCGTAATCAACAGAGGAGGCTGATTTCTTACTTTCGTTCTGAAGTCTGTCAACCTTCAGTGCGGAAGGATGGTTGAATTAGATAGACAAGTCTGACATCTAGTGGTAGACTATATTTTTGCATTGATTTAGCATGTTAGAAGATCTAAATAAATCTTGGTTTACAGGAGAGGTCTCATACATTGTTTTGAAGGAACTATGTATTTTAGGACTGTGTGCCAGCCGCATGCTGCTTTCCAGGTAAAAAGAACGACTACACTTCCAGTATGCAAAACTCGACCCTATCCAGGATGCCAACTCACTTTGTACCTTTCCCAGCGTCGTTTGCATGGCAGCTTCTCTGCAGTCAGTGTTTAAAGGCTGTCTTAAATATCTTCTGTGTGTCGCCCTAACTCTCGCTGGGCTGACGCTTGCTACCAGCCATATAGTGCCCTATGCTGAATCTGATAAACAAATACGACCCCGTTAACTCAACCAACCCCACCTCCATGATCAGGGCTGATAACTAATTCCGCACTGAAACACATAACAATTTTCCTCGCTCTCTGTTTAGTCGACACCCTCTGAACAGTGGCGGTGCGTCCATTGGGGGCGTTGGGGCGTTGCCCCACTAGGCACTGCCAAGAATTAAAAAGGATTTGAAAAATAATTAAATCTGAGCGGCACTGCGTGCTACCGCCCCTGGACAAGCCCGACCGAATCGGGCATCGCACAAGGAAGTGGGCCGTTGGGGGCGGGGCTGCGGGAGAGAGTGACAGGCAACCAAAGCAGAATAGCGTAGAAGCAGCGAGCGGCCGGCGCATGTGAAATCCAGGAGTACTAAATCGTTCGACTGGCTAGTGCATGCGTAGACTGGTAGACTCCTTCCCCCCCCCCCCCAATAGCACTCAGAGAGACTGTGGCAGGGACCCGGGGCCTCGGCCTCATTATGGGCAGAATAGTACCTGCTCGTAGCCAATCCTGGGGCAGTGGCGCTGTTAACGCTGTGCCAGGATTGGATGCTGCAGCAGGATGGTGCGGGGCATGGGTGTTGGCTGCTCTGCTGTTGGGCCGCACTGTATGGCCAATCACCAGCCACTAGCAGAACAGAAGACGAAGGCGCCATTGAAGACAGCAGAGGCGGAGCGGACCCGGTCACTGCGGTCAGTTCATATTTTAACTTTAATTTTAACCCCCCACCCTCTCGGCCCCCTGCCTGTATTGCGAGCTGCAACTGAGTAAAGCAGGAGCCAGGATTCCTGGAAGACATGCCGCGGAGCCACAGGTTCGGGTGCAGAGGATCACACGTGCATGCGTTTCTCTTTGTGATGCACCCGGGGCAGAGGCGCCGATAGCAGCAGCGTGTGTTGTAAATTGGAATAATGGGACTTGTTTGATATTGTCATAAGTAACCCAGAGGGCCCGGCCCAGGTACCACGGGGGTCCAATCTCAAGTGCTGATCAGACTCGGATGCTTATTGTAAGTCGGAAGTCCCTTCAACTGCAGAGCAGGGACACACCCCACTATGCCTTTCAATTAAGCTTAATGTGACATTACTGCACAAAGCAGTGTAGCATTGGACACTCTATGGCTCTTCATTTAGGTGAGTAAGGCATGCATGCCATTTCAAATAAAACAACTGTGCGGCTTTGGGTCCTAATCACACGGTCATCACATCTTTAATATATGTTCTAGTCTAGAAATTCAGAAATCTTAATTATATTAGGAATCATGCAGAGTAATCTACATGGATTTAAAATATGTGAATAATACCGGGATGTGTTCACTTAAAAAAAAAAACTATTATTGACTCTTCTTCTTGTCTGATCGTCGCCAGAGCGCCAAGAAACCGCTGGTGAACACAAACACGCGCTATGTAAAATCGATTAACATAAACTGAAACCAATAGAGGCACGCTGTGCTGTAAAAATATAGGTACATAAGTTCTGCATTCATTATCTGACTATGCTCCATGTTTTTAAAGCAGGTTGTGTGTGTCACACGCTCCAGCGTATTTTGTCTTCTCTGATTGCACTATTTATTCTTCGTGCTACAATTGTTGAGGAGCAAGAGTCGCTGATGTATAATTCATGATGAAAAGTTTTTTGGACTTGCAGTATCTGGGATGCCATATTTGTCGAAGTACCACGTCATGTTTGGGAGATTTTTTTGTTATTTAATTTCGATGAGTTTGGCTACTTATCTAAGACCAGTATATCAAAAAACTCTGGGGTGACTTACTTACTTTGAATTTGATGGTGCATTTCAGGCATGGAATATGTATGCAAGGGCCTTCAGATTGAAACTGTTGTGATCTGTGTAGGTTTTGAGGGGCAATTACATGCAACGGGGCCCTTTAGGTGCCCTTGCTTACAGAGTTGCTTGCTAGTCTCGGAAGGTAACGGGCAGTAGTCTTTTTTGACACTCCTTGATTGTCCTGGTGAAAACTACAGGTAGAAGGGAGTAGTAGAATCTCCTTTCTAACCGGAATTATTGCTTTCTTTGAGCAAATCCATTTTTGCAGCAAGGAAGTGCAAACGCTTTCTCTTGTGTTACCAGAAACTGTAGCTTTGTTTAAACGGACAGGGCCTGTTCATTTATCATTTGCCCCTATAGATATTGAGAACAGATGTCTCTGCCCAATAACAGTACTGTTAGTACACCTCCTGCTCCTGTCCCCAGCAGTTTGACTAATTTCTCTTGTCTTCATTTAAGGCTTTCCGGTTTGTTGCCCTGTCCTACTCATATAAACTAAAGCACAGGCCCTCAATTCTGCTGCCTACAAGTCTCAACAGCACACTACCCTGTGACAGTCCCTTAATGCCCTACCCTTCACTGTCCTAAACTATCCTGCCTTTCACTGTTCTGTCTGCACAGCTCTTCAGTGGCCTTCACTGCCCACCGTCTCTATCTTGCTCTGCCCATCACTAACCGCCCTTCAGTCCACCTCCCTGCCATGCTTCTTGCTTCCTTGCACGACCCTCTTCCTTCTCAGCCATGTCCTGACCTTCATTATTATTATCTCACTTTTATTACAATTTTACTACCCTGACAGTGCCAATCCCTCTCATCTGGTACCCTTTCCTTTCACGCCGATTCCACTGCTCAGCTCATCCTGAAATTTCACTGGCAACACACCGCTCTCATCCTTTCCCTTCACGCTGAGCCTAACTGCACTTTCACAATTGCTTTATTAACCTTCCTGCTTTCTCAAATTTGCTTGAAAATGCACCATTTTTCCTCTCTTATGTAGTTCGGGCTCGCTCGCTACGCTCGCTCGCAACACTGCAGTATGCAAATTATTTTTCGACCCATCGCTTTCAAATGTCACCACCCGCCACTGCCAGTGCAAACCTATTTACAGAAACAGATGGTATAAAAGCAGGCTGGCTGTCCTAGCAAATTTGGGACCTCTGGTCGCCTTAAATATTTTGATTGGTACAAAAGGGGGTGGTGATGGACGGAGCATCTGAACCAATCAAATACTCACACCCAGTCAAATGATCTGGGTTTAATCCATCACCGTTCTTTAGCCCACTCTGCCACCCCAGTTCACACATGGCCATATGCAAATCAGTCTGACCCTGTGCCTCATGGGAACAGTACAGCCCGAACTGCCAAGCCATGCCTTCCCTGGACCGGAAACAAGCTTCCTAGGACCGGTTTCTGGCATTTCAGCCGTCTTCAGCCAGGTTTGCTTGAATCCAGAGGCAAAGTGAGCAAGGGACTCACGTCTGAGCATACCCTGCCAATTTATGGTGGAGTGCAAAAAAAGATGGATTTAGACCCAGATCTCTGTACTGGGGTGAATGTATGACATTGGTCTTCATTCTGTTCATCAACTGTTGTTTTTGCATTTGTCACCCCGAGTGGGATGGGTATGCTCAGACGTGAGTCCCATGCTCTCCACACCACTAGAGTCAAGCTATCCTGGCTGAAGACGGCTGATAGCCAGAAACCAGTCCTAGGATGCTTGATTCCGGTCCAGGAAAGATATGGCTTGGCAGTTCAGGCTGGACTGTTCTCATGAGGCACTGGGTCAAGGCTGATTTGCATATGGCCATGTCTGAACTGGGGTGGTGTGGAGTGCAAACACGATGGATTTAGGCCCAGATCTCTGTACTGGGGTGAATGTATGACATTGGTCTGCATTCTGTCCATCAACTGTTGTTTTTGCATTTGTCACCCCGAGTGGGATGGGTATGCTCAGACGTGAGTCCCATGCTCTCCACACCACTGGAGTCAAGCTATCCTGACTGAAGGCGGCTGATAGCCAGAAACCAGTCCTAGGATGCTTGATTCCGGTCCAGGAAAGATATGGCTTGGCAGTTCAGGCTGGACTGTTCTCATGAGGCACTGGGTCAAGGCTGATTTGCATATGGCCATGTCTGAACTGGGGTGGTGTGGAGTGCAAATAAACGATGGATTTAGGCCCAGATCTCTGTACTGGGGTGAATGTATGACATTGTTCTGCATTCCGTCCATCAACTGTTTTTGCATTAAATATATTAATGGCACTTAGTGCCAAAGAACGACGACACTCGCACATCCCACAAACCTGCGACACCGACTGCATGTGAGAACATTCTTGGCAGATATTTGTTTAAACTGCTACACTGTTTTTAACCTTGGGCAAGTGGGGCGACCAAATAAATCTGTATTTCTCTCACTTACACAATTTTAAGTCACTCACTTTCACGCACTGCAGTCATTTCTTTTTACCCATCACTTAACACCATCATTCGTCATTTATGAGGGGACCCTATGTCTCATAATTGGATAGAGGACATGTCAACTCTGTCCTAATTTACATCCTTTATAAGCTGTTATGGAAAGAACTATAGGATCGAATGGTGACTGATGGGAATCCGTATCTGTAATAAGATTCCTTTATTGTGACACACATACACTCTCTTTGTTTATGTCTTTCATAGGTAGCTTGTTGGTTTGTTTTGTTAGACCTGTGGGCACACTGTGTAGGCTATGCTTTAATTCATCTTTGCCCTTTTGTGTGGTTTTGGTACCATTCTATGCATATGTGGAAGGTTCTAGGTAGATTTTTGCAAGGATGTATGTATGGCAGCTGAATTTGAAAGGATGTACCTTCGAAGTAGCAAATGCTTAACAAACTATATGGGTTGGAGCCAGTTGTGGGTGATTTTGTTGGCACCATCTGTGGTAATTGATCTACCAAAGAGAGAAACTGGAAGGAGGCAGTTGGTCTAGTATGGAGGACTCGCAGCGGAAGCCAGAATTCAATGGTGTCCACCGCATGCCAAGGCATCATCGGAGAGTTGTAACCGCCATTAGTTCATCAGGAAATCTTACCTTGGCAGTGACATGGCATTTATACTTTAAGAGATCAAGTTTAGGCAAAGGAGAGCCCTTTCTTGGGAACCATGTCCCATTAGGAATCTGGCATCATCCCTTTACACACCTGTGTCTGTCTTTAGTGCACTCCATGCAAAAGTGGAGAACCAACAATGCTCATGACTGTTTCATTCTTATTGAGTGCAATACATGGGCTGAGAGATGCTTTTTCAAATGAACCAATAAAGGGTTTGTTCATTATAAGTAAGACTCCTAGTTTTCTTTTACAGATAAACACAAACTGAATACAATGTGTTTCCTCCTACGTATTTATTTTTAAACTTAGAAATGTACATAAAATGGGGCTTCTTTTGAGTGGCTCTCCATGCTGTTTTCATTCAAGGCCAGCGGTGAGCGGATAGATAGCATGGGTAATTTAAACAAGCATTGCAAATGCAATAGGTCTCGCATTAGAAAAGTTGGAGTTATTGGTCTTGTAAATGACATTTTATTTATTTGTTGGTTTTTAAAATTGCTAAATTGATGGCTTTGTCATTTACAATGCCAATAGTTATAACTTTCGCGAATGTGACACCTATAGCATTTGGAATGCAACATGTTTTGTATTTACGTGACTTAGATGGCAGCTCTGGTCGTTAGGCCACATCTCTAGAGAGCAGGAGAGTGCAGCAGGGGAGAGAAGCACAGCAATGCAATAGGTCTCGCATTAGGAAAGTTTGAGCTATTGGTATTGTAAAGGACACATTTTTTATTTATGTGCTTGTTTTGAAAATAGCGAAATTAATAGCTTTGTTATTTACAATGCCAATAGTTTTATCTTTCGCAAATGTGACACCTATTGTAACACAATATGTGTTGTGAGGGTGAGTGAGGGTGAGGGGTTGAGGGTGAGGGGTTGAGGGTGGGTGAGGGGTTGAGGGTGAGGGGTTGAGGGTGAGTGAGGGTGAGGGGTTGAGGGTGAGTGAGGGGTTGAGGGTGAGTGAGGGTGAGGGGTTGAGGGTGAGTGAGGGTGAGTGAGGGTGAGGGTGGGTGAGGGGTTGAGGGTGAGTGAGGGTGAGGGGTTGAGGGTGAGTGAGAGTGAGGGTGAGTGAGGGGTTGAGGGTGAGGGGTTGAGGGTGAGTGAGGGTGAGGGGTTGAGGGTGAGAGGGTGAGGGGGTGAGGGTGAGTGAGGGGTTGAGGGTGAGGGTGAGGGTGAGTGAGGGTGAGGGTGAGTGAGGGTGAGTGAGGGTGAGTGAGGGTGAGGGGTTGAGGGTGAGTGAGGGTGAGTGAGGGTGAGTGAGGGTGAGGGGTTGAGGGTGAGGGGTTGAGGGTGAGTTAGGGTGAGTGAGGGTGAGGGGTTGAGGGTGAGGGGTTGAGGGTGAGTGAGGGTGAGGGTGAGTGAGGGGTTGAGGGTGAGTGAGGGTGAGGGGTTGAGGGTGAGTGAGGGTGAGGGGTTGAGGGTGAGTGAGGGTGAGGGTGGGTGAGGGTGAGTGAGGGTGAGGGTGAGTGAGGGGTTGAGGGTGAGTGAGGGTGAGGGGTTGAGGGTGAGTGAAGGTGAGGGGTTGAGGGTGAGTGAGGCTGAGGGGTTGAGGGTGAGTGAGGGTGAGGGGTTGAGGGTGAGGGTGAGTGAGGGTGAGGGGTTGAGGGTGGGTGAGGGGTTGAGGGTGAGTGAGGGTGAGGGTGAGTGAGGGTGAGGGTGAGGGGTTGAGGGTGAGTGAGAGTGAGGGTGAGGGTGAGGGTGAGTGAGGGTGAGAGTGAGGGTGAGGGGTTGAGGGTGAGGGGTTGAGGGTGAGTGAGGGTGAGGGGTTGAGGGTGAGTGAGGGTGAGGGGTTGAGGGTGAGTGAGGGTGAGGGGTTGAGGGTGAGTGAGGGTGAGTGAGGGGTTGAGGGTGAGTGAGGGTGAGGGTGGATGTGGTGGTGGATGTGGTGGTGGTGGATGTGGTGGTGGTGGAGGTGCTGGTGGTGGATGTGGTGGTGGATGTGGTGGATGTGGTGGATGTGGGGTGATTGCGGCTTGCAAGCTTATTCCGCTCACGTTATGCAGTTTCAAACATGATTGCCACTATTACTCTCAAATTCACTTGGCAGCAAACTGGTAAACTAATTAAAAGAAAGTCGTATTCAGCGTTATGGCCGGTACTTTATTCCAGCAAAGTGGCAAGCCAGTACACACCAATGAGCTAGTAAAGCTAAAAACACACCACATGGCACAATTGCTGGCTGAGCGAGCAGAAGTAAGCCAAACAGCTTTCCCGTAGCTAAGGAGAGCCGAGCTCTTTTTGTAGCAGCACGCATAAGAAAAGTCCCGTATTTTCACCAAAACACTCTCTGATAATGATCAGCCGAATTCAGAAGGCTTCCTGCCCTCATATATTCCCAAGAGAGCAGTAATCTTATAAGGAAATGCTGTCATCACCCCTAAAGCTACGGATGAGGAGAGCTTGCTGGAAGACATTCAATTAATGAAAAAAAAAAAAAAGGAGACACGGCCGGCCGGCCGTGAACTGAAACCACGGCCGGCCGGCCGTGAAAAAGCCTTTGATGCCGCAGGGGTAATTAGGGGAGGAGAATGGCTGGGCTGAGGCACAGCGCCAAGCCTTTGATGCAGCAGGGGGCGGAGCGGGAAGAGCTGCTGGCGGCACTAAGCTGACGATTTGATGCTGTGCACGCGCATTTTAACTAATTGCGCTTGCGCATTGAGTTAAAAGTGCACATGCACTTCATCAAATCGCCAGTGAATCGCCAGTGTAGGTAAGCTTTGTTTAAGCCCCCATAGTCTCGCTCTGCTCAATGCGCATGCGCATTGACAGGCGAGACCTAAAAACAGGATGTTTCCTTAAATACAGGCATATTTTAACATCTAATTGTAGTATAATGCTAATATTTACCAGTTGGTGTACTGTTTTGTTATATTTGACTGCCTAATTTGAAAAACACGACAGGCATCAAAGAATGAGTTCATGTTTAACAGTTAAATAAATGTGGAAATACCCAATTTTACGACTTCATTTATTCTCCAAATACAAACAAAACATGGCTAAATACCAATAAGATGACACAAATTAAATGTGGATAAACTGCAGTGTGAAAAAAAAACCATAAAACCAGAAGCCCTAATTTTAACAAATGGCACACGACTGATGTTTTTTACATTTAAACTGAAACATGGTTTGACAGTACCTATATAGGTTTAGTGGAAGGTCTGTCTTGGCGCAAGATTGAGCTGCTGGCTTTCTTCATCTTCTTATATGGTAACTCCTGGATTCAACTCCAAGCCAACTTAGACAGAATGTAAAAGCTTCAGAGAGACTGTGCTAAAAGAATTAACTGCCTCCTTTAACCCATACCCCCCATATTGTTTTGGAGCAGTAGCGGCCCATCTCCAATTTTTTAGGGCTCTTTTTGACTTCAATACTTGGGGGCATATTTAGGAGTTATTTGGCTTAGGACAGCACAGCAAGTCACATTGCTGTGCTGCCCTGCATCACAGGGAAAGGGCAGGGATGAACCATCTCAATCCATACAGCGCACTCCTCTCCTTTCCTCTTGCGCTTTTTTGGCATTCTATTGCCAGTGCAGACAACCTTGCACCATAGTGCAATGGTGCTTGTATTGTATGCAGGATTGGGCACCTTCCTGCACGAAAACAATCCTGAGAGGCTGCAGCACACATTGAAAGAGGAGAAATAAAGATAATTGCTCTCATTACACCTCTCCTGGGGAATCGTATCTTACTGGCACATTGCCAGGTTTGGTAAATCAGGGAATGCACCAAAAACCATGGGAGTTGCATGGGAACACCCACCGCAACAGCCATGGAACGCATCCCTTGCAATTCACCCTGGGTTGCATCACTCCATAGTTTTGAAGCCGTTGAAAGCCACGCAAAGTGGCTTTGCGTGGCTTCAAAAATATGACTTGGAGGTTTGCGTCACACATGTACCACATTCCGTGGTGCAAGCATGACGCAAAGCTCTGATAAATATGCCCCTTAATATTTTGTTCACTTGCAATCAAAGCCACTAAAATGGTGGAAATCTCACAGGCTTGAAAAGGTGATCCACAGGCTGGGGAAAGCTCAACAGTTATCTGCGTCACCCTGCTCCATAAAGTATACATAGTTTAAAGAGTTTGTCATTTGAACATTGTCAAACTTGCCATTGTAAATCAACTGTAACATGCAGGGCCAATCACAAGGAGAGTGAAGCGGGACATTATAACCCAGGCCCCAAGCAACCAAGACCCTGCTATCCTTCAATATAATGTGTTTCTTGTATGTGTTGCTGTAGATATTCATTCTCTGCATTATTCTGCCATCTAGTGTTGGGCTTGTATGCTTGCAAGCTGGTTTTCTTTGCTCAAAGTCTTTTGAGTCCTGGTATATATACACACAGGCTCCTACATTGAATGCCAATAAGTCAATGGGCACCAAAACCATGTTAGATTGTTCTTCTCTGTCATCTGGTTTGGCAGTGTACCGATGGGGCTCTGAGTATTGGCATGTTTTCCATGTTCTTTCCGGCCTGCACAATGATTTTTTTGACATCCAGAGTTGGGAAAAACTTTCATTGCCCGCTTACTTCTCTCAACTATATTATCCAGAAACTGACACCCATTTATTGAGCTCCCGAATGCCCCTTTGCATCGAGGAATCCCACACTTGAGAATTGTCATAGGGTAATGGAACTGCCGTCCTTCCAATGTAAAGTGCCCCTGGATGGATCATCACAAAGTATTTAACTTCGGCCTGTCCTCTGACCACAACAGTGCCTCGTGTGAAGCTTACTTTGTCTTTCAGCGAGAGAAAACTCCACAGAACAGAAGGAAGAGAACAAATTTACCACTGGTTCGCCACTGACATGCCCAACATCTTGGTGCTGAGGAAGGTGCGAATGCTGGTCCTTAAGGCATTCCAATACCCAGCCCAGAGGTTATCTCGTCTAGCAGCTGTGAGCCGAAGGAAGAAGATGCTACACCAGTCTCCAAGACCAGCGATCCTTGAATGAAAACCTCCTCCAGAGACCTAAATACAGTTGGGTCTAACACCTACTCTAACCCTCCAAACAGGCCTCAAGCCGAAGCAGAGCACCGCTCTTGAGGGACTCTGGCGTTGAGCCCTGTGTGCAAAACGCCACAGCCTCCTGGGCCTCTGCCATCTTTGGGCTCTGCTGTGTGTAGAACAAAATCTTCGGATTCAAAGAAATGGACATCCATGGGCGTCTAGCTCCACTGACAAGCCTCTTATCTATTCAAAGCTAAAAGCCCCTTCAACACCGGCATCCAAGCCCTCATCGATGCCAAGAACACCCTTGATGACTGGCCCCAAAGATTCGGAGCAGTCAATTCCCCCAAAATCTGAGGGAGGAGCTTTATGAGAGGCAGAAACGAATAGTTTTCTTACCTGTCGGTGTAGTTTTGCAGCTTGAAGATCTTTCTGGATTCACTATGCTGTGCATTATTCCGCGGTCTTGTGGTTGGGTCCGGATTCGTAGTCTTTTCTTTGTTTTTTTTTTTTTTTTTTCTCTTTGCCCAGGTGGGCGTCGGCGTCACACCCCCTTTGGGTGTATTTCCGGTGACGTCGGCATGCTTCCTGCGGAAGCTCCCACTCTTGGGCGCCATCTTCGGGTTCTTTTTTTCCGTGTTTCTTTCGTTTCCGAAGTAATGGCAATGTTCTTCTTAGTTTGTATTTACCGCTTTGTATTTTCAAAGTCTATTCTTAGTTAACCACCTCTTCTCTCTCCAGCCTCATCTTTCTGGCGGAGGTGGGTGGGTTCGCTAGTGAATCCAGAAAGATCTTCAAGCTGCAAAACTACACCGACAGGTAAGAAAACTATTCGTTTTGCAGCGTGAATCTTTCTGGATTCACTATGCTGTGCATAGATTTTGTAGCGGTTTCTCATCTCTGTGGCGGCTGGGTGGAAGATGAGCGTTGGGTGTTGAATATGTGCTGTAGCACCTTCTGTCCCACTTGAGCTTCCTTGTTCATTTGTATGTCCACACAGTAGTGCTTCGTGAACGTGTGCACCGAAGCCCATGTTGCCGCCAGGCATATGTCCTCTATGGGTGTGTTAGCCAGGAAGGCTATTGTAGCGCCCTTCTTCCTGGTGGAGTGGGCACGTGTCCCCTCAGCCAGTTCCTGTCCTGCCCGTTTGTGGCAGAGTTGGATTGTTTGTGCGATCCATCGTGCAATGGTCCTTTTGGTTACTGCTTTGCCCATGAAGCTGTTTGCGAAGGACACAAAAAACTGTTTCGTTTTCCTGTGCCCCTTTGTCCTTTCAATGTAGTGCATGACTGCCCTTCTGGCGTCCAGGGTGTGCAGAGCTCTCTCTGCGCTGGTTGTGGGTTTTTGGAAAAAACTCGGTATCTGTATAGACTGGTTCATGTGAAAATTGGATACCACCTTCGGCATGAAGTGTGGGTCAGTCCTCATCACAACTCTATCGTTGTGTATTTGTATGTATGGTTCTTGTAGCGTCAGCGCTTGAAGCTCGCTTACTCTGCGTAAGGACGTTATCGCAACCAGGAAGGCTGTTTTCATAGTTAGCATCTTTAGGGAGGCCTTGTGAAGTGGTTCAAAGGGCTCTTTCATGAGTTCCGTTAGGACTGTGTTCAAGTTCCATGCAGGTGGCGGCACCCGCTTGGGTGGTGCGATCCTTTTCGCTCCTTCTAGGAATCTCTTCACCACCTGTGATGTGAAGAAGCTCCTGCACGTTTCTCCCCTTGTGTAGGCTACTATCGCTGCCAAGTGAACTCTTAACGAGGATGAGCTAAGGTTCTTCTCCAGTAAGTGCGTCAGGTACCTTAGCACTGTGGAGTCCCTCTTCATCTTATTGTGGAGTCTTTCCTGTCTGCACCATATTGTGAATCTTTTCCATTTCGCAACGTAGCACTTTCGAGTGCTGGGCCTTCGTGCCTCCCGAAGTACCCTCAGGGTGCTTTCTGGTAGTCTCAAATGTGCGAACTCTATGTCCTCAGGAGCCACGCTACTAGGCTCATGCTCTCTGGCTCTGGATGCAGTACCTCTCCGTTCTGCATGGACAGTAGATCTTTCCTCCTGCTGAATCTGTGGGGTGCACACTGTGTCATCTCCATGATCTGCGAGTACCAGGTCTGCCTCGCCCACTGCGGTGCGACCAGTATCAGTGTCATGTTGCTCGCTCTGCACTTGCTCAGTACTCTGTGCATCAGTGGTATCGGGGGAAAGGCGTAGGCAAATGTCCTTGACCAATCTATCCATAGGGCATTCCCCAGTGTCCCCTCCTCGGGCTGCCTGGATGCGAAGTTTTGGCATTTTGCATTCTGGCGTGTGGCAAACAGGTCCACCGATGGTGTCCCCCACCTGTCGAACAGGTATCTTGTCTCCTGAGCATTGAGCTCCCACTCGTGGGATGCCGATGTCTGCCTGCTGAGCCAATCGGCTTGTATGTTGTCCTTCCCTGGTAGGTGTATGGCTAGCAGGTCTATCTTGAGAGGGATGGCCCATCTCCATATCTCCTGCGCCAGCGTTGAAAGCGGTGCGGACTGTGTGCCCCCCTGCTTGTTGATGTAGAACATCGCAGTGGTGTTGTCTGTTTGTATCAATACCCTGTGCTTGTACAGTCTTGTTTGAAAGGCCTTCAGTGCAAGGAAGATTGTCTTCAATTCTAAGTAATTGATGTGCTTTGTGGCATCCGTCGGTGTCCACAGTCCCCTCACCTTGAGCTCCTCCATGTGAGCGCCCCATCCCTTCAGGGATGCGTCTGTGGTGATGGTCACTGTTGGCGTTGGGGGCGTTAGAGGCTTTCCCCTTGCTATGTTCTCCATGGTCCACCATGTCATCTCCTTCTGCACTGCGTGCGTTACAACCACTAGATCCTCCCAACTGCCTGTAGCTTGTGACCATTGCTCCTGTAGCCATTCTTGAATGGGTCTCATGTGGAGTCGTACATTCGGTACCAGGTGGATGCATGATGCCATCATCCCCATGATCTTGCTCGCCGTCCTCACTGTCCGAGCTTGTCCCTTCCGGTAGAGGCGAGTTTCCTTCACCAGCGCCCTCGCCCTCTTCTCGCTGGGGAACACCTTGCCCTGTAAGGTGTTGATCTGTGCTCCCAGGAAGATCTTCACTTGTTCCGGCTCCATTGATGATTTCTTCCAATGGATGGAGAACCCCAGGTTTATGAGCGTGCTGGTCACTGTATGTGCGTGCAGCTTGCATTTCTGGTATGAGTTTGCTTTCACCAGCCAGTCGTCCAGGTAAGGGTATACATGTATTCCCTGCCTTCTTAGGTGCGCTGCGACTGCTGCGAGGCACTTTGTGAAAACTCTTGGTGCCGATTTTAGACCGAAGGCCAGTGTCGTGAACTGGTAGTGGCTTTCTCCGACGGTGAACCTGAGCATGTGCTTGTGCTTCCTGTTCATTGGGATGTGCAGGTATGCGTCTTTGAGGTCTATAGTGACCATGAAGTCCCCGGTCTGCAACTGTGGGAGCACCTCTTGCAGGGAGGTCATTTTGAATTTTTGCGTTCTTATGAATTTGTTCACGAACCGTAAATCGAGAATGGGCCTCATTGTCTCGTCTACTTTTGGTACCGGGAGGTATGTTGAGTATACTCCTGTGTTTCTTTCCTTGAAGGGTACCCTTTCTATGGCCTGCTTCTGCAGGAGTTCTTTTGCTTCTTCCTGAAGGCACTGCAGCTGCTTGCTTGCTAGCGGCTTTCTTCTTGGTTTTCTGCTTGTTGGCCTCGCCTCCAACTCTATGCAGTATCCGAATTGGATAATGTTGAGGATCCATTTGTCTGATGTGATTCCTCTCCACTCCTGGAGGTGGAATCTTAATCTTCCTCCCACTGGTGTCCTGTGGTCGTAGGTGTCTAGTTTGTCTTGACCCATCTGTACGTGCTGCCCCCTGGGATCTTTTTTGTGGGTGGGCACACGGATTTTTTTGAAGTCACTTGGAGGTGGGCTGCTGGCCCCCTCTTCTATTTTGTCCCCGTCCATTTCTCCCTCGAAAGGACTGGCCTCTTTGTTGGTACTGCCAGGGCTGTTTCTGATGGCCCTGCTGACCCTGCGAGTCTGCCTGGTGCGTTTGCTGGAAAGCCTGGTGTGATGTACCTGGCTGGTTTCCGCCTCTTCCGCCGGGCCTCCGTGACGGGGTGCCCCTCTTGTTCCCTCTGAACTGCAATGCTCCCATGGATCTTGCTGTTTCGTTATCCTTCTTAAGTTGGCTGAGTTGCTCATCAACTGTTTGTCCGAAAAGCGTACTGCCGTTGAATGGTGTGTTCAGGATGCTGTGTTGCACCTCCGGTTTGAAACCGGATATCCTGAGCCAGGCGTGTCTCCTTTCCGTGACGCCCATCATCATGAGCCTGCTGGCGGTGTCTGCCCCATCCAGGGCCGTCTTAAGGCAAGAATTTGCAGCATTCTTCCCCTCTTCAATTAGCTTTTCGGCTTTCTGCTTGGCATCCTGGGGCAAGTCCTTCACCAACTGCCCCAGTCCCTCCATGATTTGGTACATGTGTCTGTTTACCAGGGCGTTGGAATTAGCCATGCGCCAGTGGGTCGCGGCATTCCGTTCGATCCTTCTGCCCACCAGATCCATCCTTTTGCTCTCTTTATCCGGTGGCGGGCCCGAGGTAGTGGGTACGTTAGCCCTCCTCCTTGCTGTGGCCGTGATAATGGAGTCTGCGGAGACCGTGCCCTGAATGTAGGCCGGGTCCTTTGCGGCATGCTTGTACTTCTTCTCAGTTCTGGGAGTTACTGCCTTGCATGTTGCGGGCTCCCTGAAAGCTTCCTTCCCCTGAGCCAAGACGCTCTCGAGCATCGGGAGGAACTGGCTCCTCGTTTGTGTTGGGAGCAATGTTTCCAGAAGGAAGTCTGCTTTCTGCTTCTCTTCGTCGAGCTTGAGCTTGAAAGCTGCTGCGGCAGATTGTATCACCGCGTTGTAGGCCCCGATGTCGTCCGGCGGCGAGGGCCTCGAGGGGTAGGTGTCGACCACCTCCTCCGGGCTGTCGGTGTCGACATCGATGTAATCTACCTCCTGAAGGTCATAGGGCGCCGACTCTGTGTCTGTCCTGCCCTCATCTTCCTCCCCATAGCTGTAGCTCTCGTGGGGATTCTCGTACTCCTCCTGGTCGTCGAACACCTCGACGTCCTGGTCTTGCTCGGTGACTTCGGCGACCTCTTCTTCTTCCTCCTCGACCGCCTCCAGCACTGGTGGCTTGGTCTTGTGAGGGATCGTGAAGGCCTTCATCCTTGCGTCGAAATCTTTTTTCCGCTGCATGAAGTTCTCCATTTCTGCCTCGAGGCGCCTTCTTTTCTTTTCCATCTCGGCCGCGTGTTCCGCGTCGGATGGTTCCGCCGCTCTCTTCGACGGATGGCTCGTCGCCGTGCCTCTCGGAGTCGAAGTTTTCGACGTCGAACCGGATATCGGGTCTCTGGTCGTCGTCGACAGTTTCGGGTCTTTCTCCCTCGTCGATCGATCCTTTTCGGGGACGATTTTCGACGTCTTCTGCTGATCAGCAGCTCTCGGCGCCGGGGACTCCTTCTCTGAGGATCCGCTGGGCCTGGGAGTAGTCGCGGACGCCGCCTTTTTTGGCGTCGGCGCTTTCGGGGTCTTGCCCTCGATTTTTCGAGACTCAGAGTCTCTCGGGTTCTTGGGGGCCGAAGAGTCTCCTACCTTGTCAGAAGTCTTCGTGTAATCGGTCTCTACGACCGTGTAGCTGTCGTCTTCGGCGGCAGCGTTGTCTTCTTCCTCGGAGGACATCCCCAGCTCGTAGAGCGACGGGGTCGGGGCCTTCCCCTGCAGGGCGGCGTGTGCTACCCTCTGCCTCTCTCTCACACGAAGGGTCTTCGGGGTGAAGGCGGAACAGGCGTTGCAGTCTCCGCTTTCGTGGTCCACCGGTAGGCAAAGGTTGCATACCGGGTGCTGGTCCTTCTGCGCGTACTTGTGGTGGCAGTTACGGCAGAACTTGAACGGCGTGTTGTCCATCCTCGAGCGTCCAGGGCCTCTCTGGTCGCGTGTTCGTCGACGGTCGTCGAAGATCTGGATGGAAAACGCCTTATCTTTGCTTGTCTTTCGTCGGTGAAGTCCCCTGGAGTCTTCAGATGACTTCTCCTCGTCTTTTCTGTATTTTCTTTCTTCTTTCTCCAAAAATGTCTGGAGCCCAAACGGGAACGATCCAGACCCGACCGCGGAAAAAAAGAATCTGAAGATGGCGCCCAAGAGTGGGAGCTTCCGCAGGAAGCATGCCGACGTCACCGGAAATACACCCAAAGGGGGTGTGACGCCGACGCCCACCTGGGCAAAGAGAAAAAAAAAAAAAAAAAACAAAGAAAAGACTACGAATCCGGACCCAACCACAAGACCGCGGAATAATGCACAGCATAGTGAATCCAGAAAGATTCACGCTGCAAAACTTGCCTTTATCCATCTCCTTACTGAGAATTCTTTTCCAAACCCACCACTGCCGAATCCCATGGAGACTCTGTCTCAAAATAGAAGACTGGCACCTGAGGAGGAACCTGCATCAGAGGCCCTTTAGAGTGCCATGCTCAAAATCCATAGAGACTGGTACCAGCTCTCCTCTCTATTGACCACCTCCACCACCAAGTACACCACCTTCACTGCCTCTACAAGAGTCACCAAAGGGATCTCCACACTCCTTTTATGACCCATGCAGTCGCTGTGGTCTTGCAGACCTAATGAGATGCCCTTCAAGCCAGGGCCCACCCATAACAAATGGGAGGACTATTACATCGACCCTCCGGGCAACCCAGAACATGACTATTTGCCTATTAGGGCTTCTCCCCCTGATGACATAATAGCCTAGCAGGTCATCCAGCAGGCAGCCACTTTTCACAAAATGGATAGGCACGTCCTCCATGAGCAAGACTATTTCTTGTAAAGACATTGTCAAAGTCTGAGTGGATGGTGCAGTGTCTGCCTATGCTGAAGGGCATGTTCCAGTCTTTCCCGAAGACATTCAGGGGACCTGCGAAACCCAGGGTAGTAACACCCAGGTTGGAGAAGTATAAGGCCTCCCTCTCTGACTCTGTCTACATCATTAGCCAAGTCCCACCCAACTCCCTGGTCATGCTTACCGCCTGCAAGTGGGCTTCTACTCAAGCTACAGGCAATGCCATGCCGCCTAATAAAGAAAGAAGCGGGGTGTAGCTAGCAAGAGGGTGGCCATAGGAGCTGTTTTTCACTGGCTTATAGCCAACTCCCCTCCCCACTTGCTCTCACCCGCTGTGCGAAAAACAATCTCACATGGAGTTGGCGCCCATGCACGTTAGCCACTAAGGAAGGACTCGCAATGCATCCTGTGACTCAGAAGACTTCCTTCCAAAAATCTTTCAAACATCTGAATCCAACACTAAATGGGTGAGCATGTGAATCTACAGCACTACACACAACGTAAAGATGCTTACAGGGTAGTTAGCATTTACATACATAGAGGGGGGGGGGGTGGGTGTGTGTGTGTGTGTGTGTGTGTGTGTGTGTGTGTGTGTGTGTGTGTGTGTGTGTGTGTGTGTGTGTATGTATATATATATATATATATATATATATATATATGTATATATATATATATATACATACAAAAGCGAATCCTCGAACCTCCACGCCGACGGCGTAGCGAAAGAAGAGAACAGACCCCACGTTTTCAGGCAGGATGTTGGATTTATTAAAGACCTTTCAAATGACGCGTTTCGAGTACCATGTACTCTTGTTCATATATATATATATATGTATATATATATATATGTGTGTAGCAGTGTCAGTCGGCAGGGCAGGACCAAAACACCCACAAGGCTGGACAAATGTGTAGTGTATGCCAACGAAAACTATTAAATAAGTAAAGGCAGACCGAGCAAACTATGAAAAGCGGTGGGCGTGTTGTGGGTGTGTTTCAACTTCACAGTTGGAATACAGTATGCCTCTCAGAGCAGCGCATGCACGCTGCCTCTAGGCTCGACCTAAAAATGGTGTGGAAATGCATCTTGTGGCTGTAGCTTCTTTTTCTAGGCATAGCTAAAACCTATACTCAAATTTAAAGGGCGCTTCCATGTGGATCTAAAAACTGGTCTGTATAAAGTGATTGTTTTGTAGGCTCAGTAGTGGAATGTACAACTGTGTGACATCTCGGAGATTTGGAATGATGGGCACTCTAGTGACCACCTTTAAGGTAGACAAAGTGTTTCTACATCTAAATATAAAAGTGGCGTAAGCTTGTTTTGATGTTTTCCCAGTTCAAATTGTGATTCTCCAGTTGGGTAGTATCTATCTATCCATCCTGATCTTAAATCTGATATTGCACTTGATGTTGTGCAACTACGTGGACCAGTATCTGTATACAGAATATATATTGAATGTAAAAAATGAAAGAGAAGGGTTACATATGCCTTGGTCACAAACAAATCCGACAGAGGATTCGATCGACTTAATTTCAATTTGGTAGCAAGGTCTTGTAAAGCACTCTTGCATACCGCTACACTTTAAAAGGTGCTTCCTTCCTACTAGTCATACTTGCTGATTTTTAAGGCGTATCCTTGTATTTAACAATGACTGACAGGCATCGCTGTCCAAAATGTTAAGCTGCTGACACTGTATTTATTTATTTATTTATTTATTATACAGTTTTCTATAGCGCGAACAAGACCCTTGGTAATCATAGCGCTTCACATTACAAGAGCTAGATTACCTTATGCAGTTTTAGTTAGGTATACTATCACAATGGTTTACTAGGGTTACAAGGTTATAACGAATAAAACAAAGTTTTGAGGTAGGTTCGATAATAACTATGAAAGGAGTATAAAGTCTTCCTCTATATGCTCGTTTAAAGTGTCTTTTCCTTTGTCTTCTATAAACTCCAGTTAATGGAACATCTTGGTCGTCTTTGAGTTGTAGAGATATCGCCTAGAGAAAAGACTATGGGAGGTATTTACTCATTAGAAATAACTTGGTTTCTTTCTTAAAAATTGCTGAGTTTGGAATTTTTCTGATATTCGGGGGAAGTGAGCTCCAGATTCTAGGGCTGCTCCTGAGAATGCTCTGTCGGTTTTTTTCTTTCTGAAGATAGGTGGTCTCAGCACCAGTTCCTTGGCACTCCTAGCTGGTCTGTTTCCTCCAGATATTTCAATTTTTTGAGCAAGGTACCTGGGTGTATTATAATGAAGTGCTTTGTGGGTGATGCACGCCATCTTTAGCTGTATCCTGGCTTCGTACGGTAGCCAGTTTAAAGCTTTCAGATGAGGGGAGATATGGTCGAATTTCCTCGATCCTGAGATAAGTCTTGCTGCTGCATTGAGGCATGCTTTTAATGGTGCAGTGGATATTTTTGGTAGTCCTGCCAATGTAGTGCTTCCATATTCAAGCCTCGAAATGATCAGTGATTGCACTGCTTGTTTTAAGTCCGCGTCAGTTAAATATGGTTTCATTTTTCTAAAGTAGTTCAGATGAAAACGGGCGCTTTTTGCCATTGCTTTGATGTGGGCTTTCATGTCGAGGTTTTCATCCAATGTGATCCCCAGTGATTTTGCTGAGTCCACTAGGGAGGGGGTGCAATTTAGCGCTGTGATCAATTTGGACCATTCCTTCACTTCTGATTGATTCTTTTGTGGCGAGATAAGTAAGAATTCTGTTTTATGTGCGTTTAGCTTCAAATGATTAATAGTTAACCATTTTAGCGTCATTTTTAGGGCCTCGTTCATTACGTTGATGTCTTCCAGTGATGTGATCTTAATATATATCTGCGTGTCTTCCGCGTACATGTGGTAGGATATTTTGGCATTTCGGAGAATCTGTTAATGGTTCGATATACATGTTAAACAGTGAGGGAGATAATGTAAATCCTTGTGGAACTCCAATTGCGTTAGGGCTTTAGGGTGACAGAGTTTGGTTACCAGAAATCTTTGGGTTCTATTCTGTAGGAAGGATTCAAACCAACTCAGAACCTTGCCAGATATTCCCATCCTTTCACGAAGTCTGTTCAGTAGATTTACATGATTAACCGTGTCAAATGCAGACAAGTCAAGTAGGATAAGCAGACCAGATCGATTGTGATCTAATGCCTGAAGTGCATCATCACCTATGTGTAAAATCGCCGTTTCCGTGCTGTGTCCTGTTCTAAATCCCGATTGGCATTCATCCAATAGTGAGAAATTGTCGATGTGTTGGCACAGTTGATTTTGCACACATTTCTCAATTAGTTTGGCAAGAAGAGGAATGTTCGTTACTGGGCGGTAGTTATTTGGATCTGCTGCGTTCGCCGTAGGTTTTTTGATGATGGGACTACTTGACCTGTTTTTAGACGTTCTGGAAGGCTCCCCTGGGATAGGGAGGCGTTTACAATTTTTGTCCATATAGGAATCACCGTGTGGCAGATTTCTTTCAGGCATTTTGCAGGTAGTGGGTCATTGTAGTGATTATTGGGTTTGATGTCTGATAGCGTTTTGGCAATGCTATTCTGATCCAATATTTTGAAAGTGTCCCATTGTGCCTTATTTTTTATCAAATTATCCACCGTTTTCGCTGTGGTAATGTCCAATGATGGTGTATGGAGTTCCAGGTTGTCTGCTGCATTCTTGAGTTCTCTTTCCAGCGTGTTTGCTTTGTCGGTGAAAAAGTTTGAGAATTCTTCGCAGCTTAGTTGTGTTTTTGTGATTTCTTGGGCAGATTTTGCCAGCTTATTTGATTGTTGTTTAATGATCTCGAATAATTTCCTTGGTCTGTTTTTGGCGTTGTCCAATTCAGATCTAATAAATTCCTTCTTGGAGTTAACGATCTTTTTATTGTATTCATTTCTGATTTTTCTGAGTGATTTCAGTTCCGGGGATGCTGGGTGTTGTCTCCATTTTCTTTCTATAAATACAAAACAAGACCTAGACTATTAAAGCACTTGAAACATTCCACCCTTATTTAGGATATTTCGTTTGTTGCTTTCTATTTGCAAACCTTACTCCCCTTTCTAAGTATTGAATGGGGTAGCCGATATACCTAAGGGTAGTGCTATATTCAAACAGTTGCCTGATTCTCATACAAAACTAAAATACAGTTGTGAGTCCAATCATGCCACACTTAATCTCGTGTCCAACATATATAGTGCTAAACCGAAAAAAAGTGTGCAAGAGCGAGAAGGCACCTCACGGGCGCACCACCAAACGGGGACCTGACTGGTACTCGCCAGGACAGCCCTGTTGTCATCATCGGTACCATCAAGCTCGAAACAGAAAAATAGTGTCCAAACACACAAAAGATTTGTGGAAAAGTGCAGTGAACATAAAGCAAAAAAAGTGACCAGTACAGTGTCAGTCAAAACATTAAAACACTCATACTACAACACAGACAGTACAATTTTATTCAGTTTCTTGTGTTGTGTATGGAAGGATAAAAAGAAAAAAGTAGATGTGGTTATCACCTATTTAACCACTCATACTTTTACTTGCCGACATGTTTCATTGCCTTTTAGGTTTTAGGCAATTTCATCAGGGCATCATATGTATTAAAGCCACTGCAAATGGACCCAAACGTCTTCACAACTGTAAAAACATAAAATCCACACCAATGTAGTTAACCCAGGCACTCAGCGCGTGTCTACTCAGTATACCACATATTTGACCTCCTGATAATTACCCTCATTTGGCCATAGGTGCTCCTACCAGCCGGGTGGAACAAGGTTGTTATTTAAAATGACAGGAAAATCGCCATAAGTCGATTATTCACTCCTCCCCTTCGAACTACTGGAAGTGATAGAAAAGTTCACTCGTTAGGCAATTGCACAAGTACTAACCTATACGTGATGCAACAATGTAGATACCGAGCCCTCCAAGTTAATAAAATGGACACTCGATTAACACACAGCACAGTCTAGCTACGCTTAGTGCCTCCCAATAATTGAAGGCGATCCGTCTTTATCACGCTCGGTGTGTCTCTCACACACACCCCGAGCTACGGAGAACGCCACCTCAATACTTCTATCGCCAATTGGACGGCCCTACCCCTTACCGGATGGTGGAGGATCGGCAGCCGTATCTCAGCCCATGCATGTTTACCGTTGGGAAGAGGGAAGTAATTGTAGTGCATTGCGCGGTCTCGCGTAAACACGCGTCCGCCATCTTAGATTGGGCAAAATCCTATTTCCATTAATGTGAAATGCTCGACGAGATCTAAATCACGCGAGATTTTCGCTCGTGATCTCGATCTCTCTTTTTCAGGGATCAAAACATTAAAACTTTATGCAACTTTACGTAGAAAATCCAGCCTCACTTATAGTTTTCAAAAAATGAATAAATGTGCATGTTGGAATCACCTGTTAGTTACATAGTTAGCCTCAACCCGGAGTCCCAACAATTTTTTGCATCCTCATGGATTTTTTAATACATACAATCGAACCCTTTTGTATGTTGCTATTTTGGACCACATAGACTTGAGCGTCAATATCCAATGGATACAGTACAGTTTTATCTGCACTAAAATGAGTGAAACTCCATATACACCCAAGGGAGGATGTTCCCCGTGCAATTGATAAACCCCTTATCTCTTGAGGAACCAATATTTGTATATGTACTGATTTAAACATATATACATGAACCAACATGGATTATAACATGCAGTGTTTAGAGTATATGTGTAACCTCATACAAATGCCAAAGAGACTCATTTATGATGGGGGGTTCAGTGTATCTTGTTCCACTCCAATAAATCGTTCAGCCCCACTTTATCTGATTTCTCTTGAAAAATCCATTTGGCTTCTTTCCTAGCTAACAGGCGTTCCACTGAATGTGTGTCTCCTGTCACTTTCTCCAGCACCAACACTTAAATGCATGTTTATTCGTGTGACAATGTTGCACTAGTTTAGTTGTCAGCTTTCCAGATTTTATAGTGCTAAGATGTTCTTGAATGCGCGTTTTTATTTTGCGTGTCGTGAGGCCTATATACTGTAGTCCACATTCACAGTTAAGTTTGTACACCACATTTGTGGTGTTACAGTTGCTGAACTGTCTTAGCTCCCATTCTCTGCCTGACTGTAAGGTGACCCGGGTCGTTTTTTCGGTAAGGTGACACACAGAGCAAGTTCCACAGGGATGGTGACCTGTGAGATGTGGTTTACTGTTTGCTCTCTGTGTTTGTTTATACCCGAGTATGTACCAATTTGTCTTTTAAATTGCTGGTACGTTTAAAAGCAAATGTAGGCTGTGGCATTTTGAAGTCTTTGTTGGAAAGAATCGCCCAGTGTTTTCGTATTGACTGTCTAATTTTAGAAGCCAACGGGTTAAAAGTCATGACTACGGGAAGGCAGTCCTTTCTTTCTTTTTTGTTGACTTCTAACAGAGCACTACGTGGTGTATTTAAAGCTCTCTTTTTAGCAGTTTTGATTGTTCTTGCAGGATATTGTCTTTGTAGAAGTTTCTCTCCCAGCACTTGTGATTGTTCCATGAAATTCTCTGTGGTTGAACAATTTCTCCTGTATCGGAGGAATTGACCCACCGGGAGATTATCCCTGAGGGCCCGTGGGTGGTAAGACTGGTAGGATAATAATGAGTTCTTATCCGTGGGTTTTTGATGAACGCTCGTGGTCAAAGTTTTGTCTTTCACTGTGATGTCCAGATCTAAATACACAGCAGACTCTCTACTGTAGGACCAAGTGAATCTTAGGCTTTGATCCTGGCAATTAAGCCAATTAAGAAACTCCAGCAGAGTAGTCTCCTCTCCAGTCCAAATACAGAGCACATCATCTATATATCTCCTCCAGAGACGCACATGGTCTCTGAAGGGATTGCTGGTAGGGTAGATGATGTGCTCTTCAAACTGGCCTACATAAATGCAGGCCAGACTCGGGGCCATTGTAGCTCCCATGGAGGTCCCCGTAGTTTGTAAGTACATCTTGTCTTTATAGCAAAAGAAATTCCGGGTAAGTGCTATTTCAATACATTGAAGTACAAATGTTTGTGGAGCATCGTAAAACCACTCTTGGTCCCTCAGGGCCCTCGCTGCCGCCACCAGTGTGGCGTCCTGAGGGATACAAGAGTAGAGGGATTCGATGTCAATGGTAACCAGTATTTCGCGGGTGGGATCAAAGGTAATTTCCCCAATCACATTCAAGATGTCCATGGTATCTTTTACAAATGACCTTTGAGTGATTACGGATTCTCGTAAAAAATAGTCTGCAAATTGAGACAAGGGCTCAAGGATAGATTGGATCCCGGACACAATAGGCCTGCCAGGCGGTGGCCGGGCAGGCTTGTGGATTTTCGGCAGAATATAAAATGCAGGCATCCTGGGATTCGTGTTCACCAGGAATTCTGCCTCTTTGCTCGAAATCCATTTTTTCTCTTTAGCATCTGCCACCAGTTTTTTAATTTGTTTCTGTAAATCTGGAGTGGGATCATGTACTAGCGGTTGGTAATTGGCCCTCACATTCAATAGTCGTAAAACTTCAGTTCGAGCGTTCATCAAAAACCCACGGATAAGAACTCATTATTATCCTACCAGTCTTACCACCCACGGGCCCTCAGGGATAATCTCCCGGTGGGTCAATTCCTCCGACACAGGAGAAATTGTTCAACCACAGAGAATTTCATGGAACAATCACAAGTGCTGGGAGAGAAACTTCTACAAAGACAATATCCTGCAAGAACAATCAAAACTTCTAAAAAGAGAGCTTTAAATACACCACGTAGTGCTTTGTTAGAAGTCAACAAAAAAGAAAGAAAGGACTGCCTTCCCGTAGTCATGACTTTTAACCCGTTGGCTTCTAAAATTAGACCGTCAATACGAAAACACTGGGCGATTCTTTCCAACAAAGACTTCAAAATGCCACAGCCTACATTTGCTTTTAAACGTACCAGCAATTTAAAAGACAAATTGGTACATACTCGGGTACAAACACCGAGAGCAAACAGTAAACCACATCTCACAGGTCACCATCCCTGTGGAACTTGCTCTGTGTGTCACCTTACCGAAAAAACGACCCGGGTCACCTTACAGTCAGGCAGAGAATGGGAGCTAAGACAGTTCAGCAACTGTAACACCACAAATGTGGTGTACAAACTTAACTGTGAATGTGGACTACAGTATATAGGCCTCACGACGCGCAAAATAAAAACGCGCATTCAAGAACATCTTAGCACTATAAAATCTGGAAAGCTGACAACTAAACTAGTGCAACATTGTCACACGAATAAACATGCATTTAAGTGGTTGGTGCTGGAGAAAGTGACAGGAGACACACATTCAGTGGAACGCCTGTTAGCTAGGAAAGAAACCAAATGGATTTTTCAAGAGGAATCAGATAAAGTGGGGCTGAACGATTTATTGGAGTGGAACAAGATACACTGAACCCCCCATCAGAAATGAGTCTCTTTGGCATTTGTATGAGGTTACACATATACTCTAAACACTGCATGTTATAATCCATGTTGGTTCATGTATATATGTTTAAATCAGTACATATACAAATATTGGATCCTCTAGAGATAAGGGGTTTATCAATTGCACGGGGAACATCCTCCCTTGGGTGTATATGGAGTTTCACTCATTTTAGTGCAGATAAAACTGTACTGTATCCATTGGATATTGACGCTCAAGTCTATGTGGTCCAAAATAGCAACATACAAAAGGGTTCGATTGTATGTATTAAAAAATCCATGAGGATGCAAAAAATTGTTGGGACTCCGGGTTGAGGCTAACTATGTAACTAACAGGTGATTCCAACATGCACATTTATTCATTTTTTGAAAACTATAAGTGAGGCTGGATTTTCTACGTAAAGTTGCATAAAGTTTTAATGTTTTGATCCCTGAAAAAGAGAGATCGAGATCACGAGCCAAAATCTCGCGTGATTTAGATCTCGTCGAGCATTTCACATTAATGGAAATAGGATTTTGCCCAATCTAAGATGGCGGACGCGTGTTTACGCGAGACCGTGCAATGCACTACAATTACTTCCCTCTTCCCAACGGTAAACATGCATGGGCTGAGATACGGCTGCCGATCCTCCACCATCCGGTAAGGGGTATGGTCGTCCAATTGGCGATAGAAGTATTGAGGTGGCGTTCTCCGTAGCTCGGGGTGTGTGTGAGAGACACACCGAGCGTGATAAAGACGGATCGCCTTCAATTATTGGGAGGCACTAAGCGTAGCTAGACTGTGCTGTGTGTTTATCGAGTGTCCATTTTATTAACTTGGAGGGCTCTGTATCTACATTGTTGCATCACGTATAGGTAGGTACTTGTGCAATTGCCTAACGAGTGAACTTTGCTATCACTTCCAGTAGTTCGAAGGGGAGGAGTGAATAATCGACTTATGGCGATTTTCCTGTCATTTTAAATAACAACCTTGTTCCACCCGGCTGGTAGGAGCACCTATGGCCAAATGAGGGTAATTATCAGGAGGTCAAATATGTGGTATACTGAGTAGACACGCGCTAAGTGCCTGGGTTAACTACATTGGTGTGGATTTTATGTTTTTACAGTTGTGAAGACGTTTGGGTCCATTTGCAGTGGCTTTAATACATATGATGCCCTGATGAAATTGCCTAAAACCTAAAAGGCAATGAAACATGTCGGCAAGTAAAAGTATGAGTGGTTAAATAGGTGATAACCACATCTACTTTTTTCTTTTTATCCTTCCATACACAACACAAGAAACTGAATAAAATTGTACTGTCTGTGTTGTAGTATGAGTGTTTTAATGTTTTGACTGACACTGTACTGGTCACTTTTTTTGCTTTATGTTCACTGCACTTTTCCACAAATCTTTTGTGTGTTTGGACACTATTTTTCTGTTTCGAGCTTGATGGTACCGATGATGACAACAGGGCTGTCCTGGCGAGTACCAGTCAGGTCCCCGTTTGGTGGTGCGCCCGTGAGGTGCCTTCTCGCTCTTGCACACTTTTTTTCGGTTTAGCACTATATATGTTGGACACGAGATTAAGTGTGGCATGATTGGACTCACAACTGTATTTTAGTTTTGTATGAGAATCAGGCAACTGTTTGAATATAGCACTACCCTTAGGTATATCGGCTACCCCATTCAATACTTAGAAAGGGGAGTAAGGTTTGCAAATAGAAAGCAACAAACGAAATATCCTAAATAAGGGTGGAATTTTTCAAGTGCTTTAATAGTCTAGGTCTTGTTTTGTATTTATTGCATATTGAGTGGAGGGCGACCTATTGACTAGCTTTACCCTCTAAGCTCCTTCTTGTTTTTGACTCCATTTTCTTTCTGCCAATCTCAGTTTTCGCCTGTCTTCATTCAGTGTCCCATTGAACCAAGGGTTTTTAACTTTCTCTAACTCTTTTCAGTTTTAAAGGCAGGATGTCGTTGACTATTTTTGTTACTGTAGAAGAGTAGTGATTAGTTAGATCATTTTACATTCTGCAGGTTTTGAGATTGGTGTAGGTCTTTCTCGCATCTTTCAATTAGTAGTTCCATATTTGCATCTCTGGAATCTCGCATCTATCTTGTGCTTTTCATAGGTTGTGTTGTCTTTGTCTTCCTCCATGTGGGTATCAGGAAGGTTATGGCATGATGGTCTGACCAGTCGCACGGATCTATTGAGAGGACTGTCGTATTATCTTTTTTTGAGATTACCCAGTCCAATTAAGCTCCTTTCGAGTGAGTAGGTTGTATGCATGATTGTGAGAGATTTAGTTCCGATAGAAAGTCTTTGAGAGCATTGACCTGTTTGTCGTTGTTGTCGTTCCAATGTAGATTAAAGTCTCCTAGATATATGTTATTTATTTCAGTGTTAGAGTTAGCCGTGATGATCTCCATTAATTGGTCTATGAAGGTCATATTATTATTACCTGGGGGGGTGATAAAAGGCATGCAGGTTGCATCTTTGATTGTTGATTGATCTTATACTGATACCTAGGTATTCACATGAATCTAGAGGATCGGATTGTATTTGGCTAACTTCCAAGTCCGATCGGTGAATGCAGGCTATACCACCTCCTGTCTTTTTTAGCCTCTCAAGTCTCACAATATTGTAATCAGGGGGCACCAGTAGATCCATAACCGGGGACGAGGATTCTGATAGCCATGTTTCTGTAAGGATTGTTACGTCTATTTCCTGATTAATTATGCGATCGGCTATGTCTGAAGCATGTTTAACTGCTGACCGACAGTTGAGCAGTAGACATTTTAGTGTTTTCCCAGTTATGTTTGTGTTCTGATTTTTGCGAGTCATTGATTAGTTGGACTCTATGAAGATTGTTAAGGTTAGGTTTCCTTTTATTCAGTCTAGATATTCTGTTGACATCTATCGGTACTGTTTTATTATTTTCCTCCCTAGTGTTGGCCGACGGCTCATATTCCCGAAGTAAGGAAAGGATTTCTTCTTCCGTTAAATATTTCTGATTTCTCTCGGGTCGATTTTGTCTATATGCTAACGGCATTGCCATGTTATTGATCTTTTTTTTTTTTTTGAGATTTATAGTCGTTCACAGATTTGTTCGACTTTGGTATGAGTGTTCTCTGTGATATCCCGAAGTTTGTCTACCGCCTGGAGGGTGCTTAATAAGTCAAGCGACACGTATCTAATTTGTGTTTGGAGCTCTATCATTTTTCTCAGGGTCTGGGGAGTCCTATTGGAGTTGCTCGTCTTCCTAATTCGGAATTCACGTTTCTTGTTCCCGTATTTCCGTCCTAAGGTCTTCGTCATGGGCTTCTTCTCCCTGTTTTTAGATTGGTTGTCTATACCATCAGTCAATATTGTGTTGGATGTGATATCTAAGGAATGCGTACCTTGTTTTATGTCTGTAGGCTGTGAGGCTCGAGTGGATCTTAGTGATCTTTGAGTTGAAGTACTTTGAAGTGTGGGCAGGGTAGTCTTTTCTGTATCATTTTTTCTTAGTTTCTCATTGCTTGTTCTGTTCGTTAGTGTTGTAGCTTCAATGGGTTGCCATCCCCAGGCTAGCTGCAGTTTGTGACAGGCTTGGAGTTGCAGAATTCTTGGCCGTTAAGAAAGGATGAAGGTGAACCCTAGTCCCTAAGAGTTGGGATCTATACTGTGGATGAGCAAGTGTATCATGTGTAGTCTATGAATGGGGGGTTTATTTTCTTTTACACAAATGCCCGTCTCGCCTACCTTTCAATGTAGTATGAACCCACCTTGCCTCCCTGCAGGAACCTTTCTTTCATTTGCTCATTCTCATTAAAATAGTATCTTGATATATAGATAGTAAACTTACAAAGACCCCCAATCTCTTGTCTTTTTACATAGCGATTTGTCCTTGAATGTGAACAACAACAAAAATTTAATGTGAGGGACTTGTTGGATTTTACTCTACTCTTTCCAAGTCTATTGGGTATACTTTTCTTTATTTGTTTGAAATCCCTAGTAGCCTGATTGTATCACTTTACAGTATTTGAACTCATTTGGCTGGAGGGTTTCCTTAATTTACTTTTACCTGTTCTGAACTATCTGGCACAGGAACTGATACATACTTAGTTGTTCCAGTTTGAACGGGAGACAAAGAACTAGCTATCTCGTGGAGGAAGAATCGGCTATTTCAAGGGTCTTCATCCTTTTCTGTAATAAGAGCTGCCTATGTAGAGTGAAAATCGTCCTGAGTGAATATAATTATTAGTGTTGTAAATGTGACCACATGAGACAAGATTACATTTGTAGCCACCATATGGAAGAACAGTGGGCACCTCAATGCATTCGTCAGGGTTGCCAGCAGCAATGTTAATTAGACGTTTATTCCATGGGAAATGACTCTGCTTGATTAACACATAACAGCCATAGCTGAAATGCCCTTGGCATCAAGGGAATAGTGTTACTAATAAGTCTCTCCAGTGCTGCATTATTTACCAGTCTAATATCGGCTCTAAATATGTTTTGGAACTTCAACAGTTTTTTTCTCCAAACAACTTATGAGTTATGAAAATGCAAATTTTTTTTCCGTCTTGAATGCATACTTTTCAATCAGTTTTTACATACAAATGTTAATGTAATCAAGCAAAAACTAATTTAGTAGTGTGGGCTGCATAGAGCAGAGCTACTTTTAGGAAGCTCTGAGGTATCAGCAGCTCATGAGCTACGCGTTGGAGACACCTGCCCTACCTATTGTCTTATGTGCATCATGTTGGTCAGATTGGTAGGAAAAGCGGGTTGGTTATGGTTCAGTCTTCTTTTGTTCCCTCTGCTGTTCTATTTAAGTTATTTTTTTTCTCTTGTCCAGGCCCAATGACGAGTTGGTGCTCTTCCTTACGAAGTACAGAGACAAGAACTTTCTTAAGTCCCATGGCAGAGACAACGCCAGGTAAAAGCATCCCAGTGGTACATTATGGCCATCTATCCACTGAGGCTTCCTTCCCTCTACGTGGGTTCTTCCTTCCCCTTGTGCTTTTCCTTCTCTCCTTGTGGATCTCTTCCATGTTCTCGCCCTGTACTTCTTTCCTCTCCTCGCGTTGGGCCTCTTCTTTCCACTTGCATCTTCCTTCACTGGACCTCTTCCATCTCCTCTGCATATACCGCTTCCCTGACCTCTGTCTGGGCATCATCCCACCCGTCACCCAATGCTCTTTCCTTCCTTGGTGCCTTTCCTTCCCTCTGCCCTGTTTCCACACCCCTGTTGCACTTTTGTTCTCTGCCACCACTTTCCTCACTGTTCCCTTTTTATGCACCTCAGCTGCCCTGTGTTTACAAGCCCCCCAACACCCTGTGTCTGCACCTTCCCAGATGCTCTCTCTTCACGCCTCCTCCCGCTCCGTCTCCACCCGGTACCCTGTCTTTGCGTCTTCATCCCGTACCCTGTCTTTGTGTCTCTGCCCCGTACTCTGTCTCTGTGTCTCTACCCCGTACCCTGTCTCTGCGTCTCCACCCCGTACCCTGTCTCTGCGTCTCCACCCCATACCCTGTCTCTGCGTCTCCACCCAGTACCGTCTCTGCGTCTCCACCCTGCACACTGTCTTTGCGTATCCACCCCGTACCCTGTCTCTGTGTCTTCCTCCCGTACCCTGTCTCTGCGTCTCCACCCCGTACCGTCTCTGCATCTCCACCCTGCACACTGTCTTTGCGTCTCCCCATCCTATGCCTTTTATTCAGTCCTCTCCTTGTTCAGTAGTTGGCTCCCCTCCCCTTGCCTGATGGTTGGCTACCCTCCCTCCCCGTTGCTCATTGGTTTCCAGCCCTTATCCTTCACTGTGCTACTCAAATCCCTCCGCCCCAGACCCTCTGTGTCCCATTGCTCCCCCTGTCCTCTGTTACTGCTTCCTACCCCTGCCCAGTGCGTTGCTGTTCTCCCTTCTGAAATGTAATGCTTTAGTTCCTCTCTTCAGCATGTTTCTCACCCTGTGTTTATTACTTATGTTTTTCTTCAGGTTTATTAAAAAGCAGGGCCTGGACCGTCTCTTCCATGAGTGTGATTCCCATATGTGGCGCCTGGGGGAGCGGCAGATCCCAGAGGGCATAGTTGTGGATGGCGGCTCGGATTGGTTTGCTTTGACGCGGACCTTTGTGGAGTATGTAATCCACACACAGGATGAACTGGTGGCTCAACTACGGCAGTTTTACACCTACACGCTTCTCCCTGCAGAAGTAAGTCTGCTTGTGTTATCGGAGTGCTCCTCTGCTTTTCTCGGTAAATGAATAGTTCCCTTTTAGTTCTGTGGTACTCCTTGTTGAGTACAGCTCTTTGTGCTGTCTTGCTTCCCTGCAGTGGATTTACATATATACTCCTGCCTTGAGTCCTGCTGTCTGCGCTTCTCTGCTGGATCCCTTCCTTCTGTCCTCCCTGTGGATACTTCCCTGCGTACACCTATCTGTAGAGAAATATACTTTTCTCCTTGTTTAGTTCTTCATCTCTTATACCTACCCAGTGGTGGCTGCCTGCTATTTGGAGTGGTGGGACGGGCAAGCCACTGCTGAAAATATATCACAAAAAAAGAAAATAAGCCACTTAACTGGCTGCACTCCGCGCTCCGGTCCCGATCTTCTTCTTTTCTGCAGCATGGGCCCAGCCATCTCCCTTAACCAATCCCGGCGCTGCTCTCAAGCTGTGAGAGCAGCGCCAGGATTGGATGGAGTGGGCTGGCTAGACGTTTCTTCAGGCCTCGTTGGCCTGTGCTTCGTCTCCACCCATCTGTCTTAAGACAGCTGGGTGGAAAGCTTCAAAGTGCGTATGTCACTTTGGCCGGTGCAGATATCCGGCCAAAGTGACATGCTCACTTTGGAGCATCCAGCCAGCCACTTCTCCTGTTGAGGACACGTCCTGTATGTCTATGGGCAGGCGAGATACTGAAATGCGCACAACGGTAAAAAATAAAATGGCAATGAAATATTTTCATTGCCATTTTTTTTTCTTGAGTAGCGGGGGAAATTGGGGGGGTGGGAGGGGGGAGGCAACGCTCTCCTTCCCAAATGTAGAAACCGCTGCTGCACCTACTGTTAAAGACACCCTCGGAAAATCGGAACTGCTAATAATGATGTGTTCCAGCTTGTTACTAGCTTTCTCTAGTTTGGCTTTTCATTGTTTTAAAGGTTATTTAGATCATGGGTTACTATGGCAGTGTAACAAAGTCTCAATCATGGACAGATGTCTTTGATAGATTAGAACAGTGGTCTCCAAACTTTTCTGTACTACTTCTGATCATTGAAATTCATTGTGCACTGCTAAAGGCAGAGCAACTGTTAATTGAAAGAGTGGGGGGGGTTGAATTTTCTTCCTTGCACTGGGCCCATTGCACACTGGCTGTGTTACTGCTTGGCGCGTAGCCACTTACCGACGCCAGCAGGTATGCGTCTCCACAGCACAGACATGGCAGCATCTCTGTACTCCATGTCACTGAGAATAACAGAAAACACCAGGGGTGCCAGTTCTCCTCAGCACTGGAAAGGTAATGTGAGATAAGGTGGAAAGTCTGACAGTCTGACGAAAGAAAAAGTCCCTTAAGAATAATGAGTGCTGTCGAGAGGGTCCTACTTCCTAGCTGAAGTGCAACAGATGGAACCTAGGCCCAGAAGCAAATGTAACATTTTATTATAGTGGTGACAGAGAAAGTTACGCCACTGGGGCAAGGTAGGTAGCGCAGTACTGTGTGATGACTGGATTATGAAATGCGTATCTGGCTGTCCCTCAGCTGAGCTTGTACCAGCTGGTTTGGATGAGTGCAGGCAAGAGCTAATTTACAAGGAAATGATATTACAGGTAAAATGTACATCTAAACGTACAATACAGTCCCTTATATACTGCAGCCTTGTCAGTGAACCTACAAGGCCACGAGCTGCACCCAGGGAGTAGGCGAGCTTCTGATGGCTCGCGATTGCTACGTTTAAGACGCCTGCATTAGAGCTAGTACTTGGTAAGCCCTTCATTATGTTCCCTAAGTTGGTACTACTGCAGATGTTTTCTGGTGATTTCATCTCAACTCTTGAATGGTCCTGCTTTAGCTGCAGTTAAAAATGATGAAGAAAGTAGACACTTCTAATAAGTGTGTGTTATGGATGATGGGGTTATGGAAATGAACCTAGTATTTCAGGAGAATTAAATATGGGTGAGAGTTGGGTGAAGATAAGTATGTGATTCTGTGTCCTTGTGAGAGTCGTGCACTTTTTGTGAATGTAGCTTTTTCACGAGTGTATTTCTGTCCTGCCCAGTCCTCAAGGAGGTGAGGTTACTACTACATGTAAGCATCAGACTTAATGCAGTGTTAAGAACGAAACACTGTACAGAGCGCTGTGCCACTATCCTCTTTCGATTTTAATTTACCCCATCTGATGTACTAATTCTGTTTTCACCCAATATTGTGACCATTTTGGAGATTTTTCACGTTTTTGTGGGTCCACCAGCCAAGCAGAGTTCTCTTCTGAACTGGAATGCACTTAAAGCATACCTTCACCCATGGGGGAGGGTACTAAAGTCCTTCTTCAATCAGGGTGTGGGAGACAGATGGTTGGGGGCATCTGACTTCATATGCAGGTACACGTGTTTTTTATTTTTTGTATCTGTATGCATGTACCATCGAAAGGTAGTTGACTGGCTTTCTTGTGGAAATCTCGTTCCATCCTCCATTACTGAGGAAGATCATTACTTCTCCTGTGCTGTGTGGTTGTGATATGGAAGACTGGTGAATGAATATGCTGTGTGAATGGTTTCCTTTACCAGGGTAAACAGAGTGTACCAAAGCACGGAAGTTCCATCATGAAGACAGACATTTTTGCCTTTTACCAGCTTCTGACTTGGGTACACTATTTATTATTCAAAGTTTTTATATAGCGCGAACAAGATCCTTACAGATATCAGAGCGCTTCACAAAGACAGGGTAGGGGCAGTAGGAATGAACAGAGATAATGGAAGCAGTATAATAGTCACTGACATGGTAGGATAATAATAACATACATACAACATATCAATATACAAGCAGGTAAACAAGTAATATAAGACGGCACCAGTCATTGATCCCACTACAGAGGTGTTCAGGTACACCTTGGGTGTGTGGATGGCTTATACCAATGTCTTAGTGTATAAAGAACACTGAGTGGGGGCATCGGGAGAGTGAATCAGTAAGCCAAAGTGTAACATATATTGGTCGGTATTAAGAGAGTAGCGTAATAGTGTCCCCCATCAAGTAGAAGTATAGTGCCAAAGGACAAGGTGAGCAGTGATGCAGAGCAATGCAGAGTCTCTGATCCAGCACCTATAAGGTTCAGGAGATCTTGGCCAGAAGGATAGTTTTCACCTCTTTCTTGAAGAGTGCAGTGGAGGAGATAAGCCTGGTTTCAGGAGGGAGCGCATTCCAGATCCTGGGTGCCATTCCTGAGAAGGAGCGCTTGTATGTTTTCTCTTTCCGGAATCTACGAGGTTTCAGGAGTAGATTTTTTGTACTTCTATTGGATCTCGAACCTCCTGATATAGACAACGTTTGAGCGAGGTAGTTGGGTGCCTTGTGGTGCACGGCCGCGTGTGTCATAACAGCAATTTTTAGCTGTATTCTGGCTTCAAAAGGCAGCCATTTCAGAGACTTTAAGTCTGGGGATATATGCGAGTGTTTTCTTGAGCCAGTAATGAGTCTCGCGGCAGCGTTCAGGGAGGCTCTTAAGGGTGCTGTTGTGGATAGCGGGAGTCCGCTGAGGGCCACAATTTGCGCAGCAGTATACATTTAACCCAGAGATCTGGCAAGTGACCCCACTTGGATTATGGTTATTGCATATCCATGGAGTCAAATGAACTCTAATTTCATTTCAACTTGTTAAGTTGCTTAAACAGTATAGTTTTTTGTGTCACTTTCTACTTTAACATCATATCCATCAGTGGCATTTTATTCCTCTCTGACAATCGAAGCATAATACCATTTAATTTATGTTGTTCTCCACAAAGTTGACAGACCATCGAATCCCTTCCATCTGATGGTCAATTTAGAAAAGTTGAGTATGTGTTGGCAAAATATACAAAACTTTACACTCAGTTGTGATCCTGTCCTTCTTGTTATCATGTCTTATCACTCGTTCATAATACTTGTGATATAATTATTAGGTCATTAGGTCTCGCCTGTCGATGCGCATGCGCATCGAGCAAGGCGAGAGTATTGCGAGTTATCCACTCTTTATCTGCACTGCAAGGAATCGTGGCGATTCCTTGCAGTGCCCGTGACTTTTAAGGTCAATGCGCATGCGCATTAAGCTTATGCGCATGCGCATTGACCTTAAAAGTCACGGGCGCGTGCATGTCCGTCTTCCCGCCGTCTCGCATTTCCCCTGTCGCACTTCTCCTCCCCCCTCCCCTCTCTTCCCTCCAGCTTGTTTTTTGTTTATTTGACCCGCTCCGCCCCCTCCCCTTCCCGCCGTGTCGCATTTCTCCTCCCCCCTCCCCTCTCTTCCCTCCGGCTTTTTTTTTGTTTATTTTACCCGCCGTGTCGCCGTGTCTCCGATCCTTTCGCTCTCCTCCCCCCTCCCCTCTCTTCCCTCCGGCTTCTTTTTTGTTTATTTTTTCTCCTTAAAACGGGCACCAGGAATAATTTAATTAATCTGTCATATGGATGGGTTTGATTTTTGTTACAGAAGCAGGGGTTTGCCAAAAATTAGCCAGTTATTTACTTTCACCTAGCATCATAAAATTCACGCGTTTTTCAAACAGTCAACGTTTTCCTCCCACACTTACCTGTATGGTGGAATATTTTCTCGCAGCTGGCTGTGTTGTTTTGTCATCTTTTTTTTTTTTTCAATTAAACCGTATACACGTCATGCTTCCTATATTTTTTTTTTGCCACTTTGAAAATGAGGTCATTCCGATGCGCTTGAGCGACATGAGTGACAAATTAGTGTACTCGCGCACAAAAAAACGCATGTTTGCGACACCCCAAAAAAATCTCCTGCAACATTTTTAAAATGCAGGAAAGTGTTTTTGCGTTGAGAAAAATAGCTTGGGCAATATTAATAGTTTCGGTAAAGTACACGTTTTCCGGCGAACGCTTAAACGCACAGAACTTTTTATCTTTTTACCTATTTAAGACTTTTTGCCAAAACGCCACAAGCTTCCCAAAATAACGCACCCCTAGCCCGTGGCATCAGTCGAGGCGGAGAGTGAAATAGCAACTTGTGTTTTGGAAGAGGTGTAAACTGGCTTGTTTACAGTGTGCTGTGTATGTAACATGTTTGGACAACGCACTGTAGAAAACAACAATTGGCAATCCAAATTCTATATCACAATACATGTTACATATATCCAGACATAACGGCCAATCTACACAGGTCTTTAAATAGCCAAATCACAGACCACCAGACTTGCATCAGCGCTAACAAAGCACGTTGGTCTATAGAGGCCAGGACCTTTCATTCAAACAGAAATGCAGCTGCAACACTTGAAATATGCGAAATGACTCACGAGTCCCTTCAAAATACGGGTTTCATCATCATAAGTAGAACCCCTCGAATCACTACTCGGATTTACCATGGGCAGAGCCACTAGGATTATGCGGCAATGCAGGACTGAATCCAGCAGCGTGGTTATATACCTAATGTGCAAGAAGGTAAAATGTTGTGACATTTTGCAGCACATTCTCTGGCAGTATTATTTTGATCTAAGTTAGAACATGTTTTCTTTTTTTAGTTACCAATAATATGTTACGTTATGTGGCAAGTGTGGTCAATCCAAACCTACCATCTCACACGGTGCCCCAGTGTGTCACATGATTTCTGCTCCCTTCGCACAGTCACTGGGTGAGAAACAGAGAATATTCAGTTGCAGAGAAAACCCTCACTCACCCTCACCCACCCTCACCCTCACCCACCCTCACCCTCACTCACTCTCACTCACCCTCACCCTCACCCACCCTCACCCTCACTCACCCTCACTCACTCTCACTCACACTCACTCACACTCACCCTCACTCACCCTCACCCACCCTCACCCACCCTCACCCTCACTCACCCTCACTCACCCTCACCCTCACCCATCCTCACCCTCACTCACTCTCACCCTCACCCTCACTCACCCTCACTCACCCTCACTCACCCTCACTCTCACTCACCCTCACTCTCACTCACCCTCACTCTCACTCACCCTCACTCACTCACCCACCCTCACTCACCCTCACCCTCACTCACCTTCACCCTCACTCACCCTCAACCCCTCACCCTCAACCCCTCACCCTCCCTCACCCTCACCCACCCTCACCCACCCTCACCCTCCCTCACCCTCCCTCACTCACCCTCACTCACCCTCACTCACTCTCACTCACCCTCACTCACCCTCACTCACCCTCACCCTCCCTCACCCTCCCTCACCCTCCCTCACTCACCCTCACTCACCCTCACTCACCCTCACTCACCCTCACTCACCCTCACTCACCCTCACTCACCCTCACCCACCCTCACCCTCACTCACCCTCACTCTCACTCACCCTCACTCACCCTCACCCACCCTCACCCTCACCCACCCTCACCCTCACTCACCCTCACTCACCCTCACCCTCACTCTCACTCACTCTCTCTCACCCTCACTCTCACTCACTCTCACTCACCCTCACTCTCACTCACCCTCACTCTCACTCTCACTCACTCTCACTCTCACTCTCACTCACCCTCACTCTCACTCTCACTCACCCTCACTCTCTCTCACCCTCACTCACCCTCACTCTCACTCACCCTCACTCACTCACCCACCCTCACTCACCCTCACTCTCACTCACCCTCACTCTCACTCACTCTCACTCACCCTCACTCACCCTCACTCACCCTCACTCACACTCACTCACCCTCACCCACCCTCACCCACCCTCACCCTCACTCACCCTCACTCTCACTCACCCACCCTCACCCTCACCCACCCTCACCCTCACCCACCCTCACCCTCACTCACCCTCACCCACCCTCACTCTCACTCACCCTCACTCTCACTCACCCTCACTCTCACTCACCCTCACTCACTCACCCACCCTCACTCACCCTCACCCTCACTCACCTTCACCCTCACTCACCCTCAACCCCTCACCCTCAACCCCTCACCCTCCCTCACCCTCACCCACCCTCACCCACCCTCACCCACCCTCACCCACCCTCACCCACCCTCACCCTCCCTCACCCTCACTCACTCTCACCCTCCCTCACTCACCCTCACTCACCCTCACTCACCCTCACTCACCCTCACTCACCCTCACTCACCCTCACTCACCCTCACTCACCCTCACTCACCCTCACTCACCCTCACTCACCCTCACTCACCCTCACTCACCCTCACTCACCCTCACTCACCCTCACTCTCACTCACTCACTCTCACTCACCCTCACTCTCACTCACCCTCACTCACCCTCACTCACCCTCACTCACCCTCACTCACCCTCACTCACCCTCACTCACCCTCACTCACCCTCACTCACCCTCACTCACCCTCACTCACCCTCACTCACCCTCACTCACCCTCACTCACCCTCACTCACCCTCACTCACCCTCACTCTCACTCACCCTCACTCACTCTCACTCACCCTCACTCTCACTCACCCTCACTCACCCTCACTCACCCTCACTCACCCTCACTCACCCTCACTCACCCTCACTCACCCTCACTCTCACTCACCCTCACTCTCACTCACTCTCACTCACTCTCACTCACCCTCACTCTCACTCACTCTCACTCACCCTCACTCTCACCCTCACTCTCACTCACCCTCACTCTCACTCACCCTCACCCTCACTCACCCTCACTCACCCTCAACGCCTCACCCTCACCCGCACTCACCCTCATTCTCACTCACCTTCACTCACCCTTAATACCTCACCAACACTCACCCTCAATGCCTCGCCCTCCCTCACCCTCAGCCTCACTCACTCTTACTCACCCTCACCCACCATCACGCTCATCCTCACTCACCCTCACTTACCCTCACTAACCCTCAGTCACACTCAGTCACCCTCAGTCACCCTCACTCAACCCCTCACCCTCACTCACACTCACTCAACCTCTCACTCAACACCTCACTCTCACTCACCCTCAACACCTCACTCACCCTCAATTTCACTCACCCTCAATTTCACTCACCCTCAATTTCACTCACCCTCACTCATCCTCAACACTTCCCCCACCCTCACTAGCCCTCAACACCTCACACACACACCCTCAACACTTCTCCTTCAACTCCTCACTCACCCTCACTCTCACTCAACACTTCAACACCTCAGCCTCAGCCTCACCCTCAACACCTCACTCACCCACAACACCTCATTCTCACTCACCCACACTCACCCTCATCCTCACTCACCCTCACTCACCCTCACCCTCACTCACCCTCACTCACCCTCACTCACCCTCACTCACCCTCACACAGTGCAATAGTTCTCAGACCATTTCAGTTAGAGCTTTTAGAAATGTTTATGGCTTTTTTTATTTGTAATACTTTCGCATTGGCTACAGGAAACAAAAATGCTAAACATTTACAAAAAAACCCATAAACAATTCTAAAAGCACTAACTCTAATGGTGCGAGACCTATTGCATTTCCAATGCTTGTTTTTTTACAGTGATCCTTATCTGTCGCTATGTTCTATGCATCGAAGCGTCCGCTTCAACAAAGCATAAAATTGGAGCTTGGACAGGGCAATTATTTTATGTGCATTGCAGTATTACTTCAACAAAGAACGCCCAAAATTCTCGACAATTAAGTTGGCATATATTTAGGTATTTGCAGCCAGATGTACGAAACCATTTTACGGTTATAAACGCTACCATTTGTACAATCACATGGTTTGTGATATATATATTTAACCAACTAAAACTGTTCCGAAAGCCATTGCAATGTTATCAAAACTTCAGAGGAAGTGGTAATTCATTTGCAAAGGCGAAGATGTCCTTTTTGGACATCTTTCCGTTTTGTAGTTGTTAGACAGACTTTGGGGAAGCAGTGGTCCGCTGCCTACTCTCCTCTATCACTTCCTAAACGAGGAATAGTTTTTAGGTCTCGCCTGTCGATGCGCATGCGCATCGAGCTTGCGAGACTATTGGGGCTTAAACAGTCTTTAACCACGTTGCAAGGAATCGTGGCGATTCCTTGCAGTGCCCGTGAAATACAAGCTTAATGCGCATGTGCATTGAGCTTAAAAGCGCGTGCACATGCCCCCAGCCGCCTGCTTGCATGTATTTTCCCTCAGCCGCACTCCTCCCACACCCCCGCTCCGCCCCCTCCCCTGCCTGCCGTGTCGCGTTTCTTCAGTTATCTTAGCCGCACTCCAGGCCCCTGCTGCTTTCACACCCTCATGCCGCTCACCCCCTCCCCTGCCCGCCGTTTCGCATTCATCCCCCCTCCCCTTCTCTGCCTTCCCTCCATTCACCCCAGCGCGACTTCTCCTCCCCCCTAATTACATGCCTGCTGTTTACTTCTTTCACGGCAGCTCTCTCGCACATCAAAGGCTGCCCCCCACGCCTCGCAACAGACTTCGTTGGCCCCGAGGCAACCAGTTCTGACACACACCAACTTAGAGCTTGACTTGTACTGACCCTGCACCCCAGCAGACATGCAAGCATCAGACATCCACAAGCATCAGACATATATATTCACCCACTCTGCTTCAGTCACCCACTTACACAAATCGCGCCGATACCCCGAGCAGCAGTACCTGCAATACCGAGCGTTCTGTTATGCCACATCTCTCAGCTTACAGATACCTTCGCTCTTTCTTTTCTTTTCCTCTCAACGTTTCTTCCTCTTTCACTCTCTCCTCCAACTCTCCCCCCCTCTCCATTTACTTAAACAAATCTCGCAGATACCCCAAGCAGCATTGCCCGCACTACCAAGCGTTCTGTTATGCCACATCTCTCAGCTTACAGATCCCTTCGCTCTTTCTTTTCCTCTCCACGTTTCTGCAAATCGTTCTGTTATGCCACATCTCTCAGCTTACAGATCCCTTCGCTCTTTCTTTTCCTCTCAACGTTTCTGCCTCTTTCACTCTCTCTTACAACTCTCTCCCCCCTCTCCATTTACTTACACAAATCTCGCAGATACCACAAGCAGCAGTGCCCGCACTACCAAGCCTTCTGTTATGCCACATCTCTCAGCTTACATATTCCTTCGCTCTTTCTTTTCCTCTCCACGTTTCTGCAAATCGTTCTGTTATGCCACATCTCTCAGCTTACAGATCCCTTCGCTCTTTCTTTTCCTCTCAACGTTTCTGCCTCTTTCACTCTCTCTTACAACTCTCTCCCCCTCTCCATTTACTTACACAAATCTCGCAGATACCACAAGCAGCAGTGCCCGCACTACCAAGCCTTCTGTTATGCCACATCTCTCAGCTTACATATTCCTTCGCTCTTTCTTTTACTCTCCACGTTTCTGCCTCTTTCACTCTCTCTTCCAACTCTCTCCCCCCTCTCCATTTACTTACACAAATCCCTCAGATACCCCAAGCAGCAGTGCCCGCACTACCAAGCCTTCTGTTATGCCACATCTCTCAGCTTACATATTCCTTCGCTCTTTCTTTTCCTCTGCACGTTTCTGCAAATCGTTCTGTTATGCCACATCTCTCAGCTTACAGATCCCTTCGCTCTTTCTTTTCCTCTCAACGTTTCTGCCTCTTTCACTCTCTTACAACTCTCTCCCCCCTCTCCATTTACTTACACAAATCTCGCAGATACCACAAGCAGCAGTGCCCGCACTACCAAGCCTTCTGTTATGCCACATCTCTCAGCTTACATATTCCTTTGCTCTTTCTTTTCCTCTCCACTTTTCTGCAAATCGTTCTGTTATGCCACATCTCTCAGCTTACAGATTCCTTCGCTCTTTCTTTTACTCTCCACGTTTCTGCCTCTTTCACTCTCTCTTCCAACTCTCTCCCTCCATCTCCATTTACTTACACAAATCTTGGTGAGGCACAGGCAGCAACAGTGCAAGCTTCCCTCACACACAGAGCAGGTACAGCACAGGCAGCAACAGTGCAAGCTTCCATCACACACGGAGCAGGTACAGCACAGGCAACAGCAATGCAAGCTTCCCTCAAACACGGAGCAGGTACAGCACAGGCAGCAACAGTGCAAGCTTCCCTCACACACAGAGCAGGTACAGCACAGGCAACAGCAGTGCAAGCTTCCCTTACACATGGAACAGGTACAGCACCGACAGCAGCAGTGCAAGCTTCCCTCACACACGGAGCAGGTACAGCACAGGCAGCCGCAGTGCAAGCTTCCCTCACACATAGATCAGGTACAGCACAGGCGGCAGCAGTGCAAGCTTCCCTCACACACAGAGCAGGTACAGCACAGGCAGCTACAGTGCAAGCTTCCCTCACACACGGAGCAGGTACAGCACAGGCAGCAACAGTGCAAGCTTCCCTCACACACAGAGCAGGTACAGCACAGGCAGCAACAGTGCAAGCTTCCCTCACACACAGAGCAGGTACAGCACAGGCAGCAAGAGTGCAATGTTCCCTCACACACAGAGCAGGTACAGCACAGGCAGCAACAGTGCAAGCTTCCATCACACACGGAGCAGGTACAGCACAGGCAACAGCAGTGCAAGCTTCCCTTACACATGGAACAGGTACAGCACCGACAGCAGCAGTGCAAGCTTCCCTCACACACGGAGCAGGTACAGCACAGGCAGCTACAGTGCAAGCTTCCCTCACACACGGAGCAGGTACAGCACAGGCAGCAACAGTGCAAGCTTCCCTCACACACAGAGCAGGTACAGCACAGGCAGCAACAGTGCAAGCTTCCCTCACACACAGAGCAGGTACAGCACAGGCAGCAAGAGTGCAATGTTCCCTCACACACAGAGCAGGTACAGCACAGGCAGCAACAGTGCAAGCTTCCATCACACACGGAGCAGGTACAGCACAGGCAACAGCAGTGCAAGCTTCCCTTACACATGGAACAGGTACAGCACCGACAGCAGCAGTGCAAGCTTCCCTCACACACGGAGCAGGTACAGCACAGGCAGCTCTGAACAATGTGCCTGACCTTATTGCAAGGTGAACTATCCCTTTCTTTCTATAAATTGAGATAAGCCTAGTAGTGGATGTGTTAGCTCCTACTACTAGTTTCAGTGTCTATTGTCACATTTACTTTGAACTATACATTCCTAAAGCCATATGTGTGTGTGCCCATTAATCCCTGGTGCTGTACTTCACCGTCCCTCAACCCTTTTCTAGTGAAAAAAGGGGAGGGGGATTGGCAACGCCTAACGGGAGCAACCACCATGGAGGATGTGTCAAACTGGTACTCGCTTGACTCCCCACTGTATCATCATCAGCAGTTGCCAACCGTAAAAGTAAAGGGGATCAAAAAATTGTGATAAAGAAAACAAAACTCCGTGTAGTGATGTGAATGACCCAACTACGTGATAGGGCCTACCCTCCCGCAGATACCCCAAGCAGCAGTGCCCGCACTACCAAGCGTTCTGTTATGCCACATCTCTCAGCTTACAGATCCCTTCTCTCTTTCTATTCCTCTCCACTTTTCTGCCTCTTTCACTCTCTCTTCCAACTCTCTCCCTCCCTCTCCAATTACTTACACAATTCTCGCCGATACCCCGAGCAGCAGTGCCCGCACTAGCGAGCGTTCTGTTATGCTACATCTCTCAGCTTACAGATCCCTTCTCTCTTTCTATTCCTCTCCACTTTTCTGCCTCTTTCACTCTCTCTTCCAACTCTCTCCCTCCCTCTCCAATTACTTACACAATTCTCGCCGATACCCCGAGCAGCAGTGCCCGCACTAGCGAGCGTTCTGTTATGCTACATCTCTCAGCTTACAGATCCCTTCTCTCTTTCTATTCCTCTCCACTTTTCTGCCTCTTTCACTCTCTCTTCCAACTCTCTCCCTCCCTCTCCAATTACTTACACAATTCTCGCCGATACCCCGAGCAGCAGTGCCCGCACTAGCGAGCGTTCTGTTATGCCACATCTCTCAGCTTACAGATCCCTTCGCTCTTTCTTTTCCTCTCAACGTTTCTGCCTCTTTCACTCTCTTCCAACTCTCTCCCCCCTCTCCATTTACTTACACAAATCTCGCAGATACCCCAAGCAGCTGTGCCCGCACTACCAAGCCTTCTGTTATGCCACATCTCTCAGCTTACAGATTCCTTCGCTCTTTCTTTTACTCTCCACGTTTCTGCCTCTTTCACTCTCTCTTCCAACTCTCTCCCTCCATCTCCATTTACTTACACAAATCTTGGTGAGGCACAGGCAGCAACAGTCCAAGCTTCCCTCACACACGGAGCAGGTACAGCACAGGCAGCAACAGTGCAAGCTTCCATCACACACGGAGCAGGTACAGCACAGGCAACAGCAGTGCAAGCTTCCCTCAAACACGGAGCAGGTACAGCACAGGCAGCAGCAGTGCAAGCTTCCCTCACACACGGAGCAGGTACAGCACAGGCAGCAGCAGTGCAAGCTTCCCTCACACACGGAGCAGGTACAGCACAGGCAGCAACAGTGCAAGCTTCCATCACACACGGAGCAGGTACAGCACAGGCAACAGCAATGCAAGCTTCACTCAAACACCGTCACAGAGAGAGAGACACACACACACCCACCCACCCACCCCCACCCACCCACCCACCCACCCACCCACCCCCACCACCACACCCACCCACCCACCCACCCCCACCACCACACCCACCCACCCACCCCCCCACCCCCCACACCCACCCCCCCCCCCCCACCCCCCCACCCCCCCACCCCCACCCCCACCCACCCACCCACCCCCTCCTCCTCCTCCTCCTCCTCCTCCTCCTCCTCCTCCTCCTCCTCCTCCTCCTCCTCCTCCTCCTCCTCCTCCTCCTCCTCCTCCTCCTCCTTTCTCTTCTTCTTTCTCTTCTTCTTTCTCTTCTTCTTTCTCTTCTTCTTTCTCTTCTTCTTTCTCTTCTTCTTTCTCTTCTTCTTTCTCTTCTTCTTTCTCTTCTTCTTTCTCTTCTTCTTTTTCTTCTTCTTCTTCTTCTTCTTCTTCCTT